>NC_069076.1:11541632-12901337 GCF_025698485.1 Gossypium arboreum | reverse complement strand
GCAAATATACACTTTGAATTAGTATATATGTCATACCAATCCATCATGTGCAAACATATATTCATGTAGGTGCAAGGGCGAATTCTCAAGTGGCTTATATCCAAATATATACACATTTCCAAAGCTTAAATCTTACTTACCATGCAACATGCATGAATTATACTTATGGATATATCATGGCGAATACCACAACACCACACCATTTCAATTTGGTCATGGTGAAACAAAGAACTTAGTATCTCATTCAAAAAATGCTAAAAGAAAATCTAAGAATCTTCAATCCTCCATCACATGTATCACTTTCAAGCTTGTTATTTAACATGCAATGGCATTAACACCACATTCACTTTGGCGAATTTCATTCCCATGACATAACAAGGATTTGAACCATGGGCTAACAAGAACATTAAGCTAGCAACTAAAAACATGCATGAACCTCAAACATACCTTAATCTTGATGCAAGTTTAGCCAACCTCTTCCTAATCCTCTTCCAAACCAAGTATGAAGCAAAACTCCTTCCTTAACCTTAGTATTTTCGCCAACAAGAGAGTGAAAAGAGATGAACAAAATTTTTCTTTCTTCCTTTAGGACATTCGCCAAGCTATGGAGGAAGATGGACACTTTTTTTTTGTTTCTCATCTACTAACATTAATTGTTTATTCCATAACCCTTATTTTATTCTTTCCATCATAACCCATTTACTAAACATGTTTCATGACATGATTTTTGCCCATAAATCCTTGTCATGGCCGGCCACTAGCTATGGGGAAATTTGACATGCAAGTCCATTGTTTTGCATGCATCCTTTAATTAGTCATCACACATTTCCCTCATACTTTCAAAGTTTATTACTAGGTCCTTTCTAGTGAAATTCACATCTATAATTCTAAATCAAAGCATAAAAATATCACACATGAGTTAACACACATTATAGGCAATAAAATAAATATTAAATTATTTTTATGCCTTGGTTTTGTGGTCCCGAAACCACATTTCGACTAGGGTCGTTTTAAGGCTGTCACAACTCTCCCCACTTTAGAAATTTTCGTCCCGAAAATCTTACCGTAAATAGGTTTGGATATTGCTCTTTCATAGAGTTCTCGGGTTCCCAAGTAGCTTCTTCTATCCCGTGTTTGAGCCATAACACTTTCACTAGCGGAACCCTTTTGTTTCGCAACTCTTTCATTTCACGAGCTAGGATACGAATCGGTTCTTCTTCATAACTCATATCGGCTTGAATTTCAACCTCGATGGACTAATTACGTGCGACGGATCGATCTATAGCGTCAAGCATTGAAACATGGAAGACGTTGTGAATCTTTCCAAGTTCGGGGCAAGATCAAACGATACATAATCGGGCCAACTCGTTCGGAGATTTCGTGACGCCCAATAAATCTCGGCTCAACTTGCCCTTACTACCGAATCGAGTATCTTTTCCACGGCGAAACTTTAAGAAACACTTTATCTCCCACCGATACTCAATGTCCTTTCGTTTCAAATCCGCATACGATTTCGACGATCGGAGGCTATCTTGATTTTCACGGATTACTTTTACTTTCGCTCAGCATCTTTAATCAAATCCACT
The DNA here is from genome assembly GCF_025698485.1 of Gossypium arboreum. NCBI lineage: Eukaryota > Viridiplantae > Streptophyta > Magnoliopsida > Malvales > Malvaceae > Gossypium > Gossypium arboreum. The sequence continues at coordinate 12,899,751 of NC_069076.1, read as the reverse complement.
CCAAAAATTTTGTTCTCACCGAGCTCGGTCCAAAACAATGGTGTACGGCATTTACGCCGCACAAAGCCTCGTAAGGCGCCATCTTAATACTTGATTGAAAACTATTGTTGTGCGAATTCAATCAAAGGTAGGTACCGCTCCCACGAACCATCGAACTCGAGGATGCAACATCTCAACATATCCTCAAGTATCTCGAATTATACGCCGGATTGACCATCGGTTTGGGGTGAAAGGCGGCTGAAATGCAACTTGGTGCCCAATGCTTCTTGTAATTTCTTCCAAAATCGCGAGGTGAACCTCGGATCTCTATCCGACACAATGTAAATCGGTACCCGTGTAATCTCACAATCTGAGAAACGTACAATTCAGCTAGTTTATCCAATGAAAAATCCATACGCATAGTGGATAAAGTGAGCCGACTTAGTCGGTCTATCAATAATAACCCAAATTGCATCCTTCTTACTTGTTGACAACGGCGGTCCGGACACAAAGTCCATTGTGACTCGATCCCATTTCCACTCGGGTATCGTGATCGGTCAAGTAACCTCGAAGGCACTTGATGCTCCGCTTTCACTTGTTGACATATTAAACATCTTGCAACAAAGTCGGAGATGTCTCGTTTCATACCATGCCACCAAAACCGACGTTTCAACTCATTGTACATCTTCGTACTCCCCGTGGATTGCCATTCGGCTACAATGAGCTTCGTTCGAATTATCGAAATAAGTTCAATTCTTTGGAACACACAAACGACTTCGAACCTCAAACAATCGTCATCATCAATTTGAAACTCCGATTCCTTGTTCGAACACACTCGGCCCGTTTTGCACGCAACTCCTCATCAATTTTTCGAGCTTCACGAATTTGATGAGTCAACAATGGTTTGGCCTTTAATTCGCTACTAACACATTGTCGGGTAGGATAGACAAGTGTACATTCATCGTCAGAAAGCAAACAAAGGATTTCCGCTTAAGGCATCCGCAACCACATTAGCCTTTCCCGGTGATAGTCAATGACCACTCATAATCCTTTAACAACTCGAGCCAACGTCTTTGTCGCAGATTTAAGTCTCTTTGAGTCATCAAATATTTGAGACTTTGTGATCGAATACACATGGCACTTCTCACCAAATAAGTAATGTCGCCATATCTTTAAGGCGAATACGATGGCGACCAATTCGAGATCATGGGTCGGATAATTTTTCTCATGTGGCTTTAATTGTCTCGACGATAGGCCACAACTCGACCTTCTTGCATCAATACGCAACCTAACCCAAGTAGGGAGGCGTCACTATAGATGACAAACTCTTTGCCGATTCGGCCGTACTAGTATTGGAGCTTAGTCAAATGAGTTTTCAATTGGTCAAAACTTTTCGACACTTTTCCGTCCATTCAAACTTGACATCTTTCAAGCGGTTTCGTCATGGGTGTGGCTATCATCGAGAATCCTTTTACAAACCGTCGGTAGTAACCGCAAGTCCCAAAAAGCTCGAACCTCGTAATATTTCTTGGAGGTTTCAGTTGAGTATGGCTGAAATTTTGCTTGGGTCGACTCGAATACCCGCGAGATACCACGTGACCCAAGAAGCTAACCTCTTAACCGTAACTCACACTTGCTAAACTTAGCATATAACCGCTTATCCCGTAAAATTTGCAACACTAATCTCGGGTGCTCTCGCATGTTCGGTCTCATCTCTTGAATAGACCAAGATGTCGTCGATGAACACAACTACGAACCGATCCAAATATGATCCAAGATCCGATTCATCAAATCCATAAATACCGCAGGGCATTAGTGAGCCCAAACGGCATCACTAAGAACTCGTAGTGACCATATCTCGCTCAAGGCGGTTTTGGGTATGTCCGAATCTCGGATTCATGAATCGATAATAGCCCGATCTCAAATCTATTTTTGAGAACACCGAGGCTCCTTCAGTTGATCGAACAAATCATCGATACGTGGTAACGGATACTTGTTCTTTATTGTCACTTTATTAAGTCGACGATAGTCGATGCACAACCTCATGGTTCCGTCCTTCTTTTCACAAACAACACCGGTGCACCCCAAGGTGAAAAACTCAAGCGAGCAAAACCTCTATCCATCAACTCTTGCAACCGAGCTTTCAACTCCTTTAATTCCGTTGGTGCCATACGATATGGAGCTATCGAAATCGGTGTGGTCCGTGTACAAGCTCAATGCCAAACTCTATCTCCGAACAGTGGCAAACCCGCAATTCTTGGGAAAACGTCCGGTATTCACAAACCACCAAGCATGATTTGGGTTCTATTCCTAACTCCTTATCATCAAGTATATACGCAAGGTATGCTTCACACCCTTTTCTTACATATTTACGGGCCAACATTGATGATATTACGGTGGCAACCCTTCAAGTTCGTAGACTCAACTCGGATCATCTCGTTGTTTATGCATCTCAAATCAATAGTCTTGCTTTTGCAATTCACAACCGCATCATGCACGGTCAACCAATCCAACCCAAGAATAACATCAAATTCATCGAACGGCAAAAGCATCAAGTCCGCCGGAAAAGCAGTACCTCAATTACTAGGGGCATTTCTTACACACTTTGTCGACCAAACACATAACGACCCAAAGGATTTGACACCGAATTACGAACTCGAGAGACTCAATAGGTAAAGTCTTCTTGGATGCTAAGGTTTCGCATATATAAGAATGAGTAGAACCGGGTCAATCAAAGCAATCACATTAGTATCAAAGAGAGTGAAAGTACCGTAATAACGTCTGGCGAGGAGGCATCCTCGCGCTTGGCAGATAGCATAAGTCCTAGCTGAGCGCGAGCCTCGGATCTGGTCGCAAAGATCTCTAGATCCTCTCGACCACCACTAGCCTTGCCCGTATTTCCGGATGGTCTACCTCGAAAGTGGTAGTACCCGGTTTCCCACTCCGATCTACATTCTGCTCGCACAACCTCGGGCAATCTTTAATGAAGTGGTCAACCGATCCACACTTGTAACAGAGCGGTCACGGAATCTCTGACTTCCAAAATGCCATTTGCCACAATATCGCACTCAGTCCTCTCTCGTCGATCATTCCCACCTCTGGCGATCAAGTGATTCGTGGTCACTGGGGTCGATCGCGATCTCGTCTAGAAAAGCCGAAGTGTCTCTAGATCGGCCTAAGCCATCTCTAAGTTTCTTTGATGATGTTGGAAGGGCTTCCCGAATACCTCTTCTGAAACTCCCTTGCTCCCGCTTCGCTTTCCTTTTCTCCATACTAAACTCCTCGGCTTTGCATCGCTTCGCTCGACGAGAGTCACAAACTCTGATTTCCAAAATGCCAACATACGACTTTATCTCATCATTCAGTCCATCTTGAGCGTTTACATCACACTTCAAGAAATGCATTCTCGCAGCAGATCGGCTAAGCCTCACGAATTTTCGTTCATAGTCATGTAACCGACATGGAACCTTGTTTAAGTTCGAGAAATTCCTTTCGCTTTTGGTCCATAAATCTCGATCGATATACTTTTTCCAAACTCGGTTTGGAAGAACTCCCAAGTTACTTGTTCAAGGCACTGAAGTCGAGTACTCCACCAATAGTAGGCGTAATCACGTAGCAAGGAGATGGTACACTTTAGGCATTCATCGGTGTACAAGATAGCTCATCGAGTACCGGATCGTGTTGTCCAACCAAAATTCGCTTGCTCGGCATCATCACTATCCGTAGCTTTAAATTCAGTAGCCCCATGTTTTCGGATTCTATCAACTGGGGCTTATTCGACCTTATTTGGTCAATTACCGGAGGCATTGTAGGTCTTGGGTGTGTTTGTTGGGAATGGAGGTTGTGGAACAACAGTATTAGTTCGAATGTATTGGTTGAACCAATCATTCATCACGCTATAAAAGGCTTGTCTAGCCTCGTCATTCGGATTGCTAGCAACAGGTTGAGAGTCCGCCGGCGCTGTCCCTTGTGCGGAGCAGCGCCACACTCTCCACATCATCAGCTATCGCTCGGTTGGGATCGGGATCCATTACTATAAATAAACACAAGTTCAAACGTCAAATCACCACACTATCATATAATCACATAAAATGGCATGTATAGCTAGACCCAAACGCATTACGGTAGTCCTAGAATCGACTAAACCGTAGCTCTGATACCAATAAAATTGTAACACCCGAACCCGAGACCGTCACGAGTCGAACGCGAGGTGTTAATGACTTCAACCCACTTATTGACAATTTTCAGACAAGCTGCCAATCTGAGTACTAGTCGCTCTAAAATTCATAACTTGAGTTTTACAACTCGAAAATCAGTTCCGTAAATTTTTCCTGAAACTAGACTCATATGTCCATCTACATATTTTTTCTAGAATTTTGGTCGAGCCAATTAGTACAGTTTATTAGTTAAAGTCTCGCCTGTTGTAGGGATCGACTACACTGACCTTTGTGCGTTACGAATTGGATATCTCCTGTACAGGGCTTCAATACTAATGCCGTTTGTTTCTATAGAAACTAGACTCAGAGAGGAATCTACACATATATGGAATGACTCCTAATTATCTCTGGTTAATTTACAATGATTTTCCAAAGTTGGAACAGGGGATCCAGAAACCGTTCTGGCCCTATTTCACAAGAACTTTAAAATCTGTTAACTTATAACTCATATGACCATTTCGTTTCTTCCATATGAAAGTAGATTCATCAAGGTACACTTACATAATTTATTTGCTATTTAATACCATTCCTACTATTTTTAGTGATTTTTCACATCCACGTCACTGCTGCTGTCAGCATCTGCCTTTAGTAGGCTTTACCTATTTCATACTTTCCATGATTCAATTGGCCCTTTTTACATACATAGCACAAAGCGTGATCATGATTAACCATTCCAATGGCTAATCGTTTCAAAATAATTCCATACCTCATAAGGGTCAACATACAAACGATTATAGTTCTATGCTAAAAACGTATATAAGCCATTTTCGCATGGCTATCCAAGTTTACACAAACCGGAAGGTACATGACCTTCAACAAAGGATGGTCCTATACATGCCATTTCAAAGTTCAACCAAAATTTGTACCAAAATGGGGCTTCGATAGTGTGGATGACTTGACTTCTTTGATCCCGAATCCGATAGCTAACGAGCGAAACCTATAAAACAGAGAGCCAAAGCAACGGGTAAGCATTTTAATGCTTAGTAAGTCTCAAGCAATGAAATCAGCTTTGACTAAGGTATTTTATTCACATGGCTAATTAAACCACTTTACTAATTCACATTCCCATACTCATACTTATTTCACATCACCGACCCTTATGTTCATACACAAAAGAACAACTTAGCCCAAGGCCGGTAGCTCGTTTATCAACTTAGCATACTTACTTGTAAGAATTCAATTAGTACAAGCACATACAAACATACCTCATTGCTGGAATTTTCACAAGTGTATAAGCTGAAATTTTCACAGCAAGATTGCTCACTTCGAATCACATACTTTCGGATTTAACCGGATATAGCGACTCAGACGATTGCCTTCGGTCATAACCCGGATTTGGTGACTTGCACAAAGGCCTTCGGTCTTAGCCGGATATATCAACTTCATACGAATGCCTTGGTCTTAGCCGGATATATCAACTCGCACGAATGCCTTGGTCTTAGCCCGGATATATCAACTCATACGAATGCCTTCGGTCTTAGCCGGATATATTTCCAATGTTCACTTACATATATATCAATATTCAAGACACGTCCATAGTTCATTTTCGTTACTAAAGCTCTAACACAAAATATCTATCAACCTTTACTATTTGGCTCAATGGCCACACAAACAAGGAGCATAATTTTGATATAATTCAAGTAGGGTCATCACTCAAGACTTACCTTGGATGTTGTCGAGCGATTTCGACGGCTATTCAACTACTTTTTCCTTCCCTTTATCGGATTTAGCTCCCTTTGCTCTTGAGCTAATTTACACAAATTTAACTTATTAAAATCTCATCATGATAGCTTATGGCGAATATGACAAGGAGTGTAAATGGTCATATGGCCATCCTTTAGCTCAAATACACAATGGTCATGCACATTTTACATCACAACAAGCAATTCAATACATTCAAACATCAACGTGAAGTTCAAAGTACTTGGCCCTTATATACATTAGGCATCAAAGTTGTATATGTACGAAATCATAAATCGAACTCAACACATTAGTTAATATTCCTCTTAGCGAATTTTCTAAGCCAAGAATAGGCATCAATATGCTTGCCTCAAACCGAATGCATGCACACTAATTACCCCTCATGTGGCGAATATACACTTAATACCACACAAAAAAAACAGCATACATTTTACTACTAACACATTACATATCGTAATTCATTGCACATCTCTTATTTACTTCATAATCAACACATCATCACAAGCAAATATACACTTTGAATTAGTATATATGTCATACCAATCCATCATGTGCAAACATATATTCATGTAGGTGCAAGGGTCAATTCTCAAGTGGCTTATATCCAAATATATACACATTTCCAAAGCTTAAATCTTACTTACCATGCAACATGCATGAATTATACTTATGGATATATCATGGCGAATACCACAACACCACACCATTTCAATTTGGTCATGGTGAAACAAAGAACTTAGTATCTCATTCAAAAAAATGCTAAAAGAAAATCTAAGAATCTTCAATCCTCCATCACATGTATCACTTTCAAGCTTGTTATTTAACATGCAATGGCATTAACACCACATTCACTTTGGCGAATTTCATTCCCATGACATAACAAGGATTTGAACCATGGGCTAACAAGAACATTAAGCTAGCAACTAAAAACATGCATGAACCTCAAACATACCTTAATCTTGATGCAAGTTTAGCCAACCTCTTCCTAATCCTCTTCCAAACCAAGTATGAAGCAAAACTCCTTCCTTAACCTTAGTATTTTCGGCCAACAAGAGAGTGAAAAGAGATGAACAAAATTTTTCTTTCTTCCTTTAGGACATTCGCCAAGCTATGGAGGAAGATGGACACTTTTTTTTTGTTTCTCATCTACTAACATTAATTGTTTATTCCATAACCCTTATTTTATTCTTTCCATCATAACCCATTTACCAAACATGTTTCATGACATGATTTTTGCCCATAAATCCTTGTCATGGCGGCCACTAGCTATGGGGGAAATTTGACATGCAAGTCCATTGTTTTGCATGCATCCTTTAATTAGTCATCACACATTTCCCTCATACTTTCAAAGTTTATTACTAGGTCCTTTCTAGTGAAATTCACATCTATAATTCTAAATCAAAGCATAAAAAATATCACACATGAGTTAACACACATTATAGGCAATAAAATAAATATTAAATTATTTTTATGCCTTGGTTTTGTGGTCCCGAAACCACATTTCGACTAGGGTCGTTTTAAGGCTGTCACAAGATCTACCCGCACTATCATACTTTAGGGTATTTGAACTAAACGTTTTGAATTATGGCATGTATAGTAGGCTTAATTATTTTGTTACGTGTCATATTTGTCTAGGTTTAAAATATTAGTTACAAGATACTCGACCACTACTTTGTACAAGCCATTAAAGTTGGCTAATATTGTTCAAGACATATGTTATACGATGCACTATCAAATTGGATGACATATTTATATCTCGGTTATGTTTAATGGTATGTGTTATGTTCGGTAATACCTTGTATCTGCTCCTATGATTTGTAACAGGTAAGGGTGTTACATTTAGTGGTATCGAACTATGGTTTAGTCGGTTCTCTGACTAATAAAGTGTGTGTAAAAGTCTAGCTATACATGCCATAAAAATATTGTGATAGTGTGGTGGCTCTGATTATTCTAAAGCGTGTTTTGTTTTAATATAGTAATGGATCCTGAAGGGCTGCGGTGATGATGTTTAGTAATACGCCGGCTCCCGCACAAAGGACCGCTACTGTGGAAAGTAGACTGAAACATTGAGACAAGGAGATGAGGCTCGGATGCCTTTCTCCAAATGATGAACAATTGGTATCTTGAATTTATTCGAGCAAATCCAAATGCTCAACCTCCTCCACCCTCCTATACCTCGGACGATTCTCAGAGTTGCTCAAGGAATAGATTTGGTAAGAATGAACAAGCCTCCGGTTGACAAGATTCAAAATAAGGGCCAAGAGTTTAGAGCAAAGGTCGATGATGATCCCGAGAAAGCGGAATTCGGCTTGAAAATTCTACCCGTGTATTTGATGAGCTCTCATGTACACCCGAGGAATGTTAAAGTATGTCAGATCACTTTTGAGAGATTCGACACCATGGTGGAAGACTTTGGTTGCAGTGGTGCCAAAAGAAAAGTTACTTGGGATTTCTTCCAGAAGAATTTAGAAAGAAATACATAAGTCACGATTTATTGATCAAAAACGGAAGGAGTTCCTTGAATTGAAGCAGGGGAAAATGTCTGTAGCAGAGTATGAACGCGAATTTGTAAGACTCAGCAAGTATGCCCAAGAATGTGTGTCTACCGAGGCCATTATGTGTAGAAGATTTGAAGATGGGCTGAATGAGGACATTAAAGTGCTTGTAGGAATTTTGGAGTTGAAAGAATTTGTAGTATTGGTTGATCGAGCTCTTAAAGCCGAAGAATTGAACAAAGAAAGAAGAAAAGTCGCTATTGAGGCTCAAGATGTCGAAAAAGACAGATAAGCAAGCCATTTCAATCTCAACCAAAGAGGTCCAAAGAGACAAACCCTCGAATGACAGTTTCAATTGGGGATTCACACGAGATCGTGGTAGAGCATATTCGGGTCTAAAGCTCAAGCTACTTGGTGGCAAGTGTGGGTAATGTGCAACCTAGAAAGCCCGAGTGTCGACAATGTGGCGAGCAACATTATGGTGAGTGTTGGGGACCGAAAGCGAGCTTGTTTCAAAAGTGTTCTCATGAGCATTTTATTAGAGATTGTCCGGAGAAAGTTAAAGAAGAAAGATTTGAGTGCTAGATGAATACCACCGCTAGTAGAGGTAGACCACCGAGAAATCTTGGAGGTGGGACTAGTAGTAAAACTATGATGAAAGATTTAACGGCAAGATCGAAGCTAGAGCACTGCTAGAGCTTATGCTATACGTGCGAGAAGATGCATCATCTCCGATGTCATTATCGTACATTTTCTCTATGATACTATTGTTATTGCATTGATTGATCCCGGTCCACTCATTCCTATATTTGCATGAATTTAGTATCCAATAAAAGTTGCTGTTGAATTTATGAGTTTACGATTAAAGTGTCGAACCCTTAGGCCAATATGTGCTAGTTGACAAGGTTTGCAAGAATTGCCCATTAATGATTCAAGGTCACTGCTTTCCCGCCAACTTGATGTGTTACCATTTGGTGAGTTTGACTTTATCTTGAAATGGACTGGTTAACATTGTATGATGCTAAGGTAGATTGTAAACAAAAGACACTAGAGTTGAAATGTGAAAATGGAGAAATTTCGTGGGTTGAAACAGATGAATCAAATAAATTGCCTATGGTGATTTCGCACATGTCCGCACGTAAATACATGAGAAAAGGTGTGAAGCTTATCCGCTTATGTAATGAATATTGAGTTGCCTCAACTGAAATTTGAATCGCATCGATAGTCTGTGAGTTTCGGATGTATTTCCGAGGAATTGCCCGGGTTGCCTCCGAACGAGAGATAGATTTTGCCATTGATTTGTTGCTTGCATCGCACCGATCTCGATTGCTCCATATAGAATGGCTCATTGAATTAAAAGAATTGAAGGCTCGATTGCAGGAGTTAACAGACAAGGGATTTGTGAGACCGAGTTTCTCTCCCTAGGGTGCTCTGTATTATTCAGAAGAAGAAGGATGGTTCAATGAGACTTTGCATTGATTACCGTCGACTTAATAAGGTGACTATAAAGAACAAGTACCCATTGCCGAGGATTGATGATTTATTCGATCGGTTAAAGGGGCCACAAGTGTTTTCAAAGATTGATTTGAGGTCCGGTTACTACCATTTGAGAGTTAAAGAGTCGATGTGTAAAACCGCCTTTAGGACAAGGTATGGACATTATGAGTTTCTTGTGATGCCTTTCGCTTAACAAATGCTCCACTATATTTATGGACTTAATGAATCGGATCTTAGGCCATATTTGGATAAGTTTGTAGTAGTGTTTATAGATGACATTTTAATTTATTCTCGAGATGAGTCTGAACATGCGAACACTTGAGAACTATATTGCGATCTTGAGAGAAAAGAAACTGCTTGCCAAGTTTAGTAAAAGTGAGTTCGGCCGTGAAGTCGATTTTTGGGGCATATAGTCTCGGTGATGGTATTCGGTGGATCCAAGCAAGATTTCTGCGATCGTTGATTGAAACCGCCAAGAATGTATCCGAGGTTAGAAGCTTTTAGGCTTAGCCGGGTATTATAGACGCTTTGTTGAAGGATTTTCGATGATTGCCTCTCCTATGACTAAGTTGTTGCAAAAGAATGTTAAGTTTGAATGGACTGATAAATGTCAACAAAGTTTTGAAAAGTTGAAAGCACGATTGATGAAGCACCAATTTTAGTACACCGAGTCGGAAAGGAGTTCAGTAATTTATATTGATGCATCATTGATGTGCCTTGGATGTGTGTTGATGCAAGAGGGTAAAGTGGTAGCTTATGCTTGAGATGCTTAAAACCGCATGAGAAGAACTATCCTACACATGATTTGGAACGCCGCTATTGTTTTTGCCTTGAAGATTTGGCGACATTATTTGTACGGTGAAAATGCCGAATTTTTACCGATCACAAAAGTTTGAAGTACTTGATGAATCAAAGGATCTGAATCATGCGACAATAAGATGGCTTGAATTATTAAAGGATTATGATCTAGTGATTGATTATCATCCGGAAAAGCAAATGTAGTTCTTGACGCCTTGAGCGTAAAATTTCTTTTACTTTGAGAGCCATGAACACGGGTTAGCATTGTCGATGATGGGTCAATCTTAGCAGAGATGAGAGCTAAACCGTTATTTCTCCGATTGATTTGTGATGCTCAAAAGAATGATAGTGAGTTGCGGATCAAGAGAACTCAATGCGAATCGAGTTACGACTCGATTTTCGAGTTGGACCGGATGACTGCTTGATGTTTCGAGACAGGATATGTGTCGAAAAACGATAAATTGATTCGAAAATATTACATGAGGCGCACAATGGCTGTTTATCAGTTCATCTGGTAGCACAAAATGTATAATGATTTAAAGAAGTCAGTATTGGTGGCGTGTATGAAAAGGACATTTCGAATTTGTAACCAAGTGTTTGATCGTCAACAAGTAAAAGTGAACATCAAGTGCCTTGAGGATTACTTCAACCGGTAATGGTGCCCGAGTGGAAATGGGACAAGATTACCATGGATTTTGTAACCGGTTTGCCTTTAACTCCTAAAAAGAAGGATCTTTGTTTGGGTAGTGGTTGATAGATTAACAAAGTCAGCCCACTTTATACCAAGACGCACCGATTACTCACTTGATAAATTAGCGAATTATATATTGCTGAAATTGTGAAGTTGCACGGAGTACCTATGTCTATAATATCGATAGAGATCCAAGATTTACCTCGAGATTTTGGAAAAAGTTACAAGAAGCTTTGGGTACAAAATTGAACTTTAGTACCGCATTCCATCCACAAACAGATGGTCAAACGGAAAGAGTAATCCGTACTCAAGATATGCTTAGATGTGTGTTTTAGAATTTGGAGGTAGTTGGGAGAAATATCTATCTTTGATTGAGTTTGCCTACAATAACAGCTTATCAATCAAGTATACAAATGGCACCGCATTGAAGCCTTGTATGGTCGTAAGTGTCGGACTCCTTTATATTGGACCGAGCTTAGTGAGAAAGCAGATTTATGGAGTTGATCTAGTTAAAGAAACCAAGAGAAAATAAAAGTAATTGGGATTGCTTGAAAGTCGCTTCAGATCGACAAAAGTCATATGCGATTTAAAAGAAAAGAGATTGAATTTCGTGGGTGATAAAGTGTTCTTGAAGGTGTCACCATGGAAAAGATTCTGGATTTAGTCAAAAGGCAAGTTGAGTCCGCGTTTTATTGGGCCGTCTGAGATTATCGAGAGAATTGGACCAGTGGCATATCAGTTGGTCTTACCGGCAGAGTTAGAAAGAATTCATAACGTGTTTCATGTATCAATGTTGCGACGTTATCATTCTGATCCTTCACATGTGATTTCTCCAACAAAAATTGAGATTCGATCGGATATGACCTATGAGGAGGAACCAATAAAGATTTTGGCTCGAGAGGTTAAACAGTTAAGAAATAAAAGTATAGCTTTAGTGAAAGTATTGTGGCACGACATGGGATAGAAGAGGCTACGTGGGAACCCGAGGAAGCTATGAGGAAACAAGACCCAAACCTCTTTCTTGGTAAGATTTTTGGGACGAAAATCTCAAAAGGGGGAGAATTGTGACAACCCGAATTAGGGCCTAATCGGAATAGTGGTTTCATGACCACAAATCCGAGATAGAAATAATTGTTTTATAATTATTTTGGGGTTTATGATATGATTGCATGATTTTGTGAAAATTTCGTGATGAAATTCTATGCCTAAAGTGCTTAAATTGAAAGTAGGGACTAAATCGAATAAGTTGCAAAATTTGCATCCCGGAAGTTTTTAGTATGAAATTGTTTTGGAATATTAATTAGGAGGTCTTAAATAGCAATTTGACCAATTTTAAGTTCATGGACAAAATTAGGACATGGAAGGAATTTTTGAAAGTTTAGTAAGGAGGGGCATTTTGGTCATTTGGATATTAAATGAAATAAAATGGGAAAAATAACAAAAAATTGATCATCATCCTCCTTAGTTGCTGCCGAATTCTCCTCTCTCCATAGCTAGGGTTTCTTCAATTTTCAAGCTCCATAGTAAGTGATTCCAAGCCCGCTTTTAATGTTCTTTACGTTTTGGAATCCCTAAGCTCGATTAAGCTTATTCTAGTAATAATTTAACCTAGGGTTCATATTTGGAAAAATACCCATAGGTGAAATTTGTGTATTTTGATGTTTTATGATAGAATATGAGGTTTTAAATTGTGTTAAATAACTTGTGCTACTCGGTTTTAAGTGAAAACGAGTAAAGCAAGATAATCGGTAAAAATACCTATTGTTCATAACTATATGATAGAGTGAGAATTTGATGTTGTTGTAGAAGAGAAAAATATTCAGCATATCATAAAACATAAGAATAAGGGCTGAAATTAAAATCCCGAGCCTAGGGGCAAAATTATAATTTTGTAAAAGTTAGGGGGCAAAAATGTAATTTTTCCATGATGTGATTTTTGGATTGAAATAAATAGTATGAGTATTAAATGAGCTAAATGTGTTATTATAGATCAAAAAGACGCGAATTGATCTCGAACGGGGAAGGAAAAAGTTTTGGACTAAATTGCAAAATTTCCACATTTTGCACCAAGGTAAGTTTGTATGTAAATATTACAATAATTTCATGTACATTCTTATATTTCAGCCTATTATATAAATATACTAGCTGATGTTAAAATGTAAATCGACTATTGGAAGAATGGAAATAAATATAGAGAGAGATCCGGTTGAACATTCTGAGAGATCGAATGAAATAGAGGGCGTAGCTAGGTCACATGTATGATGCCGAGTGCACATCATGTGTACAAGAAAGCTACGAGATACCCTGTAGTAGCTAGGTCACATGTGTGATACGAGATGTATCCCATGTAGACAAGAGAGCTACGTGAAAGATAAATGTAGCTAGGTCGCATGCGTGATTCCAAGTGAAGGACACCATGTAGACAAGAGAGCTACGAGACAAATCGGTTAGGTCGCATGAGTGGTACTAAGTGTTCACCATGTGTACAAGAGAGCCGAACTAAACGAAGTATGATGGTGAGGCTGTGTGCTGAAACCATTAAATATCGAGGATTAATCCGAATTGTTCAACGGGATGGTTTTGTGGTGATATTGTGGTTTGGACCTACACTTATGGTGAATGAAATGTCGTGAAAATGATTTGTGATATATACATATATAAGATAAAATGAGGTTAGCATAAAGAATGTGTGAAAGAGTGAAATTAGCATTAAAACTGTTTTTAGATGGTAGCAGTGACGTGATTTTGAAAAATCACCAAAAATAGGAGGAATATAATTAGAGGTTGAATGAGATGTGAAATTAAAGTTTAATGAGTCTACTTTCATCTAAAAGAAACAGAGCAAGCAAAGGAATTCTATATTTTGAGATATTTACAATTGTATGTGACTTGGATGAACACGTGATCCCCTGTTCCAAATTTGAAAAATCATTAAAAATTGTACAAAGAAAATTAAGAAATATAGTTTACATGCCTAAATTCCTTATTGAGACTAGTTTTAAATGAAACAGACTTCAGGGTTGTTTGAATTGTGTATTGAGAGAAATTCAATTCAGTAGTGAACAGAGGTCGATCGGTCGAAATGTGTAACAGGGAAACTTTAACTAATAAACTGTACTAATCGGCTGAACCAAAATTATATAAAAAATTATCAAAAAGCTTTATGAGTCTAGATTCAGGAAATTTTACGGATTTGAATTTCGAGTTTTGTAACTCGAGTTATGATTTATTTAGTGAATATGATGCAGCAGAGACAGCTTAATCAAAGTGGAATGAATAGTGAAGTTAAAGTAGATATACTTGAATTGTTGTGTAAACATGTTAGATTCTTTAATTAGTATTTACATACTTACTTACTAAGCTATAAGCTTACTTTGTTTCTCTCTTTTGTCTTATAGTATCCTTCGCTTGCTCGGGAGTTAAGGATCGTGAAGATCTACCCGCACTATCATACTTTAGGGTATTTGAACTAAACGTTTTGAATTATGGCATGTATAGTAGGCTTAATTATTTTGTTACGTGTCATATTTGTCTAGGTTTAAAATATTAGTTACAAGATTTCGACCAGCTACTTTGTACAAGCCATTAAAGTTGGCTAATATTGTTCAAGACATATGTTATACGATGCACTATCAAATTGGATGACATATTTATATCTCGGTTATGTTTAATGGTATGTGTTATGTTCTGGTAATACCTTGTATCCTGTTCCGGCGACGGTAACGGGTAAGGGGTGTTACATTATGTACAAGAGAATAAAGGGGAAAAAATGAAAATTTAATGATAACCAAGGATTTACAATAAAACCTATACCTTGTAGAGTTGTTAATGAGTATTTATATTAAGGAAATGAATTCTAACTATCGCAACACAAGTATCAATACCTACAAGGTGAGTATTGGCAACTTTATAAAAATATAGTCGTTAGGAGTCGTTATAAAAATCAAGGTATCGATATTTTAAGGTATGTATCAATACCTAACGAACAAGAATTGATATTTTGATCTTCTAATTTGTTCTATGATTAGTGACTTGCAATGTGTCATTACATACACCTTTGGTATCGATACTTAGCCACCAAGTTATTTTAAAAACATTTTAAACACTTTAAAAGCAACTTAGAATTGACTAAATAATATTGGAACAATATGAAATACAATTAGAACATGTTTTTGAGTATTCTGAGGTTTTGAAAATGTTTAATGACATTTTCACAAAATAACTTAGGAAAATCCCTAAGTATATCAAAAAAAAATTTGTTTATCCATGTTGTAATGATAAGAACTCTCTTCCCTCTCATTTACTTGGAATGGTGATCCATAAGCATCTGTGTCCTTCTTATCTTGATAATTAATAAATTTATATGAAAAAAATTATATCGATAGTGTTTTTTAAAATTAGATTTTTATATTTTTGTTCTTGATTCAGTTTATATTCTTGAGTTATTACCTTGATAATTAATAAATTTATATGAAAAAAATTATATCGATAGTGTTTTTAAAATTAGATTTTTATATTTTTGTTCTTGATTCAGTTTATATTCTTGAGTTAATAATGAGTTCGCTTGAAATTTATTTATTTTTGTAATGAATTAATATCATTTATTTTTGTAATGAATTAATCTTTCTTTTCATCTGAATCCCATTTTGTTAAATCTTTATTTTGAGCCAGATAGTGTTGATTGACTCTATTTCGCCATTATCCTAGTACTAATTTGAGCCATCTATTCTGAAATAAATCGTATTGATGATGATTCCTTAACCAGTTTTTTCATTCATTCATTCCAAGATGCCTATATAAAAAATTTGCTATACAAATTCAAGTTAGCATGAGAAATTTCATATTTAAAAATTGATGAAAAAAATTTGTTCATGTATATGATTTGAACCACTAACAATTCTTCAAAATTAAAAACTCTAAGCATTTTTAGTGAACACAGTATAATTGTCACATATTTTTATTTTTTAAATCATTTTAAAAAAAATTAGCCAAACATTAAATTAGCCTTAATTTGAAACCAATGTTAGCCTTAAATTTTGAGATATCTAATTTAGCATTAGAAGTGATGATTGAGAACAACACTTGAATTGAATTCTAACCGACCAAAAGAAAGATGTAGTTGTGATATACAAACTTCAAGTTGTAGAATGTGATAACTAGGGATGGACCAAAAGTTGTAGTCGGAGTGGACACACCGAGTCCTTTTCAATCCGCCGAGAACAAGACCTCCTCAAGTGGGCAAAATACATGCTAAAAACGTGACCATCAATAAATAAAACAAACCTACTTGCCTTTATTTATGTATCCAAGTCAAACTAACCCCGCCCTTTATTTAATATAAACACTTTCTCGGAATATACACGCATTTTCTTCACTGCTTTCCTTCGTTACCAACATTGCACGTAACTCCCCAACGTGAAATTTATAAAAAAAAAATTGAACACATTCAATAAATTTTTTCCCCATTTTTTTTAACTTTGCAATTCAGAATTTGACATGCAATTTGGAACAATTTATTAAAGGTTAAAAAAAAAAAAACCTGCACACCCTTCTTCCTCAAAAGAATAAAAAAAAACTATAAAGAATAGAAGGGGATCTTAATTTCTTCTAATTTGCTGCAAAATTACTGGAATTGCTGATTTTATTGTTGCCATTGCTGTTGCTGTTACTAGTAGTGGTGGTGGTAGTAGTAGTGACATTGCCATTGCTGTTGGTGGCAGACGTGAGGTTTGCTCCATTGTTATTAGCGACGTTGTTGTTGTGAGAACTCCCGATAATAGAAGTGATCGCGGCGGCCAATGCAGCGGTGAAGTTAGGGTCGGCAGCAATGGCGGCAGTGGCTGCGTTCACGGTGTCTGCAAGTGATTTTTGCTGCCCTTGTTGATGTTGGTGACTCATTTGAGGTTGCTCGATATCGTGAGACATTTGCAAACCGGAGAATTTGGATTGGTTGTAAAGTGCCTGACCGAATATCTGAGGCAGCAATGGCAACGGTGAGAGCTGGGAATTAGGAAGATTGTGCGGTGGTGGGTTCGGGAATGGGACCTGGAATTGTCCTTCGGTTCTGGGGATCTGTAAGGGATTCGGGATCTGGGTGAGGTCTAAGGTGACGGTTGGGAATGGGGCGGAAGCTGATATGGTGGCCATGCTAGAAGAGCATGGGAGGAGTGTTCTTGTGAGGAAATTCGAGTTCATTAGTCCATCCGCGCTCGACATCGAACCGGATAGCAACATTCGTGCAGCCGACGATGTCGTCGAAGCCATCGCCATTGCTGCCGGAGGCAAAGGATGGTTGTGGTTGCCTTCATATGTTGTGATGAGAATCGTTCGATCTTCTGCACATCTTTGTACCTGTTACAATTACTTCATCTTAACTCGTATGAATATCTATATAACTATTTTTCCATTGATTATCAATAAATGTGAGCAAAATTAGGTTAAACACAAGCCACTAACTTATTAATCAAATATCTCCAATAATGTGAAGCAACTCCTCATGACTAGTCTCTATTATGTTAGTGTTAATTAAATTTTAAGTGCAACGAACTTTTGACGTTTGATAGTTAATGCAGATCCTTCACCAATCCCTAATTAAAATGAATATAACGTTTCCAAAGGAATGAAAAAAAACCTGTTTTCTAACAGGGCAACCAGCGGCCATGGTACATCGATAATATGCTCTGGGACATGGATTTCCTTTGGCCATTTTCTGCCCATACTTTCTCCATTGGCATCCATCGGTAATCTTTGAGAAAAAGAGATTCCAAATCAATTTAACTTATAAAATAAATCATATAATTCGATACAATTCAATTCGATAGAATTAGAAAATACCATGGGAGTCTCTGATCTAGCTCGAACAGAAACCCGTGCCTTCCTCATGGTAGCCTCAGTTTGATCAACAGTTTTCGAAGAATTAAACCTTGGAACCTTATTACCATCGGGGCTATCTTCTCTTCCGATTCCCCGGCCTTCTTCGCTACTCCCACGCTTCCTCGATCTGAATTCCTTGGATGCTACCTCCACGTTAGGCGATCCGGACAGATCGTGACTCCTCCCTTCCGTCGAAGACAGCGATGGTTCATCCGTATCGACTTCCGCAGCAGCAGCAGCAGCTATACCGAGATCCATAAATTGTCTCGGCACAATTAGTCCTCCATTAGATTTCTTTTGTTCATCGTTTTTTTCAGGTTTTCCATCTTGTTGTTGTTGCATAAGGGTGACCAGATGTTTTTGCACGGTGTTGTAGTTGCTTGTAACTTGGCTCAACATCTCCCTTAGCTGTTGATTCTCGGTGTTCATCCGTTCAAGCTCAACTTGTAAAACCGCTAGCTAAAAAAAACAAATCAATGGCACGTAAAAAAAAATTATAACATGATCTTAAATCGATCGAAATTTCCAATTCTTCGGTTTTTAATCAAAAGGGTCACCTCATTTTTAGCTCTTTTATCTTCCATGTTTGAAGAGATACCATCATCCACTGAGGATTGATCGCTACTGGTATTCGTCGTTAACAAATTCAAACCAGTCTGAAATTCAACAACAAAATATACATTTATATATGAATTCTAATTCAAAGATTCAAAACTGAAAGTGGGTTCGCGACTTACGTTAACGTTAAGCTCGAGTGCAGTTCGATCGATGGAGCCATTGATGTCGGTGGCATTGGCATGATCGGAATCGTCAACGTGATCATCGACGAGTTTATGATTCTTTTCGGCGAAAAAATCCATTTCGCCGATGACCCTCCGGGGGATTTCATCGTTGGTACAGTTGGGATTAACAGGGAACTGAATGGTGGGTGGTAGAGGAGACCTGTTTGGTGTGGAAGCATCATCCATGGCGGGCAGGGACACAGTCGTGGGAATCGAAGCTCTGGTGGTGCAGTACTTGGGATTGTCGTTGTTGTTGTTGAAGAGGAAGTGTGTAGGGGGGAAGGAATTAAGAACAGTTAAATATTGGGATCTGAATCAATGGAGAGTCCACTGGGTTTGGCCATAAATCAAGAGAGAAAGAGAAAAGTCTTTGAAAGGGGCAACGGACCAGGCAATAAAATGGGAGTTGAAACTTTAGAAGAAGACCAAACTGTAGTAAATATAGTTAGCTACCAATTTTCATTTAAGTGTGTTTCTTTTTTCTTTTCAATATTTCTTCTTTCCTTTTTCTTTTATTAGATTTATTGTCAAAATATATATATATATATATATATATATATATATATATATATATTACATTATATAAAGAGTCAAACATAATATATATTCAACAAATATGAAAATCAACTTTAAAATTTTATTTTAAAAAATAATTACATAAAACAATAAGAGGCAAGATGGAGATAAAAAATAGAAATTGTTGGGATTAAGACTAAAATTAAATTATTGAATGCTTAAAATAGTTAAAATAAATTACATCATTTTATCTATAATTAATATTATTATAAGGTGATATACTATTGAAAAGAATGATATGAAATAGTAGCGTTATATTATCTCAGATCTCTTTTTTAATAATTTAATGTTATATTGGGGTTTTCATCTTAAAAAATTAAATTTAAATAAAATTTTGAAATTATGATGAAATTACTAACGTGATATTAAACTATTAAAAGAAATAATATTATTGTTATATATCTATATTCATAAACTTAATAATTTAAATAATTTTTTATAGTTAAAGTTGAAGAATAAAATTACTTGAAATCTAATTGAAATTACTATGTTTATGGATTTACTACTAAAGCATTGTTCCTATAACCAAAGCTAACGCTTTTTCCTTCAGGCTTTGGCTTTTCTAGTATGAAATGTCCCTTACATAATTACCACTATTTCGTTTTCAAAGATTTTAAAACAGTTTGAAATTTTTAAAAGAAAATTAATATAAATAAATAAAATATTACTCAAAACTAGCATCTTCTTTGAAAAATTTCCAACCCCAATAATATAGCATTAAATTTGGAATAGAATTCTTTCAAGTTCATAAGTTCATGTCTGGAGTCTGAAATTATTATGATAATAGTTATAATTTTTTATTAAATTTGGAATATTCTTAAATGCTAAATATTAATATAATAATATTTTTAGTATTTTTAACATTTCCTTTAAATGAAAAGGACATAAATAAAATTTAATTGACCAAGTTTTTCGTTTTCCATTCAAAGCTTTTGGCTTTTCTTTTACCTATATAAAACTTGTAATTTTAATTTCTGAATAATTATTTGTCACAAACAAAGTATAATGTTTCTTATGTATTAAAATCAAATGATTAATCTAGGGTTTGATTCCAATGGAACAAAATGTAAATATAATCCAATAATAAAAATAACTTAATATTTTTTTAAATGTTACTATAGTCTACTCAAAATAAAAACATAAAGGGATAAATATAAAATTATACAAGAACTTTGATATAATGTGTAATTTGATACACGAAGTTACATTAAATTTTATTTTTCGTTCAAATGTATACATAAAACTTTAATTTTATTTCAATTTTATATATTTAAATAAATGAATACATTTGAATTGGGTAAGTATAATTAATTGTGTATATAGTATGTAAACATAAATTGATGTTATATTGATAATGATGTTAGTTGTTTATAAAAATTAGATTAAATCAAATTTTCATATATAAAAGTGCACAAACTCAAAGTTCATGTATAATATTACACATTGCACCAAAATTTATGTATAGTTTTGTGATTTATCTCAAACATAAATCAAAGTAACTTAAGATATAACAATTTCTTAAATTTGAGCATCATAAGTTGTACTATTTGATTTTTCATTAAATCAAAGTTGTTGATGAGAGAATAGTTGAAAATTATTTAGTTATGCCCTTCTCGAGGAATGCCTCCAAGGTAAAAGAAAATCGTCCTCCATTTTATTTTCTTGTCTTCTCAATTTTCATAGCTAAAAATGCTTCGTAAACACCAAAAGATTCATGTCCCTAGCTTAAAGAGAAAGAAATAGATTTTTTTTTTTAAAGAAAAGAGAGAATTGCTTAAAGAAATATCAAAATTAGTAATAAATATCAACCTAATGAAATAATTGACCTTATATCTCTACTTTGAAAGCAGAATATAGTTACTAGATTATAAAACTTACTTTTGAAACCCCAATTTACATCAATATTTGATATAATTAATATTAACATTTTGAATTTAATAATTAAAACTTACACTCTATAAATGATACATAAATCCGAAGCTAAAAGGGCGAATTGTTAAAAAATCCAAAGAGCACAGCCGCTCACTAATCAATGATTTCGAAAGTGTGGTTTTAGGATCTCATTTCCATAAATTAGACCTGTAAATAATTTTATTAAATATTTAATGAATTATATTATAGGTGAATTAAATTTTGGATAGGTAATTTTAGCAAATTAATGATTAACTAAGGTACAATAACTAAAATGTAAAATCGATAAAAGTTCAATTGTTAGAGAATCATTAATTAGAAACAAGAAGCAAGGATTAATAAGGAAATTATACCTTTCTAAGTTATAAGTGGATGGTTAGGTAATGTAAATTATTTTAATAATGTTAAAATTAAATAATTAAAATATTATAAAATGTAAAATGTATGTATATTATTTTAGCCTAGTGGAATGAAAAAGAATTAATCTCTTTTCATCCTTGCATGCCGAAATTGGAGAAGAAGAACAATAAAGTTTTTGCCTGTTAAATTGGTTAGTTTAATTTAGTCATTTTTTTGTAATTTTTATATTTTTAAAATTTCGAGCGTTTAATCTAGTTGATTCATGTGTTAATTTTCAAAACTATTAAAGTTTTAGAATGATGCCATTGATTAATTCTTGAAGTTTTAGGTGTTAAATTGATAGATTTTAAGCTTAAGAGTGAAAAAGGACTAAATTATGAAGTTAATTTATAGTTTTGTACTATAGTGACTAAAATGCACAAATTTTGAAATTTAGGGTAGAAATGAAAAATATGAGGTCCAAATTGGACTATAGTGAAATTAGATTGAAAATAGGAGTTCTAGATTGAAAGTTATGTTAGTCTCGGTTTTAGGGACTAAATTGAATAAATTTGTAATTGAGTGTGAAATTGATTGTATTTTGATGAATTATTATGTTTTTTTTCTTTAATCTGTAGCTAATGTCGACCTGGATTCCTCGAAAAAGAAAGGAAAAGACAAAGCCATCAACGAATAGCTCAAAGTTTACGGTTTGTGTGTATCTATAGTCTGAAACTACTTCGATTGCTGTTATTATGAACTATATTGTATGGTAAGATCATAAGGTGATATGCAAATGATAACAATATCTTAATTGAATTGATTGAGATTGGTTGTTATGATAAAGGATAAATTGAATAATTTAGAAAATGTTGAGTATTGGTACAAATGTGTACTTGAATCTATATTGAGATGAATTATGTTGCCATATGTATGAACCAATGATTTGATGATGAGATTATGATATGAATTGAGATATTGACTTATAAATGGAATTGAAAAATGGTTACCCTATTAAATGTTCGAGCAGGGTTAAGTATAATTGGCAAGCCATAGGATAGGAAGAGTTCGGGGTTTTTACAACTACGAGTCGAGGAGTGTTAGGTACACTTATTTTTTAGTTATACCGACTAGTGCTGGGTGTAACTTATTATTTCGGATTTATTCGATAGGCACTAGGTGTCAAATCGGTGTAATTGGTTGGATTTGCATATCCGGCCGAATGTGAGTCAAGTTAATAAGGGGTTAAAAGCATAAACTGGGATAATAAATTATGGAATAAATTGATATAAATATTGTTGGTGTTCATTGGAATAGAATTCTGAGATTTCAAAATAAAAACAGGTAAATCAACCATTGAAATAACAATTATGATATGAAACAAAATATGATACTATATTAATAAGTGAATGTAATGAAATAGGATGATCTGGAAATTAAATTGTATATGAACCTTATGATCTTTATCTCATGCCTTTATATAAATTATTTATATATATATATGATTTAATGTCTGGATTATAAAAATACCACTGAGTTCATACTCAATGTAGGTTTTTATTTCTTCTTGCACAGTTAAGTTTCAATCATGTACGCTTGTCAATATCAGCATCCCGACGTGATCTCAGACTCATCATGTTGGTAATGTTTTGTTAATTTAGGTGGCATGTACCTAAGGGGTCTTATGTTTATATTAAGCTAAGATGATGAATGTTTTGGGATTTTGATATAGATGGTGCATATGTGATGTTAATGGATAATAGTATGAATCATGTATATATTAAGTGTGGTGATATGTTTAAAGTGTAAATCAGAGTGATATAACATGGTAGGTGGTAAACTAAATGGGCATTAAATGAGTTTGCTATTTTGATGATGAATAAGTTAGTTAACAAGTACCATAGTTGAATGGATGATAAATGATATGATTTGGATAGATAGTTGAATGAAATGCTTGGTATACATTTTGATATTAGAGTAAAGAATGAGGTAAGGAAATGATGCTTGCAATTAATTGTGTGTACATGAATTGAATAGACATTGATCAAGTAGGTTAGCATTCACTTAAGTTTTGATTTATGATATGAAAATAATATGGAATATTTGATGATTAGAGTTGTATTGTATGTTGGATGCTTGTATTTGTGAGTTCTATGATAGATATTTGAGGTTCTTTATGATATTGATTGAAGTGATAAGGTTTAGGCATGAAATAGGTAGTTCAAAGGAGGTTTTTGACCACTTCTGAATATAAGTATCTATGCCTCGGCATCAGGTATCGATACTTGACCATTTGAACAGTTTTCTAAACAAACAGAATGTCAAAACCGTATCAATAGTTAAATGGGTATCCATAATTTCAATAAGGTATCAATACCAAACAATCAAGTATCATTACCAAACCCTTAATTTTGAAATTTTACAAAGTCCTATTTCATGCTCTAACTTCCAATTGAGGTACATCTATGCTCAGTTTAAATAGATTTTGAAGTGTATGTTTGTCATTGTACAAGCTGATTTAATATGAAATGTTGACAATGTTGCTCCAGCAACAAATGTGACATCTCATTGCTTGGACCCAACGACCGGGTCGAGTAGTAGGGTGTTACAAAAATATAAAAAATTAGTTCAACCATCTGATTCCCAATTCAATGGGTCTATTGGATTTCTTTGGACCGATATCCTTGTCAATTTCAGTCTATCCAGTCCAACCGGCTAATCCGATCCAATTTAAGTTTTTATGAATTTTTTTTTAGAATTTTTATAAGTTTATATCAATTTTAATAATTTTTATAATATTTTAAAATTTTTAATTATTTTTAAGAATTTTAATATGTTTTACAAAACTTTAAATATTTTAAATAAGTTTTATTAATTTTATAATTTTTTACAATTTATTAGAATTTATTAGATTTTTATATTGTTAATAATATTTATAAGTTTTCATAATTTCTATAAGTTTATATCAATTTTAATATTTTTAATATTAAATAATTTTTAATCATTTTATAGGAAAAACATTAGATTAAAGAAAAATTTGTCATGTATCACCATGTAATTGATCCTTCAATTTATTTTAACAATCAACGTGGTCAATAACGGAAACTGTTAACGGGTGAGCTTAATTGATTACTGTAGTTAACTGCAGTGACTTAATTGGGTCAAATTTAATATAGGGTTGAATTTATTTTTTTTAATTTTCTAAGGGCTTTTTTTTTTACATATAAGTTTTTTTAAAAGTAATAGTTTATTATATTATAATAGTAAAAATGGGCTCATTTGAGCCGAATGGAGCTTTAGCTTGGTTCAATTGAATTTGAGCAAAGTTTAAGTTCAAAATCTTGCATGCAAGCAGGTTTGGCTTAAAGGTGAAAAGAAAAGTGGGATGGCGTCAACTCTTTGTAGAGGAAGAAGATACGCTGGGGCGTAATATCAAAAGGGTTAAAGATGATGGTAGGGGACAGTCGGAAGAAGTTTGACCCCAAAGCCAATCTTAAATAAGGATTACTTAATGGGGCAATATTTGGGAGCTATCGACCGGGATTCTTCTAAGCTAGAAGATATGCAAATGGATGGAGAATCAGAGGAAGAAAAGAGGGAGGTCACTAAAAGTGACCAAGAAAATGAGATCCATATCAAACTCTCTGAGGAAGAACGGGAAACTATCAGAAGTTATTGCAGAAACACCATTATGGTGAAGGTGTTTGGAAAATCTGATGGGTACAATTATTTGCAGTTTAAACTAAAATAACTATGGAACCAGAGAAGGGACTTTGAACTAATCGACTTAGGGTATGGGTATTTTCTAGTCAAGTTTCTATTGAGAGAAGTTTTTGCTTTCACACTGAAAGTTGCAAAACTATTTCTAGTTCTATGTTTGATTCAAATCGTTGGAGCCCACACTTGAAGTAGCAGTAACGTGACTTTGGAAAATCACCATAAATTGTGGGAGATGAATTAGAAGCTGAATAAATTATGTAATTAAAGCTTAATGAGCCTAGTTTCAAATGAAATAAACGAGAACATATTTTGAATTCTGTACAATGAGAAATTTGATTTGTAATGAAGAGTGGTCTGATTAGTCAAACAGTGAAACATGGGAAACTTTAAGAAAAATCTATATTGATTGGCGATACCAAAAATTCTGAAAATTTTATGGATAGAAGATATATGAGTCTATTTTCATGGAAAATTAACGGCACTTGATTTGGAGTTTCGTAACTCCAGTTATAAATGATTTAGTGATTATTGCTCAGGAAGACAGCTTGCAGTAAAATTATGATTATGTGGTAAACATTGACAAAAATTTGTTAATGAGTTGCTTATTGATTTCTTATAAGCTTGCTATGATCTGTAGGTGTGGTTGGCCGAATATTGTAAGGGGTTAATACATAGTTTGTATTTGAATAGTTAGATTAACGTGTTAGTAATCCAATTGTAGGCGGTTCGTGTGTGGATCTCGTAGCATATCGTCGCAAACAGGTGTGTAACTAACACCCTTTTTCTTAGTCTAGATCGGCAAAAGTCGAAAAGTCGAAATGCCAAAAACCAGTATTTTGTAGATTTGCGAGTGTGCGAATGCTCGTGAGTTAAATCGATTAATGTTTTTGGTAAGCTGCAATGTTTGGACTACAAAGTGCATGATTTCTGTGCCCTCGATATTTTTGGGCTTAATGGGCCAAAATTGGAATGATGGGCCAATGGGCCCAATTCGGTAAGAACCCTCGATAGTGATTCTGTTAGTACGTGAAAGGTAGGAATATGCATGAAAAACCCTACAATAGATAAATTACTGAAATACATTTAAAAGTGGAAAATTTATAGTTTTACCCCTAGGAGATAAATTACCAAAATACCCTTAGGGTTAAATTGACCTAAATGCATGTTTGACTGTTGTTATTTACTGCATGCCATGTTGTTATTATCTGATACATGGGACTGGGATATTGACGGAGGAAGTACTAAAAGTGGCTTGTCCACGTACTAGAGGCTTTGCCTCAATTTATTGATAATCGAGCAAAAAGGTGCAAGAATGTGGAGTGTTAAATTTGGGTGGGTTGAGCTATTCCCACATGGAGTGTATGGCTGGTACGGGTGGAGTGTAGTGGTTGGTGGGTTGAGTAGTCTCCCCAAATGGGCTTGCATATGTTTACTCATGTTGCATGTATTTTGAAATGGGCCTATGGGCCATACTGTTATCTAAATAAGAGGCTATGGCTAAGTTTATTGTAATCTGAAAAGGGCTCTGGCCCAGTACCACTGTTACCTGAATGGGCTTAGGCCCAATGGGCTTGAGCTGACTTGGGCTTTGAATGGGTTTTCCTTACACACTGAGTTTCCCCAAACTCACCCCTTATTTAACCTTACAGGTGAGCCTTGATATGGGTGACTTGGAGCAGAGGGGATTCAGAATGGCCATGGTGAATACTTTTGGGTTTGAAAAAGAGACTGGTTTTCTTAAGTTATTTTTAATTACTATTTAATTTTTGGGTTGTAATAAGGCCATTTTAACTTTATTTTCTTCTTTGATTTTTCTGGGATTATATTATTAAACACAACTTTAAATTGATGGATACTAATTCAAATGGGCTAGACTTAGGGCGTGATTTCAAAACGATACTTGTTTTTTTAAAATAACACGACGTCACGAATATTCGATTTACCAAAGATAATCACTCAAAGAAATTTCAACTTGTTATAACCAAGTGTGGCAATGGATGTGGGCATGTCTAGGATTGGATCCAATCGAAGAGCTTCGTACTTATGCTGTAATATCCTGATTTTGGGCCTAGTCGGAATAGTGGTTTCGTGACCACAAAATCTGAGATAGAAATAATTATTTTATGATTATTTTAAGGTCTATGATATGATTTCATGATTGTGTGAAAATTTCGTGAAGAAATTTTATGCATAAAGTGCTTAATTTGAAATTTGGGACTAAATTGAATAAATTGCAAAACTTGTGTTCTAGAAGTATTTTGCATAAAATTGAATTAGATTATTAATTAGAGGTCCTTAAAGAGTAATTTTACCAATTTCTAAGTCTATGGACAAAAATTGGACATGGATGGAATTTTAGAAAGTTTAGTAGTAAGGGCATTTTGGTCATTTACTGGTAAAATGAATTAAAATACAAAATTAAAGCCAATTTTGCTCATCTTCAACCCCATGGCCGAATATAGCAAGGAGAAACCATGGCTAGGGTTTTTCAAGCTTCCAAGCTCGATTGTAAGTCCGTTCTAGCCTCGTTTTTAGTGATTTTACGTTTTGGAGTCCCAGTAGCTCGATTTAGCTTATGCTAGCAATAATTTAACCTAGGGTTTATATTTGGAAAAATACCCATAGGTGAAATTTGTGTATTTTGGTGTTTTATGATAGAATATGAGGTTTTAAATTATGTTAGACAACTTGTGCTACTCGGTTTTAAGTGAAAACGAGCAAAAGGGCTTAATCGGTAAAAATACCTAATAGTCATAAGTACATGTTAGAGTGAGAGTTTGATGTTGCCATAGAAGGGAAAAATGATCAGCATGTCATAAAACATAAGAAAATAGGCTGAATTTTAATTTACGAGCTTTGGGGAAAAAGTGTAAATATGTAAAAGTTTAGGGGCAAAATTATAATTTTTCCAAAATATGATTTTGGGTCAATTTGAATAATGTGAGTCCTAATTAGACTATATTTTAGATAGAGCAAGGAAAACTAAAATTCGGGCTAAAATGGGGAAAATACCAAGTTGTGGACGAAATGGTAAAAATAGCCATTTTCGCATACGAGGTAAGTTCGTATGTAAATGTTGGTAACATAGTTATTATTTTAAATGTTTTAATGTTTTTTTAAATGATATGATAATTATTATGAAATATTATACTTGTGATAATTGTTTGATAATATGTCAAATTATGTGATATACTTGGAAAATGTGAAATACTACCGAGTATCGGTATCGGCATTCCGTAGAAGATGGTTGAGACACATGATTGGGAAAAGGTCCGTTGAACCTTAGGAATGGATTAGGATACAAGTGAAATGTCACCGGATATTTGGGCATCCGAACTCGTTGAGTTGAGTCCGAGTTCACTTATGGATGCGAGCGTCCGAACTCGTTGAGTTGAGTCCGAGTTCGTGAGATGTAACTAGGCATCCGAGCTCGTTGAGTTGAGTCCGAGTTCGCTTATGGGCGGGTTACATGATTGCTTGATTGCATATATGGCACTTATGTGCAAGTTATCCATGTATCCGAATTATATTCCGATGTGTTCAACGGGTAAAGTTCTACTCAAATGGAGGAATACTCAAGATGAAAGGGACGTATTGGTAAGTGTTGTGAAATGGATACTTTGAACAGGTATGTACTTAACCCTCGGGTTGAAAACTCGATATAACAACAATATGGTAA
Organism: Gossypium arboreum; assembly: GCF_025698485.1. NCBI lineage: Eukaryota > Viridiplantae > Streptophyta > Magnoliopsida > Malvales > Malvaceae > Gossypium > Gossypium arboreum. The sequence continues at coordinate 12,870,493 of NC_069076.1, read as the reverse complement.
GATGATAAATGAAAATGTGATATGAATGTCTCGGTGATGATTATGCAAATGATGTTTTATGTTTGCTTATATAGTTATGTTACTTGCTATTTGCATGTGAGCTTACTAAGCATTTATGCTTACTCCCTCCTTTTCATTCCTTGTAGTGTTGACAAGCTAGCTCGGAAATCAGAAACGGTCGGAGGCACGCTCACACTATCCGTATACCATCTTGGCATAATGGCTTGTATATTTTGAGTATGACATGTATAGCATTATAATCATTTTGTATATATGGTCTTATGATATGGTTATTGAGTGGTATGAAAATAGAAATGCTTGGTAATGATTAGCCATTGGAATGGCTAATCATGATCATATTTGGTATTATGTATGTCAAATTGCTAGCTAATCCATGGAAACCATGAAATAGGTAAAATTTACCATAAAATAGATTCAGACAGCAGCAGTGATGTGAGTTTTAAAAATCACTAAAAATAATAGAAATGGAATTAAATAATGAATAAGTTATGGAATCGAATCTTGATGAGTCTATATTCATATGGAATAAGCGAAACAGGTATATGAGCTATATTTTATGAGATGTTTAAATTTTTGTGAAATAGGGCCAGAGCGATTTCTGGATCCCCTGTTCTGACTTTGGAAATTCACCATAAATTCTAAAAAGATAATTAGAAGTCACGCTTTATATGTACAGGTTTCTTATTGAGTCTAGTTTTATTAGAGACAAACGGAATAGTCATTGAAACTCTGTACAGGGAGGTATCTAATTCGAAATACACAGAGGTCAGAGTAGTTGAACCCTGAAATAGGGGAGACTTTAACTAATAAACTGTACTAATTGGCCCAACCAAAAATTCTAGAAAAAAATTAGTAGATATATATATGAGTCTAGTTTCAGGAAAAATTTACGGAATTGGATTTCGAGTTTTGTAACTCGAGATATGATTTTTAAAGCGACTGTGATGCAGTTAGCCAGCTTGTCTGGAAATTTTAAAATGAATTGTATGAGCTGTTTAATTAATGAATTAAGTCCGTTAACACCTCGTGTTCGACTCCGGAAATGGTCTCGGGTACGGGGTGTTACATATGCAGCTTTCATGGCTCACCTCCTCTGTTATGGATACCTACCTGGTGCCCAGCTTCTATTCACTTGGTTAGTTTGACAAAAGTCGGCTTTTTAAAACACTAAAAAGGGAATACAGGTTTTTGACTTCAAAGTGGCACGTCAGATTCGGCCTTAACGTCTGGGCCGGGTTTGGGGTGCTACATTTAGTGGTATCAGAGCCTAGGTTGTAACAACTCAATTGTGGATCGGGTCCAAAAAGGGTTTTCAAAACTTTATGCCAAAAAAAAAGGGTATTTTTGGAAAAATCTGACTTTTGAAAATTTCCTGTTTAAAGGAGATAATCTCCGAACTTGTTTTTTTAACACAAATGTTTGGAAAATGGATTTCAAAAAGTCTAAATCTTTTGAGTTTATCTGAAAACTGATGAGGTAGGCACACTGAATCCCCGGCACCAAGGTTGTAAGTACTATTCTGTTTTATATACTGAACTATACTGTAGTTAGTACTAAACCTTAGAGATAGTACTATAGATAATATAGCGTAAAGGCTACGAAACTGAGACTATAGGGTAAACTAAGCCCTAGGAAACTGAGACAGTAGCTAAACTGTGGTTACGCGAGAGCAACTCTGAAACCTTATCTGTTCATAAGATATTCTATAATAAACAGTGGAAATAGTAAACTAACTGCATAAAATTCGTAATCAGATAAATCGATATGAGTACGAGAGCTACTCGGGGAAGAGGCTGTGGTCGAGGCCGTGGTCGAGGCCGAGGTAGTACTCAAGCTGGATCTTTGTCTTCTGAACACATACCCGCTGGAGTAGCACGGCCACCACCGGTGGATGAGAATGGGCCGTATGATCGGGCCGCGGGGGATGACGCTCTGTCCCAAGCCATGTTAAGAGTTCTGGGAAGGGTGGCCAGAGCTAATATCGGGCTCATGAATAGGGGGTCCATTTCTGAGCGACTCCGGGCCAACGGAGCGAAAGTTTTTAGGGGTGTATCTAGAGTAGCCCTAAATGTGGCTTAGTACTGGCTGAAAGCCACGGAGCGGATTATGGATGACTTGGACTGCTCAGTAGAGTAAAAGTTAAAAGGAGCAGTATCCTTACTACGGGACGAGGCGTATCAGTGGTGGATCACTGTGAGAGAGGGTACCCCAGCTGAGAGGGTAACTTGGGAGTTGTTTAAGCAGTCCTTCAAGGTGAAGTATGTCGGAGCTAGCTATGTGGATGCGCGAAGGAAGGAATTCCTGAACCTGACCCAGGGTGGTAAGACCGTTGCTGAATATGAGGCAGAGTTTCTGCGATTGAGCCGGTATGCTAATAGTATTGTCTCTACCGAATACGAGCGCAGATGGCCTCAGGGATGAGCTAAGGGTGCTCATAGCTCCGCAAAGAGAGCGCGATTTTGCTGCACTGGTAGAAAAGGCTAAGATAGCCGAAGAGGTAAAGCAAGCTAAACGAAGGAACTGCGACAGGGATAAAATCGGTTCAGGAGAGATGCTGGACCAACTGGTGCTACAAACCGGAATGTTAAGAGAGCTAGGATGGAGGAACCAGTTCGAGCGGTTCCGGTGAATACTGTTAGACCACAAGCTTGTGGACATTTTGGTAGAATGCATCTGGGGGAATGTTGGAAACATTCTGGGGCTTGTCTTCGTTATGGATCAAAGGAACATAAGATCAGGGATTGTCCTAAGAGGCCAGCTCAGGCTCAAGTGGTTGAACAAAGGGTCATGCAACCCGTGCAAACAATGTGAGGTGGACCGTCGCCGTCGAGGTCATGGTCGAGGTCGCGGTGGCAATGGCCATGGACGTGGGGCACTGGAAAGGGTATCGTTTAACACGAGGCTTGTCACCGACTTTGGTATATCTTTGCTCGTCGCCATGTGAGGAGGGTGACGCACCTAACGTCATAACTGGTACATTTTTTATTTCTAGCATGTCGTATACTACCTTGGTGGATGTTGGATCTACTCATTCCTATGTTGCATGTGCCATATCTGGGTCGTTGGGTGTGCACTCTGAGGAGATTGTGAGTGGGGTATCTATATTAAGTTCTTTGGGTCACTCGGTTAGGGTAGACAAACTGTATAGGGATGTACCCTTAGAAACTCAAGGTAAGATTTTCCCTGGAGATCTGATGGAGTTACCGTTCGGAGAGTTTGATCTCATTTTGGGAATGGACTAGCTTGTTAAATATAAAGTGACTCTGGATTGTGCTGCTAAATGAATGGTGTTAAGGACCACAAAGGATGAAGAGGTTATGGTGATAGGTGAGCGAAGGGATTATTTGTCCAATGTGGTGTCGGCATTAAGAGCTGAAAAGTGGATTCAGAAAGGTTGTGAGGTCTATTTGGCATTTGTAAGTCAGTCAGAAGAGGAGGGACTGATAGTGGATAAGGTTAGGACCGTAAAAGAGTTCCAAGATGTTTTCCGGGGGAGCTTCCAGGATTGCCTCCGAACCAAGAAGTAGAGTTTGGAATAGATTTGTTGCCTGGAACGGCGCCTGTGTCCACCGCACCGTATAGGATGGCACCGAAGGAGTTAGTGGAGTTAAAGGCTCAAATTCAAGAGTTGTTGGATAGGGGCTTCATTAGGCCAAGCGTGTCTCTATGGGGTGCACTGGTACTATTTGTGAAGAAAAAGGACGGGACAATGCGCATGTGCATCGATTACCGCCAGTTGAACAAACTGACGATAAAGAACAAATACCCTCTGCCAAGGATTGATGATTTATTTGACCAACTTAGAGGAGCTTCGGTATTTTCCAAGATTGTCCTTTGATCTGGATACCATCAGTTAAGGGTAAAGGAAGTGGATATTCATAAGATAGCATTTAGGACTCGATATGGTCATTACGAGTTCCTAGTTATGCTGTTTGGGTTGACGAACGCACCTGCCATTTTCATGGATCTGATGAATCGAGTGTTCCAACCTTACTTGGACCGATTCGTGGTAGTTTTCATCGATGATATTCTGGTATACTCGGAAACCAAGAAGAAACATGAGGAGCATCTACATATTGTGCTGCAAGTGCTGAGAGAGAAGGAACTGTATGCAAAGTTTAGTAAGTGTGAATTTTGGTTGCAAGAAGTGGCTTTTCTAGGTCATGTGGTTTCTGCTGAAGGAATTAGAGTGGATCCTCGAAAAGTTGAGGCAGTTCTGGAATGGAAGCCACCAAAATCAGTATCGAAAATTCAGAGTTTTCTGGGTTTGGCAGGCTATTACCGAAGGTTCGTAGAAGGATTTTCTCTGATTGCTGCACCATTGACGAAACTATTAAGGAAATGGGTAGCATTTGTCTGGACTGAGAGTTAGTAAAAAGCTTTTGACCATTTGAAAAAGGTATTGACTGAAGCACCGGTGTTGATTCAACTGGAGTCTGGGAAGGACTTCACTGTGTACAGCGATGCGTCATATGTGGGGTTAGGATGTGTACTGATGCAAGAGGGTAAGGTGGTCGCTTATGCTTCGCGGCAGCTTATGTCCCATGAAGCGAACTACCCTACGCATGACTTAGAGCTAGCAGCAGTGATCTTCGCGTTGAAAATCTGGAGACATTACTTATATGGAGAAAAGTGTATCATTTACACGGACCATAAGAGCCTAAAGTATCTGTTAACCCAGAAGAAGTTAAACCTTAGGCAACAAATATGGGTAGAGTTGCTTAAGGATTACGACTGTTCGATTGAGTACCACCTAGGTAAGGCTAACGTGGTGGCTGATGCGTTGAGTCGAAGGGTTGTTTCTGATTTGAAAGCCTTGTTTGCACGTTTGAGTCTGTTTGATGATGGAAGTCTGTTAGCAGAATTACAAGTGAGGCCTATTTAGACTGAGCAGATTAAAGAAAAATAGTTGAAGGATAACTCATTGGTTCTTCGGTTTTAGCAAGTTAAGAAGGGTGAGAATGAGGATTTTGGACTGAATACTGAAGGAGTTTTATGCTTCTGGGGAAGAATTTGTGTTCCGAAGGACTCTGACTTGAGACAGTCAATATTGAAGGAAGCTCATAGGGGACTTTATGCCATGCATCTTGGAGGGAATAAGTTGTATCACGACTTGCGGGAACTGTACTGGTGGCCTGGGCTTAAACGAGAAGTAACGGAGTTCGTGGGGAAATGTCTAACATGCCAGCAAGTGAAAGCTGAACATCAATTTCCTTCGGATTACTACAACCGGTGAAAATTCCATTGTGGAAGTGGAGAGAGTCACTATGGACTTTGTGAGTGGGCTACCTTTGACACCCACCAAGAAAGATTCGTGTGGGTAGTGGTGGATAGGTTAACAAAATCGCCCATTTCATACCGGTTAAATCTGATTACTCCTTGCAAAAGTTGGCTAGGTTGTATGTGGCGAGATAGTGCGACTACATGGAGTGCCGGTGTCGATTATTTCCACCGAGACCCTAGGTTTACATCTCGGTTCGGAAAAAGTTGCAGGAGGCATTGGGTACACGTTTGGATTTTAGTACTGCCTTTCACCCACAGACAGATGGACAGTCGGAGAGGGTTATTTAGATTTTGGAGGATATGTTAAGGGGTTGTATCATCGATTTTCGTAGGAGTTGGGAGGACTACTTGCCATTGGCGGAGTTTGCATACAATAACAGCTACCAAGCAAGTATTCAGATGGCTCCATATGAGGCACTTTATGGGCGGAGATGTCGTACACCTACGTGTTGGACAGAGTTGGGTGAACGACAAGTGCTTGGACCGGAGTTGGTGGCAAATACTAAAAGTAAGGTTAAGTTGATAAGAGATCGATTAAAAGAGGCATCTTATAGATAGAAGTCGTATACGGACCTAAAGTGCAAAGAGATAGAGTTCGCGGTTGGGGATATGGTTTTCTTAAAGGTTTCACCTTGGAAGAAGATCTTGAGATTCGGCAAGAAAGGCAAATTGAGTCCGTGGTTCATAGGGCCTTATCGAGCTCTTAAGCTGGTAGGGCCAGTAGCGTATCAGTTAGAATTACCACCAGAGTTAGACAGAATCCATGACGTTTTTCATGTGTCTATGTTAAGACGATATCGATCGGATCCCTCACATGTTGTGCCAGTGGAGGAGATTGAAGTAAGGACTGATTTGACCTTTGAGGAAGAACCCATACAAATTTTAGATCGAGAGGTTAAAGTTCTAAGAAGGAAGTCGATTCCGTTGGTAAAAAATCTTGTGGCGTAATCATGGAAGGGAAGAAGCTACTTGGGAATCAGAAGAGACTATGCGTCAACAATACCCTCAACTATTTGGATCGGGTAAATTTTGAGGCCGAAATGTCTTTAAGGAGGGTAGAGTTGTAACGCCCCAATTTTCATGAATTCTGTGAATGTTGGCATAAGTTTAATTATGTTAGTGGGCCTCTAAAAGGCCCAAGCTTAAGATAGAACCCGGTAATTTTAGTTAATTTTTGTTCCATAAGAAAAAGGGAGTGAAATTATGAAATAGGACCTATGTGAAAATGTTTGAAAATGCTATAGGCTAATTTGTAGTGGCCAAATAAATAGTAGTGCAAAATAGGAGGATTTGCATGTCAAATTCCCCACTTTTAATGTAGTGGCCGGCCAAGGTGATGGATAGTTGATAATGTATGCATTTTAGCATTTTAATAGTTAATGGATGATGGGCATTAGCATTTTAATAGTTAATGGATGATGGGCATGGTAAGCATTATGGGCATATTTTTATTGGAATTATAGCATGAGTATGGCACAAATATTAGTATATCATTTATGTGTCATAAAATGTTGAGTGATAAGAATAACAAAAGGAAGTAAAGGAAGTTTTTGTTCATTCTTTGTTCTTCATAGCCAAATTTGAGAGAGAGCAAATAGGGGAAGAAACCCTTGAATATTCGGTCACTAGGAGTGGGAAAAATTGAAGGTAAGTTCTTGGTACTTTGCTTCTATCTTGATGTTCATGAGTTCTTCTTGATTCTATTCTAACTCATGAAGCATATTTTGGTTTTTAGTTGTTGTTTCATGTTCTTTTGATGAAAAATGGAAGATAGGTGAAGTTGAGCCAAACAAATGAGCATGCATGTGCCTTAGATGCTAAGGGGAAAAATCAGCTAACATGTTGTGCTTTAAAATGATGAAATGGAGATTATACTTAAGTAAAATCATAGATATGTGATGATTGATTGGTGATATACATGTTTAAATAACAAGCATGCAAGTTAGGTGTGAAAGAGTGATTTGGTAATAAATCTGCTTGGGACAGCAGCAGTAACTTGACTTTGGAAAATCACCATAAATTTTGGGAGATGAATTAGAAGCTGAATAAATTATGTAATTAAATCTTAATGAGTCTAGTTTCAAATGAAATAAACGAGAACATATTTTGAATTTTTTACAATGAGAAATTTGATTTGTAATGAAGAGTGGTCAGATTAGTCAAACAGTGAAACATGGGAAACTTTAAGAAAAATCTGGTATTGATTGGCCATACCAAAAATTCTGAAAATTTTATGGATAGAAGATATATGAGTCTATTTTCAGGAAAAATTAACGGCACTTGATTTCGAGTTTCGTAGCCCTAGTTATAAATGATTTAGTGACTGTTGCTCAGGAAGACAGCTTGCAGTGAAATTATGATTATGTGGTAAACATTGACAAAAATTTGTTAATGAGTTGCTTATTGATTTCTTATAAGCTTACTATGATCTGTAAGTGTGGTTGGCCGAATATTGTAAGGGGTTAATACGTAGTTTGTATTTGAATAGTTAGATTAACGTGTTAGTAATCCAATTGTAGGCGGTTCGTGTATAGATCTCGTCAGCATATCGTCGCAAACAGGTGTGTAACTAACTCCCTCTTTCTTAGTCTAGATCGGCAAAAGTCGAAAAGTCAAAATGCCGAAAACTGGTATTTTGTAGATTTACGAGTGTACGAATGCTCGTGAGGTAAATCGATTAATGTTTTTGGTAAGCTACAATGTTTGGACTGCAAAGTGAATGATTTTTGTGCCCTCGATATTTTTGGGCTTAATGGGCCAAAATTGGAATGATGGGCCAACGGGCCCAATTCGGTAAGAACCCTCGGTAGTGATTCTATTAGTACGTGAAAGGTAAGAATATGCATGAAAAACCCTAAAATAGATAAATTACTGAAATACCTTTAAAAGTGAAAAATTTACAGTTTTACCCCTAGGAGATAAATTATCGAAATACCCTTAGGGTTAAATTGACCTAAATGCATGTTTGACTGTTGTTATTTACTGCATGCCATGTTGTTATTATTTGATGCATGGGACTGGGATATTGACAGAGGAAGTACTGAAAGTGGCTTGTCCACGTACTAGAGGCTTTGCCTCAATTTACTGTTAACTGAGCAGCAAGGCTGCAACTGTGGAGTGTTGGGCTGGGTGGGTTGAGCTATTCCCCACATGGAGTGTATGGCTGGTACGGGTGGAGTGTAGTGGTTGGTGGGTTGAGTAGTCTCCCCAAATGGGCTTGCATATGTTTACTCATGTTGCATGTATTTTGAAATGGGCTTATGGGCCATACTGTTATCTGAATAAAGGGCTAAGGCCCAGTTTATTGTAATCTGAAAAGGGCTCTGGTCCAGTACCACTGTTACCTAAATGGGCTTGAGCTGACTTGGGCTTTGAATGGGTTTTCCTTACACACTGAGTTTCCCCAAAATCACCCTTCTTTAACCTTACAGGTGAGCCTTGATGTGGGTGACTTGGAGCCGAAGGGGATTCAGAGTGGCCATGGTGAATACTTTTGGGTTTGAAAAAAAGACTGGTTTTCTTAAGTTATTTTTAATTACTATTTAATTTTTGGGTTGTAATAAGGCCATTTTAACTTTATTTTCTTCTTTGATTTTTCGGGATTATATTATTAAAACAACTTTAAATTGATGGATACTAATTCAAATGGGCTAGACTTAGGCGTGATTTCAAAAGCGATACTTTTTTTAAAATAACACGACGTCACGAATATTCGATTTACCAAAGATAATCACTCAAAGAAAGTTCAACTTGTTATAACCAAGTGTGGCAATGGATGTGGGCATGTCTAGGATTGGATCCAATCAGAGAGCTTGGTACTTAAGCAGCCTTCATGGCTCACCTCCTCTGTTATGGATACCTACCTGGTGCCCAGCTTCCATTCACTTGGTTAGTTTGACAAGAGTCGGCTTTTTAAAACACTAAAAAGGGAACATGGGTTTTTGACTTCAAAGTGGCACGTCGGATTCGGCCTTAACGTCTGGGCCGGGTTTGGGGTGCTACACCTAGTGAAGTAGATGACTTACATTCCGCATTCTCATACGAGAATTAAAATTTTTGTTGCACTTTATAACTTAATTCAAAGAATTAGCAATTGAAAACTTGCATCAATGTAGTGGTTTATTAAATTTAAAAAAAATCATTTAAATTTCAGCAATTATAAAGAAGTATTTAGAAAGCCACTCAATAATGGAATTTAAATATAATTACTTAAAATTATATATGTATGACATTGTAGCAACGTAAAAATTTTTGGTTTGGGGTCACTAATTGTGGCGATCTATTGAAAACTTGGAAACTAAAATTTTATTTTAGAATAAACAAGGAGTCGCCACCGATCCCTTTTTTATAGGTGTGATCGGACACCTATTAGATCTATTTTTTAAACAAAAGAAGGCTGAGTTTAGGTCTACGTTAAAATCCAGAGAAAAATTAGGGTTCGGGAGTCAGCTACGCGCGAGGAAGGTATTAGCACCCTCGCGACGCCCAAAATTGGTGTCGTATAAACATGTGTTGTCTTGATTTTCAAAAATACGAATTCAATGCAACATTTAGTCGTGATCCGATTGCAAAGACGAGAAGTTTTAGTTTTAGTTTTAGTTTTTTTAGTTTTTTTAGTTTTTTTAGTTTTTTTAGTTTTTGAGAAGGGTATACCATTTTAACACGAGCCGATAAATTTCATCCAACATATCGATGAAACTTACGACTTAATGTTAAATCGATACATTGCCTTGATTATTGAAATTGATTAAAACATGGGAAAGATATTTATAAAGTGAGAATTTTAAGTAAATCAACGATGCAAATAATGACATTATTAATGAAAAATATTAACATGAACACTAGAGCATTAGAAAAACAATAACAATGATATTTACAAAAGTAGAAATTAAAAGTAGAAATTAAAAGCTCAACTCACCTCTTGCAATATGAGTTCATTTTTTGAAAACATGAACTAAAACAGAAATTGGAAATACCTTAGCATGTGAGCCGAGGCTCAACTCACCTCTCGCAATATGAGTTGATTTCTAAAAGCAGAAATAAAAATCAAAATACCAAAACCTGTCAACTGGTGGAGCTCAGGTGTCTTTTCCTTTAATTCAATACAGCTTTCATCACATCTTCTTGCTATATTAGAGTACTTGTATATGTCATGCATAATGTTATCATGATATGCACATGTTTGTCTTAAATGCCTTTATGCCTACATGATTATGCTATGCGCCCTAGGCACGTTTGTCATATGTCCTTTTTTCGTCACGATTTTTTGGATCTGCGTTCATTGCTTTGACTCTTGACTTTCTCTTCAGGCTTTGTACCCGCCCCCAAGTTTCACCAGTAATCTGTGTTTCTCAGATATCACTCTTTTGTCCCTGGTTGAACTTTGTCCTTGCTTTGAGGCTTTGTATTTGTCAAATTTTCATTCAGGTAATGCTTAACATTTCTTTTGTTTAGAGTATGTCATTTTACTATTTATCATGTAAATAAACACATAATGAGATGCATGAAAATGGTTAGGTAGGGGCAAAAAGGCTACTTCACATTTATTTATTTCAAATGTAGCAAACAAAGAGAGGTAATCAATTATAGTAAAAAGTGTCATAAAGAGAAAAGGGATCGCATTCAACGAATACAAATGCTCTAGATATTCAACACATGAACTCTTCCACATTCCTTCATCTAGAATCTTTTCGAGCATGGCTTCTTGCATAGAAGATTTCGAGCTTTCCAAATATGCTTCAAATACTGTAGTCTCGCTGTTTGACCCACTGTTCAAAATGCCTTACTTTTCTAAGCCCAGTGTTTGTTACATTAGAACGCCCTTTCGGGTTTTCATCCTAATCTTTCGTGTTAATCAAGACGCCCTTTTCGGGTTTTCACCTTGATCTCTTCTTTTTTTTTTAAGATGCCCTTTTCGGGTTTTCATCTCGGTTTCCTTTTTCAAGCATAATATTTCTTTACAGCATCTGAGTTCACTGGATTTGGTAATTCCTTCCCATCCATCTCGGTGAGAATCAAAGCTCCACCCGAGAATGCCTTCTTTACGACGTATGGACCTTCTCAATTTGGTTCCCATTTTCTTCGAAAGTCTTTTTGTATTGGGAGAATCTTTCTCAGCATGAGTTCTCCTTCGTGGAATTCTCTTGGCCGTACTTTCTTATCATGGGCTGTGATCATTCTCTTCTGGTACATCTGTCCATGGTAGATTGCCTTCAGACGTTTTTCTTCAATAAGGTTTAACTGGTCATATCGAGCTCAAACCCATTCTGCTTCTTATAGTTTTGATTCCATTAAGACTCGTAGAGAGGGGATCTCAACTTCGATAGGTAGCACAGCTTCCATTCCATATACTAGAGAGAAAGGAGTTGCTCCCATAGATGTCCGTACAGATGTGCAATATGCAAACAGAGCAAAGGGTAGCTTCTCGTGCCAGTCTTTATATGTCTCGGTCATTTTTCCAATAATCCTTTTAATATTCTTGTTGGCCGCTTCAACGTCTCCATTCATTTTCGGGCGATAAGGTGATGAGTTATGATGCTTTATTTGAAATTGCTCACACACTTCCTTCATCATCTTGTTGTTCAGATTCATGGCATTATCTGAAATGATTCTTTCAGGCAAACCATATCGACAGATGATTTCCTTCTTCAAAAACCTACACACTGCGGTCTTCGTCACGTTGGTAAATGAAGCGGCTTCTATCCATTTTGAGGAGTAATCAATAACCACAAAAATGAATCGGTGGCCATTAGAAGTTTTTGAGGAAATTGGCCCTATAACATCCATGCCCCACATAGAAAAAGGCCACAGAGAAGTCATGACATGAAGGGGCAAAGGGGCTACATGAATCCTATCGTCATAAATTTGACATTTGTGGCATTTTCTTGAAAAACTAATGCAGTCGCTTTCCATCGTCAACCAGTAATAACCGAGTCTCATAATCTTCCTAGCCATAGTAAAACCATTGGCATGTGTCCCGCAAACTCCTTCATGGACATCTTCAAGTATTTTTCTAGCTTCAACAGCATCCACGCATCTCAAGAGCACCTGATCCTTTCCTCTTTTGTACAGGATGTCCCCATCAAGAACAAATCCCGCTGCCATTCTTCTGATTGTTCTTTTTTCGTTCTCATTTGTTTGTTCGGGATACCTTTGATTCTTGATGTATTTTAAGATATCATGAAACCATGGCTGCCCATCCGGCTCTTTCTCAATGCTGAAACAATGTGCAGGGACTTCATATATGCTCATTTGGAGAGGCATTATTTCTATTTCTCTGTTTACTTTGAACATTGAAGCCAAAGTGGCCAGGGCATCAGCCAATTGGTTTTCTTCTCGTGGGAAGTAATTAAAAGTTATTTCTTTTAATTCTTTAATCAGTCCTACCACGAGATAACTGTATTTGACTAATTTTGAATCCCTCACTTCCTAATCTCCACGGATCTGATAAATTACCAATGCTGAGTCTCCGTATACCTCTAAAGTTTGGATGTTTCGTTCAATTGCTGCGCAAAGTCCCATGATACAGACCTCATATTCTCCTATGTTATTGGTACAGAAGAAATTCAGCCTGGCAGTGAACTGATAATGGTTCCCTTCTGGTGATACTAAGACTGCTCCAATCCCATGCCCCAAGGCATTCGATGCGCCGTCAAAGCTCATCTTCCATGACTTTTCTTTTGATGACTCACATTATTTTTCTGTAATGCACATCAAATCTTCATCTGAGAAATCAAATCTCAATAGCTCGTATTTCTCTGTTGTTCAAGTTGCTAAGAAGTCAGCTATTGCGCTCCCTTTTATCGACTTCTGACTTACATAGACAATGTCGTATTCCAATAAAAGGATCTGCCATCGTGCCATTCTTCATGAGAGTGCAGGTGATTCCATCATGTACTTTATTGGGTCCAACTTTGAAATTAGCCATGTCGTATGATACAGCATATATTGCCTGAGTCTCTGAGCTACCCAAACCAAAGCGCAACAGTATTTTTCTATGGACGAATACTTTGCCTCATATTCAGTAAACTTTTTGCTGAGGTAGTAGATTGCATTTTCTTTCTTTCCTGACTCGTCATGTTGCCCCAATACACAACCCATCGAATTCTCGAACACAGTCAAATACAATATCAATGGTCTTCCCGGCATTGGCGGTACTAGCACTAGAGGACTAGACAAATACTGTTTTATCTTGTCAAAAGCCACTTGGCACTCCTCGTTCCATTCTCCGGGATTATGTTTTCGAAGGAGTCGAAAGATTGGGTCACACTGGTGGGTAAGTTGAGCGATGAATCGGGTGATGTAGTTCAATCTCCCTAAAAATCCTATGACTTCCTTTTGCGTGCGCGGGGGTGGTAACTTTTGAATGGCTTTTATTTTATCTGGATCAACCTCGATACCTCTTTCGCTGACAATGAAACCTAGCAACTTTCCCGAGGTAACCCCAAATGTACATTTGGTCGGATTGAGCTTTAGCTGGAACTTTTTCAGTCTGTCGAACAACTTCTTCAGGTTCGCTACATGCTCTTCTTCCCCTCGGGACTTAGCGATCATATCGTCGACATAGACCTCTATTTCTTTATGCATCATGTCATGGAATAATGTTACCATAGCCCTTTGATACGTTGCCCCAATATACTTTAATCTGAACGGCATCACCTTGTAGTAGAATATTCCCCACATTGTTATGAAAGTAGTTTTCTCCATATCCTCAGGGGCCATCTTGATCTGATTATACCCCGAGAATCCATCCATGAAAGAAAACAATGAATGTTTTGCTGTGTTATCCAGCAACGTGTCAATGTGTGGCAAGGGAAAATTATCTTTAGGACTTGCTCGATTCAGGTCACGATAGTCCACGCATATTCGTACTTTGCCGTCTTTCTTTGGTACCGGGACTATGTTAGCCACCCACTCTGGATATTTAGAGGCTTGTAGGAAGCCAGCATCGAATTGCTTCTTGACTTCCTCTTTTATTTTCAACATCTCAGGTCTCATCCGTCTTAGATTTTGTTGAATAGGTTTGCATTCTGGCTTTAATGGGAGTTTATGGACTACTACATCTTCATCCAATCCTGGCATGCCTTGATATGACCATGCGAATACATCTTTGTACTCGCGGAGCAAAGCAATCAAATTATGCCTGGTATCCTCTGAAATAGAGGTGTCAATCTTCACTTCTTTCTTCTTTTCTTCAATTCCCAAAACTATTGTTTCAACAGATTCTTGATGAGGCAAAATTTTATTTATCCTCTTGCTCCACCATTCTTAGCAAGTCAGAAGACGAGACATAGTCTTCAGTATTTTCTTCAACTTTAAATTCTCCTAAAAAAATAGCCTTCTCAAAATCGATTTCAGGACTCGTAACAGGTTTGTTCATGCCATTGATATCTAAGCACCTAAAAGTTGAATGGAAAAGGAAACTATAGAGGGGCATCCAAGTATTGGAACCAACAAACGAAATGTTATGGCATGGTATGAGGCAAATGCACAGATAGGCTATGAAATGAGAAGATGATTATGAAGCTAGTGATAATGCGAAAGATCGTGACAAAATGCATCTTCATTGATATTCATTTCAATGATAAAGAGCGAATGCAAGCTCTTACAAAAGAATTCTATTATATCTAAGGACACAATAGAGGGTTAATGTTTGAGTATTACTCTGAAGACTTATAAACTACAAGAAGGTCCTCAGCAGTCCAATTGTTCAACATGAAACCAGGAGGACAAGGGCGTATCATTGAAACATCTCTAATTGTCTCACTTCCTTTGTCAATGACATTTATACTGACATTTTGAAGACCCCTTTCGATTAATAACAGCGTGCTTTGTATATTATCCTGTCCGGGGTATATCATCCCTGCAGATGTAAATGTTTTTGACAAAGGAGGGTACGTTATGGGCTCCCATTCTATTTCTCGGCCCAAAGTTCTCGCAATCCTTCTCTCCTGATCCTTCTTCCACTGTTTTCTTCTTTGACGCATATCTGGTTGGAACCCTAAACCGTATCGAGCTTTGTGATGTACCTACTTTAAGGCCCTGACTATTCCTTGTAGATATCTCCCTAAACCTTTTCTCGCTCGTGCTCCCCTTCCTACAGTCAGTTTGACACCCATCCTGGTATTTCTTGACAGTTTTGGCGCGAGAATTCTATTTCCCTCAGCGACGAATGTGGCATTGATAAATTCAAGGGATCGAAAGGAACATTCTAAAGTATCTTTACTCACTTCAATGTATGGTGCGTCGGTAGAAATAGATGCTACAATATCTTCTTCTCCTCGACGGTGACCAAACAGCCATCCATGATGAATTTCACCTTTTGATGGAGGGATGATGGGACTGCTCCAGCAGAGTGGATCCAAGGTCTTCCCAAGAGACAATTGTATGATGGTGTAATTTCCATGACTTGAAACTTAACATCATATATATAGGGACCCACTTCTAGAGGGATCTCGATTTTTCCCATGACTTCTCGTCTTTTTCCATCGAATGCCCTTACTGTAGAATGGCAAGGCCTTAGATAGGACAAATCCATCAGAATCCTGGAAAGTGTGGCCAAAAGTATGACATTGAGTGTCGATCCATTGTCAATGAGCACGTTCGGTATTATATAGCCCTTACAACGGGTTGTGATATATAATGCTTTCACTGAGCCTCTACCATTGGGCGGTATTTCATCATCACTAAAAGAAATGAAATTATCCGCTTTCAAGTTGTTCACCCTCCTATCAAGCTTCTCAATAGATATATTGTTTGCCACGTAAGCTTGATTCAACACCTTTAACAAGGCGTTCCGGTGAGGCTCTGAATTTAACAGCAGAGATAATACCGAAATTCGTGCTGGCTGCTTACTCAATTGTTCCACCACGTTGTACTCACTGTGCTTAATAAATTTTAAGAATTCCTGTACTTCTTCCTCGTCCACAGGCTTTTTTAGCTTCTTGCTCAGGCACAGTTTCATGCTCATCTTCGGTCACACGCATTGGTGCTTTTCCTTTCTGTTTCAGGTCATTGTTCTTCTTCACTGGTTCGACCTCTTTCGAATAACATCTTCCACTACGAGTGAAATGACCTACTTCCCCAACGCTTCCAGTCATGGCTTTGGGTTTTTCATCTTCAGGTGTGACGATATTAACATCATATTTCCATGGTACTACTTTATTGTCCTTGTAGGGGAAAGGAGATGGCACCTCGATTATCAATTTTGGTTTCACCAGCTCCTTCTTCGCGTCGTAATAATTTATTAACGGTCAGTCGGTGCTATACAGAAAACCTGACGATTGATGGTCAGAGGCGCATATTTCTCCTCCATCGGCCTCTCCGCCTTTATAAAAAATCCCAATCTCCTTATTGTCCATCATATCTTGTAATAATCTCCTGAACTCTTGGCAGGATTGAATGTCGTGCCCCTTAATACCATGAAATTCGCAAAAACTTTGATCTTTTGTATTCCTTCCCTCGAATACTCTGTTAAGATGACAGGGCAACCCTTTTTCAACTAGCACCTCCCAAATTTTCTACAGAGGTGTTCTTATTTCATAAACCCATCTTCCACTTTGTCATTTGTCCTCCTCTCCCACTGCGCTCACATTCCCTTCGACGTGGTTTGGAAATGGTTTCCCGGATGTACCGCCAGTGCCATCAAATCGTAGAATACCCGCATCGATGAGTCCTTGAACTCTCCTTTTGAAGGCCAGATAGTTTTTCGTAGAGTGCCCCTGGTTCCCGGCATGGTATGCACAACTAGCATTTGGATCGTACCATTTTGGGTATGGAGGTTTTAGGGGTGCCATGTAATGGGGAGATATTAATTGCTTCTCCAGGAATTTTGGGTACAGTTCTCCATACGACACAGGAATAGGGGTGAATTGCGGTCTCTCGGGATTTGAGCATGTTGGTGGCCTTGGTTCATTTCTGGGTTGGCTTTGAGCGAGTAGAGTGTTTTGTGGGAATGTGGTGACGAGCCTTTGGTTGTTCATGGCGTATACGGGGTAGGAAGGAGGTGGTGCTTAGTAGTAAGGGGTCTGAGGAGGATAATAAAAATTCGGAGGAGGGTAATTTCGAGGTCGGGGTTGGTTTAGATATGGATTAGGGGTATAACGGCTTCTCATTCCCACCATATGGGCTTCTAGTTCTTTCTTCTTCATGGGCGCTACCCTTCTTGAACTTTCTTAACCTTCCATTCTACCGCTCTTGACGGCATTCTCTATAAGCTCACCGGATATTACAATATCTGTAAAGTCCTTCGTGGCACTTCCCACTAGCTTGTCATAAAATGGTGCTTTTAAAGTGTTGATAAAGAGAACTGTTATCTCCGTTTTTGTTAGTGGGGGTTCCACTTGGGCTGAGACGTCCCTCTATCTCTGCGCATATTGTCTAAAAGTTTCTGACGGCTTTTTCTCTATCATTTGCAAAGTCATCCGGTCTGGCACCATATCCGATACATGCTTGTACTGCTCACAGAATGCCGATGCCAAGTCCTTCCAGGATCAGATCTTTTCCCTACTAAGCTGGTTGTACCACCGAAGAGCCGATCCTACTAGACTATTCTGAAAACAATGTATGAGTAGCTTGTCTTCATTCACGTAACCAGTCATTTTCTGGAAAAACATGACAAGATGCACCTTTGGACATCTCGTGCCATCGTATTTTTCGAAATCAGGCACCTTGAACTTCGGAGGCAGAACCAGATCGGGCACTAAACTGAGCTCTTTGGCACTTAGTGCAGAGAAGGCTTCAGTACCCTCTATTGCTTTGAGTCTTTCCTCTAAGCTCCTATACTTCTCTTGAGCCTCGTGGTCAACGGTTTTCAACTTGGCTATTTCTGCTGGATCGTCCAAATCTGGAACGAGTGGATCAGCAAGACTAGCCCCTGGGTTTGATACGAATACTCCCTGCCCTATGTGAGCAGGTGGCATCGCCCGTTGCTCCAGGTCTGTGAGTTCCCCTTGGGTGTACCCTCTTTGTGTTGTCTGGGCATGCGGTGGACTGAATCCTGGGGGATAGAGCGGATCTTGACTGTGATTAACTCTTGACCGAAGTTCCTCGACGTCAGGGCTCTGCATAGGTCCCTTTCCTTTAACTAAAGCTGACATCATCTCCATTATCTTGGCCATTTGGTCTCTTTGTTCAAGCGATTCTTCTCGAGACCTTACCATTAAATCTCTTGTCTCTTGCTGCGACTTGGCCAACTGCTCTTGTAATTCCCTCTGAACTCTTTCCATTCTTTCAATTCTTTCATTAAATTTAGCCTCCATCGCCCTAGCTTGTCGACGCTTTCTATACGAATGACGTGGTTCTAGTCTCGTGGTATTATAACTGCGAATTGTATGTTTTAACCTCAGCGAACGATTATGGGATATGCAATGAATGAATGAATGCATAAATGTCAACTGAATGCTAGTCATGAAAGAAATGCAAGAAGTTGGTGTTGATTTCAAGATAGCCCCTATTTAGGCATTTCATTCATCAAAAGAAAACATTTTTCCATTTTCGATTCAACCATTACACAAACTTCCTAGCTATATCGTCGTATTTCTTTACTCGTGCTAAGAACTCTGATATATTTGATCTTCGACTTGGAGGGAATTGGAAAATGAGAATTTCAGCTTCTTCTGATAATTGTACCACATGCATGGCTACCCCATGAACTTCATTGATCAAATAGCTAAGTTACATTTCTTTTTCTTGGAGGCCCTCTTCGTAAGCACGAACATCTCTATCATACTCACTATCTTTTTCTTCCAAAGCCTTCAAGAGATTATCTAATTGTTGTTGACGATCTTACAGCATATCTTCTAACTCCCGTATCCTTTCTTTTAGTTCTTGACGTTTAGATTGACTAGTTATTACCTCTGCAGACACAGCTTCATATTCGGAGTTCTTCTTCCTCAGTTCTATCATAGCCCGCGCAGCCTTTTCCTCCTCTTTCTTCGCTTTTCCTTTCCAAAATTCCATCCCGCCTTTAATGTTGCTTATTTCTTCTTTCTATTCTGCAGACGACTTGCCCAGCCCACTATTTTTTATTGTGCCTCTTAACTTTTTATTTTCCAGATGGAAGTCCCTTAAGTCATTTCTCACGACTTCAACTTCTTTTTGCACTTTCTCGGTTCTGGATCTTTTAATCTGAACGTCGATCTTCAATTGGTAGTTTTCCTCTTGAAGAGCGCTAAGGTCCCGAGACATCTTAGCCTTTTCTCGTTCAAGTTCTTGTCTTGCCATTTCTAGCTCAGACGGCATTTCCTCCGAGAAAGGATTCTGGACGGTGTAGTTCGTTGACGAGATTTGCTGACTGTTCACTCATTGCTTTCTCCATATGTCGTAATCTTGGGTGAGGGTATCAGCATATACGGCAATTCCATGAGATGAACTTTCTTCCAAGACTTTGCAGTGTCTCGGACCCTCTTCATATACCCTTCACCAGCAAAAGCGAACTCGGATTGTGCCAATCCTCCAGTGGCGAGTATGAATTGTTGCGAAGAAAATTGCCTTTAGACTAATAGCGGGGCATATCCAACTCCTCCCCATAACCCGAGTAGTGGTACCCAATCTTGATCTCCGACATTGTATGGCAGAACCGAAGGGCGTATCCACGGTGCTCTCCACGTTATATCCTCAGCTCGAAGGTTCTGAAAAACTGAGACCCAATGCTATTCAGTGACTTCCTTTGGCCATTCTTTCTTGAGATAAGCTTCCAACGAGGCAAATGTTTTTGAAAACATATGGAACGGGGTGTGCTCTACTTTCCAAAAGTGACTCAAAATCCAGACATTTAGTAACTGCGTGCATCCGATAAAGCGTTCTTTCCCCATTTTCCTACAACTATTTAAGGATCTGAAGGTCTCGACTAGACTATCCCCTTTTTCTTTCTGAGTTTTTAGAGACCAGTCCCGAACCACGGCATTCTTCTCGGTTGTTTGCATAATTGAATCTTCCATTAGAAACCCGTTTTTTGGCAACCAATCTCTAGTCAACACCTTCCTAATATGATGCCTATAATGCATGATGCAAAATAAGAACACAGACAAATATCTTGGTTAGTACAACAAATATGAATTACGGAAAATCAAAGTAGAAGTGTAAATGTCAAAGAAATAAAAGGTAAGAGGCGTTCCTCCCATGTACTTATTTTGGTGACTATTAATAGACGGAGGCTCGGCATGGCTCTAGTTAGGTGGCTCGTATGGTTCACTATATGCAGTTTCAATTCTAGATAGGTACTCAAATTGTCCGTACTATCATCTACTAAGATTAGTACGAAACCTCGGTCGTAGCCCATCACAGGCTCACGAGTTCAATTCGAGGGATTACATTTACTTATGCCTATGCGAGGGACAAGTTAACTCACGAAAGCATAAGTCATATGTAACCCGAAAGTATTCACTAGCCTATGCGGAGGGACGAGTTAACTCACAAAGGCATAGCGTTTACTTTCACTTAAACGGACGGAGCCCGGGTAGAGAGCTCATGTTATGCAAAATGCAAGTGCACGGTGTGTGGGGGAGAAACTCACAAACCTTTACGTTTTATTTAAAAACTAAACTAAAACTAAAATCATAAGAATTTAAAGCTTTAAAACAACTGGACAAAACAAGTTAGAAGAATATATACAACACAATGCAAATGCATGATTTTTCAAAAACACAATTTTAGGATCACGACTAAATATTAATTTGAACAAGGAATTTTGAAAATTTTGACAACACACATTTAATTTGACTTGACTCTCAAAAACTAGTCCCAAGTGGAGTCGCCAGCTGTAGCGACGTAAAAATTTTTGGTTTGGGGTCGCTAATTGTGGCGATCTATTGAAAACTTGGAAACTGAAATTTTATTTTAGAATAAACAAGGAGTCACACCGATCCCTTTTTTATAGGTGTGATCGGACACCTATTAGATCTATTTTTTAAACAAAAGAAGGATGAGTTTAGGTCTACGTTAAAATCCAGAGAAAAATTAGGGTTCGGGAGTCAGTTACGCGCGAGGAAGGTATTAGCACCCTCGCGACGCCCAAAATTGGTATCGTATAAACATGTGTTGTCTTGATTTTCAAAAATACGAATTCAATGCAACATTTAGTCGTGATCCGATTGCAAAGACGAGAAGTTTTAGTTTTAGTTTTTTTAGTTTTTGAGAAGGGTATACCATTTTAACACGAGCCGATAAATTTCATCCAACATAGCGATGAAACTTACGACTTAATGTTAAATCGATACATTACCTTGATTATTGAAATTGATTAAAACATGGGAAAGATATTTATAAAGTGAGAATTTTAAGTAAATCAACGATGCAAATAATGACATTATTAATGAAAAATATTAATATGAACACTAGAGCATTAGAAAAACAATAACAATGATATTTACAAAAGAAATAATAATACAAAAAAAAACAAGTCATGAACAAATATAAAATACACTTAGTAATAATAATATAAGATAATATGTACATAAGATAATATGCAAAAATATAATACATGACATATATACATGACGTATGAAAGTATAATGCCTAAAAGATATATGTATAATAATACTAAATATATATATACTAGATACATGTACACATAGTATAAATGAACATGTGCAATATATATTAGGAACAATATAGACAAGGAAAATACATTTATATACTAATAATAATAAAAGATGTATGTACACCAAATAATAATATATAAGTGGCAATAATGAAAATAATGAGTATAAAAATGAATAATATGACATACTGAAAATAACACAAATAAAAGAGTATATATATGTGTATAATAAAACATGGGTACTAATTATGTAATAAAATATAATAATATATATATAGTATGGTATTAAAACATAGATATAAAAACATAATACTAAAATATACATATAATATATAAAGGTATATATATAGTAAAGTATTAAAAATTTTGTGCAAGATATATATATATATATAATATGATGTTAAGAGTATACATATAAAATATAATGTTAAAAGTATGTATGCATAGTGTAAAAATGTATATAATATGACATTAAAATATTTACATAACATATATATATATTGGAGATAATGATGTCAAAGAAAACTATTATAATATTGCATGTATATATATCTATATGTATATTTAAGGACATATAATGAGACACATATTAAAGTTAATGATAATCAACAATGATGACATAAAAACATATACATATATGACAAGGCATTCACTATGTTAACAATTATAATAGTAACGATATTAAAATACAATATAATATAACAAAAATACATCACATATATAAATCTATGTACATAAATGAAAGTATACACTATTATAATAATATAAAATATTATTAAAATACCAAAACAAATATAATAAAGATATTGGAATAAAATAAACCTATACGTGTAAATATATACATATATACTAGAACAAATATATATAATAATAAATATAACAACAATATTGAAAATACATATATATATATAACATAATATTTAAAAGACATATAATAAATACATTTAACATAACAAATATAAATATTATAACAAATAAAATACAGAAAATGAAAACAAGTAAATTAAAAATAAAGCATAAATTAACCAAAGGACTAAATTGAACTTAAAACAACACTTTTGGGGCGAAATTAGAAATAAAATAGCAGGGAATGACCAAAATGCCACGCGCGCATAACTTAGGAGGGTTAAAACAGCAAATATTCCCTTTCACCAAAACGCTGTGCAGCGTGGAGGGACTAGATCGCAAATCAGATTAAATTTTAGGGCTGATTTATAAATAAATATAAACCTAATTTAAAACAACAAAAATGCGGAAGGACCGATTGCACAAATATCCCATTGAATTAAAAACACGCGGATCCTGAAGCGGGTTCGGGGCGAATCGGGTCGGGCCAAGTAAAACGACGTCATTTTTTAGTCTAAGTTTGGACACCAAAACGGTGCCGTTTTGGTAGGCTATAAATAGCCTAAAAATCTGGAAAAAAAAAATATTTGGAGAGGGGAAAGAAAAAAATGAGGGAGAGGGGAGCACGGGTGATTTTTCGTGGGGAAGGGGCACTTGCCGATCGTCGACTGTCGCCAAGACTGCCGCGCCACCACCGTACATGGTGGCCGAAAAGGTAATTTTTTTATATATTTTTTGTTTTTAGTTAAATAATGTTTTATATATGTATATATATGTATATAGATGTATTTGAATAAAAAAGAAAAAAAAAAGAAAAGAAAAGAAACGGATTCGGTGAAAAAAAATAACCTTTTTGCCTTCAATATTGGTTATGGTATTCGGATCTCTTTGTTGTTTGAATCACGATTTTTGTATGTTTGTATTGAAAGCTATTGTTCTATTTGAAACTCTTTTTATTTTCTGTTGATGTTGTTTTTTTTTCCAAAGTCCCTTTTTTACCAATTTTCATTTGGCTTTATAGCCTCTTTAGTTACATTATTTTCTTCTATTTTCTGCTGCTGTTGTGTGTCTCTTTGGTTTTGCAGGTATGGCCAGCGTTGGTTGTAGCACCCCAAACCTGGCCCAGACGTTATGGCTGGATCCGACATGCCACATCGAAGCGTTCAAAACATTTTATATTATTGATCCAGAAAAACTTACTTAGTGTTTTAAAAGATAATTTCATTATAGGTTAAAGTGAATGGAAGTGTGCACCGGTGGGAAACCGGAAAAGAGGTGGTGAGTCCATCGGATTTGCTAATACCAAGCTCCTCTGGATCCAATCCTAAACATGTATATCGCTATTGCCACACCTTAACGTCATGGATATTTCTAGGAAACCGATTTGATTAAGTCATTTTTAGGAAAAGTGATTAATTTTGGAAAATACTTTCATTGCGGAAGCTTTATTTGTTGTCGTGTTATTTTGAAATCAATTGTTGTTTTTGAAAACGCGCCTAAAGCTATCCAATTTCAACAGTTAAAATAAGTAATACCTATCTTAGTAATACATATTAAAACCATCAAAAATAATTAAGCGGCCTTATTACATTTAAAACCCAAAACTTCAAACGTAAATAAAAGGATGTCCAGTTCACGAAGAAAATCAAACTTTGAGAATCGGTGGCCACTCCAAATTCCCTTGACTCCAAGCCCACTATGGTTGGGGATTTCTGCGTGGATGAAAATAAAAGGGTGAGTTTGGGGAAACTCGGTGTGTAAGGAAAACCCATTCAAAGCCCAAGTCAGCTCAAGCCTATTGGGCCTAAGCCCATTCAGTAATTGTGATCTTGGGCGAGCCCTTTTCAGATTACAATAAAGCGGGCCTTAGCCCTTATTCAGATAACAATATGGCCCATAAGCCCATTTCAAAATACATGCAACATCAAGTAAACATATGCAAGCCCATTTGGGAGACTACTCAACCCACCAACCACTACACTCCACCGTACCAGCCATACACTCCATGTAGGGATAGCTCAACCCACCCACCCAACACTCACACAGTTGCGGCATTGTCGCTCAGTTATCAAAGAATTGAGGCAAAGCCTCCGAGACGTGGACAAGCCACTTTCAGTACTTCCTCCGTCAATATCCCAATCCCATGCATCGATAATAACAACATGGCATGCAATAAATAACAACAATCAAACATGCATTTAAGTCAATTTAACCCTAGGGGTATTTGGTAATTTATCTCCTAGGGGTAAAGCGTAAATTTTCCACTTTTAAAGGTATTTCAGTAATTTATCTATTTTAGGGTTTTTCATGCATATTCCTACTTTTCACGTACTAACAGAATCACTACCGAGGGTTCTTACCGAATTGGGCCCGTTGGCCCATCATTCCAATTTTGGCCCATTAAGCCCAAAAATATTGAGGGCACGAAATCATGCACTTTGCGGTCCAAACATTGCAGCTTACCAAAAACATTAATCGATTTACCTCACGAGCATTCGACACTCGCAAATCTACAAAATACGGTTTTCAAGCATTTGACTTTTCGGCTTTTGCCAATCTAGACTAAGAAAGAGGGTGTTAGTTACACACCTGTTTGCGACGATATGCTGAAGAGATCCACACACGAACCGCCTACAATTGGATTACTAACACGTTAATCTAACTATTCAAATACAAACTACGTATTAACCCCTTACAATATTCGGCCAACCACACCTACAGATCATAGTAAGCTTATAAGAAAACAATAAGCAACTCATTAACAAATTTTTGTCAATGTTTACCACATAATCATAATTTCACTGCAAGCTGTCTTCCTGAGCGATAGTCACTAAATCATTTATAACTGGAGCTACAAAACTCCAAATCAAGTGCCGTTAATTTTTCCTGAAAATAGACTCATATGTCTTCTATCCATAAAATTTTCAGAATTTTTGGTTTGGCCAATCAATACCAGATTTTTCTCAAAGTTTCCCATGTTTCACTATTTGACTAATCTGACCACTCTTCATTACGAATCAAATTTCTCATTGTATAGAATTCAAAATATGTTCTCGTTTATTCCATTTGAAACTAGACTCATTAAGATTTAATTACATAATTTATTCAGCTTCTAATTCATCTCCCACAATTTATGGTGATTTTTCAAAGTCACGTTACTGCTGCTGTCCCAAGCAGTTTTATTACCAAATCACTCTTTCACACATAACTTGCATGCATGTTTTTTTTTTAAACATGTATATCACCAATCAATCATCACATATCTATGATTTTACTTAAGTATAATCTCCATTTCATCATTTTAAAGCACAACATATTAGCCGATTTTTCCCCTTAGCATCTAAGCACATGCATGCTCATTTGTTTGGCTCAACTTCACTTATCTTCCATTTTTCATCAAAAGAACATGAAACAACAACCATTTCCTTCATTTTAATTCATGTCCAAATGCTCACAACACAACCAAAAACCAAAATATGCTTCAAGAGTTAAGGTAGAATCAAGAAGAACTCATGAACATCAAGATAAAAGCAAACTACCATGAACTTACCTTCAATTTTCTTCCCCAAGTGACCAAACATTTAAGAGCTTTCTCCTCTCCTTTCTCTTCTCTAACTTTAGGCTATGATGAACAAAGATGGACAAAACTTTGTTCTTTTCACCCCTTTTTCTTTTAATAAAACTTCATATTTCATCCATTTAATTCTTTAATACAAAAGACATGAAATTCTTATCATGAAACATTTACCTAACCCATTATCATGAAACATTTACCTAACCTTTTATCAATTTGTATCAATTTGTACCATAAATTATGGATATCAAGTGCACATTTTGTCTACAACAACATGATGGCTGGCCACTTCATGTAAAATGGGAGGTTTGTCATGCAAATCCTCCTATTTTACACTCCTATTTATTTGGCCACTTCAATTTAGCCTATAGCATTTTCAAACATTTTCACATAGGTTCTATTTCATAATTTCACCCCCTTTTTCTTATGGAACAAAAATTAACTAAAATTGTCGGGTTTTATCTTAAGTTTGGGCTTTCTAGAGGCCCACTAACATAATTAAACCTATGCCAACATTCACAGGATTCCCAAAAATTGGGGCGTTACATTGGTGGTGGCAGAGGCCGAATGGGACGGGGTTAGGTGGGGTAGGTTCGGCGCCGAAAGGGAATAAGGGTTAAGGTTGTTTTGTTTTTTCTGAAAATGTTGGGAATGGGCTAGGGTTTTTTTGGGTTAAGGTGTATTTGGGTTTTGGGTAGGCTTAATGGTTAAGTGGGTTTAGTGGGTTAGGGATATTGGGCTCCGGGTAATTGATTGGGTATTTGGGGTTTAATGGGTTTCTGTAATTGGGCTCAAAAATTAGCCTGTAACAGACATATTTAGATAATCATAATAATTAGATTTAAGTGTAATTGAAGTATTCAAGTACTTGCTTCAATTCTTAGGGAGGAGTTGAGAATTGGAAACTATGCAAGTCATTAGTGTTGATGACTTTTAAATTTCTTTTATTATTTCTTTTTAATTTTTTTAATTATACAATTATGTAATTAGAAATATAACTTAAAAATTAAAATGATAATGAATTAATATTGTTTTGTAATTATAAAAAGTAATTAGTATCCAAATAATTACATATTTTATCATTATTATGTTAACTCTATTTCTTTTCTTAATTTTTCATCATCTTTCACCTTTAAAAATGATAAGATATCACCCAAAATGAGGTTGAGACAAGTAGGACCCAAATCCAATAAATGAGAGAAAACATGTAGAAAACGTGATTCAAATAATTGAGTCTATGTTATGTTTTCATTATAAATTAATGCGTAGAAATCCTCGTGTTTCTCAACTCATCTCTTTGCTTTCTCTCGTGACTCTTTGTTCGTCAATTTTGCCTAATTATGGTGTGAACTAGAATTTTTTGCACTCCTCTTCAAAATTTCTGTTTAGATTTTTAAAGTTTGAATTTTAAAGTTTGAATTCCAATTTTATGTACCATTCTACCAGTCATTATTAAGTATATAATAATATAAATTATGTTAAATATGGTTTTTGTTATTATTAAAAATAAAATAAAAAATTAATTATAATTTGAGTGTGAAAGCATTAGTAGAGTTATAGCTCTACTTGTAAGGTTAAATTTTGCTATCAGTTTTGTACTTTATAAAATTTAAAATTTTGGTCTTGACCTTAATAGTAGTAGTTAAATTTATTTAGTTAAATTCAATTATTATTTTTGTACTATGTGTTCAATTATAGATTTAGTCTATTTTTTCCAATTAGATCATTTTAAGTCCCTAAACCTTTTGAATTTTGAAATCTCAGTTTTAACACAAAAGACAATTGATAATCTATTAATTGTATTTTTAGTGAGTAATATGTAAATAGAATAAACTTATATGACCTTAAAGATATAATAATATATTTGACACATCAAATTTTGAAAAATCGAAACATTACTTAATGAGTTTAATAATTATTATTTGGTAATGATTGAAATTTTAAATTTTAGAAAGTACAAGAACTAAAAATGACCAAATAAAAGTACAAAGATTAAATTAACAGCTTTTTGCTAAATATAGGGACTAATAGAAAAATTTAACCTTACTTGTAATGTAGTAGTATGGAAGCCCTTGTACTAAGAATCAAATTACATTTTGCCCTCTATAATAAAAAAATAGACAAATTAGTCCCTGTATATTATGTAAAAGAGCAAATTAGTCATTCATGTTAAAAATTTTGTCTTTTTTATTGTTAAAAACTGATGTGGTTAACAGAATAATCAGGCAATGCCATGTAACATGTCATGTGTACCTCATGCTGACATATAAAGATTAATTTTTAATAACAAAAATGGATAGAATTTTCAACAGAAAGACTGATTTGCTCTTTTATTTAATGTATAATGACTAATTTACTCATTTTTAATTAAGAAAGATAAAATGCAATATAATACTTAATATAATACTTTTACTTGATATACCACATGCAAAAATTTCATTGGTGAGGCTTAGTCACATAAAATTTGAGTTCACATTCAACTACCAGCTTTGGTTTTTTTTTTCTTACAAAAACGTGTAACCATTTGAGTTTGACTTGCGGTGACCAACCAGATCTATTAATCTATTTTAAGTATTGTTAGTTGATTATGATCTTTTTCTTGTCTTGGGCTACTTACTAATCAGAGATTTATTTTGGTTTTATAATTTTTTAAAATTTAATTTTAGTCTTGAGTGCAAGTATATAAAATGTAGAAAATAATAGTTTGATCGTCAAAGTCTTTTTTTTTCTCCTCCAAAGTTTTATTATTATTATGCTTTATAATATCTGTAATTTATTATTGACAATAAATATTTTACATATTTTAGTGCAATAAATATTTTACATATTTTAGTGCTCCTTAATTTTATAATAAGTTAAATGCTTTTGTATACATTTTGGGTATTTACTATTAAAGGGTAATTTGACTTAGGTAGTTACTTTAACAATTAACTGATGAGAATATAAATAGGAGAGGTTGGCATCTATATTTCGGCAATATATGACTGAGATAAAGCAGGAAAATTAGCATACTTGTTGAATCTGTCTACCTCCACCAAAATAGGATGGAAACTTCTTAAAGAAGGGA
The DNA here is from genome assembly GCF_025698485.1 of Gossypium arboreum. Classification (NCBI taxonomy): domain Eukaryota; kingdom Viridiplantae; phylum Streptophyta; class Magnoliopsida; order Malvales; family Malvaceae; genus Gossypium; species Gossypium arboreum. The sequence goes on along the minus strand of NC_069076.1, from coordinate 12,841,162 downwards.
GTCTTAGTGATAAAATCTAATGAAATATCCTCCCAAATTTTCTCAGGAAATAGCAGAGGTTGCATGGGGCTTGCTGGTACAAGTGTCTAATGTTTGCTCTGTTAACAAATTAAGTAGTTCTAAACAAAGTGTAAGATTATACTAACTGTAATTAGCACATAAAATTATGGCAAAATAAATAAAAGAATTAAAAAATATATCAAATCATTGTTGGAGTGGTTGAATATATGTTGGGATCTAGTGTCTTTATGTCTCGTTTGGTTACTAATGTAATAACATGATGAAAAAGTTTATTTATTATCTATGTATTACAATTGTTACGTATAAAATAAATAATAGTTAATACAAATTAAATTAGAATTTAAAAGATGAGTAATAATTTTGTAAAAATAAGCGAAAATTTTATTCTCTTTGCTAAAATAAGTCATGAGAGTGGTTAAATATTTCTAATTAAATTAGTTTATTGTTAACTCCTATACTAAAACATGTGTAAAAAATAATGCTCCTACCAAATGTCGCATTAGTGTAGTGGTTACGTTTGTGTGCTTGTAATTTCTAGAACAAGTTGGTTTAATAAAGCTCCATTGTTATCATTAATATCTTTTGTATATTGTCATCAATGGTTTTTTAACATTTAAATAATGATAAGTTGCATTATGTGGTCGAATCATAATGCGAGAAGACAATTTATGTTAGTAGATAATCTAAGCAATCCTTAGTCTAATTGAAATTGAGTTAGTTGATTGAAAGACAAATATGTCATCTATCAAGTCCAATTAGAGAGATATCACGTCTTGGGTATTAGAGCGGATAACTCTCAGAAAATAAGGACATAGGGTGAATCGTAGGTCTGTTTATGGATTTATTCACTTGTGATATTAATAGTATGATTTACCTCAATCTTAAGAAGTGATGAACTATGTGTGTGTAGCTCATATATTTTAATATATTGATATCTTAAATTCAATTAGCAATAGAGTTAGACTTTAGATATTCATCTTGTTGGAAATATTAGATCGGGTTCACCCATAATGGGTTAAAACTTAATATTATTAGAAAACAGTTACACTTAGAGAAAACTATCATTGGTAGTATATATATATATAAGGAAGTTTCCTTCCAAAGAAAAACTGCCCAATAGTAATAATAATAGTAATAATAACAAGCCATGCAGCTTTTACATAGACATTCTGTCATATGAAAATTGTATTTTCAAAATGACATTTTATCATTATTTGTTTTTAAATGGCTTTCCACAGCCATCAAGTATTAATGATATTTCCCCATTGATTTAATATAAAGAGAAATAAGTTTTTTTTAGATAATGCAATACTTGAATATTTCTACATTATAAAAAATTTAGGTTGTGAAATTGCAAACAATTTTCTTCATGTGATCTTGTCCTTCACCAGTATGGTATCAAACGATCTTGTAAGTTCATTAAATTAATTCTGCATTTATTTTTGTGTAATAAATCATTAGACGTAATAATCTTTATTGGTATCAAAGTTTTTAAGTTTTGATTTTCGATCTAATCCAAGTTTTTATGAAAATATTAAAATCCATCTAGATATGTTTGAATCCGTTAATAATTATACAAATGTATAGATACTATATACAATTTTGGATTTGTTGAATCCTATAATTTGATTTTAAAAATTGTGATTCTTCTTAAAAATGAAATTATAATAACATTACGGTTTACTTTCAAAAGAAATCAAACACTATCTTTTTTTTTATGTATATTAATGGTGGAAAGTTATATCTTTTAACCACATTTTTTATTTTATATTTTTTAACTTCTCGAGAGAAGTATAAATTTTCAAATTTTGAAAAATAAAATAAAATTTAGTCATTTTTTTCACTTTGATTATTTGTTTTCGAGACCTCTTGTGACAAATACTGAAAATTATTTTGGGCTTCAAATGGTCATAAAGATTATGATACAATTTCTAAGATTTGGTAATTTCTTACGACTAAATAATTCCGAGATGGATCCAAATTATGATGTTACCGTAGCATCATAGCCGTAAAAGTAAAATCCAAAATTTATTTTGGAGTGACGTTCTAACAATAAGAAGTGGTCGTAACAAATATATAGTGTTACACAATATACATCTTATCCAAGCACGCAAAAAAGATTTTATATATTTTTTAATATCTAAGGTAAAGAATGGTCATGAACACGTCTCGATGTGCGGGCATCAAAATTATGGATCAACACAATTATCTCTAAATATCTAATGCTATACTATAAATGTGACAGGTCGAGTTATAATATTTGTAAGTATCACAATAGAACATTTTGAATATTCTAAGAATCGAATCCAAGAGTATTCGAGGACAAAGTGATTCATAACCAACAAGCATGTAAATAGGAAGTCTAATTAACTACAATATTACGACAATTTTGGCCTAAGTATCAAGTTTAGATTTGGATTTACATCAAACGGATGTAAAAACTACCTTTCTAAATGAAAATATGGAAGAGGAAACCTACATGGAACAAGTACTAGATTCGTTGACAAAGGTCAAGCGAACAATCTGCGCAAGATATTAAAATTAATTAATGATTTTAAGTGATCTTCAAAATAGTGGTATATCATTTTTATCAAGATATCATTTAGTTTGATCAAGACCACTTTATACATTCAAAAAAGATGAAAAAGACAAATTTGTAACCTTGTCATTTTATGTAGATAACACGTTGTTGGCCTCAAATGATTTAGAGCATATCATTTTATGTTATGCAAGACTACAAGTCAATTCATACTCCTATTAGAAAAGGTAAAGCTTTGAGTAATAGAATGTTTCTTTAAACTCTATATGAAAAGTAAGAGTTCTTTATTCTAATATTTTGAGTAGGATCATTTATGTTATGATACACATAAGGCAAAATATCTCTTACATAGTTGGATTCAAGAGAATCCAATCTAATCCCCATTGAAAAACGATGGTAATTATATTGAAGTATTTAAAAGGCACTGTAAACTTTTGTCATGATATCAAAAAGGTGGTTTGTATCTAATTGGGTATACAAACATCTATTGAAAAGCAAATTGAGATAAAATGAAATCTATCTCCAGATATATGTTCTTCCGTAATAATGGAGTGATCTCCATGAATAGTAAGAAATATGCTTGTATAACATTGTCCACTATGGATGGTGAATTTGTGGCATTTTTAGTGATGATATATAAGTGTTTGGCCTAAATGGTTTTGTTTTTAAATTATTTGGGACCTAATAAAGATACATCATAATGATAGTGAAATGCAATTTCAAGTTTCAATTACATTCATGAGGAATCCCATATAATTTCAAGGACCAAACACATAGATACAAAGAATAATTATATAACATCCTATATCTGGTCCAGTCACCCGACCTGAGCTGTAAGATATTACAACTATAAAACTTTGACATTGTTCACAATTTAAATAAATAAAATAAATAACCAAATATTTCATTAGCAATCATTTTTCATGTTATTCAATCAAAATGGGACTTAATTCGAGCTTACGAAACATTTAAAACAAACCAGGGACAATTCTGAATTAAAATGAATTTTCCACAAAAATTTGAGTAAAAAGTGAAAACAGGGGTCACAAGCCATGTCGTGTGACAGAGCTTAGCCTATGTCGCTCAAAAAACATGACCATGTGACCAAACTGTGTAACAAGCTATGCCCGTGTACACGGCCATGTGGCAGACCATGTCACAGACTGTGTGAGGCACACGGCTGTGTGGCAGACCATGTGGTAGATCGTGTCACAAGTTGTGTGTACCCAAAATACTTTCAAATTCAAGCCATTTCACCTACACAACCCTAAACTCTAAACCAAAATATGCCAATTCACATTCAACCTATGTGTCTAACCAATATGCCCTCATTGACACCATAATTAAAGTATAAACAACAACTATCCAAACCATGACATAATCAACATGTCAACCTTATTCAATCCTCAATTAAGTCGCAAATAACTTATGCCATTATCAACCATTTATAACCAACTTACAAACACAAATATACTTCAACCCAAGTTCATAAGTTACCAAAACAAAATGGTTATTTCAATAACAATTCTTCAAGAAAGACATCAATTGATAAACTATCATTTCAAGATACCAAAACACAAAATACAAATTTACATTCCAAATGACACAAGTCATCACCAAGTTTTTTTAATAACATAAGCATATTGAAACCCTATTTACATGCCACTTATAACCGGCCAAAATAAACAAATAGCTACAAAATGAGTTGTCGGATAGTGTGATATCCAACGACATTCCAATTGATAGCAAAAGTCCGACAATCTACAAAGAAGTAAAACCAAATAAAGTAAGCTTACATAAAGCTTAGTAAGTCCGTAAAAACAAAACATCACATACCTATAAATTTAATTACAAATCATACATAACATTAAACTAACACTACAGCAAAACAGGTTTTTAACGGTGATTTTTTGGCCCTATAGCGGCACTTATAAGCACCGCAAAAAATGTGGCTTTAGATAGTGCAGCTCAAAATTGCGGCATTTATGTAGTAAAACGCTGCAATAAAGTCGAGCATGTTGTGGCGTTTGTAGCTATAAGTGCCACAAAAGATCAAGTTCTTTAACAGCATTTGTAGTAAAAGTGCCGCTAAAGATCATGTTCTATAGCGACATTTGTGGGAAAACTTCACTAACATTAACATAATTTACCAACCCATTTTATTTCATATAAAACCTGAATTTTCAACATATTTTCCTATAACTTCAAATCCAACAACAAACTTCAAATCTAAATTGTCGAAACTATTTTTTAGAGTTTTAAAAAAACAGGGATCGACTTTTAAACAACATGTGGAGTCACCATCAATCTCTTTACTTAGGTGGGATTGGGTCACCTACTAAAATGTTTTGTTCCACTTGAAACAATTTTGTAAAATTTTTAAAAAATGGGTTTGGGAGTCGATTACGCATGAGGAAGGGTGAGCACTCTCATTATGCCCAAAAATTGGTACCAGATTGATTCAATGCTATCCTTATATCAAAGATTTTAAAAAGGATCTTTCAAAGTATGGTTCTTTTAAAAATGTTTGAGTAGTTCAAGTTAGCTGTCAAAATTCTCTCGTTTCAAAGATATGCAGCATCATATCCAGCACGATTGGACACGATCCTTTATACCTTCAAAAATACGATTAATTTTTAACTTTCAAAAGCTCGTACATTAAAATTATAAAAGGATATCCAAATATTTAGTTCAACAAAAAATCATACCCAGCACGGTAGGGCACAATTTCCCGAATTCCCAAATATTAAATACTACCTTATTTCAGAACTTTTGAATAATAAGGAAAATGGGAAATTAGCTCAAAACGATTTAATTTTTCTTGAAATAAAAACGAGACAAGTAATATCAATCAAAATATTAAAATTTGAATCACGATGCAATAATATAGAAAAATCAAAGTTACAAACATGGATTACTATACGAAATATTATACAAGTAAACAGAAAGAACAAATTAACATGCACACAATAGCAATGAGCTCGCATCCAAGAAACTAATTAGAAAGAAATATAACAAGTTTCGAATATAGATGGACAAAAATTTAAATAATAGTGCAAAAGGCTAATAATCAATATAAAACGATAATACATGAAACAATATGAAAACTAAAGCGACACATAGCATACAAAACAATTTGGAAATAATTTGAAAACTATTAAATATATGAAAATTTACAAAATGAACAACACATGATTTGGTTTGAAATAATGTACATTTATAAAAATAAAACTAAGAATATGTAAATGAGTATTAAATAAATATTGTGAAAGAAGAAATTTGGAGCCAAGAACATAAAAAACAAATCTATTTAAAGGTGATAATGTACGTGCAATAATAGAAAAATCAATGTACACAATATATAATGGAAATATAATAAAATAAATGATAAACAATATACATGAAAAAATAACAAACCAATATATAATAAAACAATATATACATGTAAGGATCTTAAATAACAAAGAAATAATAAAATATGTCTTCTAAAGAATAAGCTATATACATAATAAAGCAGATTTAAAAGCAATTATATAAAATAACATGGAATTAATCAATGTATATAAAATAAAACCAATTTTAATATAAACTAAATATATTAATAATATATATAAGGGTAGTTAAATTAAATATTATACAAAATTTTGAAACTGATTTTAAAATAATAATTTTGTAATAAAAACAAAATAATTTAAAATGTATAAAAATAAGAGATGAAAAATGAATTATACAATTAAAATGGAAAAAACTTAATTGAAATAAAAATCAAACTAGAGGGATAATTAATAAAATAACAAAAAAATATTGAAATTGAAATAATGACTGAAGCGCAATGCGCACGAATGTCCAGGGATTAAAACTGAAAATATTCCAGATCCCAAAACATGGCGTTTAGGCGTGGATTAAATTGCAAATACGCGCAAATTCTATGACAAATTTGAAATGAAGTAAAGTGGAAATAAGGTCTGCGCGAAGACGAAGGGTGCAATTTGACCATTCGAAGTAAAAGGGCGCGGATCTGGGCCACAAAACGGGTCGGCGCGTAGATCTTCTTCCTCCAGACGGTACCGTTTCATGTTCTGCACAAAACAAGGTAAAAACCCTAAAACTAATAAAAGCAAATCAAAATAAAACAAAAACTAAGGTCTATCCCTTATTCATTCGGCCGGAAACTTCACAACCGCTATTTCGAAACTCCATATTCAACAGATGGCGTCAGACGAAAGCTTAATCTGGCCCTATTTGACCGCAAATCCACGAGTTTTTCTAGGTTTTAACTTCAATCCTCATCTAGGCTTCGATTACCATGAAACAAACAAAGATTTTGAAGCTTCCAAAAAAAGTTAAGTCTCTCCCTTTTACTTATTTTTTTTGCTTTCATACGTAGTAACAAAGCTTTAAAAAAAATAGGAGCTGAATCGAAAAGAAAATAAAATCTAAATCACCTTTTGAAAAACTACTCTCGAGATGATTTCTTATTCAAACTTTTGTAGATTTGTACTCGTAAAATATGTGTGTGTATTTCTGGAAAAAACCAATCCGATTTACATCATTTTTATTCGGTTTTATAGCCGAAAAAATAAAATAAATAAAAGAAAAAAATACATATTAAAATACAATTTCATTGCTGTCATTTGCTGTTATTTGTTGTCCACTGCTCCTTTGCTTGTTAGTCCATTGCAGGTGTGTATGGCGTGGAGAAACCGTTCGTGGGCGTGAAACGTGGCGCACGTGGCTGAGGCAATGGCGCGCGTGAAAGCTGGCACCAAGGCAGTAGCGACGCAAGGGGAAAAGGGGACCCTAGGGTTCTGAAAATATCAAACTTTCGGGCCCTAGCTGGTTTTTCATTGCGCCATTATAATTTGATTTGTGTTTTGGGCTAGGGTATTAATTTGGGTATTGGGTTAGTGATTTGAATTTAATGTTCGGGTTTGGTTTGGTTTAAGACTGAAGATTTGTAAACGAACATTGGACTTTTATTTTTTATTATTTTGGTTTTTAATTTATGTTTCTGGGTTTATTGCGGGCCGAGCAAAAATGGGCCATTACATAAATGATACTATCACAAAAGAAATATGTATATGATCTAAATTAATAACTGAAATAACAAAATATAATCAAAAGTTATATTGTTAAGATATTCTTAAAATATAATCAAAAGTTATATTGTTAAGATATCCTCACAATAAGAAAAAAAAATCTAAGATGATGGATTATGCGATTGATTCTGCTGAAACATCTTCATTATATTTTAAAGTTGTAGCTGGAGTTCGTCATATTTTCTTGTTGCCTCTGCTACCCTTACTGCTGCCTCTGCTTCCCTCACTGCTGCCTCCGTTTTTAAGTTGTAGCTGGAGTTCATCATATTTTCTTTTAGCCTCTGCTTCTCTCGATGCTGCCTCCATTTTAAGTTGAGAAATTTTCTCAATTGTGCTCGCTTGCATATGAGCCATCCAGTCTCTTAACATTGAACTTTAGCTTGAGCCTCCACTTTAAGTTGGGAAATTTTCTCAATTGTGCTAGCTTGCATATGAGTCATCCGGTCTCTTAACATTGAATTTTAACTTAAGCTGTAGCACCCCAAACCCGGCCCAGAAGTTATGGCTGGATCTGGCATGCCACATCAAAAACGTTAAAAAAAATCCATTCTAAGTCCAGAAAATCGTACTTAATGTTCAAAAGATTAATTCATTAAGGGTTAAAGTGAATGGAAGCTGTGCACCAAGTAGGAAACCGGAAAAGAGGTGGTGAGTCCATCGGACTGCTTAAGTACCAAGCTCCCTTCGGATCCAATCCTAGACATGCATACTGCCATTGCCACACCTTAACGTCATGGATATTTCTAGGAAACCGATTTGATTAAGTCATTTTTAGGAAAAGTGATTAATTTTGGAAAATACTTTCATTGCGGAAGCTTTGCTTGTTGTCGTGTTATTTTGAAATCAACTGTTGTTTTTGAAAACGCGCCTTAAAGCTATCCAGTTTCAACAGTTAAAATAAGTAATACCTATCTTAGTAATACATATTAAAACCATCAAAAATAAATAAGCGGCCTTATTACATTTAAAAGCCCAAAACCTCAAACGTAATTAAAAGGATGTCCAGTTCACCAGAAGAAAATCAAACTTTCAGAACGGGTGGCCACTCCGAATTCCCTCACAGCTCCAAGCCCATTATGGTTGAGGATTTCCTGCGTGGATGAAAATAAAAGGGGTGAGTTTGGGGAAACTCAGTGTGTAAGGAAAACCCATTCAAAGTCCAAGTTAGCTCAAGCCCATTGGGCCTAAGCCCATTCAGTAATGAGTGGTCTTGGGCGAGCCCTTTTGATTACAATAAAGCGGGCCTTAGCCCTTATTTAGATAACATATGGCCCATAGGCCCATTTCAAAATACATGCAACATCAATAACATATGCAAGCCCATTTGGGTAATAAGTGATCTTGGGCCAAAGCCCTTTTGATTACAATAAAGCGGGCCTTAGCCCTTATTCAGATAACAAGTATGGCCCATAGGCCCATTTCAAAATACATGCAACATCGGTAAACATATGCAAACCCATTTGGGAGACTACTCAAACCACCAACCACTACACTCCACCGTACCAGCCATACACTCCATGTGGGAATAGCTCAACCCACCCAAACCCAACACTCTCTACATTCTTGACCTTTTTGCTCGATTAACGATAAATTGAGGCAAAGCCTCCGATCGTGGACAAGCCACTTTCAGTACTTCCTCCGTCAATATCCTAGTCCCATGCATCGATAATAACAACATGGCATGCGATAAATAACAACAAATCAAACATGCATTTAGGTCAATTTAACCCTAGGGGTATTTGGTAATTTATCTACTAAGGGTAAAGCGTAAATTTTCCACTTTTAAAGGTATTTCAGTAATTTATCTATTTTAGGTTTTTCATGCATATTCCTACTTTTCACGTACTAACAGAATCACGTATCGAGGGTTCTTATCGAATTGGACCCGTTGGCCCATCATTCCAATTTTGGCCCATTAAGCCCAAAAATATCGAGGGCATAGAAATCATGCACTTTGCAGTCCAAACATTGCAGCTTACCAAAAACATTAATCGATTTACCTCACGAGCATTACTTTTCGCAAATCTACAAAATACCGTTTTCGGCATTTCGGCTTTTCGCTTTTGCCGATCTAGACTACGAAAGAGGGTGTTAGTTACACACTTGTTTGCGACGATATGCTGACGAGATCCACACACGAACCGCCTACAATTGGATTACTAACACGTTAATCTAACTATTCAAATACAAACTACGTATTAACCCCTTACAATATTTGGCCAACCACACCTACAGATCATAGTAAGCTTATAAGAAATCAATACGCAACTCATTAACAAATTTTTGTCAATGTTTACCACATAATCATAATTTCACTGCAAGCTGTCTTCCTGAGCAACAGTCACTAAATTATTTATAACTGGAGCTACGAAACTCCAAATCAAGTTCCGTTAATTTTCCTTGAAAATAGACTCATATATCTTCTATCCATAAAATTTTAAGAATTTTTGGTTTAGCCAATCAATACCAGATTTTTCTCAAAGTTTCCCATGTTTCACTGTTTGACTAATCTGACCACACTTCATTACGAATCAAATTTCTCATTGTACAGAATTCAAAATATGTTCTCGTTTATTCCATTTGAAACTAGACTCATTAAGCTTTAATTAAATAATTTATTAAGCTTCTAATTCATCTCCCACAATTTATGGTGATTTTCCAAAGTCACGTTACTGCTGCTGTCCCAAGCAGATTTATTACCAAATCACTCTTTCATACACCTATCTTGCATGCATGTTATTTAAACATGTATATCACCAATCAATCATCACATATCTATGATTTTTACTTAAGCATAATCTCCATTTCATCATTTTAAAGCACAACATGTTAGCCGATTTTTCCCTTTAGCATCTAAGGCACATGCATGCTCATTTGTTTGGCTCAACTTCACCTATCTTCCATTTTTCATCAAAAGAACATGAAACAACAACCATTTCCTTCATTTTAATTCATGACTAAATGCTCACAACACAACTAAAAATCAAAATATGCTTCAAGAGTTAAGATAGAATCAAGAAGAACTCATGAACATCAAGATAGAAGCAAACTACCATGAACTTACCTTCAATTTTCTTCCCCAAGTGACCGAACATTTAAGAGCTTTCTCCTCTCCTTTCTCTTCTCTAACTTTAGGCTAGGATGAACAAAGATGGACAAAACTTTGTTCTTTTCACCCCTTTTTATTTTAATAAAACTTCATATTTCATCCATTTAATTCTTTAATACAAAAGACATGAATTTCTTATCATGAAACATTTACCTAAACCATTATCATGAAACATTTACCTAACCCATTATCATGGAATATTTACCTAATCCATTATCATGGAACATTTACCTAACCCATTATCAATTTGTATCAATTTGTACCATAAATTATGGATATCAAGTACTCATATTGTCTACAACAACATGATGGCTAGCCACTTCATGTAAAATGGGAGGTTTGTCATGCAAATCCTCCTATTTTGCACTCCTATTTATTTGGCCACCTCAATTTAGCCTATAGCATTTTCAAACATTTTCACATAAGTCCTATTTCATAATTTCACTCCCTTTTTTCTTATGGAACAAAAATTAACTAAAATTACCGGGTTCTATCTTAAGCTTGGGCCTTCTAGAGGCCCACAAACATAATTAAACCTATGCCAACATTCACAGAATTCCCAAAAATTGGGGCGTTACAACTCTACCCCCCTTAAAGAAATTTCGGCCTCGAAATTTACCTGATCCAAATAGTTGTGGGTATTGTTGACGCATAGTCTCTTCTGATTCCCAAGTAGCTTCTTCCCTCCCATGATTACACCACAGTACTTTTACCAACGGAACCGACTTCCTTCTTAGAACTTTAACCTCTCGATCTAAAATTTGTATGGGTTCTTCCTCAAAGGTCAAATCAGTCCTTACTTCAATCTCCTCCACTGGCACAACATGTGAGGGATCCGATCGATATCGTCTTAACATAGACACAGGAAAAATGTCATGGATTCTGTCTAACTATGGTGGTAACTCTAACTGATACGCTACTGGCCCTACTCGCTTAAGAACTCGATAAGGTCCTATAAACCGCGGACTCAATTTGCCTTTCTTGCCGAATCTCAAGATCTTCTTCCAAGGTGAAACCTTTAAAAAAACCATATCCCCAACCGCGAACTCTATCTCTTTGCGCTTTAGGTCCGTGATACGACTTCATCATCGATGCCTCTTTAATCGATCTCTTATCAACTTAACCTTACTTTCAGTATCTACCACCAACTCCGGTCCAAGCACTTGTCGTTCACCCAACTCTGTCCAACACGTAGGCGTACGACATCTCCGCCCATAAAGTGCCTCATATGGAGCCATCTGAATACTTGCTTGGTAGCTGTTATTGTATGCAAACTCCGCCAATGGCAAGTAGTCCTCCCAACTCCCACGAAAATTGATGATACAACCCCTTAACATATCCTCCAAAATCTGAATAACCCTCTCCGATCGCCCATCTTTGTGGGTGAAAGCGAAGATGAAATCCAAACGTGTACCCAATGCCTCCTGCAACTTCTTCCAGAACCGAGATGTAAACCTAGGGTCTCGGTCGGAAATAATCGACACTGGCACTCCATGTAGTCGTACTATCTCTGCCACATACAACCTAGCCAACTTTTTGGGGAGTAATCAAGACGAACTAGTATGAAATGGGCAGATTTTGTTAACCTATCCACCACTACCCACACGAATCTTTCTTGGTGGGTGTCAAAGGTAGCCCACTCACAAAGTCCATAGTGACTCTCTCCCACTTCCACAATGGAATTTTCACCGGTTGCGATAATCCGAATGAAATTGATGTTCAGCTTTCACTTGCTGGCATGTCAGACATTTCCCCACGAACTCCGTTACTTCTCGTTTAAGCCCAGGCCACCAGTACAGTTCTCGTAAGTCGTGATACAACTTATTCCCTCTAGGATGCATGGCACAAAGTCCTCCATGAGCTTCCTTCAATATTGACTTTCTCAAGTCAGAGTCCTTGAACACAAATTCTTCCTCGGAAGCATAAAACTCCTTGAAGATTGGTCCAAAATCCTCATTCTCACCCTTCTCAACTTGCTGAAACCGAAGAATCAACGAGTTATCCTTCAACTGTTTTTCTTTAATTTGTTCAGTCCAAATAGGCCTCACTTGCAATTCTGCTAACAGACTTCCATCATCAAACAGACTCAAACGTGCAAACAAGGCTCTCAAATCAGAAACAACCCTTCGACTCAACGCATCAGCCACCACGTTAGCCTTACCTAGGTGGTACTCAATCGAACAGTCGTAATCCTTAAGCAACCCTACCCATCTTCGTTACCTAAGGTTTAACTCCTTCTGAGATAACAGATACTTTAGGCTCTTATGGTCTGTGTATATGATACACTTTTCTCCATATAAGTAATGTCTCCAGATTTTCAACGCAAAGATCACCGCTGCTAGCTCTAAGTCGTGCGTAGGGTAGTTCGCTTCATGAGACTTAAGCTGTCGGGAAGCATAAGCGACCACCTTACCCTCTTGCATCAGTACACATCCTAACCCCACATGTGATGCATCGCTGTACACAGTGAAGTCCTTCCCAGACTCCGGTTGAATCAACACTGGTGCTTCAGTCAATACCTTTTTCAAATAGTCAAAAGCTTTTTGCTGGCTCTCAGTCCAGATAAATGCTACCCCTTTCCTTAACAATTTCGTCAATGGTGCAGCAATCAGAGAAAATCCTTCTACAAACCTTCGGTAATAGCCTGCCAAACCCAGAAAACTCCGAATTTTCGATACTGATTTTGGTGGCTTCCATCCCAGAACTGCCTCAATTTTTCGAGGATCCACTCTAATTCCTTCAGCAGAAACCACATGACCTAGAAAAGCCACTTCTCGCAACCAAAATTCACACTTACTAAACTTTGCATACAGTTCCTTCTCTCTCAAAGACTTGCAAGACAATCGTAGATGCTCCTCATGTTTCTCCTCGGTTTCGAGTATACCGAATATCATCGATGAAAACTACCACGAATCGGTCCAAGTAAGGTTGGAACACTCGATTCATTAGATCCATGAAAGCGGCGGTGCGTTCGTCAACCCAAGCGGCATAACCGGAAACTCGTAATGACCATATCGAGTCCTGAATGCTGTCTTATGAATATCCACTTCCTTTACCCTTAACTGATGGTATCCAGATCGAAGGTCAATCTTGGAAAATACCGAAGCTCCTCTAAGTTGGTCAAATAAATCATCAATCCTTGGCAGAGGGTATTTGTTCTTTATCGTCAGTTTGTTCAACTGGCGGTAATCGATGCACATGCGCATTGTCCCGTCCTTTTTCTTCACAAATAGCACTGGTGCTCCCCATGGAGATACGCTTGGCCTAATGAAGCCCCTATCCAACAACTCTTGAATTTGAGCCTTTAACTCCACTAACTCCTTCGGTGCCATTCTATACGGTGCGATGGATACAGACGCTATTCCAGGCAACAAATCTATTCCAAACTCAACTTCTCGGTTCGGAAGTAATCCTGGAAGCTCCTCCGGAAAAACATCTTGGAACTCCTTTACGGTCCTAACCTTATCCACTGTCAGTCCCTCCTCTTCTGACTGACTTACAAATGCCAAATAAACCTCACAACCTTTCCGAATCCACTTTTCGGCTCTTAATGCCGACACCACATTGGACAAATAATCCCTTCGCTCACCTATCACCATAACCTCCTCATCTTTTGTGGTCCTTAACACCATTCGTTTAGCGGCACAATCCAGAGTCGCGTTATGCTTAACAAGTCAGTCCATTCCCAAAATGAGATCAAACTCTCCGAATGGTAACTCCATCAGATCTCCAGGGAAAATCTTACTTTGAGTTTCTAAGGGTACATCCCTATACAGTTTGTTTACCTTAACCGAGTGACCCAAAGGACTTAGTACAGATACCCCACTCACAATCTCCTCAGAGTGCACACCCAACGACCCAGATATGGCACATGCAACATAGGAATGAGTAGATCCAACATCCACCAAGACAGTATACGGCATGCTAAAAATAAAAAATGTACCAGTTATGACGTCAGGTGCATCACCCTCCTCGCAGTGACGAGCAGCATATACCAAAGCTGGCTGACGAGCCTCAGTGTTAATAGTACCCTTGCCAGGTGCCCCACGTCCATGGCCATTGCCACGGCGACCTCGGCCATGACCTCTCAACGGCGACGGTCCACCTCATGTTGTTTGCACGGGTTGCTGACCCTTTGTTCAACCACTTGAGCCTGAGCTGGCCTCTTAGGACAATCCCTGATCTTATGTTCCTTTGATCCACAACGAAGACAAGCTCCAGAACGTTTCCAACATTCCCCCAAATGCATTCTACCACAATCTCCACAAGCTTGTGGTCTAACAGTATTCACCGGAACCGCTCGAACTAGTTCTTCCATCCTAGCTCTCTTAACATTCCGGTTTGCAGCACCAGTTGGTCCAGCATCTCTCCTGAATCGATTTCGATCCCTGTCATGGTTCCCTCGTTCAGCTTGCTTCACCTCTTCGGCTATCTTAGCCTTGTCTATCAGTGCAGCAAAATCGCGCTCTCTTTGCGGAGCTATGAGCACCCTTAGCTCATCCCTGAGGCCATCCTCAAAGCGAACACTGCGCTCGTATTCGGTAGAGACAATACCATTAGCATACCGGCTCAATTGCAGAAACTCTGCCTCATATTCAGCAACGGTCTTACCACCCTGGGTCAGGTTCAGGAATTCCTTCCTTCGCGCATCCGCATAGCTAGCTCCGACATACCGCCTTGAAGGATCGCTTAAATAACTCCTGTGTTACCCTCTCGGTGGGTACCCTCTCTCACGATGATCCACCACTGATACGCCTCATCCCGTAGTAAGGATACTGCTCCTTTTAACTTTTACTCTACTGAGCAGTCCAAGTCATCCATAATCCGCTCCGTGGCTTCCACCAAGATTTTACCACATTTGGGGCTACTCGGATACACCCTAAAACTTCCGCTCCGTTGGCGGAGTCGCTCGAAATGGACCCCTATTCATGGGCCGATATTAGCTCCACCACCCTTTCCAAAACTCTTAACATGGCTCGGGACAGAGCACCATCCCCGCGCCCGATCATACGGCCCATTCTCATCCACCGGTGGTGGTCGTGCTACTCAATGGTATGTGTTGAAGGCGAAGATCCGGCTTGAGTACTACTCGGCCTCGACCACGGCCTCGACCACGGCCTCGACCACGGCCTCTTCCCCGAGTAGCTCTCGTACTCATATCGATTTATCTGATTACGAATTTTATGCAGTTAGTTTACTGTTTCCACTGTTTATTATAGAATATCTTATGAACAGATAAGGTTTCAGAGTTGTTCTCGCGTAACCACAGTTTAGCTACTATCTCAGTTTCCTAGGGCTTAGTTTACCCTACAGTCTCAGTTTCGTAGCCTTTATGCTATATTATCTATAGTACTATCTCTAAGGTTTAGTACTAACTACAGTACAGTTCAGTATATAAAACAGAATAGTACTTACAGCCTTGGTGCCGGGGATTCAGTGTGCCACCTCATCAGTTTTCAGATAAACTCAAAAGATTTAGACTTTTTGAAATCCATTTTCCAAATATTTGTGTAAAAAAATAAGTTCGGAGATTATCTCCTTTAAACAGAAAATTTATTTTCAAAAGTCAGTTTTTTTTTTTGGCATAAAGTTTTGAAAACCCTTTTTAGACCCGATCCACAGCCGAGTTGTTGCAACCTAGGCTCTGATACCACTAAATGTAGCACCCCAAACCCGGCCCAGAAGTTATGGCTGGATCTGGCATGCCACATCAAAAATGTTAAAAAAAAAATCCATTCTAAGTCTAGAAAATCGTACTTAATGTTCAAAAGATTAATTCATTAAGGGTTAAAGTGAATGGAAGCTGTGCACCAGGTAGGAAACCGGAAAAGAGGTGGTGAGTCCATCGGACTGCTTAAGTACCAAGCTCCCTTCGAATCCAATCCTAGACATGCATCTCGCCATTGCCACACCTTAACGCTATGGATATTTCTAGGAAACCGATTTGATTAAGTCATTTTTAGGAAAAGTGATTAATTTTGGAAAATACTTTCATTGCGGAAGCTTTGCTTGTTGTCGTGTTATTTTGAAATCAACTGTTGTTTTTGAAAACGCGCCTTAAAGCTATCCAGTTTCAACAGTTAAAATAAGTAATACCTATCTTAGTAATACATATTAAAACCATCAAAAATAAATAAGCGGCCTTATTACATTTAAAAGCCCAAAACCTCAAACGTAATTAAAAGGATGTCCAGTTCACTAGAAGAAAATCAAACTTTCAGAACGGGTGGCCACTCCGATTCCCTCACAGCTCCAAGCCCACTATGGTTGAGGATTTCCTGCGTGGATGAAAATAAAAGGGGTGAGTTTGGGGAAACTCAGTGTGTAAGGAAAACCCATTCAAAGTCCAAGTTAGCTCAAGCCCATTGGGCCTAAGCCCATTCAGTGCAGATGGTCTTGGGCGAGCCCTTTTCAGATTACAATAAACGGGCCTTAGCCCTTATTCAGATAATGATATGGCCTATAGGCCCATTTCAAAATACATGCAACATCAATAACATATGCAAGCCCATTTGGGTAATGGTGATCTTGGGCCAAAGCCCTTTTCAGATTACAATAAACGGGCCTTAGCCCTTATTCAGATAAATGATGGCCCATAGGCCCATTTCAAAATACATGCAACATCGGTAAACATATGCAAACCCATTTGGGGAGACTACTCAAACCACCAACCACTACACTCCACCCGAACCAGCCATACACTCCATGTGGGAATAGCTCAACCCACCCATTTAACACTCCACGATTGCGACCTTCTTTGCTATTAACGATAAATTGAGGCAAAGCCTCCAAGATCGTGGACAAGCCACTTTCAGTACTTCCTCCGTCAATATCCCGGTCCATGCATCGATAATAACAACATGGCATGCGATAAATAACAACGATCAAACATGCATTTAGGTCAATTTAACCCTAGGGGTATTTCGGTAATTTATCTACTAGGGGTAAAACTGTAAATTTTCCACTTTTAAAGGTATTTTAGTAATTTATCTATTTTAGGGTTTTTCATGCATATTCCTACTTTTCACGTACTAACAGAATCACGTACCGAGGGTTCTTACCGAATTGGACCCGTTGGCCCATCATTCCAATTTTGGCCCATTAAGCCCAAAAATATCGAGGGCATAGAAATCATGCACTTTGCAGTCCAAACATTGTAGCTTACCAAAAACATTAATCGATTTACCTCACGAGCATTCGTACACTCGCAAATCTACAAAATACCAGTTTTCGGCATTTCGGCTTTTCGGCTTTTGCCGATCTAGACTAAGAAAGAGGGTGTTAGTTACACACTTGTTTGCGACGATATGCTGACGAGATCCACACACGAACCGCCTACAATTGGATTACTAACACGTTAATCTAACTATTCAAATACAAACTACGATTAACCCCTTACAATATTCGCCAACCACACCTACAGATCATAGTAAGCTTATAAGAAATCAATAAGCAACTCATTAACAAATTTTTGTCAATGTTTACCACATAATCATAATTTCACTGCAAGCTGTCTTCCTGAGCAACAGTCACTAAATTATTTATAACTGGAGCTACGAAACTCCAAATCAAGTTCCGTTAATTTTCCTTGAAAATAGACTCATATATCTTCTATCCATAAAATTTTAAGAATTTTTGGTTTAGCCAATCAATACCAGATTTTTCTCAAAGTTTCCCATGTTTCACTGTTTGACTAATCTGACCACACTTCATTACGAATCAAATTTCTCATTGTACAGAATTCAAAATATGTTCTCGTTTGTTCCATTTGAAACTAGACTCATTAAGCTTTAATTAAATAATTTATTAAGCTTCTAATTCATCTCCCACAATTTATGGTGATTTTCCGAAGTCACGTTACTGCTGCTGTCCCAAGCAGATTTATTACCAAATCACTCTTTCATACACCTATCTTGCATGCATGTTATTTAAACATGTATATCACCAATCAATCATCACATATCTATGATTTTTACTTAAGCATAATCTCCATTTCATCATTTTAAAGCACAACATGTTAGCCGATTTTTCCCTTTAGCATCTAAGGCACATGCATGCTCATTTGTTTGGCTCAACTTCACCTATCTTCCATTTTTCATCAAAAGAACATGAAACAACAACCATTTCCTTCATTTTAATTCATGACTAAATGCTCACAACACAACTAAAAATCAAAATATGCTTCAAGAGTTATGATAGAATCAAGAAGAACTCATGAACATCAAGATAGAAGCAAACTACCATGAACTTACCTTCAATTTTCTTCCCCAAGTGACCGAACATTTAAGAGCTTTCTCCTCTCCTTTCTCTTCTCTAACTTTAGGCTAGGATGAACAAAGATGGACAAAACTTTGTTCTTTTCACCCCTTTTTATTTTAATAAAACTTCATATTTCATCCATTTAATTCTTTAATACAAAAGACATGAATTTCTTATCATGAAACATTTACCTAAACCATTATCATGAAACATTTACCTAACCCATTATCATGGAATATTTACCTAATCTATTATCATGGAACATTTACCTAACCCATTATCAATTTGTATCAATTTGTACCATAAATTATGGATATCAAGTACTCATATTGTCTACAACAACATGATGGCTAGCCACTTCATGTAAAATGGGAGGTTTGTCATGCAAATCCTCCTATTTTGCACTCCTATTTATTTGGCCACCTCAATTTAGCCTATAGCATTTTCAAACATTTTCACATAAGTCCTATTTCATAATTTCACTCCCTTTTTCTTATGGAACAAAAATTAACTAAAATTACCGGGTTCTATCTTAAGCTTGGGCCTTCTAGAGGCCCACAAACATAATTAAACCTATGCCAACATTCACAGAATTCCCAAAAATTGGGGCGTTACATGAACTGATTCACCGAAGGCATGTACTGCTGTGAGCTGGATCCAAAATATTGGGTTGGGCTAATGAAAGATCCTTGAAATTGAACCGACCATACCTTTCAGGACCCAAAACTTCAGTAATAACTCGGTTATCAATGTTGTCCAGTATCACTTGAAACCGTAACTTTATACTCCACTTTTTTATCCTTTAGTTTCTCATAATAAATCAATTAAGGAGTTAGTAACGAAATGTATAATCAAGCAAATGCAACATAACTTGGCATTATATGCATTACAAACGACGACTTAAACCATTATAATTAAACATGATAAATATTTAAATTAATTCAAATTTTATTAAGTAAATATACCATAATTTTTGCAGCTTCAGTAGTCATAGAAAATCCATCTTTCTTTCTATGTGTAATATCAAAAAGCTGAAGGTGTCCAACTTTTTGACCAAACAACAATTCCTACAATATAGTAGGAAAAATATTATTTAGTAAAAAATAATTAATATTTGACACAATTAATAAATTCAAAATACCTCGTCATTAACTACACAAGCAAAACTTTTTCAACTAGCTATGTGCGTGAATTTTTGTTTTTGCCTACTTATAGTTCCAACTCGCTCACGATCCTACATTATGAAATTATTATTATGTATATAGTAAATACTATAAACCGAAATAATTATAAAAGTTTAGAAGTACGTAATACCTCTCATTTCTTTGAATTCCAAAATCTAACTGCATCTTCCCATTAGTACCTCAGCATTCTCGGTGAGACATTTTGCAATTTCTCTTCAAGGCTTATATTTTTCTTAAAATATTCCTTTTTTAAAGTGCATTTATGGTCTCTCCATTTCTTTGCTAATGCTTTCTTCACATAATTATCCGAGACCTCTAAAACAAATCTCTCCTGCAAATAACACAAGTTTAAAAAGTAAATATAAATGAAAATTAAATCAAAGTATTATAAATTACATTCACGTTATTACCTTAATATTATCCAGAGCATGATTTTTGTTACTATCAGGCATATGATGCCATGACTCGTAGTTGATTGGTAACAGATTGACATTTCGTGCTATAATGCCAAAGTATCCTGCTAAAACTCGAGCTTCTGATCCAATAGGCTGACCCTGACTGTTTCTGGATACCTTGACATGCTCTACAGAATTTAGATTGTATAAATCCTTTAATAGTGTACGTCCTCGAGTTTTGCGCCTCCCACCATTTTCAGCTAAAAAAATTAAATATGATAACATAAGAATTTGAAACAAAAATCAATAATAAAATTCAACATGCATGTAAATTAAAGTTAACATTACTTTGAATTTCTACAGGTTCGTCAACTGTATTCGGAACATTTGAAGACCCAATAGCAGTCTGCTAATCACTATTTGTTTCTTCCGAATTTGGAGGAATTTGAATAACATTTAGATCTGGCAATCTTCTTCTAGGCATATTATCTGCAATACACATAAAATAGTTGAAATATTAGTAACTAATTACAATAATAATATTAGGAATATTATTTTGGCAAGTTATAAACTAATGCATATTCACCATTACGTAACCAGTTGACACGCGCTCGATGTTCCTAGTACCTCTCTTCTTATCAATTTCCATGTTCAAATACATCTTGGTAAGAACCATTTCTTCAACACAGTATCACCAGGTACATCACAAAACCCACCAAGATATTTTTGAAGAAAGAAGATATCCGCTCTAGATAAGCCACGAATCATTTTCACCCAACTGGATAAGCCTTCGCAAATATGTCGAATCCGTATAGGTACAGGAGCCACTGATCCTTCCCAGAGATGTCCCACTTCATCCTCACAAGTTTCCTCAAGAAGCCAACACGCTTCAAACTGAGGCTTAGCTCTTTTCCACTCCTGTTGAAAAGCCGTAAAATCTGTATCAAGCACCAACAGAAAATGATTAGAGATAGAATGTACACAATACGAATAATTCGTGAACATGTCTATCCAATCCACCCGGGCAACTTCCCAATCAAGCTTCTCTTGTATATTGTTATGCGTTAACCGAACACGTACCCAAGTATACCATTGACCCTCATACCCTAAATCAGTCAACTCCGCATCCTCAAACATAGACCGAAAATCCTCCATAGCTCTTTCAGCCCGAAAATGACCCCAATGTTTCTTATTCGAGAATGGAATCTCGTTTAAGTCCCCCATAACCACCTAAGGTACATCAGCTTCAGAGGCTAAATGTCTTAAGAGATCCCAAGGTTGATGATGTCGGCTTTTAATGAAACACCCATAACATTAATATGACTTGTTAAGTAGCTACATAACTGAATTTTATAATGATCCTTCTAACATAAAGCCAACACCCCTCGCGAGTTATCACTACTAACCTCTATTAGACATGAGAACCCCTAACTCTTACGAATCCTCTCCATTCTTGCACTATACAGCTTTGTCTCAATAAAAAAAGCCACATTGGGATTTAAAGCCTTCAGCACATGCTGAAGATGACGTACTATTCATGGGCTCCCAAAACTCCGAACATTCCAACTTAAAAGTTCATAATGCCTAGCTACTCTGTCCAATAGAGCCAGCTGATAAATAAAAAATGCGAGCATTTGAACGCCCACCAACAGTTTCCTCAGAATCCATTCCCATAGAAATCGTAGAAAACACAGATTTGCGAGGTCTTTTTCCCCTCCCTGATCTCTATTGGGGAATCTTCATCCACAGGGACTACATTTGGGTCTACATTTCCTTCATCATCAGAGTCAGCACACTATCTTCCTGTCAAGTTTAAGCCCAGATTGATCCCTATGTGGGTCATTAAAGTTATGTTTTGAAAAAACCCTTGAATATCCACCTGACCACTTTCCACCCTTCCTTTCAAAGCCCTTTGTATTGCATCCAATTTGAAGACATCACCTTCCTCTCGAAGCTAATAGCTTGTCCTCACCATTGCCCATCTCGGAACTACCTGAATTGACAAATCTCACTCCAACAGACGCTCATTTTTCCCATGAAAAATACTGACTGGACAATAGCCTTCCAAGTCTCCTAATTGTCCACACAGAAAATAGAAAATAGCCTTTCATATTGAAAACGGGCATAAATACCTTTTTTGGAGAGAGGATGATCTTCTTCCTTCGTTTTAATGGTCCTCCAATGTCAATTGGCACACGGATCCACATAAAGCCAAGATATCCCTTTCCCATGGCTATTGTATCATATTCCAGAAAATTCCCTATGAAATTCCCGAATTGTCTTCCCATATTTTCATTAATCAAACCTAACAATAGATCATAGATTTGAACCTAGAATTCAACATGGATTAACAAAATAGTCATCAGATCCTCCCATTTACAAATATAATGATACAGTAACATATGTTCATTGAATGTCCATGGGCTACCTATCAAATCAATTTTGTAATAAAACCTAAACATAAATCGTTTCTCACCAAGATCAGAGATTGTCACTCCACCATGGGAATGCCACACATTCACCAGCGTCTTCATTGCCTAGTACTAAATGACACTGGCAATTAAAAAACTACAGACTACTCTCCACCCCTCATCCTGACCCTCGTCTGATGATAAATCTGCTAGCCCAATCTCTACAGCTGTATTATTATCGACCCCCACCATCAGTCAGCGCCACAAATGAACCACCGATGCAAAATTACCAAACAGAAAAAACCCTAAAAAACTTGCCAAAAGGCAGACTTAGAAACATGCCAAAAGTATGAAAATTTTAAGTTGCTAAATTGTAAACAATTTCTATCATGTGATTTTGTCTTTAACCAGCAAATCAAAATTGGTATTGTATCAAATGATTTTGTAAGTTCATTAATTTAATTCCATTTATTTTTATATGATAGATTATTAGACATGATAATATTCACTTTTGCATGACATGGCTTCACTTACAATAGTAGAATTCATAGTTCAATAAAAGGTAAATGATATTCTTTCATTGACATTACATGATGGAAAAGAAGTAGCGTGGCGAATCATTTGTTCTAAGACAAATGATTTAATTACTATTTGTTAGTAATTAGTTTTTCATAAAAAATATAATGATTATCATTAGATGAAATATGATCGTATTGAGATGTTACAAGTACTATGCGAATATTTCTTTTAAAAGGCTAGTCACATAATAAAATTGAATATAAATATTTATAAAAGAAATTGATAATAGAGAGTGATAAAGAGATTTCATCCAAATATAAAAGTATAAAAAGCAAAATATTTAATCAATTTAAAATAACATTTTTGATAATAAATATGAAAATGATAAACAAACACAAGAAAACAAAAAGCCCTTGAAAAGAAATAATAGCTCAATTGGTTTTTTATTTCTCAATGTATCTACTAAAGCAAGTCTAGTCACTAATACTCCGCATTCTATATGGTATTATTTTGAATATACACTAGAATTAATTAAAGTGGATTTGAGCTCCAATAAATTAGTTAAACAATCCAATCCCCCAATTTATCATCCATTTGATCAACTTGCTTCACCTTACATGTTATAATATTATTGTTGGGTTAAATTCTTCAATTAGTCTCTTTACTTTATAAAAATTATGGATTTAGTCCTTATATTTTAATTTGATTGTTTTTAGTCTTTGTATTTTTAAATTTTTAAAATTTTAGTTCTCATCAAATGATAATTGTTAAATTCGTTAAGTTAAGTTCTATTATTTTCAAAATCAAATATGTCAAACATATTATCGTATATATAATGCCATGTCAACTTGTTATTATAGTTAATGGATTAACTACTATTATTTGCGTCAAGGCTGAAAGTTCAAATTTTGAAAAATATAGGGACTTAGAATATTCTAGTTGGAGAATATGGATTAATTCTAAAATTGTATGAATAGTACAAGACTAGTAATTGAATTTAACCAAACGAGTTAGTATTAGAATTTCAAAATTCAAAAAGCATAGGGATTAAAATTTACAAATTTGAAAAGATAGAAACTAAAATTGATCAAATTAAAATATAGAGATTAAATCGACAACTCTCACAAATTACAGAGACTAATAATGAATTTAACCTTATTACCAGCTCTTTTATAAAATATAAAATCTATATAAATATAATATTAACAAATTAAAATTTATAAAATATGATTATAACGAATAAAATACATCAACGAATTACATCTAAGATAAACTTTAATTTAAAAAGTTTTCTTTTTTTTTTTTTAACATTAATCTCATTATAAATTCTTATCATATTTGTTATTTTTTATACAATGTCTAGAACTACCCATAGTCTCTCCCCAACCCTTAAATAAGAGGATAATACGCTTCAACGCACTCGAACACGCGTCTTTCTACATTGACAATAATATTGGTACCAATCAAGTTAAGACTCAAACAACTTTTATTTTTATTTCCTTCCAAAGGAGTTGTTGAAAAGGTATAGCTAACAACATGAAAAACAAGATTTTGGACGTTGATATGCCAATCTTAAGATATCATTTAAGTTGCTTTGCCTTTGTTCTAATCCGCAGCCAAACCAATTAATGAAACTAAAATCATTTTAGTTGATTCAGATGGTTTTCGTTTAATCGCAAGAGAAAAAACATGCCATCAAAATACCAAAACGTAAAAGGTTAAATTTCTTGAGAAGTCCTTGTACTATATAAATATAAATTGTTTGATTTCAGAGACTAGGTTGTTAATGGAGGATGTGAAAGATTTGATATGGAAATTAATTAATTAGACAACTGGAATATAGCTCCATTGCATACACATATGAAAAGTTGCACACATAAAGGAGTATCAACATTGCTTTTAGGGTTTTATAATGGGCCAAATTCCTTGAACAGTCCTTGAATTGATTTGCATTTGTTAAATAAATCCTCATGCTTTTGTTGTACCCAAACAAGCCCCTATGCTTTGATTTGTATTTAAATTAACCTTCATTAGTAAATAGGTCTTTGTTATAATTTACTTTTGTTAAATAAAACTCCTACACTTTTTTTGTAAGTTTAATTAATTATTTTTAGGTTAGGCTTTTCTATAATCCATTGAAAAATAATATTGTTAATTATTTAATTTTTAAGTATCATTGGTAATCCCCAATAAAAACAAATGACAGAATTTTTCAGTGTTAAAATGATAAGAAATTATTTATCATTTCATGTAAAAAATTCAATTGTATTCTTGTAACATTATTCTTTATATACTTTTACCTTTAAATTTTTAAAATTGTATTTATAAAAAATCTAATTATATTTCGTACTTGACGTAAGTAATATATCAAACTAATTTTACAACTTATTCAATATTTTTTTAAATAATTAATTTTTAGTTTATTACATTAATTGTACTACTTTTCACTCTTTGTACGGTGTATCATAATTGGAAGAGATTGATTTGTACTCTTTTATATATATATATATATATATATATATATATATAATAGGTGAGTATTTAGTATATTATACTTTTTTTTATTTTATAAGTATAGTTAAAATTGACATGTGACTCTTTTTTAAATATTTAAATATTTAATATTTTACTATATCATGTAAGATACTTCTTAGCCTCTTATCCTACTTGTAAAATTTAGGCTTCGTTTGTTTGTCAAGTAAAATATTTTTCAGAAAATGATTTTTAGAAAATTATTTATTTTTCTGGAAATAATTTACTTTTTTGGTGTTTGAATGAATCTATGTAAAATATTTTCTACTGTTTAGCGGGTTTCCTATAAATATTTCAGAAAAATTGTTTTAAATGAAACATACATTTGAGAATTTAATTGAGTTTATTTTTATATCTATCAATAAATTTATATCTTATATTGTTTTTACATATATTGCAACCACAATATCACTTCTCACCTCATTCTTATTTATTTATTTTCTAAATTAATTATAAAGACAAAATTCTATTTTTCACTGTTTTTTGTTTTACACTTTTGATTTTCAAACGTTCCAGTTTTGAATATAAAAATAAATATCTATTTCATAATTATATTTAAGTGTGATTATACATAATTGGTAACTTGTAAATACACTATTTTTAGTTTTTTCACTTTACCCATAATTATTTATTAAAACAATTTTATAAATATAAATTTTAATATAAAATATATTCATTCGGGAGTCTTACCTTATAATATCCACGTACATGTTATGGGTTAGGTTTGGATAATATTAGACTTTGGATTAACAGGAGATGTTGTCAAGTTGCACCATAGAAACTATTATATTCTCCTCCAATGTAAACAAACCAAAAACTACTTTTCTATTTATAAACCACAACACAAGTAGTGTGTATTTCTTTTGTTATACATATAAACACAACTCCACATGTATGAATTATCTACCAAATTCTCAGGGAAGGTTTTTAAGAAAATATTAGTTAGTAAAGCCATCCAAGAGGGAATATGCTGCTAATGTGAAACGAGCAAAATTACGTAGTAAATATGTCTTCATGAGACTGCTGTATTTCTTTAAGAACCAGAAGACCTACTAGTGAAGGCACAATAGTTTATTGTCTCAACTCTCTATATCCCCATACCTCACTGTGCAATGAATAAAGTACATCAAGTAGGATTTATCCCTCGCCATAAATATATCGCACTGGTCTTTGTCTTATACAAATTTCCCGAAACACAACTTTGGAATTTTTATATTTGAAACTCTTAAGCTACCCGAAATAACAGCAAGTTATCATGACTAAAGTGCATATATACATATACGAAAGTTTCTCAAGCAATGATAAGATAATTAATTGCTAAAAATCTTTATATCAGACAAGTCATATCAGATTAATGATGGGACAAAAAGGTTTTCTGAACTTTTAAAGTTATGAATGCATCTATTAGGCTCAAGCATTTCCAACACCTAATTTATGGCTTACATCTCAAAGCAAAGAATACAAAGCATCAGGCTTAAAGATCATAATATGCACAACAAATGTAGTGGCACTGCAAGGTCTGCATCATGTCATGCATGCATAGATACAGTACATTACTACAAGCAAATTTACAGCTTTATCCGTCTATAACACAGTAGCATAATCAGAAACTATCAAACATGTCGGAGCTTGCATGTCAAAATTGAAGTACAAAGGCAAAAATATACAAATTTCTTCTCACTGCAGTATAGTATAAACAAACTTCTATTGCCTACAAAGGATGGAAGATGCAAACTCAAGCCTTACAACAGTGCATACATCACAAGATGCATGCTAGCCAATGGCGCCTCAAGAGACATGAAACTTTACACAATTAGAATCTTCACATTTACCCCAATAGTTCAGACTTCAGACAATAGAAAATGGTAGACAAATTAGCTTTTTATAGTGTCAAACATGCTGCATTGCAACAAAATATTCAGATTGATTTTCTCCAATAAAACAAAAGGTTAACATATAGAGTATAAAACAAACGGGAAATGAAAAAACAATTGGAAACAGACTATTAAACAAATGAAAAAATGAAATATAATTTCTGATATATATGCTAAATAAAAACCCAAAATGGCAATCGATCTTGAATCCCAATCTCTTAACAATTCAAGAAACAAAAATCTCAGTCTCTTAACAAAACAAAAACCAAATATACCAAATACCCTTACCCTTACACAAAAGCTAATTCAAAATATTACAAAAAAAAAAACACTAATTCAAGAACCAAGCTTGAAAAACAACCAAAACCCCCAATTAAAATCTTGGTCAACTTACCTTGAAAAATCACATAGAAAGAGAAAAAGAGAAACTCACATGTGGACATGGAGAAAGCAACGAATTTACAGAGTAACTAAAATACAATAACTTTGAAGAATAAAAATAATTAGGGAAATAGCCAAAGACAAAAGCAACAAGTTAAACCCCATTAAGGAAATTCCAACTGCTCATTTACAAAGTAATCAAAATAAAAGATAGATATACCTTGATAGGATTGGAAAGCTAGATTTTGGAGTTTGTTCAAAATGCAAACTTGGTAAGGACAACAAGATGATGAGACTCGGATTCAGAGGTGAGGCCAACGAATAGAGATGAGGAGGAGAGACGAAGGCTGATGAACAGAAAGGAAGGAGAATGACTGATGTGAAAAGAGTGAAGGAGAACGACCGCTGTGATGACTAGGGGTGAGCAAAATTTGATTCGATTCGAAAAATCGAAAAAATTTTAAATTTCAAGTTAATAAAATCAAGTTATTCGAATTATTCGAGTCAGCTCAAATAAGAAATTTCAAATTTCAAGTTCGAGTCAAGTTGAATTCTTACAATTCGAATAACTCGAATAATTTGAATAACAGATTAGTATAAATATTATTTTGGTCCCTGTCAATTTTGAAAATAAGCAAGTTGGTGTTTCTCTTAACAAAATTACAAAAAATCAAAGTAATTTTCAAAATTCAAAATATTTATAGAAATTCTAAAATTTATATTTTTAAAAATTTATAATTTTTAAAAATATATATAAAAATTTAATAAAATAATAATTTTAGAATCTAAATAAGTGATTAATGATTCAAGTTTATCATACTAAAATATCTTATTTTTTCTTAAAAAGTTTTCAAATATATATTCTTTCAAATTTTTGTGTTCTAATATAAAAATAGTTATATTGTTCAAGATTTTAATTTAACATCATTAATTTTTCTAATTTAACTCGAACGGTTTCACTCGATTCAATCGAACGCTCACCCTAATTCGAGTTATCCGAAAATCCAAATAAAAAAAAAGGCAAAACTACGTCGTTTTGATAAATGTTTGCCTTTTCTAAAGTTAAAAGTCAAAACTATCAAGTTAGAAGGCAAAACTACGTTATTTTAATAAATGTTTACCAATTAGTCTTATTTTCCTTCCTGAATTGCCCCACCCTCTTTTTTTCCTTTATTCAAAATTAATCTAAAAGCTTGTACTTCGTCTACTAGTAAAATAATCAGTCCATGTAAACGGAACATTGAGTATAAATAATAAGATTCGTTAATTCGACTCGAAATTTTTTGACTCGATTTGAAAAAATTCAAATTGAGTTCGTTGCTAAAATAAAATTCATCAACTCAACTAACTCAAAATTTTTTTACTTGATTTGACTCGACTCAATCGAATACTCACCCTAGTGATGAGAGTGGAGAAAAATGGAAAATGTCTTACAGGAATAAAATCGGTAAGATGTTTTCCGTAAAAAGCCATTTCTTCTACCCGTGTTTTAGAAAATGTTTTCCCATAGTAATTTATTTTCCACCAAACAAACACCGTAAAAAAACAAAAGATATTTTATGGAAAATATTTTATTGACAAAGAAACAGAGCCTTGAAAACTTCACTAGCAGTATACCATAAAATTAATTAATTAATTAAACAAGTGGGATAGCTGCATTGCTTACACATGTGTTTGTTATTAAAATAAAATATGAACATGGAAGGATTTGAATCCCTAAGCATCATTTTTCTTGAGGTTTTATAATGCATGATGAAGTCATAAATGTTAGAATTGGAAAACAAAATTGAAAAGGAAGTCCTTTAAAAAAAACAACGTGAACTTGCATAAGTTAGTAATATGTCTTGTTCTTGCACAATAATTGTTTAGTAAATTAGGTCCGCAATAAGACTTTCCATGAGCGTTATATTTTCCAATGCATTTATTCTAGTGAGACTAATCAATAAAATTCTTTCGGTTATATTATAATTTAGGGTAAACTATAAAAATAGTTACTCTTGTTTGTCTCAGAATGTTATATTTTAGTCACTTACGTCATCATTTTATTACGAAGTGGTCACTCTACTATTAAATTCTGTTACCTCCCTAATGGCAGTCCTACGTATGTTATACTTTAGTCACTTACGTCATCATTTTGTTACGAAGTGGTCACTCTACCGTTAAACTTTGTTACCTCCCTAATGACAATCCTACGTGGTAGTCCAAATGAATTTTAAATGCCAACTTGGATGTTCAGTTGTTGGGATAAAAATAAGTTTTTAATTAAATAAATTTAATTTGGACTCCATATAAAACATCCAAGTTGGCATTTAAAACTCATTTGGCCTGCCACGTAGGACCACCGTTAGGGAGGTAATGGAGCTTAACGATAGAGTGGCCACTTCATAACAAAACGATAACGTAAGTGACTAAAACGTAACATTTCAAATATGAGTGACTAAAATGTAATCTGAAGCAAACACAAGTGACTATTTTTCTAGTTTACCCTATAATTTAATTCCAATAAATATAAAATAATTACAATATCATGTTTAAGTGAATGTTTCAATCTTCAAGTTTTCTTAT
Organism: Gossypium arboreum; assembly: GCF_025698485.1. NCBI lineage: Eukaryota > Viridiplantae > Streptophyta > Magnoliopsida > Malvales > Malvaceae > Gossypium > Gossypium arboreum. The sequence continues at coordinate 12,810,274 of NC_069076.1, read as the reverse complement.
TTGAAGATATGTTTTTTTTAGAAGATTACATAAAGAAGGTATTTACTAATTTTATTCTATATTGAAGACTTCATCAAGCTAAATTCAACGAGATAGAGATTCACATTAATTATAATTAAACAAGACATTATGTGCTTATTTAAGAGAAGACTTGTTTTAGTGTTATGTGAAAGGTTGAAAGCATTTATCGTATTCGAGCAAGGAACTTGCTTTAGTGGAAATTATTGTAAACAATTTGTTCTTATTGTTCAATTTCTAACTAAGTTGTCAAAGGGAAAGTCTTAATGAGGAGTGTGGTCTAGATTATGTATAAGAGTAAAGTTGCAATTTCTTGAGTGGTTGAACTTAAATTACATCTTGTACTAAGAGATTTATAGAAGATTACCCTTTGGGCAATACCTTATAGACATAGGAAGTTTTCAAACTACGTAACTAAACTTTTGTATCCATTTCTTATTTTTATATTATAAGTAATGTGAAAAATAAAATAGAATAAAATAAATAAAAATAAAGAACACATAAATTTTACGTGGAAACCCTTTCGGAAAAAAATCACAGAGAGGAGAAGAAAATTCACTATGTCGAAAAATTTTTACTCTAATACAAGAGGAATAGACTATGTCTATTTATAGGCTTGCAAAGCCATATTCTAGTAGGATTGAAACACCTTATCCTAATCAATATAAAATAGATGGAGTTTAATAAGGTTTAAAACCTTATTCTAAAATAAAATAAAAGAAGTCTAGTTCTATATGGATTTTACTTTTATTTTATTTTCCATCGTATTTTATTTAAATAAGAATTTGGGTCACTTAATTCTAACAATCTCCACCTTGACACAAATTCTCAATGAACAAGTTCTTCATCGCGAACTTTCAATAAACAAGTTCTTCACCTCTTCCAAAAAACCCTTAAGGGTTTAACTTCAACAATGAACACCAACCAAGTCTAAGCAATGCTCAAACTTGGTTATAGGAAGTGACTTAGTCATCATATCTGCAGGATTTTCATGAGTGCTAATTTTGCTCACAACAATATCACCACGAGCAATAATATCACGAACAAAATGATACCGAATATCAATGTGTTTTGTTCTCTCATGAAACATTTGATCTTTTGTAAGAAAGATGGCACTGATCGTCACAAAATCTTGTGCTGATTTGAAGGTCTTCATTGAGTTCACTAAATAGTCCCTTCAACCAAATAGCTTCTTTACAAGCCTCATGAATCGCCATGTACTCAACAGTGGTAGACAAAGCAAGCGTAGTTTGCAAAGTGGCTTTCAACTAATTGCACAACCTCCGATTGTAAAGACGTAACTGTGAGAGATCTTCTTCTATCAAGGTCTCCAGCAAAATCAGCATCAACATACCCTATAACTCCATCTTTAGTTCTTCCAAACTGTAAGCAAACATTAGTAGTGCCTCGTAAGTATCTTAAAATCCATCGAATCGCTTTCCGGTGTTCTTTACCGAGATTCGCCATGTATCGCTAAGCGCACCGATCGCATATGATAACCGGACGTGAACAAACCATAGCATACATGAGAGATCCTCTGCACTAGAGTATGGAACATGTGACATGTACTCAATCTCATTATCGATTGAGGAGATAAGGCCGATGAAAGTCCGAAATGGGTGCTAAAGGAGTACTAACAAGCTTAGCACTCTGCATATTGAACTGCAAAGAACTTTCTCAATGTACCCTTCCGACTTAGGTACAATTTACTTGCTTTTCTATCTCGAGAATCTCCATACCAAGTATCTTCTTTGCTGGTCCTAAATCTTTCATCTCAAATTCTTCACTTAGTTGGGCTTTAACCTTTCTTATCTCTCTTTATCTTTTCGCTATCAACATGTCATCAACATAAAGAAGTAGATACACAAAAGAACCATCACATTTTTCTTAAAGTAGACACAACTGTCAAAACTACTTCTTTTGAAATCATGAGAAGTCATAAAGGAATCAAACCTCTTGTACCACTTGTCTTGGTGATTTGTTTCAAACCGTAAAGGGACTTTTTCAGCAAGCAAATATAGTCCTCTTTTTCGAGACTATAAAACCCTCGGTTGTTGCATGTAAATATCTTCCTCAAGTTCTCCATGCAAAATGCGTTTTACATCTAACTGCTCAAGCTCCAAATCATGCATGGCAACAATACCAAGCAAAGCTCGAATCGAACTATGCTTAACAACTGGAGAGAACACATCTGTGAAGTCCACTCCTGGAATTTGACTGTAACCCTTTGCAACAAGCCTTGCTTTATATCTGGGTTCTTCAACTCCCGAGTCCCTTCTTTCTTTTAAACACCCATTTACAACTAATGACCTTTTTACCTTTAGGAAGTTTTACAAGATCCCATGTTCTGTTTTTTGTGGAGTGATTCCATCTCCTCTTGCATAGCAAACATCCACTTTTCTGAGTCTTCACAGCTAATCGCCTCAGAATAATTAAATGGCTCTTGATTCGCATCTATATCTTCAGCCACATTTAAAGCATAAGCAACTAGATCAACCTCGGCATACTTCTTTGGAGGTTTAATTTCTCTTCTTGTCCTGTTTTTGGCGATAGAGTATTGCGGTGAAGAAGCAACTCTATTCTCAATTTTGTCTTGGCTTGAGGAGTTGATTCGTATTAATCGATGCTCCACCGCTTTTGGTTTTCTTTATTGGAAGAGTCTTTAAGAGATAAGTTAGGTAGCATAGCGGTTTCATCAAAAACAACATCTCGCTAATCACAACTTTTCTATTTTCAGGACACCATAACTTATAGCCTTTTACACCACTTTATAACCAAGAAAACGCATTTAATGGGTCTCGGTTCCAATTTTCCATTATCAAAATGAGCATACGCAGGACACCCAAAAATCTTTAAATCGAATAATTAGCGGGATTACGGACCATACCTCTTGTGGAGTCTTTTTCTCAATGGCAGCGGATGGAGATCGGTTGATCAAAAACATGCAAGAGAGGCTACTTACGCCCAAAATGACTTGGTAAGTTGGCATTTGACAACATACATCGAACCTTCTCCATGATCGTTCGTTCATTCGTTCGCAACGCGTTTTTTTTGTGGAGTATGACGAATCGTCAAGTGTCTCATGATCCTTCCGACTTGCACAATCTATTAAACTCATCGAGCGTAACTCTAAGCCATTGTGCATGGAGGTATTTTATCTGCTTTTCCGTCTGTTTTTCAATCATAATTTTCCAAGACTTAAATGTGGAAAACACATCGCTTTTCTACTTCGGAAGAACGCCCAAACTTTTTCGGAAAAATCATCAATAAAGGTTAGCATATAATTAGCTCCACCTCTCGAAGGCACTCGGACGGCCCCCACGATCGAATGGATATACTCCAACGTTTCCTTCGTGTTATGGATTCCTCTAGTGAATCGAACTCTCTTTTGCTTCCCAAAAACACAAGTGCTCACAGAAATTAGGTTTGCAAATTCCTTGCCCATTAAGAAGTCCTCTTTTGCTTAATTACGCCATGCCATTCTCACTCATATGCCCTAGGCGCATATGCCAAAGTTTAGTAATATCATCATCGACAAGGAAGAGGAAGCGACAATTGCATCACCGAATGAGAGAACCTCAGAAACATATAACCGCAATCTTTCTTTGCCCTTTCATCACAACAAGGGACCCTTTGAAATCTTTAAAACCCCACTTTCAATTTGTGTATCTGCCCTTTTGAATCAAGAGTACTCAACGAAATTAAATTTCTTTTCAATTCGGAACATGCCGCACGTCACTAAGTGTTCGACAACTCCATCAAACATCTTAACTTTAATTGTTCCAACACCGCGATTTTACATGAAGCATTATTTCCCATCAAAACAACACCTTGAGATCTTGTTTCATAAGTTGTAAACCAATCCCGATTGGGACTCATGTGGAAGGTGCAGCTGAATCAAGTATCCACTCTCGCTTACTTTAGAATCATTGATGAAGCAACTAGAAGTTCACCATCGCTGTAGTCTTCTACAACATCGACTTCACCGAATTTTCTGGTTGTTTTCCTTTTGATTCGCACCTCCTTTTAATCTTATTTTGTAGCTTATAGCACTCAGTTTAATGTGCCCTTTCTTCTTGCGAAGTTTCAAGTTTTACCTCTGTTTGAAGATTTCGATCTACCCTTAGATTTACCACGAAGATTCCGTTCTGTGTTCTACCACGATTATCATCAACATTCCGGTCTTGTCTCCCACGAACAATGAGACCCTCTCCCGAGAGTTGGGTTTAACCACAAGATGCTTCATCTTATCATACGAGGTTAAAGAATCATAAACCTCATCAAGCTGTGAGAGACTCATGGCTATATAAAATCGTGTCTCTAAAGGTTGAATAAGGCGGGCAACGAACAAAGTAGAATCAACCCTAGATCTTCCTTATCATCTTGAACCTCCATGGCCTCCAAGTTTGAGAGAATTTCTTTAAACACTGTTAAGTGTTCGTGTACTGACGCACCTTCCTCCAAACGATGAGCATAAAGACGCCGCTTCATATGCAACTTGCTTGTTAGAGTTTTCGACATACATATTTGTTCTAGCCTCTTCCATAATGCGTGGCAGTTTTCTCTTTCATCACATCCCGCAAAATTTCGTTGGACAAATGCAGATGTAATTGTGTTAATGCCTTTCGATCCTTACGCTTCTTCTCTTCATCGTTAATGTCAAGGCATCTTATCTATCCTAGCAGGGCATCCTCTAGATCCATCTGTAAGAAGCGCTTGCATCTTAATTTGCCACAACATAAATCGGTGTTGCGATCCAACAATGAAATTTCATACTTCAAAGACGCCATTACCGTGATCGAGATGAATAACCCTAAGCTCGATACCAATTTGTGAAAAATAAAATAAAATAAAATAAATAAAATAAAGAACACATAAATTTTACGTGGAAACCCTTTCGGAAAAAAACCACAGGCAGAGGAGAAGAAAATTCACTATGTCGAAAAATTTTTACTCTAATACAAGAGGAATAGACTATGTCTATTTATAGGCTTGCAAAGCCATATTCTAGTAGGATTGAAACACCTTATCCTAATCAATATAAAATAGATGGAGTTTAATAAGGTTTAAAAACCTTATTCTAAAATAAAATAAAAGAAGTCTAGTTCTATATGGATTTTACTTTTATTTTATTTTCCATCGTATTTTATTTAAATAAGAATTTGGGTCACTTAATTCTAACAAGTAAGGTAAGCTACTTAACGCACAAAGTGAAGATCCTATAATTGCTTTGTTGTAGAGACGAAAGGAATCTCAATTTTAAAACCCCTATGTCCATGGCTCAAATCATGCCTACTAGTAAGCACATATGAGAGCATTTATGCAAACTCCAAGGCCCTTAATACAATTTTTAATGGAGTAGATCCTCAAGAGTTTAGGTGTACCTCAAAGTGCACTACTGCAAAAAAAACCTTGGACTATTCTTGAAATTGCTCATGAAGGAACTAATATTTTCAAGTAGTCTAAGCTCTAGATGCTAACAACAAGATTTAAGACATTTAGAATGCAAGATAATGAGACTTTGTTTGGGTTTTGTGCAAAAGCTATGCAACACCACAAATTAGGTGTTTGTTATTGGCGAATAGTATTCCAATGCTAAGTTAGTCCAAAAGGTGCTTAGATACTTGACTGAAAACTTTACAATCAAGGTGACTACTATAAAAGAGGCAAAGAAAATTGATACAATGATTGATGAACTCATTGGCTTATTGCAAACCATTGAGCTTAATCTTGAATATATAAGGAAGAGCAAGGGCAAAGCAAGAAAAACATAGTATTACTAGTTGCAGGCCCAGTTGCATCTAAGGATGAAGCTACCATTGAATATATGTGAGTGCAGTTAGCCCTTCTCACCCAAAACTTCAACAGGGCATTTAAGAAGTTGTCCAGGAAAAACTAGAGGTTTGATGCAAATCACAACTCCAACAAAGCCATTTTAAGGTTTAAATAAGCAATTTCACCATATTAACTTATAACTTTACAAAAATTAGCAAGTTTAAAGGGAAATTCTCCCATTTTAGGAGGGCTAAGGCCATTGCTTGCCTCGTGGTGCCACCTCTGCATAAATTTGAGTTAAATATATAATAAGTAATAGCAAGCATATAACATTTTATATAATAAAAAATAAACATAATTACAAATTTAGCCTCTAGCGTTTTTATTTTTGTCACTTTGGCTTTTTTTTTCTTAGATCATTTTGGTTGTCAACCTTTAATTTTGAGTCAAATTGTCTCACCTATTAGAAATTTATTATTGCTGATGTGGCAACTCACTAATAATCCACTTATACTTTATTGTTAATGTGAATTTTTTAAAAGGTTCTTTTTAATAACTTTTATACATTTTTTTTTTATTTTCTATGAAGTATATGTAGATTGTCATATTAGCATCATTACAATTTAACAGTTTGCCAGATTTTTTAATCCAGAAAACAATAATTTGACTAAATTTTGTTTGGGGCCAAAGTGATAAAAAAATTAAGGCCAAAATGACAATAGGAGTAAACAGCAGCAACTAAATTTATCATTATGCATGGGTTCTCCTCCAAATTTATTCTGTTTTTAGTTAGTTTAAGTTTAGTTTGTTATTGAGCTAGTTATTTAGTTGAATGTGAAGGTGAGTTTGGTTCGATTTTTTTTTCGGAGTTTTTGAATTGTCCACTATAATTTGGTTCAATTTCTTGGTTTTTTCATAATAATTTTGAGTTTTAGATTTTTTAGACTTATTTTGACAAAATGAACTTTATTTTATGGTTTTTGGATATCATTTGGTAATATTTTAAAGTATTTTTATAAATATTTCTATAAAAATATTTCAAGTAAATAAATATAATCAATAATGTAGCGACGTAAAAATTTTTTTGCTTTCTATCACTAATTGAGGTGACTTATTGGAAATTTGAAAATCGACTTTACATTTAAAAAAAAAAGGAGTCGCCACCGATCTTTTTTCCTAGGTGTGATCGGACACCTAATAAATCATCTTTTTTGAAAAGAAAATTTATTCTTGAACAAAAATGAAGGCCAAATTTGGGTCTACGCGAAAATCCAGAGAAAAATAAGGTTCGGGAGTCAGTTACGCACGAGGAAGGTATTAGCACCCTCGCGACGCCCAAAATTGGTATCTTTATTAAACTCGTGTTGTCTTGATTTTCAAAAGTACGAATTCAATTTGACATTTAATCTTGATCCAATTGAAAAATGAGAATTTTTAGTTTTCGGTTTTTTAGAAGGGTGTTCCGTCTTTAACATGAGCCGACGAATTTCACCCAACATAGCGATGAAATCGATGGCTTAACGTTAAATCGGTACATTGCCTTATTTATTGAAATTAAAAAAACATGAATAAAAATCTTTAAAGCGGTGAACAGCGAGATGATACAAAAATGGGAGGTAACAAAACATAACAAAGTTAGAAATACGTCGAAACAAATAATAACTACGATAATAATATTAAAACAATAACAATGTATGCGATATTAAACATAATGACAATATTATTAAACGCGAAATAAGAACGAACATATATAAACATATAAGAATAATAAGTAAGGTGACGTAAGCTTAATATATAAAAAAAACTAATAGTACTATATGTATCTATATACATTAAAGTATATATGTAATAATAGGAATGAAAGGTATTTACATAATAGTACCATAATATATATATATACATAATAATATCAAACGAATACATACAATATACATTAGAAATACTAATAACAAACAAATATATATTAATAATACTACACGAATATATACGTATATATTAAAATAAACAATTATTAAAAATATGTACATAATATAGTTATTAAAATATATATATACATATTAGAAATAATAATAATGTTACAAAACAATTATTAATAATATTGCATAAACATATACATATATATTAAAGGTATATACATATATAATAGAACATATACTAACAATAACAATAATTGTAATAATAATAATAATAACAAAAGGATGTATGTACACCAAATAACACATAATAATATTAAAATAAAATAATAAGTGATAATAATGAAAATAATAAGTATAATAACTGTCGAAACCATTTTTAAATCGAGTTTTGGAAAATGAGAATCGACTTTAAGAAAACAAAAACAGGAGTCGCCACCAATCTTTTTAGGTGTGATTGGATCACCTTTAAAACATTTTGTTTTAAAATCATTAGTTTTGGTCTACGTAATAAAAAGAACGGGTTCGGGAGTCGGTTACGTACAAGGAAGGATTAGCACCCTCGTAACGCCCAAAAATTGGTACCTAATTAATTATCAAATGTCTTTAAGGTCGGAAATTTAAAAATTTTAAGATACAATCCTCTCTAAAATATTTTGATTTTGAAAATTGGGATTCACTTGTATCAAAATATTGATACTAAGTTAGCCTTTTTGGAAATCCCTATCTCGAAACGACAAAACGCCACATCCAGTAAGTTAGGACACAACGCTTTGAAATTCCAAGACAGTTGCTCGTTTTTTGAAAATCTTAAAAACTTAGAAGGGTACTTGACTATTCGAACTCAACGAGAAAAGTTGCAACCCAATAAGTTAGGGTACTACTTTTCTCGAAGCTTCCAAATACCAAGCATTGCCTTTTTATTTTTTGAAAACTTTAAAGTCTCGTTTTTAAAACCGATGCATGAAGGAGCATATTAACATAACATACGAGATAACATGTTATAATAATAGATAAGTAATAGCATAACAGCATAAATATCATACACTAACCAACATATATAAGAAATAAAACATGACAATAAATAAGAAAAACTATACATAAAACACAATGCATATTTAAGAAAAGTAGGTAAAATCCTAAACATATAATTCAACATATATTTAAACACAAATGATGCATGATATACAATTTTAACACGTATATATAAAAAAATGCATTTGAAAATAAATTATAAAGGTCTAAGATATTACATAACATATAAAATACATAACATAGCAATAATACATTAATTCTAAAGCAAAAGCAAATATTGTATAATAATAAAATATATATATGTATAATACAAACGATTGATAAATAGAATGAGCATATAAAAATGTGATATTTAATGATATAATATATAAAAATATATTTATAAGAATAATAATTATATAAAAATATAAAATATAATGGTTTAGAAAAATAATGTATAAAATATCAAATATGTGAAAGAATTTATATTTACAATAAAATAATTGTATAATATATAAATATAAGTTTAGAATAATATGAAATAAGTAATTAATGATGAAATATCGTATTATACAAATTATTATATTATAATATCTTCAAAATGTGTAATAATAGAATATAAGTAAAGTAATTATTTACATATAAATAAAATAAATATAATACAAGTTAAAACTTTTAATGATAACAATATGTAGATAAAAATACTTAATAGTATAAAATGACATAATAATATAAAATAAATATAATATATAATATGAAAGTATATATGTGAAAATAATATATAGTATATATAAATAATATGAGTAATATATAATATGAAAGTATATATGTGAAAATAATATATAGTATATATAAATAATATGAGTAATATATAAAATAATCATATAATATATAATTTAAAAATAAAAATAAAGCAAATAACAATAAAAATTTATATTTATATAATAATAGAAATAAATATATAGGGTTAAATTTGAAGTTTAATAAAATTACAGGGGCGAATTTAAAAAAAAAGTTGAATTAAGGTCCTAATTAAAACACGCATAAAACAAAAGGGACTCATTGGGCAAATCGCCCTATTCCCAAAACGGCAGCGTTTTCCCTAATGCAGTTGTAAATCACTGGGAGGGCCAAATTGAAACAGAATTAAAACATTAAAGCTAAATTAAAAAATAAATAAAATGAAATTAAAAATATAAAAATTGCGAGAGGACCAATTGGGCAATTAACCCATTTCATGAAAACACACGGATCCTCCCCGAGAAATCGGGTCAACACGCAGATCCTCTGCCTAATACGGTGCCGTTTCATAGCTTATTGTTTAAACAGACACAATGTCATTTTTGCTGGATTATATAAGCTAAAACTTAAGCCTAAAACTTATTTAGCAATCAGTTTAGAAGAAAAAAATCTAAAAATCCTCTGAATAAGGAGACAGGGGGGTTCTCTAGCCTTGGCCTCAGGCCTCCGACCACTGGCCCACGAGTGCCCACGCGCTGCCGTACGCGGTGGTCTGAAGGTTTAATAGCCTTCGTCCTTCCACAGGTAACCTCTTTCCTTTTAAATGTTACTTTTAAAAAAAAACGATTCATATATTCGTAAAAGAGAAAAAGAGATAAGTATGAAAAATAATCACCTTCTGAAATATTATTGCAAAGGTTTGATGTACAATGCTTTTTGTGATGTGTTTCTCTCTATTTCTGTATATCCCTTTTTACAGATTTGAGAAAAGGCTTTATAGCCTTGATCTACTGCCTATTTTGGAAAGAAATCAAAAGATTTCTTTCCAAACTCTGTTCTAACCTATTTACTGCAATCTTGCTTTGATTTCTTTCCTTTTCTTGCAGATGTTTGCGAGAAATCCGGCGATGACGAAGGCTTGACGATGGTCTACCGGAGGCGTTGATCACGGCGTGACTCAGGGCCTGGAATCGTGGCCTTGATGGGGGCACGATCGGTGGCTGTTGAGACGGCGAGGCACTGATATGGCATTGGAAACCTGAGACAGAGCATTGATGGCCGTCTCGATTCGGGGAATTGGACAGACGCTCCTCAAAGTTTCCAGAAGACATTGCGGCGCCAGGAGGGAAAGGCAGAAACCCTAGGGTTTCTTGCCTTGGTGTAATGATTTGGGCCAGTTGGGCCACTTTAGTCCTGGGTCTGTTTCGGTATTTGGGCTCGGGTGTAACCGGGTTTTAGGTGATTTACAAGTTAATGGGTTAGTTTAGTTGGGCTTTAGGTATTTGATTGTAAATGGGCTGCTAGGTGTAACGGGTCTATTGGGTTTAGGCTAAATGGGTCTATTGGGCTGGTTATTTATGGACTTTTAAATGGACATTAAATAAATAAATATTTATTTAATTCTTTTATTCCGTTTTTAGCCCATCAAATTTGGGCTACTACGAGTAACACTATATGAAAATAATATCGTATATAAAAGTATAAATATGCCCATATAATAAAATATATGTACTAATATTAATAATAAATATAATAAAAAATTATATATGCATGTAATAGTAAAAAGCGAAACATTAAAAAATATAGCTAAATATAATATAATAATAATAATAATAATAATAATAATAATATAAAAATAATAGTGATAACAATACTATATATAACATGATTAATGTTTAAAGCCGAATTAGATAGCAAAATAATATAAAATTTAGGATAAATACGAAAAATAAAGGAAAAAATGACTAAAATTGGATTAAAATCAAAGTTTTGGGGCGAATTTAAAATAAAAGATAAACAAGAGGATCCATTTGAATGCGCGTGCAACTGCAGAGGGTCAAATAAGCAATTTACCTGAACACTTAAAACGACGTCGTTGAAGGGAGGACCAAATCGCAAAGCGCGATGAATTTCAAGCCCAATTTAAAAGAAATAATAACCTGATTGCAAAATATTGAAAAAAGCAGAAGGACTGCGCGCGCAATTAACCCCTAAGAGCCAAAACATGTTGATCCTAAGTGGGTTAGGGTCGGGTCGACTCGATCCAGGGCAAAACGACGTCGTTTTGTGCCCTGGATTTTAATGCCAAAACGGCGCCCTTTTTAATCGGTATAAATAGCCTAAAAATCAGAAAAAAAAAATTTATTTGTAACCCAGATCAAAAAAAAAGGAAGAGAGGGAGAGCTGAGCGATTTTCAGCCATTGGGTCGATCGCCGTCCGGTCGTCGGACCGTCGTCGGCACCGACGCCGGCCACCGCGGAATCCCAAAAGGTAAGTTATTTTTTATATATTTTTTACATATTTTTAGTTTATATATATGTGAAATGTATAGAAGTATAGACCTGAAAATAAATGAAAATAAAAGACTAAATCACCTTAAATTTTTTATATTGGTATTTTGGTTGCTCGATTGATGTTACCCTTGTATTTTAAATCACTGCTTGTGTATGTATTGAAAGCTAACTTTTGTATTGATTTATTTTCCTTGAATATTCAAAAAAAAAACCAACCCTTTTACAATGGTTTCTATTCGGCTTTTTATAGCCCCCTTTTGGTTACACTATCTACTTCTATCTTTTGCTGCTGTTGCGTGTCCTGTTTGCTGTGCAGGTAGTGGTTGAATGGTGGAGGTGACTGTGGGGCAGGTGGCGCCAGGGGATGGTGTTGATCGATGGGTAGGTGGTGGCAGAGGCAAGTGGGAAGCTAGGGTTTCGGGATTGGGCTTGGTTGTTGGGCTAGGTTAATTTTAGGTTTTAGGCTAATGGTATTTGGTTAGTATTGGGCTGAGGGTGTAAAATGGGTCTATTGGGTAGGTTTGGGTAGTTTTTTATTTAGTTTGGGTTTAAGGATGGGTTAAATGGTTTAATGGGCCCGGGTAATTTGTAAACGGGCCAAAATTGGCCTACAACAGCTGCCCCTCTTTGCTCATTGTCGTATAACGGGAATAGATCAAAGACACAAAGAAAGGCCAATTTTGCTCAGTCTTGCCAAGTATGGACTTCTTTGGTGTTCTTCTCATCCAGGTAGTCTCTTTCTAGTCCACCGCATCCTGTAGCTTTAGTTCAATCCACTGCATCTTCTGATATGTGCCTTGTAGTTTCGATCTACTCCAATGTGACTTCAATTATATGAGACTTGTGGCTTCGATCTGCTTCACTGTAACTTCAGAAAGATAAGATCTACAGCTTAAATCTACTCTTCCATCTCTTTAGTCAGATAAGGTTTGTGGTCTTCTCTTCTGCAACTTTAGAAAGGCAAGGTCTGATATCCTCGATCAGCTCTACTGCAACTTCAATTAGCTTCACTGTAACTTTAGGGATATAAAATCTGTGTCTTCGATTAACTCCAATCTTTATTCTTTATAGAAATCAAACATCGAAAATAGATTGGCTTGTGAACTTAGTGTGTGACCTAGGACTCAACTCACCTCAGCGTATGACCTGAAGCTCAACTCATTTCTCGCAATATGAGTTGATTTTTTTAAACATAAATTAAAAATACCTCGGCATGTAACCCGAGGCTCAACTCACCTCTAGCAACATAATTGATTTTTGAAAAACATAAATTGAAAAACAAAAATTGAAAATACCTCAGCGTGTCCTGAGGCTCAACTCGCCTCTCGCAATACAAGTTGACTTTTAAAAAAAAAAAAGAATTAAAAATACCTCAGCGTGTGACCTGAGGCTCAACTCATCTCTCGCAATATGAGTTGATTTTTTTGAAACATAAATTAAAAATACCTCGGCATGTGACCCGAGGCTCAACTCACCTCTAGCAATATGAATTGATTTTTGAAAAACATAAATTGAAAAACAGAATTTGAAAATACCTCAGCGTGTCCTGAGGCTCAACTCACCTCTCACAATATGAGTTGATTTTTTTGAAAAGAAAAAATTGAAAAGCAGACATTGAAAATACCTCAGCATGCCCTGAGGCTCAACTCACCTCTCGCAATATGAGTTGATTTTTGACAAACAGAAATTGAAATTACCTCAGTGTGTCCTAAGGCTCAACTCACCTCTTGCAATATGAGTTGATTTTTTTGAAAGACAGAAATTGAAAATTACCTCAGCATGTCTTGAGGCTCAACTCATCTCTCGCAACATGAGTTGATTTTTTTTGAAAGATAGAAATTGAAAATACCTCAACGTGTCTTGAGGCTCAACTCACCTCTCGTAATATGAGTTGATTTTTGAAAACAGAAATAAAAACATCAAAATACCAAAAGATGTCATCTGGTGGAACTCAGGTGTCTTTTCCTTTGATTCAGTACAGCTATCATCACATCCTCTTGCTCTACTGGAGTACTTGTATATGTCATGCAAGATGTTATCATGTACCTTTATGCCTACATGATTTTGCTATGCGCCTCAGACATGTTTGTCATATGTCCTTTTTCATCACGATTTTTGTGATGATCTACATTCATTAATTCGGCTCTTGACTTTCTCTTTAGGCCCTGTACCCATCCTCAAGCTTCACGAACAATCTGTGTTTCTCATATATCACTCTTTTGGCCCTGGTTGAACTTTGTCCTTGCTTTGAGGCTCTTGTACTTATCAAATTCTTATCCGCGTAATGCTTAACATTTCTTTTGTTTAGAGTATGTCATTTCACTATTTATCATGTAAATAAACCACATAATTAGATGAATGAAAATGGTCAGGTAGGAACAAAAGGGATACCTCACATTTATTTATTTCAAATGTAGCAAACAAAGAAAGTTAACCAATGATAGTAAAAAAGTGTCATAAAGAGAAAAGGGATCGCATTCAACGAATACAAATGCTCTAGATATTCAACGCATGAACTCTTCGACGTTCCTCAATTAAGAATCTTTTCGAGCATGGCTTCTTGCGTAGAAGATTTCGAGCTTTCAAAAATGCTTCAAATACTGTAGTCTCACTGTTTGACCCACTGTTCGAAATGCCTTGCTCTTTATGCCCGGGTTTGCTTCATTAGAATACCCTTTCGGGTTTTTATCCTAATCTTTTGTGTTAATCAAGACACCATTTTCAGGTTTTCACCTTGATCCTTTTTATTATCAAGAAGCCCTTTTCGGGTTTTCAACTTGATTCCCTTTTTTTTTAGGCATAATATTTCTTCACAGCATCTGAATTCACTGGATTAGGTAACTCCTTCCCATCTATCTCAATGAGAATCAAAGCTCCACCCGAGAATGCCTTCTTTACGACATATGGTCCTTCCCATTTGGTGTCCATTTTCCTCGAAAGTCTTTTTGTATTGGGAGAATCTTTCACAACACGAGTTCTCTTTCGTGGAATTCTCTTGGCCGTACTTTCTTGTCATAGGTCGCGGTCATTCTCTTCTGGTACATCTATCCGTGACAAATTGCCTTTAAACGTTTTTCTTCGATGAGGTTTAACTGGTCATATCAAGCTCGAACCCATTCTGCTTCCTCTAATTTCGACTCCATTAAGACTCGTAAAGAAGGGATCTCAACTTCGATAGGTAGCACAGCTTCCATTCCATAGACCAGAGAGAAATGAGTTGCTCCCGTAGATGTCTGTACAGATGTGCGATATGCATACAAAGCAAATGGTAGCTTCTCGTGCCAGTCTTTATATGACTCGGTCATTTTCCCAATAATCTTCTTAATATTCTTGTTGGCCACTTCAACAGCTCCGTTCATTTTCGGGCGATAGGGTGATGAGTTATGATGCTTTATTTGAAATTGCTCACACACTTTTTTCATCATTTTGTTGTTCAGATTCAAGGCGTTATCTGAAATGATTCTTTCAGGAAAACCACATCGACAAATGATTTTCTTTTTCAAAAACCTGCAAACTGCAGTCTTCGTCACATTGGCAAACTAAGTGGCCTCTATCCATTTTCTGAAGTAATCAATAACCATAAAAATGAACTGGTGTCCATTAGAAGCTTTTGGGGAAATTGGCCCTATAACATCCATGCCCCACATAGAAAAAGGCCACGGAGAAGTCATGACATGAAGGGGTGAAGGGGCTGCATGAATTTTATCGCCGTAAATTTGGCATTTGTGGTATTTTCTTGCAAAACTAATGCAGTCGCCAACCAGTAGTAATCGAGTCTTATAATCTTCCTGGCCATAGTTGGCATGTGTCCCACAGATTCCCTCATGGACATCTTCAAGTTTTTTTTGGCTTCAACAGCATCTACACATCTCAAGAGCACTTGATCTTTTCCTCTTTTGTACAGAATGCCCTCATCGAGAACAAATCCTACTGCCATTCTTCTAATTGTTCTTTTATCGTTCTCGTTTGCTTATTCAGGATACTTTTGGTTCTTGACATATTCTAATATATCATGGAACCATGGCCGTCCGTCTGGCTCTTTTTCAATACTGAAACAATGTGCAGGGACTTCATAAATGCTCATTTGAAGAGGCATTATTTTTGTTTCTCTGTTTGCTTTAAACATTGAAGCCAAAGTGGCCAGGGCATCAGCCAATTGGTTTTCTTCTCGTGGGAAGTAATTAAAAGTTATTTTTTTGAATTCTTTGATCAGTCCTGCCACTAGATCGCTATATTTGACTAATTTCAAATCTCTCACTTCCCAATCTCCACGGATTTGGTACATCACCAATGCTGAGTCCCCATACACCTCTAAGATTTCGATGTTTCGTTCAATAGCTGTATGAAGTCCCATGATACAGGCCTCATATTCTGCTATGTTATTGGTATAGAAGAAATTTAGCCTAGCAGTGAACGGATAATGGTTCCCCTCTAACGATACTAAGACTGCTCCAATCCCATGCCCCAATGCGTTCAATGCACCATCAAAGCTCATCTTTCATGACTTCTCTTTTGATGACTCGCCCTCTTTTTCTGTAATGCACATCAAGTCTTCATCCGGGAAATCAAATCTCAATGGCTCATATTCATCCGTTGTTCGAGTTG
This sequence comes from Gossypium arboreum, assembly GCF_025698485.1. Lineage (NCBI taxonomy): Eukaryota > Viridiplantae > Streptophyta > Magnoliopsida > Malvales > Malvaceae > Gossypium > Gossypium arboreum. Next base: position 12,793,694 of record NC_069076.1, on the reverse strand, counting down.
CTAAGAAGTCAGCTATTGCGCTTCATTTTATTGACTTTTGACTCACATAGACGATGTCGTACTACGATAGTAAGATTTGCCATCGTGTCATTCTTCCTGAGAGTGCAGGGGATTCCATCATGTACTTTATTGGGTCCAGCTTTGAAATTAACCATGTCGTATAATACAACATATATTGCCTGAGCCTCCGAACTACCCAAACCAAAGCGCAACAGAATTTTTCAATGGAAGAGTACTTTGCCTCATATTCTGTGAACTTTTTGCTGAGATAGTAAATCGTCTTTTCTCTTTTCCCTGACTCATCATGTTGCCCCAGTACGCAACCCATTCAATTTTCGAACACAGTTAGGTACAATATTAACGTTCTTCCTGGAGTTGGCGATACCAGCACCAGGGGACTAGACAAATACTATTTTATCTTGTCAAAAGCCACTTGGCATTCTTCGTTTCATTCTCCCGGATTATGTTTTCGAAGGAGTCAAAAAATTGGGTCACACTGATTGATAAGTTAAGCAATGAATCGAGCGATGTAGTTTAACCTCCCTAAAAATCCTCTTACTTTTTTTTACGTACGCGGAGGTGGTAGTTCTTGTATGGCCTCTATCTTATCTGGATCAACTTCAATGCCTCTCTCGCTGACGATGAAGCCTAGCAATTTTCCCGAGGTAGCCCCAAACGTACACTTGGCTGGATTAAGCTTTAGCTGGAACTTTCTCAGTATCTCGAACAACTTCTTGAGGTTCCCAACATACTCTCTTTCCCCCTTGGATTTGGCGATCATATCATCGACGTAGACTTCTATTTCTTTATGCATCATGTCATGAAACAACTACACCATGGCCCTCTAATATGTTTCCCCAGCGTTCTTTAATCTGAATGGCATCACCTTATAACAGAATGTTCCCCATATTGTTACGAAAGTAGTTTTCTCCATATCCTCAAGAGACATCTTTATCTGATTATAACCCAAGAATCCATCCATGAACGAAAACAATGAATATTTGGCTGTGTTATCCACTAATGTATCGATGTGTGGCAAAGGAAAATTATCTTTAGGACTTGCTCGATTCAAATTGCGATAATCCACACACATTCGTACCTTGCCGTCTTTCTTCGGTACTAAGACTATGTTAGCTACCCATTGTGGATACTTGGAGACTTGTAGGAAGCCAGCATCAAATTGTTTATTGACTTTTTCTTTTATCTTTAATAGCATTTCAGGTCTCATTCGTCTTAGCTTCTGTTGAATGGGTTTGCATTCTGGTTTCAGTGAGAGTCTATGGACTACTACGTCCTCATCCAATCCTGGCATGTCCTGATACGACCATGCAAATACATCTTTGTATTCATGAAGCAAAGCGATCAAATCATGTTTAGTGTTATCTGAAATAGAGGTCCCAATCTTCACTTCTTGCCTTTTTTCTTCATTTCCCAAGTTTACTATCTCAACAGATTCTTGATGAGGTAGAATCTGTTTATCTTATTGTTCTACCATTCTTAGTAAGTCAGGAGATGAGACATAGTCTTCAACATTTTCCTCAGCTTCAAACTCTCCTAAGTAGATAGCTTTTTCGAAATCGATTTCAAGATTTGTCACGGGTTTATTCATATCATTGATATCTAAGCACCTGAAAGTTGAATGGAAAAGAAAACTATAGAGGAGCATCAAAGTATTGGGACCAACAAGCATGGCATGATGTGAGATATATGCAATGACAGGCTGTGAGAAGAGGGAAAAAATTATGAATTTAATGAGAATGAAAAAACCATGACAAAATGCATCTCTATTAATGTTCATTTAAATGATAAAGTGCAAACCATAAGCTATTACAAAAGAATCCTTACTATTACTTAGGGGCACACAAAAAGAAGAATGTTAACATTGAGCATTACTCTGGAGAAGACTTAGAAACTACAAAGAGATCCACAGCAGTCAAATTATTCAAAACAAATCCAGGAGGACAAGGGCGTATTATTGAAACATCTTTAATTGCGTTATTTCCTTTGTCAATGACATTTATACTGACATTCTGAAGACCCCTTTCAATTAATAACAGCGTGCTTCGTGGATTATCTTGCCCGGCATATATCATTCCTGCAGATGTAAATGTTTTTGACAAAGGAGGGTATGTTATGGGCTCCCATTCTAATTCTCGGCCTAAGACTCTTGCAATCCACCTTTCTCGATTTTTCTGCAACCGTTTCCTTCTCTGTCGTATGTCTGGCTGGAACCCCAAACTGTATCTGGCCTTGTGGTACACTGGCTTTAGAGCCCTAACTATTCCTTGCAGATACCTTCCCAAACCCTTCCTTACTCGAGCTCCTTTTCCCACAGTCATTTTAACGCCCAGTCTGGTATTCCTTGACAGTTTTGGCACTGAAATTCTATTTCCCTCAGCGACAAAAGTGGCATTGACAAATTCAAAGGATCGGAAGGAACATTCTATTGCATCTTTGCTCACTTTCAGGTACGGTGCATCGGCAGAGATAGATGCGACAATGTCTTCTTCTCCCTCGACAGTGACCAAACAACCATTCATGATAAACTTCACTTTTTGATGGAGAGAGGATGAAACTACTCTAGCAGAATGGATCCAGGGCCTTCTTGAAAGGTAGTTATACGAGGGTGTGATGTCCATGACCTGGAACTCGGCATTATAAATGTAGGGACCCACTTCTAGAGGGATCTTAATCTTTCCCATTACTTTACGCCTTGTCCCATCGAATGCCCTTACTGTGGAATGACAAGGCCTTAAATAGGACAGATCCATCGGAATTTTGGAAAGCGTGGCTAAAGGCATGACGTTGAGTATCGACCCATTATCGATGAGCAAGTTCGGTATTATGTAGCCCTTGCAGCGAGTCGTAATATGCAGTGCTTTCACTGAGCCTCTACCGGTTGACGGTATCTCATCATCACTAAAAGAGATGAAATTGTCAGTGTTCATATTATTCACCCACCTATCAAGCTTCTCAATAGATATGTTGTTTGCTACGTAAGCTTGATTTAACACCTTCAGCAAAGCGTTCCGGTGTGGCTCTAAATTTAACAGTAGAGATAAAACCGAGATTCGTGCTGGTTGCTTATTCAATTGTTCCACCACATTGTATTCACCATGTTTGATAAATTTCAAGAACTCCTGTGCTTCTTCCTCATCCACAAGCTTTTTAGTTTTTTGTACGGGTGGAGTTTCCTGCTCGACTTCGGCCTCATACATCACTACCTTTCCTTTTTGCTTCCAATCACTGTTCTTCTTTATCGGCTCAATCTCTTTAGAATAACACCGCCCACTGCGGGTAAAATGGCCTACCTCTCCAACATCTCCAATTGTGGCTTCGATTTTTTCACCTTCAGGTGTGACGATGTTGATGTCGTATTTCCACGGTACCGCCTTGTCGTCCTTGTAAGGGAAAGGAGACGGTACTTCAATGATCATCTTTGATTTCACCGATTCCTTCCTTGCATCGTAATAAATTACGAATACTCGATCGGCGCTATACGGGAGACCTAACAATTGATTGTCAGAGGCGCATACTTCTCCTTCATCGGCCTTTTCCCTTTTATTAAAGATCCTAATCTCCTTATTATCCATCATGTCTTGTAATAATTTTCTAAATTCTTCACAGGATTGAATGGTATGCCCTTCAAGATCAGGGAAATTACAAAAACCTTGACCTCCTTCTCCGAGAATTTTGTCGGTGCGACTGAGTAATCCCTTGTAGCACCCCAAACCCGGCCCAGAAGTTATGGCCGGATCCGGCATGCCACATCAAAAACGTAAAAAAAAAATCCATTCTAAGTCTAGAAAATCGTACTTGATGTTCAAAAGATTAATTCATTAAGGATTAAAGTGAATGGAAGCTGTGCATCAGGTAGGAAACCGGAAAAGAGGTGGTGAGTCCATCGGACTACTTAAGTACCAAGCTCCCTTCGGATCCAATCCTAGACATGCATACCGCCATTGCCACACCTTAACGTCATGGATATTTCTAGGGAACCGATTTGATTAAGTCATTTTTAGGAAAAGTGATTAATTTTGGAAAATACTTTCATTGTGGAAGCTTTGCTTGTTGTCGTGTTATTTTGAAATCAATTGTTGTTTTTGAAAACGCGCCCTAAAGCTATCCAATTTCAACAGTTAAAATAAGTAATACCTATCTTAGTAATACATATTAAAACCATAAAAATAATTAAGCGGCCTTATTACATTTAAAACCCAAAACTTCAAACGTAAATAAAAGGATGTCCAGTTCACGGAAGAAAATCAAACTTTGAGCGGTGGCCACTCGAATTCCCTCACGACTCCAAGCTCACTATGGTTGGGGATTTCTGCGTGGATGAAAATAAAAGGGTGAGTTTGGGGAAACTCGGTGTGTAAGGAAAACCCATTCAAAGCCCAAGTCACTCAAGCTTATTGGGCCTAAGCCCATTCAGTGTAACAGTGGTATTGGGCGAGCCCTTTCAGATTACAATAAACCGGGCCTTAGCCCTTATTCAGATAATGATATGGCCCATAGGCCCATTTCAAAATACATGCAACATCGGTAAACATATGCAAGCCCATTTGGGTAGCAGTGGTCTTGGGCGAGCCCTTTTGATTACAATAAGCGGGCCTTAGCCCTTATTCAGATAATGAGTATGGCCCATAGGCCCATTTCAAAATACATACAACATCGGTAAACATATGCAAGCCCATTTGGGAGACTACTCAACCCACCAACCACTACACTCCACCCGTACCACCATACACTCCATGTGGGAATAACTCAACCCACCCATTTAACACTCCACGATTCTTGGCCTTGCTTTGCTCGATTTCGATAAATTGAGGCAAAGCCTCCGATCGTGGACAAGCCACTTTCAGTACTTCCTCCGTCAATATCCCAATCCCATGCATCGATAATAACAACATGGCATGCGATAAATAACAACGATCAAACATGCATTTAAGTCAATTTAACCCTAGGGGTATTTGGTAATTTATCTCCTAGGGGTAAAGCGTAAATTTTCCATTTTAAAGGTATTTCAGTAATTTATCTATTTTAGGGTTTTTCATGCATCTTTCTACCTTTCACGTACTACGAATCACGTCATCGAGGGTTCTTACCGAATTGGGTCCGTTGGCCCATCATTCCAATTTTGGCCCATTAAGCCTAAAAATATCGAGGCACGTAAATCATGCACTTTGCGGTCAAATTTTGCAGCTTACCAAAAACATTAATCGATTTACCTCACGAGCATTCTTTTCGCAAATCTACAAAATACGGTTTTCGGCATTTCGACTTTTCGACTTTTGCCGATCCAGACTAAGAAAGAGGGTGTTAGTTACACACCTGTTTGCGACGATATGCTGACGAGATCCATACACGAACCGCCTACAATTGGATTACTAACACGTTAATCTAACTATTCAAATACAAAATACATATTAACCCCTTACAATATTTGGCCAACCACACCTACAGATCATAGTAAGCTTATAAGAAATCAATAAGCAACTCATTAACAAATTTTTGTCAATGTTTACCACATAATCATAATTTCACTGCAAGCTGTCTTCCTGAACAACAGTCACTAAATCATTTATAACTGGAGCTACGAAACTCCAAATCAAGTGCCGTTAATTTTCCCTGAAAATAGGCTCATATATCTTCTATCCATAAAATTTTCAGAATTTTTGGTATGGCCAATCAATATCAGATTTTTCTTAAAGTTTCCCATGTTTCACTGTTTGACTAATCTGACCACTCTTCATTACGATTCAAATTTCTCATTGTACAGAATTCAAAATATGTTGTAGTTTATTCCATTTGAAACTAGACTCATTAAGATTTAATTACATAATTTATGCAGCTTCTAACTCATCTCCCACAATTTATGGTGATTTTCCAAAGTCACGTTACTGCTGCTGTCCCAAGCAGATTTATTACCAAATCACTCTTTCACACCTAACTTGCATGCTTGTTATTTAAACACGTATATCACCAATCAATCATCACATATCTATGATTTTACTTAAGTATAATCTCTATTTCATCATTTTAAAGCACAACATGTTAGCTGATTTTTCCCTTTAACATCTAAGGCACATGCATGCTCATTTGTTTGGCTCAACTTCACATATCTTCCATTTTTCATCAAAAGAACATGAAACAACAACCATTTCCTTCATTTTAATTCATGACTAAATGCTCACAACACAACTAAAAATCAAAATATACTTCAAGAGTTAAGGTAGAATCAAGAAGAACTCATGAACCTCAAAATAGAAGCAAGGTACCAAGAACTTACCTTCAATTTTCCTCCTCCTAATGACCGAATACTCAAGAGCTTTCTCCTCTCCTTTCTCTTCTCTAACTTTCAGCTATGATGAACAAAGATGGACAAAACTTTGTTCTTTTCACCCCTTTTTCTTTTAATAAAACTTCATATTTCATCCATTTAATTCTTTAATACAAAAGACATGAAATTCTTATCATGAAACATTTACCTAACCCATTATCATGAAACATTTACCTAACCCATTATCATGGAACATTTACCTAACCTATTATCATGGAACATTTACCTAACCTTTTATCAATTTGTATCAATTTGTATCATAAATTATGGATATCAAGTGTACATTTTGTCTACAACAATATGATGGCTGGCCACTTCATGTAAAATGGGAGGTTTGTCATGCAAATCCTCCTATTTTGCACTCCTATTTATTTGGCCACTTCAATTTAATCTATAGCATTTTCAAACATTTTCACATAGGTCCTATTTCATAATTTCACCCCCTTTTTCTTATGGAACAAAAATTAACTAAAATTGTCGGGTTCTATCTTAAGTTTGGGCTTTCTAGAGGCCCACTAACATAATTAAACCTATGCCAACATTCACAGGATTCTCGAAAATTGGGGCGTTACATCCCTTCTCAACCAATACCTCCCAGATTTTCTGCAGAGGCGTTCATACTTCAGAAACACAGCTTTTTTTTTCCACTTACCCTCCTCCGTTACCGCGTTCACATTCTCTTCAGCATGGTCAGGGAACGGGTTCCCAGTTGCATTACTAGCACTATCGAATCGCAGGATGCCCGTATCAATGAGTACTTGAACTCTCCTCTTAAAGGTAAGGCAATTCTCCGTAGAATGCCCCTGGTTTCCAGCATGATATAAACAACTAGCGTTAGGATCGTACCATTTAGGGTACGGGGGTTTCAGGGCTGCCATATAATGGGGAGATATCAATTGTTTCTCCAAAAGTTTTGGGTACAATTCCCCATACGACACAGGGATAGAAGTAAATTGCGGTCTCTCGGGATTGGGCCTTGCTGGTCTTAGTTCGTTTCTGGGTTGGCTTTGAACGGGTACAGTGCTTTGTGGAAATGTGGCGACGGGTCTTTGGTTGTTTGTGGCGTATACGGGGTGGGAAGGAGGTGGTGCTTGGTAGTAAGGGTTTTGGGGAGGAAAATAGACGATTGGGGATGAGTGATATCGCGGTCGTGGTTGGTTTGAGAATGGGTTTGGAGTATAGCGGCTTCTAACTCCCACCATATGGGTTTCTGGCTCTCTTTTCTTTATGAGTGCTGCCCTTCTTGAACTGTCAGAACCTTCTATCCTTCCACTCTTGATGCCATTCTCAATAAGTTCCCTGGATATCACAATATCCGCAAAGTCCTTTGTGGCACTTCCTACCAACTTGTCATAGAATAGCGCTTTCAACGTGTTGATGAAAAGAATTGTTTTCTCAGTCTTAGTCAGTGAAGGCTCCACTTGGGCCGAGATATCTCTCCACCTTTGAGCGTATTGCCTGAAGGTCTCCGTTGGTTTCTTCTCCATCATTTGCAGAGTCATTCAGTCAGGCACCATATCGGATACGTGTTTGTACTGTTCACAGAATGCTGACGCTAAATCCTTTCATGATCAGATCCTTTCTCTATTAAGCTGATTATACCATCGAAGAGCTGATCCGACTAAGCTATCCTAAAAACAGTGTATGAGCAGCTATCTTCATTCACATAACCGGTCATCTTCCGGCAAAACATGATGAGATGTACTTTTGGGCATCTTGTCCCATCGTACTTTTCAAAATTCGGTACCTTAAATTTTGGAGGCAAAACTAAATTTGGTATCAAACTGAGCTCTTTAGCGCTCAGTACAGAGAAGACTTCAGTGCTTTCTATCGCCTTGAGCCTTTTCTCTAGGCTCCTATATTTCTCCTTTGCATCGTGATCATCCAATTTCAACCTGGCTATCTCTGCTGGATCGTCCAAATCTGGAACGGGTGGATCAGCAGGACTAGCCCCCGGGTTTGATACGAACATTCCTTGCCCCAGATTAGCAGGTGGCGCAAGTTGTTGCTCCAGGCCTGTAGGTTCACATTGAGCGTACCCTCTTTGTGTTGCGTGGGCGTGCGGTGGAGTAAATCCTAGAGGATGGGGCAGATCCTGATTGAGGTTAACCCTTGACTGTGGTTCCACAATGTCAGGGTTCATAGGTCCCTTTCCTTTTACCAGAGCCGACATCATTTCCATCATCCTGGCCATTTGGTCCCTTTGTTCGAGCGATTCTTCTCGAGATCTCACCATCAGATCTCTGGTTTCTTGTTGTGACTTTGCCAACTATTCCTGTAATTCCTTTTGTATTCTTTCCATCCTCTCAATCATTTCTTTAAATTCAACCTCCATCACTCTAACTTGTCGACGCGTCCTATATGAGTGACGTGATTCTAGGCTTGTAGTGTCGCAGCTGCGAATTATACGGTTTTACCCTCAGTGAATGATTAGGGTGATATGTACATGCAATGAATGAATGAATGAATGAATAAATGTCAAGTGAATGTTAGTCATGAATGCATATGCAAGAATTTTGTGTTGATTTCAAGATAGCCCTATTTAGGCATCTCATTTATCAAAAGTCTTTTACAAAACATTTTGTCGTCATCATACAAACTTTCTGGCTATATCGCTATATTTTTTCACTCGTTCTAAGAATTCCAATATGTTTGATCTTCGGCTCGGGAGGAACTAGCAACTGAGAACTTCAGCTTCATCTGATAGTTGTACCACGTGCATGGCTGCTTTACGAATTTCATTGATCAAATAGCTCAATTTCTCGTCCATTTCATAGAGGATTCTTCCGTAGGCGCAAGTATCTCTGTCATACTGACTATTCTTTTCTTGCAAGGCTTCTAGGAGAGTATCTAGCTGTTGTTGACGAGCTTGCAGCGTCTCTTCTAATTCCCACATTTTCTCTCTCAGCTCTCGACGTTCAGATCGACTAGCTATTAATTCGGTAGACACAGTTTCGTATTCTGCATTCTTCTTTCTTAGCTCTAACATAGCCCGCGCAGCTTTTCCCTCTTCTTTCTTCGCTTTCCCTTTCTAGAATTCAATTTATTCTTGAACAAAAATGAAGGCAAAATTTGGGTCTACACGAAAATCCAGAGAAAAATAAGGTTCGGGAGTCAGTTACGCACGAGGAAGGTATTAGCACCCTCGCGACGCCCAAAATTGGTATCCTTATTAAACTCGTGTTGTCTTGATTTTCAAAAGTACGAATTCAATTTGACATTTAATCCTGATCCAATTGAAAAATGAGAATTTTTAGTTTTCGGTTTTTTAGAAGGGTGTTCCGTCTTTAACATGAGCTGACGAATTTCACCCAACATAGCGATGAAATCGATGGCTTAACGTTAAATCGGTACATTGCCTTATTTATTGAAATTAAAAAAACATGAATAAAAATCTTTAAAGCGGTGAATAGCGAGATGATACAAAAATGGGAGGTAACAAAACATAAAAAAGTTAGAAATACGTCGAAACAAATAATAAGCTGCGATAATAATATTAAAACAATAACAATGTATGCGATATTAAACATGATGACAATATTATTAAACGCGAAATAAGAACGAACATATATATAAAGATATAAGAATAATAAGTAAGGTGACGTAAACTTAATATATAAAAAAACTAACGATTACTATATGTATCTATATACATTAAAGTATATACGTAATAATAGGAATGAAAGGTATTTACATAATAGTACCATAATATATATACATAATAATACCAAACGAATACATACAATATACATTAGAAATACTAATAACAAACAAATATATATTAATAATACTACACGAATATATACGTATATATTAAAATAAACAATCATTAAAAATATGTACATAAAATAGTTATTAAAATATATATATACATATTAGAAATAATAATAATGTTACAAAACAATTATTAATAATATTGCATAAACATATACATATATATATTAAAGGTATATACATATATAATAGAACATATACTAACAATAACAATAATTGTAATAATAATAATAATAATAACAACAAAAGGATGTATGTACACCAAATAAAACATAATAATATTAAAATAAAGTAATAAGTGATAATAATGAAAATAATAAGTATAATAATAAATATAACACTATATGAAAATAATACGTATATAAAAGTATATATATACCCATATAATAAAATATATGTACTAATATTAATAATAAATATAATAATAAAATTATACATGCATATAATAGTAAAAAGCGAAACATTAAAAAATATAGCTAAATATAATAATAATAATAATAATAATATAATAATAATAATAATAATAATAATATAAAAATAATAGTGATAACAATACTATATATAACATGATTAATATTTAAAGCCGAATTAGATAGCAAAATAATATAAAATTCAGGATAAATACGAAAAATAAAGGAAAAAAGGACTAAAATTGGATTAAAATCAAAGTTTTGGGGCGAATTTAAAATAAAAGATAAACAAGAGGATCCATTTGAATGTGCGTGCAACTGCAGAGGGTCAAATAAGCAATTTACCCGAACACTTAAAACGACGTCGTTGAAGGGAGGACCAAATCACAAAGCGCGATAAATTTTAGGCCCAATTTAAAAGAAATAATAACCTGATTGCAAAATATTGAAAAAAGCGGAAGGACTGCGCGTGCAATTAACCCCTAAGAGCCAAAACAAGCTGATCCTAAGTGGGTAGGGTCGGGTCGACCCAATCCAGGGCAAAACGACGTCGTTTTGTGCCCTGGATTTTAATGCCAAAACGGCGCCGTTTTTAATCAATATAAATAGCCTAAAAAAAATTCATTTGTAACCCAGATCAAAAAAAAAAAAAAAAAAGGAAGAGAGGGAGAGCTGAGCGATTTCCGGCCATTGGGCCTGTCGCCATCCGGTCGTCAGACCGTTGCCGGCGCCGGCCACCGCGGAATCCTGAAAGGTAAGTTTTTTTTATATATTTTTTACATGTGTTTAGTTTATATATTTGTGAAATGTATAGAAGTATAGATCTGAAAATAAATGAAAATAAAAGACTAAATCACCTTAAATTTTTTATATCGGTATTTTGGTTGCTCGATTGATGTTACCCTTTTATTTTGAATCACTGCTTGTGTATGTATTGAAATCTAACTTTTGTATTGATTTATTTTCCTTGAATATTCAAAAAAAAACCAACCCTTTTACAATGGTTTCTATTCGGCTTTTTATAGCCCCCTTTTGGTTACACTATTTACTTCTATCTTTTGCTGCTGTTGCGTGTCCTGTTTGCTGTGCAGGTGGTGGATTAATGGTGGAGGTGACTGTGGGGCAGGTAGCGCTAGGGGATGGTGTTGATCGATAGGCAGGTGGTGGCAGAGGCAAGTGGGAAGCTATGGTTTCGGGATGGGGCTTGGTTATTGGGCTAGGTTAATTTTAGGTTTTGGGCTAGTGGTATTTGGTTAGTATTGGGTTGAGGGTGTAAAATGGGTCTATTGGGTAGGTTTGGGTAGTTTTTGATTTAGTTTGGGTTTGAGGATAGGTTAAATGGTTTAATGGGCCCGGGTAATTTGTAAACGGGCCAAAATTAACCTACAACAAATAACTCATATATTTATTTTTTTAAATATTTTTATATAAAAATTTTAAGTTATTTTCCCCTTTTGAATAAAAATACTTATTTTTACATCATACAAAAATATTATAAATTAAAAAGACAATTCAATACGATTCGAGTAACCACATTTTTTTAAAATTGTATTTCATATACTGTTTAAACACCTCGGTTCAAGTTCAGTGCTTGTAATTATTGGTCCTAATTGAAATGATTGATATGGTTATAACTTTAACACTGTAGGTGGATGCTAAGTGACCAAAAGATGTTTGTGGAGGTTATTTTCAGAGATTCAAGATCTTTTTGATCTCCAGAAATAACCTTGTGTGGTAGTTGTTAATAAGAATTGGGCTCCTCCTCTTATTCAGAAAATAAAGTTTAATATTAATGGATCCACACAAAGAAAATCAGGACTGGCGAGGATTGGTGAGATTTAGAGTGTGCTTGGTAGGGTGGAAAAGTGGATGGATAGGAGGAGGGAGTGGAAAAGTGGAAAGAAAATAAAATTTGAATATGCTTGGTTGGGAAGAAAAGTGTGAGGAAAGAAAATAGGAAAGATGATCATCATTTTTCATCCTAATGCATAAAAACTAGTCCTTCGAAAATTGGAAAGATGGGAGGAGAGAAAATGAGAGTGAAGTGCATATTAGTTCAAAATTATGTATTTTTCAACTGTTTTATTTTCTTTCATTTCATTTTTCAACTTTACCAAGCAACTGACAAAAAGAAAACTATTTTTTCTTTCCATTTTTCTATTTTTTTCCTACCAAATACACCTATGAAATTAAAAATTATATTTTCCATCATTTTAGTTTTTACCATTTATTTTTCCATCTTTTTTATTTTTTTCACTCTACCAAACAAAACTTTAATAAGATGATGTGAGATTCATTTTGTTTTCTATCAGTTGACTGTTGAGTATGATAGCCATTATGATGTGGATTGGATTTGTAACACCCCAAAAACCAAGTTAGAAGAAATTGGATTTTGAAGTCAAGTATGGTCATCCTTCTATTTTGAGTTTAGATGTTGGAAATTTTTTACAAGTAAATTGGATTGGTTTAGTGGTCAAGTGTTTTGGGCATGTGTGTGAGGTTTTGGGTTCGAACCCTGTTCCTTGTTTTGTTATCAAACCCTTATTCTTGATCGTCTAGCATAAGTTCTAATTTTGATCAACTAATGACAAAAATGAGTCTACTGGTTTAATATTTAAGTGTCTGTATATCCTCTAATCTTGTGTTTGAGTCTTTGTGTATGCAATGGGGAAATATTTTGCACAATTTTCGTAATTTAGTTGTTTTGTTTGATTTTTTTAAAGAAAACAAGTTAATTAACTTCCGAATGAGATATTGAGAAGGTCAACTCCTCCTTTATTTTTTCTTTCTCTGTCTTCCCTCCTCTTCGATCAATGTTATTTTTCTTTCTTTCTTTCTTCTGCTCCGTTATTCTATCGTTGAATCCTTTTGTATTTGTTATGTTAATTCCTTTATGCAATTAATCTTCAATTGAACTATAAGTGCCCTTTGTGAATTTTATTTGTTAAGGTTGATGATAACCGAAGTTACGTTTAGTTCTTTTCGTTTGGAATGGATTTTGAATTATGTAAGTCTTTGTTAGATGAAGTTCTCAATAGTGATGTTCTTCCAACATTTTAAGTTGTGCTGGTGAATTGTTGATAAGCATTCATCATCGGAAGTTTAGCGTCGAGGGTTGGACATCCTTTGCTGAGTGTTACTGTATGCAATGATTCATCGTTTTAGTTGTTTGATTGATTGTTGAAAGCTTAAATTAGGTTTTGGGACTTCTCCGTGTTGATTCTACTTCAAAACAAGATCAAGTGTGTACCAAAACCCCTAAATTATACGAATTTTGGATGTTGAAAAATATGATTGGCCATGTAACTCAATGTCTATCGAATTGGGGTCATACGGGCATGTGTCCAGCCGTGTGTGGTCATATTAGTGCAGGGTTCACACCGGTAAAGGATAGGGGCGTGTGTCTAGGCCGTGTAACTCATTGTTTATGGTTTAAGACCACACGGCCAGGGACATGGGCGTCTGCCCAGGCTGTGTGAGCCACACAACCTAGAACACGGCCAGGAACATTGGTGTGTGAGCCACACGGGCAAGGACATGGGTGTGTGTCCAGGTCGTATGGTATATGAATAGGATCTGAATCTTATTTTTGAGGCCGTGAATATTGCCCAACATACGAGTACTGACTCCACAATGTATTTATGATCTGAATTTGATCGTAAGGGGACTATCTGATGCTCTAAGACTGATATATGGATGATATATACGATATCTAAACGTGTTAGACTGATGATGTACAACTTGTGACCTGTACGTATATCTGTTATGTTTGAACCTAAGTGAGTAGGATCTGTCAGAATGTAATGTGCTATTGTCTATGTGTGCTAATTATCCAGGTACGATCTGTATTCTGTTAAGTTTGCTGGTACGTCTCTACGTTACTCTGTTGATGAAAAATATACAATATTTGAACATGTTAGTCTGATTGTTACTAATTCTGATTTATAGTCGTGTATGTGACTTCATGGCAAATCCGGTATGATCTGTTGAGGTTTGTTAAGCCTACTTTACAAAACATGGACTCCCATATTTACTGATTCTATTACTGAGAGATATCATGACTTACATACTCATTACTTTGGTTCTGCATATGCATGCCATGACATATTGCATGGGACTTGGGTTGATGTGAAAGGAGAAAGTTTCTGGTAGTTTACTAATCTGCATTATCTAGTGGCTTATCCATAATTCTGTTTTGGCAGTTCGACTGTACTATAGTGGTTTGACCATATGTAAATTAGATCTGGCAGTTTTAACTGCAAAATACTAGTGGCACCATCCACAGATATCTGTTGGTGTGATTTTATAATATCCCGAATTAGGGCCTAATCGAAATAGTAGTTTCGTGACCACAAATCTGAGATAGAAATAATTATTTTATAATTATTTTGAGGTTTATGGTATGATTGTATGATTGTGTGAAAATTTCGTGACGAAAGTCTATGCATAAAGTGCTTAAGTTGAAATTAGGGACTAAATCGAATAATTTGCAAAACTTGTATTCTAGAATTTTTTAGTATGAAATTGCTTTGAAATATTAATTAGGAGGTCTTAAATAGAAATTTGACCATTTCTAAGTTTATAGACAAAAATTGGACATGGATGGAATTTTTGAAAGTTTAGTAAGGAAGGACATTTTGGTCATTTGGATATTAACTGAAATAAAATGGAAAAAATAACACAAAAATGATCATCTTCTCAATTAGTTGCTGCCGAATTTTGCTCTCCACCATAGCTAGGGTTTCAACACTTTTAAGCCTTGATTGTAAGTGAATTCTATGCTCGTTTTTAATGTTCTTTACATTTTTGAAATCCCGGTAGCTCGATTTAGCTTATGCTAGCAATAATTCAACCTAGAGTTCGTATTTGGAAAATACCTATAGGTGAAATTTGTGTATTTTGGTATTTTATGACAGAATATGAGGTTTTAAATTATGTTAGACAGCTTGTGCTACTCATTTTTAAGTGAAAACGAGTAAAATGGCTTAATCGGTAAAAATACCTAATATTCATAAGTACAAGTTAGAGTGTGAATTTGATGTTGCTATAGAAGGGAAAATGATCAGCATGTCATAAAACATAAGAAAATAGGATGAGGTTTAATTTACAAGCCTTGGGGCAAAAGTGCAAATATGTGAAAGTTTAGGGGCAAAATGGTAATTTTGCCAAAGTTCGTACTAGGGGCTGTTTTGATGAATATATGTATTAAATAAAATTAATTTGGTATTATAGATCAAGAGAAACAAGATTCAAGTCGTGATCGAGGGAAAAACAAAGTTTACGAAGAATAAGCTCGATTGCTAATATTTTGTATTGAGGTAAGTTCATGTGTAAATAAGGTAACATAATTTTTATTTTAAGTGATTTAATGATATTTGTATGATATGATATTTATTATCATGAAATATTATGTTTTGTGAATAATTATTTGGTGATATGCAAATTATGTGAACAACTTGATAAGTATGAGATGTTAGCAAGTATCGATTCCTACATTCCGAAAAAGGCGATCAAAATGTATAATTGAGAAGAATCCCGTTTGGACCTTGGGAATAGATTAGGGTACAAGTGACATGTCACTAGGATGGTTGAGTTCCGAACTCATTGAGTTGAGTCCGAGTTCGTGAGATGTAACTAGGCATCCGAGCTCGTTGAGTTGAGTCCGAGTTCACTTATGGACGCGAACGCCCGAGCTCGTTGAGTTGAGTCCAAGTTCGTTTATGGGCGGATTACATGGTAGCTTGGCTACATAGATTTCAAAAGCTAATGAGCTTGTTTAGCTATGAGTATGGCACTTACGTGCATACTATCCGCGTATCCGAAATTATATTCCGATGTGTTCAACGAGAGAATCTTAAGAGAATATGGAGAATACTTAAAACAAAAATGGTTCGATGATGAATGTGTTGAAGAAGTGAAAATGGACAGGTATGAGTTTAATTCTTGGTTGAGAACTTGGTGAGACAAAATTGTGGTAAGATAGTAAGTATTCTTATGTTATGTGTGTCTTAATGATGTTTATGTTGGATTTCATGATCATGTTACTTATTATTTGCATGTGAACTTACTAAGAATTTATGCTTACTCCCTCCTTTTCATTCATTGTAGTTTTGACAAGCCAGCTTGAGAATCAGGATAGGTCGAAGGCTCGTTCACACTATCCGAAGACCTAAATTGGTAAAATGGCTTGTATATTTTGGGTGTGGCATGTATAGCAATATACTCACTTTGTATAAGTGATCTTATAATAAGGTTATGGTTTGGTAAGAATAGAGTTATAAATGGTCAGCCATTGGAATGGCTAATCAAAAATCATATTTGGTGTTATGTATGCTTGTTGTGCTATTTAATCCATGGAAATTCATAATAAGGTGAAATTTGTCACAAAACATAAATCAAACAGCAGCAGTGACTTGAATTTGAAAAATCACTAAAAATAGTATAAATGGAATTAAATGATGAATAAGTTATGGAATCGAAGCTTGATGAGTCTATTTTCATATGGATGGAACAAAACAGGTAAATAAGTTATATTTTATGAGATATTTAAGTTTTCGTATAACAGGGTCAGAGTGGTCTCTGAATCCCCTGTTCTGAATTTAAAAATTTACCATAAATTGTAAAAAAATAATTAAGAGTTTTATATTACATGTATGAAATCCTTATTGAGTCTAGTTTTATTAGAAACAAAAGGCATAATCATTGAAACTCTGTACAGGGAGATATCTGATTCGTAATATACAGGGGTCAGAGTAGTCAAACCCTGAAACAGGGGAGACTTTAACTAATAAACTGTACTAATTTTCCTGACCAAAAATTCTAGAAAAAAAAATTAGTAGATAGATATATGAGTCTAGTTTTAGGAAATATTTATGGAATTGGATTTTGAATTTTGTAACTTGAGATATGAATTTTTAAGCGACTGAGACACAGTTAGCCAGCATGTCTGGAAATTTTGAAATAATTTGTTTGAGTTGTTTAATTAGTGAATCAAGTTCGTTAACGCCTCGTGCTCGACTTCGGCGATGGTCTCAGGCATGAGGGCATTACAGATTTGGTTGGATAAGTTCTGGGGGAACTCTATTTTGGTGTGTAGCAAAGTTTGGGTAGGATGTTTTTTGATAAATTTGCATTCTGATCTATTTGAAAAATACAGCATCTGCATAACATACATCCTTTGTTCAGCTCTGTTCTACTCTGCTATGTTCTGCTCGATTCGTTATGTTCTGTTTTGCTCTATTTTGTTCGATTCTTTGTACCACTATTGTGGGAACCTTTTTTATTTTTATATATCAAGAATTGTTTATTTGTATCTGGCTTTGGTTACGCGATGCTTGGTAGCTCACCCTTCTTTTTACCTTATTCTGTTCAGGTGGACATATGACTTAAGAACAGACGGCGTTCGGGAGCTCGAATCGGCTTGCACTGTAATAATTGTGATTTAATCTTTTGGGTTTGTAAATGGTCTTAGACTTTGCCTTACTTTCCTTTTGATAATCTCGTCCATATCGATCAATTTCTAACACGAAACTATATAACCACCTAAACTAACAAAAATAAATATATGATTTTCAAAGTTAAAATTTCGAAAAGAAATCGGTTTTCAGTGCATTGATGTAACTCGTCCAAATTCGACTTAAACTTTCAGGCCGAGTTTAGGGTGTTACAGGATTCATAATCCTTTCGGGGCTTCGAAGAGACTAACGTATGTAATGAGTGGCATTAATTTCATTGGTGGTTCTAAAGACAATGAATGGTCATTAGTGAAAATTCCTAGAGCTATTAACATTGAATCAGATGAAGTAGCTAAATTAGGTGGTTTTCGTGGATGGCATGTTATGTCATTTTGCTTAAGGTCTTCATTCCCTGTATTAACTCATGTACTTGCATTTTAATTACTTAAAAAAACCTAAGCAACTATGAAAGAGTTTCAATGCAGGGGATGTTTCTTTATTGCCATTAAATTATTTGATGGCTTTTGATGGATTGATATATGATACTAATGAAGACTACTGTCATGAATCTGACTACAAAATAGAGGCGACATCTAATTTTGATTTTTTCGAGACTAAAGTTATGTTTCATTTTTTGACACACGGAATAGTCATACAATGCTACACTGAAACTCCATCTCCACTATCAGCCTCATTGATCTCCAAAACTTATAATAGTGCTCATCATCTCCTTCATCTTTCATCAATAAAATCCTAACTTTTTTTTTGTGGTTGTTATTTTTCATTTTTCCATGAGAAAAAAATAATAATTTAGTGACTTGAAAGCTGACATGGAAAAAAAAAATTTAACATATATTGATTTTATTGTTCAAGATTATAAGTGAGGTGTTTGAAGGGTTTATAAATAATCTCTTGCAAAAATAAACATCTGATAAATTTTGAAATATTTTTTTTCAATTTATGTAACTCTATATTCAATTAAAAAAAGACTCAAGGTTTTTTTGGATAGGCGTTTATTTCTATTGTGGTATGTTTAACTTTTTTTTGTCTCACGCTACAATATCGTTACAGTACTTAATCTCACTGCCACCTGGTTTACACTAACCACAAGTAAATGCATTGCCCTTCAAAATTATTCTTTTTAAAACATAAAAATATTATCATAAGAAACTTTTTTATTTTTATATAAAATCTAAAAAATCATTTACACTCATAATAAAGCTAAAAAATTATCCACAATGAGACTTTATAATACTAAAATCATCAAGACTTCAATTTTACTATTTTAATTAGAAACTTATTTCTTTATATCTTTTTATAAATATAATTTTAATATATATTTACTAATATAGTGTAGATGCCATAATTTAGCATGTACCTAACTAAAATACTAGAAAAAGCCAATTTTATAAAAGAATTACGAAATGGGTCAATTTTGTTGAAATTTATGGAAATGGGCCAAATTTACAAAAAATGCACTACAGGAAAACAGACTTTTAGCGGCGTTTTTTTTTTGCCTTTAGCTTCGTTTTCGCTTGCAAAAAACGTCACTATATGTAACGCCGCTAAAATTAGCAGCGTTTGTTTGAAAAAAACGCCGCTAATTTGCCCAGTTTTGCAATATATATTTTTGCACCTATATCCAACCCTCCTGCAAGAAATTTAACCAAATACAGCAAATATACCATGAAATCCAACCAAAACCCACAAATTTAAATAATACAAAATTATACGAAAAATATATTATATAAATTGTAAATGAATATTCAAAATATTCTTACAATAATGTTAAAAGTTACAAGAAAACAAATGTCTAAGATGGCGGATTTTGAAATTGCTGGAACATAGTCATCATAGACTGAAGCTGTAGCTGGAGTTCATTGTATTTTCTGTTTTGTTCCGCCTCCCTCGTTGCTGCCTCTGCCTCCTGCTCTGCTACCTCCTCTCTAAGTTGAGAAATTTGCTCATCTATGCTAGCTTGTATCTGAACTATCTGATCTTTTAACCTCTGAACTTCAACTTGACTTTGACTCCCGGAAGGCATGTATTAGTGCGATGTGGATCCAAAATATTGTGTTGGGTTAACACCAGATCCTTGAAATCTAACCCGACCATACCTTTCAGGACCCAAAACTTCATTAGTAATTCTGTTATCAATATCCTCAAAATTAACAGAACTATCAGTCGAAGCAGTCGTTTCATACTCTGCCTTCTTATCTTTTAGTTTCTCCTAATAAATCAGTCAAAGAGTTAGAAACGAAATATACAATAAAAAGGAATACAACATAACATTATTTAAATTAAAACATTATAATTAAATATTATAAATATTTATAATGAATCAAATTTTATTAAGTAAATATACCATAATTTCGCAATTTCGGATGTCATCGGAGTTCCATCTTTTTTCTCATGCGTAATGTCAAAAAGTCAAGGCGTCCAACTTTTTGACCAGACGAGGCTTCCTACAATATAGTAGTAAAAATATTATTTAATAGTAAAAAGTCATTAATACTTGATAGAATTAATAAATCCATAGTACCGCGGCCTGAGCTACACAAGCAAAACTTCTCAACCCTGCCATGTGCGTAAATTTTTGTTTTTGCTTGCTGCTTGTTCCAACTCGCTCACGGTCCTACATAATGAAATTATTATTACGTATATAGTAAATACTATAAACCGAAAAATTTATAAGAGTTTGCAAGTACATAATACCTCTCCTTTCTTCGAATTCCAAAATCGAACCGCATCTTCCCATTGGTACCTCAGCATTCCCGGTGGGACATTTTGCAATTTTTCTTCAAGGCTTATGGGTTTTTTAAAATATTCTTTTTTCAAAATGCTTTTATGGTCTCTCCATTTTTTACCCAATGCCTTCTTGATATAGGCATCAGAGACCTCTAAAGCAAACCTCTCCTAAAAAACACAAGTTTAGGAAGTAAATATAAATGAAACTTAAACTAAAGTATTATAAATTACATTAACGTTTTGTTATCTTAATATTAGAGAGAGCTTGATTTTTATTGCTATCAGGCATGTTATGCCATGATTCGTAGTTGATGGGCAACATATTGGCATTTCGTGTTATAATGCCCAAATAGCCTACTAAAAGTCGAGCTTCTTGTCCAACAGGCTGACCATGGCTGTTTCTAGTTACTTTGACACGCTTGACAGAATTTAAGTTATATAAATCTGTTAGGAGCGTACGTCCTCGACCTCTGTGCGTCCCACCATTTTCAGCTGAAAAATAATATATTATTACCATATTGAAATTTAAAAATAAATCAGTAATAAAATTTAATACAATTTGTAAAATAAACTTAACATTACTTTGAAATTCCACAGACTCGTCAAGTGTCTCCGGCACACTTGAAGATCCAACAATTGTCTGCTGTTCAGTACTTACTTCTTCCAAATTTGTAGTATTCTGTACAATACTAAGATCTCTAAATCTTCTTCTAGGCATTTTTCCTGCAACACATAAAATAGTTAAAATTTTAGCAAGAAATAACAACAATAGTAAATATAAAATAGTTAAATTATATAACATGACTAGTAAAACAGTAAAGCACGTCCAGCTCAACGCTTTTCCCCTGACTAGTAAAACATGTTCATCTCAATGCTTTTTTCCCCTTGATTAGAAAAAAGCTTCCAGGTTAATGCGTTTCCCCTGTGTTTTTTTAGGGTTTTAATTGTTTAATTAAGGTTTATTAAATCAGGGTTTATGGTTTATTAAATTACGGTTATAGTGTTTTATTTAATTTTTAAGTGTTTATTAATTAGTGTTTTAGAGTTTTAAGAAAAATAATTTTATTATTAGGGTTTTGGGTGTGTTAATTAGGGTTTTTGGTTTGTTTTAGGGTTTTGGATTTTATTGTTAGGGTTTTTAGTGTTTAGGGGTTCTAAAAAATAATTTTGACGAGATGGGTTCTTAGAAAATATCCCGAGAATTTTGGGATATCTTAAACGTTTCTGAATGACGCTCCAAGCAGGATGCGCTGTTAGCAAAAGTACTAAAAGTGCTTCCAACTGAACGTTCTTTTTAGTATTGTTGCTGATAGTGCATCCTACTTGGAGCGTTTTTTCTCTACAAATTTCAACCCCCACTATCTGAGGCATTTTTATAGAAACAAGTGGGATGTTATCCCTTAGGATATAAATGACTCATATTTCAGCCTCTAGTGGTATAAGTTGGAGCAATAGAATTTGAAGAAGTTAAGAAGATTAGAAGTTCATAGGGAAGGTATAAGTTGGAGCAACGATACTGTAACACCCCTAACCTGTATCCGTCGCCGGAATAAGGTTACCAAGCATTGCCATAAAAATGTAACATATAAACATACATTTCACACACTAATATAAACATAGTGTAAATCATTCATTTACATGCATATCATCCCTTAATCGAGCCCTCGAGGCCCTAGAAATATGATAGAAACAATTTGGGACTAAATTTTAAACATTGGGAAATTTTAAGAAAAATTTAGAAGATTTGGACTGCAAAGGTCACACGACTGAGACACATATCCGTGTCTTAGGCCGTGTAACAATCGAAATAGGGACACACGGTCGTGTCCCAATCTGTGTTTGTGCCTGTGTAACTCTCTGAGTTGGGTCACACGACCAAGCCATACGCTTGTGTGCCAGGTCGTGTAACTCTCGAAATAGCTCCACATGCCTGTGTCTTAGGCCATGTGCTAGGTCATGTAACAGCTTGACTTTCATGCCTTAAACCTACAGATGACACAAGGTCGTATCGCCTGGCTATGTGTTACACACGGCTGAGTCACACGCCCGTGTCTAAGGCCTCATGGACATGAAATTGGCCAAAGTCAAGCCATTTCCATCACCAAATCAAACATTTACCTAAAAGCATTTTGTGCACATAACCAAAGCATCAAACCTTACCAAAACATGCATGAAATGATCAATTCAAAAGACCAAATCCATTCAACCAATATGCCATACAAGGCACCTCAAATACAATCATAAACATACCTAAACATATACACCTATCACATTTCAATCATACTCATATAATTCAATACCACTTCCAAAACATACCATAGTTATGATAATTAAAACTTCCATATAAAATATACCATTTGGTCACTCAAACATGCATCATATCTTAGCCATATTAACACATACTAATAAGGCACCGAAAGTACCAAAAACACATCAACCAAAACAACATATACATGCCAAACTTTTCAACTAAACATCAAACACAAGTCCACTTATATATGCCATTATAACCTTCACCAAAACATCAAAAACTACCGATATAATCGTTGGATAGTGTGATAGATCTCCGACGAACTTTCAAATCGATCAAGCTTCCTATTATCTATAAAACATAGGAAAGAAAACTACATAAGCATATAATGCTTAGTAAGTTTGTAAAACATGAACATAACTTACCATTTCAAAGCATAACATTAAGATTAAACATGATATAATCCAACCAAAAGCTTGGTAAAAGCCTGAGCACCATCAAAAACACATGTTAGTGCATAAACACATAATTCACTTAAATTATCATAAGGTAAGCTATTTGTACATGAACATACTTCTTTTGAATTCATCATTTTCATGAACATAGGTATAATTTCATTGAACATTTCCATTTCAATCCTTTTCATAGATTCATAACATAGTTCATTTGAACACTTACCGTTCCTTTCCTTTTCATACCTGTTGAACCATTTATAATAACATCGTATACACGAGAAAGCTCACACGAAGTGTGCTAAACATATAATCGTAACCTTTCTTTTACATCATTGCTCACACAAGCTGTGGGTTGGAATGTAAGCTACACAATGTTGTTCACACGAGCTGTGGAGAATCCACAACAAATGCAGAACCTTAGCCATCGGTAAGGCATTCAAGATCAGCACCCGAAACATGAAAACCATAATGACATGTCATTTGTATCCTACAAATTCCTAAGGTTCAAACGGGACTCGATAACTGTCGTGACATCATTAGATTTACATGGAAAATAACACATTAACATATAGATCAATATAACATTAAAACATTATTTATTCATACGAACTTACCTCGATGATTTGAGCGTAAAAATGAAGTCGATCAATCTGAGGCTTTTACTTTTACCCGATCTAAATCCGTACGAATTTTATCTTGATCTAAATAGGAAAATTAAATTTATTTAATAATTCTATTTTTCAATTTAGTCCATATTTCATTTTTTTCAAAATTACAATTTTACCCCTAACATTTTAACTTCTTACAATTTATTCCTTAATCTCATAAATTGAAATCTAAGCATTTTCATCCTTTACCGAAGTTAGTAGATTTCTATAAGGACCTATATCAACCCATAAAAATCATCATTTCACAATTTAACCATATATTTTTACTACTTTTACAAATAAGTCCCTAAATGCAATTTTTATCAAAAATCCCTTTACAAAACTTGTTTATTTAACAATAAGGACTCATAATCTTCCATCAAACATAAGAAATAATGCAAGCATATTCATGGAAAAATCATAAATCTTTAACATTTTGCAAATTAATTCTTGGGCTAGCTATATTAAGCTACAACGATCCTGAAAACATAAAAATAATTAAAAATGGGCTCAACAAGGTAATTTTTCTTGGCCGAAACTTCCTCCCTATCTTAAAAATGGTGGTTGGTTCCTAGGGTTCAAAATGAGGAAGATAATTTTTATTTCATCTTTTATTATTATTAACATTAACTTATTTTATCTAATTACAAAATTAACCTTAATAACTTATTAAATTTCAATAAAACCATGACATGTATGTCTACTATTCACATAAATGGTCTAATTAACATCTATGTCCTTTCACTTTAAAGTTCTATAGCCATTTGACACCTTTAACTAATAGAACTCTACTTTTGCACTTTTTACGATTTAGTCCTTTTCACATAATTAAGCATACAAAGTCAAAATTTCCTAACAAAATCTTTATAAAACCTTACTAACATTCCATAGACATTAAAATAATAATAAATTTATAATTCACTAGTTGTATTTGTGGTGCCAAAACTACTATATCGATTTCACTAAAAACGGGTTGTTACAGATACTATTTTTAAAAAAAGTAAGCATAAACATTGATTTTTTGTGTTAATATTTAATTGAAGCATTATATTTTTTGCATAATATTTTTATCAAACTTCTTTCGATAGATAATTTGGTAAAAAATGAGTGGACAGATTAGTGTTATTATTTATTACGAAGGTGAGGTCTGGGACACTGAGAACGGCTTGGTTTTTTTATCAGAGAACACAACACAACTGGTTTTTAACCAGAACATAGATTTGCTAAAACTTTGAAAAAGAATTAGGCAAAAAATTGTTGGATCCATGACAATGAGAGTATTGTCTGTTAAGTATCAATTTTGTGCTTTGGTGTAATAGCCCGTTTTCAGTGAAATCAGAATAGTGATTTTGGGACCAAAAATCTAAGGTCAAAAAATTTATTTTAATATTATTTTATGATCTACAGCATGATAGTATTACTGTATAAAAATTTTGCTAAGAAATTTTACCGTTTACGTGTTCAATTTGATAAAAATGACTAAATCGCGTAAAGTGCAAAAGTTGAGTTCTAATAACTAAAGATATTAAATAGATATAGAACTTTAAATTGAAATACATTATATGGTAATTATACCATTAATTGAGATAGTGGATGTGCATGGCTTGGCATTAGTGTAATTATTAAATGTTGTAAAGGTTAATTTGGTAAATGAATAATAAATGATAAAACAAATTAAACAATTAAAAGGCTTCATCTTTCTTTTGTTTCTTCAACCAATTTTCATAAGGGAAGAAAGCCATTTTTTCTCTTTAGGGTTTGGCAACTTTAAAGCTCAATTGGTGAGTGATTTTTGTCCCGTTTTTAACGATTTCTTTGTTTCCGGGATCATTGTAGCTTAATCTAGCTAGCCCAGGGACTAATTTGTGAAACTATTAAAGTGTTTTAGTTTTTCCATTGATTTGCATGTTAGGGTTTTGAAGTTTAATGGTAGAAAAATAATAGTTGTTGCTAGATAAATAACTTTTGTAAAGGAATTTTTTATGAAATTATCATTTGGGGATTTAATTGAAAAACATGATAAATTTTATGGTAAAAGTATGAATTTGTAAAATATATGGGTTGATATAAGCATGTTTAAAATTTTTCTAGGCCTGGGTAGGGATAAAATTGAATGAATTTCATTTTCCGAGCCTAAAGACTAAATTGTAAAGATTTAAAAGTATGGGGGTAAAATGGTAATTTTTTCAAAAATGTGTGTTGGACTAAATTGAATGTGACTTGTATTGAATTGAGTTAAATCCATTCATATAGATTCGGTTAGACCACGTACGGAGTTAGATTGAGGCAAAGAGAAAATCTCGGATTAATCGCCTCCGTATCTACGTACTCTCGTCGAGGTAAGTTCATGTAATTAAATTGTATATATGTTTTTAATTGAATTATATGTTTTTGAATTGAGTAATTGCCATGAATTAATACCGATTACATATTCAATGACGTACGACAACTACCGAGCCCCGTTTGAACCTTAGAAATTCGTAGGATACAAATGACATGTCATTAGGGTTACCGATTTTAGCTCGTATGAGCTTACCGATACTCAGCTCATATGAGCTTACCGTTTATAGTTTGTATGAGCATACATGTATAGGAATTGACAGGTTACATTTCAGTACACCTTGTGTGTACTACCTGTGTATCTAACGATATTCTAAGTGGTTCAACGGGCACAGTTTTGTTACGAGTTTATATGAGTTCGATACGAACTAGCACATGTATTTACATGAATTACATGGAAATGGTTTATATATGATATATAGATACATGGCATAGATGTTAATGTATATGGAATTTAAATGGTTGTTGAACTCATACATGATTTCTCGATTTTTATATGAATTACATGGCTAACTTGGTTGATGAATATGTGTTAGGCTTTTTGGCCAAATTGAGTTGTGATATGCTTTGGTTTACTTACCTAAATTGTGGTTAAATGGTAAGTTAAATTCTGTGTTATATAAACTTACTAAGCTTAAATGCTTACTCTGTGTTATTTTTCGTGTTTTATAGTGGTTCAAAAGCTCATTCAGGTTGGAAGTTTGGCGGAGCTATATCACACTATCTATCGGCTATCTTGGTACTTTTGGTTATCTAATTTTATTTATAATAGTATGTATAGGTTATTTTGGCTAATGATAACCTCCATGTTTTGTTATGTTTTTAGCCATTTGAATTGGCTTGTGTTTTGGTATATTTTGTTATGTATATATGTAAATGGCCTTATGAGGTTCGGTGTATGGTTATCATGTAAATGATTTATTTTGTGAATTGGTATTTTGGGTACCAAATGGAGGAGCTTGATAAGTGACATACATGTTAAATTTTGGTACAATTATGGATATATGTGTTTGGTCATTTAGGCAAGTTGGGACATATAGTTGACATGTTTTTAAATGGTCATTTAAAGTGCCTATGGGCATATTGGTTGTTATGTGATGTTATTACATGTTTTAAGCTTGACTTTGGTTGGTTTTGAATGCCTATTTATGTATATGCAAATTGTTGTGTTTAGGTTGGTACCAACTTGTGTAAGAAATATGACTTGGAAAATGGTCTATTATTGTCCACATGGGCAGAGACAAGAGCGTGTGTCTCAGCCATGTTTGACACACGGCTAGGTGACACAGCCGTGTGTCCCCTATATCTTTAAAGAGCATAAGTCAGTATGCTCACACGGCTTAGCACACAGGCGTGTGGCTTGGCCGTGTGACCCAAGTTAGTATACTCATACGACCTAGCACATAGGCGTACGACTTGGCCGTGTGTCACAAGTTAGTATACCAACACGGGCAAGGACAAGGACTGGAACATGACCGTGTGTCCCTATTTCGAATGCTCGTACGGCCTAAGACATAGGCGTATCTCTTGGCCGTGTGAGTCACACGTCCTGGCCACACGGCCGTTTGCCCCTTACAGTTTTGAAATTTTTATAAGTTTCTGAAAAATTCTCTGAACTTCCAAATTAGTCTTGATTTGTTTCTAAGGTATATTTTGGGGCCTCGAGGGCTTGTATTAGGGACATATGTATTAATTTTATTTGTTTTTGACATGAATACTAAATGATATGAAATTTTTGAAATTTTTGTCTGTCTGATTTATAAGTCCGGTAATGCTCTATAACCCTATTCTGGGGATGGATACGGGTTAGGGGTGTTACATTTGGTCGATCCCATGAGATATGACGCATTCGATACCAAAGGTGCTCGAGGCTTGGAAGCGATGGTGCAGACGCACCTTGACAGTGGACCACCGTTTCTTGAGCTATATGTGGAATTTTCAAGACCAGATGAATGACTTGCCACTTTAACATTTTTTCCTGGTCGAGAGGCGAAAACGATTAAAAATGTTGATATTCCAACCACTTTGTTAGAAAGTTCCCATTATGATATCCTAGAACCATCAATAGGAAGACACTCATCCGTCTTGACCTTAGATTTCAATCATGGGAGGCAGAACACCAAACTATCAGGTTTTGGTGGTAGAACAAAATACACGGCCTCTGCATGACACTTAATTAGTGGACAGGACATGAACCTTGGTGGGTCGATGTTTAAAGCTGGGAATACTTACTGGGAATGGTAGCAACTTCCAGTGGCTGGAAATCGACATATGATTTTGGATGCTCCAACACGTACACGAGAAGGGATGATGTACTTCCTACAATGTAAACCGGCAAGGGGACCTCCAAAATGGCAAATGTTGGTGAGTCCGAGAATGAAGATGATAATGAATTCGATGTGGATCCACCCTGGGAGCCCAGTGTCAACGATTCAGAAGTTGCATTATTTTCTAAACCAGAGTCTGTTCCAACTAAACCAAAAAATTGTGAGGGGTGAAAATGAATAAGAAGAAGATCCACTATTCACGGTGTATTCGCCTCCAACGTACATGCATAATATTGACCTATCGACAGAAGATGAGTTGGAGTTTGCAGAACTACCACACAGAAAGTTTGGCCACGCAAGTCCTTCATTGGATTCAGGTGATTTGGAAGTAGGCACGGAGTTTTCCAGTAAAGATGGTTTTCTCATTGCATTGAAGCGATACAACATCAAGAATAAGGTTAACTTTTGCGTGGTTAAATCTAAATCGAAAAGGTTTGAGGTCAATTATGCAATGTGAAATGGTAAATGCGCATGGAAAATCAAGACTTCTGTTGTAACACCCCTAACCCGTAACCTTTGCCAGAATAGGTTAAGAGGCATTATCGGACTTGTAACTCAATTTAGAGCAATCATTTATCAATTATCATTTCATTTCAATAACTATCATTCGATCATATTCAATGTGTACATAAATCAAGTATACAAAGCTTTAATCATGCAATCGGGACTAAATTGATAACATATAAAAATTTTAGAAACTTAGAAAAATTTCAACATTTCAAATGTCACACGCTTGTGTGAACAGGCCATGTGTCTCACATGGCTAATAAACACACCCGTGTCTTAAATCGTGTGGAAATAGGGCATACATACTGACTTGGGTCACACGGCCCGTATGTCTAGCCCGTGTACCTTTCGAAATGGCCACACACGCCCATGTGCCAAGACTGTATGCCTCACACGGCTAGTAAACACCCCTGTGCATCTAGGCCATGCTCAAGACTGACTTGAATCTCTAATTATTTCTCAGGGGTCACATGGCTGTGTACTAAGGCCATGTGTCACACATGGTCAAGCCACATGCCCTTATGCTCAGCCGTGTGGAGTGAAAATAAACTTGGTTTAAGTCACATTTCTCACCCTATCAAGGCAACCAAAACATGCCAAATCACACTCATACTATATCATCTATCATCAACCATTTCAATTACTCAATTTCACATTGAAAACATATCAAATCCATAAACCTAAAATCATCACAACTTGTATAAATATCAAGTGCATTAACTCATGATCTTATCATCTATTTTATGACTCAAAATCAATCCACAACATATCATCTTTCAAGCATTAACTTAGAAAATGACAACTAACTACTTGAGCAACCATATAACCATACCAAAACATGAGACAACTTATACATTATATATTACTCGTCAAGCACATAATTCAAGCCAACTTAAATGGCTAAAAACACAACAATATTTACATCATTAACAAGCTAAACCACTTGCCTAATTATAGCTCAAAATATATCAAAAAAACACTAGCCTATACATGCCATATACCATATATACAAAGCTCTAAAAGTACCAACAAGTAGTCGATAGTGTGATGATGGTTCCCGATGATCCACGATGTCCAAGCTAGCTTCGAAAGTCTATAAACATAGAACGAACACACAAAATAAGCTTTAAAAGCTTAGTAAGCCATATAAAAATAAAACCATCCTATGAACATTTACATATCGATTCAAATATGTTAAGCATAATTAATCACATATATGATCACAAACATTTCTCATGGTACACATATTCAATTTCACAATTGAATTCATCAATTACTTCTCTTTTTGATACTCGTATGAATTTCATATGTACTTGATTCACTTAGTTCATTCTCATATTCTTTCTTGACTTGACTTTGCCCTTTGAACCAGTCAGAATTTTTAAGGATTCTCAAAAGTCACATAAGCCCATACAATGCCATATCTTAGATATGGTCTTACATGTTATCACGTATCAATGTCTCTGCCCCAGACAGGGTTTTATACGAAATCGATTAACGATGCCAATGTCCCAGATATGGTCTTACATGTAATATCTTAATACAATGCCAATGTCTCAGACATGGTCTTACATATAATTACGTCTTGATAACCTAATGTCATGACATTTATATCTTATACTATTCCAAAAGTTCATATGGCACTTTTGGATGTCGTAACTTCGTCGATTCATGTTCATATTTGATCGTTCAACATTCGTAACAATTCAATGATAATAAAACATATATAATTTTATTCAAAGATATTTATTTGCATATGAACTTACCTCATAGTTGGAATAAACAGACGAGGTCAACTATTCAATAACTTTTGATTTCCCTAGGTCTAAATCTGATTTCTTTTGTTCTTGATCTATATACATTCAAAATTAACTTATTTAATCACATATTCATTCAATTTCAACCACAAACACATATTTGGGCATTTTTACACTTTAGCCCTAAACTTTCACATTTCTTACAATTTAGTCCTTATTTCATAAAATCACAAATTACATAATTTCTTTCTAATTTCATGCTATTTGAATTTTCATAGTATACATATTAGCCCATATTCATCATTTATTCACACATTTAACCTCACATTTTCACATTTTCAAAAATTAACCCCTTTCATGAAATTTCACTAAAAATCACTTTATAAAACATGATAATCTATCAAAAAATACTCATTTTCCATCATCAAACATTCAAGAAATCAAGCATTCATCAATGGAAACTTTCAAAATCATCAACACTTTCAAAAATTGAAGCATGGGCTAGCTAGAACACAAAGCAACGATCACAAAAACGTAGAAATCATAAAAAATCAAGCTCAAAACATACCTTAATCAAGCTGTGTGCGCCGAACCCTAAAGGAACAATGAATTCTTTTCTACTTCAATATTCGGCTAACAAGAAGAAAGATGGACAAAATTTCATGTTTTGTTGTATTTTAATTAACAAAATTACAAAATTACTTATTTACCCTTAATAAATAAATATTAAAATTCCATTAACTATAGGGATATTTGTCCGTCCATCAATCCAATGGTTTAATAACACCATAAGGACTTCCACCTTTTAATCTCATAGCAATTAAGCACTTTTAACATATAGCATGCTACTTTTGCATTTTACGCGATTTAATCATTTTTCTCAAATTGAGCTATTTAACAATAAAATTAGCTCACAAAATTTTCACACATACGTATTCACATGCTGTAAACGTATAAAATAATATTAAAATTATTTTACGATTTAGATTTGTGGTTTTGAAACCACTTTTCTGATTTAGCTAAAATTGGGTTGTTACATCTGTTGAGAAGAAGACGGGGTTATGGACGATAAAAAAGTTCACCAGTCTGGATAAGTGTTGCCTCTAGTAAAGTATCACGGGGTTTTTAAGGTTTTATTAATTAGGGTTTTACATAGTCATGTGGTTGTAGGTGTTTCATAGGATCATCTGAAGTTGGATTCAGATATGATCGCAGACATAATACTATCGATGGTGAAAGTGGATTCAAGAACTGTTGTGTCAGTTTTAATTGCAAATATTCGTAGCAAATTTAACTACACGCATTCGTACCGCAATGCATGGATAGCAAAGCAGAAGGCTTTGGAGATAATACACAATGGGTGGGACGCATCATACAACGAGGTATGATAGTAGTGTTAGGTGCTGGAGAGGTACGTCTCAGGTTGCATAATAGATCTGAAAATGAAGCCTACATACCACAACGATTTCTTGCTTCGTGGATGCCGAGTCTTCCGCCGTCTATTTTGGACCTTCAAAGAATGCTCTGAAGCATTTCAATATTGCAAGCTATTAGTACAAGTAGATGGTACCTTTATGTATGGTAGATATACCCATCAACTATTGTTGGTTATGGTACAGGATAGTAATCGGAGGATCCTTCCAATTGCGTTTACAATAACACTGAGGGAGAAAGTAGACGACTAGGATTTTTTTCTGTCTAGGTTGAGAAGGCATGTCTGCCCCCAACTTGATATATGCATTATCTTGAATCAATAAACTAAAATATATCTCCAATTGAACGACAGGGAAGCCTCTGAGACTGCACACATTATCGGTACTGTTTAAGGCACGTTGCGTCCAACTACTACCAGCAATATTCCTCTACCGCTGAGCGATCACAAGTGACCAAAATGGGTATGTAATCACCACCAATATTATTTGGTTTGTAATATTCCGTTTGTTTTTATATTCTTTGGTATTCAATTGTCACTGCCAACTTCTATTGACAGGGTACGAGATCATGAAGGATAGTTTTCATGAAATGTTGGAAATCTTATGGTAAACTAACTCGGTAGGGGCACGGTACCTCACTAATATACCCTTCAATCAGTGGACACAATCCTACGATGGTGCTCTATGATATGACCACATGTCCTTAAACCTAGTGGAATGCATCAATTCTATTTTAACTGTAACATGCCATTTGTTGATAACCTCGATTGTCAAAGAGACATACTTTCGTTTGATGGAACTGTTCCCAAAGCGAGCGGCGAGTTATGCTGGGCAAATACAGGGATGCCATGTATGGTGCCCGGTCATACTGGAACAAATTAAAAAGGAAAAGGCACGAGCCAACTGCATACACGCAGTTTGTCACTCGCACGACAACCTATGGTTTCGGGTAACGGAGTTTGACAGACCGAACCAAGGTATTTTCAGGTGACAGTACCATGTACACCTAAGAAATAGGACTTGCAATTGTGAAAGATTTGACGCACTTCGTTTTCCATGCGGTCATGCAATTTTAACTTGTATCAATCTTTGTTTGTATCCCATGAACTTTGTCGATGAAGTGTATAAATTAGAAAACTTGTACAACGTGTGGAAACATGTATTCCCACCAGTCCTAGATGAACGTAAGTGGCCGCCTGTATCGTTTGCTCCGTTTAAGTTGTTACCCAATAGAAGATTGCGTTGCAAACCAAAAGGTTGACCCATGTTCACTCAAATACGTGACAACATGAATATCTGAGACAGGTCAAACAAACTGAGGTTATGAAGGTGGTGTAGGAACCCGGTGTAACACCCCGTACCCAAGACCGTTGCCGGAGTCGGACACGAGGTGTTAACGGATTAAATTCACTTATTTTCATAGTCCATTTTAAAAATTTCCAGACAAGCTGGCTAACTGCGTCACTGTCACCTTAAAAATCATATCTTGAGTTCCAAAACTCGAAAACCAGTTTCGCAAATTTTTCCTAAAACTAGACTCATATATCCATCTATAAATTTTTTTCTAGAATTTTTGGTCGAGCCAATTAGTACAGTTTATTAGTTAAAGTCTCCCCTATTTCAGGGTTTGACTACTCTGACCTTCATGCATTACGACTTAGATATCTCCTTGTACAGGGCTTCAATACTTATTCCGTTTGTTTCTAAAGAAACTATACTTGAAAAGGAATCTTTACATATAGGGCATGACTTCTAATTATCTCTGGTTAATTTATAGTGAATTTCCAAAGTCGGAACAGAGGATCCAGAAATCGCTCTGGCCCTGTTTCACGAAAACTTAGACATCTCATAAAATATGGCTCATATGATCTTTTCGTTACTTTCATATGAAAATAGATTCATCAAGGTTAAATTACATATTTTATTCACTATTTAATTCCATTCCTACTATTTTTAGTGATTTTTCAAATCCACACCACTGCTGCTGTCAACATCTGTTTTTAAGGTAAACTTCACCTATTTCATGGTTTTCCATGAATCAACTAGAGTTTGTCATACATAGCACCAAAATGATCATGATTAACCATTCCAATGGCTAATCGTTACCAAACATTTCCATACCTCTCAATGAACAACATACAAAACGATTATAATGCTATGCTCAAAGTATATATAAGCCATTTTCGCATGGCTATCCAAATTTATACAAAACCAAAGGGTCCATGACCAACAACAAAAAGAGTAGTCCTATACATGCCATTTTCAGAGTTCAACCAAAAGTGTACCAAAAGGGCTTTGATAGTGTGGACGACTTCGATTTCGACAATCCCGAGTCCGATAGCTGACGAACCAAAATCTATAAAACAGAGATTCAAAGAACGGAGTAAGCATTTAATGCTTAGTAAGTTTTGAATAATGAAATTAGTTTCGGCTAAGGTATAACATTCATATAGCTAAATGAATAACTTCATATATGCACACTTTCATAATCATACTTACTTTACACTTCAACCAATATATTCATACACAAGGTATCAAACCTATCTAGAGGCCGAAAATTCGTTAATCAATTTAACGGATACTATTTAAAACGAATCGAATTTTCCGATGCATGTATGAAATTATTACAGCAAGATCGCTCACTTCCAAACCCAAGTATCTTCGGGATTTAGCCGGATATAACAACTCACACAAATGCCTTCGGGTCCTAGCCCGGATACAGCAACTCGCACAAATGCCTTCGGGTCTTAGCCCAGATATAGCAACTCGCACAAATGCCTTCGGGTCTTAGCCCGGATATAGCAACTCGCACAAATGTCTTCGGGTCTTAGCCCGGTTATCATCCGAATAATCATGCACATATGTCCACAAATCATAACACATTTTATTTCGTTATCATTACTAGAACTCAGACACAAGGCACTTATCTACCATTACCATTTTCGGCCCAATAGCCACATACTAAGAGCATGGTTTTGATTCGCTATATAACATGATCTAATCAAGTCATAATCTAAGTTCCATTACTCGAAAACTTACCTCGGATGTTGTCGAACGATTTCAACGGCTATTCGATCACCTTTTCCTTTCCTTTATCGGATTTAGTCCCCCTTTGCTCTTGAGCTTAATTTAACAAATAAATTGATTTAATCATTTTGAACATCAAGGAGGAATTTAAGGTACTTAGCCCATATATATATTAGGCATTAGAGTCATATATGTATGAAATCATGAATCAAATTCAACATTTTAGCCAATATTCCCTTTTAGCCGATTTCCTAAGTCAAGATAAGGCCATCAATATGCTTACCTATAGCCGAACGTACAACATCAATCTATGTATTCATTCATGTGGCCGAATATGCATGTCTATGTTGAGGCCGATTATTTACTTAATACATTCCACAAATATGGTTACTTGTATTGACTAAATACCATTTTGTTTCAAGTTCAAAACTCGGCGAATACACATATATATACACTAGTAATCAAATACTAACATTTGCACTTCACCTTAATAGCTAGCTTAGCAAACCTTAGTTTAACATATAATTGTTCATAACACAATTAAAGCATCCTCTCCATTCCATCAATTCAAAACACATACATCACTCAATAATATTCCAAGTCATATTCGCCTTAGTACACACTTGTTAGCCGATTTTTCTCCATTTAGCAACTAATGCACATATGTGCTCATTTGCTAGACTCTACTTCACCTAACTACCATTTCTCATCCAAATAACATGAACAACATTTACTCATGACATCAAGCATTCTTTAATTCGGCTATCACTAGTATAAGCTCCTTACCTTAATATTAACCTAAGATGACCGAATGCTATTTAACCCAAGTCATCAAGAGTTTTATTATTTAACACCTTAGATATCCATTTCAAGACACTTAGCCGGCCTTTGATCAAGACTTTAAACAAAGTCTATGTTCGGCTATCCCACACATGTGTGTTATTAGTTTAAAGTTTTAACAAGATTAATTTCTTTCATCAACAATCTTTTTGTTTCTTTATCCATCAAAACTTAAGGGTAAGAAAGAAAGAAAAATCAAGTTCTTCTCACACATACCATAACCGAAAGTTCCATCCAACCCTCTAAATTCAAAATTTTAGTATGGCTAGGTAAGAAAAACATGATGATTAACCTGAACAAACTAAGATTTCAAAAGAAAGAATAACAAAATTTACTAACCTTCTCTTCATTCAAAAGGCCGAATGCCCCCCTCTTTTTCTTCTTCTTGTACGGCTAAGAAGAACAAAGTGATACCTTTTTTTTTTCTTTTCTTCACCCTTCATCCCCTTATTTTATTACTAACTCTTTTATTTTATTCTTTCCAACATGAAACATTAACACACCATGCTTAAAATATGCTATGACCCATAGCATGGCCGGCCACTAGCTCAAATTTTGGGCAATTTGACATGCAAACCCATCATTTCTATAACATGCATTAATAGGCCACTTTACATTTGCCTAGCACATTTCTAAATTTTCTCACATAAGTCCTATTTACTAAAATTCACCTACAATTAAACAAAATTCAAATATGAAATTTTCACACATGCATATATACATATAATAAGCATCAAATATGACAGCTAATTATTTTTATGACTCGGTTTTGTGGTCCCGAAACCACTTCCCGACTAGGGTCA
Source organism: Gossypium arboreum (assembly GCF_025698485.1). Classification (NCBI taxonomy): domain Eukaryota; kingdom Viridiplantae; phylum Streptophyta; class Magnoliopsida; order Malvales; family Malvaceae; genus Gossypium; species Gossypium arboreum. Next base: position 12,756,578 of record NC_069076.1, on the reverse strand, counting down.
CATTAGGGCTGTCACACCCGGGCCATATAATGTGTAACAACCCGTTTTTAGTAGTGTCAGAAACAATGATTTTGGGACCAAAATTCCAATGAGTAAATTATTATTTTAATGTTTATTTAATGTCTACGAGATTATATTAAAGTTTCGCTAAGAAATTTTGAAATTTAAATGGTTAATTAGGTAAAAAGGACTAAATCGTAAAAGGTAAAAAAGTTGAGTTCTATTAGATAAAGGGGTCGATTGGTTATGGAAATGAAATTTAATGAACTTGAGTGGTAAATATGTCATATTTAAAGTTATTGGATGTACATGGATAGGTTTTATTGAAATTTTTAATTAGTAATAAGGTTATATGGTAATTTGGTAAATAAAAAAAAACTAAGTAAATAAAACATAAAATAAAGATGATATCTTCTTTATTTTGTTTCAAACCCTAAAAATAGCCATTGGAGAAGAAGTGTTACTCGATCAAGCTTAGTTTGATGCATGTTGGTGAATTCAAGCCACATTTTTAATGATTTTTATGTTTTTGTAATAGTTTTAGCTTAATCTAGCTAGCTCGGGGGTCAATTTGCAAAATTTTGCAAAGTTAGAAGGATTTTTCATGGATTTTTTTATTATGTTTTGATGTTAGTTGAAGGGTTATTTATCTTTGTTGTAAAATAAACATGTTTTGTTAAGTGATTTTTGTTGAATTATGGAAATAGGGATTAAATTGTTAAAAGTATAAATTCTTGAGTTTTGTTGTGAATTTTTGATAATTATGAGTTGTTTCAAGGTCCCTAGTAACATTGGTTAAATTGGATTTAAGCTAAAATGAACTATATTCAAGTTATGAGCTTAATGACTAAATTGTGAAAAGTTAAAATGTTAGGGAAATTAGTAATTTTGCATAAATATGAATTATAGATTAAATTGAATTCTAGAAGTACTTAATTGATTGAAATTATCCATTTAGATCAAGATAAACCACCATCGGGCTTAAATCGAGAAAAAGCTAAAGCTTCGATTAGTTCGACTTTACTTCTATGCCATATTTACGTAAAAATTATAAAAAATATTAAGTTAAAATATAATAATGAAATAAAAAAACAATATTAAAATTTATTCTTACCATTTGTAATTGGTTGGCGAATATGTGCTTGTTATCAAGACGGATTAAAGATCCGACCATTGCTAAATTATGTTGAACACGAATAATTTTTTTAAAAGAATCTTGAAAATATTAATAAAAAATAAAAAAATAGAATTTAGGAAAAAAAATTAAGAGAGAATTTGAGAGATTTTTGAGAGCTGATTGAGAAATTTGAGAGATTTAAGAGAGAATTGTGAGAAATGTGAATGAGAAGAAGGTGTGGAGGGTTTATAGTTTTTTTAAACCGTTTTAACATTTGGAAGTGATTGTTGAAGGGGGGGGAACACACTGACTTGGACGCGTTTTATTGATCAAAAGGGAAAAAAGCACTAAGCTAGACATGCCTTTCTAACTTTCTTTTGAAAACGACATCAATTAAACACATTTTTGTAAAATTGTCCTATTTCCATAACTTTTAACAAAATTTAACCACTTCCGTTATCATTTTAAAAATTGGCTTCTTCTGATATTTTACCCATGTTCCTAAAAATAAAAATAGTTTAAATAAAATGAAAGCGAGAAAAAAAGAGTAAGAAATAGTATTGTGTTTTTAAAGAGAAAGAGAGAAGATGTAATTGATTGAATCAACGAAATAGCATTGGGATTTAGGGTCGGGTGATCCGTCTTTTGAATTTTGACCCGAGGATGACGGGAAAAAAATTCAAAATTATATATTAAAAAAATAGCGGTTCCTTCTCTTGAAATTTGGCGCTTTATTTCCAGTCATTTCTCCAAAGAAGGAAAGGGAAAATCAGTAGACCAAATACCGCCCACCGGCCTCCGAAACAACGCCGCTGCAAATTGAACTCTTAGAGTAAAAAGAACAATGGTATTGCTCCGGCAGCAACAACAGCCACGGAAGAGATCTTCCTCTTCCTTTGTCCCTTCTTGTCCTCCGCCTAAAATCCCCAAACCTCAAAACGACATCGGCACTGCCGTTGATGCTGTTGAGAAGATGGTTTCGATCTTAGCTGAGGGCGGTTGTACCTTGGTAAACCCGTTGGGCCCGCCCTCCCTTCCTTCAGATCCCTACAAGCTCCGCCGCCAGCTCTCCCGCCTCTTTTCTTCTACTGACGATCGCTCCGTTTTTCTATCTGGTTTCTCTTCTTACATTCAGTCTTCCTCCAATCTTCGCAGGTCTGTTCACTCTTTTTCCACTTGCTAACTTAAAATTTTTCGTTTTTGCTTCCCCGTTTACATGCATAATCTATCTGTTGCCTAGCTTTTTAACTTATCGTACTGAATTTTCTTTTAGTTTTTGGCTTTATTATTTCTTTTGGATTTTAGGACCAATCAGTTACTCTATCCTTCTATATATATGTTTTCTTGAGAATAGAATGAGATTCAGTTGGAAGGTGTTTTAAGGTTTTCGCATTGCTTACTCCATTGGTATTTATGACCAAATGCCTCATTTTTCCTACAAATTAAATGCTTTCAGGGTTCTCATGTCTTCAAACGGAAGTAATTTTGGTCCCGCTAGAAGTGAAAGCTTAGTCCGGCATCTCTTGCTGGTTGCACCGATCCAATTAGACCTCCAAATTATGCTCCTTGAGAAACTTCCTGAATATTTTGATGTAGTTCCTGGAGATTCCCAAACATCATTGTCCCTTGAAGATGATGTTTCTAGGCTTATCATTAATCAGTTTCGATGGCTTGATTTTGTTGTTGATCCTAGTTCCTTCACCGATAAGTTATTGCAAGTTCTTTCCATTTGTCCTTTACACTTGAAGAAAGAGATAATTGGATCATTGCCTGAGATCATTGGTGATCAAAATAACAAGACTGTAATTGATTCCCTTGAGCAAATGCTTCATGAGGACCCATCTGTAATTGTTCCTGTGCTCGATTCTTTTTCAAATCTTAATTTGGATGATCAGTTGCAAGAACAGGTTTATTCTCTTCTGTTTAGTTTTTCCACTACGTGGTTTACTTGATTTTTATTTTATTTATTTTAATGTTCTATCAAATAATGCCATTTCTTATAAGTGGTAACAAATCTGCATAGTAGTTATTGCAAGGTTAATGCAAATGAAACTTTCTGCTCTTCACCATAGAAGACAACGATAGATCTTGGATTCAATATTTTGTCTTCTTGTCCTACAAAAATACAGCTATTTAAGGCAGCGCAAGTAATCAGTGGTTCAGGGTCTTTTGTTCAATATTACACCTGAAATAAAATACAGGATTGGAATTGAGTATTGAATGTTACAATTCAGTTCTTTTATAGTCGTAAATAAGTTAGAAGCTTATGTCTGTTTGGTTACCCAGAGTGAGGTAATTGTAGTTATGGTAGACAAGCTGTGCTCCTGGGTTTAGCAGTTAAGTTGAATTAAGGATAATTAGCACAAAGGCTGTTGAGTTCGGTAATTGAGGTTTCTAAGGAGGAGGGAAAATGCCTAGGTGATTTCACTTTGTGTTCTCTAGGCACTCACAGCTATAAAAGGTATTCAACTTCACCTGAATTCACTCAGTATTTGATACAGAAACCTTCTTATTGTGTCTTCTGAAGTTAGAAGGCTAGGTCAGGCTATACATAGACCACCTTTGGCTTGCAAGAACAAAGACAGTTCCAAACGGGTTCACCATACATAATATTAGTACACCAATTTAAGGCCCCTGAAATATCCAATACGCTCATTTCTAGGAAGACTTGAATTTACAGGAATGTCTAAACCAAACCCAAACCATTGAACAAAAACTTAAACTGAACCAGCCACAAGTAACATTAAACCTAGATCTGCAGAGGAGTCCCAAATAGTGACCTTAATCAGCCTTCTTTGCCATTAATACACTTTTTATTTGATCCTTCCAGTAATTTCATCAAATGTATATTGCCTTTTGTTTTTTGTATTTCTACTTGTTGATGTGAAAATATGTAATGCCATTAGCTCAATTGAATATTCTCTAACAAATATATAAATATTTTCCTTTCAAGTGGCTTTTTGACCTTTATTGACTGGAGAAACTTGACTTGAGCCCTCTTCTTTTCATCATTCTAATACAATTTTTAGCAGCCGATGAAAATTTTAAGGTGCTATGTAGCTCTTGCTTTGATATCTAATTTAATTCTCTTTCTTTACATTGAAGGTCATAACCATAGCACTATCATGCATTAGAACAATTGATGCGGAGCACATGCCCTGTCTGCTTCGATTTTTACTGCTCTCTGCCACACAACTAAATGTTCGAAGAATAATCTCACAGATACGTGAGCATTTAAAGTTTGTTAGGACACCGCATAATCGCACAATGCAAAAAAATAAACTCAAAGGGAAGTTGGTTGTTGACAACACAGAGGCATCTGTTCTAGATGCTTTGAGATCTAGCCTTCAATTTAAGAGTGTAAGTAATTTATCCTCTTTCCTATTTGACAATACATGTTTTTATATCCTCTTTTCTTATTTGACAATTTATGGTTTTAATTTGATACGCTCTTTTATATCTACACATTACCTATAGCTACTCTGTCAAGAGATTTTGAAGGAATTGAATGGCCTTGAAAAACCTCGAGATCACAAAGTAATCGACATGTGGCTGCTTATACTATTGTACACAAATGGTGAGTCCATGCGAAAAAGCGTTGAAAAGGTGTTTAAGAAGAAAATTGTTGAAGGTTGCATTCAAGAAGTTATGCTTGATCAATGCATTCGTGGGAACAAGGAACTCGCACAGGTATATGTTGCTATTCTTCGGCTTTAAGATCATTCCAATTTTGCTGAATATATTCCAGAAACTCATCTGATTGCATCTTTTTTTTTTCTTAGGAATATTTCCTTTCCTTCCTTTCTTTATCTGAGTATATATTGGCTTGCAAAGAACAAAAGGCAAGGGATTTTGGCATTTACATGTATACTCTTCTTTTTGAAGAGTTTGCTGATACTTATTCAAGACAGGAAGTAAGCATCAATATATTCCTTTCTCTGAAGATTAGGTTCATTTTCTCCAAGAGACTTTCATGTGGCTTTGTGCAGGTTCTTGGTGCACTAGTTACTCATGTGGGCTCTGCTGTTAGTTTTGAAGTTACTTCTGCTCTTCAGATTATGGCTTCACTTGCCTCAAAACATGCAAGGGAACTGATTCCACTTTCTTATCATATAAATGGTAGCTAAGTTTTTGCTTTCAGATTTTCTTTATCTTTTGCTGCTATTGTGTTCTTCATTAGTTTAATGTTATTCTCAGGAATCTTGGACTACTTGGAGGGATTGACTGTAGAAAATCTTTATAAGGTTTATTGCTGCTCATTATATTTTTGATCTTTTAAGCTTTATAAGGATAAAGTTGTACGTGGAAGTGTCATTAACATTCAGTCAGTGTAGGTTTATGAGGTCTTCAGCCATATGGCACTGCTAGCTCGCTCTAGTGCTGACTGTTTGGGCTCTTCCATTGCAAATGAACTTTTTATTATTGTTCGGAAGCAGGTATCTGGCACCAGCATGGCTTTTGAGAATAGAGTGCTTTGAACATTGACTTTTAGTGCAATTTTTGGATTGCATCTCTTAATTTTCTGTGCTGTAGATTTAAGTGGAGGATCTTAGCAATGGAAGTTACTTTGACTAGCATTACCTTCAATTGGGCAGGTTGGCCATCCGGATCTGAAGTACAAAAAGATGGGTCTAATTGGAATCTTAAAAATAGTTTCATGTCTAGGGGTTGAAAGTAATGTCACTTCATCATCACCATTTCAGGTAGCACCTAGTATCAGTGTATCCCCTATCCGTGGCTCTTGGTTATTATATGGCTATTTAGTTGTTGATCACTTGATCGTACTTAAAGATTGCAGCATATTATTATAACTGCACATACTACATGTGGCATGTTGTGATCTTGAAGGTAAATTGCGGTTTTCTTTTTCCTTTAATCATGTCTGTTGTTTATCCTTCATTCCTGAAGACTGGTTAGAAGCAAAACAAAAGCAGAAACCTGCTGAAAATTGACAAAAACTTTTATCTTGACACATCACAAGCTACTGTAAAAGTTTCTTTCCAGGAGGTTGATGGTTTGAATAATTGCTTCGGCTGGGCATTACTGGCATTAAAACTGGTAGTCAGAAAGTCTATGTTACAGCTTGGGGTGACTGAATGCATTTGACAATGCATATGAGAAGATATGATGTAAATTGATAGTTCCACTGTTACTGGTGCCAGTAAATCCACAAGTAGTCTGAAGAACATAGTTTTTTCATTAGTTACAAGAAACTTTTTAATGACTTAAAAAAATCAACAAGTGCATCTTGAGTCTAGACCATTATATGGATGTTAAAGTAGTGCATCAAAAGTATGGAGATCAATAGTTGTGCTTGAAACAATTAAAACCCATTTCTTCCAATGTTTCAGACCATAATAAAAGCTAAGATATGAGTGAAGTTGTGGTCTCTCGATAAGGTATATAGAAAAGTCTCCATGTCTCGTCTGCAGCCACATTTTAAAAGGGAGTCAACAGCTTCTCTAGGATAGAAAATAATTGCACCAAGGCCACCTTAGTGGACAGAACAGTTCAAACAGTTTGGATGGATCCTAGTTGAAGAATAGTTGTGCATATTAAGAAGAGAGCAGAAACTGAAATTGAATCTACCTACAATTTTCAAATTCTTTCTCTTCTGGAACTATTTTACTGTGTAATGCTCTGTTCTTGTCTATGTTTGATTTTTATTGTTTTTCAAGTACTTATAAGTGTTGATCGTGAAATCCTTTCTCGTGCTTTCAGCTAACAGGAAAATATAGGAAACTTCTTGTCATTCTCTTTCCCTGTTGAGTAGCTTAGGATGTTTGATTTCACCTTTACTGTTCATTCACCTTTCTGAGACCTCAAATTTTATTATCTTGAGCAAACAGAAATCAAATGCTGAGGAGGCTGTGGAGCTCCTTGAAACTGGCTTAGAATCTTGCAAACAATCATGCTTGTCATTGATCTTCTTTTACGATGAACTGACTGCAATTTTAGAAAGTACAACTCTTCACCCTATTATCATGGATTGGTGAGACAACTTCAACAATCTATTATTACTGTCATGTAGATTGCAAGTTTTAAGGATTTAGGAAGATAATAAAACTATTAATTGCATGTGCGAAAGTTGTCTTTTGCAGGATTGGCAAGCATTTAGGAGAATTTGAATCTATATTTCTGTCTGATCTTGATGGTGGGCAGTTGCCTAGCAGGATCCCGTATTGCGGTTTAGAAGGTAGGTTTAAAAATGCTGTCTGTGCTTGCCTGAAGTTTTATGTAAATTCATGATAGACTATAGTCTATTCTTTCTACTTTTTACTTCTTTAGGGGAGCTATGGATGAACTTGGACGGTGAAATGTCTCCTATTTGTCTGAACATTCTGCCATTGGCTTCTTCTTCTCAGTAATGTTTTTTAATGCTTTCGCTTGAATCTGAATGTCCTCCTTAGAGATTGGGTATAGTGAACTTGGAATCTTCTCTTGCAGAAATGCTTCTTTGCAATTTCTTCCTGCTAACTTCCATTTACTATCAACCGTAAGTGTATACTGTTTTAGTCATCAGAAGTATTATAAAAGAAAGCTTTCTAATAAATTGATATCAATGACAGGTTGAACAGTTGACGAACCAAGGATCTCTTGGTGGAATTGATGCATTACTTGGCTGTCCTATGCTACTTCCCTCGTCTAAGGTCAGATCAAGCATAACACTCACGACCATCATATTGTTTCACCATTGAGTCTCAGAGTTTCATGATGCTATTGCATTAAAAATGCTTTTCTCAGTGTGATTTTCCTCTATGTAATAGCTATTGTTTGAGTTAGATCCTTAACATTTTAATCTTCTGTATACAATTGTGATTTGTTCATGAAGTTTGCCAAGTATTGGAAAACTTCAGAACTAATACAACTTTCTATGATTTAAAACTATTTTATGTCAACCTCTTAAGTGTTTATCCACACTGTTTTACTTAAGAGGACAGTTGTTTTCTTCTCATTTCTTCTATGACTTAAAAGTTGTGAATATTTTTGTTTCCTATCCTATGGTACTTAAAATTATGTTGATCTTTCTTAGCTCTCTATTTTTATTTTATTGTTCATATTTTTTTATTGGACCATTTTTCTGACATGGACTCCTTTTCTACTATGCCAGTACTTCTTAGAAGCTGAATGGCAGTCTCTGACAGGAAAGCAGAAACAGATTATTTGTCTCTCTCTTTATTATGCAATGAACTGGATAAGGGAACTGGTGAATAGTTTACTCTGAGATGTTGATTTTAAGTAACATGTTTGTTAAACATGCAATTGAGGTTTATAGCTCTTCCACTGCTACAGCTCAATGCCTTCTGCACACAAGTAGATGGGAGATTTGAATGCATAAGTCAGACCTCAAAGGATGACATAATGCAGAAGCTATTAAAGCGAATGAGGAACCTAGTGTAAGTCATCAAATCCTCACTCCTTGCTAGTTTGTCCATTATCCTTAAATCAGATTAAGATATAAGGAGAGACCAAGGGCAATTATGCTGGCAGGTTTCATGTGAAATATAATTTCACCGGGATTGAAAAAAACTGCATTGGATGAAGGTATACTAAAAAAGGGGATCTTATCTTATATCAGGAGAAAAAGGAGAGATGTTGGCCCTCACCTGACATAGAATGTAGTAAGCTAGTTACGATGCTTCTATAAGGAAGAAGTTGGTTTTCCCAACTTAGCAAGCCTCCCTTCACAAGAGGAGAGGCTAAGGCTGGCTTAAGCACATTTTTGGTTTAGTGTTCTCATTTAGGTTTTGCTCTTGTTTGGTTGCTAAAAAACATGGCAACCTTTTAGCGGCAGTCTTTTCTCCTTATCCAGTCAATTGAGGATTTAAGAATAATCACGAACAAAATTGGTGTGTAGTGGATCTATGAAATTTTAACTATTTGCCCAACTAAGTAATACAAGTCATGTTTTAGTGTATGGAAATGTAGCTATGTTGAGGTTCTTGGTAGCCTAATTCATTATTATGAATTACAGCTTCTTTGGTTTATCCTTCGGGGTGTCGCATATCATATCGTATTATGAACTAATTCTATATACTGATGGTAAGAACCAGCTGGCTGTTGATGCAGATTTCTCGAAAGCTTGTTAAGTCATTCCATCAGAATGTGTCCTGTAACACTACCTCAGCTCCATCTTCGAGTGGAGCATTGTGGATCAACATTCATAAACCAACCAAACCATGTGGGGAATAAAGAAAAGAAGAATGAGCCTAAGATGAGACCTGAATCCACATCTCCAAACAAGAGGAAGCATAAAAAGACTTCAAAGACCTCAGCAATTGGTACAGATGGAAACCTACACCAGCAAACATTGTTTGATGTGTTGAGGAAAGCAGGAGCAGTGACAAGCCAAGAGGTACCAGATAAGGTTTCTTCAAAAGATATGGCAACCTCAACATCAGTGGATCACAATTCTCATGTCTTTAATGAGTCAGTGCTTATAGAAGTTTCTCCAGTTTCCCAAGCTCTGGAATCACAGAAATTTAGGTTCAGGCCTCTTCTATTGGAATGCTTTTCCATTTTGACTTTTTCAAAGGTGTGTCTCCTTACAGTTTAACTCTCAACTATTGCACAGTTCCTTTAAATTTTGTGTTAGAATGTGGCATTTGACTGGCCAATGCATAATCATTTGTTGTATGTGATTTACATAATCTTGGGACTCAGTAAAGATAATTCATCTGAACTTCTCATGGCCTACGTTCCTGTCTCCGTTTCAAGTGCCTTTAGAATAATATGTTTGTTAACCTTTTTTATGTGCTAATTAAGTTGTTTGCTCATTGCTTGTTGACCTAGCAGGTGTAGCATTTAGTCCTAAAATATCAAAATGCAATTTTACTTAATGAGGCCTATTTTTCTTGTTTTCTATTAAAAGAATGATCATAGTCAAATGTGACTTTTCAAATGTAGGACCATGACACCTGTTGCTCTGACCCTGTGGCTGAGGTATATTTTTCATGTAGTTCTTTCTTTCCTTCAAATCATATAAATAAAATGATTAGGTGACATGTAGAAAACTTGTTATTTCTGGACAGTTGCCCCTATACCTGTACCTTATTCATGATCTTCAACACAAACTGGATTACTTTGCTGCTCCGACCAAACAATGTTCCTCAAGGAACAGTATTGCTGCTGCTGTTACCAGGATGACATTGGATGAATTTCTTAGCAAAATTAGACCACTCTTTCAAAGTCTTAAGAGTAACTTAGACAGTTCGTTCTGTATTCTTAAAGAAGGAGAAGGTAACATGATAGTTTCATTTTGTTGGCAACACCATGTCTTCTATATTCTTGTAGTCTTAACAAATGTATTGTAGGTAACAAAACTTGTCAAGAACACTGGAAGTTTCAATCCACTGCTGCTGGCAACCCAGATTTAACCAATGTTGTGCCATCAAATTCTTCAATTTCTACTATGGTGTTTAAGGAAATACTTAATTGTTTCAGTAAGGTGAATACTTTTACTCACCTTTACCTTTGAGTGTACATACATGTCTGTGCGGCACTTTCCATCTTGACAACTGATGCTTTTATTTGGTTTATGTTTCGATAGAAAAATTTCTTTTCTGAAAAAGTTGTATTCTACTCCTAAAATAGTTTTTCCTCGAACAGATGCTAAACCTTTCTGAAGTTCAAAGGTACAGATCAGTTCTTTCAGATCTCCTTGAGGCCTTTCAGCCTGATAAAGCATTAGATTCTGGTTCCTTAGATGTGCACCCTTGTCCTTCACCTGGTACAATAGAATATTTGTATCTTGGTGCTTGTTCATTTGTAGAGTGTATCCTTGATGCAGGTGCAAAACTCTTGCCTTTATTCCGTTGTTCTTTTATGGTGCTTATTTATCCTTTCATTATAGCTAATTTGTATCAGATTCTACTCCACAGTATGTTCTTTCTCCTTTATTCTGGCATCAGAGGCTCTTTTTACTTTGGAATCAGCTGTTACATCATTTCAGAAGGTCATGGATAAGTTGGACGGAGATGATAAAATCATACAGTCAGCGTTTCACCAGATCCTTACTTTATTGCGTGGCAGACTTGCATCTTCTGCTAAGAAACTTTTGAAGCATAAATGGGACAATAAAAATCTTGAGAATGGCTGGAAGAACAAAGTGAGGCCAATTACATTATGTTTGATTGTGATTTCTTACTTTAGCATACCATGTAGTTATGCATATAGCTACTGAAATACATGCTGGTTTTTCCAGGGAGAAATGGTACAAAAGATACTGCGGACTTACTTAGAATATGATGAGTCAATTTCTGATTTGCTTGATGAGCTTGCCTGCACAATTTTGCCACAGGTATTTGACTTTGTTGAGTTGACATTTGTTGCAAGGTTAATAGTGTGCTTCAGAAATTGTCCTTCAATGCTATGTTTATACATTAGGGATCTGCCAGTTTTTCTATGTACGTCCTCTGTCCTAGCAATAGAATTGCTCTTCCTTCTTAGAGAGTTAAGAGCAGGTGGCTTACATGTGATGAAGGACAAGATCATGCTAGTTCTATTGGAAGTGTCGATAAAAGTTTGGATATCTGTTGCTGGCATTTTGTACAGGGATATGTTGGTCATTTCTTTTACTTCAATACTTTAACATTTGATCCTGCATTTTCTCATATTAAGGGGATAATGGTGTGGAATATAGTCATGCTTATTGAAGGATTATATTTTGGACATGTTTCATTAGTTTCATATTATATTTTATTGGGTTCAATTGTAAATTTCAGTATCGAGGAAACTTTTAGTGAATTTGGAGTTATAATTGTTGTTTGATTTTTGTATTAATATTAACTTTTAAGGTGTAGCACTGTAGCCTATGAGTGTTCATCTTGACTTTTAGTTACAGATAATACTATTGGGTTCATTTTTATGGGTTAGTTAGCCTCACGAGTTAAAAGACACATTCAGTTGCAAAGTTTATACAAATAAGAAAAAGGGAGGTATGTGCATTACCTTCTCACAGTGAGTTTTAGTTCTCATACTTGTTTTAGTTTCATGTCATTTAAAATTGAACTGCCAATTTTAATAAAACACAACTGAATATTTTTTGCTACTTGTTTCTTTTTTCACACGCAGAAAATGGTTGCCACAATTCTGATTACGGATTATTGAGATCTATATATTGATAAATTGGATTTCCTTGCCTAATTCTCTTTTCTTTCTGATTTCTACCCCAAATTTCTTTTATTTTCTCACAAGTTCCTGTCTTCTCATTTTCTTTGTCTCTTTTGTCTTACCATTGTTCTGGGTTATTGCATCTACTTAAGATTTAGTTTAAGATGACAATTTTAAGTTAGAATGAACCATGAGGGTCATTTGGCGTACAATTCTTATCAATTGAATCCATTTTCATTTGTATGTAGTACCACTAAAAGGGGATTTCTTTGTCAGGTCTCTCTTACAACAATGGCAGAAGATGAGGATTATGGTTTCCCAACTCTATGTTCTGCAACTTTCCTCTCATGGTACCGTGTGCTGGTAGGGTGTCTTCTGTTTTCCAAGTTCTTTTCAAAGATTACTCTTATTGTTTCCCATCAAACATGTTGATTGAGGTTGGCCCTTTGTGCAGTTTGAAGTGAATCTCACAGTTCTTGGAAAATTGGTAAGCAGTAAATTTTGCTGCTTTGTTTCCATTGATCATAAGGGATAGAAAAGACTAGTGAAAAGTGTTGCAATTCTTATCCTTTTTCTCTCTTTGTAGGTTAAGGAAGTTGTTCGCTTAGAGAAGGTTCGACCTGGTTTTCAACCTGTAAATGTTCACACACTTTTGATCAGGTTGCAAAAGAATGTTAATGTGGTTGTTGCACTAGTTAGCATGTGCAGAACCCATGACAAGGTAACCAAATAGAACTGTGGTTTTCTTTGCCAACATTACTTTCTAAATATGTATATTACATTCCCAGCCTTGCACCTTTTCCACCACTAGGGAAATTAGTCAAGTCTCTGATTTTTGTACATGAACGGCCTTCATTTCAGATTTGATTTTATGACATTTTCCTTTAGCTTTTCATTTGTTTTTGGCCTTCTTAATTTCTGTCACTTACTTCTATAACATTGTTTTAGGAATTCTTTTGAGAGAATTTTATGATTGTATGAGAGAACACCAGGATCATGAAATCGCTCTCCTTCATCCATTTGGCATGTGTAATTCTATGGATTTAATATATTAGTGAAACTGTAGAACCCTTGTACTTTTTCATGACTATACTTTTTCTCAGATAAAAGTTCCCTAGAATAGTTTGTAAGAACTTTTATTGTTTCAGAGGTTTAGGAAAGTTGGGCACAGCTAGGTTTTCTTCAGTAAAAAGCTAAATGGCTGCTTATCCTAAATTGGAAGTGTATGTGGTGGTTAATCAATAGAAGTGCCTTTGCTTATTACAAAAATTTCTTGCTAACATGTCATGTAGTTAGTACCTCTTTATTGTTGCTATCCTTCAGGCAGTAATCTTGTTGACATGTGATGGCATAGGTCACCCTGCATGCCATGGCAGTCAAGTACGGTGGGAAATTCGTTGATTCCTTCCTTAAAGGTGGTTATATCTTAGAAATGAATATGGTCATTGATTGCTGTCTGCCCGAGCACTGACATCTTGGTATTGCAGCTTTTGACTTCTTGCAGGTTCACTTCCAAATGCATAATGAAGCCATACTTCTGTTGGTAAGATCAGATACAATTTTTTTTTTTGACATGCTTGGTTCAAGTTTGAAGCTTAGAAGAAAAGGCCTTATTACTTGTTCGTTTGATTAGGTGAAAGAACTTCAAAAGGCTACACGAACTATTCAGACCCTATGTTCTGAAGCCAAGGTGAGCCTTGCATATCAAATCCATTTGAGGCTTAGTCAGAAACTTTGAAATGATAGCAGATTATATTGAATTGTCATATTTGGTACATGAAGGGCTTGAAACAAACAGTCATCACTAGCAAAATACCTGCTACTAAAAGATCTTTGGAACGCTTTTTGTTTCGTGTCAAGGCTCTTCTCCATTCTACCTCTAACGGATGCACTTTCTGGATGGGTATGTACCGCATTATCTTATTTTTAGCTTTTTTTTTTTTAAGGGAGTTGGGTACCTGGGTTTGGTTTAGAACACTACATTCTTCATATTTGGAACACTACTAAGCTTCATTGATATTTTTATTCTTTCTTGAAGAAGCGTATGCTCATTTAAACCAGTATAGAAGTTTTTAATTTTATTAATTATTATTACGTTAGTTTAAAACAAGTTAGGGTCAGATAAACAATTAGCCTTTGCTCTAGTACATCTTTAAAACTTCCAGGTTACTTGTGAAATTTATCTGGTCTAGCTCTTGAATCTGACTTAAAGAAAAGATTCATACAAAATTCTTATATTGGTGCTTTAAAATAGATGATGTCTTCTTTCATCAATTTGGAGATAAAATATTGTGACTTGCTGTCATATTTATTGCAAAATCAGTGTGATTTTACAAAATTCTTTGTTGGCTTTTTACTTTTTGAAAAATTAGATTCTCCGAAGGGTCAAAATGTTACTTCTGTTTAAGGCTTTAAATGTCTTATTTATATTCATTGAAGTCAAAACTGGCAATGATAGGATGAGTATGTCCCACTGAAATGGGATGATATTGTTAATCCCCCGGCTGGATTTGTACTTATTTAGATATTTTATATATGTATGAGAAATGTTAGCCTATATTATTCCAACTTAGAAGTGAATGTCAGAGACGGATTTATGCTTAAAATGTGTATACTCAAGTTAAGATGGGTTTTATAGAAAAAAATTGTAACTGGTCTAGAAAAGTCAAAATGGTAATTAAATAATCCTCAATTGGTTTCTATAGTCACCGGTTAACCGGACCCATTAACTATTTATCACTACAACTGTGTATTTACAATTGCACAGTGAAATCTGATTTTGGCCAAACATAATATTTTGATAAGTGGGAGTACGGGTGGGGGTGGGGTGGCCAAACGTAATTATATCATCCTATTGTAAACTCCAAGCTTCACATACTGAACAGAGAATAATATGTATATTCCTATCGTGCGTCTATCAAATATGGAATAAGATAACATAATCTAATTTTATCATCAAGTGCCACTCTAAATGCTTAGAATTGTTTCCAGTTTCCAATATATCTTTGTATTTACAGGTAATCTAAAACACAAGGATCTGAGGGGACAGGTGGTGAGCTCCCAGGCATATGTAGATGATGGAATTGACAGCATTGATGAAGATCCAGAGGGAGCTGTTGATGTGGATCCACAAGGTAGTGTTCCTTCTGCTAGTGAAAACAGTGAAAATGAATGAATAGTACTTTTTTCCGTAAAATGATGTATAAGAAAGATGATTTTGTTATTAGTTAAAAAGTGTTTAGTGATTTCATTTCGTTGGTAGAAAATGAAATTAGGCAAGGGTTTCATTGTATCTTATGATTATTTGATTTATTATATGAATAACTTTTTATCGAGTCCAAAGCTTCTTCACTGAAAAATGGGGATTATTTGCTCGAGTCGATAAATGATTTCCAGTTCAAGTATATTTCATTATCTCTCCGAATTGATTACCATCGGAACGGAATAAACTAATATGAATGAAAATTTTTAATTAATTGTTTGAGTTCGGAAAGTTTAATGCTTAGTTTGGTCATAGATTGGGAGCAAACTCAATTTGCAAATACCAATATAGTTGACTTCAACCCTTCTGTTTATATTTGATTTATTGTGGATTAGGTAGCAATCCATGAATACAATCCGTCTTTGAACTACATGGTTTGTGACACTTGAGAGTTTTTTATCCACGGAGGATGAGGTTCAATAAAAATACAATATTAGAAACAAATGTAGTACTATTAAGGGATAAATCTTCAAATTATATATGAATTTGGATAAAATGTGTAATGTTATACATAAATTTTGATTTTGTGTAATTTTATATATGAATTTTTATTTGATTAATTTTTACAAATCACTAACACAATTATCAATATAGAATCATGTTAGGATGACATGTATATAGAAATAATTATATTTATTTAATATATAAAAAATTGATACATTTATTTTTATACATGTGTACAGTTGAATTAAAATCAAAGTTATACATTTAAATCAATCAAAATTTTATGTGCATGTACCAAATTAAAATTCATATATCAAATTATTCATTAAATCAAAATTTATGAATAGTTTTGAAATTTATCCCTACTATTAATTACATTCATTACATTTAAAAATGCTGTAAGGGTCTTGGAAAAAAATTGCCTTAAAAGGTATGTACCTTCTTTGGTTTCGTCCATTCATGAGCAAAGTGATCTTTCTTACCACAGTTAAAGCATTTACTTTAGTTTTGCTTTTATTGTGAATGTATTGGGAGAATTTTTGTGTGCCTAATTATAGTTTGTTAAAAGCTTTGCCTTTATATTCACCATATGATTTGCGTTAAAGCTGGAAGCTTCATTGGAACTTGTTCCTACCATATACAAACCAATATTAGGTTTGGTTGTATCATTACATTTTTCTTCCAATAGTAAATGGCTTAAAGCAACATCTAAATTCTTGATGCTATAATTGTAGATAAGGTGTACGTTCATATGTTCGTAACTATGAGGTAAAGATTGAATAAGTGCTTGATAAGTGTAACTTGTGTCCTTAATCTCACTTTTATCATTTTTGACATTTGATGCTGTCTTATATTATGATTTGAGTGTTGTAGGTGTAGAATTTAATTGAGTTATTTGATTTTAGCGAAGGATGTACTACCAAACTTAATTGTCTACGTTTCCTATTCTATTCCATGCTTTTTGAAATTACGCACGATGTCGTTATCCATACTGCTTAACAACGTAATGCAAGCAATGGAAAATTTCTTTTTCCAAGCCTTATAAAGCTCTTGATCTCTTTGATGTTGGGTGGTTTGTCCATCTTTAGCCTATTTCAA
Organism: Gossypium arboreum; assembly: GCF_025698485.1. NCBI lineage: Eukaryota > Viridiplantae > Streptophyta > Magnoliopsida > Malvales > Malvaceae > Gossypium > Gossypium arboreum. Next base: position 12,739,545 of record NC_069076.1, on the reverse strand, counting down.
AATATTATTTAGAACATTGTGAATCTCTTGTTCCTTTAATATGTATTCAGCTTCTCATTTTTGTTTAAGCTCAACAAATATATTTTCTGAAGCAAATGCTAATGACATTATGCACGTATTAACGCTTAGGATACACATTTTGTTTTTTTTTTTGAAATTAACTAGGGATATTTATTAAACTAAATAAAATATTAAAGCGTCTGACAAATGGAAACAATACTAAAAAACTAAAAGAACACTTTAGAACTAGAAAATTAAAACGCATTGAAAAAACTTTGATATCCCCGTTAGTTGAAAGTAATCTTTCCCCAACCTTTCTGTTCTCTAAATGACTATTCAGTCTCAGTGGGATGGTGAACCGCTTCTGCTGAAGGGCGCTCTACACCCTCCTGCTCTTCTATCCTTCTCATCATTTCAGTCAGGCTCTCTTGGCCTTTCCATTTCCGATTGGTGTTTAGCATAATCAGGGGCCTCATCAAGCAGGTAAACCTCTTCCTTCTTTTTTAGACTAGTTGTAGCAATGATGTGGGCTACCTTATTAGCCGATCTCGGAGTAAAAAGAAAATTAATAGCCTGAAAGTTGTCTTTTTCTCTTTGAATGTTGCTGATATACGCACTAACTTGCGATTTATCCCTGAATTGTGCCATGCATTTGCTGATAATTGTTTTGGAGTCCCCTTCAACAGCAATGTCTGTGAAACCCATGTCTTTCCCCGTGAGAACAGCTTCATAACAGGCAATAGCTTCCGCCTCAAATGTCGTGGCCACCATTGAGTGAAGGTAGGATTTGGCTATTTTAATGCCCCCTTTATAATTTCTCGCTACTATTGCAGATGTCGACTGTTAATTCTTCTCGTCAAAAGAGGCATCAAAATTGATTTTGATAGTTGATTGTGCAGGTACCTTCCACTTAACATGTTGCGGGGCGTCTCTGAGCTTTCTCTTGTTCAGTCCATCAAATTTGCCAAGGTAATGCCTTACAAAACAAGCTGCTTCTTCCCCTGTATAAGACTTACCCTCATGTAAATTTTTGTTTCTATCCATCCATAGCACCCAAATAACACATATCAACATTCGTCGTTGTGCTATGGTACATTTGTTGAAAATCCAAGTAAGCCATTCAAGACCTTCATGTGAACCACTTTGCCTAATCCAACTGAAATTTAAATTCTTCCATAATTCTTCTACCACAAGACATTCCACGAATACATGCCGAAAGTTTTCCTCGCCTGCTCTATATTTGAGGCATGTGGCATTTGGAGCCACTTTTCTTTGATATAGATTATTCATCGTGGGAATGTAATTCCACGACACTTTCCATGCCAATTTCTTTATTTTGCTTGGAAGTTGTAATTCCCACATTTGTTTGTAAAATGGTTGGGTTGTAATTCGCATATTCGTAGGCCTAGAAGTAGAAAGTTGGGTTTGTAGTAGTTTGTAAGCACTATGTACTGTGAACTCGCCCGAGTGCTCCCCACGCCAGATGATCATATCCGGATGCGCTTCGCTTGCCAGTGGAATACTTAGGATTTTATCCGTATCTACAATTTTGAAGGTAGTATGTATCAATTCTTCCCTCCATTTCCTGGTATTTTCATCAATCAATAATGCAACCTTAGTAATATTAGCATTAGATATACAATGACGAACTCTAAAATTATCTGTCCTGGGAAACCACGCATCATTGTTAATTATAATGTTGTCACCTGAGCCAACTCACCACCCCAGTCCTTTCAAAATACCTTTCGCTGCCCAAATACTTTTCCATGTATAGGATGGATGACATCCGAGTTCTGCTTGTAGGAAATTGGTAGTCGGGTAGTATTTCGCTTTTAGTACTTGTGCTATTAAAGAATCTGGTTGGTCAATTAGCCTCCATCCTTGTTTAGCCAAAAGAGCCACATTAAATTTTTCCATATTCTGAAAACCCAGCCCTCCTACCTGGTTCAGTTCACATGTTTTCTTCCAGTTACACTAGTGTATTCCCTTTCGGCCATGTCCTTTTTGTCACCAGTACCTTGCAATATTAGATTCTATTTCATCACACAAAGATCTTGGCAACAAAAAACACATCATAGAATAAGTTGGAATTGCTTGTAACACTGATTTGATAAAGACTTCTTTCCCTCATTGGGATAAAAATCGAAAACTCCAGCCATCAATTCTCTTTTTAATTCTGTCCTTTAAATTCTGAAATGAGTATTTTTTCTTCTTCCTACCAAATTAGGAAGACCCAGATACTTCTCAATGTCATTTGATCTGCGTATTCTTAACAATCTAGCAATCATGAGTTTATCATCTTCCGAGGTGTTCGTACTAAAAATACCATGGACTTTTCAAAGTTCACGCACTGTCCAGAACACGCCTCATACTCTTTTAATATTTCTTTAACTCTACAAGCTCCTAAATTCGTTGCCTCCCCAAAGATTATACAGTCATCGGCAAATAGAAGGTGTGAAATCTGCGGGCCATGCCTACATGCCTTTAGTCCTTTAATGTCCCCTTTGCTAACAGCTGCGCGCATAAGTGATGACAGGCCTTCACTACATATAAGAAATAGATATGGACTAAGCGGGTTTCCCTGTCGTGACCCTCTCATGGGTCTAAAACACTCTCCTTGTTCCATTTAGCAGAATGGAGTAAAAGACCATAGAAATGCACTTCAAAATAAAAGAAACCCAAGAGTTTGCAAAACCCGTTCGCTCCATCATAACCCTAAGAAAACCCCATTCGACCCTATTGTAATAGGCCAATTTTGGCCTGGACCCAAAAAAGAAAAATAATAATCGAATAAATAAAGCCAAAGGATGTTATCGGTCGAAAGCAAGACAAAAAGGGCTAAATTGAAAGACAATCATTAAATTGGGGCCAAATCAAAAAAATGGAGAAAGCCAAGGGGTTATCAAATTTTGTTGACTTGGTAAAAGGCTAAAAATAGGAAGATATTATTTTTATTTTATTTTATTTTATTATTAAATTAGTTAGGCTATTTTTAGTAAATCCCATGTATATAAATAAGGTATTTTGTTTTTTGAAGGGGGAATTACTTTGGTATTTTTACTTCAATTTGGAATTGGATTATTCTCTATTTTCCTATTTATATTGGAATTGAATTATTTTCTTTTCTGTTTCAATTACGTGAGAATTTTGTTCATTTCATTTCAATTTCTTTGTTTTTCTAAATTCGTCCAATTGCTTTTACCCCTTCCGTTTTTTTTATTGTTTTGCAATTAAGTTATTATTATTATTATTTTTGGCCCTAAAATTTATTTTGATTGCATTTTAGTTCTCTTTGAAGCTGTGCGTTTTGGATGGTGGGGATTATTTCTCTTTTGGTCCCCCCTTGTTATTCGCACGTTCAAATTGGTCCGTTTCCTTTTATTTATTTTTTATTTGCCCCAAAATTTTGCTTTAAGGTTTGATTTAATATTTTTTCGCTATTTTATTATCAAATTAACTAATTTAATATATTATTGCTATTATTATTATGTTTCTACTATTATTATTTATCTAATTATTATTTATCTATTTATATTTCTACTATTATTATATTTCTATTTATTATATTTCTATTTCTATTTTTATACTAATATTATTTTCATTATTATTTTTCTTATATATGTTTTTTACTCTTGTTATTAACAATCTAATTTTTTTACATTTTTGTTATTATCTATTTTAACTTTTTATATAACGCTCATCTCAAATTTTTATACATTATTTACTTTAATATTTTCATATATTATGTATTTTAAACTTTTTTACATATTATATATTTTGAATTGTTTATATATTATTTTTAAAGAGTTTTATATATTATTTTATCTTGAATAGATCTTGATCTTTTTTTAAAATTATTTTATATACTTTAGATCGTTTTATAACATCCATTTTAAATCTTTTTATGTATTATTTGCTTAGAATTGTTTTATATTTTATTTTAGATAATTGTTTTATATTTTATTTTAGATTTTCTTACTTTGTATTTATTTGTTATTTGTGATTCATTATTATAATATTTTGTTTATGAATTATTACTTTGCGTTGTACATTATTATTCCATCGCATTTTATTCGCTTAAAAGGTCGTGTTTTAATATCGTTTAAATTTTAAAATCATTTTATTCAAAAGTTTTTAAAATAAGGCAATACTCGGTATTTGGCATCTTCGAGAAGATTGTGCCGCAACTTACTGGGTTCCAATTTTCCTCGTTGAATCTAAGTAACTGAGTACCCTTTTTCAATCAAAACGTATAAGTTTCAAATAAAAGCTTATTCTCAGGAATTCGAGGTGTTGTGTCCTAACTCACTGGATATGACATTTTATATCTCGAGATAAGGATTTCTAAAAAATAAAGGCAATATTCTATGTTTGGAATTTTGAGAAATCGTGCCCTAACTTCCTGGGTCTCAATTTTTCATTTGACTCAAATAATTGAATATCCTTTTTAAACTTCACTGCATGAGTTTTAAAAATCAAAAGATAAGCTTAGTTTCGAAAATATGAAATGTCGTATCCTAACTCACTGGGTATGATATTTTATTTCTTCGAAATAAGAGGGTCTTAGCATCCAATTTAATTTATTCAAGTGTTCTTTTTAAATAAAAGGATCGTATTCTAAAATCTTTTCAAATTTTCAATATTGAGACATTAATTAATTAATTAGATACCAATTTTGGGCGTTACGAGGGCGCTAACCCTTTCTCGTGCTTAACTGACTCCCGAACCCTTTTTCTCGAATTTTGTAAACCCAAAATCATTGTTTTAATAAATTAAAATGTTTTATTAAAATGATCAATCTCAAGGTGATCTGATCACACCTCGAAAAAGATCGGTGGAGACTACATTTTTGTTTTTAAGTCGACTCCCGTTTTTCAAATTAAAAATAATTTCGACAGCTTGGCGACTCCACTGGGGACAAATAAAAGAGTCAAGCCGCAAATTGATTATTTTCTGTATTTTTGTCAAAAATTGGAAATCCGGTTTAAAATTATGATCCTCTCATTGCATTTCATTCATCATTTTTTCTGATATTTGCTTTATCAGTTCGAGTCTTGGAATGTTTTCGCATATTGCATTGCATGTCTGTTCGATCTTACCCTTTTAAGTAGGAGTGAGAAACTATTCCTTCGTGAGGTCTTCACTTCCGTGTAGGATAGTGGATCACTTTCGTGATACATCTGTACCTATATCTTTGTGATATTTTCATCTCCGTGTAGCCATAAGGAAATATATTCCCCTGAACTAAACTCGGTTTGTATAAGCTTATAATGGGTGAGGATTGAGGAATCTGCTGGTTCGGGTACCCTTTTCTTTAGAACCAAACCACATATAGTGAGTCTTAGGAGCATACCTTAGGTAGAACCACCAAACCCCTAGAGGTCACCTGAATAGGTGCTCTATTTGTTACTTATTTCTTTTGTACTGACGTGTTTTATTTTGTTTATGATTGCATTGCATTGCATTATCATAAAAAAGAAGTGTTGATTCACGTTTAGTTGCTAAATAGAGAGCTTGTCATGGAAAATAAATTTCATGATAAAGTGGAATGTAATATGACCATTCGAATATGGTCCGAGTAAGCACAACGAGAGAAGAGTGATAGCCAGTGAAGGAATACACGACTTTGCTTCATTGCTCGAGGATTCAAGCCAACCAAGATTATTCAAGAGCTATCAACGTCTCGACTTTTTTAAAGAAGCTAACAAGCCTCCCGGGGACGAGTGAGCAATATGTCGTAGCCCGGATCAAGCAAAAAGAAGCTAGACATCCATTGGAAAGTTCGCGAGATTTGATCTTAACATTTGGATATGAAGGAAAGGATCGATGCCTTCGCCTGAAGTATGAGGGCAAAGCCATATATGTTTCTATTTTATGTAAAAAGATTTGTTTTCTAGAAAAGTTATTCTAATAGAACTGAATTCAAAATCGCCTCTCTTTCTTTTTGCATTCATCCCATGCATCTGCATTACATTGCATCACATGTATTAGATTTTCACAAAAGGACCCTGATCAAAAAAATCATTTCAGTAATTTAAAAATCGACAAAAATCTATCAAGTACACATCCTTACGGTACACGAAGAAGAACTAAAGCGATGGATAAAAGATTGGAAAGATTAGAACAAATGCAGAAGGAAATGCAAGAGCAGATGCAATCACAGATGCAAGAACAGTTGGAAAAGTTTCAACAGGATATGAGGGACCAGGTGCTGGAGTTCCAAAGGAACATGATGAATCAATTGACCCAGTTGTTGACTGGGGGGCAAGAAAAAGGAAAAAGCCCTATGATCAATTCTAGGGATGACAATGAAGATCCTCTCTACCTCTTAGTTGATAAGTCATAGTTTATACATATTTTTATCCCAAACTTAGCACATTTTTGGATGAATTATCATTAGATTTGTGGAATTTGATGCTCCTAATCCTTTAATTTTATTTTTTATACTCAGGTGAGCATATGAGAGTAAAAAGAGCGAGAAACGGGCCAAAAACGGAGAAAATGAGTCAACGTGGGAAATCAACATGGCCTGGACTTCCTCACACGAGTAGACCACATGGCCTTGTCTATTTAGCAGACTTTAACACGGCCTAAGCCACCCTACATGGGCGTGTCATACGGGCGTGTCCTTGTCAAACCCAAGTCTAGTTCTATTAAAAAAAGGCTAATTTTTAGGGTTTTGAAGCATTCTAAAGTCTATATAAACACCCTAGAAGAATACCTAAATTGAGGAGGCACCTAGAGGCGAACACACAGAGTGGGAGGCAAGGAATTACTCGAAAAAAGCCGATTGATCAATCTCAGAAGTTGGATTCTCCTTCAAAACTGAAGATCTCCCTTCAATTTCTTTCAGGAGTTTTTGGGTTTCTTTATGTTTTGTTATTATTATCCTTCTGAGATATTTTCTTTTACCCATATGAACTAAATTCCCTAAATACCTAAGGGGGATGAAACCTAAGACGAATCTTGTTACTATTTTCTGAATTATATGATAAATACTTGATTTGTTCTTAATTGTGTTCTTAATTCTTGCTTTAATATTCCAGAATATTGATTCAAGTATTGATGTGCTCATTCAGAGGAGAAAAAGTCCCTGTCTAAAAGTAGATCTAGCATAATTAAGCGGATTTGATTGCACCCCTAGATGTAAGGCACATAAATCTGTCAGGTTAGGGTCAAACCTAATAAGGGAATCCATAAATCGAGTTAATGCAACACTAGGCGTTTTAATTAGAAAGAGATTTCAATTAATCAACCTAGGGTTAGACGTTTTTAGTCTCGAGAGAGATAATAATATAAATTAGGGATTTCTACAGATCGAGTCAAGTGAATAAATCGTCTAGTTCAGAGTCAAATAACAAGTGAAGTCTAGGTGGATTCTTCTTTGGGTATTATCTAAATCAATCAGTTTTTCCAAAAGTATTTCCCCAATTTACTTCCTGTGCATTCTTAGTTTAGTTAATTAGTTTAGATAAAGCAAATCCTCTTATTTTTAGGCTAGATAATAAAAAGAAGGTTAATACTAGTACTTTTAGTTGCTGTGAGTTCGACATTTCGGTCTTGCTATAAGCTATACTACTGTTCGATAGGTGCGCTTACCTTAAGTCGAATTATTAGTTAGTTTCACGGCCATCAAGTTTTTGGCACTGTTACCGGGGACTAAGATATTAGGAAAACTATTTTTTTATTACTTTAGCCATTTATTTTTATTGCAATTTAAATTTACTTTTGCTTAAATTATTAAAATTTTCTTTTATTTGCTTCTGGCAGGATTTTATAGTTTATGACTAGAAGAAACTCGTGAGGACATCTACTTTTTGATAGTGAGATCGAAAGCATAGCTCACAGAAATCGAAGAGAAATAAGGCGAAGCCTACGATACATAGAGGAAGGGCAAGAGGATGATAGTCAAACTACAACTGAAGGGGTGACTAAAAATTAGAATAATCAGCTACCTCTTTTGGTTGCCGCAGATCCAATAAATTAGAATCCTGCTCCTCGTACTATGTATGATGATGCTAAATCTATTTTAACATGAGCTGAATCGAGTATAGTTAGACCTGCTATTACTGTAAATAATTTTGAACTGAAACCTAACACGATTCAAATGATACAACAGTTTGTTCAGTTTGATGGTTTGTAGGACGAGGATCCAAACACTCATTTGGAAAATTTTCTGGAGTTCTGCGACACTTTTAAGATCAATGACATTTCTGACGATGCCATACGCCTTCGGTTGTTTCCATTCTCATTGAGGAACAAAGCTAAACAATGGTTAAACTCGTTACCACGAGGGTTAATCAGAACTTGGGAACAAATAACTGAAAAATTTTTACTAAAATATTTTCCACAGGCTAAAACGACTAAACTAAGGAATAATATCTCTTCTTTTGTGTAGATGGATCTAGAAACCTTGTATGATGCATGGGAGAGATACAATGACCTATTAAGAAGATGCCCTCACCATGGGTTACTTCTATGGCTGTAGGTTCAGACTTTTTACAGCGGTGTGAACCCCTCTACAAGACAACTCATCGACACAGCCGCCAGTGAAGTTTTAAACAACAAAACACCTGAAGAGGCTTATGAATTTATTGAAGAGATGTCACTGAATAACTATCAATGGCAAGTCATGAGAACAAAGCTGACAAAAGTAGCCAGTGTTTTCAACCTTAACGCGGTTACTATGCTATCTAACCAGGTAGAACTATTAAATAAAAAGATTGACGGTTTGTATGGTTCTACTCAGGTACATTCAGTGATGAGGTGCGATTCAAATGGAAAAGGATTACACACAGAATATCAATCCTTTAACCCTAACACCGAGAGGAACAAGTTCAATATATGAGTAATAATAATTCTAGACCTCAAAATAACCCATACAGTAACACTTATAATGCAGGTTGGAGGAACTATCCCAACTTCTCATGGGGTGGCCAAGGAAATCAAAGGCCACAACATCCCCCAGGTTTTCAATAATCACTTTACCAGCAGGAAAAGAAGCTAAACCTTGAGGAGATGCTAATGAAATTCTTCTCGGTGTTAGAAACTTATTTTCAGAATACCGAAACAGCACTTAAGAATCAACAAGCGTCGATCCAATGGCTCGAAACTCAGATAGGCCAGCTTGCTAAATTGATTTCTGACCGACCACAAGGTAATTTGCCGAGTAATACTGAAACTAACCCAATGGAGCAGGTTAATGCGATGAAGAAGGGTTAGTTGAACTTAAACCATAATCGAGGCAAGGGCTTGTGGTAAGTAAATATAAGGATAAGGTGGACCACAGTGAACAAAAACCGGTAAGTAGAGAATATAAACCTCATGAACCATTTCTAAGTGTGACAAGGAAAGACCACACGGACGAACAATTTGATAAATTCCTTAAATTATTAAAGAAATTACATATTAATTTACCGTTTATTGAAGCTCTTTCGCAGATGTCGAGTGCAGCTAAATTTTTAAAGGAGCTTTTAGCAAATAAGCTGAAGTTGGATGAGGCATCGCATGTGGAATTTAACGCAGTTTGCTTAACCATTCTACAGAATAAGTTACCTAAAAAATTGGAAGATCCAAGGAGTTTTATGATTCCTTGTTTAATTGGTAGTTTAGATGTTAACAATACTTTGGCTGATTTAGGGGCAAGCATTAACGTCATGCCCTATAAAATGTTTAAACAACTAGGTCTTGAAAAACCCAAACAAACTAGGATGAGCATTCAATTAGCAGATAAAACAATTAGATTTCCTAAGGGTATCATTGAAGACGTACTTGTCAAAATTGATAAATTCATATTCCCAATTGATTTTGTTGTTCTAGACATGGAAGAGGATAGTGACGTACCTTTGATTTTAGGAAGGCCCTTTTTAGCAACTGCTAGAACTATTATTGATGTTGGTACAGGTGAACTCACACTTCGTGTGGGTGATGAAACAATCACTCTTCAAGCTCGTAATTCGAATAACACATCAAATATTGAGGGTAATTGTATAAATCATGCTACTAATACTGATCATGTGGTGCAACCTTCTTTGCAGGAAACACGTTCGAAGAGCATACATGAGCCATATTTAAGTAACAAGAAATGACCCATCTATAAAGAACAAAGGCTATAGATCAAGGAACTAGATGAATGGTAGACACAGAAATCGAGAACACACGATAAACCAAAACTACGCCATGATGGACTCAATATTTTATCAAATCAACTTAAGGTTGGAGACAAAGTACTTAGATGCAGCAGACCCTCTTATTACCACTTCTGAACCTAATGGAGCAATCCCTTTTACGGTATTGAATATTTTCCCATACGGTACAGTTGAGGTAACACATCCCAAAGTAGGCACTTTCAAGGTAAACAGTACTCGACTTAAACCTTATTTTGTTAAGAATGATAGCAGAAAAGAGGAGTTTCAACTCCTTGAACTACCATGACTATGCGAAATCGAGGTAAGTCGAGCTTAGACTATAAATAAGCGCTTCTCGGGAGGCAACCTAAGCACTAACGATATTGATTTTTTTAAATTTTAGTTTTTAACATCTAAATCATTAATTGAGTCCTTGAATACAGGTTTTCCAAATCCACACAGCCAGGCACACGAGCGTGCCTTAGGCCGTGCTCATACCACGGGCTGTAACACGACCGTGTGATATGACCGTGTGATATGACCGTGTGATAATAGAACAAAAATTTTTACAAAACACGAGATTTGATACGTTGCCACGACCGTGCGATATGGCCGTGGGCAATGCTGCCAAATCAACAAGGGCGTGCAACACGCCCGTGTCCATAACTGATAATACTCTAAAATGGCGTGTTTTTATATATTAATCATGTGTTTGTTTTGAGCTTGAGCCTACTAATTTGAGCTATTTATGTCTTTTTATCTTTTAGGGACTAAATTGGAGGCGAAAAGTAAATTCAAGGGAAAAAGCGTCAATTTGGAGATTAAATGGGCCAATATGCAACGTGGGACAAATATGGTGCCAAAAGTGCGAACATAGAAGGCATAAAGACTTAAAAGCAAATAGAAGAGATTTTATTTTGGAAGACTCTATTTTCTTTTATTCTATTAGGATAATTAATATTAAGATAATTATTAGGATTATTCAAATTTAGGATTTTATTTTAATTATCTTTGTTTATCTTTAATTAAATGTATTTATCTTTTAGAATTTAAGTTCAATTAGACTATCTCCTAGCACTATAAATAGGGGGTGAAGTGACTCTATTTGGGGATCTTTTTTGTAAACACTCTCCCCCAAAAGTCTTTTGTTCTTTCATATTTCTTTTCAATAAAATTTCTTTTTCCATATTTTTATTTATTTTCTTTCCCTCCATTATCATGAGCCACTAAAAAACCCTTCTAGCCAAAAGTTGTCAATATTTTCCCAAAAAGGGTTCTTGAGGCCTAGAATCCGTACTTAGCCTTCTCGCCAAGTATTCATCGTTTCTCAGACTACGGCCGACGCTCCGTCCATGGCCCTTAAGAAGTAAGCTTTTCAGCATATGCAAAGGCGACCGCTTTGTATGTTTTGGAAGGACTGCATAGTCGGTTCGTTAACTTACTGTGTCAGAGGTTGGCGAGCCAAAGAGACAAAATGGCGTGGGATTCGCCATTGAGAAGCGTTGATCTAGCATAGATTACTGGCTAGAGTCAGGTTCCCTAAAAATCGTAAATCTAATCTTTGGAGCTGGTGGTCGTAGGCGTCCTCTTCCACTATAACTGGCTTACTTGAGTCGAGAAGGATCATCCAAAAGCCAAGGATTAAGCCCAAGGCGGAATGAGACAACCGGAGGCTGGAACTTTCCTATAAGAATTTCTTTTCTCTTAAAACTCTCTTTATTATTTTTATTATTTTCGTAATCATAATTTCAGTAAACTTTAAATTCTGTTTTTATTTTATTTTCGCTTCCAAAATCAAGTCTTAAATTCTATTTTTTATTTTTTTTTCCAGGAACGCAGGTTTTCTTGGGCATGATTCTGCCCAGGATTTCAAGAGACAAGCATTTGTATAATCCGGTCCCTGAGGATTCGACCCTACTTCCCCTTTACTATTTCTTTTTCATTATTTTACAGGGAATAGGATATTTTTGGTGCTCTCAACGACCGCATCAAATTTTGGCGCTGTTCTTGGGACCGCAACATACTAATCTTGTTTTTCTTTGTTTTCTATGACCAGATCTGCTCCGGTACTCTTGCGTTCGACTTAAATCGAAAAGATCTGCAAAGCTAATCGAAAGGAAACAAAACTAAGGAAAAAGCAGTCAGTGGTGGTTGGAACTCAAAGCAATCCACCGCCAGAAATTAGAATCGACGACGAAGTAGAATCTAGGGTTAACGAAAACTCTACTCAAACGTTAGAAAGTAAAGAAGAAGAAGTCGATTCCCCTGAAGAAGTGCTGAACACTAGGGTTGACAAAAACCCTAATTTAACACCTCAACTTATGGCTCAGACAATTCGGCAACTAGTAGAAGCGCCGACAGAACAACCGCCACTATGCATTGCGTATCCTACTATGGATACTGATTTTGAATTAAAGTCAGGCTTGATTCAACATCGCCAACTTTCCGTGGGTTACAAAATGAAAACCCCCACAAGCATTTAAAAGAATTCCATATGGTTTGTTTGAGTATGAAACCTCAGGGGGTAACTGAGGATCAAATTAAATTGCGCGCTTTCCCTTTTTCCCTAGCAGATTCAAACCAGGAATGGTTATTTTATTTACCTCTGGATCCATTACAACTTGGGCTGATCTATCTCGTTTATTCCTTAATGTGTTTTTTCTCGCATCACGAGTGGCTGAGTTAAGAAGAGAAATCGTGGGCATAAGGCAAAAAGACGCAGAGACTCTATACGACTATTGGGAGCGATTTAAGAAGTTGTGTGCAAGTTGCCCACAACACGGTATAACGGACGATCTTTGCTCCAAGATTACTTTTATGAAGGCTTGAAACCCATGGAGATGAATATAGTAGATGCCATGAGTGGAGGAGCGTTAGTCAACATGACTCCACAACAAGCAAGAGACTTAATCTCCACAATGGTGCGAATTCCAGCAATTTCGAGCTAATCCCGAACCCCTAGAAGGGTTCACCACTAAGTAATTCTACAATTGAAGATAGACTTGATAGACTTACTAATATTGTGAATTCCCTTGTTACAGAAAAATCGAAACCAGCCCGAGTATGTGGAATATGTGCTACACCTGAACATACAACTGATGCGTGCCCTAGTCTGTGTGACGATTGTATGGCCCATTTAGATGCTGTGGGAAATTTTCCTCGGCCACCACAAATACGATACGACCCTTACGCCAATACCTACAACCCAGGATGGAGGGACCACCCTAATTTTAGTTATGGGGCTAATCCATGATATAACCAGCCATACCAAAATCGAGCCCCACAACAGTCGCAAGATTCAGGTAATTCTTTAGAAACTTTGGTCAATAAATTAGCAACTAATGTCCTTGATTTTCAACAGCAAACTCTCAATTTCCAAAGAGAAATGAAGGGTTTTCAGCAGAAAACTGAAGCATCCATAAGGGAGTTGACCACATCAATTGAGAAATTAAACTCTCAAGGGAAACTGCCATCACAAACAGAACCAAACCCAAGGCAAAATGCGAATGCAGTAACGTTACGAAGCGGAAAGATCCTGGAACCAGTTTCTAGCAAGAATCTTGGTCAAGAAATCGCCCAGGAAACTCCAGGAAACGACGAACAGATCCGAGCGAAACCCCCACTGCCAAAAATCCAACCTCCATTCCCAGGACGATTAAATCAGTGTCGAAAAAGTAAGGAAGACAAAGAGATCCTCGAAACATTCAGGAATGTTGAGATCAACTTACCACTATTAGATGCCATTAGACAGATTCCGCGGTATGCCAAGTTCCTCAAAGAACTTTGCACCAACAAACAAAACTAACGGTAATGAAAAGGTAAGTGTTGGTGAGAATGTTTCGCAGATTCTACAAATGAAAAATGCCGGTTAAATGCAAAGATAGGGTATGTTCGCTATTCCATGCAAAATTGGCCATTTGGGAATTAAGAAAGCTATGTGTGATCTAGGGGCCTCAATAAATATAATGCCTTATTCTATTTATGAATCACTTAACGCGGGTTTTTTGACAAAGACAGGTGTTATTATTCAATTGGCAGACAGGTCTATTGTGCATCCCGAAGGAGTCCTCGAGGACGTCTTGGTAAAAGTTAATGAACTTATTTTCCCTGCAGATTTCTACGTAATTAAGATGGAGGAGGACAACACTGCTAGATCTTCAGACCTCCTTTTGGGCCGACCCTTCCTTAGTACTGCTAGCACCAAGATCGATGTTCGAAGTGGCACTCTTACGATGGAATTTGATGGGGAGATCGTGAAATTCAATGTTTACGATGCCATTAGCCATCCAAGCGAAATCTTGAGCATAAACCGCGTTGACCTGATTGACTCATTAGTGGACGAGACTTTTGAGTCAACTTATGAAGACGAATCTGAATATAGATATGATGATTATGAATTTGTTAAGACATTATTATCACCTTCAAAAACTAAACTTCTACCTTCTGTTGTGCAGGCTCCAGATTTGGAATTGAAACCACTTCCCGCACATCTCAAGTATGCATTTTTAGGAAAAGGTAATACCTTACCCATTAGAATCTCAAATAAACTCTCTAAACCCGAGGAGGAAAGTTTGATCCAGGTACTAAAGAGTCATAAGGAGGTGATTGGCTGGACCATTGCTGACTTGAAGGGGATAAGCCCTTTGACATGCACCCACAAGATTTACTTGGAGGAGAACACGAAACCAAGAAGAGAGGCACAAAGACGCTTAAACCCGAATATGATGGAGGTGGTGAAAAAAGAAATAATTAAGCTGCTGGATGCTGACATCATTTTCCCCATTTCTGACAGCAGATGGGTAAGTCCGGTACAAGTCGTGCCCAAGAAAACGGGCGTGACAGTAAAGAAAAATACTGAGGGCGACTTAGTACCGGTCCGAAAAGCGAACGGTGGCGGTGTCAGATCGATTACTGTGAAGTTGAACGCTTATACTAGAAAAGATCATTTCCCTCTTCCTTTTATAGATCAAATGCTTGAACGTTTAGCTGGTAAAACTCACTTTTGTTGTCTTGATGGATATTCAGGTTTCTTCCAGATCCCTGTTGCGCCAGAAGACCAGGAAAAGACCACTTTTACATGCCCGTTCGGCACGTTTGCATACAGGAGGATGCCATTTGGACT
This sequence comes from Gossypium arboreum, assembly GCF_025698485.1. Classification (NCBI taxonomy): domain Eukaryota; kingdom Viridiplantae; phylum Streptophyta; class Magnoliopsida; order Malvales; family Malvaceae; genus Gossypium; species Gossypium arboreum. The sequence goes on along the minus strand of NC_069076.1, from coordinate 12,724,296 downwards.
TTGCAACGCACCAGCTACCTTCCAGAGATGCATGATGAGTATATTTTCTGAATATGTAGAAAAAATTATTGAAGTTTTTATGGATGATTTTACCGTGTATGGAAACTGTTTTACTGAATGCCTTGAAAACCTTACGATAATTTTGAACAGGTGCATAGAATTTAATCTTGTCTTGAACTATGAAAAGTGTCATTTTATGGTAGACAAAGGTTTGATTCTAGGTCATATAGTCTCATCTAAGGGAATTGAGGTTGATAAGGCCAAAATTGACATTATAAATTCTTTGCCATATCCCTCTTTGTTAGAGAGATGCGTTCTTTTCTTGGCCATGCAGGATTTTACAGGCGTTTTATAAAAAACTTCTCAAAAATAGCTGAACCATTGTGCGAGCTGTTGCAGAAAGACAAAAAATTTGAGTTTGACTCAAAATGCATGGAGGCTTTTGATACACTTAAGCAAAAGTTGGTAACCGCCCTTATAGTACAAGCACCAGACTAGAACTATCCCTTTGAAATTATATGCGATGTTTAACGTGGCGTGGGAACCGTATTGGGACAAAAGATAGCGAAAGAGCCTCATGTCATCTGTTACGCCTCAAAGACCCTAGATGCTGCACAAAGCAACTACACAACCACAGAAAAAGAACTTTTAGCTATTGTGTTTGCTTTAGATAAATTTCGATCATATTTATTGGATCTAAGGTGATTATTTTTTCGACCATGCACTCTTAGGTACTTAATCGCAAAGAAGGAAGCAAAGCCAAGGCTCATTAGGTGGATTTTATCGCTCCAAGAATTTGACATCGAGATTCGTGACAAAAGGGTGTGAAAACACGGTGGCCGACCACTTGAGTAGGATAAAACTCCATTTGATGATGATCCCATAAAGGATGAGTTCCCGACGAAAGCTTATTCTCAACCGAGGCTTACTATCCGTGGTATGCGACATAATTAATCTCTTAACCACGGATCGCTACCCACCGAGTTAGCTCAATCCGTAAAAACAAGCTTAGACGCGAAGCTCGAAATTACATATGGGACGATCCATACTTGTGGAAACATTGCTCAGATCAGATAATACGACGATGTGTTCCAGAAACCGAGGTAACCTCTATCCTTACTTTTTGTCACACAGAAGCTTGTGGAGGTCACTTTGGCCCTAAGCGGACAGCTCACAAGGTATTGGAATGTGGGCTATATTGGCCTACAATCTTTCGCGACGCGTTTAACTTCTGTAAGTCTTGCGATAAATGTTAGCATACAGGTAATATCACTAGACGAAATCAAATGCCCCTATCCCCGATTCATGTATGTGAGATTTTTGATGTATGGGGCATTGATTTCATGGGCCCCTTTATTTCTTCGTCTGGAAACGTATATATACTTCTTGCAGTAGACTATGTTTCTAAGTGGATAGAAGCAAAGCCTACTCGCAATGATAATGCTAATACTGTTGTGGAGTTTCTAAAACGAACTATTTTTTCTAGGTTTGGAACACCTCGAGCTTTGATCAGTGATCGTGGTACCCACTTTTGCAACAAGGTCATGGAGGCACTATTATCAAAATATGGGGTTCATCATCGTATAGCAACAGCTTACCATCCCCAAACAAATGGCCTAGTAGAGGTTTCAAACAGGGAGATCAAGTCAATTTTGGAAAAAACGGTTCGACCTAACCGTAAGGATTGGAGTCTTCGGCTCAATGACGCGCTTTGAGCCTATCGGACGGCGTATAAGGGACCAATTGGCATGACCCCGTATCGACTTGTTTTTGGCAAAGCATGTCATCTACCAGTAGAGTTGGAGCATAAAGCTTATTGGGCTATTCGACAATGTAACATGGAGTTAGAGCCCACGGGGAAGGCAAGGAAGGCAAGGAAATTAGACATTCAAGAATTGGAGGAAATTCGCAATGATGCCTAAGAGAATGGTCGAATTTATAAGGACAAAACAAAGATGTTTCATGACAAAAATATAGTTCAGAAGCATTTCTCAGTAGGACAAAGAGTTTTGCTTTATAACTCCGTATTAAAGCTATTCCCAAGTGAAATGAAGCGAAAATACGAAGAAAAAAAAAAGACAGAAAGTGTGCGCCAAAACAACCCTATCCATGCTGTCAAACAGTTCTATTCCAGCCCAGAATACCATATCTCTGTAGCCAAACAGTCCTATTCCAGCCTTAGAATCCCCAAAACCTGCAGCCAAACACCCCTTTTCAGCAAATAAAACCCCCAAACCTTACATTTTTTTCCCCCAAATTTCTCCATAACCGCCGACTCCTTTCTCCTCCACCACCCACCGCCGATTTCTTAGCCACCATGGTGAGAACCCGAAGCCAAACCAACATTGCACACATCACTCACCCTGTCTCCACCTCTTGCCGCTTCGCCATCTTCTTCTCCACCGTAGCGCCAACCGACAGTAACTACATGGGGAGTTTTTCTAAACTTTTTTTCTCCACCTATTTGTTTACCTTTTACTTTCACATCCAGGACTATGTGTTTTAAGTGGGGAGGCATTCTTCGTTGTTACTGTTATTATCTGCTATTTTCATTTGTCATATTGTTTGACTTTCATGCATGATTCTTACCTTCTAAGGAAGTTATGATTTTTCCCATAATTGATTCCATCTCCACTGTTTTATTTTTATTAGGCTAAAATAATTGTGATTAATAGGTTAATTCTATCATGCTTTTCGTAAAATTGATCAAGTTTAATATAAAGTGAACACTTAAAATGATTGCATGCTTAATTAATGTTCATGGCTATTAGGTGATTATTGAAACTTATTTTTGACACTTAAATTTTTTTCTTTCCTGAGTTCTCAAGAATTTTAAATATCGTTTAATTTTTAATAAATGTTTTCCATGGTTATGAGTACAGCTTAGATCGTGGATCGATCGAGTAACCGGGTAGGGTGCTTGGGTTGTCATTCTACTTCGCGTCAAAAGGTTGTGTGACGTGACAAGTAAAACTCCGCTAGCCGAGGTTATGAGTATGGCTCAAATCGTGACTGACTGAGTAACCGGGGTAGGGTGCTTGGGTTGTCATTCTACTTCGCGTCAAAAGGTTGTGTGACGTGTTGGGTAAAACTCCGCTAACCGGAAATAAATAATTTTAGGAGTATGTTAATGAGTAACGGGTGGGTGCTTGGGTTGTCATCTCTTCGCATCAAAAGGTTTAATATATTCCTAAGTAAATAAATAATAATAAATTTAAAAAAATCAAAAATCAAAAAGGAAAAAAAAGAAGAAAAAAAGATGTACTAATAAAGTTGCACTTGGGGACTAAAGGAGGAAATAATTAAGGTGTCTTAGTAGGTTTGGTAATTTACCTAAATGGCATAACTCAAGTCGATCTTAATTTTGTGTGAAATAATTGGAATACTTTTTCTGTTTTACTTAAAGCAAGCTTAGAGGTCTCTTTATTTTTCATATGCGTTTTTAACTAATTTTTATGAAACTTTGGAGTGGTATTTCTTTTATGGCAGAATCTAGCTTTCACAGTCGATAGGAACCATACTTGAGGGCAAGCATGGGCTAAGTAGGGGGGAATTTGATAATACTCTAAAATGACGTGTTTTTATATATTAATCATGTGTTTATTTTGAGCTTGAGCCTACTAATTTGAGCTATTTATGTCTTTTTATCTTTTAGGGACTAAATTGGAGGCGAAAAGTAAATTCAAGGGAAAAAGCGTCAATTTGGAGATTAAATGGGCCAATATGCAACGTGGGACAAATATGGTGCCAAAAGTGCGAACATGGAAGGCATAAAGACTTAAAAGCAAATAGAAGAGATTTTATTTTGGAAGACTCTATTTTCTTTTATTCTATTAGGATAATTAATATTAAGATAATTATTAGGATTATTCAAATTTAGGATTTTATTTTAATTATCTTTGTTTATCTTTAATTAAATGTATTTATCTTTTTAGAATTTAAGTTCAATTAGACTATCTCCCTAGCACTATAAATAGGGGGTGAAGTGACTATATTTGGGGATCTTTTTCTGTAAACACTCTCCCCCAAAAGTCTTTTGTTCTTTCATATTTCTTTTCAATAAAATTTCTTTTTCCATATTTTTATTTATTTTCTTTCCCTCCATTATCATGAGCCACTAAAAAACCCTTCTAGCCAAAAGTTGTCAATATTTTCCCAAAAAGGGTTCTTGAGGCCTAGAATCCGTACTTAGCCTTCTCGCCAAGTATTCATCGTTTCTCCGCACTACGGGCTGACGCTTCCGTCCATGGCCCTTAAGTAAGCTTTTCAAGATATGCAAAGGCGGCCGCTTTGTATGTTTTGGAAGGACTGCATAGTCGGTTCGTTAACTTACTGCGTCAGAGGTTGGCGAGCCAAAGAGACAAAATGGCGTGGGATTCGCCATTGAGAAGCGTTGATCTAGCATAGATTACTGGCTAGAGTCAGGTTCCCTAAAAATCGTAAATCTAATCTTTGGAGCTGGTGGTCGTAGGCGTCCTCTTCCACTATAATTGGCTTACTTGAGTCGAGAAGGATCATCCAAAAGCCAAGGATTGAGCTCAAGGCGGAATGAGACAACCGGAGGCTGGAACTTCCCATAAGAATTTCTTTTCTCTTAAAACTCTCTTTATTATTTTTATTATTTTCGTAATCATAATTTGAAGAAACTTTAAATTCTATTTTTATTTTATTTTCGCCCAAAATCAATTCTTAAATTCTGCTTTTTATTTTTTTCCAGAACGCAGGTTTTCTTGGGCACGATTTCGCCTGAGATTTGAGAGACAAGCATTCGTATAATCCGGTCCCGAGGATTCGACCCTACTTCCCTTTACTATTTCTTTTTCATTATTTTACAGGGAATAGGATATTTTTGGTGCTCTCAACGACCGGATCAATAACCCGTGGTCAAAACTATCAAAATAACACGGGCGTGCGCATATATACACGAGCGTGGAAAAAGCGAACGAAGCAGGACACGACCGTGTGCTCCAACATGCCCAAAGAACACGGGCGCGGGCCGAATTCCAGACGCGCCCAAATTTGAAAACCACGAAACACACGGGCTGAAATAAGGGCACACGAGTGTGCCCCATAGCCATGTGCCCCAATATCTATATAAACCCCTACTATTCATCATCCCCTTCCTCAATACCCTAATCCTAGCTGCCACTCTCACCGCCGCCGTCGCCACCTAAACTCTGACTATCAACCTAAAATCCACCCTTTCTCATCCATCAGATTTGTTAGCACCTTCACATCTTCTCGCCACGCCCACATCACAAACCATCGGGCGATGAGGATTTTTGAAGACTTTTATTTATTATTTTTTACTTTTATCTTTATTTATCTTTTTAAATTACTTTTTATTTTATTTTATTTTATTTCTCTTTAATACTATTTTTACTTTATCTTTAGGTTTTACAATTTTTATTAAGCAATTTATGTTTTCGGCCATTTCTTTACGAGTAATCATGCTACTTTATATTTCCTAAAGAGTTATTGATTCTATCTCAGTTATGAAGAGCTCCAAAGCTCAATATTACTTAGGAATTTGCAACTCCACTGGAAAAGGTCCTCTACGACTGCCATGCCCTGCACAACCACGACCATACCTACCACTAGTTATAATATTCTTTTGGCACAGCACTTGTGGACTAATAACATTTACCACCACTGGAGTATCCTCCTCCAATCTCACCCTTGCCTTAGCCGATTACTTTCCATGACTCCAGTTCAAGGATTCTATTTAACATTCAGGAAGTTTCACTTCTCTCCCTATCTTATGATCTTATATCTATATTTTTCAATAAATCTATCTTTGTACATTGAGGACAATGTACATCTTAAGTGTGGGGGGGTTATTTATATCATTATCAGAAAAATCTCTGAATTTTATCTTATTCTCACGTGACTCACTCATATCACTATTAGAATGAATTTCAATTAATTTATGATTTTTATTGATATGTCTTGAATTAAAACATAGGGATTTATGCATTGATTATTGAAACTTTAAGTAATTAGAGAACCAAGCATGATAAATTGATTTTTGAGTATTAAAAATTTTTAGGTTATTTCCCCAAGTTTAGGTATTATCTTGAAATTCACAAGATTAACATAAAAAGGCCATAATTTTTGTGAGATATTGAGCCTTTAGAGCATATATTATTTCTTTCATGCTCACTTTTATTGTTGCTATGAGTGCGTCAATATTAATTTGTTATTCTAGAACTTGCTTCGATTATGCATGTCAAGACCACACCATTGATTTGATATTTCGAGATGATAAAGGCACTTAGCTTTCACTCACTGACTCCATAAAAGTCTACCTTCATAATTAACCCTTAGTGAACCCCCTTGAGCCAAACAAGCCATTCATTGATTCACCCTCAATATTTACCCATAACACATTTTTGTTGAAATTCCTTTAATTAATTTGATCCCTATTTTTTTTGAGATTTGATTTGAATAAATTACTTAGCTATGTTTTATTTTTGATAGTTAGCAAAGTTTTATGTTACTTGATTTGTTCTTAAAAAAAAAAAAAAACAAAGTTGCTGCAATTGAGGTTTATCGTCTAGCATATTACGAAATTATGTAATGCTTGGATTAAAACGATGTTATCCATGAAGAAAAGCTCAATTCTAGGATCATCTAATTAGGAATGTAATTTGTCAGTTTTAGTATTTTTCTAGTTAGGTAATTTTTTCAATTCAATCTCGATTCTAACCTTTTCTTTTAGCTTGTGACCACACCCTCTAACCAAAACCACATTACAACCCTCTAAAGACCTTTTGATTGATGTATCATCTCAATATATAGTGGTGGAGATTTGATTTTATTGCAAGCCTATGGTAATAACTCTTCATATTGACTATTGAGTGCTAAATTTGTTATCCTTAAACACCTCGAATGATTTGATTGGATATTTAGTGAGGATGTTAAACTCTGTAATATTTTGAATCAAAGGTGATTACTTAGATGAGGGGGACACCTATGTTTTTGTGATAAAATGCTTAACTTGAAATGTTTGAAACTTTGATATTCTTCTAGTTGAATTCTCAATGTATGATTACTTATAGATTATTTTGAGATATTATTGATAGGAATTATAAGTTGAGAAAAATGAATTCTTAATTGTGAATTGGGGATTTTTCTTGAGGACAAGCAAACGCTTAAGTGTGGAGGTATTTGATAAGTCATAATTTATACATACTTTTATCCCATGCTTAGCACATTTGTGGATGAATTATCATTAGATTTGTGGAATTTGATGCTCCTAATCCTTTAATTTCATGTTTTATACTTAGGTGAGCATATGAGAGTAAAAAGAGCAAAAAACGGGCCAAAAACGGATAAAATGGGTCAACTTGGGAAATCAACACGGCCTGGACTTCCTCACACGGGTAGACCACACGCCCGTGTCTATTTAGTAAACTTTAACACGGCCTAAGCCACCCCACACGAGCGTGTCCCTGTCGAACCCAAGTCTAGTTCTATTTGAAAAAGGCTAATTTTTAGGGTTTTGAATCTTTCTAAACTCTATATAAACACCCTAGAAGAATACCTAAATGGAGGAGGCACTTAGAGGCGAACACACGGAGTGGGAGGCAAGTAATTACTCAAAAAAAGTCAATTGATCCATCTCAGAACCCGAATTCTCCTTCAAGACTGAAGATCTCCCTTCAATTTCTTTTAGGGGTTTTTGGGTTTCTTTATGTTTTGTTATTATTATCCTTCTGAGATGTTTTCTTTTACACATATGAACTAAATTCCTTAAATACCTAAGGGGGATGAAACCTAAGACGGATCTTGTTACTATTTTCTGAATTATATGATAAATACTTGATTTGTTCTTAATTATGTGTTCTTAATTCTTGCTTTAATATTCCAGGATATTGATTCAAGTATTGATGTGCTTATTCAGAGGAGAAAAAGTCCCTGTCTAAGAGTAGATCTAGCATAATTAAGCGGATTTGATTGCACCCCTAGACGTAAGGCACATAAATCTGTTAGGTTAGGGTCAAACCTAATAAGGGAATCCATAAATCGAGTTAATGCAACACTAGGCGTTTTAATTAGAAAGAGATTTCAATTAATCAACCTAGGGTTAGACGTTTTTAGTCTCGAGAGAGATAATAATATAAATTAGGGACTTCTACAGATCGAGTCAAGTGAATAAATCGTCTAGTTCAGAGTCAAATAACAAGTGAAGTCTAGGTGGATTCTTCTTTGGGTATTGTCTAAATCAATCAGTTTTTCCAAAAGTATTTCCCCAATTTACTTCCTGTGCATTCTTAGTTTAGTTAATTAGTTTAGATAAAGCAAATCCCTTTATTTTTAGACTAGATAATGAAAAGAAGGTTAATACTAGTACTTTTAGTTGTTGTGGGTTCGATATTTCGGTCTTGCTATAAGCTATACTACTGTTCGATAGGTGCGCTTACCTTAAGTTGAATTATTAGTTAGTTTCATGACCATCACTAGTTTTACCCTGACAAACACTCAGAGACAACCCGAGGTGTACACACGAAGGCCATCTGTTACAATCAGGCCCCAACAATTTCAGGCTGGCGATTTAATGCCAATTAACCATCAAGCAGGCTCAAGCTCTAATCCAGGGGATAACCCAACTAATCCCATTGTCCCTGATCTGGATGACATTGTGGAAGCTGAAAGAGCGAGAGTGGAGCTCTCAAAACAATTAGAAGACTAATGTAGGTAGTTAGAGGTGAAGTTCAAAGTAATGGAAAGTGCTGACTATCATTGTGGGATCGATGCTAAAGATTTGAGCTTGGTTCCAGACCTGATGCTTCCTCCCAAGTTCAAAACTCCTGATTCGAGAAGTATAACGAGACTAGCTGCCCCGAGGCTCATCTTACCATGTTTCATAGACAAATGAATGGGTACGTCAACAATGATTAGCTATTGATTCACTGCTTCCAAGATAGTCTGGTTGGGACAGCATCCAAATGGTACAACCAATTGAGCCGTACCAAGATCAACTCATGGAAGGACCTAGCTCAAGCTTTCATGAAACAGTATAGTCACATGGTAGATATAACCCTTGATAGAATCACCTTGCAAAATATGGAGAAAAAACCAAACGAGAGCTTTAGGCAGTATGCCCAAAGGTGGAGGGAAGTTGCCATACAAGTTCAACCACCTCTATTAGAAAAAGAAACAATCATGCTCTTTATTAATACTTTTAAGGCTCCATTTATTAATCACATGTTGGGAAGCACAACCAAGAGTTTCTCGGATATAGTAATGTCCGGTGAAATGATAGAAAATAAGATAAGGTGCGGAAAAATGGAAGCGGGGGAAAACACCGAGAGATTAGCCCCAAGAAAGAGGGAGAATAAGATGAATAACATGAGCACAAACAAAAAGGGTCATTCAAAGTCGATTACTGTGAGCCAGCCGAAAACAATAACCACCAACCATCAGGCCCCCCGAGACAAGTAGAAAAGTTACAGTTCACATCTATACCCATGACATATGGAGAGCAGTATCCGAACCTATTTGATGCACACATGGTGTCCCCTTTCTACTTAGAACCGATGCAACCTCCTTTTCCCAAATGGTACGATGCAAATGCTCAGTGCAAATACCATGCTGGAATCATTGGGCATTCAATCATAAATTGCACCGTGTTCAAAAAGCTAATTGAAAGATTTATTAAGATGGGGATTGTGAAGTTTGACGATTTATCCGCGCCCAATGTAGCAGGAGTTCTACAATGAAGAGGGGCATGAAATCCAAGAATGCATCAAGTTCGGGGCTCTAGTACAAGACATGATGAACAATAAACAAATTGAATTTTATAAAGATATTGAAGGCCCGGTGGAAATATTGGGGAATCTAAACATTAACGACATATCTAGAGAGGGAACCGGGGAATAGAATTTTCCAAGCTTCTGCCCTTACGTACTTGGGGGTGTTTTGAGCAATGGGACTGTGGAAGAGATCCCCGTATTTCTTAGAGCCAATTTAGAGTAATATTCAAAACACGCTTGTCGCTTTAAGCCTAGAAGTAATAAGAATCCTTTTGTGAAATAGGCTTGTGTCCAAAATATTTATTTCAATAAAATGCATCTTTGCTATCATTTCAAATATTCTTTTATTCTATACAAACAATTATTCTTAGATTCTTTTGTTCTTTGGACTTTCTTTCAAGTATTATTTTATTCTTAATTCATGATCATACCATACAAATAATTATTCTTAGATTCATTTATTCTTTGGAATATTCTTTTGTACCTACAACAGGTCTCCAGATATCAACGACATGAGCGACACTGCTACTGACCGAGAATCTCCTTTTGAGCAAGATATGTGTTTAGAGGGATCTCAGAACTCTGAAGATGATAGAGATTGTAGCATATCTCTTGACTTGTTAAGGATGGTAGAACAAGATGAAAAAATAGATCCTACCTTACAAAGGGTCAATGGACATCGCGAGCCTAGGAGAAGAGAAAGAGGTGAAGATGGGAGCCTATATCACCACAGAAACAAAGCAAAACATCATTGAGTTATTCCAAGAATTCAAATATGTTTTCGCATAATCGTATCAAGATACGCCTTGGCTACTGAGACGTGTGGATGCTGTTAAGGTTAAGAAAATCTTAGAAGAGGTCCATAAGCGTGTTTGAAGAACACATGTTAATGGTTTTATAATGGTCAGGAAAATCATGAGGTTCGAGTCTTGTTGGTCCACTATGAAAGGGGATAGCATCAGTTATATCGTAAATACCAAATTTATCGAGACAAGATTCATATGCCTCCTTCATTCCTTCATAGAATTTTTTTAAGTAAGACATAGATGTTATTGGGCCGATCTCATCAAAAGCTTCTAGAAAACATCGCCATCTTTACGTCATTAAATGGGTGAAAGTCACTTCATATGCCAATATTACAAAATTGACAGTCATCAAATTCCGTAAAAAAAAAGAATAAAAGAAAGAACAATATCATGTTCCGACAATGAATGCCAGAAATGATCATATCTAACAATGCACAACAGCATGGTATCAAAAGTTCACTGTCTGTTCAAGACCAAACACCATATCATCCCAAAATGAATGGTGCAGCAGAGGCAGCAAAAAAAAAACAAAAAAAAAGATCATGGGGAAAATGACTGAGACTTGTAAATATTGGCGTAGAAAGTCACCATTCACCCTCTATGCTTATCGATCGTCAGCCAGAACCTTCGCCGAGGCTATACCTTTTTCTTTAGTTTATGGAATGGAAGTGGTTTGCCTATTGAAATCGAGATTTCTTCTCTCCAAGCTTTGATTGAGTCAAGAATTGGATGAAGCAGAAGGATCCAGTTAGCTTAATTAAAGAAAAGAGGTTGAAAGTTACTCGTCATGGTCAAAACATTCCAAAAACGAATGATGCGAGCTTACGACAGAAAGGTTCGTCCTAAAGAATTCTACAAGGAGGACCTGGTGTTGAAGAAGATTCTTTCTACACAAAAGGACTTCAGAGGAAAGTGGATGCCAAACTGGGAAAGAACCTTATGTAGTAGAGAGGATCTGTTCTGGAGGAGCATTGATATTAACCGAGATGGATGGCAAGGACCTGCCCAATTCAGGGAATTCAGATTAAGTCACAGTTATTAGTTTAAAAAAACACAAAAAAAAAGAAAAGAAAAAAGAAAAAGGAGAGGCCAAGGCGAAAACCCGCAAAGGGCACTTTAAGGCCAAAGGGTTTTTGAATTGAAAACCCGTAAAGGGCAATTCAAATAAAAAGTAGGGCATGCGGTAGTCTTGCTATACCTGAATTAACAAGGAGGAGGCATGCTACATCTTAAGGCATCGACAAAGTACTCTAGATCTTTTAAACACATGTCAAGCTCAAAATGGTCCTAAAAAAGTTCGTACAGTGAAGCTCATGCTGCGATATCTGAGGCACCTAGTCTTCATCTTGGCCATATTGAATTTACTATTTTTGATTACTTTATTCATTTCAAGATACGCTCCCAATAAATTTCCTTCTTATTGCATTTGCTTTCTTTGATTAACTTATTTGTTTCGAGCTATGCTCTCAATTATTTTCTTTTTTATCCATTGTTATGATCTTTTTCAAGCATTTTGCATTGAAATAATGATTAATGGACTAATAAAGCTTTCACAAAAAAAGTTATGCATATTACTCTGAAAATTTTCTAAATAGTATAAGAACTTGAGACAAAACTGTTGTTTAGAACTCACCAAACCTAAGGGTTGGAAATGTTTGAGAAAGAGAAGTCTAAATTGTGTTTATCTCTTCAGATTTTTTGTCGAAGATATCAGTTGAACGAAGAGACAAGATATTGTGCCGGTGATACAACCTCGATGAATAACGAGCAACGTTCACTCAGGCATTAAAATGGGATCATGCTCGAAAAAGGAAAATTGATATTCTGCATACACATATGGTCATGTTACCCAGAGAGGGGTGTAACAGATCATTTGATTGAAGAAGATGGTACAAATCCTCTACCCCTGAGTTTCAGTGGGATGGATTGAAGAAGATAATTTTCTGTCAAAGATACTAGCTGAGTAGAGAAGGCAGGACAACACATCAGTGACAGAACCTTGATGAGTGACGAGCAAGGGCAACTCAAATATTAAAAAGGGATCATTCTCATTTTGCATTCATATATCATTTATAGCATATCTAGTTAGGAGCATTTGATTCATTCTGATGATAGCATCCTAATTAGCATCTTAATCACTCAGCATAAGCGTAGGTCCATCTTACAGGTCGTGTTACCCAAAGAATGGTGTAACAAATCCATGAAATTACAGATCCTATACTCCTGAGATGTAGTGGGATGCATTAAAGAAAATGAAAATCCTATACCCTTGAGATGCAGTGGGATGGATTGAAGAAAATGCAGATCTTATACCCCTGAGACGCAGTGGGATGGATTAAAGAGGATTATAGATCTTATCTCCCTAAGCAGTACTAGAGCAGATCGAAGACGGTGAATCTTATCTTCCCAAGGTAGTAGGGAAGCTGATTTAAGCCACTAGCCTTATCTCTCTGAGCAGTAGTGGAGCAAGCTGAAGATTACAGATCTTATCTCTCTAAGAAGTAGTAGAGCAGATCGAAGACGATGAATCTTATCTTCCTGAGGTAGTAGGGAAGCAGATTTAAGCTACTAGCCTTATCTGCCTGAGCAGCAGTGGAGCAGGCTGAAGATTGTAGATTTTATCTCCCTAAGCAATAGTGGAACAGATCGAGGACGGCGAATCTTATCTTTTCGAGGTAGTAGGGAAGCAGATTTAAGCCACTAGCCTTATCTCCCTGAGTAGCAGTGGAGAAGGTTGAAGATTGTAGATCTTATCTTCCTAAAAAAGTAGTGAAGTAGATCAAAGACGGCGAATCTTATCTCCATGAAGCAGCAATGAAACAGATTTAGGCCACCAGCCTCATCTCCCTAAAGTAGCAGTGGGGCAGATCGAAGACGGTGAATCTTATTTTCATGTAGCGACAATGAAGCAGATTTAAGCCACCAGCCTTATCTCCTTGAGGTAGCAAAGGAGCAGGCTGAAGATAGTAGGTCTTATCTCCCTGAAGTTACAGTGGAGTAGACTGAAGATAGCAGATCTTATCTCCCTGAAGTTGCAGTGGAGCAGACTGAAGATAGCAGATCTTATCTCCCTGAAGTTGTAGTGGAATATTTCGAAGATAACAAACCTCATCTCTCTAAAGTTGTAGTAGAGCAGGTTGAAGTAGCAAGCCTTATCTCCTTGAAGTTGCAGTGGAGCAGGCTGAAGATAGCAGGTCTTATCTCCATGAAGTTGCAGTAGAGCAGAATGAAGATAGCAAATCTTATCTCCCTGAAGTTACAGTGGAATAGATTGAAGATAACAAACCTCATCTATCTGAAGTTGCAGTGGAGCAGACTAAAAATAACAGGTTTTATCTCCCTGAAGTTGCAATGGAGTAGGTTGAAATTTAGGTTGAAATTACCAACTCTTACCTCCTTGAAGTTCCAGTGAAGTAGATCAAAGATACAAATCTTTTTTCCTTGAAATTACATTGGAGCGGATCGAAGCACCAATTCCTATACCTCTAAAGATACAGTGGATTGGAATGAGGTTACTTGAAAAGGAAGAAAAGAAGCGCTGAGACTCAGCAGGCCTAGGCAAAATTGGCCATTTTATAGTCTTTGCTCCATTCTCGTTACACGACAATGAGCAAAGAAGGGCAGCTGTAATAGGCCAATTTTGGCCTGGGCCCGAAAAAGAAAAATAATAACCGAATAAATAAAGTCAAAGGATGTTATCGGTTGAAAACAAGATAAAAAGGGCTAAATTGAAAGAAAATCATTAAATTGGGGCCAAATAAAAAAAATAGAGAAAGCCAAGGGGTTATCAAATTTTGTTGACTTGGTAAAAAGCTAAAAATAAGAAGATATTATTTTTATTTTATTTTATTATTAAATTAGTTAGGCTATTTTTAGTAAACCCCATGTATATAAATAGGGGTATTTTGTTTTTTGAAGGGGGAATTGCTTTGCTATTTTTACTTCAATTTCGAATTGAATTATTCTCTCTTTTCCTATTTCCATTGTTATTGAATTATTTTCTTTTCTCTTTCAATTACGTGGGAATTTTGTCCATTTCATTTCAATTTTTTGTTTTTTCTAAATTCGTCCAATTGCTTTTAGCCCTTTCGTTTTTTTTATTGTTTTGCAATTAAGTTATTATTATTATTATTTTTGGCCCTAAAATTTGTTTTGATTGGATTTTGGTCTTCCTTGAAGCTGTGCGTTTTAAAGGGTGGGGATTATTTTCCTTTGGGTCCCTCCTTGTTATTCGCACGTTCAAATTGGTCCGTTTCCTTTTATTTATTTTTGATTTGCCCTAAAATTTTGCTTTAAGGTTCGATTTAATTTTTTTTGCTATTTTATTATCAAATTAACTAATTTAATATATTATTGCTATTATTATTATGTTTCTATTTATATTTATTTTGTTATTCTAATACTATTATTATTTATCTAATTTTTATTTATCTATTTATATTTCTCTGTTATTATATTTCTATATTATATTTCTATTTCTATTTATATACTAATATTATTTTCATTATTATTTTTCTTATATATGTTTTTTTACTTTTGTTATTAAAATTCTATTTATTTTTTTACATTTTTGTTATTATCTATTTTAACTTTTTATATAACGCTCATTTCAAATTTTTATACATTATTTACTTTAATATTTTCATATATGATGTATTTTAAACTTTTTTACACATTATATATTTTGAATTGTTTATATATTATTTTTAAAGAGTTTTATATATTATTTTATCTTGAATAGATACTAATCTTTTTTAAATTATTTTATATACTTTAGATTGCTTTTATAACATCTATTTTAAATGATTTTTATGTATTATTTGCTTAGAATTGTTTTATATTTTATTTTAGATTTTCTTACTTTGTATTTATTTGTTATTTTGATTCATTATTATAATATTTTGTTTATGAATTATTACTTATGCGTTGTACATTATTATTCCATCGCATTTTATTCGCTTAAAAGGTCATGTTTTAATATCGTTTAAGTTTTAAAATCATTTTATTCAAAAGTTTTCAAAATAAGGCAATACTCGGTATTTGGCATCTTCGAGAAGATTGTGCCCTAACTTACTGGGTTCCAATTTTCCTCGTTGAATCTAAGTAACTGAGTACCCTTTTTCAATCAAAACGCATAAGTTTCAAATAAAAGCTTATTCTCAGGAATTCGAGGCGTTGTGTCTCAACTCACTGGATATGACATTTTGTATCTCGAGATAAGGATTTCTAAAAAATAAAGGCAATATTCTATGTTTGGAATTTTGAGAAATCGTGCCCTAACTTATTAGGTTCCGATTTTTCATTTGACCCAAATAATTGAATATCCTTTTTAAAGTTCACTGCATGAGTTTTAAAAATCAAAAGATAAGCTCAGTTTTGAAAATGTGAAATGTCGTATCCTAACTCAATGGGTATGACATTTTATTTCTTCGAAATAAGAGGGTCTTAGCATCCAATTTAATTTATTCAAGTGTTCTTTTTAAATAAAAGGATCATATTCTAAAATCTTTTCAAATTTTCAATATTAAGACATTAATTAATCAATTAGGTACCAATTTTGGGCGTTACGAGGGCGTTAACCCTTCCTCGTGCATAATCGACTCCCGAACCTTTTTTCTCGATTTTCGTAGGCCCAAAATTATTGTTTTAATAAATCAAAATGTTTTGTTAAAATGATCAATCTCAAGGTGATCCGATCACACCTCGAAAAAGATTGGTGGCGACTCCATTTTTGTTTTTAACTCGACTCCCGTTTTTCAAATTAAAAATGGTTTCGACACCTATCATAGGCTTTACACATGTCTAGCTTGAAAGCCATATGTCCTTTTTTGCCTATTCTTTTCTGCTTAAGTGTATGCATAATCTCATATGCCACTAACACGTTATCAGTAATGAAACGCCCTAGGACAAAGGCACTCTGTGCTTTATCAATATAGACTCCTAGAACATTTTAGAATCTGTTGGCTACTACTTTTGTTATAATTTTATAAAGGACATTACACAGACTGATAGGCCTAAAATTTTTAATATTTGTGGGCTGTGAAATTTTGGGAATCAAAACTATATTGGTGAATTGTCAACTTCCTTACCCTGATTTAAGATTTCTAAACAAAAGGACGTTACCTCATTCCCTACTAAGTGCCAGCATTTTTGGAAGAAAGTTCCTGGGAATTCATCATCACCAGGAGCCTTTGTGGGGCCCATTGACTTCAAAGCTGTCCATATTTCTTTCGTAGTGTAATCTAACATGAGTTTTGCATTAATATCTTCATTGATACATCTTTCCACTCCCTCTAAAATTGATTCTGGATTGCGAACCCCCTTTGACATAAATAAGTCCTGAAAATAGCTCTTTGCAATTGTTGCCATCCCGCCTACATCACTTACATGTTCCCCAAAATTGTTCTGCAAATTGTAAATAACATTCGCCCTATTTCGCTGGAAGGCCCACCTGTGAAAAATTGCGGTATTTCTGTCTCCTGGTTTTAACCAATTTGCACGAGCTTGTTGTTCCCAATAAACTTCACCTTTATCAATTTCCTGATTAAGATGTATTTTTATATTAATAATTTCAGCTAAGTTGTCATCGATCCTATCCTCCCTTAATAATCTATCTAGTTTCTTATGCAGTTGTTGTTTGACCCCCTGTCTGCCTTTTATAATTTGTAGTGCCCATTGATTAATTTTCTGTTTTAGATCTTCCAGCTTAGTCGGTAGCAATCTTTGCATGCTGTCCGAAGCGTCCTTTATCATCTTTTCAAAAGAGTTCTTGAGTAACCACCATGCTTCAAACCGAAATAGAGTCGTTCAAAATTTTTTTTTCTCATTTTCAGTAGCCAAAAGAAGAGGACAATGATCTGGGTGTGAGTAGGATAGATGCTGAACCTGTGCTTGCGGAAAGGCTGAAAACCATGCTTCAGTCGCCATTCTTCTATCAAGCCTCTCTCGTATATTTGTTGTAGCTAAGTTACCCCTTTCCTATGTGAACCATAAACCTAAAAATCCTAGATCCATTAATTGACATTTTGTAAAAACATCTCGAAAAGCCTCCATTCTCTTTTCCTCTCGTGGGACCCCTTCTTGCTTTTCAAAAGAATAAAGAACTTCATTAAAATCCCCACAGACTAGCCAAGGGTGAGATCTAATTCTTCCCAGTTGTCTCAATAAGTTCCAAGTATTGCATCGCTCATTTGCCATAGAAACTCGTAAAATGCCATTATTCACTATCCTACTTTTCTTTTATTAGCCCGTCAATGTGATTCTTCGAACTACTAAGTATCGTTACCTGAATATCTTGTTTCCATGCTAATGATAACCCCCCTTTCGAGCCATCAGCTTACACATCAAAACCCTTCGTATACCTGCAGGTCCTTCGAATTTTCTCCATTCTCATAATATTCACTTTTGTCTCTATAATGAAGACCATTTTGGGATTGTGTTGTTTCAGTAAAAACCGAAGTCTTTAAATTGTTCGAGGACTCCCCAATCCTCGAACATTCCACCTTATTATTTTCATTGGCTTCGGTCGGCTTGCCTATTGGCAGCCGCCAATCCAAAAGAAGGAGGTGCCTTCAAATAATCTCCTATTTCCTCCAAGATAGAAGATTTAGTCCCATTATACTCCAATCTACCATTTTTATAGGTATTAATGTCACTATTCAAATTACCACGCAATTCCTCCTCAGCTATAGAACTTTTCCTTTTACATGCAATAGGCTCCATTTGAACGTCTTCAATTGGACCTAATCTGCCTTTTCACATCCAGCATGATTGTTTGTGATTCCCCCTGACCTATCTCGGTTGTAGTAGCATTTGTTCCAACAGCCATGATTTCTCCCCTTTTGTGGAGCGCTTTTGACCTATATCACTTTCTCTATAATTACGTTTTGCTGAGCAGTTATCGTCTTTTCCTCTTCATTAAGTTTTTTAGTGTGTAATTTTGCCTGTATCATATTCTCCATCTCCTCATTCGCCCTTGTAACTTCGTCTTTTATTAATGAAGCCAAAGGAGGGATCCTTTCATCCTCATCCCCGGTATATAAGTGTTGTTCTGCGAATTTCTTATCTGCCATGCCCAACTTAAAACTTCCTCTACCCACTAAATTAGACTTAGCCTTTAGTGCTACAAAATAGGGTAGTTCACCGGCCTCTAAAACTTTCCCCTGTCTCATCGCCGTATCACAATCTTTTGCTATATGACCCATTATTCCACAACCAAAGCAGAAATTCGACAAAGATTCATATTTAAACGGTAGCCAAACTTTTCTTGTGGTCCTTATAGCAATGAAAATACCCCTTCGAAGAGGTTTTCTAGCATCTAGTAGAATTTGAATTCTGCAAAGTTCTTCCTTTATATCTGATCGCAAGATTCCTCCAAACGTTGAACCTATGGCATGCATTAGGTCTTTCTTCTCACATTCCGAAGGGCACGAACTTATTCTTAGCCAAAACGGGGAGCAGATCAGTTTAATCTTACTCCGTTCTATTGCTTCTATCAATCTTTCGAAAATAATTAATTCTTTTCTGAATAACCACGATCTGCCATTCATGATTGCCTCCATATCGTCTTCATTCTCAAAAGAGATCTGGAACAAATTCTACCCAGCTGTATGAATTTCAAATTTTTCTTTTTTTTTTTTAAAATACTTCTGACTTGCACACGAAAACCATCTGGATTATAAGACTTTTTCGTCCATACCGAACATAAAAGAGAAAAACTGCTCTTCGGTGTGATCAAAGAGCTCTTAATCGACAATTGAATTAATTCTTCTGCAAGAAGAGAGACCTCTTCTCCTGCCATAAAGGCCAAAGGTCACTGCCCCACTCCACCCCAACCACAGCTGCCCCTGTTTCTTTGGAGAACTAAGAGAGAGCACTCTTGACCTAAAATTACTAAATATTTTTTATTTATTTCTTTTTAGTTACCTGCAAATGTTGAAAAATTTATTAAAGCAGAATACACTTTGTTTTTGAATAAATTTTTTTGTTCGATGGTTATAAGGCTTTTGAAATTTAATCTTAATTATTTTTTAAAAAAATCAATGTTAATCGGCCGAGATTATTTTTTAATAAAATATAATTTTATAAATTTTTAATAAATTTTGTTTATAATTTTATTATTTTAAAATAATTTTAAAATTTTGAAAGGATTTAATTGATTTTTAATTTGTTACTATTAATTTCAAAATTTCTTAATTTGCTTTCAATAAAAGATTAAGAGTCAAATTGAATAAATGTATAATTGTTGACTACTAAATTTGTTATTATACTTTATATATAAAACACTAAAACAAACCTTTAAGGTGCAATTTTAATGGAGGTGGTTGTTTTGTTCACTTATTGAACATACAATAATCAATTTGCCCATTTTTTAATAAAATGACTAAAATGAAATCTAGGGTATGGTACAAAGGATTTTGTGAATGTCACCATTCAACAAAAACCTCATTTACTATTTATAGCAATTTATTATTTATATTAATTTTTATAAATATATTTGTTACACAAATTTTTTTGTTGCTCACATTGTGAATTAAAGGTGTGCATGGGTCGGGCCGGGCCCATAAAAAAATTTAGGCCCGCTTCCAAGGCCCGAGCCCGGCCCGACCTGAAATATGGGCCTGGAATTTTGTCCAAGCCCGGCCCGGGAAAAAATTGATAGGCTCGGATATTTTTTTACTTTTTTATAAAATAAAAACTTTAAAAATAATAATTCAAATACATTTAAAACATAAAATAAATATTAAAACAAATAAAAAACAAGACAAACAATTCTTAAAATAATACATAAATTAAAAATACAATAAAAAGTAGTTATATTGAAATTGAAACAAATTAGAATTAAAATAATAACCAAATTAATAACAAAACAAAAGTTTTACAATATCAAAATAATATTAAAACGACAACATATAACATAATAAATAGTTATAAAAGAACAATAAAACACGACAAAAAGTAGCAGTAAAATAGCACCAAAACAGCATCAAAACAACACCAAAATACCACCAAAACAACACAAAAATACCATCAAAACAGCACCAAAACAGCACCCAAACAACAACAAAACAGCACAAAAAAACAGCATCACCAACAACACCAAAAACCTGCAAAATATAATCAACCAACCAAAATATTTATACATTAACCAAATAACATATTTAATTTTATAACAAAATATAATTGTAAGCTAAATTAAATTGTCAACAATTAGAAATGAAGGTAACCTAAAAATCAATCGAAGAAACATCGGCCTCATCGTCCTCGTTGTCCTCATCGTCCTCATCGTTCTTGCAACCAATTTTTAACATGAAATAAGAATAAATAATTAGATAATCAAATTGATAAAAAAACAATATAAAATTACAACAATAAATCGAGAATAATAATTACCTGTTGAAAATCCCTTAGCTCGCATCCAATCATCCAAGCAAACAACGGCTTGAACCGTTTTTGGCTTAAGTGAACTCCTCAAAGGTGTGATAACTTTCTTACCCATACTAAAAGCCGATTCGAAGCTACAGTTGATATTGGAATTGCCAAAAGATCACGAGCCAATAATGAAAGCTCATTATACCGAATCGAACTTTTACTCCAATAATCCAAAACATCTATTTGACTATTCAACTCAAGCTCCGGTCTTCCAAATAAATGTCCAACTGTGACTTTTCACCCTAGTGCTAGATTCATTTAAATATCGTTTATAATCATCACTCTCATCAAAATCTCCTCCAAAATCAACATTATTAACATTGTGTTCACCCAAACTAGAATCAACAGGATTTTTATCCGAAACATTAGAACTCCCAGCCAAAGAGGAAGATGTGGATTTGGATTTCTTAACATACTCGTCAAACAAGAGTCTAAGATTGCTAAGAATGGTTTCAACAAAATTTGAAGCATGAATACCATATATTGTAGTAAAGCAATACTGCACATAATTCAACTTGTAACGAGGATCTAAAATTGCCGCACATGACAATATCAATGAATACTCAGCCCAATATTTATTAAATTTCTCTTGCATTTGCTTAACCATTGGAGTTAAAAATGAATAAGGACCTTTAACTGTATCAAGCAAGACCTTGTGAACCTTCCAAACACCTCTAAGATAAAGATTAGCCATTGGATAATTAGAACCAGAAAAAACACAAGTCACATCATAAAAGACTTTCAAAAATTTGCAAAGAATATCAACATTTCTCCACTCCTCGTTAGAAAGTGCAAATAATTGATAATCTTTATCCCGTTGGCCCCAATAATCTAACACATCTTTATAGTAAAGAGAAGATTCAAGCATCAAATAAGTAGAATTCCATCTCACACAGACATCTTGACGCAACTTTTTGGTCACATTCAAATGAAAACTTTTGTCGGCCACATCATAAAATCTTTTCCTACGAGTTCCCGACTTTTTTATGTACTTAATTCCATTTCGAATCTTAGCAACAACATCATCAGCAAGTTCCAAACCAGCTTTAACTATAAGATTCAATATATGTGCACAACATCTAACTTGAAAAAAAGCACCATCACACAAAATAGCTCGGTTCGCACGAAAACGATTTTTAAGACAAGAAACCATAACATCATTATAAGAAGCATTATCCAAAGTGATGCTAAAAATTTTCTTGTCTATACCCCATTGAGATAAACATAAAACAAGTTCATCCGCTATGTTCAAACCATCATACGGAGGAAATAAAGCTCTAAACCTTATGATTCTCTTTTGTAGCTTCCAATTTTCGTCAACCCAATGAGCAGTAATGCAAATATATTCATCATTAGTATGCTCCGAGTTCCAATTATCAGAGGTTAGACAAATTAAACCAGGCGTTCTAGCCAACTCTTCTTTAACACGATCTCTCTCTTTTGCATAATACATTAGGACATCCCTAGCAATCAGATATCTACTTATATTCTTAAAATTAGGACTAGCAATACTCATCATGTATCTAAATCCCGGTTCTTCAACTGTCCTAAATGAATGCTTGCCACACACAAGAAAAGTAGAAACAGCTTTACGACACTCATCAGCATCAAACTTGTAGTTTTTTATAAATGGAACACCTCCTAATGATGGTTGAGTGGCTATGGTGTATTGACTGATGTCCTTATTAACTTTTTTCAAACAGCTATTTAGATGACGTCTTAAATGAGAGGTTCCACTAGAAGATTTAGAAGAGAAGATAGTCTTACAGTGATTACATTGTGCCTTCAATTCATTTTTGTTCTCGCATTCAAGCTTTGTCATTTCATCCCACACCTTTGAAGTGGTAGACTTTTGACGTTTGGCAGCACTTTCATACTCATTAAACCCATCGTCCACATGTATAGGACTGTTCAAACTAGCCATAGTCATAAAAATTCAAGTCCTAAAATCCAAATAAACCAAAAGATTATTAATTTTCATACTAAAAATATCTAATAATTATGATACAATTTATAATTGAGGCCAAATGGCTTCATCTTATTTAAATATCTACCACAAGCCTAACAAAATCAACTATAGTTTGGAAATAAGTAAAAAGTCATTGAAACCCTAACCAATTAGTTCAGTCCAACCAAAAAACAGATCAAGAAATTATAAAACACAAAAAAAGAGAGCCTAAAATCAACTAAATCAAAATAATTACAGTAAGAAACATAGATCATCCAATAAAAAATACGAAACGCATCTAGCTAATCTCAATCCAAAGTTTAAAAAAAAATCGAATTAAGGACACTAACCCAATCAATATATTTACTGAAACCATCACTAACTTTTAAAAAAAAATTCCATATATTCGGGGTAAAATTGGTAAAAACAGATCTGATTTTACCATTGTCTCTGAAATATAGCTTAAGCCCTTTGAAGATGTAATAACAAGTGCGATAGATCGAGGTAAAATAAAAAAAATTAAAAATGAAAATTATACCAAAAAAATTGCTTATTCTAAAGATCAGAATATTTTATATTCTCTTAAAAATATAAATATTCTTAATTAGATATAATATTTTGAATTATCTTGAAGATAACCCAAAATTGTCTAATAAAACCCAATATATGTCATGCATCCTCTTGGAAATTAATGCTAAACCAGGAGTGTTTGTTTTAAAGACATCAAATAAAATATGGAAAAAAAATTTACATAAAGAGAAAAAGAGAAAGGGGCCCGTGGCAAATAGGCAATTAGCAAACATAAGAATACATTTGTGTGTGTACTGTCCAGTGACTTAAAAGTTGAATAGCATATGTATATATATATTTTATTTTACTTTCCATTATTCTGTTCTTACTTACTCCAACATTATTACATGGAAAACAACTTTTCCAGATTTAGATAAGACCTATTTTTTGTTCATTATTTATTTCATTTGATCTATTTTCCTTCAGTATTTTCACCAAAATAATTATAGTAAGAGATATGGAAGCAGTGAAGAAGAAGTAGAAGAAGCTTACCTTGAAGAAGACAGCAAATGAAAAAGCTGAAAGACTACCGAATCAGCTACCGAGACTGCAATCAAATGAAGAAGCTGAGCTGAGCTGAGCTTCAGGCTAGTTGGAGGTGGCCGACGGACAACTAGATCGGGGGAGGTGGTGGTGACCGGTGAGCTAGGGATTTGTTTAGAAATGGGAATAAAAAGAGGAAGGCAGCAACAGGACTACAGGAGGAATTAAACGAAAATGAAAAAAAAAATAGTAAAGTTACTTAAACTTAAAAATAAAAAAGGAAAAAAAATATAATATTATATTTCGGGTTGGTAGGCCGGCCAAAAAATCTTACCCGAGGCCTGCTCGCTTTTTTAAACGGCCTCGTTTTTGTCCAAGCCCATTTTTTGGCCTATATTTTACCCAAACCTCCCATTTTTCGAAGGGCCTTGGTAGGTCAGCCGCCTTGACCCATATACACCTCTATTGTGAATGTGCCATAATCAATATTATTTAAGTTTATGATTTGATTGATGCCACTTATCAACTCAATACCAATTCAGAGTGCAAGAATATTAAAAATTTTAAAAAGTTGATAATAGATATTATTATAGAATGTCTTTATCTTTCTATACTTTACATAAAATTTATTAAAAGAAACAATTTAAAAACACTAAAACATCAATCTTTTTTTTTTAAGTTTTTTTTGGTAGAAAATGACAGCATTAAATGATTACATTAGATAAAACCATAATCAAGAGTAAATAGACATGTTGCGATCTCTTCCCAACAAGTTCATGATCGAAGCCAATGGGGATCTAAATAAACGTATCAAAGAGCTACATGTATCAGCATTTTTAGTCATGTGATTAGCAACACCATTAAAAGTTTTCGGGAATGTCAGATACAAATCTCCCATTTTCGATGCAAAACTTGATGTAACAGCCATAATTCCACTAAACTATTACTAGCTCATCCACCAAACAAAAGTAATTCAACCAATAAAGTATTATCACACTCAACTTCAACTTTCTAAAACCCTTTATCCCAAGCTAAGAAAAATCCTTCCAACATTGCTCTTGTTTCAACTTTAAAGACTGACTCGTTATCGAAACTCATCACATAGCCCTATAACCAATTTGTATTTGAATATCTAAAAACACCCCCAATAGAAACCCTTCGTTCCAAAATCGACAAGCTCCATCTGAATTGAGTTTTATCCAACTTGTTACAAGAGGAGTCCAACTCGAAAGACATCTTATGGTCCACAAAGATTTCATTTGCACATCCAAACCCCGATAACTACTAGCCCACATGTAGTCGGTATCCATAATAACCCTGGTATTCCTGTGACTATTAGAGAACACACACTCATTTCTATTCTTCCGAAGTAGCCAACACAATATTAAAAACAATGTTTACCACTCCATTTTTTCACAGTGAAGATTACCTTTATCTTGCAAGTTCCAAACTAACCATTCCTTCATTGACAAAGAAAAGAAAATATTATGGGCTTGTCGAGGAACCACTATTCGCCATATAGTCTTAGCAAAAGTGCAATCCCGAAAAGCATGAATCATTGTCTCTAAACTATCAGTAAACAAAGGAAAAAGACCATCCTCTATCATATGCCCACGTCTTCTCTCATTATTTATCAATAATCTATCATGTCATAAAAGCCATAAGAAAAGATGTACTTTTGAGGTGCCGAAATTCTCCGAATCATCTTCCAAATAGCAACATCATCAGAAAATCGACTAAAGAGATTCTTATAAGTCATAGATGATAAGAAACCATCTTTTTCCATCCATTTCCAAGCCAAGCAATCTTGTCTTACAGCATCAGACTGGGGTATGATTGCTGCGGCCTGTTGAATAGTGGGGCGTGGAATGAGATTAGTAAGATGATCCCAATCCTAAAGACCATTCTTAGTCACTGAGTCACAAACGCATAATGTGTTATCAAGTTGATCCGATCCTCCAAGAATACTCACAAGGGACCCATCTGCCTAACCCATACATCATTCCAAAAATTCGTCATACGACCATCGCCGATTGACCAAAAAACATTACCCAAAACTTTTGGCCAAACCCGTGTTAATGACTTCCATCTAAATGAACAATTACTTCGAGAGATAGAGTTTAAAAGCACCAATTGTACATTATATTTCTTTCTTAACACCCAAACCCATAGAGACTCGGTATTCACAAGCAGACAGTAACCAAGCTTTATTAAGAAAATCTTGTTCTGATCACATAAAATTTGCAAACCCAGTCCACCACTATCCAAAGGCCGACAACAATCTTCCTAAGAAAGAAGCGCAATTTTCCTTGTATTATTAGTTGCTCCCCAGATGAGATTACGAGCAAGCCTCTCAATTTTATTGCTTATAGAAAGAGGCATCCGAACTGTAAACATAAAGTAGTTACGAATGGTAAGAAGAACTGATCAAACCAAAGTTATTCATCTTGCTAGCGAAAGTTTCCTCGCATCCCATCCAGACAGTTTTTGCCTAACCTTGATTTCAACAAAGTCAAAGTATGCACAGTGACTCTGTTATGAAACAATAACATGCCAAGGTAACATCAAAGATCTCCACTCGGTTGAATCCCACAGTCTCGCAAATCAACTCAATAACCGAACTAGGAGTATTAGGGGAGAAAAACACTTGCGACTTGGACTTGTTAACCTTCTGCCCATAAAAGTAACAGAAAGTTTCCAGTATACTACTCACCACAACAGCTTGATCCCTACTAGCTTCACAGAACAACATAAGGTCATCAGCAAAGAAAATATGAAACAAAGTGGGCCCTCTTCTTGAGAGGAACAAAGGCTTCCAACTCCCATTCATGGTCGTCTCCTCAATAAGGTGCCCAAGCCTCTCTATACAAAGGACAAAAAGATATAGTGATAAAATGTCACCCTGCATTATACCACGTGTGGTTGGAAAGTGTTAGTAAGAGTTCCATTCCATAAAACCTGGAGTGAAGTAGAAGAAACGCAATGCAATATGGCACTAATTACCTACTTAGGAATTCCTGCCATTAACAAAGTATCTCGTAGGAATTCCAAGCTGATTCTATCATAAGCCTTTTTGAGTCTATCTTCATGATCATATGACATTTGTTTCCTCAAAAGTTCCTTAAAGAGTGCACCATTATAATATTATCGACAATATCTCTGCTTGGATAAAGCATGATTGGTTTTGACTTATCAATTTCACCATCAAAGCTCGCAGTTTGTTAACAATTCTCTTTGTAAGAATCTTATACAATACTGAACACAAGTTTATAGGCCAAAGTTGATTAATTCTCTTCGGACTCGGTGCCTTCGGGATAAGAGCTAGTAACTTTCTGTTCAATTTCGAATCCAACCGCAACCCATCCAAACAGTGTCTAACAAAAGAACACACAGACAATCCCACAATTTCTCATTGAGTCTGAAATAAACTAGCTTGAAACCCATCCACACTGGGGGCCTTTAAAGGAGCCATACTAAACACTACTCTACGTACCTCCTCATCTAAAACCATTGAAACAAGAGCCCTCGTCTCATCACAAGAAAACACAAGAAATTTACCTCAACAAGGGAAAACACCACTAGTCACATAGTTTATGGTATAAAGTTCCTTAAAGAATTGCACCACATGTTGTTTCAACACATCCTTCTCAAAATACTATTCATTATCCACCAGAAGACCCTTGTCTTTATTTTGCTTTCGTCTTGCCAATGTACGACTATGAAAATTGTAACACCCCAAACCCGACCCAGACGTTATGGCCGAATCTGACGTGCCACATTGGAGTTGAAAACCGACGTTCCGTTTTAGTGTTTTAAAACCATATATTTTGTTGAGTTAACAAAGTGTATGAAAGTGGGCACCGTGTAGGTATCCGAGAGAGGAGGTGAGCCATGAAGGTCGCTTAAGTACCAAGCTCTTTGATTGGATCCAATCCTAGACATGCCCACAACCATAGCCACACTTTGTTATATCGAGTTTAAATTTGTTTAAGTGGACGTCTTTGATAAATCGATTAATCGTGGTGTTGAGATATTTTGAAAACAAGTGTCGCTTTGAAAACACGTCCTAAGTCTAGCCCATTTGAACAATTATCAACCAGGTTTGAAGTTATTAAAATAAAATAACCCCGAAAGAAATAAAAGGAAAGTTAAAATGGCCTTATTACAACCCAAAATAAATTATATTTAAAGGAAATTTAAAGAAAACCTACGCTTATTTAAAAGTCCAAAGACAATCACCGTGGCCACTCTGAATCCCTCCGCCCAAGTCCCCACATCAAGGCTCACCGCAAGGTTAAGGAAAGGGGTGAGTTTGGAAACTCGGTGTGCAACAAGCCCTTTCGAGCCCAAAACAATAATGACTGTTGGGTCTAAGCCCAAATCCAATCTCAAACATGTCTTGGGCCATAGCCCTTTTCATATTTCATATTTCATAACACCGGGTGAAGCCTTTTCAAATTTCATATTCTTGGGCAAGCCTTTATCAGAAACAGTATGGCCCATAGGCCCATTTCAATATCACATATAATGTCAATGAAAGAATGCAACCCATTTGGGAGACTACTCAACCCACCATCCGCTACTCTCCACCGTACCAACCAACACACCATGTGGGGATTAACTCGACCCACCCCGCCATAACTCTCTCCTTTGGCGGCTTAGTCGCTTTATCATATCTTGGAGGCCTAGCCTCTTTTAATAATCAGGGCAAAAGCCCTTTTTATAATCGGGCATAAGCCCTTTGATAATCGGGCGTAAGCCCTTTTGATAATCGGGGCATAAGCCCTTTTGATAATCGGGGCATAAGCCCTTTTGATAAGCGGGCATAAGCCCTTTAATAATCGGGGCATAAGCCCTTTTCACTTCCTCCATTCATATAAAAAACCCAACCCAATGCATTTATGAACATCTCGTGTGCATATCATACATATCATGTGCATATCATACATGTCATGTGCATATCATACATATCATGTGCATATCATACATATCATGTTTATCAAAATCCCATGCATTAAGTTCATGTATAAACCCTAGGGGTATAATGGTCATTTTTACCTAGGGGCAAAACGGTCATTTTCATATTATAAGGGTAATCTTGTAATTTTACCAAAATTAGGGTTTCCATGTTCATTAATGATTTACAAACAATTCATGGGTGCAAACAGTGATTCGGCCCATTTTTTTAAAACGAGTTATTGGGCCAAAAACCCTAATGGGTCCTACTCAATGATTTTGTCATCTAGGCCCATTTAGCCTATATCTATAACAAGATTAACAGTCTTAACATGCAATTTAACATATTTCGTTCTCTACCAATTTTACCTAAATGGGCCCGAAAGCCCAATGGGCCCCACTTCCCTCGAGGCCCAACTTACCAAGAACGCCAAAAATCACATTCTTCTGTTTCCATCGTTCTCGATCATCGCCTCATCGATTCTAACTAACTAGTGAGCGTTCAGCTTGCTCACAAGTCCTCGAAATGCCGAGATTTGGCATTTTGGCTTTTCGCATTTTATCGCTTTAAGCTATGAAAAGGGTTCGTTACACCGATTTGCGATATTCCTTGACGAGATCTCCTATGCGATTTGTCCTATAATCAACCACTTATAGATTAGACCATGTTATTATTAAACCAAATCGAAAACTACCTATTATCATCACTTACACATTCGGCCACCATCCACAATGTCTCTTGGGTTCATACCTTTACCGAAGTTGATGACTAGATTTAGTCACTCCGATGATCCAAGCTTTTCACACACTCCTCGATCGGTAGCCTTTAATCCTCACTAGCACCAACAAACCAAATAACACCAAAAACCCTTTTAGCCTTAGTCGACAGAGGGGTTTTCAGCTTTTCTTAAACCACAAGATACAAATGGAAAGAAGGTTCGAATACTTACCAAGAGATCTACTCATTGAAGAACGTTCCAAATACCTTCCTACCCCATATCCGCTAGAATCCAACTTAAACGTGCGTAGAAAATAGAAAATATAGTATTGATTATATTCAATACAAGATAAATACAAATATATATTAACCAACTACAATGTTGAATATAATCAATACAATGTACAACAAATGAAAAATTGAAATCAACATAATAAAAACCAAAAATTATTATTATTTTATTATTATAAAATAAAGAGAGATTAGAAAGAATAAATAATAAAGAAAATATGAAAGCAATAAAGAATGTGCTTCATTAATCAAAGGGTTGATTACAATGCTTTATCGATTATCTATTTATAAGCATAAGAAGTATAAAAGAAGTAGAGATCTAATTCTAATAACTATTAGAATTTAAAGTATATCAAAACTTTATCTTGATCATGATAGACATCTAATTAATAAGATATTCATAACACTCCCTTTCAGATATCTATTGGCAGATAATGTATTACATTAAAACCTTATTAGGAAAAACCCTATAGGATAAAAACCTAATGAAGGAAAAAGAGTACACAATCTTCTATTACAAGCTACCTCGTTAAAAACCTTTCCTAGGAAAACCTAATGGGACATAACCTCGGTTAAAGGAAAAGAGTACAACTTATTTTTAGACTCCCCCTAATGGCAATATTACATTACATCTTTGAGTCGATGCATTCCAATCTTGTGTAGTAGTCTTTCAAATATTGAAGTTGGTAATACCTTTGTAAAAAAGATCTGCTAAATTATCATTAGAACGAATTTGTTGAACATTTACATCACCTTTTTTCTCAAGATCATGGGTGAAGAATAATTTTGGTGAAATATGTTTCGTTCTGTCACCTTTGATATAACCACCCTTCAATTGAGCTACACATGCTGCATTATCTTCGTATAAGATAGTTGACATCTTTTCCTGTAAAGGAAAATTACATACCTTCTGGATACGTTGGGTCAATAACCTTAGCTAAACACACTCTCGACTTGCCTCATGCATTGCAATTATTTCTGCATGATTTGAAGAAGCGGCAGTTAATATTTTCTTTGTTAAACGTAATGATATGATAGTACCCCCACATGTAAATAAATATTCCGTTTGAGATCAACCTTTCTGTATGTGGATCTGATAAATAACCAGCATCATCATAGCCAACTAATAGAGATTTTGAATAATTTGAATAAAAATAATCTCATATCAATGGTCCTTCTGAGATATCTAATGTCTACGTGTTGGAGAAGAACTAAATATTTCTAACAAGTTTACAAAAAAAGTTATATCAAGTCTTGTGTTGTTTGTAAGATACATCAATGCCATTTATATGTGATACCTCAAGACCAAGAAAATCTTCATCATTCTCACAAGAACGAAATTCAATCTAACGAATATACAACCATTGGGGTACTCAATGGATACGCTTTAACCATGTAAAATTTATTTAAGATATTTTCTGTATAAATTGACTGATGGACATAAATTCCATCTTTGAAATGCTCAATTTGCAGGCCAAGACAAAACATTATTTTCCATGATCTTTCATCTCAAATTCTTTCTTTAAATAATTTACTGCATTTTGAAGCTCTTCGGGAGTTCCAATAATATTTAGATCATCAGCATAAACAATAATTATCACAAAATCCGATCTAGACCTTTTTATAAAAACACATGGAAAAATTGGATCATTTTTATAACATTCTTTCAACAAAAATTCACTAAGACGATTGTACCACATACGTCTAGATTGTTTTAATTCATATAAACTTTTCTTTAATCTGATCGAGCAATTTTCTCGAGAAACTCTATTTCCTTCTGGGATTTTAAATCCTTCTGGGATTTTCATATAAATTTCATTATCAAGTGTACCATATAAATAGGCTGTAACAACATCCATTAGATGCATGTCTAGTTTTTCACGTACTGCCAGACTAATAAGATATCTAAATGTGATTGCATCCACCATAATAGAATAAGCCTCTTTGTAATCAATATCAGGCCTTTGCGAAAATATTTGTGCTACATGTAGAGCTTTATATCTTACAACTTCATCAATTTCATTTCATTTTTGCAAAAATACCCATTTATATCCTATCGGTTTTACACTTTTAGGTGTTTGGACTACAACTCCAAAAAATTCACGTTTAGAAAGTGAATTCAATTCTGCTTGAATTGCATATTTCCATTTGACTAATCTTTTCTATTTTTACATTCCTCAGTAGATTTAGACTCAGGATTCTCATTTTCTTTTGTTATTTCAAAAGCAACATTATAAGTAAAATTGTTGTTGACAACTACATGTTTTTTTCAGTTACATCTTTTTCTCGTATTGACATTAACTTATTGAGATCTCTTTATTTTCATCAATTTCATTTTCACTTTTTAGGTACCTAAATCTCTTATTGAGTTTTATAATTAGTTATGTCATGGGTCTCTTCAAGAACCCCTACCTCCACTATATGTCCATCTTGTATGTTTGTTCCTTTTCTTTTACGAGGATTTTTATCTTTGAAACCGACCAATCTTCCATGTTTCAGGCATGGATTACTTTCTTTTTCACTAACAGTTTTCCCTATTAGGACATCAATTCGTATTAGAGCATTTTCAGCTGGTATGTGAGATTTAATGAATCTGACAATTGATTTGTAAAATGAATTATCTGTTGAACTTCTGGTTCACATTGCTTTGTACGAGGATCTTAGGCATTGATAATTCATTTCAAGTACTTTATTAATGCATCTTTTTATTCTCTCCCCCTAATGTTGGGAAAACTGACAACTCATATCATAACTAAATCTCTAATTAATAGCTCAAAAATATTTAATACTATAAGGAGACTCATATAAATATACATTCCCAATCTCTTATGATGACCCATCTTTGTGCATTGTGGTGGAGCAGTTGGAGCATATACCGTATATCTAAAAATTGTAAATGGGAAATATTTGGCTATTGATAAAAAACCATTGTAATGGAGAGTATTTATAATTTATTGGCTTGATGTGTACAACATGTAAATCGATACAATCTCATACTGAAATAGGAAGTTTTGTTCTCATAAGTAATGATTTAGCTATTAGTTGGAGGCATTTGATAAATGATTTAGCTGAATCATTTTATGTGTGAACATGAGCTACAATATGTTCAACATTTATCCTGATTGACATACAACAATTATTGAAAGCTTGGGACATAAACTCACTAACATTATCAAGATGAATTGTTTTAATTACATAATTTGAAACTAATCATTTAAATAAGCAATCTCGCAAACGACAGGTTGCAAGTTGATAATGCATGTGATTATTTTGTAGATGCATCTACCAAAATAATATAATGTAAAAATCATCCACATGGTGGATGAATGGGCCCATATTCATTTCAAAAATGCAAAACATTAAATCTCAACTTTAGCTAGTGAGTTTGTAATAATCAATTTCATTAAGAATAAGCAACACGTGAGAATTCTTTAAATTTGAGAATCTTCTGGTTCTTTAATAAATGTCTATATGAATTTTCAATTATTTTTCGCATCATATATAGTCCAAGATGATCTAACTGGTCACGCCAAATAGTAAATAGATTTGTATTAGTAAACTTATGGTTTACTTAATCATGTTTTCAATTGTGCTAATATGTAAATATAGATTTTAACAATTAATTATTTTATCATCATTCTTTTATTTTGTATTCACATATAAGCAATATTGTGAAATTTACTCGAAATGTCTACATCAATGTGAAGTCCATAATGTTATTAACTCAATAAAAGAAATATAATTTGCAAACAATTATTTGCGATATTCACTTTAGGGAATATGCCAAAATCTTCAAATATTTTGACCACAATTTTCTTGTTTTTCATTGTTATTCTTTTTCTAGTGGTTAGAAGTATTACTATTATAACTACATTGTTAACGGTTATTAGTACGTCTCCAACCACATTCTCAATTACAACAACAACCATGATCTCTATATTTTCATTTTTCATAATTGTTATGTACTACTACATTCACTTTAGAGAATGAAGCAAAACTAGTGGGAAGAATTTCATAGTTTTTCATTAGTAACTTATTATTTTGCTTAGCCACTAAAAGGTATGAGATCGTTCGAAAATACTTTTAAAGTCATTTTCACAATATTGCTATTGCAAGAGCACATTAGATATTTCAATCATAATGTAATGTATTCCTTCGGGAATATATATAATACAAATACATGAGTATCTCATGTTATTTCTATATATGATTTTAATGTAAAACACATGAAGGTTATATTGAACAAATATATTCTTAATCTAAAAAACAATATTATATTTTACAAAATTTTCCATCACAAGGAGGTAAAATATTAGCTCTTACTGAGCTTTTTTTACGATTTGATGCAATATTAGCTCTTTAAGAGCATATAATCATTTTATTATATAACCTTAATGAATGCTTAATTCATTTTAAATAATATATAGTTTTGCAATTTTTTTTAACATGAACGATAAAAAATTTTCTGATCTTTTAAAATTTTATTTATTCATAAATAATAGATTCATGTTACTAATAAATCATTGTAACAACCCGATTTAGGGCCTAGTCGGAACAGTGGTCTCGGGACCACAAATCCGAAGTTATAAAATTTATTCTATTACAATTATGAGGTTGTAACATGATTATAATAGTGCATGAAAAATTTGGTGAGTTAATTTTAACGTTTGTGAGCCCGATTGCAAAAAAGTACTAAATCGCCTAAAAGGTAAAAGTTAATTTTTAGTACCCAAATGCGTTAAATAGCTAGAGAACTAAAATTAGAGGATTTTAAAGAGTAATTTGACCCCTAGAATCAAGGTGGCTGGCCATAGGAAGCAAAATTGGTCAAATAGTCAAAGTTTAGGTGAATGATGTCATGAGTTGGTAATAAAATAATGCCTAAAAAGCCTAGCTATTATTTTTTTCTTCTCCATGTCTTATCCCTACCAAAAATTTCAGCAAAAGAGGGGTTTTTGTAGCTTTGAAGTGTAGCACCCCAAACTCGGCCTAGAAGTTATGGCCGGATCCGGCATGCCACATCAAAAACGTAAAAAAAAAAATTCATTCTAAGTCCAGAAAATCGTACTTGATGTTCAAAAGATTAATTCATTAAGGGTTAAGGTGAATGGAAGCTGTTCACCAGGTAGGAAACCGGAAAAGAGGTGGTGAGTCCATCAGACTGCTTAAGTACCAAGCTCCCTTCGGATCCAATCCTAGACATGCATACCGCCATTGCCACACCTTAACGTCATGGATATTTCTAGGAAACCGATTTGATTAAGTCATTTTTAGGAAAAGTGATTAATTTTGGAAAATACTTTCATTGCGGAAGCTTTGCGTGTTGTCGTGTTATTTTGAAATCAATTGTTGTTTTTGAAAACGCGCCCTAAAGCTATCCAATTTCAACAGCTAAAATAAGTATTACCTATCTTAGTAATACATATTAAAACCATCAAAAATAATTAAGTGGCCTTATTACATTTAAAAGCCCAAAAACTTCAAACGTAAATAAAAGGATGTCCAATTCACCAGAAGAAAATCAAACTTTCAGAACGGGTGGCCACTCCGAATTCCCTCACAGGTCCAAGCCTACTATGGTTGGAGATTTCCTGCATGGATGAAAATAAAAGGGGTGAGTTTGGGGAAACTCAGTGTGTAAAATAACCCAACCATAGTCTAAATCAGCTCAACCCACAGAAACAGAATAAGTGGGCCTTAGCCCAGAACAGAATTCAGAATAAAGCCCATAGGCCCATAACAGAACAGAATAGATATTACATGTTTATGTAGAAACCCAACCATATCCAACCGTATACACCCCCGTACCAACCTTACACCGTGTGGGAGACAACTCGACCCACCCAACCGCTACACACCACGAATTTGCAGCATGGCTGCGAGCAGAATAATGTGAGTCACCGATTCTGAGATAATCGTGGCGAGCCACGGAAGCAGAATATATGTGGTGAGCCACGGATCGATATTTGTGGCATAGCCACGAGCGCTTCCTCCATAATATAACCCATGTCCCCATGCAACAGATATATAATCATGGAATACATCATACAGAATCAGATCGTCATGCTTTTCAGTCAAAATTAACCCTAGGGGTATAACGGTAATTTTACACCTAGGGGTATAACAGTAATTTTCCATACATAGGGGTATTATAGTAATTTAGATAATTTTAGCGTTTTCATGCATATCCTAACTATTTAGTACTATCAGAACACTTACCGCGCATACTTACCGAATTGGGCTCGTTGGCCCATAAACCCGATCTTTGGCCCATTAAGCCCAAATTATCAAAATGTCCGAAATCGCGCGTACTGCAGTTTATTACTTTAGATTACCAAATATACAAACCCAACTATTTTACGAGCATTACTTTTCATAAATTCCCAAAATACCGACTTTTCACATTTGACTTTTCGCTTTTGCCAATCTAGTCTATGAGAGGGTGTCGGTTACACACATTTTGCGACGATATCTTGTGAGATCCACACACGAACCGTCTACAATTGGATTACTAACACGTTAATCTAACTATTCAAATACAAACTACGTATTAACCCCTTACAATATTCGGCCAACCACACCTACAGATCATAGTAAGCTTATAAGAAATCAATAAGCAACTCATTAACAATTTTTTTGTCAATGTTTACCACATAATCAAAATTTCACTGCAAGCTGTCTTCCTGAGCAACAGTCACTAAATCATTTATAACTGGAGCTATGAAACTCCAAATCAAGTGCCGTTAATTTTCCCTGAAAATAGACTCATATATCTTCTATCCATAAAATGTTCAGAATTTTTGGTTTAGCCAATCAATACCAGATTTTTCTCAAACTTTCCCATGTTTCACTGTTTGACTAATCTGACCACTCTTCATTACGAATCAAATTTCTCATTGTACAGAATTCAAAATATGTTCTAGTTTATTCCATTTGAAACTAGACTCATTAAGCTTTAATTACATAATTTATGCAGCTTCTAACTCATCTCCCACAATTTATGGTGATTTTCCAAAGTCACATTACTGCTGCTGTCCCAAGCAGATTTATTACCAAATCACTCTTTCACACATAACTTGCATGCATGTTATTTAAACATGTATATCACCAATCAATCATCACATATCTATGATTTTACTTAAGTATAATCTTCATTTCATCATTTTAAAGCACAACATGTTAGCCGATTTTCCCTTTAGCATCTAAGGCACATGCATGTTCATTTGTTTGGCTCAACTTCACCTATCTTCCATTTTTCATCAAAAGAACATGAAACAACAACCATTTCCTTCATTTTAATTCATGACCAAATGCTCACAACACAACCAAAAACCAAAATATGCTTCAAGAGTTAAGGTAGAATCAAGAAGAACTCATGAACATCAAGATAGAAGCAAACTACCATGAACTTTCCTTCAATTTTCTTCCCCAAGTGACCGAGCATTCAAGAGCTTTCTCCTCTCCTTTCTCTTCTCTAACTTTCAGCTATGATGAACAAAGATGGACAAAACTTTGTTCTTTTCACCCTTTTTTCTTTTAATAAAACTTCATATTTCATCCATTTAATTCTTTAATACAAAAGACATGAAATTCTTATCATGAAACATTTACCTAACCCATTATCATGAAACATTTACCTAACCCATTATCATGGAACATTTACCTAACCTATTATCATTGAACATTTACCTAACCTATTATCAATTTGTACCATAAATTATGGATATCAAGTGTACATTTTGTCTACAACAACATGATGGCTGGCCACTTCATGTAAAATGGGAGGTTTGTCATGCAAATCCTTCTATTTTGCACTCCTATTTATTTGGCCACTTCAATTTAGCCTATAGCATTTTCAAACATATTCACATAGGTCCTATTTCATAATTTCACCCCCTTTTTCTTATGGAACAAAAATTAACTAAAATTGTCGGGTTCTATATTAAGTTTGGGCTTTCTAGAGGCCTACTAACATAATTAAACCTATGCCAACATTCACAGAATTCCCAAAAATTGGGGCGTTACATGAAGTTTTAGCAAGTTATTACCTCAACAAGTAAGTGATTCCCATGTCCCTAGTTAATAATTTTTGCACTTTTGAGACCCTTGAAGCATAAGCTTTCAAATGAGGGGTCTATTTTGCAAAATGATTGAGAGTTTAGGGTTTTTCCATTAAAAGGTTTCTAATGTTTTCTAAGTTTTTATGGAAGAATATGAGTCCTAGTTGTGACATAAACAACTTTTTGTGAAAGGTATTAACATGAAAACACCTAAAGGGACTATTTTGTGTAAGTTGCAAAATAGGTGATATGAGTGTGAAATAGTGAGATTTTGGGATTGTTATAGCAATAAAAAGAGTTCAAATAGGCTTGAAATACGAATAAATTTGATAAAAATTAATTTTAGAACATAAGGGTAAAATGGTCAATTTGCCAAAGTTTAGGGGCACAATGGTCATTTTTCCAAAGATGTAAATTTATGATTGCCTAATTGTAATTAGTGACTAAATGAGTGCATTTTGTTATTATAGATCAAGATTTTCCAAAACCGAACCTAGACTGGAGCAAAGCCAAGTAATCCAACTAAACAGACTAGTCAAGTATATTTCGTAGATCGAGGTAAGTTGTATGTAAATAATATGACTACATTGTTAATGTATGTATTCAAATTGTCATTGAATTGATATAGTATGAATTGCTAGATTTTGAACTGAGATTGTACATTAAAGATTGAGATAGTGGAATGGTCTAGTTGAGACCCTAGGAAACAAACCAGATATTCATGCCATAACGTTCAGATTTCTTGTGTGCCAGTGTAAGACAAGTCTGGGACATGCTTCGGCCACATTATGAGTGCCAGTATAAGACCATGTCTGGGACATGGCATCGACACGAGATGAGTGCCGATGTAAGACATGTCTTACTCTTCATTACGAATCAAATTTCTCATTGTACAGAATTCAAAATATGTTCTAGTTTATTCCATTTGAAACTAGACTCATTAAGCTTTAATTACATAATTTATGCAGCTTCTAACTCATCTCCCACAATTTATGGTGATTTTCCAAAGTCACATTACTGCTGCTGTCCCAAGCAGATTTATTACCAAATCACTCTTTCACACATAACTTGCATGCATGTTATTTAAACATGTATATCACCAATCAATCATCACATATCTATGATTTTACTTAAGTATAATCTTCATTTCATCATTTTAAAGCACAACATGTTAGCCGATTTTTCCCTTTAGCATCTAAGGCACATGCATGTTCATTTGTTTGGCTCAACTTCACCTATCTTCCATTTTTCATCAAAAGAACATGAAACAACAACCATTTCCTTCATTTTAATTCATGACCAAATGCTCACAACACAACCAAAAACCAAAATATGCTTCAAGAGTTAAGGTAGAATCAAGAAGAACTCATGAACATCAAGATAGAAGCAAACTACCATGAACTTTCCTTCAATTTTCTTCCCCAAGTGACCGAGCATTCAAGAGCTTTCTCCTCTCTTTCTCTTCTCTAACTTTCAGCTATGATGAACAAAGATGGACAAAACTTTGTTCTTTTCACCCTTTTTCTTTTAATAAAACTTCATATTTCATCCATTTAATTCTTTAATACAAAAGACATGAAATTCTTATCATGAAACATTTACCTAACCCATTATCATGAAACATTTACCTAACCCATTATCATGGAACATTTACCTAACCTATTATCATTGAACATTTACCTAACCTATTATCAATTTGTACCATAAATTATGGATATCAAGTGTACATTTTGTCTACAACAACATGATGGCTGGCCACTTCATGTAAAATGGGAGGTTTGTCATGCAAATCCTTCTATTTTGCACTCCTATTTATTTGGCCACTTCAATTTAGCCTATAGCATTTTCAAACATATTCACATAGGTCCTATTTCATAATTTCACCCCCTTTTTCTTATGGAACAAAAATTAACTAAAATTGTCGGGTTCTATATTAAGTTTGGGCTTTCTAGAGGCCTACTAACATAATTAAACCTATGCCAACATTCACAGAATTCCCAAAAATTGGGGCGTTACATGAAGTTTTAGCAAGTTATTACCTCAACAAGTAAGTGATTCCCATGTCCCTAGTTAATAATTTTGCACTTTTGAGACCCTTGAAGCATAAGCTTTCAAATGAGGGTCTATTTTGCAAAATGATTGAGAGTTTAGGGTTTTTCCATTAAAAGGTTTCTAATGTTTTCTAAGTTTTTATGGAAGAATATGAGTCCTAGTTGTGACATAAACAACTTTTTGTGAAAGGTATTAACATGAAAACACCTAAAGGGACTATTTTGTGTAAGTTGCAAAATAGGTGATATGAGTGTGAAATAGTGAGATTTTGGGATTGTTATAGCAATAAAAAGAGTTCAAATAGGCTTGAAATACGAATAAATTTGATAAAAATTAATTTTAGAACATAAGGGTAAAATGGTCAATTTGCCAAAGTTTAGGGCACAATGGTCATTTTTCCAAAGATGTAAATTTATGATTGCCTAATTGTAATTAGTGACTAAATGAGTGCATTTTGTTATTATAGATCAAGATTTTCCAAAACCGAACCTAGACTGGAGCAAAGCCAAGTAATCCAACTAAATGACTAGTCAAGTATATTTCAGAGATCGAGGTAAGTTGTATGTAAATAATATGACTACATTGTTAATGTATGTATTCAAATTGTCATTGAATTGATATAGTATGAATTGCTAGATTTTGAACTGAGATTGTACATTAAAGATTGAGATAGTGGAATGGTCTAGTTGAGACCCTAGGAAACAAACCAGATATTCATGCCATAACGTTCAGATTTCTTGTGTGCCAGTGTAAGACAAGTCTGGGACATGCTTCGGCCACATTATGAGTGCCAGTATAAGACCATGTCTGGGACATGGCATCGGCACAGAGATGAGTGCCAGTGTAAGACATGTCTTGTAACGCCCCAATTTTCGGGAATCCTGTGAATGTTGGCATAGGTTTAATTATGTTAGTGGGCCTCTAGAAAGCCCAAGCTTAAAATAGAACCCGACAATTTTAGTTAATATTTGTTCCATAAGAAAAAGGGGGTGAAATTATGAAATATGACCTATGTGAAAATGTTTGAAAATGCTATAGGCTAAATTGAAGTGGCCAAATAAATAGGAGTGCAAAATAGGAGGATTTGCATGACAAACCTCCCATTTTACATGAAGTGGCCAGCTATCATGTTGTTGTAGACAAAATGTACACTTGATATCCATAATTTATGGTACAAATTGATACAAATTGATAATAGGTTAGGTAAATGTTTCATGATAATAGGTTAGGTAAATGTTCCATGATAATAGGTTAGGTAAATGTTCCATGATAATGGGTTAGGTAAATGTTCCATGATAATGGGTTAGGTAAATGTTTCATGATAAGAATTTCATGTCTTTTGTATTAAAGAATTAAATGGATGAAATATGAAGTTTTATTAAAAGAAAAAGGGGTGAAAAGAACAAAGTTTTGTCCATCTTTGTTCATCATAGCTGAAAGTTAGAGAAGAGAAAGGAGAGGAGAAAGCTCTTGAGTATTCGGTCATTAGGAAGAGGAAAATTGAAGGTAAGTTCTTGGTACCTTGCTTCTATTTTGAGGTTCATGAGTTCTTCTTGATTCTACCTTAACTCTTGAAGTATATTTTGATTTTCAGTTGTGTTGTGAGCATTTAGTCATGAATTAAAATGAAGGAAATGGTTGTTGTTTCATGTTCTTTTGATGAAAAATGGAAGATAGGTGAAGTTGAGCCAAACAAATGAGCATGCATACGCCTTAGATGCTAAAGGGAAAAATCGGCTAACATGTTGTGCTTTAAAATGATGAAATGGAGATTATACTTAAGTAAAATCATAGATATGTGATGATTGATTGGTGATATACATGTTTAAATAACAAGCATTCAAGTTAGGTGTGAAAGAGTGATTTGGTAATAAATCTGCTTGGGACACCAGCAGTAATGTGACTTTGGAAAATCACCATAAATTGTGGGAGATGAGTTAGAAACTGCATAAATTATGTAATTAAAGCTTAATGAGTCTAGTTTCAAATGGAATAAACGAGAACATATTTTGAATTCTGTACAATGAGAAATTTGATTCGTAATGAAGAGTGGTCAGATTAGTCAAACAGTGAAACATGGGAAACTTTAAGAAAAATCTGGTATTGATTGGCCATACCAAAAATTCTGAAAATTTTATGGATAGAAGATATATGAGTCTATTCTTAGGGAAAATTAATGG
Source organism: Gossypium arboreum (assembly GCF_025698485.1). Taxonomy (NCBI): domain Eukaryota; kingdom Viridiplantae; phylum Streptophyta; class Magnoliopsida; order Malvales; family Malvaceae; genus Gossypium; species Gossypium arboreum. Next base: position 12,682,043 of record NC_069076.1, on the reverse strand, counting down.
TACTTGATTTGGAGTTTCGTAGCTCCAGTTATAAATAATTTAGTGACTGTTATTTAGGAAGACAGCTTGCAGTGAAATTATGATTATGTGGTAAACATTGACAAAAATTTGTTAATGAGTTGCTTATTGATTTCTTATAAGCTTACTATGATCTGTAGGTGTGGTTGGCCGAATATTGTAAGGGGTTAATACGTAGTTTGTATTTGAATAGTTAGATTAACGTGTCAATAATCCAATTGTAGGCGGTTCATGTGTGGATCTCGTCAAGATATCGTCGCAATGTGTGTGTAATCGACACCTCTCATAGACTAGATTGGCAAAAGCGAAATGCCGAAATGTGAAAAGTAGGTATTTTGGGAATTTATGAGTGTACTAATGCTCGTAAGATAGTTGGGTTGTATATTTGGTAATCTAAAGTAATAAACCGCAATACGCGATTTCGACATTTTGATAATTTGGGCTTAATGGGCCAAAGATCGGGTTCATGGGCCAACGGGCCCAATTCGTAAGTATCTTGTGTAAGTGTTCGATAGTACGTAAATAGTTAGGATATGCATGAAAACCCTAAAAGTAGCTAAATTACTATAATACCCCTATGTATGGAAAATTATCGTTATACCCCTAGGTGCAAAATTACCGTTATACCCCTAGGGTTAATTTTGACCAAAAGCATGACGATCGATTTTGTATGATGTATGCCATGATTATATATCTATTGCATGGGGACATGGGTTATATTATGGAGGAAGCGTTCTAGTGGCTATGCCACAAATATCTGATCTGGTGGCTCTGCCACATATATCTGTTTTGGTGGCTCTACCACGATTATCAGATCCGTGACTTTGTCACATTATTCGCCTGCAGCCATGCTGCAAATTTCGTGGTGTGTAGCGGTTGGGTGGGTCAAGTTGTCTCCCACACGGTGTAAGGTTGGTATGGGGGTGTATACGGTTGGATATGGTTGGGTTTCTGCATAAACATGTAATATCTGTTCTGTTCTGCTATGGGCCTATGGGCTTTATTCTGAATTCTGTTCTAGGCTAAGGCCAACTTATTCTATTTCTGTGGTTTGAGCTGATATAGGTTATGGTTGGGTTAATTTACACACTAAGTTTCCCCAAACTCACCCCTTTTATTTTCATCCACGCAGGAATCCCCAACCATAGTGGGCTTGGACCTGTGAGGGAATTCGGAGTGGCCACCCGTTCTGAAAGTTTGATTTTCTTCTGGTGAACTGGACATCCTTTTAATTACGTTTGAGGTTTTGGGCTTTTAAATGTAATAAGGCCGCTTATTTATTTTTGATGGTTTTTAATATGTATTACTAAGATAGGTAATACTTATTTTAACTGTTGAAATTGGATAGCTTTAGGGCATGTTTTCAAAAACAACAGTTGATTTCAAAATAACACGACAACAAGCAAAGCTTCCGCAATGAAAGTATTTTCCAAAATTAATCATTTTTCCCAAAAATGACTTAATCGAATCGGTTTCCTAGAAATATCCATGACGTTAAGGTGTGGTAATGGCGGTATGCATGTCTAGGATTGATCCGAAGGAAGCTTGGATCAAGCAGTCCGATGGACTCACCACCTCTTTTCTGGTTTCCTACCTGGTGCACAGCTTCCATTCACTTTAACCCTTAATGAATTAATCTTTTGAACATCAAGTACGATTTTCTGGACTTAGAATGGAAAATTTTAATGTTTTTGATGTGGCATGCCGGATCCGGCCATAACTTCTGGGCCGGGTTTGGGGTGTTACATGTCTGGGACATACATCGGCCTCGACGATGATAGCCAGTGCAAGACGTGTCTGGGACATGCATTGGCTAAGAGTTGTGCTAGTGTAAGACATGCCTGGGACATGCATCAGCACGTAATATGAAAGGTAGTATAAGACCATGTTTGGGACATGGCATCGGCCTCGATAATGATAGCCAGTGTAAGACCATGTCTGGGGCATGGCATCGGCAACTTATCCCATGTTCGAGGCTTATAGAATATCTGGTAGTTTTCCAAAAGGTTCAACTTTAAAGGTTATGAAAATGACTTAATAAGGAAAGTATAATAATGTTTGGAGTGATACAAGTACCTATTTGGTATGCATGAGTAATGAGTTCAAATTAGAAAATGTGATTTGAGTAGACGGTAATGAGTAAGTCAAGTTTATGCTTACCTTTGAGCTATGAGTATGATGACTAATGGTAAAATTGTTGTTGTATATTTATTTATATGCAACTTACTAAGCTTTATGCTTACTCTTTTTTTCCCCCTTTTATTTTAGCGTCGCTTAATTAGCTCAAGGATTCTTTGAAGTGGGAGATATCAATCACACTATCAATTGAAGCACTTGGTATAGTACAAATCTTCTTTTGAGTATGACATATATAGGGCTAGACCAGGATGTTGATTTAAATGTGAAATTGGTTATGTATTTTGGCTTAAGTCAAAGCCCTTCATTTTGTATCAAGCCTAGAATAATGGTTATTTTTCATTTTGATAAATGCATATAATGTTCTTTCTATGGATGAATTGGTGTCTATTGTGGAGAAATTTGTGTATTGAAATAATCTTGTGTAGGTTGTGTAAATTGGGTGACAAAATGGATTGGAAATGGCCTCTTTTTTGTCCACACGGGCATGACACATGGGCGTGTGTCTAGGTCGTGTGTGACACAAGACTCACCCCCATGGGTGTGTGTTTTGGCCATGTGTCCCTTGCACTTAAACTTTTTAGTCAGTGTTGTACACGGGTAGTCCATACGGGCGTGTGCCATGGCCGTGTCTTAAAGTTAGTATTGTATACGGGCAGGTTACATGGGCGTGTGTCATGGCCGTGTTCTTAAGTCAATTCGCACATGGGCTGAGAGCACGGGTGTGTCCCAAGCCACACGGGCGTGTGTGGCCACATGGTTTTTACCCACGCGGGCATGTGGAGCCTTAATGCATAAAATTTTCCATGTTCTTCTTAAGTTCTCGATTTGGTCCCGAACCATCTTGAATGTACGTTTTGGGCCTCGTAAGCCCATTTAAGGGATAGATTGCTTATGAAATGAAAATTTTTAACTTGATCAAGATTTTTATGACCTGATGTCCTAAGATTGATTGAGTTTAAGTTAGGTAGCACCTCAAACCCTATTACGATGTTGGATATGGGCGAGGGGTGTTACAATCATTGTGGTTAGATAATATATATTTTCTTTATATATCATAGCACAAAAAAATACAAAATATTACAATGTCAAATTAAAATAACTTTACAAATATAAAGGTTTAAACATAAACATTTTCTAACCTCCACCTTTTATGGCATTTCAAATTTTACAATGATATGAAATTATCACAGGCAGGATGAATATCCCAAAGTTCATGACAAGTAAGTAATTTTACTCGCATTCCGTAATAATCATAAATCTTAATCAAAATCAGAATCAGAATTAAACCAATCAATTCTATTAAAAAATATATTTATCTCCACATAAAAATCCCAATAACTAAATGTGTAAAGGGTTTTATAAATTCATAGAGATATGGATAGTGAATTATATAAATTGAAGTTTTTAATAGAAATCAAATTAAATTTGAAAAAGAAGTTGATTAGATTGACTTACGTTACCATAAATAAGAATAATGATTATAAACATCCTTTGTAATGAAGAGACAGAGATCATCCCCAAGCAAATATCAAAAAGCAAACTTTGAGAATTGATTTTATTTCTCGATTTCATATAGATAAGGAAATCAAATCTTTCACCATCCCTAAGAACAAAAAGTAAAATAAATTAATCAAAACAATGATTAGTAAAATAAGTTAATCAAAACAATGATTACGTATACTGAAAGAAGAATGAAAAATAATAATCAGATATGAAACATTAAATAAAAGAAATTTCCTATAAAAACTTCGCATATTTCTGTCAAAGATATTGAAAATCATGGAGGATAAATTTGATCATCGATAAAAGGAACTATCACTTTGAGCAAGATCGTGCTGGATAATGTGTTATAAAATAAACAGAGATCGAGAGAATAAAGAACAAAGAAAATATGAAAGCAATAGAGAATGTACTTCATTAATCAAATGGATGATTACAATGCTTCATCAGACTGTCTATTTATAGGCATAAGATGTATAAAAGAAGTAGAGATCTAATTCTAATAACTATTAGAATAATAATAATAATAATAATAATAATAATAATATTATTATTATTATTATTATTATTATTATTATTATTTAAAGTATACTAAGATTATTTTAAAGAAAGAAATTCAAAACTGAAATTTTACTACAAATATAAAATTTATTAGGTTGAAATATGTTGGAAATCTATTTTATAAATTTAAAATTGAGTCATTATACTTTTATTTTTAAGGATTTAGTTTCTATATTTTTAAAACTTTAAAATTTAAGTCCAATTGCTAATACCATTAGAATTTAGTCATTTTATTCGTTTTCTGATTTTGCCTGCCACTTTTTAGACCATCCGAGGTTGATTTCCTTCTTGCTCTAAGTGTCTGCAATCTGTTGGAATTAAGAAAATAGAATGAGAAATTTGGCAGGAACTTGAGCTAGAAGGCTCAATGTCTTGCTGAGCAAAACATTCAAAATCAGTGTAAGAACTTGAGTAAAAAACCAGAAAAATGAAGAAGAATTTCTGAAAGATTTTCATTGAAAATGAATTGAGGCATAAAGCCATTACATATACCAGTCAATAAGCTTATCAAAATAAGCAAAAGTCACCTAAACATTTACCTAACACCACTAAGTAACCTAGTAAATTGATAAACATAACTTCCACACATAGTAAAGCTGATTTATCAATCCATCAGCACCTAATTACATCAAATATGTTACCAACTTAGTTTAAATCTAACTAAGTAACAAAATAATTCCTTGAAGTAACAAAATCAGCAGCATAGGCTTTAGCTGCAACATGAGTGGCTCGAGCTGCATGGTCTGCTCCTTGTGCTGCATAGAAGCCAACTTCAACACTCCTCCTTGGCTTGCATGCTTTAAAATCCCAATTTTGCTCTTAGATCTTTGAACCTTGACATACAAAGAGGCTTTGTAAAGATGTCAGCTAACTAATCTTTAGAACTGTAATGAATCAGATTAACTTCTTGAGATTGTTCCATTTCCCTAACAAAATGAAACTTTATCTTGAAATGCGTTGTTCTCCCACGGAACACTGGATTCTTTGCAAGTGCAATAGCAGATTGGTTATCACATTTGATCTTTGTTGCTTCCCTTTGGTGTAGATTCAAATCTGCCATGATTTTTCTTAGCCAAATAGCTTGGTTAACAGCTCTGCAGTTGCCACATACTCTGCCTCAGCTGTTGATTAAGTAACAACACTTTGCTTCTTTGAAATCCAACAAAAAATAGCTGAACTAAGGGTAAACAGATAGCCTCAAGTACTTTTCATATCATCTATTGATCCAACCCAATCACTATCAGCATAACCAAGAAGCTTCATGCTATCAACCTTGGTGAACATGATTCCAAAACTTAGTGTACCTTTGATGTACCTGAGAATTCTTTTAGCAGCTTGAAAATGACTTGTATTGCAACAATGCATGAACCTGGATAGGAGACTTACAATAAACATGATATATGGTCTTATGGCTGTCAAATAGAGCAAACATTTTATCAAGCTTTTATAGGCTGATTCATTCACCTTTTCGACATCACCTTGGCATGAAAGCTTTTCTCCAACAGCAATTGGTGTGCTTGCTGCTTTGCAATTTGCATAGAGAATATGTTTAGAAGTTTCAAGGAAAATGCCTTTTGACTCAAAAAATCCCATGCTGTGTCTGAGATACTTGTAATAGTATGCCCAAAGATTAATCATGAGATGGTTGTAATAGCATACTTGATTTACCATGTTTATTAATATAAGGCGTTTCCATTATTATTTCAGTTTCTTTTCTATGTGTATAAATAAACTATTTTATAATAATGTCCTGATAATAATATGATTGTTCTTAAAAGATCCTTAGTCAAGTATTATTGTTGACTAGGACAATAATAATGCATTAAGACTAACATGTAGTTGATTGATGATAAAGAGTTGTCATTGATATGAAGTGTCAAAAATCAATGCATGAATATGTGTGTTAGAGAACAACATATTGGACTGACCCGCTATGAGAATGTTTCTTGGATTATTATGTAATTGTCACAACATTACTCATAGTGATTAATATGTATATGATCCTCAAACTTGAGATCATCATGATCCCAACATCTTGAGTTGTATATTTTGATACAGTCAAATGTACACCGTAACTGGTTGTTCTATAAAGGCTGATGTTGGATATACCACAATCTATGTAGAGGGATATGGTTGATCAATATAGAATAAGTCCCTCCTACATAATGGGAGTAATATCTTAGGCTACTTGATTGAGTGAGACTAGAAATACATGGCCATGCTCAAATAAGTTGATATGAGATGTCATACTTATTTATATATCATAGTCTACTCAAGATATCAAGAAACATGAGATGGACTATGCAAGTGTGACTATTCCATGACTTGTGTTCATTCCAGAGATAAAGGACTTAAGGATTAATGCATGAAAGGTAAATTACAAAAGGTTGTGTCGAATCATGACTTCTTGTAACTTAGGTAGCAATCATGTATGTAACATTAGAATCGTTCTAGTATTACTGCTAACGTTACAAGAGCCTACAGGGTCACACCATATGGTTGAGATGATCAGAATAAAACATAGTTGGTATTGTGCGTGGTTGTCACATGAATTAAATTAATTATAGAATTAATTTAATTGGGCAATCAAATATTGAACATATTATATGTACAAGGATGTTGTACAAATAATGAGAACATAATTCTATTAATATATGAATTTGGTTCATATATAAATTTAAGTAAATATAATTTATCGAAATTTTTGTTATAGTTAATGTAATTATAATTTTCGGTTAAAATATTATTATATTTATTTATTTTAAAATTTTGTGAATTAAGATTCGATATAAATATACCAATTTAAAAGGGGAGTTATACAAGGATTAAAACTACCCCGAAAACCTAGTTTTGTAATCTAGCAGCCGTCAAGCAAAAAAATCTCTCAAAAATAGTTTTGGGGATTTCTTCCATTCATTGTCAACTAGGTGGATTACGTAGAGGTCGGCATCTGAAAAGTTACGACTTGGTTCGATAGCGATTTTGAATTCTCGTTCCCGAGGCGTCACTGTCTACTTAGATTGAAGTTTCGGTAATTTCGAAACCATCATTATAATATCATTTTCCCGATTCGTTCCTTGCATATTGATCCATGGTTTGGATTGTCGAAATTTTATTTTTTCACTGCACCTTTGGGGCACCCAACTATCCAGCAGTGGTATCAGAGCCACTTGTGTGATACGGACTCGGGTTTAAATACTTGGGTGATGCAATTGTATGAGATGCATGCTTTAATTTCATTACGTTTTTGACTGTTCAAATCGTCTAAGTATATTTTGATATCTGTTCCTTTCGATAATTGATTAAAAATTAATCATGGTGTTATGGCCTATTCGGTTTTATGTTATTACTGTTTAACTTTAACAAATCTGTGATGATGCGATGGTGGCATTTATAATGTTCAGTAAGAGTAAACCGGCTAGTAGAACAAGGGTTGTTCCAGTATGAAACCTCAAGGATTAAAATCCTAAAATCACGATTCTGTTGATAAAATTTATCAAATTGTGGGGTTTCATATGACTGGGGTATGCAGTTTATACCATGGGGGATCCGCCCCCGCACTCTCAGCTCCTACCATGATAGTTCCCTATTATATTTTAAGAATGGGGATCTGAGGATGGCTCCGATCGCGGGCCTTCGGCCTGCTTCCTCCAACCACCTCAGATCCCCATCATCCTCCAGTATGTTTTGTAATAAATAAAACTTGATAGGTAAAAGATGGAAAAGATATTTTATAATTCACTTAGCAAAACATTGAATGATGTATGCTGTTTTTTACATACACAGTGTTTGAAATGCATAGTTATAGCCCGATGACCCATTTAATAAAAGGTTGTAATTTTATAAAATACGGCCTACGTGTCGTACCTTACTATTATTCTCTTTCTCTTCTCATCTTACTCCCTCTTATGTAAAATGAGTTTCTACATATTGTAATTTGAAAAAGTTGTTGTAGGTTAGACGAGAAGGAAAATGGGCCAATTAGTGTGGATCGACAGCTTGTAAGACGGCTTACACCTTTAGGTTTCCTTTTGGTTCTCCCATTGGCTTGGGTTGAACCACCATAGTTTATGGGCTATAACTATTGCATTTATTTATTGCTTTATTTATTCATGTATGAGATGCTATAGATGTCTAAAGCACGCAAATTAGGTAATAATAAACCTTATTAGTTGATGAGATCAATTAAAAGATTAAATAGACTGAAGTAGACCATAATTGGTGAGATGCAACATCTTTAATAAAATCCCTTTATTAAAAATATTAAGTCATCATGGCCTTCCAATTTTTGTTCTCGTTAAGGCCTCAATCAATACTATGTAGGTTATGCCAAAGAAGAGTACTAGTATTTATCTTGGTTAAACGCGAAAAGTAAACAAGTGATATTCGTTGGTTAAAAATTGGTTAATGACTTAACTAGGTTATTCTAATAGGATTAGAAACCTAGAGGCATGTAATTTGGATAAATCATAAGATTATTAGAATAAGAGTTGTTCACCAAATTGTAGGAGTTACATATGATGTAATTAGCAAATGATTGCTTACCTAAATAACCATAATCTTGAGAGTAAAGCCAAAGCTGACTTAAGAAGATGTGAAATATGGATCCTTAACCCACTAGAAACACTTTTAAGAAAGTTTTTCTAAAATTAATATATGAGGGTTATTAATTTTGAAATAAAATAGTGGGAACATGTTTAATAAAGTCCTTTTAATGATTGATATAAACATGGTAAGTTTATTCACACGCATATTTTATTGTTATAGATATATTATGGCTACAAACAATACACTCTCATTGTGATTGGTCCTTGAGAAGGACAAATTGAATGGTTTGAACTTTCTTGACTGGTTCCGTAACTTGAGGATTGTCCTCAAACAAGAAAGGAAATTATATGTCATTGAACAACTACCTCCTAATAAACCATCCGGTAATGCCTCAAGAGCTGATAGAGATGCTCACAAGAAGCATCTCGATGACATGGTAAACATTGGATGTCTTATGCTTGCAACTATAAATCCTGAGCTTTAGAAGTAACATGAAGACATGGTTGCTTATGATATGATCGAGCACCTGAAAGAACTTTATCAGGGGCAAGCATGGCAAGAGAGGTTCAATATTTCTAAGGCCCTATTCCGATGTAAGCTGGCTGAAGGAAGCCCAGTAGGACCTCATGTCCTTAAGATGATTGGCTATATTGAAAGCTTGTCTAAGCTTGGGTTTCCATTGAGCCAAGAGTTGGCCACTGATGTTATTCTGCAATCGTTGTTGGATAGCTACAACCAGTTTGTCCTCAATTTCAATATGAATGAAATTGACAAGACTTGCCATAGTTGCTCAGTATGTTACGAATTGCTAAAGGCAACATGAAAAAGGTTAGACCCAAGCCCATACTGATGGTCCATAACAACAACGGCAAGAGAAAGGCCAAAGTTCAGACAAAGCCTAAGGGGAAGGGTAAGCCCAAGCCTGGAAAAGGAAAGGCTACACTGAAACCTAAAGGTGGGGTATCTAAGGAAGGAAACCGCTTTCATTGTGGTGTGAATGGATTGGAAGCGAAACTGCCCTATCTATCTTGAGAAAATCAAGAAGGCCAAAACAATCGGAACGTCTGCTTCAGGTATTTATGTTATTGATATTAATTTATCAACTACTACTTCTTGGGTATTAGATACTGGTTTTGGTTCTCATATTGGTACTTTTGTATAGGGACTACAAAGGAGTAGGACTTTGGCTAGAGAAGATGTGGACCTGCGAGTTGGAAATGGAGCAAGGGTTGCTGCATTAGCTGTGGGAACATACATTTTATCTTTTCCTAGTGGATTTGATTTATGTTTAGAGGATTGTTATTTTGTGCCCAGTTTGACTAAAAACATTATTTCAATTTCTTGTTTAGAAAAAATTGGTTTTGAGATAATTATTAAGAATAATTATGTTCCTTTTATTTCAATAATGTTTTCTATGGTTCAGCACGATTGATAAATGACCTCTATATTTTAGATCAAATGAATCCCGTTTACAACATAAATACTAAAAGATCTAAAATAAATGACTCAAATCAAACTTATCTTTGGCATTGTCGTTTGGGCCACATAAGTGAGAAGCGCATATCCAAACTCCATAAAGATGGTCTCTTGGATTCATTTATTTTTAAACAATTTGAAGTGTGTGAATCTTGCTTATTGGGAAAAATGACTAAATGTCCTTTTACTAGTGAAAGTGAACGAGGTAGTGATTTATTGGGCTTAATACATTCTGATGTATGTGGACCAATAAATACACAGGCTATAGGTGGTTTTCACTACTTCATTACTTTCACTGATGATTTCAGTAGATATGGGTATGTTTATCTCGAGCGCCATAAGTCAGAGGCCCTTGAAAAGTTCAAGGAATTCAAAAATGAAATACAAAATCAACTAGGCAAAACTATCAAGACACTTTGATCTGATCGAGGTGGAGAGTATTTTGAGCCTAAAGTTTGATGATCTTTTGAAGAAATGTAGGATTGTCACACAACTTACTCCTCCTGGTACTCCCTAATGGAATAGAGTTTCTGAGAGAAGAAATCGAACTCTGTTAGACATGGTTCGATCCATGATGAGTCATGCTGATCTATCGACTTCTTTTTGGGGACATACACTTGAGTTAGCTGCTTTTACTCTAAATCGTGTTCCATCTAAATCGATTCAAAATATGCCATATGAGATGTGGACTGGGAAACGTCCCAGTATGTCTTTTATGAAAATTTGAGGTTGCAAAGCTTATGTTAAACGTCAAACGTCTACTAAGCTTGAACCCAAATCTAAAAAGTGTATTTTTGTGTGGTATCTGAAAGAAACCGAAGGATATTATTTCTTTAATCCTATTGAGAACAAAATGTTTGTTGCTCAGACTGGTGTCTTCCCAGAGAGAGAATTTATTTCTAGAAAAGGAAGTGGGAGAAAGATTGAACTTGAAGAAATTCAAGAATCACAAGATACCACTGAACCAGAGATAGAACAACAGCAAATTCCACAAGAGATTGATGAACAAGTAACTGCTGTAGAAACACAACTACCGCGTAGATCTTTAAGAGAACATCATGCACCTGAGAGATATGGATTTCTCATTACAACGCATGGTGACATTCTTCTTTTAGATCAAGATGAGCGTTGGACTTATCAAGAAGCGGTGACGAGCCTAGACTCTGAGAAATGGCTTGAGGCCATGAGATCTGAGATGGATTCCATGTATGAAAACCAAGTATGGACTTTGATTGACCCACTCGAAGGGGTTAAACCTATAGTGTGCAAGTGGGTTTTTAAAAAGAAAACCGACATGGGTGGTAATGTACAAACATACAAGGGGCGATTAGTCGCTAAAGGTTTTCGTCAAATTTATGGTGTTGACTATGATGAAACCTTTTCTCCTGTAGCTATGTTTAAATCCATCAGGATCTTGCTTACCATAGCTGCATTTCATGATTATGAAATCTGGCAGATGGACGTCAAAACAGCTTTCTTTAACGGGAAACTTGAAAAGGATGTGTACATGACACAACCTGAAGATTTTGTCAATCCAAAGGATGCTAGAAAGATATGTAAGCTACAAAGATCGATTTATGGATTAAAGCAAGCATCTCGAAGTTGGAATCTTCGTTTTAACGATGCAATCAAAGAGTTTGGTTTTATCAAAAATGAATATAAGCCATGTGTTTACAAGAAAGTTAGTGGGAGCACTATCACTTTCTTGGTACTGTATGTGGATGACATACTTATCATGGGAAATGACATACCTACCTTGTAGTATATTAAGACTTGTTTAGGGAGTTGTTTTTCTATTAAGGACTTGGGCGAAGCCATTTACATCTTAGGAGTCAAGATCTATAGAGATAGTTCAAGACGACTACTAGGTCTAAGCCAAAGTACATACATAGATAAAGTTCTGAAAAAGTTCAATATGGAAGAATCTAATAGAGGATTCCCACCTATAAGACATGGTATTTCACTCTCGAAGGAAATGTGTCCTTCAACTCTACAAGAGAGAGAACGCATGAGTAAGATTCCATATGCTTTCACTATTGGATCTATCATGTATGCCATGTTATGTACCCGTCCAGATGTTTCCTATGCCTTAAGTATGATGAGCAGGTACCAAGTTGATCCTGGTAAAGGTCACTGGACCACAGTCAAGAATATCCTTAAGTACTTAAGAAGAATTAAAGATATGTTCCTAATATATGGAGGTGAGGAAGAGTTAAGTGTAAAAGGTTACACTGATGCTAGCTTCCAAACTGACAAGAACGATTCTCAATTGCAATCAGGTTTTATGTTTTGCCTTAATGGTGGTGCTGTGAGTTGGAAGAGTTCAAAGAAAAGTATAGTAGCCGATTTTACAACAGAGGCCAAATATTGTAGCCAGTGAGGCAGCAAAAGAAGCGGTTTGGATCAAAGAGTTCATTACTAAACTAGGGGTTGTGCCTAGCATATCAGATGTTACAGAACTCCAATGGGATAACAATGGAGCCATTGCACAAGCAAAAGAACCCAGATCTCACTAGCGATCCAAACATATACTTAGGCACTACCATCTTATTCGAGAGATTATCGATTGAGGGGATGTAGAGATATGCAGAGTACCTACATATGATAACATTACTGATCCCCTGACCAAGCCTCTGACACAGCAGAAGCATGATTGTCAAACTAAGTCGCTTGGTATTAGATATATAAGTGATTGGTCTTAGTGCAAGTGGGAGATTGTAAGAGTATGTCCAAAGATCAATCATGAGATGGTTGTAATAGCATACTTGATTTACCATGTTTATTAATATAAGGCGTTTCTATTATTATTTCAGTTTCTTTTCTGTGTGTATAAATAAACTGTTTTATAATAATGTCCTGAGAATAATATGATTGTTCTTAAAAGATCCTTAGTCAAGTATTATTGTTGACTAGGACAACAATAATGCATTAAGACTAAAATGTAGTTGATTGATGATAAAGAGTTGTCATTGATATGGAATGTCAAAATCAATGCATGAATATGTGTGTTAGAGAACAACATATTGGACTGACCCGCTATGAGTATGTTTCTTGGATTATTATGTAATTGTCACAACATTACTCATAGTGATTAATATGTATATGATCCTCAGACTTGAGATCATCATTATCCCAACATCGTGAGTTGTATATTTTGATACAATCAAATGTACACCGTAACTGGTTGTTTTATAAAGGCTGATGTTGGATATACCACAATCTATGTAGAGGGATATGGTTGATCAATATAGAATATGTGACAGCCCTAATTTGGCCCTAGTCGGGAAGTGGTTTCGGGATCACAAAACCGAGTCCCAAAAATAATCAAATGTTATATTATGTGTTTATTTCATGTGAAAGTGCATGTGTGAAATTCCAATGCTTTGATTCTGCCATTTGTGAGTGAAATTATGAAATAGGACCTATGTGAAAATTTTTGAAAATGCTATAGGCTAATATGTAGTGGCCTAATAAATAGTAGTGCAAAATAGGAGGATTTGCATGTCAAACTCCCCATTTTATGTGTAGTGGCCGGCCATGGTGTTAATGGTAGACAACATGTGCAAATTTTTTTATTGAAGTTATGGCATAAGTATGGCACAAATAATATATGTTATTTTGTGTCATAAAATGTTTAGTAATAGAATAACAAAAAAGGAAGAAAAGGAAGGCTTTTTTTCATTCTTGTTCATGAAAGCTGAAAATAGAAGAGAAAGGAGAGGAAAAGAGCTCTTGAATGTTCGGTCACTTGGGGAAGAAAAATCCAAGGTAAGTTCATGGTAGTTTGCTTCTATCTTGATGTTCATGAGTTCTTCTTGATTCTACCCTAAATCCTGAAGCATATTTTGATTTTTGGTTGTGTTGTGAGCATTCGGTCATGAATTTAAATGAAGGAAATGGTTGTTGTTTCATGTCCTTTTGATGAAAAATGGAAGATAGGTGAAGTTGAGCCAAGCAAATGAGCATGCATGTGCCTTAGATGCTAAGGGAAAAATCGGCTAACATGTTGTGCTTTAAAATGATGAAATGAAGATTATGCTTAAGTAAAATTATAGATATGTGATGATTGATTGGTGATATGTATGTTTAAATAACATGCATGCAAGGTATGTGTGAAAGAGTGATTTGGTAATAAATCTGTTTGGGACAGCAGCAGTAACGTGATTTTGAAAAATTACCATAAATTGTGGGAGATGAGTTAAAGCCGAATAAATTATGTAATTAAAGCTTAATGAGTCTAGTTTCTTATAAAACAAACCGTGTAAGCAAAATAATTTCCGATAATGAGATATTTGAAGTGATGTGGGACAGGGTCAGAATGACTTCTAGATCCTCTGTTCTATCTTTATAAAATCATTATAAATCGTACAAAAATGTTCATAAGATGAAATTTATATGCTTAGACTCCTTAATGAGTCTAGTTTCAAATGAAATAAACGAGAACATATTTTGAATTCTGTACAATGAGAAATTTTATTCGTAGTGTGGAGTGGTCAGATTAGTCAAATAGTGAAACAGGGGAAAATTTAAGAAAAATCTGGTATTGATTGGCCAAACCAAAAATTATGAAAATTTTATGGATGAAAGATATATGAGTCTATCTTCAGGGAAAATTAACGGCACTTGATTTGGAGTTTCTCAGCTCCATTTATAAATGATTTAGTGACTGTTTCTCAGGAAGATAGCTTGCAGTGAAATTATGACTATGTGGTAAACATTGACAAAAATTTGTTAATGAGTTGCTTATTGATTTCTTATAAGCTTACTATGATCAGTAGGTGTGAAAGTCGAATATATATATATATATATATATATATATTATATTTTGAAAGTGATGCTCGAATAGTCAAATAATGACTAGTTTAAAATCTTTGAATTTAAGCTCAAGAGCATAGAGGGGCAAAATTCGGATAAGGGGAAAGAGAAAGTAATCGAATAGCCTTTGTAATCGTTTGGCAACATTCAAGGTAAGTTCTTAAGTGTTTAAGCTTGATTCCTTTTTATATGCCCAAGAGTTAAATTAATATGGAAAAGGGAATGTAAATTTTATTTAGTTAATGTGCCGAATATGTAATGATTTAAGGCTATAAGCCGATTATGGCTATTATGCTTAAGTTGAATTGGATTTGGAAATTTGATGCACTAAATGAGTGTTACAATGAATAAACTGTGCCGTATATGTGCTGGTGGAGATATCACGATTTGTGATTATTAAATACCTAAAGGAAACCATGATGTGTATAAAATTATTATTATTATTAGTCCTTTGTGGTAGCCGAATATGGCTTGGCACTAAAGTGATTAAATGTGAACTTCGATGAGGTAAACTATTAAAAGTGTGGTGCTATAAGATTATGGGCTAATACGATATGTGGATTCGTTCCGTAAAGTAAATTATTAAGGTATGTGATATGTACTTATGCATGTTAAATCGATTGGAATTGAATCATGAATGTGAATTGCGAAGCATAGGTAAAAATGCCTATGACATATATGTGAGTAAGGGTAAAACCATCATAAATTATCGATAAGGATGGGCTATGTGCGGAACCATCTTATAATTGCTAATTTGAAAGGTTGTGTGTGAATCAGTGAGCAATATGTATATATTAGATGAATCGTGACCTTTTGGTTCTACTTGAATTAAGTTGTGCGATAAATAATTTATGTATATGACTTATAGTCGAATGGTCACTATGGGTTAAGTTTGAATGGTGAAATGGATATGTGATATTTATGAATGACTTTTGAACCGAAATGTAAACGATGGTGTTCATATAGAGCTTATACCCGAATGTTGTAAATGACTACGAATGTGATATGTTGAATGAGATGCATTAATATATGATTAAATATGCATGATATTTGATGTGTATTCGGGTTAAATCCCGCAGGCCTCGTGCTGGTATTATATCCGGGATAAATCCCGCAGGCCTAGTGCTGGTATTATATTCGGGCCATCGTGCCTAGCAGGCTTAGTGCTGGTGATGTGTATTCGGGCCTTCGTACCTAGCAGGCTTAGTGCCGGTGATGTGTATTCGGGCCTTTGTGCCTAGCAGGCTTCATGCCGATGATGTGTATTCGGGCCTTCGTGCCTAGCAGGCTTCGTGCCGGTGATGTATATGCGGGCCTTTATGCCTAACAGGCGTAATGCCGGTGAAATAATATGTTATGTGAATTCGGTGTTCCTTGTAAGATAAGGGTTTAGCCGAATGTTAAAGATGAAATGATAGTGTATTGTATCATGCTTATATGGCCTAATGGCAAGCATAACATGTTGGTAAAAATGCAATATGCTTTTATAATCGAATGATAAGTTTGAAATGAACGTGAGTGAAATGTTATGCATAAGCTATCAAATGCTAAGTGTGAAAATGGGATGAAAGAAAAGTGTTTGAGATGTATAATTATATACGTTCGAATGATGTTAGTACTTAATTGATATGGATATGTTATATGGAACTTGTTGACTTGATTATTCGGCCTTTGAGCTTAGCAAACTATAATGCCGGTGAGATACTATTCGCCTTCGAGCCTAACGAGCTATAATGCGGTGAACTGATATCGGCCTTGAGCCTAACAGCGAAATGCCGATGAACCGAGAAAAGTCCATGACTAAGGTACCTCGTGTTAGGTTGACAAATGAATACATTCAAGACGTTAAGTGGGCTGTACGCATTATGTACTCATATGTGAGTTTGATCGCAATGAATCATAAGCGTGCATTGTGATACATACGTGAATAAATGTTATAACTATATCTATGATCATGATACACCGGTCGAGGTGTGAAAGTATGTGAAAGTATTCGATTTAATTATGTTATACGAATTGATTAAGTGTGATAAGAATCTGAACGTGCATTATGTGTTTGTGTGTATTCGCCGATGGCAATATACCTAGAATATGGCCACTTAAGAAATTGAATAATCAAGTATAATTGCGTTTATTTTTTGCATTGCTTAAGACTTACTAAGCTTATGAAAGCTTACTCGTTGTTACATTCCTCTATTTTATAGATTGTTGACTTTTTACCGCTCGGGTTGGAGTTCACGGAGATATTATCACCATTGTCGAGCTCACGCTATTGGTGTAAGTAAATCCTAGTATTTGAGTCTATGGCATGTATAGGGTTTTAATGTTGAGTATGTGATATTATAATTTAGCCAAAGGTGTTGGCTAGTGATGTTTTGGGCCTCGTAAACCCATATATGGGATAGATTGCATGTGAAAAGAAAAGTTTTAAATTGATTGAAATTTTTCGACACTGTTTTTGTGTGATTAACTGAGTTTAAGTCGGGCAACACCTCAAACCCTGTTCCGGCGAGGGATACGGTCGATGGGGTGTTACAGAATAAGTCCCTCCTACATAATGGGAGTAATATCTTAGGCTACTTGATTGAGTGAGACTAGAAATGCATGGCCATGCTCAAATAAGTTGATATGAGATGTCATACTTATTTGTATATCATAGTTTACTCAAGATATCAAGAAACATGAGATGGACTATGCAAGTGTGACTATTCCATGACTTGTGTTCATTCCAGAGATAAAGGACTTAAGGATTAATGCATGAAAGGTAAATCACAAAAGGTTATGTCGAATCATGACTTCTTGTAACTTAGGTAGCAATCATGCATTGCTAGATGCCACTCATTGTATATAACATTAGAATCGTTCTAGTATTACTGCTAACGTTACAAGAGCCTACAGGGTCACACCATATGGTTGAGATGATCGGAATAAAACATAGTTGGTATTGTGTGTAGTTGTCACATGAATTAAATTAATTATAGAATTAATTTAATTGAGCAATCAAATATTGAACATATTATATGTACAAGGATGTTGTACACATAATGAGAACATAATTCTATTAATATATGAATTTGGTTCAGATATAAATTTAAATAAATATAATTTACGAAATTTTGTTATAATTAATGTAATTATAATTTTCGGTTAAAACATTATTATATTTATTTATTTTAAAATTTTGTGAATTAAGATTCGATATAAATATACCAATTTAAATGGGGAGTTATACAACGGTTAAAACTACCCCGAAAACTTAGTTTTATGGTCTAGCAGCCGTCAAGCAAAAAAATTTCTCAAAAATAGTTTTGGGGATTTCTTCCGTTATTTGTCAACTGGGTGGATTACATAGAGGTCGGTATCTGAAAAGTTGATACTTGGTTCAATAGCGGTTTTGAATTCTCGTTGCTGAGGCATCGCTGTCTACTTAGATTGAAGTTTCGGTAATTTCGAAACCATCATTATAATATCATTTTTCCCGATTCGTTCCTCGTACATGGATTCATGGTTTGGATTACCGGAATTTTATTTTTTTGCTGTGCCTTTGGGGCACAGGCTATCCAGCAATACTTCCATGCCAAGGAAGTATGACATTTCTCTTAAGTCAGACATCTCAAACATGCTTTCCATTTTGTCTTTGAAGTCAGTCAACATGACTTTATTTTCTCCAGTTACCAGCAGGTCATCTACATACAATGAAACTACGAGCATAGTTTCCTCACCTTCTTTTTTCACATACAATGTTGGCTCACTGATGCTTCTCTCGAACCCCAACCTAGCTAGGTAGCTGTCGATTTTGTCATACTGGGCTCTTGGTGCCTATTTTAAGCCATACAAGGCCTTCTTCAGTTTATACACACAATCTTCCTTACCTGCTACTTTGAAACCTTCAGGCTGTTCAACATAGATCTCCTCATCAAGAAAACCATTGTGGAAAGAAGATTTTACATCGTGTTGATGTATCTTTCATTGCTTCTGTACAGCCTAATTGTATCAAGTCTGGCCACTGGTGCAAGTGTCTCAAAGTAGTCAATGCCAAACTTTTGACTGAATCCCTTCACAACTAACCTAGCCTTCAGCTTGTTTAGAGTTCCATCAACATTGTGCTTGGCTCGAAACATCCACTTTACTCCTATGACCTTTCTATTAACTGGCCTTGCAACTAACTCCCAGGTCTGGTTCTTGTTAATCATGCTCATTTCATCGAGCATGGCTTGCTTCATCCTTGTTGAGCTTCAACCTCTTTAGAGCAAGTTGGTTCCACAGTAGCCACTTCAGCCTTCTCATATATCTCACTTAAAGGTCTAGTTCCCCTGATTGGCTCATAGTCATGTCCATTTCAGGATCACTATGATTAGCTTCAGTCTGATCTATCATTAAGTTTTTAGCAGTACTTTCAGGCTCATTCTTATCCCAGTTCTAGTTCGATCTCTCATCAAACAGTACATCTTTGCTCACAAAAACTCTGTTGGATGTAGGATCTAAATCCTATAGCCTTTTTTCACACTACTGTAACCTGCTAAGATGCTAGGGTGAGCCTTCTTTGCCAGCTTGTCTCTCTTGCCTGCAGGAATGTGTGCATAGCAAATGCAGCCAAAGACCTTTAAGTGAGCAACTAATGGCTTGAAACCAAACCAGGCCTCAAATGGATTTTTTTGACATAAAAACTTAGTTGGCAGCCTGTTTTGAAGGTAGGCTACAGTGTTAACTGCCTCAGCCCAAAAATTCTTGGGCAAATTCTTTTCAAACATTAAGCATCGAGCCATATCCATCAAGGTTCTATTCATCCTCTCACTGACACCATTCTACTAAGGTGTGTAGGTGTTGGTGAGCTGGTGCTTGATGCCTGCTTCATCACAAAAGCCCTGAAACATTGCTGAAGTGTACTATGTGCTATTGTTTGACCTTAATATCTTCAGCTTGCACCTTAATTCTATTTTTGCTGTAGCTTTAAATTTCCAATATACTGAGGCCACTTCTGACTTGTGTTTTAAAAAGTAAACCCAGTAAAATCTTGAATAATCATCAATGAAGAGGATGAAATACCTGCTTCCATTCAAAGACTGTGTCTTTATAGGGCCACACACTTCAAGGTGGACTAACAGTTGCTTTTCTGAAGCTCTCCAGCCCTTGTTCAAAGGAAATGGCTGTCTAGTTTACTTTCCTATATGACACACTTCACAAACATCCTCTTTTTCAACTAATTTTATGAAGTTTTCAATCAAGTCCCTTTTGGTCAGCTAAGCCAGTGACTTGTAGTTGGCATGGCCTTGTGACAGCCCAAAATTGACCCTAGTCGGAATGTGGTTTCGGTACCACAAAACCAAGGCATAAAAATAATTTAAAATTTATTTTGATGCCTATAATATGTGTGTGCTCATGTGTGACATTTTTTGGTGATTGATTTAGTGTTATAAAGGTGAATTTCACTAGAAAGGACTTAGTAGTGAACTTTGAAAGTACGATAGGGAATTGTGTGATGACTAATTAAAGCATGCATGCAAAACAATGGACTTGCATGTCAAATTCCCTTTTATAGGTGGTACGCCATGGCAAGGAATTATGGGCAAAGAAAACATGTTATGACATGTTTTGTTAATGCATGATGTATTAAGTGATAAAATAATTAGATGTGGGAAGAGAAATAAAAAAAAATGTGTGTGAGAGTGTAGCATTCCCCCATTCGTGTAACTAAGAAAGAAAAACAAAAAATTGTTCATCTTTTCCCCTCCTTCCTTTGGCCGAAATTCCTAAGAGGAAGAAGAGATTTTTGCTTCATTTTCTTTGTTTAGAAGAGATCTAGAAGGAGATTTGGCTAAACTTGCATCAAGATTAAGGTATGTATGAGGTTGTGTCATGAGATTCATGCATGTTTTAGTTGCTAACTTGATGTTCATGTTAGCCATGGTTCAAATCCTTGTTATCCCATGGAAATGGTATTTGGCCAAGGTTGTTATTGGGTCAAAGCCATTGCATGCTAAATGTGAAGCTTGCTAATGATGATGCAATGATGGATTGACTACTCTTGAAATTTCTTTGTAGCAATCTTAAGTAAGACATTGAGTTTTTTTTTTGTTTAACCATGACCGAAGTTGAAAGGGGCATGATTGTGATGTATTCGGCCATGATGCATTCATGAGCATGGTTTATGCTTCTTGCATGTTAGTTAAAATTTGTGTTTTGGATGGTTATGGACACCTTGAAATTCGGCCTTGCACCTATATGTGTATATATGCTTGCACATGATATTTTGATTATGAAGAAAGTGATAAATATGTTTGTTTAAAGAAGAAATTTGTTGAAGAATGTTGTGAAATTTGCATGTACATTCGGCCTAGTACATGTATAGTGTGAAAAACCTTGAAATTATTTTTGATTTTGTGTATTTATGACCATGTATAATCGGCCACATGAGTAATTTGAGCACTTGATGTTATGTTAAAATTCTTGAGCTTAAATATATGGATGTATGTATATGTGGCCATATAATGGCGTTTTGGGTTCAAAGGTTGAATGATAAATTATAATAAAGTGAGATGATATGAGATGCCGAATGTGATTGACTAGTAAACATTATTGATAGAAATATTGAATACTTCTACTTGTATTCGTTAAGCTCAAGAGCAAAAGGGAGCTAAATCCGATAAAGGGAAGGAAAAAGTGATCGAATAGCCGTTGAAGCCGTTCGACAACATCCGAGGTAAGTCCTCAAGAAATGACCCTACTCGAATTATGTGAAATGAAACATGGATGTGTAATGATTATTGATTTATGTGTGTATGAGTATTTGAATGATACCCGGGTTAAGTCCCGAAGGCGATTATGCTAGTGATATGTTTGTGTTTGAGCCTTAGTAACGAAAATGAAACATGGATGTGTAATGATTATTGATGTATGTGTGTGCATGAGCAATTGAATGATATCCGGGCTAAGTCCCGAAGACATTTATGCTAGTAATTATATCCGGGTTAAGACCCGAAGGCAATTGTGCTAGTGACTACATCCGGGCTAAGACCCGAAGGCATTCGTGCAAGTTGTTAAATCCGGGCTAATACCCGAAGGCATTTGTGCAAGTCGTTCTATCCGGGCTAAGACCCGAAGGCATTCGTGCATGTGGTTATATCCGGTTGTATTCCGAAGAAGCTTGGGCTGGAGGTGAGCATTGGTTGCTGTAATAAATTTAATTAGTACGCTCGAAAAGCCCAAAGGATAAGGTATGTTTATATGTGCATTGGAAAAGTCGATATGTTTGAGTAACATTCGCTCAATCGACTAACGAGTTTTCAGCTATTGAATTGGTTGATATCTTGTGAAAGTATATAATGATGAAGTGTGAAGTAAGTATGATTATGTGAATGTGTATTAATGAAATGATTCATTTGGCTATGTGAATGTAATGCTTTAGTTAAAGCTGATTTTATTGCTTGAGACTTACTAAGTATAAAAATGCTTACCCCGTTGCTTTGGCTCTCTGTTTTATAGATTTTGCTCGTTAGCGATCGGATTCGGGATCATTAAAGTCGAAGTCATCTACACTATCAAGGCGTCCATTTTGGTATAATTTTGGTTGAACTTTGAAATGGTATGTATAGGACTACCCTATTGTTGAAGGTCATGTACCTTTCGGTTTTGTGTAAACTTGGATAGCCATGCGAAAATGGCTTATATACGTTTTTGGTATGATACTATAATCGTTGTATGTTGATCATTATGGGGTATGGAATTGTTTTGAGAAGATTAGCCATTGGAATGGTTAATCATGATCACACTTTGTGCTATGTATGCAAAGAGGGGCAATTGAATCGTGGAAATCATGAAATAGGTAAAGGTTACCTTGAAAACAGATGCTGGCAGCAGCAGTGGTGTGAATTTGAAAAATCACCAAAATTTGTAGGAATGGTATTAAATAGTGAATAAGTTATGTAAATGAACCTTGATGAGTCTACTTTCATATGGAAGAAACGAAACGGTCATAGGAGTTACTTGTTAAGAGATATTAAAATTATTGTGAGACAGGGCCAGAACGGTTTCTGGGTCCCCTGTCGTGACTTTAAAAATTTACTATAAATTATCCAGAAAGAATTAGAAGTCATGCCTTATATGTGAAGATTCCATTTTGAGTCTAGTTTCATTAGAAACAAACGGCACCAGTATTAAAGCCCTGTACAGAGAGATATTAAAGTTGTAACGCGCGAAGGTCAGAGCAGTCGATCCCTGTAACATGGGTGACTTTAACTAATAAACTGTACCAATTGGCCCGACCAAAAATTCTAGAAATAAATCCATGGAAGGATATATGAGTCTAAATTCAGGGAAAATTTACGGAATCAGTTTCTGAGTTTTGAAACTCGAGATATGATTTTTAAGGCGACAGTGACGCAGTTTTCCAGCCTGTCTGGAAATGCCAAATTGGTCGGTGCTTTAAGAGGACTTGGCTCGTTAACCCCTCGCGTCCGACACCGGCGATGGTCTCGGGTACGGGGTGTTACAGGCCTGATCTCTTGTGCCACAACCTAGACTCATCTAAGACAGTTGTGTAGGCACTCTCTAAAATTTTGTTCCAATCCACAACAAAACTTCTGTCAGTCATGGTTACTGACATGAGTTTGGATCCACTTGGATCACTAATTAGGTACTCATTGTCTTTAAACACTACTAAGTAACCTTTTCCAAGTAGTTGAGCTACACTAAGCAGATTTCTATCAATTTCAAGCACAAACAGAACATTAGTAACTAGTTTGGTACCTGTAGGAGTGTCAATCAGTACATCTCCCTTGCCTTCTGCTTTGGTGTAGTGTCCATTGCCAATTTTACTCTTGTGTTGAAGCTTTTGTATAAGTTCTTGAAAATAGTTGCATCAGGAGTCATGTGGTTTGTGTAACCACTATCAATCAGCCACCATTTTTTGGCTTTTCTTCTGGCAGCTGAGCAAGAGACTACAAAGACTTGCTCTTCTTGATCACAACCTTCTTCTGCCACTTGAGGTTCAGTTCTAGGCTACTGAGGCTGGTTTTGCTTCTGCTTGGCCTTGTTTTTGCACACTTTCTCAACATGGCCCATCTATTTCCAGAACTTGCACTACACATCAGGTTTGAACTATAGTTTGCTTCTGGATGACTGAGCCTTCTGCAGTGTCGGCAAGGTGGTTATTTTTTTCTTGCTCCATCTCTTTTAGGCTTATCTGACCAAGTCTTCTTCCCTTTATAGCCAGAGGAGCTCGAGGTTAGTCTGCTATTGGTTTGGAAGGCACCTTCTTAATGCTCTTCTTGTCTGCTAACTTTTCTTTGCTCCTGAGCATAAAGAGCATTGATCAGCTAGGTTAAAGTGATGCTTGACAGATCTTTTGAGTTTTCAAGGGAAGAGATTTTGGCTTCATATCTCTTAGGTAGGGTTGCAATAACCTTTTCAACTATTCTTGCTTCACTAAACTGGTCCTCAAGTAATCTAATGCTGTTCACAACAGACATGATTCTGTCTGAATATTGCTTTATCGTTTCTTCTTCCTTCATCCTCAAATTTTCAAAGTCCCTTCTCAAATTCAAGAGTTGTTGTTGTCTTATTCTTTCAGTCCCTTGAAACTCCTCATTTAGCTTATCCCAGGCTTGTTTTGGAGACTCACAAGCCATGATCCTTGTGAAGATCAAGTTTGACACAGTGTTTTGGATGCATGACATTGCTTTGTATCTTTTGGCTCTATCATCAGAATGCTACCTGATCTAAACCATTGTGGGGTTGGCTATCAAAGGTGGTGGTTCAACATCCGAGTTGACAACCTCCTACAAGTCAAATGCCTATAGATAGGTCTTCATTTTCACTACCCATATGTGGTAGCCTTCACCATTGAACACTGGTGGTGGAGCTGGAGAGAAACCGGATGAAAACATGGTTTTGATGATTGAAAAATGACAGGTCCACTTAGAAATGAACTCTTAATACCAATTGTTGGAACTAAGAAAACATAATGAGAAATTTGGCAGAAACTTAAGCTAGAAGGCTCGATGTCTTGCTGAGCAAAACATTTAAAATCAACTTAAGATCTTGAGTAAAAAAACTAGAAAAACGAAGAAGAATTTCTAAAAGATTTTCATTGAAAATGAATTGAGGCATAAAGCCATTATATATACCAGTCAATAAGCTGGTCAAAATAAGAAATGTCACCTAAACATTTACCTAACACTACTAAATAACCTAGTAAATTGATAAACATAACTTGCACACATAGTAAAGTTGATTTATCAATCCATCAGCACCTAATTAGATCAAATATGTTACCAACTTAGTTTAAATCTAACTAAGTAACAAAATATTTCCTTGAAGTAACAAAATCAGCAGCATAGGCTTTAGCTACAATATGAGTGGCTCGGGCTGCATGGTCTGCTTCTTGTGCTGCATGGAAGACAACTTCAACACAATCACTTTAAATATGTCGCGTTTCAGTTGTGACAAAGCCAGTTGTCAACGTGTCATAGTGTTCTATAGATGCTGAGGTTGAAACTTTGTTGTATTGATGGAACTTGTACGAATGTTTGTTGTTTTTTTCTATTTTTCCCGAATTGTATGGTCCTATTCATGTAGCAACTTAATGAATGTTCCCTTAAAAAAATAATGTTGCAATAAGCTTGAATTTAACAAAATAAATTTAGCAGTGTTTATAGCTGGACCAAAATTTTAAAATTAAAAAGTAGAACTAAATTCCTAAAAAGAAAAAATAAGGATTAAATTCTAAATTTATGAAGAGTAGAGGGACTGTTGGCATATTTTAACCAAACTATTATGGCTGAGTCTTGGATGTGTTGGTCCAAGAGGAAGTTGGCGCGCTTTATCGTCACACGTTAAATTTACTCCCACTTCTCTTTCTCTTTTGCTTCTTTCCCTCTGCAACTGATGCTGATAATTGCAGTATCAGAATTTTTATAAGACCCAAATATCATTAATTTTATTTTCCACCCTCTCTCTCTCTCTTTCTCCATCGGAGGAGAAAATGGTTAGAAAGGCGGCGTATCCACCCTCATTCCGACCCATCCGTAACCCCTGTATAAACCTCCTTCAGATCTACCGTTTGGTTCGACAGCTTCGATCATTGGAAATCGGAGAGCAGTGTCTTGATCTTCTTTCCAAGGTATCACCTTTCTTTCTTTTTCTTCTCCACTATCTGTTTGTTTTCTGGAAAAAGAATACGTAGTCAAATAACTCAAAACCATAGAAGAGTTAGAATCTGTACTTAACAATATATAAAAGAAGAAAGAAAGATTAGTTTTATTTTATTGGCTTTATAAAGGAATGGGAATAGAATATTCCAAAAAGATTAACTTACAAGTAATTATATCCAACATAGATAGTACTTGATACATGTTTTTAGAAATTTTTGAATCTTACAAGGAAATACCAATGCCTGTATTAAGTTTTCGAAAAAAGTGGAATTTGAGAGATTGAATATCTGCCAATGCCATCAATCATCATTCAAAGATTTGCACTCTTTTTCATGACTGTTACCCTCACCTCACCTTTTCTATTTCTTTTGTTAAACTTTTCAAGTTCTTCTAAGATCTTGTTCCACTAAAATTAGAGCTTTGATCAATAGATAATAGCTTTCTAGTAATAAGCATGATATTTTCTGATTGGCTCATTTGTAATCTTTTCTTATCCCCCCAGAATAGACATTCTTGTAACCTTTTGGCAATTTTCTTATGGAGTTCCCCTGGTTCTATGAGGCTACTTTTACTGGTAGGTCCTGCTATTTCATTCTATGTTACTTCACACTCTTGTTCTATACAATATTCGGACACGGGTATGGAGGTACAATCCTCCAATGTTATTGAAAAGCTTCAAAAGAAATAAGCAAATTCGTATTAGACAGATCCCTGTATGCAACACTCACAATTTAAAATTTTGTTGCTGTTATTTCACTCATCGTATTAATTAGTTCTAATGTATCTCTAGAATAGTGCTATTTTGTCCGCCATACCCATCTTACTCTCCAAGAAAATTATAGATTTGAAAGCTTTATTGATACATACAATGTCCACATCAAATCAATACTAAATAATTGATTACCTGTTCATTATTCAGGTAATAACTTCCGCTTACCGTCCATTAGTATCCAATAGGCTTTCAGAAAGAGTTGTAAGACGAACTTGCAATGCTATAGGGCTTTTCCAGGTTCACTCTTCTAGTTTTATAATTATCTTAGTGTTTTAAGTATTGTATGATTCTATCAATAGATTTCAGTCCAAATATGTACTATATATCTATCAATGACATCCATTCTTCGTATATCTTTACAGACACTAGCTTCTCACCCTCATACAAAGATGTCATTTATCAGAGGTAACTTCACTTTGAATCCTCTACATACGTGAATACTTTATGAACTTTATAAGTCTTCGAGTTCAATTGTTTTTCTTTAATTGTATGATTAAAAAGGACCTATATGTATTTGTATAGCTCGTATGAAAATACCATAGTTTGTTAGGTTGGAGTTTAGTTTTATAAAAACTGTTCTAATTGAAATATTTCTTTGTAGCTTCTATGCCAGAGTATCTTTATGCCTTCTTGAAAACCAGGAGCAGAGGAAGGAACTATGAACGTCTAAGGTTCGCCAGCTTAGTTGTGATTGGGTCCCTAGTAGAGGTAGCATTAGCTCACATCTTCTGTTCATTTCTCATGTTAATCTCTGTCAGAATACATACATCTTTAGAGCTCATGGAGTTGGATAAATGTGTTTTCAGTTAATATTTTTAAGTTTCTTCGTTTTTGATTTCTTCAGGTTGACAATCCAGAAGTTGTTGATTACCTTCTTTCCACAGAAATGTTTCCTTGTTGCCTATGCTGCATGGAAATTGGCACAACATTGTCAAAAACAGTGGGTGACTGGATTTCTTTGACTGTTATATCATTTGTTTTTCTGGCTTGATAATTATGAGGGAAAAATTGCTATATAAAGCTAGGGGTTAAGAGTCGGCTAAATTCAAAGTTTAACCATATTCAAATACATGTATAGTCCTGGTAACATCCTTGACATTTCTGTTTATGATGTGATCATGTGACAAACTGTGCATTATTCCACATTTGCACTGTAAAAATTGGAGCGATGAAATCTTAGGAAGTCCAAGAAAATGAAATTGAGTTAAAATGGAATAAACGGTTGGTCACCCAACTTTTATAAGTTTTCATTGGGTATAGAAAAAAAAGTTTACAATATGGGCATAGCCGTTACATACTTTTATCATTTTAGTCACCCATTGTTAATTTTTCATTGCATACACTCATTTTAGTTACCTAACTTTACATTTTATCTTTTTAATTTTCTTTTTTTTTTTTACACTTATTTTAAGAATTAAGTTTAGACATATCGTGATTTCTGGACCATAATTGTATCATCTATGGCGTTTACTACAATCTTGGAGATGCAACCTTCTTAGCTATATTCTTGAAGCTAATATGTTCAACAATTGGAGGTACAGGTGGCCACATTTATAATTTACAGAATCTTACTAAATGAGAAAGGGCTCAACTACTTGCTCTCTATGCCGGAGCGATATCTCGTGGTAACCCATTGTTTGGAAAACATGGTTGAAATACTTGATGTAGAAGATGAAGAATATTTGCCACACTTGCTGAAAAACATCATTTGCTGTTATCTCAGGATCTCAGAAAATGAAAAGTTAGCAAATAGTACATTATATACTATATATTATGTATGGATGGATGTATCATATTTACTTGTTCATTCATTAATGTTTGAAATTGTGTTTGGAAAAGTAGGATACGAGCAGACTTGTCAGGCTACATTCCATGGTTGTTGGTAGATTACAAATATGTTAATATCATTCGTGTAAGCTTCAAAACTTCCATTTAGAATATTCAATCGGAATTTAGGTAATTACCATCTTTGTTTCCAGAAAGAAAAGGCTCATGCCAATTTCCTTTTCCAGGGTGATCCAGAAGCCTTATGTAACCTACGGAGATTGATTTGGCTTTTTGGAAGTGGCACAGGCATACAAGAGAATCTCCCGGTGAGCCACCTGGATTGGTCATCAGATGACGAAGAATGCAATCTGTTACGAACAGAAATCGAGAAGCCAAAAATGGCAAAGAAAGAAGGAAGGAAAAGAGAAATTCCAGAGAGGAGAGGACGAGTTTGAGAAGAAGGAAGAAGAATAGATAGAAAAGAGAGAGAAAAGGAGAACAATTCCTCAACAATTTTCATTAACCATTCAATGACATTAGCCAAAATAGAACAGCATATATAAGGGAAGATAACAGCAAAAAGAAAATAAAAAGTAAAAGAAAATTGTTGGATGAAACACTCCTTATCATCGAGTTTTCTGTGCATTGTATCATTAGAGCAAAATGCATCGTTCGTTTTGCTTGGTATTTTCATTTTGGCTCGTATCAAATACCTCCACCTCAAAATAATCCTTGTCCTCAAGGATTAAAGTGAAGAAAAGTGCTTGAATTTTCAATAGGATAACCATAATTATCCATTCTTCGATCAAGCATAAGGCATCCATCACAAAGTTCATGACAGGAACATCAAACTTGAATTCAATGGGACATAGATCATCAAAATGTTCTAGCCGAACGCTATCCATTGTGTCATTAGGATAGTAACCTTTTGCACTTTGGTAATCATGGTAGTAACTTTCACATCTTTATAAATTCGGTTTCCACGTGCCTCACCTACAATTGGATGATATAAAAGGAGTTGTTTTGGCTTTTGAGAGTTAACCCACATCTCACAAGAGAGACGATTTCATCGTTGTTAAGCAAGCAAAAATCTGATACAGCCATTTCTACAATAACCCGCATTACTTCATTGGACCTAAAGCTAAACTCCACATCTAATAAAAATCCACACATTTTCTCTGAATCAGGACAACCATTACGAAACTCATGAAGTGTAAGTAGGATAGGAAGAGGAAGAACAAGACCAACAAGCGAATCATCATGCTGCATTTTATGTGACCACTTAGTGCTGTAGCATGAAGGCTTCACTAATAGGAATGGAGGCAACTGAGGAAGGTCTGGAACAATTGAAAAATTCCAGAGGCATGGTCATGTCATCGAAGGGCACATCAAGTAACTCAGGATAGCTAGAGAAAGCTAGTAGTAAAAGTCTCAAAGGGAAGGTTGCCCACGTTTGCCTCGAAGCAACTTTGCATATCCTTGTTGGTAAGCTAATGTTATTGAAGACAAAATAAAGTGGAAAAGAAGACCTGAATCAACCAAATCCGCAGACCGTTAACTTCTCATACAAAATTTCATGAAAGTCTAGGTTAAAAGATTCCTCCTGCTGAAAATCCTTATGGGACTTCTGCATTCTGAAACCTAGGCTTTCTGCGATATTGTCATTCAAATAACCACGAAGATAGTCAAGGTTCAAATACTTAAACCTTTTAGGAAATTCATATTCATCATCACTCGAGGAGTATAGTAAACTATCCTCAAAATTGAACAATAGTTCTCTGTGAGCTATATCAAAATTCTATACCAAATCCCGTAAGGCACAATATCGTTGAGCTTCAATCTTCCCTGAAGACATTAGCCTAATCAAAATAAACCCACTGAATTCATCTAACTCGTACACCATTTTCTAACAAAACCACACTTTCTTCAGGTATGTGTGGACTACAAGAAGCACAGGTAATTGAGGAACTCTTGAATAACTCACTGCCTAAGTAATCTAAAGCAGCAGTTTTGCAAGGGTTAACAAATCTAACCGAATACCAATGAACATAATATAGAGTAAAAGCCATTAAATTCCCAACAACAGAATTACCTGAAATCCCGTGGAAATCATCAACTAGATCGTTTGCTACTGGCACTCCAGTGAAGGACTATTCATTTGGAGGAACCTTACCCATCACTGTACAATTATCATTTGTCCTAGTTATAGCTTGCCTCACTCGTGTCCCTGGCATTTTTTGTGTAGTTGAAATAGTTGGAATACCATCATTAGGTTCACCGTGTTCCTGTATCTGAGGAACCTTGAATATCGAATCTGATTGAAGCGTTTGATTTTCGACTTGTGCAAATGAACCTTCTACCTTCATAGCCGACGCATGAGAGAAAGCAACAGTCATGCAGGCTTGATGGAGCTTGTTCTTAAGGATCGCGTGGTACTCATCCATGTCACTCAGAATCGTCGATGTCGAATCGGTTATTAGGTTTTTTTACTTCCACCACACCACCATATGTGTCACCAATTTTAGATTTGAAAACTAGTGTTTGAGGTACCACCAAAGATGTACCAATCACATTCTCGCCCGTACATGACCCCTGGATTGCCGCACTAGCACCATAAAACTATATATCAAGTTGGCAACAGTCATCATAAACAATCATCATAGCATTTAGGTGTCCTTCACACTTGATCAGGGCTTAAAAGCCAGTCGACTTTTGAAATGTGACATCTTCTCCACAAATCCATAAAGTGAGAAAACTTGGCGGAATGCTTCCACAGTAATAGGATAAAGCATATGATGGATTGTGACCAGGAAGGTACAATTTGACTTGTAGCAGGCCTAAATTGCCCGGGTCCAAAATTAAAATAAACAAAAAATAGTCCATTTACAACAGTCTAGTTACACCAGGCCCAAAAATAAAAACATAACCCAAATTTTAAACCCAAAATTACGAGGCCTGAATGGCTTAAAAAGTAAAACATTCTCAGAAACCCCAAACCCTAGGCGTCGTTGCCTCCTCCACCTCCGTACCCCTTATGCACCACCGCGTGCCAGCTGGCCTCCTCTGTACCTGCAGAAACAGACAGCAACAACAGCATAGAAGAAAACAAAAAGTAGCAAAAACAAGCAAAAATTTGATAACAAAAAATTACATTTTCGGCTATAAAAGCCACCACACATGAGTTGTAATTTTTTAGAGAGAAATCGAAATACAAAGAAAATGCAATATTCAACAGAAGAAAAGAAAAGGTGATATTTTGTTTTTATTTACTTATTTTTCTTTTCTTTTACATATATTTCTACTAGTTTTTAAAGAAAATAAAAAAAAATCAAATCTTACCTTTTTGTGCACTTGCGCCGCCATAGGCGGTTGAGGTCTATCGATTCCGATGAAAATCAGTGATTATTGGGCTCAGGAGGTCGAAAGCTAAAAAAAAATGGCTTTTTTGATTCCTCGACCACTGTGGACTGCGGCTACCACGGCGGAGGCGTGGCGGTCCGGTGATCAGAGCAAGGCTGGACCGATGGCCGAAAAATGGGGGAGGGGAGAGCTTTTTCTAAAGGGTTTTAAAGTAAAAGGGGAAATGATTTTTTTGATAGAATTTTGGCTTATATACTACCCCCATACGACATTGTTTTGGAGCAAGCCTCAGACGCCTAAAACGACGCCGTTTCACTTGACCCGCCGCGACCCGACTCAATACCTGAGGATAAACGTATTTTCATAAAATGGGTTATTTACGTGATTAATCCTCCCATTTTTCGACCCATTTCAATTTAATCCTTTTATGTTTTTTTTTTTATTTTTTCGTTTGATTTTGCTTTATTTTTAATTTGGTCCTAGGACCATTAGAAGAGGCCAACATCTCAAACGGTGTCGTTTTGGGGACAGGGAATAATTTCCCAATAGGCCCCTGCCTTTGTTCACATGTTCAATTTTAGTCCTTTGTTGCCTTTTGTTCTTTTTCTAATTTTGGCCCCTGATTATTTTCGTGTTTCAATTTAGTCCCCAATTCTTTGATTCGCAGAGGAAAGGACACGTGTCCTGGGGATGGGCTAATTCTCTATTTACCCTTTGCTGGTTTTAGCGCATTTTATTTTAATCCTTATTAACCTATTTTTATTATTTACAATTTGTACCCCAAATTTAATTTCTATTTCAATTTCATCCTTAGTTCGTTTAATTGATTTATTTTCATTTTTGTTTTTATTTTCTTGTTTCTAAATAACGTTTTATTTATTTTCTTGTTTTTTGTTTTATTTACAAGCTTCAAATTTTGTTTGTATTAATAAATAAAAAAACAAATTTATAAGGACAATTTGGTGAAATGTTTTTAGGTCATCTTCAATTTCGTCAACTGAATATCAAATTTTATATTTCGACCAAAGGAATAAAATAGAGCAATGTATCATACTGAGTATTATACCAAGTAATCTTTTATTACCAAAAGTAATTTAAAATTACCTAAACTAAAGTCTCTCCCAAAGTAATTATGAAAGTAAAATAGTAATTTTAAAAGTCAAATTCAACAAAGAAGAACCATTTATCAGTTCGAACGCACTTAAAAGTGTCTTTAATAGGAGAAAAAGACATGTTTAATCAAGTTTGAACCCACGTCCTCTTAATTGTTGTAATAGCAACAATGCCAACTAAGCTATTACTCACTCCACAAAATATACGTATATTTTTAGCTATAAATTTTGAGTTTATATCAAGAAATTTAAAGCAATAGATGAGAGGCCACTAAATTACTCGACACTAAGAGAGTATAATTTAGAGATTTAACCTAATTTTTTTATTATATATATAGGTAATTTTGTTAATGTTCCGAGAGGCAAAGCGGACAAGTTTACCTCAAAACCAAATCCAATCCAATCTCAAATATATACTAAAATAAATTTGACCCAACTCAATCTATTCGAAACCTAATTTGAAAAATAATCCGACCTTCACCAATCAAATCGAAACAAGTTGATTTTAGATTCTTTTTCATCCCTAGTTGAGCCTTAAAAATAAAACATTTATGGTTTGTTGTCATAATAGGTTAATACATTTATCACCATTCGCATAATGACAAGTTTGTGAATATGAGTTTGAGTGTGTGTTTAGAAAAAAACGCACGACGCGCTCCCTGTATCATTTTTTGTTTGGTTATTTCCTTGTGCAGCTCATACTAATAAATGCAGTATCTGAAATTTTATTGCTAGAAAAACAAGAAGACATCACCTATAGTTTCAATATTTCTATAACGTATTTTCCAGTCTCTTCTCTCATCCCTCGTCGGAGAAAATGGTTTCCGGTGCGGTTGCTCCACTCACTTCCAACCCTCCTGCTAGAGTCAGAAATTTGATTCAAGGGCTTGCTTCTGAAGAAACCCAAGAACAATCACTTGATGTGCTTTGCAAGGTATCAGACACCTTTACTTTTTTCTTTTTAACTACCTTTTTGGTTTCTGAAAAAAAGAAAATGATCAAATAACCCAAAAAACATAGAAAAAGCTATAATATGCACATAAGATAACAATATACAAAATAAATAACTAATCAATTTTTGGGGTCTTTATTTTCATTTTTGTTTAATAAAGGAATATGGTAGAACCATTTTTTATATTTCAAAATATTAGCTGTCATATATATTTTTTAATTTTTAAAATGAATATATGTTTTTTTATCAAAGAAGAATTAAAAAATTCCATATACATTTGCTTTGAAATACTGAAAAAGGGCGAAATTCTAAGTAAATTAAACCTTCCTATGAGTTGGAGTAATAAAGATTTTACCAACCTGAATACATACATGCAGATGACTTGAGTTTGATATTCAAACATTGCTCTCTCTTTCATCATAGTTTTTTTTTTTTTTGACTTTTCAAGTTCTAAATTATAAAAAATGGCTGCTCATTTGTAATCTTTTCTTCTCTCTACAGAATAGACTGGCTTATGACAATTTGGCAGTGCTGTTATGGAATTCTTTTGGTACTATGAGTGTCCTTTTGAAGGTAGGTCTTGCTATTTCATTCTATGTTACTTTTAGAACATATTTGAGCATGGGTGGAGGTACAAGGATAGATTTGTTTTACTAAAAATGAATTACACTTTTTTTAAAAGGGTAAATCAATTTGCAAGATAAATGATTTAAACTTATCGTTATTTTACAAGCCATTTTCTATTATTCAAACGACTTTTCAGGAAATAAACATAAAAAAATATTTTTCGTCATACCAATCCACCCTGAATTTTTCTCCATTAATCATCCGTAGAATAGTCATATTCAACTACTAGACCACGTTAGTCTCTAAGAAAATCATAAACTTCAAAGCTTTGTTGATAGATACATTGGTCACACCAATTCTGTAGTAAATGGATTTATATAACTGTTCACTATTCAGATAATAACTTCAGCTTACCGTCCACTGTTATCCGACGGTCTTACTGAAAGAGCTGTAACACAAGTCTGCAATGTTATAGCCCTTTTCCAGGTCCACTCTTCTACTTTCATTTTTGTTTTTATATGTTAAGATCTCAAAGGTGAGCCTGCCTTAGTAAAGTTTGTATTTGTAGATTATATTAAATTTCACTTGTATGAAAGTCTTAATGACATCATTCTTTGTATTTTTATAGTGTGTAGCTTCTCACCCTAATACAAGGATTCCTTTTATCAGAGGTAACTTCACTTTTGAGTCGTCAAATTCAATTATTGTTGGCTGCTCTAATTGAAATAAATATTTCTTTTGTAGCTACAATGCCAGTGTATCTTTATCCCTTCTTGAACACCATGAGCAATGAAAGGAGCTATGAATGTCTAAGGATTACCAGCTTAGGTGTGATCGGGTCCCTAGCAAAGGTAGCTTCACCTAACACCTTCTGTTCTTCTTTCTCGTGTCAACTTCTCGCAGAATACATACATTCATACATACATACATACATACATACATACATACATACATAGAGGTCATGATGGAGTTGAGTTAAAATTTTTTTTCCCAAGTTAATATGATTTGTACTAATGTTGATGGAGTTTTGGAACTGTGCAGGTAGAGGATCCAGAAGTGATAGAGTACCTGCTTTCAACTCAAATATTTCCTAGTTGCCTACGCTGCATGGAGCTTGGCAAAACATTGTCAAGAACAGTAAGTCACTGCACTTTCTTCTAATATACAAACCTATAAATATTGTTTCACTTGTTTCTTCACTTTTTTTTCCTTTCCTTTTACGTTCATACTCATGTCATCTAATGTTAACAACAATGGATATGAAATAAAACCAACATGACTAGTGACTTGAGGTTAAGAAAGACATATTATTTTATTGGAAAGTTACAATTTTGGCATTATTTTCAGGGCCTTTGCTGATAAATTTTGGTTAATATTTCGTACCTATATTTGGTTTCAATATTTAATTCTATACCTATGTTTTCTTTTGCCCCAATTCGGTACTTGAGCTTGGGTTCAATATTTAGTTTTGTATTTGATTTTTTTCCAGATTGATACTTAAATTTGACTTCAATGTTCAATTTGGCACTTAAAGTTTTTTTTTCTGTCTCAGTTAAATACATATAGTTTTTTTACTAGAGTACTTATATCAAATATTTATTGGGCCACATGATGTTGAATTTGGATACTAAATTGAAAAAAAACCTAACTTATGTACCAAAATAAATATTAAAATCAAATATAGGTATTTGTACGAGACAAATAAAAACTCGACTATAAAAAAAAACTCAGATATCAAAATTGAACATTAAAATCAAATAGAAGTAGCAAATGACATATTAACCTTAATATTTTTTGCATAAAAAAAAACCATTACGGAGAAAAATTGTACACAACTATGTTACTTGGATTCTGGGGTTAGGGGAAAGAAAGTTCGGAATAACTTACTTAGACACCATGTGATGTTGTGACTACCATGTATTATTCCACATTTTCAGTATAAAAATCAGAGCAATGAAATCTTAAGAAGTCCATGAAAATGAAACCAAGGAAAAAAGTCAACATCTTTGTGAATAAACCAATGAGCACATATTGTAATTTTCAGCACTATAATTGTATCATCTATGGCGTTACTATATCTTAGACATGCAAGCTTCTTAGATATATTCTTGATGCTAATATGTTTAACATTATCAGCTGCTAATACAATAATGGATGGTACAGGTGTCCACATTTATAATTTATAGAATTTTACTAAGTGAGAAAGGGCTCAAGTATTGTTTCGTTCTTGCTGAACGATATCTCTCAGTATCCCAATGTTTGGGGAAATTGGTTGAAAACCTTGGTGACGATGATGTAGAAAATTTGCCTCACCTCCTCAAAAACATCATCGGATGTTACCTCAGGCTCTCCGAAAACGAAAGGTTAGCTAAAAACACACGTTTTAATCTTACCAGTTCATTCTTTAATGGATGAAACTCCGTGTTTAGGACAAGGCCACAATTGTTAAGCTATGTTCCATGGAAGTTGTTGTATCACAAATATGCTAACATCGTTCGGGTAAGCTTCAAAACTTCATTTCGTGCATATCAACACATGCGAATTAGAATAGCTAAACCCTAAACCCTATACATTATATTCAATTCTTTACGCAGAGTGATCCAGAGGCTCTTGCTGACCTACGAAAATTGGTTTGCAATTTAAGGACCAGCAAGAGTTGTACAACCCATTGTACCGACGAGCCACCGACTAGCAGCAACTCACCCGGGCCGACCATTCCATGATGGTTACCTTTTTCAGACTGCGCAAGGCAGTGAGTGGGGAACATACAATATACAATATCATAATTTCCCCACATTATTATTTGTATTTATATTTAGGAAAAATATTTAAATAAAAGATTAGCCCTCAAATTGTATGACATGTTCTAATTGGACCTGTACATATTTTTGGCTAAAAAGCTATAGTTAAGTAGAAATAATAATATGTAGCTTGGCATCCCGGCCAGAGTTTTATTTCATTTTATTGCTTTAAAGAAATTAATTTAATATAAATTAGTTAAATCAATTTGTTGACATTGCTGTAGATTTTGCTAACAAATTTGGCTTGTTTTCACGTGCGTGCACGCACACAAAATATACATATATTAGTTATCTTTAAATTTTGAGTTTATATCAAGACCTTTAAAACTAAGATAAAAGGCTGCTAACGTACATAAGACTGAGAGAGTATTAATTTAAACCTAACTTAATTTATGGAATTGTAATTTCATAAATTCAAGAGCAGAGTGGGCAGATTTACGCCAATTCCAAAATTATTCCATTTCCAAATTGGCACCTAAGGTTTTTTTTTATCCCAATTTGGTACTTAAGTTTGATTTTAATGTTCACGTTGTACTTGAGTGTTTTTAATTTGATACTTTAGTTTTTCTTTGGCCCATTTAAGAACTTGAGTTTAGTTCTAATGTTTAATTTGGCATCTGAGCTTTATTTTTTTATCCTAATTAAGTACCATTGTTTTTTTTTTTACTAGAGTACATATGTCAAACGTTCATTAGGTTATTTGGTCTGGGTATCAAATTGAACATTGAAGGCAAACTCGAGTACCTAATTGAATATTAAAATCAAACTGATCAAGTACCAAAATAGTTTATTAACTAGTGCTAAATAATACATTTGTCACCATTAACAAAACAGCAAAACTCAAGAAAGATAGAAAAATAAACTAAGAATACGAGTGTGTGTGTGCGTTTTAAAAAAAAAAGTACAACTTTCTTGTTTTTTTTATTTTTTGTTTGGTTTTTTCCTTGTACAACTCATACTAGGAAATGCAGTATTAGAAAAACTTTATTACTAGAACAATAAGAAGAATATCACCTAGAGTTTTAATATTTCTGTAACATCTCTCTCTTTAAGGAAATGGTTTCAGATGCTGCGATTCCATCATTAACTCCACCAGTCCGCCAAAAGGAATGAAATCACTATGATGTTAGTGACGTTTTTGCTTCAAATCACCACCAATAATTAGCGACAATAAGTTTTTATGGCGAATTTTGTGGTGTTTTCAAAAACAACAGTATTCTATTCGTGACATTCATAAGTGGCATAGTACGTAAAAAAATAAATAATTAAAATAAAATTTTAATATTAAATTATTAAATTATATTAATAATTTATTATATTATTAAAATAAGTAATTAAATATGTATGTTTAATGATATTGAACATTACAATATTTGATATATTAATATTAGACTTGATTCAAGTTAATCTTTATATAAAAGAATATCTTTAGAGTTTTTTTCTTCAAAAAATGGCTTACACCTTTTAAAAGGATAAAATCAATTTGC
Source organism: Gossypium arboreum (assembly GCF_025698485.1). Classification (NCBI taxonomy): domain Eukaryota; kingdom Viridiplantae; phylum Streptophyta; class Magnoliopsida; order Malvales; family Malvaceae; genus Gossypium; species Gossypium arboreum. Next base: position 12,643,018 of record NC_069076.1, on the reverse strand, counting down.
AGGATAAATGATTTATTTTCCGTTAATTTGTAGTTATTTCTATTGTTCAAACTTTTTTTCAAGAAATAAACATAAAAAAATACAGCAAGACCCTAGAATAGTCATAGTCATCTACCGGACCATGTTAGTCTCTAAGAAAATCATAAACTTCAAAGCTTTGTTGATAGATACATTGGTCACACCAATTTTGTAGTAAATGGATTTATATAACTGTTCATTATTCAGTTAATAACTTGACTTACCGTCCCTTTGTTATCCACTACCTTCTTGAAAATCTTTGTAACACAAGTCTGCAATGCTATGGCCCTTTTCCAGGTCCACTCTTCCACTTTCATTTTTGTTTTAATATGTTAAGAATCTCAAAGGTGAGACTTTAGTTTAAAACCAGTAAAGTTTGTATTTGTAGATTATATTAAATTTCAGTTGTATGAAAATCTTAATGACATCATTCTTTGTATTTTTATAGTGTGTAGCTTCTTACACTGATATAAGGATTCCATTTATCAGAGGTAACTTCACTTTTGAGTCATCAAATTCAATTATTGTTGGCTGCTCTAATTGAAATAAATATATCTTTTGTAGCTACAATGCCATTGTATCTTTATACCTTCGTGAACACCATGAGCAATGAAAGGAGCTATGAATGTCTAAGGATTACCAGCTTAGGTGTGATCGGGTCCTTAGTAAAGGTAGTTTCCACTACAGCAAAATAGGTTTTTAGTGGCGTTTGAATGAATAACGCCGCTAAAGAACAAGCATTAGTGGCGCTTTTTAAAAACGCCGCTAAAGATCGAGTACTAGTGGCGCTTTTTTTAAAAATGCCGCTATATGTACACCTTTAGCGGCGTTTTTTAAAAAATGCCGCAAAAAATTTAACACGACGCCGTCGTTTTGTGAGCCTTTAGTGGCTTTAACAGCGTTTTTTAAAAACGCCGCTAAAGATCGAGTATTAGCGGTGCTTTTTTAAAAACGCCGCTATATGTACATCTTTAGCTGCCCTTTTGAAAAAACGCCGCTAGTGCTTGATCTTTAGCGGCGTTTTCAAAAAATGCCGCAATAGAATTTTGCAAAATGCCGTCATTTTGTTTTGAGCTTTTAGTGGCTTTAGCGTTTTTGAAAAGCATACAAAAATGAAAAAAATTAAAATACTATTATTTAAAATAATTTTAAAGATTTTTGGTATATGACTAATTATTTTTAATTTATATGTTAAATATTTTCTTATATAATTGTAAAAGAGATAGTATTAATTTTAAAATATTGAATTAATTATCATTATAGTTTAGGGTTTACGGTATTTGGTTAAGGGTTTAATGTTTATGAGTTACTATTTTAAGGTTTATGGATTATGAGTTTAGGGATTATGGTTTATGGTTTAAGGGTTGGGGTTTAAGACTTAGGGGTTAGGGGTTAAGTGTTAGGTTTTTAAGGTTTATAGATTATGTTTATGATTTAGGGTTTAGGGGGTAGGGATTAGGGGTTTAAGGCTTAGATTAATTAATGCTTTGTAATTTATATATTAAATAATTTATTATATAATTGTAAAAGAGATAAGATTAATTTTAATATATTAAAATTATGATTATAGTTTAAATTATAGGTTAAGGTTTGGGGTTTATGGTCTAGGATTTATGATATAGGGTTTTGGATTTAAGGGTTTAGGGGTTGGAGTTTAGGGGTAAATATAGTGAACTACTTAACTTGTGTATCTTGAATTTTTTATAATATAAATCTAAATAAGATAAATCTAAATTATTATTTTAAATATATATATATATCAAAATGGGTTAAATCCCAAAAGCATAAATTATGAACACAATTATTGATATAACATCATTTTATATTTATATATTGCATACATAAATATTTATATTTATTCAATATAAAAATATATTGATGTATTTATTTTTAAAACGTGTATGATTAAATCAAAATTAAAGTTTCAACTATACATTTAGACCACAATTAGAATTTCATGTCTACAATTACACATTAAACCGAAATTCATATATAATTACGAGATATATCTCTATCAAAATTTAGGTTTATACATATAATTAAATATAGTTTAAATTATTTAAGAGATAATGATAAAGTTTATATATATTAAAACAAAATAAAGAATTTTTAACAGAGTAAAAAGGTGGGAAAATGACTTTTGTGGCGTTTTTATTAAAAACGCCGCAAAAAGTAAACAATTAAAAAACGCTACAAAATTTTTTACACAAAACGGTGCCGTCTTTTTACCCAAAATGCATTAGACTTTTTTGTTCCCCCCCTTCCCCCCGAAATCCTAAAATTTGACAAGAAATCTTTCTTTTTTCCCTCCTTTCTTTTCCCAAAATCAGTTCCCTCCCCCATCCCCAAAGAAATCCTAAAATTTCACTTGAAATTTCTTCTCTTTTTTTCCCCATTTTATTTTTCCCAAACCATTTCTCCCCTACCCCGATTCCCTTTATTTTTTCCCTCAATTTCCTCAAATCGGCAGCCCTCTACATCTCCGTCGGTAGCCCGCTGCTGTATCTCTGTCGACATTTGCTGTCGGTAGCCCTCTCTCTCTTTGTTTACTATCACTGTTTTTACTTGTAATTTTCATATTAATAACTATCTCTTCAAATGGGTTTTCTTTTCAATTTATATGCCATCGGGAATAGACCTCTTTAGTCTTCGAAAACACTTTCCCTGATCGTTAATTTTACTACAGTTGACAGTGTTCTAAGGGTTCAGACTCGAGAGTGTGCTATTGGTATGCTTGAAAAAGCTATAAAGTAACTTCATTTGTTCAGTTCTCCTTGTGCTCAGAGATAAATCGATTCTTGTTTTTTTGAATTTTGCAATATGAGAAAACAAATACTCTTGTTTTTCCCTCTGTTGTTTGCTCCCTCTTGAATATTCACTGAAATCCCAAAAATCCCATATTGTTTTTGTTTTGTTTTTGAGGTTCAAATGTCTCAAAACTCTAGAAAGGAATCACACATACCTATAGAGGAATTCAAGACGATTAAGAAGAAAATGTGGATGTTTTCTCTTTAGTCTTTCTTTTTGTTTGAAAAAACGATCTCCCCAGAATTTTTCACTTGCGTTATGGAAGCTATCATCGAAACAATCATAGCACTGATCATCGGCAACAACGAGAAAGTCGCTAACCATCAAAACTTTGTTCTTCAAAAGCTATCTTTCTGGTTCGCTCCCACCACACGTCCACCTGGTCTACTCTCTTTCACTTCTGGTTCCTAAAGACAAACTCTCATACAACTTCGTTTAGCTTTCTTTTTATTTTTGTGTGTGTTTTTATATGGCTGCTTACTATTTCAACGGTAACATTTTTTTATCTGGGAATTGTTATTCTGGTTTCCTCGATCCCTTTTCCCGTGATTTGGGTCCATGCAATGGGATTTCACAGTCCTTGGTTTTGGATAATGAGAAACGTGAGCTCGTGGTGAAGTCGCCGGTGAAAGTTGGGAAGAAAAGCATGGCAGAAGAGAAAGTTATAGCAGCTTTAAAGAGTTATAGCGAAGCTGAGAGGAGGAGGAGAGGAAGGATTAATGCTCACCTGGACACCTTCCGTACTCTCTTTCCATACAGAGAAAAGGTTCTTCTTACAACCTTATTTATATATGTTAGATGGATAATATAGTTCATTTAAATTATTTGCTTATATTATGTGCCTGCTAGGATTCTTTGAGTCTTAAAACTTGTTGTTTAACAGTGATCATTAGATGTAATTACCAGGTTGTCCAGGTAGAGTATAAGGTAGAATATGAAGGGTAGCTATGAACCTGAAAGGATCTTTGTCGACCGTAAAATGAATATTTGGACATTTTAATTATAACAAAAAAAATTTGTTGTGAGGTCATTTGCTGCATCAATTTTGCACTTGGAAGGTCAACTCTGAATTTCATAAATGCTGGAGTCAACTAAGGGGATGCATCATTCTTTTTAGCAGATGTTTTAAAATTTGACAATTACGAGATTAAGGTTTATTTAGGATCCCAGTTTCAGACCTTCAGTTCTAGATAATGGCCTGCCTTTGAAGCTGTAACTGCTTCCATTGGTGGAGATATTATCTGCAAAATTTATAGAAGTTTTTATACAGTGTGTGATTTTAGAAATGCACTGCAATGTATTGATTTTATTTCTTCCTCTGATGATGAAATATGTGCAAAATGGTTAGGAATAAAAGTGGTTCAACAGGGGAAAACTCTTGTGATTTTGCTCTTGCTTACTACTTGGTATCACTCATTTCCACATTTCACCTTGTGTATATTTTAGCATTTATCTTTCCTGTCTTCTAATCTGCGCCACCTTTCCTATCCTTCACCCACTCCACACGACACACATATAACCCCCTTCTCTCTATGTTCAATTGCAGTGCGGATGGTTCATCTTTTATCGTTTACTCTCTCTTTGTTTTCTTTTGAAGAGATTTTTAAGCTATTTATCTTTTCTCTTGATAATAAGCTCTAACGGCAGGAAAAACAAAAGGAGGGATCTTTTGAAGTGGAAAAAAGAGAATAAGATCAGATTAACATCTTTGTTGGTTTTTTTTAACTTTTTATTTATTTGGGTTTGGGATATGAATTGTGAGTTTTTGGTTTGTTCTTCACAAGGATCTGTTTTAAGCTTTTGGGTTTTGTTTTTGAGTGTTTAGAGAAAGAGAAATGGCTGGAAGTAATGAAATCAACCTCAACAAGTGCAAGGTACAATATTTTCTCCTTTTTTTTCCATTTACTCATTGTGTATATTCTTTCTAGAATTGGGTTGTCAAAGTTGAGTTCTATAATGAATTCTTCATATATTTTTGGGGTTGTTTTGGGTAATTAAGCTGAGTTTTAGCTTATTTTTTTGTTAGAGTTGATGGTCTTATCAATCTTATTTATTGAACTTTTTTCCATATTTGAATATCTAGGGTTATGGGTTGTGGAAAGTTGATTCTTTTGTTATTTTTGGGGTATGGAGTAGTTTAGTTTGATTTTTAAGCTTCAACGTCTGTCGAAACCATTTTTTAAAAGGGAGGTTTGAAAAACGGGGTTCGACTCTTTGAAAAATGAAAATGGGAGTTGCCACCAACCTTTTTAGGTGTGATTGGATCACCTTTATAAAACATTTTGGTCTCTGAAATTCAAGAAAATAGGTTCGGAGTCGATTCACGCACAAGAAAGGATTAGCACCTCAATAACGCCCAAAATTGGTACCGAATTGATTATTTATTGTCCTAATGTCGAAAATTTGAAAAGATTTTAAAATTTGAACAATTTAAAGTTGAAACTTGAGATTCCTTTGTTAGAAAGTATACAAACATCACATCCAGTATGTTAAGACACGATGTTTTAAATCCTCGTAACTAAATTTATCTCATGATTTTGAAAATTGATTAAAAAGGATATTTGGTTATTTAGTCAAACGAAAAAATCGCAACCCAGCATGTTAGGGCACTATTTTCCGAATTTCTAAACACCAAACATTGCCTTATTTAAGAAAAAAACTTTTTCAATTAAATGAAATATATTTTTAAAAATAATGAATAATATAGAATTTAATAAAAAATAATTTGATATAATACTAAAATTATTAAAAATAAAATATAAAAGAGAATTAAAAATCAAGGAGATAGGGATTAAATAAAAATGGTTGAAAACAAAGATGAACAAAGAATAAATAAGAACAAACCGTAGAAAATAAAAACGCAAGAGGGAGAGAAATTTGAATGAATGCTCTCAAGAATTCTTATTGCTTCCCACAACTCCAGTCATTTACAATGAAGGGAGAGGCCTCTATTTATAGTTGAGCCTTCCTAAATCCAATGGTACAGATCAATTACATCAACGGTTAAGATTAAAGGATATCTACAAATTAAATCTCTAAGGTTACAAGATCATATCTTCAAGATTGCATATCATATCTAAGATTGCATATCATATCTAAGATTGTATCATATCTAAGATTGCATATCATATCTAAGATTGCATATCCTTAAAGATTATATTTCCATATGAGTCAAGTTTATTGATGGACCTTAAATCTTTTCAAGTAATGGGCCATTCCGATTGGGCCAAATTATATGTTTGTAATTTTGGACTGAACTTGGACTTTATTTTTTTTGGGTTTATTATTTTGTTTTGGACTTATTTACGGACCGGGCAAAATTGAGTGTCTCATTGCCTTCTTTGCTCATTCTTTGTGTAATGAGAATAGAGCAAAGACTATAAAAGACCAATTTTGCCCGGGCTCACCGAGTCTTGAGTTCTTGATCCTTGATCTTCTTTAAATGGCCTCTTGACGGCTTCAATCTGCTTCACTGCAACTCAGAAAGGCGATATCTGCTATCTTTGATCTACTCCCCGTCTAATACAGAGACACCAAATCTGTTATCTTTGATTTGCTCCCCGTTTAATACAAAGATGCCAAATCTGTCATCTTGGATCTGCTTCGATGTAAACACATGAAGGTCAAATCTACTATGTCTTTAATCTGCTCCCCGTCGAATATGGAGATGCCAAATCTACTATCTTCAACTTGTTCCCTATAAACACAGGGATGCCATGCTGAAATCTTCAATCTGCTTCGCTGTGAACACAGGAATGTCAGATCTGCTATATATTCGATCTGTTCCCTGTAAACACAGGGATGCCAAATCTGCTATCTTCAACTTGTTCCCTATAAACAAAGGGATGCCATGTTAAAATCTTTGATCTGCTTCGCTGCAAGCATAGGAATGTCAGATCTGCTATGTCTTCGATCTGTTCCCTGTAAACATAGGAATGCCAAATCATCTTGGATCTGCTCCCCGTCGAATACGGAGATGCCAAATCTGTTGTTCTTCTCTTCGATATGCTCTCTGATAATACAGAGACGCCAAATCTTCTATCTTCGATCTGCTCTCTGCCAATATAGAGATGCCAAATCTATTATCTTCGATCTGCTCTCTGCCAATACAGAGATGTCAAATCTATTATCTTCGATCTGCTCTCTTCCAATACAGAGATGCCAAATCATCTTAGACTTGCTTCAACGTAAACACGTGGAAGCCAAATCAACTGTCTTCGATCTGCTCTCCGCCGAATACAGAGATGCCGAATCTGTCATCTTTGATCTACTCTCTGCCAATACAGAGATGCCAAATCTACTATCTTCGATCTACTATCTGCCAATACAGAGATGCCAAATCATCTTAGACTTGCTTCAACGTAAACACGTGGAAGCCAAATCAGCTATGTCTTCGATCTGCTCTCCATTGAATATAGAGATGCCAAATCATCATCTTTGATCGCTCTCTCGCCAATCTGAGATGCCAAATCATTATCTTTGATCGCTTCGCCAATCTGAGATGCCAAATCATATTAGATTTGCTTCAACGTAAACACATGAAAGCCAAATCAGCTATGTCTTCTATCTGCTCTCCGTCAGATACAGAGATGCCAAATATGTCATCTTTGATCTGCTCTCTGCCAATACAGAGATGCCAAATCTGTTATCTTTGATCTACTCTTTGCCAATACAGAGATGCCAAATCATCTTAGAATTGCTTCAACGTAAACACATGAAAGCTAAATCAGCTATGTCTTCGATCTGCTCTCCGTCGAATACAGAGATGCCAAATCAGTCATCTTCGATCTACTCTCTGCCAATACAGAGACGCTAAATCATCTTAGATTTGCTTCAACGTAAACACGTGAAAGCCAAATTAGCTATGTCTTCGATCTGTTCCCTGCCAATACAGAGACGCCAAATCTAGTATCTTCGATCTGCTCTCTGACAATACAGAGACGCCAAATCATCTTGGATCTGCTTCAGTGTAAATACTTGAAGGTTAGATCTGCTATGCTTTAGCCTATTACCCTACTGCTTAGGGGGTTAAAGTGCACCAATCTTCATTGTCCCTTTGAAGGATATGACCTGTATAATGTGTATGAGTTCATGCTTAATGATTAGGATGCTATGATCGAAATGAGTCAAATGCTCCTAATTAAACCTGTTATAATGCAAAATGTTTATGAATATGACCCCTATTCTAGACGTCACTACTCATTCCTTCATCGTAGCTCATCCTTGTTTCTCTCAAAATATCACTCTTACTCAGCCTCCAAATATTATGACCCACTGAAAATGTCTGTAAGATGATCCTCTGATCGAATCGTTTGATTTATCCAATCATCATTTAGACTGAAGAAGAAATTTCAATTTCCCCGAGTACATCCGACCCTTACATATAGGAATTTTTTAAACAATTGTCCTATTTCAGTTTCTTGTATTATCTAGAAATTTCCAGAGTAATATGCAAAACTTCGTTTGTAAAGATATTTAGTTCATCAATCATTATTTCTATGCAACACACTTTATGAATAATAGAGGACGAATAAATAGATCCAGAGGATAATTAAATTTGAATGAATTTGTCCAAAAATACAAAGGAAATTAATCTGATAGCTTATCTTTGAGAAGAAAGAGAATCTAAAGATAGCAAGCAGGACAAAAGTTAGATGCCCTAGATATTGCCGCTTGAGTGTCTATACACCAGCTCCATGAAATCTTTTTTTTTTTAGTTCAACATGTGTTTAAAAGATCCAAAGTAATTCGTTGATGCCTCAATATGTAACATACTTCACTTCTCGTCGAATCCGGTATAACAAGGTCACTGCATGACTTTCCAAATTTGAGCTGCCCTTTCGGGTTTTCAACTCAAAACCCCTTTAGTCTTAAGGCACCCTTTGCAGGTTTCACCTTGGCCTCTCCATTTTTTTTCTTTTTTCTTTTTATTTTTTTCTCTTTTTTTTGAAATAGAAGTCACAAAGTGCCCTTTGCGGGTTTTCACCTTGGCTTCCCTTCTCCTTCAGACAAAGTACTCCTTGACCGAGTCCGAATTCACTAGATCAGATAAATTCTTCCTATCCATTTCTTGTCAAAATCAGTGCACCTCTAGAGAAAGCCCTCTTCGTAACATATGGCCCTTTCCAATTCGGCATCCTTTTGCATGAGAAGGATATCTTTCAGCCCAAGGTTTCCTTTATGAAATTCTTTTGGACAAACCTTCTTTGTCATAAGTCTGTGTCATCCATTTTTGGTGCATTTGCTTAGGATGAATACTTTCAAGTTAAGTTTACTAGAGGTATTCAATTCTTGACTCCATCAAAGCTTGGAGGAAAAATCTTGATTCATAAACCCATGAGAAAGGGATTGCCCCAATGAGATCTGGCCGTTGTTTGTCAAACCCTACAAAAAGATGGTTTAATGATTCTCAGCAGACAAGAATGAAATTGCTGACTTTATCCTTCAACCTGGAAAGCTGAGGTACAGAGATTACTCCCGGAGCATACATCCCACCATGACTCGATGATGTTTCTAAAGCATCCCTAATCTTTATAAATTGCCCCCAAATGTGAAGCTTCCAAATGAGTGTAGCAAATAGGAGCCACAACAAATATGGCTGTGGTGCTCCTTTGATACATATAGGATAGAGAATAAACAAACTCTTGCAGATCATCAGCCAAAAACCCAGCCTAGTCTAAGAGAACATGATAGTGGGTCTGTCTAGTGATTCCAATCATTCCAGCATGGGTATCAAGGTAAAAATCATTGTTCTTTGGATGGCATACTTTTTTGTCAATGACAGTACCATGTAGCACATTGTCAGGAGATTCCTACTGAAAAGAAAACTTGCTATGATGGTTTTTCGTACAACAATAACCACAATCTTTAGGGTTCCACTTCTCGTCAAGGAACTTGTAAGCCTCAGCAACTTGATCAAAACTTGATTGAATTGAGACGCGTTAACCCCATCCCTGAAAATAATGATTTGATCAGGTTTCATCTTTCTTGAACTTGTATAGAAGTCTAAGAGAGCTTCCTTCATGATACCGTCATCCACTTTGTTAGAAACTGGTTTTGAAGAAAGAATCTATCATTTTAAGCTTCAGAGACTGCGTACGGCCTGATGCCCCATAGTTGGAAATCAATGGCCACTGCCTGGAGCTAACCATCGCAGCCATTGACAGCACATCAAACTACTCAGGAAAGCCAAACAGTGCACCTATTCCAAGGATGATGGTTGGAACCTTTGAAACAAGTTGTTTGCCTTAGCGTAACCATAGAGAGTAGGCGGTAGTTTCTTATGCCAATTTTTACCAGTCTCGGTCATCTTTTGTAATTTTTTTTTTCTTATTTTTCTTTTCTTTTGGCAACCTTTGTTGTACTGTGGTATTGCGCATTATCTTTGAAAAGACTGCAAACTTTTGGCATTGTGTTGTTATATATAATCTTTTTCCTTTTTTTTTTTTTTGAAATGGATGACTTTTGACTTTGTAATATTGGCATATGAAGCTATCTCCCCCTCTTAATGGAGTAATTGACGTCCAAAAAGATGAGTCATTGTCAGCTTGAAACTTTTGACGAGCTTGGGGCCATAACATACATGCCCCACAAGTCTTGACTCCTTTAAATTTGGTATTCATTGTACAACTGATGCGATTCCTTTCCATGGTGGACCAACAGTGCTCCAAAACCTCATGTTTATCCTAGCAATTGCAAATCCTCCTGCATGCGTCTTTGGACCACATTTTTGAATTCCCATAATAGTCTCAACAAGGTCTTGTCTTGTCTCCTCAGCTAATTCCAATTTCGCAATCTTTCCTTCCTTTAAGGCTATATTTCCTACCACCACTTCATGGGGTATAAACCATTTTCAACAAATTCAGAAACAAGTCAAAATTTCTGTCACCTTCAAAGTATTGAGATTCCTCTAAACACATATCGCACTCAAAAGGAACTCTGAATCTGTAGTATCGTTGCCCTTGTCATTGATATCTAGGGATCTATGATAGGCACATAAAAGAATATACAAGGAATAAATGAATTCAAGAATGACTATTTACATGAAATGAAAATTTATAAAGAATGCCAAAGGTCAAAAGAATCAGAATGAAAGAGTATTCACTCGGATAAATAATAAAATTATGTTTTATTGAAAATAAAAATGTCTGAACATGAGCCCACTTCTCAAAAGAAATCTCATTACTCCTAGGCTTTAGAGCAATAAGAGTGTTTTGAATATTACTCCATAAAATTCCTAAATATTACAGGAAGTTCTTCTGCAGTCCAATTGTTTAAAGAACTTCCCGGTTCGTAAGGGCGAATGCCCTCAAGGTTTCTTTGTTCAGTCCCTTCCTCATTGATGATTTTCATTTCCAAACACCCTCTTCTCCGGGTAAGCTATCCCTCCTGACACAAAAGTCGGGGATATGTAAGGGAACGTCGTTAATTCCCATTCAACTTCTTTTTCACTCAGCTGTGACCCTCTTCTCTCTCTCTCTTTTTCTTTCTCTTTTTGATAACTTTAACTAATTAGAGTCTTTTTATAATTTTGAATGCAAATGATGTGATGAGATGCTATTAGATGCAAATGCATGAATGCAAAAGGATATCGATTCTGATTCAGTTTCATTTTAGAAAACGTTATTTAAGGAACAAAAATCTTTTCATAAAACAAATTACAAATACGCTTTCGCCCGTAGGCCCAGAGTCTTAACCCTATCTAATAACAAAGCTAACTTTCGACCACGACTTGACTGTAGCTCATATTGGTGCTCAACGTGCTTGCCCTTTCTACCAGTATCTGTAAATGATCAGCTATCTCTTGAATTTGAATTACGGCTTCACCTATGAAGTAAGCTCTACAGCCAAAGACAACTCCTCCAATGTCTGTGAAGTTGCTCTGATTACCTTGAAAGAAAGATTGGCGAACAAGTAGGCATTCTAGCTTCGCAGCATACTACCTTAAAATGATATCAAACATCCTCAGCGTTTCTTGGGAGTCTTTAAATTTCTGCCTCCACAGAACATTTCGAATTGCTTGCATGGGTATCTTCGCAGCATAGCTAATCTCTACTTTAAAGGTCTTTAAACGATACGATCTTCTTTAATCTCTTTCTTTTATGCTCATTTGGGCTGTCCCGGCCATCAGGGCTTGCATTTCCATTATTTCTGATAAGTACAACATCCTAAAGTACCACAGTAAATTCCAGCTTGTTGTTTGGTAGCAGTCCTATAGTAAGTGAGCCTTTCTACCATCATAAGTAAAATTCTTTCCATCCAATTCAATTTTTTAGGTCTTGAACCCTTACCATCCACGAGGTGACTATCTTCATCTGTAATGGTAGAAGTGTCCATCAGTACTCCCCACGCTCACCTTGAATTGTTCATCTATCTTCATGTTAAGCAAATACTGCAATTCCCCATAACTATTGTAGAACAACTACTTGGCTTCGTTACTCCATTAATCCCATATTTCCTTTAACTCTTGGAGGTTATTTTGTATCACACTAATGAGAGTGTAGTCCCATAATTCTGATGTGTATCCTTCGATGACACTATTTCCTTTTTCTATCTAGGTTTTCTCTGACCAAGCACAAACGAAAGAGTTGTCCTCCAATTTATTAAGATATTCGTTCCCCATTACAAAATTTTCTAACTCAGAAATCGAACCTTGAATTGACACCTTTTAATGATAAATGACATGCAATATAGCAAAATAAGAAAAACAAGTCAGTGTCACATATATAAAAAAATATAATAAATAAGAACTTATAAAGGTAGGCACTAAAGGTCATCATCATACTACCTGGGGCAAGCACTTAAAGTTTACTATATGTAGTTCGATTCTAAAGCAAGGGTACCTGAACTAGTAGATTCCTCGATCTTCACCAATTATAGGCTCATTTGGACCAAGTTCGGTTCAGGGGGACACATTTCCCTATGGCCATGCAGAGATGAAAATCTCACGAAGACATAGGGACAGATGTATCCCGAAAGCAATCCACTAGCCCATGCGGAGGTGAAAACCTCACGAAAGTATAGCTTCTCACTCCCACTTAAGGGTGTGACCACAACGGTCATGCAAATGCAATGTGTGCGTAAACAATAACAAACATATGCAACTAACACATGTAAAAATGACATATTTTAAAAATTTTCCAAAACTTCCGACATTAAGACATAAAATAATCAATTTCTTGGCTCGACTCTCTTACGTCCCCAGTGGAGTCACCAAGCTGTCGAAACCATTTTTTTTTAAAGGGGTTTAATATATTTTTTAAAAACAATGAATAATATAGAATTTAATAAAAAAATAATTTGATATAATACTAAAATTATTAAAAATAAAATATAAAGAGAATTAAAAAATCAAGGAGATAGGGATTAAATTAAAAAGGTTGAAAACGAAGATGAACAAAGAATAAATAAGAACAAACCGTAGAAAATAAGAACGAAAGAGGGAGAGAAATTTGAGTGAATGCTCTCAAGAATTCTTATTGCTTCCCACAACTCCAGTCATTTACAATGAAGGGAGAGGCCTCTATTTATAGTTGAGCCTCCCCAAATCCAACGGTACAGATCAATTACATCAACGGTTAAGATTAAAGGATATCTACAAATTAAATCTCCAAGATTACAAGATCATATCTTCAAGATTGCATATCATATCTAAGATTGCATATCCTTAAAGATTATATTTCTATATGAGTCAAGCTTATAGATGGATCTTAAATCTTTTCAAGTAATGGGTCATTTCGATTGGGCCAAATTATATGTTTGTAATTTTGGACTGAACTTGGACTTTATTTTTTTTGGGTTTATTATTTTTGTTTTTGGACTTATTTCTGGGCCCGGGCAAAATTGAGTGTCTACAACGTCATATATGAGTTTATGTATTATATTGTTGATTTAATTATATAATTGAATAAAGTATAAGTTTGAGCTTAAAACTGTTGTTATTTTTGTATTATAATTTGTTCCAAAGTTAATTTTTTACCCAGAACATGCTCTGTATCTATGATTTTGTTCCTTGAAACAACTCTTTAATTTTTTATACTAATTGTTCCTTGAAATAATTCATCTCGTTATGTGCACAAGTATTTAAATGTTCATAATAGCAACTGGCATTTTTTTTTTGCAAGAGAAATTATAGCTCTAATTAATTTATATTGAGGACAAAATGAAATGAAAAAGGTAGAAAGAAAGGAACTCTAGCTATCTCAAGTCCAAAATGAAATGAAAAAGGTAGAAAGAAAGGAACTCTAGCTATCTCAAGTCCCTACTAAATTTCAGTGCTCTAGTAGTCCTTTTGGCAACTTAGGAACATTTTGAGCTAGCCTTTAAGTATTGAAAGCATGCCCTATTTTTCCTGACTTATTGTCTTGCAATGTTTAGATGTTTTGTTGTTTTTATTAATTAGCACTAGCAATGATCTTGGTTTTCAAATTTCAACATCCTAATAACATGGTTTATTAGGTTTAGGTAAGATCAATCCTTGGTGGTTTAATCTTGCTGTTTCGGGTTGGAAGAACTGTATAAAAGAAATCAGTTAAATTGCTGCTATTAATGAGGTCCGAAAGTGAGTAAATTGATGTTTGAAATATCTTTGTATGGTGGATTGAATGCTGCTGTATATTGTTGCTCATTACCAAATTAATGTTGAAACTAAGCTAATTAAATGGTGGATAATTTGCTGTCGATTATGATGGAAATGACTATTAAATGTTTAAAATCTTAAAATCTTTCACAAATTTTAATAAATTTTTGTATATTTTTCAGAAAATTTAACTTCATTTTATAATTTAAAAACTACATTGAAAATCAACTTCAACGGGATATCTAAATTGAAATAAAGTTGAATATTTATTTATTACTTGAAATTTTAAAGAATTTATATATTTTTGAATGCTTTATTATTGTTGACTTAAATTGTTACATCAACATCATAATAGTTATTACACCAAATATGTTCTACTTGTTGACTTGGGATGATTTCAATATATAAATTTTAAAGAATTTATATATTTTTGAATGCTTTATTATTGTTGACTTAAATTGTTACATCAACATCATAATAGTTATTACACCAAATATGTTCTACTTGTTGACTTGGGATGTTTTCAATATGTTCTTTTATAGGGAAACTGGATCTGGGAACATGCAAAACTTAAAGCTAGAATGCAGACTTTACAAAGAAACATGAGGTACCCTCCAATGGCATCAAATTTTAGATACATTCAAGGCATGCATCTTTCTCTTTTAATAAATAATTAATTATATTTCTAGGTATTATGAAGGAGAAGATATCTAGAATTTGAGTCTTAGAGAGCTTCAAAATTTGGAGCAACAACTTGATTCTGTCTTTAAACGCATAAGATCCAAAAAGGTTTAAATCATTCCAACAATATATATACTAAAACATTATTTTCCTTAGTGTAAAAGATTTTCATGATTTATATTTTAAATCACTCCTTGATCACCATGTTTGCCAAAGGTAAAGTCATTGATTATATACATAAATTCCTCAAAAGATAAAAGAATACCAAAAATCTCAATATTCAGCTTTCTTTTTTATTTTTCATGTTATGAACAAACAAGAAATGTGATGAAGATGATTATATTCTCACCTACCAGGACAAAGAAGGAGAATGGCTGATTGCAGGCGATATTCCATGGTAGTAAGAATATTTTTCCTTCCTTTTCTTGGTTAATGAATCCTAAAATTATATATTAGTAGTAAATGTTACAAATTGAAGTGTTTAAGTACTGCAAATTGAAGTGTTTAGTTGCTGGAAATTGAGATGTTTTATCGCTGTAATTGAGGTGTATAAATGTTGTTAATTGAAATGTTAAAGTGCTGCAAATTGAAGTGTTTTAATGCTATAAATTGAGGTGTTAAAGTGCTGCAAATTGAAGTGTTTGAATGCTGTAAATTGAAGTGTTTAAATGCTGTAAATTGAAGTGCTTAAATGTTGCAAATTGGAGTGTTTAAGTACTGCAAATTGAAGCGTTTAGTTGCTGGACATTGAGATGTTTTATCGCTGTAATTGAGGTGTATAAATGTTGTTAATTGAGGTGTTAAAGTGCTGCAAATTGAAGTGTTTGAATGCTGTAAATTGAAGTGTTTAAATGCTGTAAATTGAAGTGCTTAAATGTTGCAAATTAAAGTGTTTAAGTACTGCAAATTGAAGTATTTAGTTGCTGGACATTGAGATGTTTTATCGCTGTAATTGAGGTGTATAAATGTTGTTAATTGAGGTGTTGAAGTGCTGCAAATTGAAGTGTTTGAATGCTGTAAATTGAAGTGTTTAAATGCTGTAAATTGAAGTACTTAAATGTTGCAAATTGAAGTCTTTAAGTACTGCAAATTGAAGTGTTTAGTTGCTGGACATTGAGATGTTTTATCGCTATAATTGAGGTGTATAAATGTTGTTAATTGAGATGTTAAAATGCTACAAATTGAAGTGTTAAAGTGCTGCAAATTGAAGTGTTTGAATGCTGCAAATTGAAGTGTTTAAATGCTGTAAATTGAAGTGCTTAAATGTTGCAAATTGAAGTGTTTAAGTACTTATTTTGGGTTTTTTTAACTTGTGTGATTATTTGTGTTTCTAGCTGTTGGTTTCAATTAGATGAGGCTAACATCTCCATCACCAGTGTATAGAGGTATCTTTGCCACGTTCCTCGCAGGTTCAAGACAGGTTTCAGAGAAGGTAGGAAAATACTAATATCCTTAGGCTCATTGCTTTCTGATTTTAGTTCCATTGCGTATTTTTGTTCTTGTAAGAAATTTTGGGTTTTTTTCTTTCAAAATGTTCTTATTTTTTATTGGGGGTGATGTATAGGTACTAAAGCAACACCAAGAAAGAAGGTTGCAGCAGTTTCTGCGTAAAAGGCAAATTGTAATGGTATGAGGTTTTGTTTTGGATGAAGCCATGTTTATGAGGAAACATTTAGTGATGAAGAGTGAAATTATGTTCCATTGGATGCTTTACTTGTTATTTAGTTTCTATTTGAATGTAGCTGTCTTATATTTTGAACAATTATTGGAGCTAATATGTTTGACCCTTAATTTCTTCATTGTCTTTTTTTTTTAACTTGATCAATGTTATTGTTTAGTTAATTTAAATTTATTAATTTTTATATTTAGTTTTGAAGTTTAAATTTTAATAGGAAATTTAATTTAATTAATATTTTTTATCCTTAAAAGTGTATAGTTTAAAGTTCAAATTTTAAAATTTAAACATAATATAATATTTACCATAGAAATAAATATTATTTAATTAAAATAAATTTTTAAAGGTTATATTCTTTAGCGGCGTTTGTGGGAAAAGTGCTTGCTCAAGGTCTATTTTATAGCGGCGTTTGTAGGAAAAGTCTTTGCTAAATGTTATGACTTTTAGCGGCAACAAATGCCGCTAAAAGCCATGACTTTTAGCAGCGCTTTTCCCACAAACACCGCTAAAAGCCATGACTTTTGCGGCGTTTCCTATAGCGGCGTTTTTTGTGGCGCTAGTAAAAACGCCGCAAATAGTTTTAGTGGCGCTTAAAAACATCGCTAAAGGCTAAAAAAAGCGCCGCTAAAAGTCTGTTTTCTTGTACTGTTCACTAACACCTTATGTTCTCTTTTCTCGTTTCAACTTCTCGCAGAATATATACATAGAGGTCATGATGGAGTTGAATTAAATGTTTTCTTTTCCCAGTTAATATGATTTGTACTAATGTTGATGGAGTTTTAGAACTGCGCGAATAGAGTATCTAGAAGTGATAGAGTACCAACTTTCAACTCAAATATTTTGATTTTTTTTTTACATAAAACAAAGATTACATTAATTTTAACCTGCCTGATCTATATGAATGAAATATGAAATATGATGATTAGATCATTAAAGTATTAAATGTACAAAAATATACGAAAAAATAGTTTTAAACCTATGTAAGTGGATCCCTTCCTAACATATATAATAGAGATATAACATTTTAGATACATATTGTAATAGCCAAAATTTGTCCGGGCCTTAAAACCAAAAATGATAAATTGATAAATAAAATTCCATTTATACAGTACATTTACAGGCCCAAATACATTTTATTGACCCAAGACCCTAAACCTGGTTACACCCAACGGGTTTAAACCAGAATACTAAAACTACCCATTAACCCGTTTACACCCAATCCACAACTAGTTACGGCCCAAATGGCCCAATGTGTTAACAGATGAGGGAACCCTAGGCGCCGTAAACTGAAAGTTCCAGAAGACAAGCCAAGCGTCACGACCCTTCGGTTTCCGTCGTTCTAGGTACCCTCCATCAAGGCCACGATTCCAGGCTTCGAGCCACGCCGTGATCAACGCCACCGTTAGACCATCGTCAGGCCTTTGTCATCGCCGGATTTCTCGCGAGCACCTGTAAAGAAAGGAAAGGAACCACAGCAAAAAGGGAAACAAACAGGGAAAGAAATCAAAGATTTCTTTCCCCAAAACACAATAATCTACAAAAGGGCTATAAAAACCCTTTTATAATCTGTAAATGTTACGATTTTTTTTTTGGGGAGCACATATACATAATAAAGACAACAGTATTATCAAAGAACAAAGGTGATTCATTTTTTTAATTTCATTTTATGAATATATGCATATGAAGGTTAAGACAAATAGAAAGAAGAATACCTTTTGTTTCATTGAAAAAGGATTGCAATCGCCGTACGCGACGGCTTCAAAGGTGGCGCGTGGCCACGTGGGAACCTGATGACAGAGGCACGATGGCACTCCGAGGGTCCGCCCACATCCTCCTTTCAGAGGATTTTTCTTTTTTTAAAAAAAAATAGAATGTAAAAATGATTTTAAAGCCTTGAACTTGGTTTATATAAACCTGATGAAACGGTGCCGTTTTGGTTTAATTCAATAAACACAAAACGACGTCGTTTCTAGGCCTCAAGATCTGCGTGTTGACCCGAACCCAGGGAAGATCCGCGCGTTTCTGATATTTGGGGAAATATCCCAATTGGTCATTCTGTTTTTTTAACTTTTGTAATTAGATCCAATTTATTTTTAATTTGGCCCAGAACTTTGTCTTTCAATCCAATTTAATCTTTGGGGCCACTTGGGAGTGAATATGGAACGACGTCGTTCCTTGGGAATAGGGTATTTTTCCCGATGAGTCCTTCACCCTTGGCGTACGTTTCATTTAAATCTTAGATTCAGTTTTATTTTTCTAACTTTGCCCCTGTAATTTTATAAAATTTTAAATTTAATCCTATGTGTTTTTTTATTAATTTTATATTATATTATTTGTCTTATTCTAAACCTATATATATTTAATTATATAATTATACAATTATTTTTACCTTTTATTTATTATGTATTAATCCATATATATATACATTAGTTTTATTATTATTATATAATTTAGTAAATGTTATTTTGAAATTATTATTAAGTAATATGTTTTTAAATTTGTATTATTTATTATATTACTATATTGTATATATATTTATCTTAAATCCTTTTTTACATTAAATTATTTTAATAATATTGTTTCATTCATTATTTATCTTAAAGCGTTGTGTCCTAACTTACTGGATATGGTGTTTTGCCTTTTCGACATAGGGATTTTCAAAAAAGGGCTATCTTAGTTTCAAATGCATTAAAAATGTTACTTCCTAGCTTATTGGATATAATATTTTGATTCATTTGATACAAGAGAACCCTAATTCTCGAAATTAAAGAACTCTAAAGAGGATTGCATGTTAAAAATTCTAAATTTCCGACATTAAAGACACTTGATAATCAATTAGGTACCAATTTCTGGGTGTAACGAGGGTGCTAACCCTTCCTCGTACGTAACCGACTCCCGAATCCGTTTTCTCGACTTTCGTAGACCAAAATTAATGTTTTAAAACAAAACATTTTATAGGGTGATCCAATCACACCTAAAAAGATTGGTGGCGACTCCCGTTTTCGTTTTTCTTAAAGTCGATTCCTATTTTCTAAAACTCGATTTAAAAATGGTTTCGACAGCTTGGCGACTCCGCTGGGGACCGATAAGAGAGTCAAGCCGTATAATTGATTACCTTTTGTCTTAATGTCGAAAATTTGAAAAATTTTAAAATTCAATCATCTTTGCATTACATGTGTTTGTATTATTGCATATGTTATATATTCTGATACGCATTGCATTTGCATGACCGTTGTGGTCACACCCTTAAGTGGGAGTGAGAAACTACGCCTTCGTGAGGTTTTCGCCTCCGTACAGGATAGTGGATCACTTTCGGGATACATCCGTACCTAGGGTTTCGTGAGATTTTCATCTCTGTGTAGCCATAGGGAAATGTATTCCCCTGAACTGAACTCAATTCAAAATAGCCTATAATGGGTGAGGATCGAGGAATCTACTGGTTCGGGTACCTTAAACTTTAGAAACAAACCACATATAGAAAACCGTAAGAGCCCAACTTAGTTAGAGTTAAACTTTAGATATTACCCTTATAAATTATCGTTGAGATTTATTAATATTATGTGATACTGAATGTTTCCTTTTTTCATTGCATGTCATTTCGCATTTAAAAGGTAGTTTCTAAGTTAGGAAGTTTTATTATGGAGAACAGACTTCCTGATAGAGTGGAGGGCAACGCCGATGTTCATAGATGGTCAGAGCAAACTCAGCTAGAAAAGGGAGACAGTATAACTATGGGATATGTGTCGGAGCTGTCGGATTATACTCGTATTAGTGTCACACAGAATAATCTCCAAGAGCTTAAAGAAATTTGGGATCAGTGGGGCAATGAGACCAAGCAGTTATTCTACGATAATTACGAAGATTTACCTTACTTGCTTGATATTCAGGTAGATGAGCACTTGTTCCGAGCCCTTGCTCAGTTTTGGAACCCGACGTACAGTTGTTTCACTTTTGGGGAAGTGACTTGGTACCTACCGTGGAGGAGTACACTGCCTTACTTCGTTGTCCCAGGTTTCAGAGTGATAGGATCTATTCTCGAGCTGCTTGAATCCCTACCTTTTGGAAGAAATTAATGACCATTACGGGGATGAGCGAGCAGTAGATCACGGCTAGAATTAAAGAGAAGGGTGAGTGCAAGTGCATTTCGTGGGACGCTTTGAAAGATTTGATTTTGACACACCCCGATGAGACGAAGAAGGTAGACATTTTTGCCTTAAGTTTGTATGGACTAATGGTTTTCCCTAGGGCTTTGGGATATGTGGATGAGGCAACCACGGATCTTTTTCATCGACTCAGCAAAAGGGTCACTTTCGTCCCTACGATTTTGTCGGAGACATTCAGGTCCTTAGGGGCATGTAGGAGGGCTGGTGCAGGCAGGTTTATAGGGTGTGCTCAGTTACTTTTGGCTTGGTTTTACAGTCACTCTTGGTTGATTGATAGGATTGTTTGTCGAGTTTTCTTTGAGAACTACTCCCCGTTGAAAGATATAGTAGCCTCATCTAGGAAAGTTGTGACAGCCCAAAATTGACCCTAGTCGGGAAGTGGTTTCGAGACCGCTAAACCGAGTCACCGAAATGTTTGAACGTAATATTTATTGTCTAGAATATGTAATTATGAATGTGTGAAAATTTCAAGCTTCGATTTAGCCGATAGCATGTGAATTCAGTTAGTAGGACTTGTGTGACACTTTTGAAAAGTGATAGGCTAATCTATAAGGACCTAATAGTGCATGTAGTCAAAGGGAGGACTTGCATGTCAAATTTCCCCCTAATAGTTAGTGGCCGCCATGACAAGAGATTATGGGTAAAAACATGTCATAAAACATGTTGGGACAATGGTGTATGTAAGAAAAAATAAAATAGTGAGCATGGGAATTTAATAATGGAAGGAACAAAAAAAAAAAAAAAAAAAATGGTCTCATGCATGCCCATTGCCGTGAGTGTGGAGAAAGAAAGAAGAATTTTTGTTCATCATTTTCATTTCCTTTGGGCTGAAAATTCTAAGGAAGAAGGAAGGAATTCTTGTTTCATGTTGGTTTGGAAGAGGTTTAGGAGGAGGTTTGGCCATACTTGTACCTAGATTAAGGTAAGTTTGATGTTTTGCCATGAGATTCATGTATATTTTAGTTGCTAGCTTGATGTTCTTGTTAGCCCATGGTTCAAATCTTTGTTATGTCATGGGAATGAAATTCGCCAAAGTGAATATGGTGTTAATGCCATTGCATGCTAAATATCAAGCTTGATAATGATTCATGTGATGGTGGATTGAGGATTCTTAGATTTTCTTTTAGCATTTTGAATGAGATACTAAGCTCTTTGTTTAACCATGACCAAATTGAAGCGGTATGGTGTTGTGGTATTCAGCCATGTTATATCCATAAGTATGATTCATGCATGTTGCATGGTAAGTAAGATTTAAGCTTTGGATATGTGTGTATATTTGGATATAAGCCACTTGAGAATTCGCCATTGCACCTACATGAATATATGTTTGCACATGATGAATTGGTATGACATGTATACTATTTTAAGGTGTCTATTTGCTTGTGATGTTGTTTGGTTATGAAATAAATGAGAGATGTGTATAGAACTACAATATGTAATCGTTAATTAGGAAAATGTATGCTGTTTTTTTGTGTAGTATTAAGTGTAAAATTGGCCTCCACATAGACATGCATATTCGGCCAAAGGAAGTAGATTGGTGTGCATGTATTCGGTTAGAGGCAACCATATTGAAGCCTTATCTTGGCTTAGATTATTGACCAAATGGGTAATAAGTGAGGATGGTTGCGAATATACAAACATACATATGCATGTGTAATTGAATTATGAATGTTTAGCAAGAGGGTTAAACTAGTTGATTTATTGATTAAGCTCAAGGAGTTAAAGAAGGAGAATCAAGCAAGGGAAAGACGAAGGTCATCGAGTAGCCGACTTGGACTGTTTTACCCAACACAAGGTAAGTCATTAAGCGTATATTTGGTGTTGATTTAAATGATCAATATATATATGCAAATGTGTTTAAATGAGTTGGTGTGTAAATGGAAATGTATGTGTATGGAATGATGCCATTGTTGAATGTATAAAGGCAGCAAAATACATAAGGTATTGGTCTCGGCACTAAGTGTGCGGGTATAAATGGACACGGTGACAAGATTGGCACTAAGTGTGCGGGTTTAAAATTGTACAGCACTAAGTGTGCGAGTTTGATTATATAGCACTAAGTGTGCGAGTTGAATACATATAGCACTAAGTGTGCGGATTCACTATATGCTCTTGCATTACAATTGGCACTGAGTGTGCGACATTTATCGAGCTAATCCGGACAGCGGATCGGGTAAGTACCTCGAGCTCATGACGAATAGAAAATATGTTCACGCTCGGGGTTGAATTTGGTAAGCCTTAAATCTATGTGATGATTGAAATTGTATGGTTGTGCTGGAAAATGAGTTAATGTGTAAAATGCTTCGATTATCTTGTTGTGTAGAATATGAAATGTGGATGTATGAATTAGTGCGAGATTGGACCGAAAGGTCCGAGGTATTATGGTATAGATTCGATATGGACGAGTACCTAGCCTCATTTGTTGTACATGTAGTAGTAACTTTATCGATGGATTGACGAATGCTTATGACTTCTGAGTTGTAAACTCACTCGGTGTTTTCTTGTCACCCATTTTAGGTCTCTTGGACTCGTATTGTTGCGTGCGTTTCGGAACCGTCGTTGAAGTCATCACACCGGCTGAAATCTTGTGGTATTGTTTTTTGTTGTTGAAGAACATTTGGCATGTATAGGCTATTATATTTTGTCGAATTGTGGGTTGTAAACTTTAAGCCATGTGAAAATGGCCTATGTGGTCGTCGAGTGGGATGCTAGAACCTATAGCCACGAGTCTTAGAAACTCAAATTTTGTTAAGGTGGCCATAATTTGTGTCATGTATGATGGATGATTAAGGCCAAGGAAAAATTCATGAAATTGGCATAGTCTACTGCAGTAACTGTTGCGGACAGCAGCAGTGAGATAAGATTGAAAAATCACTAAAAATAGTAGAAGTAGAATTAAATAGTGAGTAAATTATGGAACTGAACCTTGATAAATCTATTTTTATATGGATGAAACGAAACGACTATATGAGCAGTATACTGGGAAATATTAAAGTTCTCGTGAGACAGGGCCAGAACGGTTTCTGGGTCCCCTGTCGCGACTTTGAAAATTTACCATAAATTATCCAGAAAGAATTAGGAGTCATGCCTTATATGTACAGATTCCATTTTGAGTCTTGTTTCATTAGAAACAAACAGCACCAGTATTAAAGCCCTGTACAGAAAGATATTCAAGTTGTAACGCGCGGAGGTCAGAGCAGTCGATCCCTGTAACATGGGTGACTTTAACTAATAAACTGTACCAATTGGCCCAACCAAAATTCTAAAAATAAATCCATGGATGGGTATATGAGTATAAATTCAGGAAAATTTACGAAACCAGTTTCCGAGTTTTGGAACTCGAGATATGATTTTAAGGCGACGGTGACGCAGTTTTCCAGCCTGTCCAGAAATGCCAAATTGGTCGGTACTTTAAGAGGATTTGTCTCGTTAACCCCTCGTGTCCGACACGGCGTCGGTCACAAGTTAGGGTGTTACAATTTTATTGGTATCAGAGCTATGGTTTAGTCGGTTCTAGGACTACCATAGCGCGTGTGAATCTAGCTATACATGCCAAATTGTTAGCGCTTAATAATGTGATGACTTCGACGGTTGGAATTTTTGTTTTGATTAGCAATGGAACCGGGGTAGAGACCCTTGGCGGATGACGTTGAAAGTGTAGCGACTGCTCTGCGCAAGGGACACCGCCGTTGAGCCTCGATCATCCGCGAATAATCAAAATGAAGGGCGAAACAAGCCTTCTTCACCATGATGAATGAGTGGGTCGCATAATATGCCCGAACCAACCCGGCTGTCCAACCATTCCGAATTTAAATACTCCACCCCAAGAGCCCGCAATGCCTCCGATTCTTGATCTGTGAGGCTGAGTAAACCACCTGTGGACTTGATTAGGAAGCGTGGGGCCGAGGAGTTCAAGGCCATAGTTCTTGATGATGCGAAAAGGCCGAGTTCGCTCGATAACACCATTAGAGTGTTAGATGAACTGTCATGCACACCGACGAATGTCTTAAGTGTGCTATATCCTTGTTGCGAGACTCGACTTACTATTGGTGGAGGACTTTAATTTCCATAGTCCCAAATGAGCGAGTTACTTGGGATTTCTTCCAATCCAATTTGAAAGAAATACATTAGTCAACAGTTCATCGATCGAAGCGTAAGGAATTCTTGGAACTCAAGCAAGGCGGATGATCAGATCGAATCTGAACATGAGTTCGTAAGACTTAGTCGGTATGCTCGGGAGTGTGTGGCTGATGAGGTTGCGATGTGCAAAAGATTTGAAGAAGGATTGAATGAAGAGTTAAAGTTACTAGTGGGAATTTTGGAGATAAAGGAGTTCGTGACACTAGTCGAACGAGCCCGCAAAGCGGAAGAACTTGGGAAGGAGAAGAAGAAGGCTGAATTTGAAGCAAGAGATTACCGTAAAGATCGACGAGTAAAGCTCCGTTCTCGGCTGTAAAGAGGTTCGGGGAGGACACCAAGAAGTCGAGGATGATGCGGGAATTTCCATTAGAGCCGACCATTGGCGGACTCGAGCTACTTTAGTAGCTAGTGTGGGCAATAATCGTCAAGAGAGACTGAATGCCCCAATGTGGAAGACGACACCTAGGTGAATGTTGGGGTAAGTCATTAATAGGGCTGTTATGGATGCGGTTCGAAGGACCACTTCATTAAAGATTGCACGGAGCTAGATGAGAGGAATAAGACGCAAGGTGCAAGACCTAGTGGAACGACGGTGGAGGTAGGCCCCGAGAATCTCTGGAGGTAGGGGTGGTAATCGAGAGGAGCCTCTAATCTGGCTGTCCGATCCGAGACCCGTACTCTGCTAGAGCATATGCCATCGGCGACGAGAGGAGGCATCCTCCCGACGTTATCATTGGTACTTTTACTCTCTTTGATACTATTGTGATTGCATTGATTGACCCCGCTCTACTCACTCATATGTATGTGAAACCTTAGCATCCGAAGAAGACTCTACCTATTGAGTCTCTTGAGTTCGTAATTCGAGTGTCAAACCCTTTGGGTCAATACGTGCTTTCGTTGATAAAGTGTGCAAGAGATGCCCCTAATAATTCGAGAATCTGTTTTCCTACCGATCGATGCTTCTACCATTTAATGAATTCGATGTTATTCTTGGTATGGATTGGTGACCGTACATGATGCGATGGTGGATGCAAAAGGAAAACCATTGATTTGAGGAGTGCAAATAATGAGGTAGTCCGAGTCGAGTCTCTTGATTTAAAAGAGGCGCCCGGCGATAATATCTTCTATGACCGCTCGGAGGTATGTGAAAAAGGGTGTGAAACATACCTTGCGTATGTGTTTGGAAGTAAAGAGACGGAAAGGAAACTCGAATCGGTACCGGTGGTTTGTGAGTATTGGATGTTTTCCCGAGGAGTTACCGGATTGCCACCGGTTCGAGAAGTGGAATTGCATCGAAGTTGTAGGGAACTACGCCGATTTCAATAGCCCGTGTCGTATGGCATTAACGGAATTAAAGGAATTGAAGGTTCAATTGCAAGAATTGACGGATAGAGGTTTCGCTCGACCGAGTTTTTCTCCATGGGGCGACTTTGTATTGTTTGTGAAGAAGAAGGACGGAACCATGAGGTTGTGCATCGACTATCGTCAACTCAATAAAGTGACGATAAAGAATAAATATCCATTGCCACGAATTGACGATTTGTTTGATCAATTAAAGGGAGCCTCGGTGTTTTCAAAGATAGATTTGAGGTCGGGTACTATCGGTTGAGGGTCCGAGAATCGGACATACCCAAAACCGCTTTTAGAGCGAGGTACGGTCACTACTGAATTCTTGGTGATGCCGTTTGGGCTCACTAATGCCCTGTGGTGTTTATGGATTTAATGAATAGAATTTTCATCCATACTTGGATCGGTTCGTAGTTGTATTTATCGATGACATTTTGGTCTATTCGAGAGATGAAACCGAGCATCTTGAACACCGAGGCTAGTGTTGCAAATCTTACGAGATAAGCGATTATCGCAAAGTTCAATAAATGTGAATTTTGGTTGAAAGAGGTTAGCTTTTGGGGCACGTGGTGTCCGTGTCGGTGTCGGTGGACCCGAACAAAATTCGCCATAGTCGATTGAAACCACCAAGGAATGTTACCGAAGTTAGGAGCTTTTGGGGCTTGCGGTTATTACCGACGATTTGTAAAGGTTTCTCGACGATAGCCACGCCAATGACGGCTTACTCCAAAAGGATGTTAAGTTGAATGGACGGAGAAATGTCGAAAAGTTTCGATCAACTGAAAGCTTATTTGGTGAAGCCCCAATTCTAGTGCAACCCGAATCGGGCAAAGAGTTTGTCATTTATAGTGACGCATCCCTACTTGGGTTGGGTTGCGTATTGATGCAAGAAGGCGAGTTGTGGCCTATGCGTCGAGGCAATTAAAGCCACATGAGAAAAATTATCCAACCCATGATCTCGAATTGGTCGCCATCGTATTCGCCTTAAAGATATGGCGACATTACTTATTTGGTGAGAAGTGCCATGTGTATTCGGATCACAAAAGTCTCAAATATTTGATGACCCAAAGAGACTTAAATCTGCGACAAAGCGATGGCTCGAGTTGTTAAAAGATTATGAGCTCGTCATTGATTATCACCGGGAAGGGCTAATGTGGTTGCGGATGCCTTAAGCGAAATCACTATTTGCCTTATGAGTGATGAATGTACACTTGTCTATCCTACCCGACAATGTGTTAGTAGCTGAATTGAAAGCCAAACCATTATTGATACGTCAAATTCGTGAAGCTCGAGAAAGTCGACGATGAGTTGGTTGCAAAAGCGGGATGAGTGTGTTCGAACAAGGACTCGGAATTTCAAATCGATGATGACGATTGTTTGAGGTTGAAGTCGTCGTGTGTCCCAAAGAATTGAACTTATTCCAATAATTTTGAACGAAGCCCATTGTAGCCGAATGGCAATCCACCCGAGAGTACGAAGATGTACAACGATTTGAAACGTCGGTTTTGGTGGCATGGTATGAAGCAGGACATCTCCGACTTTGTTTGAGATGTTTAATATGTCAACAAGTGAAAGCGGAACATCAAGTGCCTTGAGATTGCTTCACCGATCACGATACCCGAGTGGAAATGGGATCGAGTCACAATGGACTTTGTGTCCGGCCGCCATTGTCGACTAGTAAGAAGGATGCGATTTGGGTTGTTGTTGATAGGTGACTAAGTCGGTGACTTTATCCCGTCGCGTGCACGGATTTTTCATTGGATAAACTAGCCGAATTGTACGTTTCTCAGTTGTGAGATTACACGGGTACCGATTTCTATTGTGTCGGATAGAGATCCGAGATTTACCTCGCGATTTTGGAAGAAATTTCAAGAAGCTTTGGGTACCAAGTTGCATTTCAAGACCGCCTTTCACCCCAAACCGATGGTCAATCCGAGCGGATAATTCAAATACTCGAAGATATGTTGAGATGTTGTATCCTTGAGTTTAGTGGTTCATGGGAGCAGTATCGCCTTTGATTGAATTCGCACAACAATAGCTTTCAATCAAGTATTAAGATGGCGCCTTACGAGGCTTTATACGATCGTAAATGCCGTACCCATTATTCTGGTGAACTTAGTGAAGGTAAATTCTTGAGGTTGATTTGGTTAAGGATGCCAAGCAAAGAGTTCGAGTAATTCGTGAAAGTTTGAAAGTCGCCGGATCGCCAAAAGTCGTATGCGATTTGAAAAGAAAAGATATTGAATATCGGGTTGGAGACAAGGTCTTTCTCAAAGTTTCACCTTGGAAGAAGGTGCTTAGATTTGGCCGTAAGGAAAATTGAGCCCGAGGTTCATCGGGCCATATGAAATATCTGAACGAGTCGGTCCGATCGGCGTATCGTTTGATTTTGCCCCGAACTTGAAAGGATTCTAGCGTCTTCCATGTTTCGATGCTTGACGTTATAGATCGACCCGTCACACGTAATTAGTCCATCAGAGGTTGAAATTCAAGCCGATATGAGTTATGAAGAAGAACCGATTCGTATCCTAGCTCGTGAAGTGAAGGAGTTGCGAAACAAAAGAGTTCCATTAGTAAAAGTGTTATGGCTCAAACACGGGATGGAAGAAGCTACTTGGGAACCCGAGAACTCTATGAAAGAGCGTTACCCAAACCTATTTACCGGTAAGATTTTCGGGGACAAAAATTTCTTAAGTGGGGGAGAGTTGTGACAGCCCAAAATTGACCCTAGTCGGGAAGTGGTTTCGGGACCGCTAAACCGAGTCACCGAAATGTTTGAACGTAATATTTATTGTCTAGAATATGTAATTATGAATGTGTGAAAATTTCAAGCTTGATTTAGCCGATAGCATGTGAATTCAGTTAGTAGGACTTGTGTGACACTTTTGAAAAGTGATAGGCTAATCTATAAGGACCTAATAGTGCATGTAGTCAAAGGGGAGGACTTGCATGTCAAATTTCCCCCTAATAGTTAGTGGCCGGCCATGACAAGAGATTATGGGTAAAAACATGTCATAAAACATGTTGGGACAATGGTGTATGTAAGAAAAAAATAAAATAGTGAGCATGGGAATTTAATAATGGAAGGGAACAAAAAAAAAAAAAAGAAAAAGATGGTCTCATGCATGCCCATTGCCGTGAGTGTGGAGAAAGAAAGAAGAATTTTTGTTCATCATTTTCATTTCCTTTGGGCTGAAAATTCTAAGGAAGAAGGAAGGAATTCTTGTTTCATGTTGGTTTGGAAGAGGTTTAGGAGGAGGTTTGGCCATACTTGTACCTAGATTAAGGTAAGTTTGATGTTTTGCCATGAGATTCATGTATATTTTAGTTGCTAGCTTGATGTTCTTGTTAGCCCATGGTTCAAATCTTTGTTATGTCATGGGAATGAAATTCGCCAAAGTGAATATGGTGTTAATGCCATTGCATGCTAAATATCAAGCTTGATAATGATTCATGTGATGGTGGATTGAGGATTCTTAGATTTTCTTTTAGCATTTTGAATGAGATACTAAGCTCTTTGTTTAACCATGACCAAATTGAAACGGTATGGTGTTGTGGTATTCGCCATGTTATATCCATAAGTATGATTCATGCATGTTGCATGGTAAGTAAGATTTAAGCTTTGGATATGTGTGTATATTTGGATATAAGCCACTTGAGAATTCGCCATTGCACCTACATGAATATATGTTTGCACATGATGAATTGGTATGACATGTATACTATTTTAAGGTGTCTATTTGCTTGTGATGTTGTTTGGTTATGAAATAAATGAGAGATGTGTATAGAACTACAATATGTAATGCGTTAATTAGGAAAATGTATGCTGTTTTTTTGTGTAGTATTAAGTGTAAAATTGGCCTCCACATAGACATGCATATTCGGCCAAAGGAAGTAGATTGGTGTGCATGTATTCGGTTAGAGGCAACCATATTGAAGCCTTATCTTGGCTTAGATTGTTGACCAAATGGGTAATAAGTGAGGATGGTTGCGAATATACAAACATACATATGCATGTGTAATTGAATTATGAATGTTTAGCAAGAGGGTTAAACTAGTTGATTTATTGATTAAGCTCAAGGAGTTAAAGAAGGAGAATCAAGCAAGGGAAAGACGAAGGTCATCGAGTAGCCGACTTGGACTGTTTTACCCAACACAAGGTAAGTCATTAAGCGTATATTTGGTGTTGATTTAAATGATCAATATATATATGCAAATGTGTTTAAATGAGTTGGTGTGTAAATGGAAATGTATGTGTATGGAATGATGCCATTGTTGAATGTATAAAGGCAGCAAAATACATAAGGTATTGGTCTCGGCACTAAGTGTGCGGGTATAAATGGACACGGTGACAAGATTGGCACTAAGTGTGCGGGTTTAAAATTGTACAGCACTAAGTGTGCGAGTTTGATTATATAGCACTAAGTGTGCGAGTTGAATACATATAGCACTAAGTGTGCGGATTCACTATATGCTCTTGCATTACAATTGGCACTGAGTGTGCGACATTTATCGAGCTAATCCGGACAGCGGATCGGGTAAGTACCTCGAGCTCATGACGAATAGAAAATATGTTCATACTCGGGGTTGAATTTGGTAAGCCTTAAATCTATGTGATGATTGAAATTGTATGGTTGTGCTGGAAAATGAGTTAATGTGTAAAAATGCTTGATTATCTTGTTGTGTAGAATATGAAATGTGGATGTATGAATTGGTGCGAGATTGGACCGAAAGGTCCGAGGTATTATGGTATAGATTCGATATGGACGAGTACCTAGCCTCATTTGTTGTACATGTAGTAGTAACTTTATCAGTGGATTGACGAATGCTTATGACTTACTGAGTTGTAAACTCACTCGGTGTTTTCTTGTCACCCATTTTAGGTCTCTTGGACTCGTATTGTTGCGTGCTCGGAACCGTCGTTGAAGTCATCACACCGGCTGAAATCTTGTGGTATTGTTTTTTTGTTGTTGAAGAACATTTGGCATGTATAGGCTATTATATTTTGTCGAATTGTGGGTTGTAAACTTTAAGCCATGTGAAAATGGCCTATGTGGTCGTCGAGTGGGATGCTAGAACCTATAGCCACGAGTCTTAGAAACTCAAATTTTGTTAAGGTGGCCATAATTTGTGTCATGTATGATGGATGATTAAGGCCAAGGAAAAATTCATGAAATTGGCATAGTCTACTGCAGTAACTGTTGCGGACAGCAGCAGTGAGATGAGATTGAAAAATCACTAAAAATAGTAGAAGTAGAATTAAATAGTGAGTAAATTATGGAACTGAACCTTGATGAATCTATTTTATATGGACGAAACGAAACGACCATATGAGCAGTATACTGGGAAATATTAAAGTTCTCGTGAGACAGGGCCAGAACGGTTTCTGGGTCCCCTGTCGCGACTTTGAAAATTTACCATAAATTATCCAGAAAGAATTAGGAGTCATGCCTTATATGTACAGATTCCATTTT
Organism: Gossypium arboreum; assembly: GCF_025698485.1. NCBI lineage: Eukaryota > Viridiplantae > Streptophyta > Magnoliopsida > Malvales > Malvaceae > Gossypium > Gossypium arboreum. The sequence continues at coordinate 12,611,134 of NC_069076.1, read as the reverse complement.
GAGTCTATTTTCATTAGAAACAAACGGAACCAGTATTAAAGACCTGTACAGAAAGATATTCAAGTTGTAACGCGCGGAGGTCAGAGCAGTCGATCCCTGTAACATGGGTGACTTTAACTAATAAACTGTACCAATTGGCCCAACCAAAAATTCTAAAAATAAATCCATGGATGGGTATATGAGTCTAAATTCAGGGAAAATTTACGAAACCAGTTTCCGAGTTTTGGAACTCGAGATATGATTTTTAAGGCGACGGTGACGCAGTTTTCCAGCCTGTCCAGAAATGCCAAATTGGTCGGTACTTTAAGAGGATTTGTCTCGTTAACCCCTCGTGTCCGACACCGGCGTCTGTCACAAGTTAGGGGTGTTACAAAAGTGGATGTGCTGGAAGAGAATTGGATAGCATTACTTCGGAATCTTCAATCAAAGGATGTTGAGTGGAGAGCTCCATGGATGGTTCCTGGTGAGATACTTTATCGATGCGGCAGCTTTGATTGGGTTCCCCTGTTGGGAATTTGGGGTGTCATTAGTTATGCCCCTTTGCTCGTGCTGAGGCAGCATGGATTGAGATAGTTTGTACCAGCGACTCATGGGTTGGCTCAAAGTGAGTTTGTATACAGAGGAGCCGATTACAATATGAAGGTTAGCGAGGTTCCTAGTGCTTGGAACAAGAGTTGTCAGTTGAAGGGAGTGGCCATTAATCCTGCTACGACACCAGAATATGTCGAGTGGAGGAGTAGAAGGATTAACGATAATGTCCCTATGACAAAAATGGAGGAAGTTCAACCAATGGAGGAATATCTACAAGTGATACCCTCGGAGCTTGATATCATGAAGCAAGAATTTAAGAGAAAGAATTTGGAACTTGAAAAGAAGATAGAAAAGCTTGAGGAGGAGAAGATGTACCTGAGTCTAGATGTTGACCTGCAAAAGAAGGAGGTTGAAAAAGTTAGGAAGGAAAAAAGAAAGGTTGAAAAAGACCGAGATGATTTAAAAGAGGAGTACAAGAAGGCACAAGTATCTTTGAAGCGAGTGGGGTTAGGAATGTAACACCCCGAACCCGAGACCATCGCCGGTGTCGGACACGAGGGGTTAACGAGACAAATCCTCTTAAAGTACCGACCAATTTGGCATTTCCAAACAGGCTGGAAAACTGCGTCACCGTCGCCTTAAAAATCATATCTTGAGTTTCAAAACTCGGAAACTGATTCTGTAAATTTTCCCTGAATTTAGACTCATATATCCATCCATGGATTTATTTCTAGAATTTTTCGTTGGGCCAATTGGTACATTTTATTAGTTAAAGTCACCCATGTTACAGGGGTCGACTACGCTGACCTTCGCGTGTTACAACTTGAATATCTCTCTGTACAGGGCTTTAATACTGGTTTCGTTTGTTTCTAATGAAATTAGACTCAAAATGGAATCTGAACATATAAAGCATGACTTCTAATTCTTTCTAGATAATTTATAGTAAATTTTCAAAGTCGCGACAGGGGACCTAGAAACCGTTCTGGCCCTGTCTCACGAGAACTTTAATATCTCTAGGTATACTGTTCATATGATCGTTTTGTTACTTTCATATGAAAATAGACTCGTCAAGGTTCGTTTACATAATTTATTCACAATTTAATACCCTTCCTAAAAATTTTGGTGATTTTTCACATCCACGTCACTGCAACTGGCAGCATCTGTTTTTAAGGTAGGCCTTACCTATTTTGTAGTTTCCATGGACCAACTATAGTCTAGTCATACATAGGTCCACCTATGATCATGTTTAGCCATTCCAATGGCTGATCATGTGGCCAACACTCCCATTCCAATCCATAATATCATCATGAAACCATATAAATTACAAACCACAAATGGTCTAATTCCGTACTCCACTTTTACGAACCATTTTCGCATGGCCGTACACATATACATCACAAAAACACTTGAAAACAACCGAGGGTAGTCCTATACATGCCATTTAAAAGTTCAACCAAAATTATACCAAAATGGAGGCTTTGATAGTGTGGATGACTTCGACTTCAAGGATCCCGAATCCGATAGCTAACGAGCAAAATCTATAAGACAGAGAAACAGAGGAAACGGAGTAAGCAATTTATGCTTAGTAAGTTTGAGCAAGAAATTCCAGCACAACAAAAACTTAGCATTCATAAAGCTAACGGATAATTTCATATGTACAAACTCTCAATATCATACTCATTTCACATTTCAACCCCTATGATCATACATAAGGGATCACCTTAGTCACATACCGGAAACTCATTACTCGACTGAGCGAATATATTCGAAGGGAATCAACTGATTCAAGCTCATATGAACATACCTCATTGCTGGAATTTTTCTCAAGCGCATTAACTGAAATTTTACAGCAAGATTGCTTATTCTAGAATCACGTACCTTCAGAATTTAACCGGATATAACGACTCGCTCAAATGCCTTTGGGACGAAGCCCGGTTATAGCGACTTGCACGAATGCCTTCGGGACTTAACCCGGGTTTAGTAACTTGCACAAAGCCTTCGGGATTAGCCCGGATTTATTAACTTGCACGAATGCCTTCGGATCCTAGTCCGGATATAGTCACTTAGCACAAAGCCTTCGGGACTTAGCCCGGACATCATTCGAATAACCGAGCACAATTATCAATAAATTATGACACATTCGTATTTCATTTTCAATAGCAAAACTCAAACACAAGGCACTTTTTACACTTGCAATTTCGGCTCAATAGCCACACACAAAGAGCATGATTTTAATTTGCTTTAAACATGATCTAATCATTTCGAATTTAAGCTCTATTACTCAAGAACTTACCTCGGACGTGGTCGAACGATTTCGACGGCTATTCGACGACTTTTTCCTTCCCTTATCGGATTTAGCTCCCTTTGCTCTTGAGCTTAATTTAACAAATAAATTGGTTTTATCATTTGAGCATCGAAGAGAATTCAAGATGCCTAGCCAATATATATATATATACTCATTAGGCATCAAAGTCGCATATGTACAAAATCATGAATCGAACTCAACACATTAGTTAATATTCCTCTTAGCAATTTTCTAAGCCAAGAATAGGCATCAATATGCTTGCCTCTAACCGAGTGCATGCACACCAATTTCCCCTCATGTGGCCGAATATGCATGTCCATGTTGAGGCCAATTATACACTTTATACCACACCAAAAAAAAACAGCATACATTTTACTAACTAATGCATTCCATAATGTAACTCAATACACATCTATCATTTCCTTCATGATCGAAACATCATCACAAGCAAATATACACCTTGAAATAGTATATATGTCATACCAATACATCATGTACAACATATATACATATATATATGCTAGAGCCGAATCTCAAGTTGATTGTAACTAAACACGAACAAAATTTCAAAACACAAATCTTACTTTCCATGCAATGAGCATAAATCACACTTATGGATGTACCATGGCCGAATACATCACAACACCATAATTTTGGTCATGATTAAACAAAGAACTTAGCATCTCATTCGAAAATGCTAAAAGAAAATCTAAGAGTCCTCAATCCCCCCCATCACATGTATCATTATCAAGCTTGATATTTAGCATGCAATGGCATTTACACCACATTTACTTTGGCCGAATTTCATTCCGATGACATTGCAAAGATTTGAACCATGGGATACCAAGAACATCAAGCTAGCAACTAAAAACATGCATGAATTTCATGGCACAATCTCAAACATACCTTAATCTTGATGCAAGTTTAGCCAACCTCTCCCTAATCCTCTTCCAAAACAAACATGAAGCAAAATTTCTTCCTTCCTCTAGTATTTTCGGTCAAGAGAGAATGCAAGGTTGGATGAACAATTTTTTTCTTTTTTTCATCTACAATACACGGCAATGGGGTTTCACACTCACACTCACATTTTTTTTTTCTTTCTTTATTACCCATGCTTATTTGTTTATCATTTCTCCCTAATGCCCAACAAAACATGTTTCATGACATGTTTAGCCCATGATTCCTTGTCATGGCCGGCCACTACATCTTGGGGGGGGAAATTTGACATGCAAGTCCTCCCCTTTGACTACATGCACTATTAGGTCCTTATAGATTAGCCTTTCACTTTTCAAAAGTGTCACACAAGTCCTACTAACTGAATTCACATGCAATCGGCTAAATCGGAACTTGAAATTTTCACACATTCATAATTACATATTCTAGACAATAAATTTTATATTCAAACATTTCGGTGACTCGGTTTAGCGGTCCCGAAACCACTTCCCGGCTAGGGTCAATTTTGGGCTGTCACAAGGAAGGTCTTCGGAACAGTGGCAGAAAGAAGTTCAAGTGGAAAAAGCTAGAGCTGAATATTGGGAGAGGAAGTTCCAAGAGATGCAGTCACAGAATTTGGCATTAGAGGAAGAGAATAAAGGGTTGAAGACCAAGGTAACTGAGCTTGGAAGATCCCTTCGTTGGCATCGAAACCATGATCCTACGGTCGAGTTAAAGGAGCTAAAAAGAAAGGTTGAAGATTTGGAAGTGGCATTGCATAATGGTGAACTTCGGATTGAACAGCTCGAGGCACAAGAAGATTGTATAAAAGGAGAGCTCCATCAAGTTAAAGGTCAAGTTAGAGATAGGGATTACGTTATTGGGGAGGCTATAGCCCAGATATGAAAGATTGCTGAATATGTTCGAGACTTAGCAGTACGAGCTGATGTGTTGAATATGATGTATGAGTCAGTGTCTGATAAAGGTCGAGAGTTAACCCTTTTATTAGATAAAGTTAGAACTTGGGGCATTAGGGCAAAGGCGTATATATAATCCATTTGTATGTAAAGATATTCTTTTTCTAAATAAAGTTTTCTAAATGAGATTGAATCGAGATCGATGCCTTTTTGCATTCATGCATTTGCATTACATCACATCATATGCATTCAAAGTTACAGAAAGACCCTAATTAGTTAAAGTTTACTTCCAGAGAGAGAGGTAGAAAAGAAAATATGGAAATCATACATCCTTACTTCACTCGCACTAAAACTAAGAGTATGGATCAAAGATTCGAACAATGGCAAAAGGATATGCAAGACCAATTGCAAGAGCAGTTGGCCAAAATGCAGAATGACATGAGGGAGAAAATGCTAGAGGCTCAGAGGAATATGATGGCTAAAATGACTCAGCTGCTAAGGGCCACTGATAAAGGGAAAGCCCCCATGGCTATCACTGGTGAGGAAGGTGAGGATCATCCTCCGGGTTTTACTCCGCCTCATGTGCCACTGCAAACCGAGACACCTCCTAGAAGACCATCTGTCACTGTAAGGCCTCAACATGGGCCGGTTAATGCTGGAATCGCCGTGAATTTCCCATCTGGGTTGAGAAATAATTTGGGTGATAGCCCGATCAACCCTATCACTTCTGATCTGGATATGATGGAGAGGGAAAGAATGGCAACCGAATCCTCAAAACAGTTAGAGGATCGTTGCAAGTGGTTGGAGGAGAAGTTTAGGGTTTTAGAAGGTGCTGGCAATCATCATATTGATGCCAAAGACTTAAGTTTGGTCCCAGACTTGGTACTTCCTCACAAATTCAAGATTTTGAAGTTTGAAAAGTACAACGGGACTACTTGCCCAGAGGCACACATAACAATGTTTTGTAGGAGAATGACTGGGTATGTGAACAATGATCAACTATTGATCTATTATTTTCAAGACAGCTTAGTAGGAGCAGCGGCTAGGTGGTACAATCAGTTGAACCGTGCAAGAATCGATTCATGGAGAGATCTTGCACAAGCTTTCATCCAACAGTACAACCATGTGACTGATATGACGCCGGACAGGATCACGCTTCAAAACATGGAGAAAAAGCCTAATGAAAGTTTTAGGCAATACGCACAACGATGAAGGGAGGTGGCAATGTAAGTACAACCACCACTGTTAGAAAAGGAGACCACCATGTTGTTTATCAACACATTGAAAGCACCGTTCATCACTCACATGATTAGAAGCACCACGAAAAGTTTCGCGAATATAGTTATGGCAGGAGAGATGATTGAGAACGCCATAAGGGGCGGTAAAATTGAGGGGGAAACGGCTAAAAGATCGGCCCCAAGGATAAAGGACAACGAGGTGAATAACATGAATAGTCTCAACTCGAGGACAATCACAGTTGGTCAACCCAAAACAGCTGCAGTCGAGCAACAAAGTACTCAATGACAGGAATCGGGCACAAGACAGAATTCGGAAAAGATGCAATTCACGCCTATCCCTGTGACGTATCGTGAGCTTTATCAAAGCTTATACGATGCACATGCCATTGCTCCATTTCACTTGAAACCGCTACAGCCACCGTACCCCAAATGGTATGATGCAAATGCTAAATGCGAATATCATGCGGGAATACTGGGGCATTCGATTGAAAACTACACCGGATTCAAGAAGGCCTTGGAGAGGCGTATCAAGATGGGGTTGTAAAATTCGACAGTACCCCTAATGCTGAAAACCCGTAACCAGATCATGGCAATCAAAGAGTGAATGCCATTGATGAAACTAGGGAAGGAAGAATCAAGGAAGATATTGCTAAGGTGAAGACACCCATGAAAGTAATATGGAAGGAGATGGTGAAGAGAGGTATGTTGACCTCTGGAAAAGGTAGAGAAAGAATAGGGGGCTATTGTGAATTCCATGAAGAGGTAGGTCATATGATCCAAAACTGTGAAGAGTTCAAGGCCATGGTGCAAGTATTTATGGTTAACAAAGAGCTACAAATTCTTGAGGGTAGTTCTTGCAAAAGACAAATACGTGTGCTAGAAAACGAACGACAATGAATCAGCCGACCAAGAATTATTATTTCCTTGCCGGGGAATAATGAAGTGGGGGCGCAAACCGGGCCCAAGGTCGTCATCCATAAATCCACTCCTTTCCCTTACAAGGATGACAAAAGGGTACCATGGAGCTATGATTGCAGTGTAACAGTACCTGAGGGGGAGAGTATAGCCAGTGCGTCTAGGGGCGTGCAAAACGAAGGTTCCTATACACGAAGTGGGAAGCGTTATGATGGGGGGATATCAGAGTGGAGCCCACGAAAGCAAAGGATGTTGACGTTGAGAAGAGGAAAGAGGTTGAAGTGCCTGTCAAGGAGCCGGTAAAGGAGGAAGAGGCTAAGGAGTTTCTAAAGTTCCTTAAGCATAGCGAGTATAGTGTGGTCGAACAGTTGCGTAGGCAACCAACGTGTATATCAGTATTAGCCCTACTTCTGAGTTCTGAGGTGCATCGGGATGCATTGTTGAAGGTACTTAACGAAACATATGTCACCCACGACATATCCGTTAACAAGTTGGACCGGTTGGTGAATAACATCAGTGCTGACAATTTCATCTACTTCAATGATGATGAAATTCCACCTGGGGGCATAAGGTCAACCAAGGCCTTGCACATCACTACTCAGTGCAAGGGATACACGCTTCCAAGTGTACTCATTGATAACGAGTCAGCTTTGAACGTCCTTCCATTATCCACATTGAACAAATTACCCATTGACAGTTCACATATGAAAACATGTCACAATGTGGTAAGAGCCTTCGATGGAAACGAAATGAAAGTGATGGGACGAATTGACATCCCTTTGGAAATTGGGCCAAATACATATAAAGTTGATTTCTTGGTAATGGATATCAAGCCCTCCTATAATTGTTTATTGGGGAGACCATGGATACACTCGGCAGGAGCGGTGCCCTCCTCATTGCACCAAAAATTGAAGTTAGTGACAGATGGATGGTTAATAACCATCAATGCGGAGGAGGACATTATAGCAGCAGTCACTAGCAAGGCCCCTTATGTCGAGGCGAATGAAGAGGCTATTGAGTGTTCTTTTTGCTCTTTAGAAATCATCAATGCAACCTTCATTTTGGAAAGAAGTGAGGTGCCGACACCCAAAATGTCTAGAGCCACAAGGATGGCCCTGCAAATAATGATGGGGAAGGGAGCATTGCCAGGAAAAGGACTAGGAAGACAGTTGCAAGGAGGGTTTCAAATCCCAAAACTGATTGAGAAGAAAGATCACTTTGGTTTGGGCTTCAAGCCAGACTATAAGCACCAGAGGCAAGAGATTGAGAAGCGCCAAGCGAGAAGAAAGACACATTTGAATGGAGGAGAAGTGGAGTGGGAGGAGAAGTGGAGTGGGAACCGATGACATTCCCATCTATATCCAAATTCTTTAAGTCAGGAGGGTTACTGATAGAAGAAAGTCATCAGATTAATGTTGTACACAATGAGGGATTGGAGCAAGGAAGCCTCGAGGGCATTCACCCTTACGAACCGGGGAGCTCTCTAAACAATTGGACTGTGGAAGACCTTCCTGTAGTCTTTAGGAATTTTTCAGAGTAATTCTCGAAACATGTCTGCTACTCTAGGGCTTAGGAGTAGTAAGATTACGTTTGTGAAAAAGGCTTATGATCATCTATTATTATTTTAATAAAACATAACTTTATTATCAATTTGGACGAATATGGTTTCTTTTTATCAATCAATATTTTGTTAAACTTTTGCAATTCTCATTCTTTCATTCATAGCACATAAACAACCATTCTTAGATTTATTCATTCTTTGTATATTCTTTCATACCCCCACAGGTCCCTAGATATCAATGATATGAGCACTGATACTGCAACTCCTGATTTCTCTTGCGAGCAAGACATGTGTTTAGAGGAATCTCAGGATTTTGAAGATGTTCAAGATAGTGATGTGTCTCCTGATCTGTTAAGAATGGTAAAACAGGAGGAAAAAATAATTATGCCGCATGAGAAAGAGGCAATAAAAAATGTAGCCCTAGAGGAAGGGAAGGAGTTGAAAATTGGAACACTGATTACCAATGACACAAGGCATGGTCTGGTTGAGTTGCTTCGAGAGTTCAAGGATATCTTCGTATGGTCATATCAGGATATGCCCGGATTGAGTACCAGCATTGTAGTACATCGTCTTCTGATAAGACAGGATTGCAAACCAGTCCAACAGAAGTTATGGAGAATGCGGCCAGACATTGTTCTAAAAATAAAAGATGAGGTTAAGAAGCAGTTCGATGCAGGATTCTTACAAGAGGTCAAGTACTCCGAATGGGTAGCTAATATTATGTCGGTCCCTAAGAATGATGGGAAGGTACGAATGTGTGTTGATTACAGAGATCTGAATAAAGCTAGCCCAAAAGACAACTTTCCTTTGCTGCACATGGACACTTTGGTAGACAACACGGCGGGACATTCGTTGTTTTCCTTTATGGATGGTTTCTCGGGGTACAATTAGATAAAGATGAATCCAGAGGACATGGATAAAACCACCTTCATAACCTTGTGGGGCACTTTTTGCTACAAAGTAATGTCGTTTGGATTGAAGAACGCAGGGGCAACCTACCAGCGGGCCATGGTGAACTTGTTTCACGACGTGATGCATAGGGACATTGAAGTATATGTTGATGACATGATTGCTAAGTCCCGAACAGAGAAAGAGCATATTGAAGTTTTGAGAAGACTATTCTTGAGGTTGAGAAAGTTCCGGTTGAGGCTCAATCCGGCAAAGTGCACCTTCAGAACTAGATCGGGAAAGCTATTGGGTTTCGTAGTCAGTGAAAAAGGAATAGAAGTTGATTCAGAAAAAGTCGGAGCAATACGAGAATTGCCTCCACCACAAACTCAAAAAGAAGTTTGAGGATTCCTAGGAAGGTTGAATTACATCGCTCTGTTCATTTCACAACTAACTAAGAAATGTGATCCTATCTTTCACCTCCTCAGAAAGCACAATCAAGGTACTTGGGATGAGGAGTGCTAGAATGCTTTTAAAAAGGTCAAGCAGTATTTGTTGAATGCTCCGGTATTATCTCCACCTATCCCAGATAAACCGATGATACTGTACTTGTCAGTGTTCAGTAATTCTATGGGATGTGTGCTTGGTCAGCATGACGAATCAGGGAAAAAGGAGAAGGCAATTTATTATCTCAGTAAGAAATTCACTGATTGTGAAATGAGATATCCACCAATTGAAAAGTTGTGTTGTGCGCTGATTTGGACAACTCGGAGATTAAGACAGTACATGCTATACCATACCACTTGGCTCATCTCAGAGCTTGATCCATTGAAATACATGATGGAGTCAACGGCTCTAAATGGGAGAATGGCGAGATGGCAAATTTTGCTTTTAGAGTTTGATATAGTCTACATAAGTCAGAAGGCTATAAAAGGAAGTGCAGTAGTAGACTTCTTGGCCAGTAGGGCTTTAGAGGATTATGAGCCATTTAACTTTGATTTTCCAAATGAGGAGTTAATGTGTATAGCAACGACCGAAGATTCTCCTTGGAAGCTAAATTTTGATGGGGCTTCTAATGCAGTCAGAAATGGAATTGGCGCAGTCTTGGTATCCCCGAATGGTGATCATTACCCGTTTACGTGCAAATTGGACTTCGATTGCACGACTAATATGGCTGAGTATGAAGCATGCATCATGGGACTTCAAGCAGCTATAGAGCGAGGTATAAAAACCCTAGAAGTATATGGAGATTCTGCATTGGTAATTTATCAGCTTAGAGGTGAATGGGAGACAAGGGACCCTAAATTGATCAATTATTGAAAGATAGCTTTGGGGTTACTTAAGGAGTTCGATGACATCACCTTCAATTATCTCTCACGAGACGAAAATCAGATGGTAGATGCTTTAGCAACCTTGGCCTCAATGATTAAGGCGAATAAAAAGGAAGAGATGAGACCAATTCAAATGAGTGTCTACGAGGCTCCAGCTCATTGTTGTAACATTGAGAAGGAAGAAAAGGACGATAACCCTTGGTATCAGGATATATTACTATATGTGAGAGATCGTAAATACCCTGAACAGGCCAATGAAAATGACAAACGAACTTTGAGAAGGTTAGCTTGCGACTATGTCTTGGATGAGGATATCCTGTACAAGAGAAGGAAAGACCAAGTACTTTTGAGATGCATCAATGCTATGGAAGCTAAGCTAATTTTAGAAGAAGTTCATGAAGGTGTATGTGGGACGTATGCAAATGAGTTCATGATGGTAAGGCAAATCATGAGGTTTGGCTATTATTGGGCCACTATGGAAAGGGACTGTATCAACTATACCAAGAAAGATTTATGGGGACAAAATTCATATACCACCTTCACCTTTGCATGTTATGACTTCTCCATGGCTTTTCTCCATGTGGGGGATGGATGTCATTGGACCAATATCACCGAAAGCTTTGAATGGACATCGTTTTATCTTCATGGTAATTGACTACTTTACAAAATGGGTAGAATCCGCTTCTTATGCGAATGTTACTAAGTCAGCTGTGAGTCGATTCTTAAAGAAGGAGATCATTTGTTGGTATGGAATGCCTGAGAAGATCATATCTGACAATGCATTTAACTTTAACAACAAAACGATAGCAGAGGTTTGCGACCAGTTCAAGATCAAGCATCACAATTCTTCTCCCTATCGTCCAAAAATGAATGGGACAGTGGAGGCCGCCAAAAAGAACATTAAGAAAATAGTGGGGAAGATGACTGAGACCTATAGAGATTGGCATGAGAAGTTACCGTTTGCACTCCTGGCCTATCGAGCATCTGTCAGAACCTTTACTGGGGCAACCCCATTCTCGTTAGTTTATGGGATGGAAGCAGTGTTACCTATTGAAGTAGAAATATCTTCTCTTCAAATTTTGACGGACATAAGCTTAGATAAAGCTGAATAGGTTTAATCCCGATATGACCAGTTGAACTTGATTGAGGAAAAGAGGCTAAGAGCCATTCGACATGGTCAGATGTATTAGAAGTGAATGATGCGAGCTTATGACAAGAAAGTTCGACTAAGAGAGTTCCACGAGGGAAACCTTGTACTGGAAAAGATCCTTCCTATTCAAAAGGACTTTAGGGGGAAATGGATGCTGAACTGGGATGGGCCGTATGTCGTGAAGAAAGCTTTCCCTGGCGGTGCATTGATATTAATGGAAATGGATGGGAAAAGTTTACCCAACCCAGTGAACTTAGACTCAGTTAAAAAATACTTTGTCTAAAGGAGAAGAGAATCCAAGGTGAAAACCCGCAAAGGGAGCTTTGAGATTTCGAAAATCAAAAAAGAAGAAGAAAAAGAGAAAAATGGAGAGGCCAAGGTGAAAACCCGCAAAGGGCGCCTTGTGACCAAAAGGGTTTTGAGTTGAAAACCCGAAAGGGCGACTCAAATTTTGAAGCATCCGATAATCTTGCTCAACAAAGAACGAAGAACGTTGGATACTAGGGCATCGACAGAGTACTTTGAATCTTCTAAACATATGCCTTCATGAAGTTGATGTATAAGCGCTCAAGCTGCGATATCTAGGGCATCTAATTTTTGGCCTGTTTGCTATCTTTAGATTTTATTTTCTCTTTTCAAAGATAGGTTTTTAGATTAATTTCCTTTGTATCTTTTTCGATAATTCATTCAAATCCAATTATTCTTAGAGATTTATTTATCTTCCATTTTTCTTTAAGTATGTTACATTGAAATAATGATAGATGAACTAAATATGTTCACAAACAAAGTTTTGCGCATTACTCTAGAATTTCTAGATAATATAAGAAACGAAAACAGGACAATTGTTCGAGAAATTCACATAAGTAAGGGATAAAGGAACTCGAGGAATTTCTTTCTTCCAGACCAAAAGGAAAATGGACAAAACCAACGATTCAATTTTAAGGAAAGATTATCTTACAGACATTCTTAGTGGATCGTATCATTAGAGGAAAGGTACAGGCCTACAGGCTGAGCAAGAATAATACTTTGAGAAAAGAAAAGACAAATGAAGGAATTAGTGGTGACGTCTAGGATAGGGGTCATGTTCATAACATTTTGCATCATAACATGGTTAATTAGGAACATTTGACTCACTTCGATCATGGCATCCTAATCCTCAGGCGTAATCATTCTACAGGTTATCAAAAACGACGTGCCTTAATACCCTAAGCAGTAGGGTAATAGGCTACAGCATAGCAGATCTGGCTGAAGCAAGATCCAAGATGATTTGGCATCCTTGTGCTTACAAGGAACAAATCGAAGACATAGCTGATTTGGCTTTCACGTGCTTACGATGAAGCAAATCTAAGATGATTTGGCATCTCTGTATTGTTAGAGAGCAGATCGAAGTTTGGCGTCTCCATATTCGACGGAGGGCAGACACATAGCAGATCTAACCTTCAGATGATTAGACTGAAGTAGATCCAAGATGATTTGGCATCCTTGTGTTTACAAGGAACAAATCGAAATCATAGCTGATTTAGCTTTCACGTGCTTACGCTGAAGCAAGTCTAAGATGATTTGGCATCTCTATATTGTCAGAGAACAAATCGAAGTTTGGCGTCTCCATATTGGACGGAGGGCAGACACATAGCAGATCTAACCTTCAGATGATTAGACTGAAGCAGATCCAAGATGGTTTGGTATCCTTGTGTTTACAAGGAGCAAATCGAAGACATAACTGCTTTGGTTTTCGCGTGCTTACGCTGAAGCAAATCTAAGATGATTTGGCATCTCTGTATTGTCAGGGAACAAATCGAAGAAGCAGATTTGGCGTCTCTGTGTTCGACGGAGAGCAGATCGAAGATATCAACATGACAGTCATGAGTTTGCAAGTAGCAGATTGAAGACCAGGACCCGATAAGATCAGGAAAATTTGGTCTACTTTTATAGTCTTTGCTCGATTCCTATTACATAGCAATGAGCAAAGAGGGGCAGCTGTAATAGCCCAAATTTGTCCGGGCCTTAAAACCAAAAATGATAAATTGATAAATAAAAGTCCATTTATACAGTTCATTTACAGGCCCAAATACATTTTATTGACCCAAAACCCTAAACCCGGTTACACCCAACGGGTTTAAACCAGAATACTAAAACTACCTATTAACACGTTTACACCCAACCCACAAGCAGATACGGCCCAAATGGCCCAATGTGTTAACAGATGAGGGAACCCTAGGCGCCGTAAACTGAAAGTTCCAGAAGACAAGCCAAGCGTCGCGACCCTTCGGTTTTCTTCATTCTAGCTACCCTCCATCAAGGCCACGATTCCAGGCTCCGAGTCACGCCGTGATCAACGCCACCATTAGACCATCGTCAGGCCTTCGTCATCTCTGGATTTCTCGCGAGCACCTACAAAGAAAGGAAAGGAACCATAGCAAAATGGGAAACAAACAGGGAAAGAAATCAAAGATTTCTTTCCCCAAAACACAATAATCTGTAAAAGGGCTATAAAAACCCTTTTATAATCTGTAAATGTTACAATTTTTTTTTGGGGGGAGTACATATACATAATAAAGAAGCAGTATTATCAAAAAACAAAGGTGATTCATTTTTTTTAATTTCTTTTTATGAATATATGCATATGAAGGTTAAGACAAATAGAAAGAAGAATACCTTTTGTTTCGTTGAAAAAGGATTGCAATCGCGTACGCGACGGCTTCAAAGGTGGCGCGTGGGCGCGTGGGAACCCAATGACGGAGGCACAATGGCACTCCGAGGGTCCGCCCACATCCTCCTTTCAGAGGATTTTTCTTTTTTTTTTAAAAAAACAGAATGTAAAAATGATTTCAAAGCCTTAAACTTGGTTTATATAAACCTGATGAAACGGTGCCGTTTTGGTTTAATTCAATAAACACAAAATGACGTCGTTTCTAGGCCTCAAGATCCGCGTGTTGACCCGAACCCAGGGAAGATCCGCGCGTTTCTGATATTCGGGGAAATATCCCAATTGTTCCTTCCGTTTCTTTAACTTTTGTAATTAGATCCAATTTATTTTTAATTTGGCCCAGAACTTTGTCTTTCAATCCAATTTAATCTTTGGGGCCACTTGGGAGTGAATATGGAACCACGTCGTTCCTTGGGAATAAGGCATTTTGCCCGATGAGTCCTTCACTCTTGGCGTACGTTTCATTTAAATCTTAGATTCAGTTTTATTTTTTTAATTTCGCCCTGTAATTTTATAAAATTTTAAATTTAATCCTATGTGTTTTTTATTAATTTTATATTATATTATTTGTCTTATTCTAAACCTATATATATTTAATTATATAATTATACAATTATTTTTACCTATTATTTATTATGTATTAATCCATATATATATACATTAGTTTTATTATTATTATATAATTTAGTAAATGTTATTTTGAAATTATTATTAAGTATATGTATTTAAATTTGTATTATTTATTATATTACTATATTGTATATATATTTATCTTAAATCCTTTTCTTACATTAAATTATTTTAATAATATTATTTCATTCATTATTTTTCATATATTATTTAGTGTATTCTAAATCATTTTATAAGTGTAAAATTGTTTTACTTTTCTATATTATTACTTTTCATATATTATTTCATGTATTATACATTTCACATATTTACATTATGTTATATTATTATTTATATGTTATTATCCTTAACTATTATATTTTATTAATTAATTACTTATATACTATATATTGTGATTTTAAACCCATATACTTTTATATTATATATTATATAATTATCTTATTTAATATGTATATTATTTTTTATATATTTTTAAAACATTATGTTTGTATTATTAACCCTTTTTATTTTCCTTTTTAAAAATATGTATTAATTCTTTTATTCTTTTAAATACCAAAGGTCGATTTGAAATCATTATTAAATGATGTTTTTATTTTAATGTTGATATATACATATTGTTATTATTACTTTTTTATGATATTTTTGTATGTATGTTTATATGTTGAATTGTATATCATGCATCATTTTTGTTCAATAAATTTGTTTAAATATATGTTGAATCACCATTTTATATGATTATTTTGCTTATTTTTCATGCAAGTTACATATTTTTGTATATATGTTTTAGGTTAAAGATTTGCCATGTCTATTAATTAATATATGATTCATGTATATCATTAGGTCGTATTTATGCTCTTATTTGCCTATTATTTGCTTTAGTTTAATTATTTTATTATATGCATAATTATACTATTATTTATTCTTCTTTTATATGGAAATGTTAGGTTTCTTTTGCATATTGCCTTAGTATTAACGTTTCATAATATTAAATATGACATGTCATCCTCATGCATTATTAAAAAACAAGATTTCAAAGTTTTCAAAAAAAATAAAAATGCACTGTTGGAAGCTTCGAGAAAAGTAGTGCCCTAACTTATTGGGTTGCAATTTTTCTCATTGAGTTCGAATGGTCAAGCACCCTTCTAAGTTTTTAAGGTTTTCAAAATGCGAGCAACTGTCTTGGAATTTCAAAGCGTTGTGTCCTAACTTACTGGATATGGTGTTTTGCCGTTTCGAGATAGGGATTTTCAAAAAAGGGCTAGCTTAGTTTCAAATGCATTAAAAATATTACTTCCTAGCTTATTGGATATAATATTTTGATTCATTTGATACAAGAGAACCCTAATTCTCGAAATTAAAGAACTCTAAAGAGGATTGAATCTTAAAAATTCTAAACTTCCGACATTAAAGATACTTGATAATCAATTAGGTATCAATTTTTGAGCATAACGAGGGTGCTAACCCTTCCTCGTACGTAACCGACTCCCGAATCCGTTTTCTCGACTTTCGTAGACCAAAATTAATATTTTAAAATAAAACATTTTATAGGGTGATCCAATCACACCTAAAAAGATTGGTGGCGACTCCCATTTTCGTTTTTCTTAAAGTCGATTCCCATTTTCCAAAACTCGATTTAAAAATGGTTTCGACACATATTGTCGAAACCATTTTTTTTGAAAACAAGGACTGACTTTGATTTGAAAATGATAAACGAAAATTGAGAGTCGCCACCAATCTTTTTTGTTTAGGTGTGATCGGATTACCTAGAAATTTGGTCATTTTAATAAAAATTTTAATTTACTAAAACAACGATCTTGGTCTGCAAAATTCGAGAAAATGGGTTCGGGAGTCGGTTACGTACGAGGAAGGATTAGCACCCTCGTAACGCCCAAAATTGGTACCTAAATGATTAATTAATGTCTTAATGTCAAAATTTAAAAACTCGAAAAGAATTTAGAATACGATCCTTTTTATGTTGATCTATACGAAGATTTTGCTTGAGTAAATCGAAATGGATTCTAAAGACCTTCTTGCCCCGAAGTAATAAAATGCCACATCCAATATGTTAGGACACAACATTTCAGACCCTCAAAAATAAGTTGGTCTTTCGATTTTCAAAACTCACGTGTTTTAATCTTGAGTAAATCGAAATGGATTTTAAAGACCTTCTTGTCTCGAAGTAATAAAATGCCACGTCCAGTATGTTAGGACACAACATTTCAGACCCACGAGAATAAGTTGGTCTTTCGATTTTCAAAATTCACGTGTTTTAATTTTAGAAGGTTATTCGGTCATTTGGATCAAACGAGAAAAATCGAAACCCAGTACGTTAGGGCACGATCTCTCGAATTTCCAAATACAGAACATTGTCTTACTTTGAAAATTTCTTTGTTTCTTAAAAATCTATCAAACATAAGTTTAAAACGACATGGGCTATTTTGAAACATAATAAAAAGATAACCAATCATATTTAAACATAGTTCATGGGGAATAATAATGCAATAATATAAAACAACTATACAAGTCAAGAATATGTGATAAATAAATGATATGATAATACTAATGTACTATAATAGCCATAGTAATATTAACAAACAAATTACAATAATAATAATACATATGAATATGAATATGAATAAGTAGAGAAGAAATAAATAAATAATAGTGAGGACAGTAATAATAAAGTAATGAATAAATAAATATAAGGAAAAGGTTTAAAATATTGGAAATAAATAATCAAATTAAAATAAATAATATTTAAAGCACAATTTGTAATAAAAACATATATAATAATATGACAATAATAATAACAATAATAAATAAATAAATAATGATAATAAAAATAATAGTAATGATAATGGTAATAATAAATAGTAATAGTAACAATAATACAAATAATAAATAATCTAAAGTTTGAAATTATTTAGAAAGATATAAATAAAATAAATGATGAAATGATAAAAATAAGAGTAATGATATATAAATAAAATAAGTGTGCTAAATATATATATATATATATATATATATATATATTAAATTAGTTAATATAAAATAATAACGTATAAGTAAATGCAAAAAAAAGAAGAAAATATAATAATAATAATAGTAATAATACAATAGTAATAATAATAAAAGGTAATAATAATATATTAGATAGTAAAAAAATAACAGTAATAAAAATGATAATAGTGATATTAGTAATAATAATAATAACAGTAATTTATTTGGGTTTACCTTAGTTTTGGGTGTTGGTTTAATTTATTTGGGTTTAGATGGGGTTTGGTTTAGTTTGGGGTTAGAAAATTTGGGATTGGATTTAGTTGGTTGGGGTTTTGAGGCCCAACAATTGGGCTTGTACTCATATGATTTTAGTATATATATATTAAACTTATATAAAAAATACACTGAGGTGTTTGATTTAAGGATTATAAGATTGCCTTTAATAGTATGATTATTAATAAGAGCAAAGGCAGGGAAGACAGATAGCGCCTTAGTCCCCCCTAAAATGGTAAAATTATGTTTTAAACCCCTTAAATTTTATAAAATTTTAAGTTAATACATGATGAAATTTTATTATTTTAGTTTAATGAAAATTATTTAAGTTATCAAGAATGAAGTAGGATTGTCAAGAAACTCGTAAGTTAATGTAGCTAATGAAGGGTGGTTCTGAGATTAGTCTTATATTACCAAATCTTGAAATTATTGACGATATCATAGTGATTTTTTTTATACAATATTGTGGGTAGGGGATGAGAGTCACACGGTTTGAATTCGTGCTAGACAAATGTCTGACAAGAGCTTTAACCACCATTTCATATAAGTCAAAGATATTATCCTGTTTTTTTTTTTCAATATATAATTTTATTTACAATCCCTATTCAAATATGATATATTTTATAATATTTATAATCCCTATTTATGATGAATATGTCTTTGAAGACCAAATTGATAGAATGTGTAAGTGTTGAGGAATAAATGTATTATTATACCAATTAAAAAGGTCATATTATCGTTCTTGCCCCCATTTTGATAGAGGGTGACTAAAATAAAAACAATTGAAAATGTTAGTGACGAAATGACCAAAACAGAAACATGCTAATTGTTGGGTGACAAATTGTATAATTTACCCAATAAAATAATCATAAAAACTAATGATTCAATTCTCTAGTTTTATTATTATTCAAGCAATATTTAGTCTATTATATTACATTTTGTCTATTACATCCTACCCAAAATATTACTTTTATAATTATTTATCATCCTGATCAAATTTACACTTACATCATAATAAATAACATGTTTTAATAATTAGAAAAAAGCTTATGTTCCTTCTTTCTTTTCCTTGACACTCTAATTAAAATAGCATTCCTTAACTCTTTATTGCCGTTGTTGAAACCATTTTTTTTTTGAAAAATAGACAGGGTCGACTTTATTTTGAAAATGAAAACGAAAAAATGGGAGTCGCCACCAATCATTTTTATTTAGGTATGATCGGATCACCTGGTAATTCAGTCGTTTTAACAAAAATTTAAATTTATTAAAAAGATGATTTTTGGTCTACAAAATCCAAAAAACGAGTTCAGGAGTATGTTATGCACGAGGAAGGGTTAATACCCTCGATACGCCCAAAATTGGTACCTAGTTGATTAATTAATGTCTTTGTTGAAACCATTTTTATTTTGGAAAAAAACGGGGATCGACTTTTAAAACAAAGTGTGGAGTCACCACCAATCCTTTTGTTTAGGTGTGATTGGATCACCTGATAAAACATTTTATTACATTTAAATCAATTTTGGTCTATGTAAATATAAGAAAACAAGTTCGGGAGCTGGTTACGTATGAGGAAGGATTAGCACCCTCGCTACGCCCAAAATTGGTACCAAATTGATTAAGTACTGTCCTTATGTCTAAGATTTTAAAATATTTTGAAATATGGTTCCTTTTAAAACATTTGAATGGCTCGAGTTGTTCTCAAAATTCTCTTGTTTCAAAGAAATACAGCATCACATCCAGTACGATAGTACACGATCCTTTATACCTTCGAAACCACGATTAATTTTTGACTACCAAAAGCTCATACGTTGAAAATTATAAAAGGATGCCCAATTATTTAGTCCAACAAAAAACCGAAACCCAGCACAGTAGGGCATGATTCCTCGAATTTCCAAACATTGAACATTGCCTTATTTTAAAAAATTTTAGGTAAACAATTGTAAACTAGCTCAAAACGCATTGATTTCACTTGAAATAAAATGGAATAATTGATTTTAAAGAATTGGAAATTATAAAGCAATATTTGTAAACCAAAAGAAAAATAATAAATATGGGATAATATGCACACATAAAATACTATACTTGGTGAATGAAGATAATATAACCTTATTTAACCAACTAACAAAACAAACAATTAAATATAACTAATTTAAGAAAATGTAACCAAATTTTCAAGCATGAATGGAGAACAATTGATATAACAATACAAAAAATGAATAAATAATATGCAACAACAATATATATGGCATAATATAAAACAATCAACACAAAATGTACAAAATAAAATGAAAATTAGAAGTCAACGTAGTATAAGACAATTTTAAAATAATGATGAACTAATGATCACATAATATATATAATATATGAATTGGTGAATTGATGAATTTGAAATAATTTGTATAAGAAACTAGGGATATATATACAATCATTAAAATGAATATTATAGAATGAAGACATTTGAATCAAATAATATGCAAAGTGTTAGAAAACATTTGTTTAAAATTGACAATATACACACAATAAAGGAGAATTTAAATAATATATAAAATATGAAAGGATAGTAAAATACATAGTAAGATATAATCTTAGGAAACAAATTATACACATAATAGATTTACAAAACATATATATATATATATATATATATACATAAATAGATTTAGAAGCAATTATTTGTAAAAATAGCATGGAATTAATAATGCGTATAAGATTAAATTAATTTTATAAATAAATTGTATATGTAATAGATTTTATAAACATAATTATGTATACAAATAGATTTAAAAGAAATTATATGTATAAAATAACATGGATTTAATGACGTATATAGAATAAAATCAACTTTATCATGAATTATATATATAATAATGTATAAGAACATTTATATAAAATATTATACAAAATGTTAAAATGATATGATAAAAAATTTAAAAATAATAATTTTGAAAAAAACAAAGTAAACTTATCAAGGTAATTCAAAATGTATATAAAAAATTTTAAAAGATGAATGCTAAAATGAATTTAAAAAATAATGAAATATACAAGCTGAAATAAAACTTAATTGAAATAAAATCAAATTAGAAGGATAATTAATAAATAAAATAGATCATTAAAACAAAATAAGGATCAAAACGCAATGTGCGTGAATGTACGAGGATTGAAAATGTAAATGATCCAAATATCAAAATGCAACGTTTAAGCGCGGATCCAGTTGAATTGGCGCACAAATTCTGGGGAAAAATTTAAAAAAACAAAGAAATCTGAAGCAGGCCTGATCGCACACTAATGTGAAAGGAAGGGACTAATCGTGCAAATTGACCATTTAAGGTAAAGAGGCGCTAATTCGGGGCAGTGGGTCAATGCGCGGATCCTCTTCCTCCAAACGGTGTCGTTTTTGAATACATATATGTGCCAAAAAAATTGCCCTAATAACCTCCGATTATTCTCTCAAGACAAATTTCAAAACCCTTTCTCTCAAAAATTTTCAAACTCTTCTCCCTCTCAGTCGGTCGAACCAAAAGGTTCTTCACTCAACACCCCTTCGCCTCCATACTTTGGTGGATCGCACCATATGAAAGCATGCCCGGAGCTTTTGCTGCTCTAAAGCCACAGAATCCTTGCCTAAACTTCGATTACGACAAAACAAGCAAGGATTCAAAAGAGCCGATACCAAGATAAGTCCCTCTCTTTTTATTTTTTTATACCGTAAATAAATATCAAGAAGAACAAAGAAATAAAATCGAAAGAAATGCCAGATCTAAGAATCACCTTTCCAAAATTGACTTCTAAATGCCTTTTCTTTGTATTCAGTAT
The DNA here is from genome assembly GCF_025698485.1 of Gossypium arboreum. Classification (NCBI taxonomy): domain Eukaryota; kingdom Viridiplantae; phylum Streptophyta; class Magnoliopsida; order Malvales; family Malvaceae; genus Gossypium; species Gossypium arboreum. Next base: position 12,588,942 of record NC_069076.1, on the reverse strand, counting down.
TTCCTCCTCCCAAGTCAGTGTTTACAATGGCTTTTTATAGCCAAAATACATCAAGAATATTCAGGAAAAATAAATAAAAAATCTTTATTTTTTTTGCTGTATTGTTGTTATCTGCCGTTATTTGTGTGCTGGCAATCTGTTTTACAGGTATGCACGGTGTGGAGAAGCCGTTCGTGGTGACCTGTCGACGCGGAGCGTGAAGCAACGGCGCGCGTGGAATGTGAAGCCACTTGTGGCTGCTTGCGGCGCGAGGGGCCCTTTGCCCTAGGGTTTTCCGAAAGCTATTAAGGAGATGGGCCTATCGGGCTTGCTTTGATTTGGGTTATATTTAGTTTAGGTTTGGGCTTGTAATGGGTATTGGGTCTCAATGTTTGTAGAAGGGACATTGGATTTATTTTTATTATTTTATTTTATTTTGGTTTTGGTTTTGGTGTAGGCCCGGGCGAAATGGGCCTATTACAGTCTTAATGTCGAAAATTTGGGAACTTTGAAGATATTAAAAGTACGATCCTTTGTTAAAATAATTTTTTTAAGAAAATGGCGTATTTTACGTTAATCGAGGAAAAGAATTATGTCCCGTAAGTTAGGACACAATATTTTAAATCCCCGAAACGATGATAAACACCAAAAATTATTTATTTTGGAAGATGTTAGATTATCTTGGTTTTAGAAAGAGATCATATCCCGTAAGTTAGAACACGATCTTTTCTTAATTCCCGAGATTATTTAAAAAACTTATGTTAGAAAAGGGCTCGTGTATTCGGATTTATTGAGAAAATCAAAACTTCGTAAGTTAGGGAACGACTTTTTCGAATCTCGAAACACATAATATCGATTATTTTAAAAACAAAAATTAATGTGTCGGGTAAGATGTAACACAAATTGGTAGTAAAATATAAAAATAAATTACAGTACTAACATGCATAACATGATAAATGCGTTAATATAAATGACAATATATAAGATCGAAAATAAAATAAACAAACAAGGCGAAAAGTAAAAAGGAAAAATGATAAGTCAACTGAAAATTTGAAACTAGAAAAATATTAAACTAATGAGCAAATAGATATTGTATTGCAATAAATTTAAAAAAAATTGTGCTAATAATGAGAATAATATTAATAATAAAAGAAATTATGAACAATCTAAAGTTTATAATTATAAAAGGGTATGGATAAATAAATAATACAATGATGGGATAAAATGAAATAAATGTATTTAAAGACATTAGGTAAATAGATATAAAAGAAAATATAGAAATGATATTTCAAAATTAATTAATTTAATAATGATAATAACGTATAAGTAAAAATACAAAAAAAATAATAGTTAAAAATAATAATAATAATAGTAATAGTAATTACAAAAATGATAATAGTAATAAAATAAGATGATAATAATAATATTAATAATAATAAAAGTAAAAAATAAAATAGTAATAACAGTAAAAATAATAATAGCAATAATAAGAATAGTAATAACGATAATGATAACAATAATATAAATAATAATATATATATATGAAAAATAATAATAGTAAAAAAATAATAGAAGTAGTAATAGTAATGGTATTAGAATATAATAAATATAAATACAAGTATAATAATAATAGTAATAATATAATAAAACAACAAAAGTAATAAAAAGGACTAAATTGAATCTAAAAACAAAGTTTTGGGGCAAATCCGAAATAAACAAAGAGGAAATGGGCCAATTTGAATGCACGAATAACAAAGAGGGTCCAAAAGGGAAATAATCCCTACCCTCCAAAATGGCGTCATTTAAATATGGGCCAAAATGTAATTGAAATAAATCACGGGGTAAGAATTAAAAATAAAAAAACTAAATTGTAGAATAATAAAAAAAACAGAAGGGCTAAAAGTGCAATTAGCCCTTCCATTAAAAACACGCAGATCCTAGGCCTGGAGCGGGTCGGATTTGGGTCGGCCAAGGCAAAACGATGTCGTTTTGAGGCTTATGAGCTTAAGCCAAAACGACGTCGTTTTATTTTACTATATAAGACTGAATTTTTTTTTAAACTTCATTTTTCTCCTCTCCTCTTCAAAAAAAAAAAAACAAAAAAACTCCCTCAACTCCCCAGAGCTCCGACCATAGCTTCGTCGCCGTCCGCCGCGGTCGGCGCCACCGTATACGGCGGTCGGAAGATCGAAAACCCCTGTTTTTTAGACGAAAAAAAAGGTTATGGTTTCTCTTTTTTATATTATTTTTAATATATGCATATATGAAAAAATAGATTCGAAAAAATAACAAAAAATAAAGAAAATAACAATCTTAGCATGTTTTGATCTGAACTTTGTTTTCTTCTTCTTCAACTGTGTGTTGGATTTCTGATTTTGTATATTTGAATTTTTTTTTGTTCGAAAATCTATTGTTTTATTTCTAATGTCTTCTTCAAAAAAAATTACAATGTTTTTGGTGGCTTTATAAAGCCGAAAATTCTTTTACAGCTTGTTTGTTTTTTTAATCTTTCTATCACTTTTGTTGCAGGTGGTGATAGTGGCGGTGGAGCAAGTGGCTGATGTGACATCGACAGCGGTGCCAGGGATAAGGGCTAGAGACGGCTAGCAAGTGGGATTAGGGTTAGCTGAGAAAAAGTTTAAGTTGTGGGTTAGGGTGTTTTGTTTTAGGCTTGATTTAGGTTGTTTAGTTAGCTGATGGGTTTTTAGTTTGGGATTGGGTAATTTAGTTTGGGCCAGGGCAGAATTTGGGCTGTATAGCTGCCCCTCTTTGCTTGTTGTCATGTAACGAGAACAGAGAAAAGACTTTTAAGAAAGACCAAATTTGCTCGGTCTCGTCGAGTCTTGACTTCTTCGTTGCTTTCTCTTCTACAAGTCGCCTCGTTCCAGTCCACCACATCTTGTTGCTTCGATCCATTCCACCGCAACTTCAGAGAAATAAGACTTGTAGTTTTGATCTGCTCTGCTGCAAATTCGAAGGAGATGAGATTTATGGTTTTAGGTTTAATCCGACCTACTGCAACTTCAGAGGTATAGGACTTGTCACCTTAATCTGCTCCACTGCAAGTTCAGGGAGATAGGATTAGTTGTCTTCAGTCTGCTCCGCTGCAACTTCAGGGAGATAAGACTTGTGGCTTTAATTTGCTTTACTGCAACTTCAGGGGGATAAGATTTTCCATGGCAAATTTGATCCGACTTACTGCGAATTCAGAGGTATAGGACTCGTCGTTTTAATTCGCTCCACTGCAACTTCAGAGAGATAAGATTAGCTTTCTTCAGTTTGCTCCGCTGCAACTAATTTCAACCTACTCTACTGCAACTTTAGGGAGATAAGGTTTGCTATGATCTGATCCGACCTACTGCAACTTCAGAGGTATAGGACTCACCATTTTAATCCGCTCCACTACAACTTCAAGGAGATAAGATTAGCTCTCTTCAATCTGCTCCGCTGCAACTTTAGGGAGATAAGACTTGTAATTTCAACCTGTTCCACTGCAACTTCAGGGAGATAAAGTTTGCTATGATCTGCTCTACTACAACTTTAGAGAGATAAGATCTGTTTATTTATAGCTTCAATATATTCCACTGCAAGTTTAGAGAGATAAGATCTGTTTATTTATAGCTTCAATCTATTCCACTGCAACTTCAGGGAAATAAGGTTCGCTATCTTCAGTCTGTTCCACTGCAACTTTAGAGAGATAAGACTTGTGGCTAAAATCTGCTTCCCTGCTACCTCGGGAAGATAATATTCACCACTTTCGGTTTGCCCCACTACTATCTCGAGGAGACAAAATCTGAATCATCAGTCTGCTCTCTTGCTACCTCAGGAAGATAAGACTACAATCTTCAGTCTGCTCCCTTGCTTCCTCCAGAAGATAAGGCTAGTGGCTAAAATCTGCTCCCCTGCCACCTTGGGAAGATAAGATTCGTCGCTTTTGATCTGCTCCATTACTGCTTGGGAGATAAGATCTACAATCTTCAGCTTGCTCTACTGCTGCTCAGGGAGACAAGGATAGTGGCTTAAATCTGCTCCCTTGCTACCTCAGGGAGATAAGATTCGCCGTCTTCGATCTGCTCCATTGCTATCTCATAGAGATAAGATCTGCAATCTTCAGCCTGCTCCACTGCTGCTCAGGGAGACAAGGCTAGTGGCTTAAATCTGCCACCTTGGGAAGATAAGATTCGTCGCTTTTGATCTGCTCCATTACTGCTTGGGAGATAAGATCTACAATCTTCAGCTTGCTCTACTGCTGCTCAGGGAGACAAGGATAGTGGCTTAAATCTGCTCCCTTGCTACCTCAGGGAGATAAGATTCGCCGTCTTCGATCTGCTCCATTGCTATCTCATAGAGATAAGATCTGCAATCTTCAGCCTGCTCCACTGCTGCTCAGGGAGACAAGGCTAGTGGCTTAAATCTGCTCCCTTGCTACCTTAGAGAGATAAGATTCACCATTTTCGATCTACTCCATTGCTACCTTATGGAGACAAAATCTACAATCTTCAACCTGCTCCACTGCTGCTCAGGGAGACAAGGCTATTGGCTTAGATCTGCTCCCTTATTACCTCAAGGAGGTAAGATTCACCGTCTTCGATCTGCTCCATTGCTACCTCATGGAGAAAAGATCTACAATCTTTATCCTGCTACACTGCTTCTTAAAGAGACAAGGCTAGTGGCTTAAATCTGTTCCCTTGCTACCTCAGGGAGATAAGATCCACCATCTTCGATCTGCTCCATTGCTACCTCATGGAGATAAGATCTACAATTTTCAGCCTGCTCCACTGCTGCTCAGGGAGACAAGACTAGTGGCTTAGATCTACTCCCTTGCTACCTCAGGGAGATAAGATCCACTATCCTCGATCTACTCCATTGCTACCTCATGGAGATAAGATTTACAATCTTCAACCTGCTCTACTGCTGCTCAAGGAGACAAGGCTAGTGGCTTAAATTTACTCCCTTACTACCTCAGGGAGATAAGATCCGCTGTCTTCGATCTACTCTATTACTACCTCATGGAAATAATATCTACAATTTTTAGTCTACTCCACTACTGTTTAGGGAGATAGGATCTGTGAATTTACCGATGTTGCTACACCATTCTTTAGGGATATGAACTGTAGAATCGATTTCATGGGCCTATGTTTATGCCAAATGATTAGGATGTGATGATCAGAATGAATTAAATGCTCCTAACTAGATGTGTATGAATGATATTTGCATGAATGCAGAATGTCATGAGAATAATCCCTTCTTAATGTTTGGGTTGCCATTGCTCCTTGTTCATCAAGGTTCTATCACTGAAACAATATCTGTCTTTTTGTTCAGCTTGGATCTTAGACAGAAAACCCCAAGAGATAGTCCTAATTTAAACTCTTCTTTCTCAAATGTTTTCAACCTTTAGGTTTGGTTAGTTCTAAATAATGTCCTGTTTCATGTTCCTGTACTATTTAGAAGCCTTCAGAGTAATATGTAGAACTCTTTTTGTAAAAGTATTATTAGTCCAATAATCATTATTTCAATACAAAATGCTTGAAAAAGATCATAATAATGGACAAAACTGAAACTTATCAAGAACAAAGTCTGAAAAGAATGAATTAATTAAAGAAAGCCAATATTACTGGAATACAAAATGGGTAAAAAGGGAAATAGGTGTCCCAGATATCGTGGCCTGAGCTTCTCTGTACAAGTTTCTTGAGGACCCTTTTTGAGCTCAATATGTGTTTAGGGGATCCGGAGCACTTTGTCGATACCCCAAGACGTAGCATACTTCTTCATTGTTAATTCAGGCATAACAAAACTACTGTATGCCCCACTTTTATTTAAATTGCCCTTTACGGGTTTTCAATTCAAAACCCCTTTGGTCTCAAAGCGCCCTTTGCGGGTTTACGCCTTGGCCTCTCCCTTTTTGTTTTTTTGAAGGTCTCAAAGCGCCTTTTGTGGGTTTTAGCATTGGCCTCTCCCTTTTTTAGGTGAAGTACTTTTTGACTGAATCCAAATTTACAAGATTGAGTAAGTTTTTACCATCCATCTTAGTCAAAATCACCTTCTTTACCCCATAAGGTCCTTCTTAGTTTGGCATACATTTCCTTCTGAGGTCCTTTTGTATGGGAAGGATCCTCTTCAATGCCAGGTCCCCCTAGTGGAATTCTCTAGGACGAACCTTTCTGTCATAAGCTCGCATTATTTGTTTTTGGTACATTTGACCATGATGGATAACTTTCAATCTAATTTAACTGATCATCTTGGGATGAATCCATTCTATTTCATCCAACTTCAGCTCAGCCAAAATTCAGAGAGAAAGAATCTCGACTTCACTTCCACTTCAATGAGAAAGGTGTTATCCTGGTGGAGGTCTTGACCAACATTCGGTAAGCATAGATGGTAATTTTTCATGCTGATCTTTATGAGTCAATCATTTTCCCCACGATTTTATTTTTATTACTTTTTATTTGCACCGTTCATTTTCGGGCTATATGGTGTTTGATCTTGAATAGACCACAAACTTTTGATGTCGTGTTGTTGATACGATTCTTTTTGGCATTCCATACCGACACGAAATAGTTCTTTTTTTTTTTAGAATATGCTAATTGTCGACTTTGTGATATTACCATATGAAGCGGCTTCCACCCATTTAGTGAGGTAATTGACGACCACAAAGATGAATCGATGCCCGCTAGAAGCTTTTGGCGAGGTTAGCCCACTGACATCCATGCCCTACATAGTGAAAGTCCATGTAGAAGTCATGAAGAGATGAATGAGACACATGAATCTTGCATCCATAAATTTGGCACTCATAGCATTTCTTGGTATAACTAATGCAATCCCCTTCCATGGTGGATCAGCAGTACCTGAACCTCATGATTAGCCTGGCTAATCGTAAAACCATTAGCATGTGTCCTTCTGACATCCGTATGTACCTTTTTTAGCATCCACAGGCCTTAGTAGCCCAGGCATATCTTGATGCGATCATACAAAAATATCTTTGAATTCTTGACATCTCGCTTTGTCTCTGTGGTGGTATAGGCTTCGATCTTCACCTCTTTCCTAGGCTCACAACATCCACTAACCCTTTGTAGAATAGGATCTATTTTTCATCGTGTTCTACCATTCTTTAACAAATCAGGAGATAAGTTATGATCTCTGTCATTTTCAAAGTCCTGAGATCCCCCTAAACACATATCTCACCCAAAAACAGACTTTGAGTCAGTGACAGTGTCGCTCAAGTCATTGATATCTAAAGACCTATTGTAGGTACGAAAGCAGATTCCAAAGAATAAATGATTCTAAGGATGATTAGTTTTATGGTATAATCATGAATGAAGAATAAAAGCATATTTGAAAGAGAGTCCAAAGAACCAAAGAATATATAGAGAATAAAAGAATATTTGCTCAAAAAGATGTATTTTATTGAAATAAAGATTTTGAACACAAGCCTATTTCACAAAAGGATTCTTATTGCCTCTAGGCTTAAAGCAACAAGCGTATTCTGAATATTACTCTAAATTAGCTCTAAAAATACAAGGATCTCTTCCACAGCCCCATTGTTCAAAACACTCCCAAGTACGTAAGGGTAGAAGCTTGGACAAGTCTATTTCTCGGTTCCCTCTTCAAATATGTCGTTAAGTTTTAGCTTCCTTAACATTCCCACTGGGCCTTTGATCTTTTCAATTCCTTTATCATTCATCAGGCCTTGTACTAGGGCCCTGAGCTCAATGCATTCTTGGATCTTATGCCCATATCCATCATGGAACTCATAACGTTTACCCCTTTAACAGAAAGGTTGGGTAACGGATTTTCTGTACCAAAGGGATCATCGAATTTTACGATACCCAATTTGATGAGTCTTTCAAATATCTTTTTAAAAGTGACGTAGTTCTCGATCGAATGCCTTGTAATTCCCCCATGGTATTTGCATTGGGCATTTACGTCGTACCATTTAGGGTATGGAGGCTGTATTGGTTCTACATAAAAAGGGGATACGACGTGTACGTCAAACAAAATTTGGTACAACTCCCTATACGTGATTGGGATGGGCGCGAGCTGGGATTTTTCTGAACTCGGTCTTGGATTGGGTTCTTGCCTTGGGGAAATTTGATGGGTAGTATTTGCCGTTCTTGGCTAGCTTACTGTAATCAACTCTGAATAGCCCTTGTTATACCTACTCGTACTATTCGCTTCCTTTTCCTTCTTCATCGGGGACCTTAAAGTCCACTTTCCCCTTTCCTTTATTTTTGCAAGAACAACAGGTTTGGCTCGATCATCCTCTGGGTTAAAACCTGAACCCATCGAGAAGTTCAACAGTGCCTAGGTATCAGTCTGATATTGGGGTCCGATAATGACGGGTACCCCTTGCGGATACGGGTCTGGTTCGGTCAGGACGCTTATTAGGGTAAAACCTGGGGAATAGATGAGGTCTTCATTATCATCCCCACTGTTGACCACTAGGCCACTCCTTTTTTCAAGTTCTCCGACTAGTAACTGGGTTAACTGGCCCATCATATTTCTTGGGAATTCTAGCATTTGTTCCCGCATATCTTGTTAAATTTTGGTCAATTGCTCTTGTATCTGTATTTGCATTTGCTCTATTCTCTCCAACCTTTGCTCCATGGCTTTTGTTCTTGCGGGAGTACCGTAACGATGTTCAGTTCAGTAGACTTTTGTCAGTTCCCAAGTTAGCTAAAATAATTTTACCTAATTAGGGTCCTTTTGTGAAAATCCAATCCATGTGAATGCAAATGCATGGGATAAATGCAAAAAGAAATAGAGGGGTTGATTATGGATTCAATTCCATTAGAACAACTTTTCTAGAAAGCAAATTTCTTTACATAAAACGGATTGCAAATGTTGCCTTGTCCTCATATTCCAAGCGAAGACACCGATCCTTTTCTTCATATCCAGATGTTATGGTCAAATATTATGAATTTTTCAAAAGATGTCTCTATTATCTCCTTTCTGCTCGATCTGGATCGCAGCCCATTGCTCACTTATCCCCGCGATGCTCATCAGCTTCTTTAAGACATGACGGCTCTCGAATAATCTTTGTTGACTTGAATCCTCAGGCAATGAAGCAAAGTCGTGTATTCCTTCATAGACCATCAGCCTTCTCTTGTTGTTTACTCAGACCATATTCAGACGACCATATATTCCACTTTATTAAGAAATCCATTCTCCATGACAAGCTTTTCTATTTAGCAATCGAATGCAACTCAACACCTCCTTTCTATAATGAAAATGCAATGCAATCAAAACAAAAGAAAACATGTTAGCACAGGAGAAATAAACAAAATAGAGTACCTATCCGAGTAACCGCTAGGATTTGGTGTAGCTCTACCTAAGGCGGGTTCCTATGGCTCACTGTATATGGTTTGGTTCTAAGGAAAGGGTACTTGAACTAGCAGATTCCTCGATCCTCACCCATTATAGGCTCATATAGACTGAGTTCAGTTTAGGGGAATACATTTTCCTATGGCTGCACGGAAATGAAAATCTCACGAAGACATAGGTACGGATGTATTCTGAAAGCGGTCCATTATCCTACACGGAGGTGAAAACCTCACAAAGGAATAGTTTCTCACTCTCACTTAAAAGGGTAAGATCAACCGATCATGCAATGTAATATGCAAAAAGATATCAAAACTTCAATAAACCACAATGATGAAAATCGTAACAAAGACGGATGAAATCCAACAAAAGGATCGTACATTTAAACCAAGTTTTCAATTGTCAACAAAAAGACAAAAAGTAATCAACTCGTAGCTCGACTCTCTTTTTCTTGTCCCTAGCGGAGTTGCCAAGCTATCGAAACCATTTTTTTTTTGAAAAACAGACAGGGTCGACTTTATTTTGAAAATGAAACGAAAAAATGGGAGTCGCCACCAATCCTTTTTATTTAGGTGGGATCGGATCACCTGGTAATTCAATCGTTTTAACAAAAAACTAAATTTATTAAAACGATGATTTTTGGTCTACAAAATCCAGAAAACGGGTTCGGGATTCGGTTATGCACTAGGAAGGGTTAGCACCCCCGATACGCCCAAAATTGGTACCTAGTTGATTAATTAATGTCTTAATGTCGAAAATTTGAGAACTTTGAAGATTTTAAAAGTACGATCCTTTGTTAAAATAATTTTTTTAAGAAAATGGCATATTTCACGTTAATCGAGTAAAAGAATTATGTCCTGTAAGTTAGGACACAAAATATTTTAAATCCCCGAAACGAGGATAACCACCGAAAATTATTTATTTGGAAGATGTTAGATTATCTCGGTTTTAGAAAGAGATCATATCCCGTAAGTTAGAACACGATCTTTTCTTAATTCCCGAGATTATTTAAAAAACTTATGTTAAAAAAAGGGCTCGTGTATTCGGATTTATTGAGAAAATCGAAACCCTGTAAGTTAGGGAACGACTTTTTTGAATCTCGAAACGCATAATATCGATTATTTTAAAAACAAAAAGTAATGTGTCAGGTAAGATGTAACACAATTTGGTAGTAAAATGTAAAAATAAATTACGCTAATAACATGCATAACATGATAAATGTGTTAATATAAATGACAATATATAAGATCGAAATAAAATAAACAAACAAGGCGAAAAATAAAAAGGAAAAATGAGAAGTCAACTAAAATTTGAAACTAAAAACAAATATTAAACGAATGAGCAAATAAATATTGTGTTACAATAAATTTAAAAAAATTGTGTTAATAATGAGAATAATATTAATAATAAAAGAAATTATGAACAATCTAAAGTTTATAATTATAAAAGGGTATGGATAAATAAATAATAAAATGATGGGATAAAATGAAATAAATGTATTTAAAGACATTAGGTAAATAGATATCAAAAGAAATAATAGAAATGATTTTTCAAAATTAATTAATTTAATAATGATAATAACCTATTAAGTAAAAACACAAAAAAATAATAGTTAAATAATAATAATAATAATAGTAATAGTAATTACAAAAATGATAATAGTAATAAAATAAGATGATAATAATAATATTAATAATAATAGAAGTAAAAAATAAAATAGTAATAACAATAAAAAAAATAATAGCAATAATAAGAATAGTAATAATAAATAATGATAACAATAATATAAATAATAATATATATGAAAAATAATAATAGTAAAAAAATAATAGAAGTAGTAATAATAATGGTATTAGAATAAAATAAATATAAATACAAGTTATAATAATAATAGTAATAATATAATAAAACAACAAAAGTAATGAAAAGGACTAAATTGAATCTAAAAACAAAGTTTTGGGGCAAATCTAAAATAAATAAAGAGGAAATGGGCCAATTTGAACACATGAATTGTAACTCCCCAATTTTCGGGATTTTCGAGATTTCTATAATTTCCAATGACTTTTAGAAATACTGTGTTTTGACTGTCTGTTGTGGGTTTGAGTATGTTAGTGGGCCTTTAAAAGGCCCAAGAGTAAATTTAATTCGAGGCAATTTCTGAATTTTTAATTTTGGAGAGAGAGGGTTCTGGCGATATGGGCTTTTAAAATTGAGATGGTAAATTAGGACACAAAAAGATCTGTGGTAAAGTGGCATGTGGCACCACCTAGGTGTTTGGGGAGTGACGTGTGGATGTTTAGGGGGAGCCAAAGTTCAAGTCACAAGGTAAGCGTGTTGTTACTTTTATTTTTTGTGTGCATGTGCTGAGCATGTGATAGAGCTTAAGTGGAAATTCGGCTAGGACTTTAGGAAGGTTGGGTCGTGGGTTTGAATGGCCATTAGGGCAAGCTTTATTTTCTTTTTGTTTTGCCGAATTAAGGTTAGCCACTTAGAGCCTTCCTTTTCATTCTATTCTCTTCTCAGTGTCGTAAAAAGCCGAAAACGCAAAGTTAGATCTCCTAAGTGCCGAATTCTTCCTTCTCTTCTCCTCTCTTCTTTTATTTTCTTTTCTCCTTCTTTACTTCTCTAGCCAAAACATTCCTACCATTCTACTCATCTTCTCTTTCATTCCCATTTTTTTCTAAACCTCGATAGCCGATTGCCATAAAAGCCGAAATCCCAAAAGTTGTTTCTTGTGCCGATTTCTTCTAGCCAAAATCCTTCTATTTTCTTCATCTCTTTTGGTCGATTTTCACATCTTCTAAACCTCAACCCCTGTCGGCAATACTACTGCAAAACCACCATACCAAATCATCTTCCTCTTCACAGTTCCAAAAGTCGAGAACACCATAGTTTTTAGGTACATATAGTCAAATTTTTAGATCTCTAAGATTTGATTTCTGCTAGTGTTTAAGGGCTAGATCTGCATCAGATCTAAGTAGAAACTGAAGTGGAATCGTTTTGGTTGAAAGAACATGTGGTAGGTACTCAGATCTATTCTTTATTTCGGGTTTTAGAAAAGCCCAAACCCCTATACGCATAGGGTGGCTATCGACTAAGACTAAAGGGTTATTAGTTTTGTTTATTGTTCTCTTATGTATTTAGTGTGGATTTAAGGACAAGCAATCAAGGAGCATAGAGGGTTGACACTGTTGGAGCATCTAGATCTGGTAGTTGGAGTCGATAAAGGTAAGGGTTAAAGATATGGACTATGGCCGAATATGGTAAGGGTTTGATGTGTTAAGTTGTTATCGAGTTTTAATCTAATGTTATAGTAACCGATTGTAGGCTGCTCGTGTGTGGAACTCGTCAAGTTTCATCGTAAAAAAAGTGTCTAAACAACACCTACTAGTAGACTAGATCGGCAAAAGCCGAAAAGCCAAAATGCTGAAAAGCTGGCATTTCGAGAACTTGTGAGTGTGCGAGCGCTCGTGGGATTGTTTGTATTGATAATTTTGGTAACTTCAACGGTAAGATTGCAAAGTACGCAATTTCGTGTACCTCAGTGAATTTGGGCATCGATGGGCCAAAATTGGGTAATAAGCAACGGGCCCATTTCGGTAAAAACGTCCGGTAAGTATTCTGAAGACACGTTAATAACTGTAATGAGCATGAAACCCTAAAAAGACTAATAAAATTACTGAAATACCTCTGTAAGGTAGAATTACCGTAATACCCCTAAAGGGGTAAGTTTATGATTACGCCCCTCGAGGGTAAATAACTGTTCTTACGCCATAATCTGACTGTCTTTTTGATGCATGCCTTGTTAATTATATATATTCTACATACATGTCATACTGCATGGGGTTAGGTTTTGTTATGGAGGAAGAACCCGTTCTGGTGGTTGTGCCACATATTCTAATATAAGCAGCTTTGCTGCGGATTATAGTTAGTGCTGCAACCGGTGCTAACACTGTAAGTGTAGGGATGGCGTGGGTAATTTATTTCCTACAGGAAGTGTAGGGATGGACGGAGGCAAGTGCAAGGTTGGATGGGGTTATCATGCATTAATCATATGAGACTGTTTTGTTATGGGCCAACTATATTGAAATAGGCCCAATATATCTCGACTTGTAATAGGGCTACGACCCAGATTGATACTGATATAGGCTAGGCCCAGTACACTCTGATACTGTAATGGGCTATGGCCCAGATTAATATTGATATGGGCTAAGGCCCAGTTAACTCTGATTTCTGAATAGGGCTTAGGCCCTGGAAGCTTGAACTAATTTAGGCTCTGGTTGGGATACTTTACACACTGAATTTTCCAAACTCACCCCCTTTCTCCATCTTTGCAGGTGAGCCTTAGATCAGTGGACTTGGAGTTGGAGGGATTCAGAGTGGCCATGTGGACTGTTTAAAATAAGTGTTTATACCTTCACTTTTATTTTAGATTATTTCCTTTATGTTTTCGGGTTTTTAATTTGTAATAAGGTCACTTTAATTATTTTTAATTATTTTTAGTGTGTTTTGTTAGCTTAGATATGATATTGTTTTAATTGTTTGAAATTGAATAGCTCTAGGGCCCGTTTTAAACAGGTTACTTGATTTCAAAATATCGCGATAACAAAGCAAAGCTTTCGCAACGAAAATGTTTTCAAAATTAATAACCTTTTCAAATGGTTTAAAAGAATTGGTTTTCCCTGAACAATCATTCAGCTAAAGTGTGGCAATGGTTGTGTGCATGTTTAGGATTGGATCCGTGGTGAGCTGTGTACTTAAGCAGTCTAATTGACTCACCTCCTCTTTTCTGGCTTCCTACCTGGTGCACAGCTTCCATTCACTTTAATCTATAACGAGGATATTCTTGAAACACTAAGAAAGACTTTAGATAAAACATGACTTTTTTAGTAACGCTTCAATGTGACATGCCAGATTCGGTCGTAACGTCTGGGCCGAGTTGGGGTGTTACATTTAGTGGTATCAGAGTCCGGTTGCAACAACTCGGCTGTGGATCAGGGTCCGAAAAGCTTTTCGAAAAACATTTCTAAACTTAGGCCCAAGAAGGGTATTTTGGAAACGGTTTTGGAAAATTCTTTTCAAAGATATTTTACAAGGTATACATGTTTTAAGGTTCAATCTTAAAATGGTTTAAGTTTTTTTGGGTTTCTAAAATTTGATAACCGAAGAAGTGGCACACTGAATCCCCGGCACCAAGTCTGTAAGTATTTCTGTTACTCATACTACACTATATTTAGATATTACTGTAGATAGAACTGAGACCATATCATGACATTATAGCTAAGGCAATACCAGAAACCCTAGAATACTGAGACTGTAGCTAGGCTGAGATTTGCGAAAGCAAACTCTGAAACTCTATCTGTGCATAAAACTCTTAATACAGACAATTTGATAGATACGATGAGCACACGTGGTACTCATGGATGGGGTACTAGGGGTCGTGGTAGAGGCCGTAGAGGGGCTCGAGCTGAGTCCCTTGCTTCTGATACTATACCTGTGGTGGATGCTAGTGAGACACCGGCATCGCCTACGACGGATAGTGGGACAGGACCGTATGATCGTACGGCTGGGGATGACGCACTGTCCCAAACCATGCTTCGTATTCTGGAGAGGGTCGCTAGACCCAACACTGGTACCGGAGGTCATGTGTAACGCCCCAATTTTCAGGAATTCTGTGGATGTTGGCATAGGTTTAATTATGTTAGTGGGCCTCTAAAAGGCCCAAGCTTAAGATAGAACCCGGTAATTTTGGTTAATTTTTGTTCCATAAGAAAAAAGGGGTGAAATTATGAAATAGAACCTATGTGAAAATGTTTGAAAATGCTATAGGCTAAATTGAAGTGGCCAAATAAATAGGAGTGCAAAATAGGAGGATTTGCATGACAAACCTCCCATTTTACATGAAGTGGCCAGCCATCATGTTGTTGTAGACAATATGAGCACTTGATATCCATAATTAATGGTACAAATTGATAATAGGTTAGGTAACTGTTCCATGATAATGGATTAGGTAAATATTCCATGATAATGGGTTAGGTAAATGTTCCATGATAATGGTTTAGGTAAATGTTCCATGATGGGCATTTCATGTCTTTTGTATTAAAGAATTAAATGGATGAAATATGAAATTTTATTAAAAGAAAAAAGGGTGAAAAGAACAAAGTTTTGTCCATCTTTGTTCATCATAGCCTAAAGTTAGAGAAGAGAAAGGAGAGGAGAAAGCTCTTGAATGTTCGGTCATTTGGGGAAGAAAATTGAAAGTGTTCATGGTAGTTTGCTTCTATCTTGATGTTCATGAGTTCTTCTTGATTCTACCTTAACTCTTGAAGCATATTTTGGTTTTTGGTTGTGTTGTGAGCATTTGGTCATGAATTAAAATGAAGGAAATGGTTGTTGTTTCATGTTCTTTTGATGAAAAATGGAAGATAGGTGAAGTTGAGCCAAACAAATGAGCATGCATGTGCCTTAGATGCTAAGGGGAAAAATCGGCTAACATGTTGTGCTTTAAAATTATGAAATGGAGACTATACTTAAGTAAACTAATAGATATGTGATGATTGATTGGTGATATACATGTTTAAATAACATGCATGCAAGTTATGTGTGAAAGAGTGATTTGGTAATAAATCTGCTTGGGACAGCAGCAGTAATGTGACTTTGGAAAATCACCATAAATTGTGAGAGATGAGTTAGAAGGTGAATAAATTATGTAATTAAAGCTTAATGAGTCTAGTTTTAAATGAAATAAATGAGAACATATTTTAAATTCTGTACAAGAGAAATTTGATTCGTAATGAAGAGTGGTCAGATTAGTCAAATAGTGAAACATGGGAAACTTTAAGAAAAATATGGTATTGATTGGCCAAACCAAAAATTCTGAAAATTTTATGGATAGAAGATATATGAGTCTATTTTTAGGGAAAATTAACGGCACTTGATTTGGAGTTTCGTAGCTCCAGTTATAAATGATTTAGTGACTATTGCTCAGGAAGACAGCTTGCAATGAAATTATGATTATGTGGTAAACATTGACAAAAATTTGTTAATGAGTTACTTATTGATTTCTTATAAGCTTACTATGATCTGTAGGTGTGGTTGGTCGAATATTGTAAGGGGTTAATACGTAGTTTGTATTTGAATAGTTAGATTAACGTGTTAGTAATCCAATTGTAGGCGGTTCGTGTGTGGATCTCGTCAGCATATCGTTGCAAACAGGTGTGTAACTAACACCCTCTTTCTTAGTCTGGATCGGCAAAAGTCTAAAAGCCGAAATGCCGAAAACTAGTATTTTGTAGATTTGCGAGTGTGCGAATGCTCGTGAGGTAAATCGATTAATGTTTTTGGTAAACTGCAAAATTTGGACTGCAAAGTGCATGATTTCTGTGCTCTTGATATTTTTGGGCTTAATGGGCCAAAATTGGAATGATGGGCCAACAAACCCAATTCGGTAAGAACACTCGGTACGTGATTCTGTTAGTACGTGAAAAGTAGGAATATGCATGAAAAACTCTAAAATAGATAAATTACTGAAATACCTTTAAAAGTGGAAAATTTATAGTTTTACCCCTAGTAGATAAATTACCGAAATACCCCTAGGGTTAAATTGACCTAAATGCATGTTTGATTGTTGTTATTTATCGCATGCCATGTTGTTATTATCGATGCATGGGATTGGGATATTGACGGAGGAAGTCTTGAAAGTGGCTTGTCCACGTCTTGGAGGCTTTGCCTCAACTTCTGATAAGCGAGCGACAAAGGTGCAAGCTGTGGAGTGTTAAATTTGGGTGGGTTGAGCTATTCCCCACATGGAGTGTAGGGTGGTACGGATGGAGTGTAGTGGTTGGTGGGTTCAGAGTCTCCCCAAATGGGCTTGTATATGTTATTGATGTTGCATGTATTTTGAAATGGGCCTATGGGCCATCATGTTATCTGAATAAGGGCTAAGGCCCGGTTTATTATAATCTGAAAAGGGCTCGGTCCAAGACCACTTCATTACTGAATGGGCTTAGGCCCAATAGGCTTGAGTGACTTGGGCTTTGAATGGGTTTTCCTTACACACTGAGTTTCCCCAAACTCACCCGTTTTATTTTCATCCACGCAGGAAATCCCCAACCATAGTGGGCTTGGAGCTGTGAGGGAATTCGGAGTGGCCACCCGTTCTAAAAGTTTGGTTTTCTTCTGGTGAACTGGACATCCTATTATTTACATTGAGGTTTGGGTTTTTAAATGTAATAAGGCCGCTTAATTATTTTTGATGGTTTTAATATGTATTACTAAGATAGGTATTACTTATTTTAACTGTTGAAATTGGATAGCTTTAGGGCGCGTTTTCAAAAAAAAAAACAACAATTGATTTCAAAATAACACGACAACAAGCAAAGCTTCTGCAATGAAAGTATTTTCCAAAATTAATCACTTTTCCTAAAAATGACTTAATCAAATCGGTTTCCTAGAAATATACATGACGTTAAGGTGTGACAATAGCGGTGTGCATGTCTAGGATTGGATCTGAAGGGAGCTTGGTACTTAAGTAGTCCGATAGACTCACATCCTCTTTTAGGTTTCCTACCGGTGCATGACTTCCATTCACTTTAACCTATAATGAAATTATCTTTTAAAACACTAAGTAGGTTTTTCTGGATCAACAATATAAAATGTTTTGAACGCTTCGATGTGGCATGTCGGATCCGGCCATAACGTCTGGGCCGGGTTTGAGGTGCTACATCATTGGTCAATTTCGGAACGTCTCTGATCGAATGGAGCAGAAGTCTTTAGGGGCATTTTTGGAGAAGCCTAGAATGTGGCTGAGTACTGGTTGGAAGCCACGGAGAGAATAATGGATGACCTGGATAGCACGGTTG
Source organism: Gossypium arboreum (assembly GCF_025698485.1). NCBI lineage: Eukaryota > Viridiplantae > Streptophyta > Magnoliopsida > Malvales > Malvaceae > Gossypium > Gossypium arboreum. The sequence continues at coordinate 12,570,784 of NC_069076.1, read as the reverse complement.
AACAAAATCTGAAAGGGGCGATATCACTACTTAGGGAGGAAGCTTACCAGTGGTGATTGACTGTGAAAGAGGGCACCCAACTTGAGCAGATTACCTGGGAATTCTTTAAATCCGCATTTCAAGGGAGTACGTTGGGGCAAGCTATGTAGATGCTCAGAGGAATGAATTCTTAAACTTAACTCAAGGGGATCAGTCTGTGGCTGAGTATGAGGCAGAGTTTTTGCGACTTAGTCGATATGCCCGTGGAATAGTAGCAACATAGTACGAACGTTGTGTTCGGTTTGAGGATGGCCTCCGAGATAGTCTACGAGTATTAATAGCTCTACAGAGGGAGCGAGATTTTGCGACATTGGTAGGGAAAGCTAAGATAGCTGAGGATGTGAAGCACGCCAAGCGCCAGAGCTGAGAAAAGAAAAGGAGTAAAAACAAAATAGATTTAAAGCCCTCCAATTCTGATCAGAGGCATAGAAAAAGTGCCAGGACAGATGGGGCGGTCTGAGCTGAAGCCCCTGTTGCTGCTGTTAGATTACAACCTTGTGTTGATTGTGGGAAAAGTCATTATGGCGAATGTTGGAAAAGGATTGGAGCCTATTTAAGATGCGGATCGATGGAGCATCGTTTCAGAGAGTATCTTCGAAGACCAGATTATGGACAAACTACTGGTATGGGTAATATACAGCCGCCGAGGGGTTGTCAATAGCCAGCAAGAGGCCGTAGCAATGGAATGGGTCGTGGTCGTGGAGTACTAGACAGGGGTATGTGACATGCTAAGGTGAGACAGCCAGCTTTGGTCTAAGCAGCATGTCGCCGTGAGGACGGAGACATTCCGGAAGCAGATGCTGGTACGTACTTCTCTTATGGTGTATTATTTACTTCATTTACAATTAGAGCTAGAGTGCATAGCAGAAGCATAGTGGTTTGACTTGAGTAATACGGTTAGTTTAAAATTTCGAGGACGAAATTTCTTTAAGGAGGGTAGAGTTGTAATGCCCCAATTTTCAAGATTTTTGGGATTTCCATAATTTCCAATGACTTTTAGAAATACTGTGTTTTGACTGTCTCTTGTGGGTCTGAGTATGTTAGTGGGCCTTTAAAAGGCCTAAGAGTAAATTTAATTCGAGGCAATTCCTGAATTTTTAATTTTGGAGAGAGAGGGTTCTGGCGATATGGGCTTTTAAAATTGAGATGGTAAATTAGGACACAAAAAGATCTGTGGTAAACTGGCATGTGGTGCCACCTAGGTGTTTGGGGAGTGACGTGTGGATGTTTAGGGGGAGCCAGAGTTCAAGTCACAAGGTAAACGTGTTGTTACTTTTATTTTTTGTGTGCATGTGTCGGGCATGTGATAGAGCTTAAGTGGAAATTCGGCTAGGGCTTTAGGAAGGATGGGCCGTGGGTTTGAATGGCTATTAGGGCAAGCTTTATTTTCTTTTTGTTTTGCCAAATTAGGGTTAGCCACCTAGAGCCTTCCCTTTCTTCTATTCTCTTCTCAGTGTCGCAAAAAGCCGAAAACGCAAAGTTAGATCTCCTGAGTGCCGAATTCTGCCTTCTCTTCTCTTCTCTTCTTCTATTTTCTTTTCTCCTTCTTTTCTTCTCTATCCGAAACATTCCTACCATTCTACTCATCTCCTCTTTCATTCCCATTCTTTTCTAAACCTCTATAGCCGATTGCCATAAAAGCCGAAATCCTGGAAGTTGTTTCTTGTGCCAATTTCTTCTAGCCAAAATCCTCCTATTTTCTTCATCTCTTTTGGCCGATTTTCACATCCTCTAAACCTCAACCCCTGTCGACAATACCACTGCAAAGCCACTATACCAAATCATCTTCCTCTTCACAGATCTAAAAGTCGAAAACACCATAGTTTTTAGGGACATATAGTCGAATTTTTAAATCTATAAAATTCAATTTCTGCTAGTGTCTAAGGGCTGCATCTGCATCAGATCTGAGTAGAAACTAAAGTGGAATCGTTTTGGTTGAAAGAACCTGTGGTAGGTACTCAGATCTATTCTTTATTTCGGGTTTTAGAAAAGCCCAAACCCCTATACACATAGGGTGGCTATCGACTAAAACTAAAGGGTTATTGGTTTTGTTTATTGTTCTGCTATGTATTTAGTGTGGATTTAAGGACAAGTAATCAAGGAGCATAGAGGGTTGACACTGTTGGACCATCTAGATCTGGTAGTTGGAGATCAATAAAGGTAAGGGTTAAAGATATGGACTATGGCCGAATATGGTAAGGGTTTGATGTGTTAAGTTGTTATCGAGTTTTAATCTAATGTTATAGTAACCGATTGTAGGCTGCTCGTTGTGGAACTCGTCAACGTTTCATCATAAAACAAGTGTGTAAACGACACCCACTAGTAGACTAGATCGGCAAAAGCCGAAATGCCGAAAAGTCAGCATTTCGAGAACTTCCGAGCGTGCGAGCGGTCGTGGGATTGTTTGTATTGATAATTTTGGTAACTTCAACGGTAAGATTGCAAAGTGCGCAATTTTGTGCACCTCGGTGAATTTAAGCTTCGATGGGCCGAAATTGGATAATGGGCAACGGGCCCATTTCGGTAAAAATGTCCGGTAAGTATTCTGAAGACACGTTAATAACTGTAATGAGCATGAAACCCTAAAAAGACTGATAAAATTATTGAAATACCTCTATAAGGTAGAATTACAGTAATACCCCTAAAGAGGTAAGTTTACGATTACGACCCTTGAGGATAAATAACTATTCTTACGCTATAATCTGACTGTCTTTCTAAAGCATGCCTTGTTAATTATATATATTTTGTATACATGTCATACTGCATGGGGTTGGGTTTTGTTATGGAGGAAGAACCCGTTCTGGTGGCTGTGCCACATATTTTGAGATAAGCAGCTTTGCTGCAGATTATAGTTAGTGCCGCAACCAGTGCTAACACTGTAAGTGTAGGGATTGCGTGGGTGATTTTTTTCCCACAAGAAGTGCAGAGATGGACAGAGGCAAGTGCAGGGTTGGATGGGGTTATCATGCATTAATCATATGAGACTGCTTTGTTATGGGCCAACTGTATTGAAATGGGCCCAACTGTGTTAATATGGGCAAGGCCTAATATATCTCGACTTGTAATAGGACTAAGGCCCAGATTGATACTGATATAGGCTAGGCCCAGTATACTCTGATACTGTAAGGGGCTATGGCCCAGATTAATATTGATATGGGCTAAGGCCCAGTTAATTTTGATTTCTGAATAGGGCTTAGACCTAGGAAGCTTGAACTGATTTAAGCTCTGGTTGGGATACTTTACACACTGAGTTTTCCAAACTCACCCCATTTTTCCCATCTTTGCAGGTGAGCCTTAGATCGGTGGACTGGGAGTTGGAGGGATTCAGAGTGGCCATATGGACTGTTTAAAATAAGTGTTTATACCTTCACTTTTATTTTAGATTATTTCCTTTATGTTTTAGGGTTTTTAATTTGTAATAAGGCCGCTTTAATTATTTTTAATTATTTTTAGTGTGTTTTGTTAGCTTAGATATGATATTGTTTTAATTGTTTGAAATTGAATAGCTTTAGGGCCCGTTTTAAAAAGGTTACTTGATTTCAAAATATCGCGATAACAAAGCAAAGCTTCTGCAACGAAAACGTTTTCAAAATTAATAACCTTTTCAAATGGTTTAAACGAATTGGTTTTCCCTGAACAATCACTCAACTAAAGTGTGGCAATGGTTATGTGTATGTCTAGGATTGGATCCGTGGAGAGCTGGGTACTTAAGTAGTCTAATGGACTCACCTCCTCTTTTCTGGCTTCCTACCTGGTGCACAGCTTCCATTCACTTTAATCTATAGCGAGGATATTCTTTAAACACTAAGAAAGACTTTAGATAAAACATGACTTTTCTAGTAACGCTTCAATGTGAAACGCCATATTCGGTCGTAACATCTGGGCTGGGTTTGGGGTGTTACATGAATAACAAGGAGGGTCCAAAAGGGAAATAATCCCTGCCCTCCAAAACAGCATCGTTTAAATATGGACCAAAATGTAATTGAAATAAATCATGGGGTAACAATTAAAAATAAAAAAACTTAATTGCAGAACAATAAAAAAATGGAAGGGCTAAAAGTGCAATTAGCCCTTCCATTAAAAACAAGCGAATCCTAGGCCTGGAGCAGATCGGATTTGGGTCGGCCAAGGCAAAACGACGTCGTTTTGAGGCTTATGAGCTTAAGCCAAAACAACATCGGTTTATTTTACTATATAAGACAAAAAAAGATTTTAAACTTCATTTTTCTCCCCTTCTCTTCAAAAAAAAACAAAAAAACTCTCTCAACTCCCGAAAGCTTCGACCATAGCTCACATCTTCTCGTCATGCCGCCATGCCATAGTATCTGACGGTCGAAAGATCAAAAACCCCTCTTTTTTAGGCGAAAAAAAGGTGATGGTTTCTCTCTTTTTTATATTATTTTTAATATATGTATATATGAAAAAATAGATTCGAAAAAATAACAAAAAATAAAGAAAACCCTTCCATTAAAAATAAGCGAATCCTAGGCCTGGAGCGGATCGGATTTGAGTCAACCAAGGCAAAACGACGTCGTTTTGAGGCTTATGAGCTTAAGCCAAAAGACGTCATTTTATTTTACTATGTAAGACAAAAAAAAATTAAACTTCATTTTTCTCCCCTCCTCTTCAAAAAAAAAACAAAAAAACTCTCTCAACTCCCCAGAGCTCCGACCATAGCTCTATCACCGTTCGCCGCCGCCGGTGCCACCGTATGCGGCTGTCGAAAGATCAAAAACCCCTCTTTTTTAGGCAAAAAATGGTGATGGTTTCTCTCTTTTTTATATTATTTTGAATATATGTATATATGAAAAAATAGATTCGAAAAAATAACAAAAAACAAAGAAAATAACAACCTTAGCACATTTTGTTTTGAACTTTGTTTTCTTCTTCTTCGACTGTGTGTTGGATTTTTGATTTTGTATATTTGAATATTTTTTTGTTCGAAAATCTATTGTTTTATTGCTAATGTCTTCTAAAAAAAATTACAATGTTTTTGGTGGCTTTATAAGGCCGAAAATTCTTTTACAACTTGTTTTTTTAATCTTTCTATCACTTCTGTTGCAGGTGGTGATAGTGGCGGTAGAGCAAGTGGCTGATGTGACGTCGGCGGCGGTGCTAGTGCTAGGGGCTAGAGGTGGCTAGAAAGTGGGATTAGGGTTAGCTGAGAAAAAGCTTAGGTTGTGGGTTAGGGTTTTTTGTTTTGGGCTTGATTTAGGTTGTATAGTTGGCTGATGGGTTTTTTAGTTTGGGTTTGGGTAATTTAGTTTGGGCCCGGGCAGCATTTGGGCTGTACAGCGCTCCCCTCACTATATCACATATTGTTGTATCAATGACAATATCACATAGGTATACTTATAGTGACGTTTCGGATAAAAATGTTACTATATAGACAAGATTCATTGGAGTTTATCGAGAAATTGCCACTAATTCATCATATCAAAACACAAGATTCCATTCTCTCGTGCAAAACGCAATCACACTTTACATTTAACCACTGTAATAGCCCAAATTTACTCGAGCCCATAAAAATAAATAAATATAATAAAAATTAAAATTAAAATTAAAATTAAAATAGAGTCCATTTACAGTCTATTAACAAAACCCAAAACCCAATAGCCCAACTGATGACCCAAGACCCAATCAGCCTACACTACCAAGTACCCGGTTACACTCAAGCCCAAGTGCCCAAGTGCTGCCCAAAATACATAGGGCCCAAGTGGCCCAATTTGTTAACAGGAGACAGAAAGGCCTAGGGTTTCAGAAACCCTAGGCGCCGCAAGCACCCCAACAGACGCGTTTGTTCGTCTCGTAGTGACCCACCATCAGTGCCGTGATTCCAGGCTCCGTATCATGCCATGATCGATGCCTGAATCAATGCCGGTGTGCCGTCGTCAGTGCCCGTTTATTACTAGCCTTTTCGCTGGTACCTACAAAAGAAGAAGAAACCACAGCAACCAAAGAAACAAATAGGGAAAGAAATCAAAAAATTATTTCCTAAAATTTTTGGCAAAAACGCCACTAAAAACTGGTCAATAGCGGCGTTTTTCGCCAAACACCACTAAAAGCTTATCAATAGCGGTGTTTCAAATCCCAAACCCCACTAAAAACTGATCAATTGCGGCGTTTTTATCCCAAACGCCACTAAAAACTGATCAATTGTGGCGTTTTTATCCAAAATGCCACTAAAAACTGATCAATTGTGGCGTTTTGGATAAAAACGCCACAAAAAACTGATCAATTGTGGCGTTTCTATCCAAAACGCCACTAAAAACTGATTAATAGCGGCGTTTTTGGTCCAAACGCCGCAAAAAGTTTAGCAGGCATTTTTTAGTAGGGTAACCGACACTAGTTTAATTTTCATATTATTTTCTTATTTTTATTTTGAATTCGATTTAATTATTTTCGTATTTAAAGCTAACTTTATAAAAAAATATAAACTACACTATTCATCACTTAGCTATGAGAAAGTTTCATTTTTGTTACTTAATTATGAAAAGTTACAAATTGATAACTAAACTATTTACAAATTTTTATTTAAGTTAGCAAGCTGTTAAAATCGACGTTGTATGGCTTTCTGTAAACCCTTAAATCTTAAACATTAAACCCTAAACCTTAAATTTTAAAACATAAACCATAAACACTAACCCATAAACTCCAAAACCCTAAACCCCCTAAAAAAATCATATGGATGTTGATGTGTATATATAGAGATATTAATGTAAAAGCTTATGTTTATAATAAATTGTGGAAGCAGTACTTAATATTGATTAAATTTATTTTTAGATTTAGGGTTTAATATTTAAGGTTTAAAGCCTATGGTTTAGGGTTCAATGGTAGAATATATTTTAAGTTTATAGTTTAGGCCGGTTCAATGGTATAGTATATATATTAAGTTAATGGTATGGCCCGGGTTTGTTATCTTGGATTTGGGGTATAGTGTTTTAAATTAGTTTGTTGTTTGGGGTTTGGTATTGTTTTAAAGTATTTAGGGTTTAGGGTCTTAATGTTTAAGGTTATAAGGGTTAGTGTTAGGGTTTAAGGGTTAATTGATTAAATGATGTTCTGGTTGAATCTAGGTTTTGGAGTGCTCGTAGTGTGGTTTAATTAAATACTTGATCTCATGTTTATACATGTATTTACAATGTATATGTTTATATTCCCAGATAATTACGCATGGATTTAGTATTATATGAAATTTGATGAGGTGGTTCATAAAATTATTGAGTACGAAATGTTAACATGAAATTCTTAAACTTGAATCAATTTTAAAATAAAATAAAATAAAATTAGTATTTTTATTTTTAAATTAAATTCTAATTATAAAATTTGTGAGCACTTTAAAATTTATAGCCTCATGATTAAATATTGAAATTGAATTTATAATTTCAAAATCTAAAAAATAATATGTGTTTAATAATGTATCAATTTTCTAGTATTACAAGATGCTATAACTTTCTTTGCATGTAATGGACTCTCGAAATTAAACTCGTCTTTAATTTTAAGATGCGATAATAATGATCTCTTAAAAGAATTTTTTAAAATATTATTTTATGAAATGTAATTTTATAAGTATTGGTCACACCTAGTTAAAAATATTCTTAATAAAACCCAATGTTTTAAAAATTTCATTTTTCTCAAGGTTGTCAAGTTCATTTTTATCATAAATGGTTTTGAATATATATATATTTTATTTGAATTCATTTCATGTTTTAAATAATTATTAGAAATTATTTACCTAAAATTTAAATATTAAATATTTAAATAATAATTATTCAATATAATTTAATTTTTTCAAATTAGATATATTGTTTGAAAGTAAACAAAATTAGTTTAAAAGGAATTTAAGAAATAATTAAACTATTAAAATTTAAATGCATTAGTGGCGTTTTGTAAAAACGCAAAAAATTTCAAATCAGGCAAAAGCGAAGTCGTTTTATGATTTGTGTGTGAGAGAGATTAGCGGCGTTTTACAAAAACGCCACTAAAAATAGAGAATTAGTGACGCTTTCATAAAAAACGCCGCAAAAACTGAGAATTAGCGACGCTTTTGTAAAACGCCACTAAATGTTTAATTGAAAGGACTTTGTTCCAAGTGTGATTTAGTGAAGTGATTATCTTTAGCAAAACGGCGCCGTTTTTGTTTCATCTTTTTCATCCTTTTCATCCTTTTCATACCCGAAACCCCTAAATTTCCCCAAATCAAAATTTCCTTCTCCCCTAAATCGAAATTGCCCCTAAACCCTAAATTTCCCACACTCTGCATTTCCCACTCCTCCCCTCTGTATCTAATTCTAAGCTTCGCTCACTCTCACAACATTGCTCTCTGCAAGTATCAAAGGTTTAGATCTGAGGGAGAAAAAAAACACCCAGAAATCTTTGCTGAAAGGAAGATCTGGGTATGCCTTAATTTTTCTTCTTTCGGCTTCTTTGTTGTCTTTGCTGCATTTTCAACTGATCTTGATGTTAAACAATGTATGCTTTATTTTATGTGCTCTGTATGTTTACACCGATTTTGCTTGATATACTAAAGACTGATTTCTTCGATGCAGATCCCCATCCCGAAAATATGCTGATTTGTAAAGGTTCAGAGGTGAGTTGTCTGTCTTTTTTCATTTCAAATTTTAAGTTCTATTATAAGCTTCTTTCTTAAAATTGCAAAGATGAAATAGAATTGAGAGATGAAGAATTTCAAAGAGAAAAACTCTATAATTTTTCTTTTTCCATAAACATGAAACTGCTAGAATTCAAGGGAGAAAAATGAAAACAAGTTTGCCACTATTTCCTCCTTAATTATAATAATCAAATCCCTCTAAATGCGCAACCTTCATACCTTGGAAATATTTTAATGATCCTAGGTCTTTGATCTCAAACTCCTTAGCAATTCTTGTTAGGTAGTTGATTTCTTTAGTATAATCTGACAACAAATGAAGAGGCGGTCTAGATTGGTTGCTAGAGATATAAAACCGAAATAATATTAAATCTTTGTTTAGCATTGCATTTCAAACTTGCTTTTCAAGCCAAATAAGCTTTTCGACAACATAAACCAACTTGTATATTTGTCAAGAATTTGTCAAGAATTTGACAAAATAATTTGTCAAGAATTTGACAAAATAATTTGTCAAGAATTTTTAAAATATTTTCACCATTTTAAATATAAAATATTCGTTTTCATATCATAAAAATTTAAAATTAATTATATATAAGTAAAAAATGGAACACTATTTGGTTTTGAATAATTGCGATTCTTAAACTTGTATTTCATATCGGTTCGAGTCAATTTTCAATTTTTGGTTTTTCTTGCTCACCATAACTCGAATCAATTAACATGCATGAGAATGCAAAGTTGTTTACTCGGTGAAACAACGGAACAAACATTTCATGCCACTAATGCCAAAAATGCTTACAGAAAGAATAGAGTACGAGCAAGGAGTGAACCATCATCAATGTCGGCATCGAGCAGGGCGTACTTCAAGAGGATTCAGTTTCTTCATACTATAACCAACACGGTGTTGGCCGGTCGATTCGGTTCAATCCCGAAAAGATGGAATAATCTTCTTATTGAATTCATGAAAATACTAGATGCAATGTAACTAATTTCATAATCCAAAGTTTCAGTGGTTAAATTTATAATGTTGTAGATTAGGTCCGATTTGTATTTAAATGTCCTAACATTCCTTTAAGGGTAACTTTAACATAAACCAACTTTCATAATTTTCATAATTTAATATAAATTTATTTTGTAACTTATACATGTTATTATTACAAACAAGCATTTAATACTATTTAAATTTTAGTGTTTCCAAAAATTTACATAAACATTAAAGAATATTTTTTACCATACTTTCCTAAATTTTATGGTTAATAAAACTATGATCATAATTTGTTTCAATTAAGTCATTTTGTTTAATATATATTTATATTTTTAATAGTTGCACCATACGTTGTATACTCCTTTGAGGTTCTTTTATACCATTTCAATATGCCAATGCCTTAGAGATGTCTTTATACGTTGTAGAATTAAATCTTTTATTGCCTTGATATTCTTTAGTTACTACTGTAATTATAGATAGGATCAGTAATGGCTTTCGCATCTGTTTCCTTAGTGTTGTAGGTGGTTCAAGTGCAGGCATATAAAACTCATTGGAGTGCCTCTTTTCTAGCAGTTTGGCATCAAATTATCAAATTAAGGTATGTACTGATGCTGATAATCAAGCAAACCTTATGCTAAGTTTGCAACCTAATTAGATAACCATGGGTTCCATAGCAAGACAGCCAACCTTTGAGTTATATTCAAAGTTTTAAATGGTAGGAGATTTTAGTATAATTATAATATAATTTTTTTTTGTGACCAACAAGTTTAATCGACTAAGTTGCGTCCCATTTTTTAAACTTTTTTTTTTAATTTTGCCTTTCACTAAAGGTGTTAGTTAAACCGCTTAAAGTTGATCCAAATCCTAGCATATCAAATAATAAAATAACAAATAAAAAAGTAAAAAGTTTGAGCAACTCATCATTAAGAATTGTGGTGGTGCAAAATTCTCATATTGGATGGCAGATTCTTGTTTCAAGAATTTGTCAGTTTTTGAAGCTTCGCGAATGTGATGAATTTGGTATACTTCAATATGAGCTTGAAATTATATTTAAACCATATGATATAAGCATGCAAAACTCAACTTATTTCCATCATTTTTCATGATTCCTGTCTCATTTTTCTTCCTCATTTTGCATTAATAAAGTGTTTGATTGGATCTGCAGAGTACCCTTTGTTAGACATCGTTGAATACATGAGAGTGCTTTTGTAGCCGTTGCTTCGTTGAAGACCACACAGGCTAACACTCAAACCACAGGTGTGAAAACATTTAAACCTGGACCAATTTGATGGCTTTTTAGTTCGATAATATGCAATTGTCCTAAGGAACAAGATGATAATAGCAATCAATATTATCTTTGCAGGTGAGGAAAGCTAAACTGGTGAGGTAGTGTTCATTTCAAGAAAATTAATGAAGGCATTCAACTGAGCTAGTTTAGCTTATTTTATTTTTATAAAGAGGTTAGTTGATTCTATTATACAACATTTATTCAGCAACTTAAATGTTGTGTTTTCATCTGCATGTGCTAATTATTCCACTAAGCTTCCTTTCTTTATACCGACCTTGTATTCAGGATTGTGGATACCATCTTGGTGACATTGCTATGCCAATCCTAAATTCATTCAATCTACAATGTATAAATGTTGATAAGAAGTTATTGGCATATTGTGATTGAGTGTACCTTTGCAAAATTACCACACTTCAATGGGTGGAATTTGTGATTGAGTATTTTGTAAAAGGCTAGTAAAAGTACCTTGGCTTCTAAGAGTGGTTATATTTCTTTAGTTTTGACATTTGAGTTTCAAATGAATTATTAGTATTTTAAGAGTGATTATTAGGTGGGATGAATTACCGAAGATAAATCCGGGATCCTTACCATCTAATTACAACAAAATTAATTAAAGTTTCTTTAATGTCCGCAGATTATGTAATGTTAGGAAGTGTATGGTGAAAGGTGAAATGAAACAGAATTGGTCATCCACTCAAACCTCACACCATTTTCATTGACCATCAATATTCCATCAGCTTAGGTCATTGCTTTAACGTCAAGAAATGCCACATTTGCTTCCAAATTCTTCTTCTCTCATATCTCTATCTTTATCTATAACTCCCTTCTTTTATGCCCTTTTCTCTCTATATATATGTATATATTCAGCAGCTTTATAACTAATTACAAAGTGCCATGTGGCATCTTTATATATAAAAAAAAACATATTCTTTTATTAAATGTATATACAAGTTCTAGGTACTATCGAGCATATGTGAATTGCATACTTTCTTGGCTTATTTATATGCATTTTCATGTTCAAATAATTAACAAATAATATTTTCTTGACTCCAGCTTCTGTTTCTTGGTGAGAGTTGAGTAGACCAGCTTGTTGAAATTATTAAGGTACGTTTTAGTTCAAAATTCTCATCATTAATAGTTTCATCATGATGATGTTGGAAAAATTAATCTTCTGGGGCTCAGATTTTGTACAGATTTAATTGCTGATTTTCCTTTCAAATATTGGATCGTTTTACTTCACATTTGCCATCTAGTTTTCTGCCTTATGTTTTCTGTTATCTGCCATTCAATTTGCCATGATCTTTTTTTGGGCCTAATTTTATTTCCATTTTCTTTTGTAGAAATTAGTTATCCACAAGGTAATATATATAGATATAGCTTATTTCGATGTTCTTTTATATTTGGTTCAACTTAATTATTATTTGATTCAACTTAAGTATGAATTAATTTTATTACCATGTAGCTTGCTTGTCCATTAAAATTACAACAATATAGCTGACCTTCTCTCCAACCTTTTTAAAATATTTTAAAGATTCAAAGTATATAGGTGGAAACTCGACGGGTTGCCTTATATCGAGTATGTAAGATATAATGGATCCTCCTAGGTGTAACAACGCCACGTATGATGAATCTTAAAAATTCAAAAGACTTGAAAAAGTTCTATCGAGCTCATTTACTATTGAATATTTATTACCATGTAGCTTGCTTGTCCATTAAAATTACAACAATAGTGACCTTCTCTCCAACATTTTTTAAATATTTTAAAGATTCAAAGTATATAGGTTGGAAACTGACGGGTTGCCTTATATCGAATGTAAGATATAATGGATCCTCCTAGGTGTAACAACGCCACGTATGATGAATCTTAAAAATTACTATATTCAAATTACTATTTTTTATATTAATAATGTTTGATTTTAATATTTAATAATTTTAAATGTCTTTAAAAGTTATAACTAATTTTTATCAAAATAGTATTAATATTGATCATTACTTAAATAAATTACATAACTTACATAACTCATATAACTTACATAATTTACATAACAACTTACATAACTCACATAACTTACATAATTTACATAACTCACATAACGTATATAACAACTTACATAACTTAACTAATACATGTAGTGTAATCTAATAATTTCCTTAAAAGCATATAGTTTAAAGTTCAAATTTCATAACTTACATAATCTACATAACTTACATAAAACATAAAAATATATCATATCAAGACTTACATAATAAACAACTTACCATGTAATTTATTGTCAACTTTAGAATTCAAGAACTATGAAATGGATAGGAGTTGGATGAAATTGTCAAGGGTAAGCAACGCCTATCGAAATGGAGTACAAACTTTTATGAATTTTGCATTTCAAAATGCAAGCCAAGAGAATATGATTCTTTGCCGTGTAAGATGTGTGGCAACATCAATTGGCATACTCGTGAAGTTGTCTCTGAACATCTAATTGTTGATGGCTTTATTCGGGGTATAAAAATGGATTTTCCATGGAGAGTGTACATCTAGTGGAACTTCTTCAACAATTAATCCGACTTATCCCGACATCGATTACCATCAGTATGTTAGACAAGATGACATGGAAGGTATGTTGCGGGATGCATTTAATATGCACAGTCATGGTGAGCAATCGTTTCCACCTGACTTTATTGCATCCGATGATTGTAATATTGGTGGAAATGTTTTTGGCGAAACGGGAACAAGTGCACCTTATGAGGAGCCAAATGAAGAAGCGGCGAAGTTCTACAATTTACTTAATGAAATGAACGAAGAACTTTACGAGGGATCAAAATATTCAAAATTGTCCTTCTGCATTCGTTTATTTCACTTAAAATGTTTGGGAGGGTGGGCTGGAAATTCTTTTACAATGCTACTACAGTTTGTGAGAGAGATGTTTCCTTTTGCAAAAATCCCCCAATCTTGTCAAGATATGAAGAGACTAATAAAAGATTTGGGCCTTGGGTACGATAAATTCATAGTTGCCTAAATGACTGCATGTTGTACTAGGGTGATCAGAAGAACCAAAAGTGTTGTAATGTTTGCGGCAAGTCTTGTTGGATGAATGGGAATACAGAAGATGTGAATGCGGATGAAGGTGGGGCACAGTTAAGAAAGAATCCAGTCAAGGTTTTGCGATACTTTCCCCTAATACCAAGACTTCAAAGGCTTTTCATGTCATCAAAGACGGCCGAATCTATGAGGTGGCATAATGATCAACGGACTGATGATGGATTATTAAGACATCCTGTGGATTCTTTAGCTTGGAAATCATTTGACTTGAAATTTTCAAGCTTTGCAAGTGATCCTTAAAATGTGAGGCTTGGGCTAGCAGCTGACGACTTTAATCCATTTAAAATCATGAGTACTTCGTACAGTACTTGGCCTGTGGTGCTTGTTCCTTACAATTTGCCTCCATGGATTTACATGAAGCAATCTTCGTTTATTTTATCAATGATTATTCCTGGAGAGAAAGGTCTCGGAAATGATATTGACATCTATTTGCAGCCACTTATTGAAGAGTTAAAACAATTATGGTCAGGTGTTGAGACATATGATGTATTAAGAAAAGAGAACTTTTATTTACGTGCAGCTTTATTGTGGACAATTAATGATTTCCGGCTTATGCTAATTTATCGGGTTGGAGTACTAAAGGACGTTATGCTTGTCCTTGTTGTCTGCATAAACTTGTTCAAGTGGTTGTACAATGGAAAGAAGTTCTCTTACATGGGCCATCGTCGGTGGTTAGATGGAAATCATAAATTTAGATTTCAGAGGACTCTATTTGATCTTGATCAAGAGTACAGAGGAGCTCTTCACAGATCGTTGGATCTGAAATCTTGTTTATGTTAAAAGATATCAACTTTAGTTATGGGAAGATGAATCAACCACCTAACACGAAATCAAAGAGAATATTGATGGATGAATCCGATGATGAATCTAACGAAGAGGATGATCCTAATGAGGCAGACTTGTGGAAAAAAGAAGTATTTTTTTTAGTTGCCTTATTGGGAGCATAATATTTTACGCCACAATCTTGATGTCATGCATATTGAGAAGAATGTCTGCGAGAACATAATTGGGACAATTTTGAATGTCGATGGAAAATCAAAAGACAATCTTCAGAGTCGACTTGATTTAGTTGACATGAGAATTCAGCGTGATCTTCATCCTCAAGTACTTCCGAATGGGAAATATCGGTTGTCGCCTTCTATTTTTTCAATGTCAAAGGAAGAGAAAGAGGTGTTTTGTATGGTGTTGAAGGATATAAAGGTCCCAGATGCGTATGCTTCAAATATATCTCGATGTGTGAGTCTTAAAGATCGAAGATTATATTCATTAAAATCACATGATTACCACATCTTGCTGCAGGATTTACTCCCAGTTGCTTTACGGTGCTACATGTCAAAAAATGTGACGTCCTGTATAATTGAACTATCCAATATAATGAAAGCTATTTGTGGCAAAGTTTTGGAAGTTGAAGAACTTAAGAAAGTACAGGATCGAGCTGCTTTGACTTTATGCAATTTGGGGAAGATCTTTCCACCTTCCTTCTTCACTATTATGGTGCACTTGGTAATCCATCTCCCCCACGAAGCAATACTTGGTGGATCGGTTTTTTATCGATGGATGTATCCAATAGAACGGTGCTAATTTATTTGTCAAGTATTTATTTATTCGCGTCTATACATTTAGTTACAACTTTTGATAAATATTGTATATCGTGTTTAGGTTCCTAAGCAAATTGAAATCTTATTGTCGCAATAAGCGTTATCCAGAAGGATCAATTGCTGAAGGCTACTTGGCAGAGGAGTGCATGACATTCTGTTCTAGATATTTAGAAGATGTTAAAACACGATTGAATAGACCAAATAGAAATGTTGGGCTCAATGATCATAACTTGGCCGAAACTTATTTATTCCAAAGTTATGGAGAACCAATCGGCAAAGTTGAAATTGCAGAATTAGATGATATATCGTGGATACAAGCACATCGATATGTACTTTTTCACCACGATTTAGTTGAACTGTTACACAAGTAAGTTCTAAAATTTCCTCACATATTTGTCGTTTTGATTTGTTTATCTTCTAACCAATTACACTTGTTTTTAACATAGTGAGTACAAACAAATTTTGAGATCTCGTGCACGCTCTCGAAGATTGCAACATCGAGAGATTAATAAGTTATTCACAGAATCTTTTCATGAATGGTTAAGTCAAACGGTATGTAGCTAAAGTTAATAAGTTACATATAATCCCGAAATTTAGTTAATTATTCAATTTACTTTCGATTCAATAGGTTTGGAGTGGAAAGGACGTCAATGACGAAGTTAAATGGCTTTCCCAAGGTCCGAACAAAATAATAAAAAGATATAGTGCCTTCCTCATCAATGGATACAGATTTCATACAAAGTATCGTGAGAGAATGAGGAGAACTCAAACTTGTGGAGTTGTTGTTAATTCTTCAATTACAAGTTATGCTAGTGCTAGGGACAGTAATCCGGTTGAGGGTAATGTGGAGTATTACAGACTTCTTACCGACATTATTGAGTTGGATTACTATGGCGGATGGAAAGTTGTCTTATTTGGTGTGATTGGGCTGATGTTAATCTTGCCGAGGAATTAAAGAAGATCAATTTGGTTTTACAATGTTGAATTTCTCTCGCTTGATTCACACTGGACAACAATTGATGGACGAGCCATATGTATTTTCCTCTCAAGTGAAACAAGTTTTTTATTCGAAAGATCCAAGCGATGAGGGTTGGTATGTTGTACTCGGAACACCCTAGAGACTTGTTTGAAATGGGTAATGGAAGTAGAGATGACATCGTCGAAAGATCAGAAACATTACCTTTTCCAAAACAAAACTTAGATAAAAATATCCCTAGTACTAATACACAACATCAATGGGTTCGACATGATGTGGACGAAGATATTTATGAATAATGATGTAGTAAGATTTTACAATTTTTAATTATATGTAATATTATAATTTTAATCTTTGTCATGTTATATAATTTAACTATTTTATATGTACTACTATTGTTGTAATTTGTTACTAAAACTTTAATTATTTTATGTGTATTGCGGGAAAAATGCGTAGAAGAAGAGTACGAGATTTAAGTATTGTCCGAATACTCTAAATTCTAAGAAAGAAATAGTGAACAGCAGACGGTTGTTGGATCTTGAATGTGCCGGAGACACTTGATGAGCTGAAGAATTTCAAAGTAATGTTATGTTCGGTTTACATGTGTTGACTTTTATTATTGAATTAATTTTCAATTTTAATATAATAATAGTATATCATTTTTCAATTTGAAAGTGGCGGGACGCTTCGAGTTCGAAAACGACGCTACTTAGAGATTTATCGACTTAGATCTTGTCGAGCGTGTTAAAGTAAGTAGAAATACTCATGGTCACTGTTGGATCTGAAGCTCGACTTTTAGCGAGCTATTTGGGCATTTTAGCACGAAATGGAAATATGTTGCCCATCAACTACTTAATCATGGCATCACATTCTCGATAGCAACAAAACCAGTGCTCTCGCTAATATTAAGGTAACAAAATGTGAATGCAATTTATAATACTTTGGTTTAAGTTTCATTTATATTTACATTCTAAACTTATGTTTTTTAGAGAGATTTGCTTTAGAAGTCTCCGATGATTATATCAAGAAGGCATTAGGTAAAAGATGGAGAGACAATAAAAGCACTTTAAAGAAACAATATTTTAAGAAAGACATAAGCCTCGAGGAAAAACTCAGAAATATTCCGCCAGGAATGCTGAGGTATCAATGGGAAGATGCGATTAGATTTTGGAATTCAAAGAAAGGAGAGGTATTGCGTATTTCCAAACTCTTATATATAGTGTTTACTATATACGTAATAATAATTTTATTATGTAGGACCGTGAGCGAGTTGGAACAAGCAGTAGGCAAAAACAAAAATTCACGCACACGGCAGGGTCGAGAAGTTTTGCTTCTGTAGCTGAGGCCGAGGTATTATGAATTTATTAATTCTTTCAAATATTAATAACTTTCTATTATTAAATAATATTCTTACTACTATATTGTAGGAAGTCAAATCCGGACAAAAAGTTGGACGCCTTCAGCTTTTTGAGATTACGCATAGGAAGAAAGATGGATCTCCTATGACATCCGAAGCTGGAGAAATTATGGTATATTCACTTAATAATATTTGATTTATTCTAAATATTTATAATCTTTAATTATAATTGTTTAATTCAATTCATCATTAGTATTTTTAAATAATGTTAAATTATGTTGCATTTCTTTTTATTATATATTTCGTTTCTAACTCTTTAATTGATTTTTTAGGAGAAACTAAAAGAGAAGAAGGCGAATATGAAGCGATTGCTTGAGTGATAGTTCTGTTAATCTTGAGAACATTGATAATAGAATTATCATGAAGTTTTGGGTCCCTGAAAGGTACAGTCGGAGTTCGATTTCAAGGATCCGTGTTACCCCAACCCAATATTTTAGATCGGCTCCCAAGAATACATGCCTTCCTAAGTCAAGCTCAAGTCAAGTTCGAGAGGTTAAGAGACCAGATAGCTCGGATGCAAGCGACCACGGTTGAGCAAATTGCCGAGGTTCAACTAAAATATGAAGAACTCCAAGAACAACTTAGAGTGGAGGCAGAGAGAGGAGGAGGCTGCAATGAGAGAGAGGCAGAGGCACGAGCGATAGTAGCGATCAGGGCAAAAAGTACGATGACCTCAGTGCATGACTTCAGCAGATGATGCAGATGTTTCAAAGAATCGCAAAAGCCGTCGTCGAGACATTAGTTTTCTTATTGTAAGAATGTTTTTAAGTTTTGTCACGTTTAACATTATTGTAAAAATATTTTAAATTATACTTTATTTATTAATTATATCATATATCTTTAGTTAAATTTGAAGTATCATTTAGAATTAATGTTTTTGGTTGTATTTTTATGTTAAATTTGTTGTTTTTGGTGCATTTTATATTATATTTGTTGTATTTGGTTGGATTTTAATGCGGGAAGAATTTGGATATTGGTGAAAAAAATATTACAAATCTGCCAAAATTAGCGGCGTTTGTAGAAAAAGCGCCGCTAAAAGCCTTGACCTTTAGCGGCGCTTTTCCCACAAACGCCGCTAAAAGCCTTGACCTTTAGCGACGCTTTTCCCACAAACGCCGCTAAAAGCCTTAAACTTTAGCGGCATTTTTTTCAATAAACGCCACAAAAATTTGTGGCGTTACCTATAGCGGCATTTTTGCGGCGTTTTAGAAAGCGCGCTAAAAGTTTTAGTGGAGCCTAAAAGCGCCGCTAAAGGCTAAAAAAAGCGCCGCTAAAAGTCTATTTTCCTGTAGTGATTTGGCAAATTATGTGGTTCTTTCAGAAATGTTGCTATCCCACTAGCAACGTTTATAACAGTCCGTAGTATGTGAAAAAAACAAGCTAATACATCATTTTGGTGTAATGGTTTATTTATTTGAGAAAAGAAATATAAAATTAATTTAATAAAAATGCATTAATTTATCAGCAAAATAAAATGCTACAAGCTTCACTTTTTGTGAAGTTATCAATAAAATGCAAATTCTATTTTGATAATTTAGTAAAATGTACTAATCTTAATTTCGTCAACCAAACAACAATCATACCTAGTAATATACTAAGTAATCTTATATTTCAATAATCCTATCGCGATAAATAATTTTACATTACCTAAACCAAAGTCTCTCTTAAAGTAAGTATGAAAATAAAGTAGTAAAAGTCTAATTCAATGGAGAAGAACCCTTTATCATAATTTCCCCACATTATTATGTGTATTTATATTTAAGAAAAATGTTTAAATGCAATATTAGCCCCCAAATTGTATGATGTGTTCTAATTCGACCTGTACATATTTTTGGCTAAAAAGCTATAGTTACTTAAGTATAAATAATAATAAGTAGTTTGGCATATTGACCCGAGTTTTATTTTATTTTTTGGTGAATTACGATAACAGGGTTAAGCCCGAACAATCAACCTAGCTAGCGCGATTCGAACCCAAACCATAACTGGGGTGGTGAACACTCCTGAGCATCAAGCCATCACATAGGGTTGAGTTTTATTTCATTTTTTTGCTTCAAAGAAATTAATTTGATATAAATTTGTTGATATTGCTGCAGATTTTACTAACAAATTTGAGTTTATATCAAGACCTTTAAAACTAGGTAAGAGGTGGCCAATGTACTCAAGATTGAGAGAGTATTAACTTAAACCTAACTTAATATGTGGAATTGTAACTTCGTAAATATTTCAAGAGCGGAGTGGGTAGACTTACGGCAAGATCTAACCTATCCCATTCCCAAATATATTTTAAAATTAACTCAACTTGACCCGACCCATTTCGAGCCCAATTTGAAAAAGAATTCGATGCTAACCGATTGTATCGGAGCATGTATATTTAAATTTTTTTCATCACTAGTTAAACCTTTTAAAGAAAACTCTTATGGGCTTTGCTATCCTAAATAAGCTGATGCGGTCATTGAGAGCACCAAAAATATCCTATTCCCTGTAAAATAGTAAAAATAATAGTAAAAATAATAGTAAAGGGGAAGTAGGGTCGAATCCTCAGGGACCGGATTATACGAATGCTTGTTTCTCGAAATCTTGGGCAGAATCGTGCCTAAGAAAACCTGCGTGACAAAAAAAAATAACAGAATTAAAGATTTGATTTGGAAAAGAATGAAAACTAGAATCTAAAGTTGACTGAAATTGTGATTACGAAAATAATAAAAATAATAAAGAGAGTTGAAGGAAAAGAAATTCTTATTGGTAGATTCCAGTCTCCGGTTGTCTCGTTCTGCCTTGGGTTCGATCCTCGGCTTTTAAATGACCCTTCTAAACTCAAGTAAGCCAGTTATAGTGGAAGAGGACACCTACAACCACTAGCTCCAAAGATTAGACTTATGATTTTTAGGGAACCTGACTCTAGCCAGTAATCTATGCTAGATCAACGCTTCTCAATGGCGAATCCCACGCCATTTTGTCTCTTTGGCTCGCCAACCTCTGACGCAGTAAGTTAACGAACCGACTATGCAATCCTTCCAAAACATACAAAGCGGCCGCCTTTACATATGCTGAAAAGCTTACTTCTTAAAGGCCATGGACGGAAGCGTCAGCCCGTAGTGTGGAGAAACGATGAATACTTGGCAAGAAGGCTAAGTACGGATTCTAGGCCTCAAGAACCCTTTTTGGGGAATATTGACAACTTTCGGCTAGATAGGTTTTAGTGGCTCATGATAATGGTGGAAAAGAAATAAATATAAAATTGGAAAAGGGAATTTTATTGAAAGAAAATATGAAGAAACAAAAGCCTAGACTTTCGGGGAGAGTGTTTACGAAAAAGATGAACCCAATTAGAGTCACTTCACCCCTATTTATAGTGCTAGGAGATAGTCTAATTTAACTTAAATTCTAAAAGATAAATATATTTAATTAAAGATAAATAGAGATAATTAAAATAAAATCCTAAAATTTAAATAATCCTAATAATTATCCTAATATAAATAAAATGGAGTCTTATAGAATAAAATCTCTTCTTTTTGCATTTTTAGTCCTTGTGTCTTCCATGCTTGCACTTTTGGCACAATCTTTTTCCTGTGTCGCATATCAGCCCATTGTGTCTCCAAATTCGCACTTTTGTCCATTAATTTTGCTTTTGCCTCCAAATCAGTCCCTAAAAGATAAAAAGACATAAATAGCTCAAATTAGTAGGATCAAGCTCAGAATAAACACATAATTAATACATAAAAATACATTATTCTAGAGCATTATCATATTCCCCCTACTTAGCCCATGCTTGCCCTCAAGTATGGTTCACATCCCACCGTGAAAATTAAATCGCCATGAAAGAAATTCTACTCCAAAGTTTTATAAAAATTAGTCAAAATGCATACGAAAAATAAAGAGAACCTTTAGCTTGATGTAAGTAAAATTGAAAAAGTGTTCCAATTAACACACATAAAATTAAGATCGACTTAGATTATTTCATGAAAATTAGTTAATTTACCAAACCTACCAAGACACCCTATTCGTTTTTACCTTTAGTCCTCACATTTTATTAATATGACTTTTTTTTCTTTTTTTTCTTTTTTTTTTCTTTTTCTTTTATAGAATTTTAATTTTATTTATTTATTTTTACTTAGGAATATATTAAACCCTTTGACGCGAAGAGAGATGACAGCCAAGCACCCCACCCCGGTTACTCAGCCTAACATACTCCTAAATTTTATTTTTCCTAAAAACATATCGAACCTTTTGACGTGAAGAGAGATGACAGCCAAGCACCTCACCCCGGTTACTCAGCCCAACACATTCTTAGAAATTAACTCCGGTTAGCGGAGTTTTACCTAACACGTCACACAACCTTTTGACACGAAATAGGATGACAACCCAAGCACCCTACCCCGGTTACTCAGCTAGTCACGTCTTAAGCTGCACTCATAACCACAGAAATATTATTATTATTAAACGAAATTTTAATTTTGGAGGACTTAGAAACAACAAACAAGTGTCAAAAATAAGTTTCAGTAACCACCTTAATAGTTATGAACATATTTTAAGCATGCAATTGTATTTAGTGTCCTCTTGTATTTAGACTTAATCAAATATACCAAAATCAAGATAGGGTTAACTTCATTAATCATAATTATTTAAACTAAAAGAAATAAAACAGTGGAGATGAAATCTATCAAGCAAAATCATAATTAACTCAGTAGATAAGACTCATGCATGTGGGTCAAACAGTAGGCAAGTCGTGGTCAAATTCTTGGGCATGAAAAGAGGAAAAATATTTTTTTAAAAAAAATTATATGGGCAGCAACAACCAAATCAGCAGCTAAAATGACAGAAATAATGAGGAATGCCTCCCCCCTACTTAAAACACATAGTCCTCGATGTGGAATAAATAAAATAGGAGAAAAAGGTGTAGAGGAACTCCCCGTGTTATTATTGCCGTTTGCATATGATGGCAATGAGATCCGCTAGTTGCTGGCCAAAAGTGTCGAGTAGGGACTGTTTGGCTGCAGATTTGTCGTTCCTCTTTTCTTCCTATCTTCGTTTCGGTTTACCTAGAAGAAGAGAATTTTATTAATATGTGAAAATAATAAATAATAAAATAATAAGATAAAATAAATAAAAATAAAAATTGGGTTGCCTCCCAATAAGCGCTTGTTTAACGTCGCTAGCTTGACGCCTCAACTAGTATTGGGGCTGTTCCAGCTGAATTCTTTCATTCGTATGGGTTTGGAAATTCTCTTTTTTTATCACATCCACCATATTTGGGTTTATTCGTCATTGTACCTCTTTCATTGGTTTCATATTTTCCTCCAAGGGGTTGATCCCTTTTAAGTCGGCAATGGTCTCATCATTCTCTAAAAATGTACATTTGAGATGCTCGGGAAGTGGTTTTAATTTCAGATCTGGTACATGCACGATAGAAGGTAGAAGTTTAGTATTCATAGGAGCCAATAATTTATTAACAGATTCAAAATCATCAAACATCATCTTAGATTTATCTCCATAAGATGACTCAAAAGTTTTTTCTAGTGATGAGTCAATTATGTCGACACGGTTTACGTCCAAGACTTCACTTGGGTGACTAATAGTGCCATAAACGTTAAAGTTCACGATCTCCCTGTCAAACTCCATCATGAGGGTTCTGCTTCATACGTCAATCTTAGTATTCGCAGTACTAAGGAAAGGTCGCCCCAACAAGATGTCTGAAGACCCAGGAGCATTATCCTCCTCCATTTTTATCACATAAAAATCTACAAGGAAGATAAGCCCATTGACTTTGACTAATACGTCCTCGAGAACTGCTTCGGGATGCACAATAAACCTGTCTGCCAACTGAATGGTAACACCTGTCTTTGTAAAAAAACCCGCGTTAAGTGATTCATAAATAGAATAAGGCATAACATTTATGGAGGCCCCTAAATCACACATGGCCTTTTTGATCCCCAAATGGCCTATTTTGCATGGTATAACGAACATAACCCTATCTTTGCATTTTGCCAGCATTTTCTGCTGTAGCACTGTGGATACATTCTCACCAACACTTACATTTTCATTGCCTATTAACTTTCGTTTGTTGGTGTAGAGCTCTTTAAAGAATTTGACATACCTTGGAATCTGTCTGATGGCATCCAATTGTGGTATGTTGATCTCGACATTTCTAAATGTTTCGAGTATCTCCTTGTCTTCCTTACTTTTTCAACACTGATTTAATCGTCCTGGGAATGAAGATTGGATTTTCGGCAGTTGGGGTTTCGCTCAGACCTGTTCGTCGTTTTCTGGAGTTTCCTGGGTGATTTTTTGACCAAGATTCCTATCAAGAATTGGTTCTAGTACCTTTCCACTTCCCAGCGTCACTACATTTGCATGTTATCTTGGATTAGGTTCTGTTTGTGACGGCAGCTTCCTTTGAGAGTTCAATTTCTCAATTGATATGGTCAATTCTCTTATAGATGCCTCGTTTTTCTGTTGAAAATCAAACATATTAGCTACTAATTTATTGACCAATGTTTCTAGAGAATTACCTGAATCTTGTGGTTATTGTGGAACCCAATTTTGGTATGGCTGGTTATATCATGGATTGGCCCCATAACTTAAGTTAGGGTGGTCCCTCCATCTTGGGTTGTAGGTGTTATCGTAAGGGTCGTATCGCCTTTGTGGTGGCCCAAGAAAATTTCCCGCAGCATCTAAATGAGCCATAGTATCATCATTCAAACTGGGACATGCATCAGTTGTATGTTCAAGGGTAGCACATATTCCGCATACTCGGGCTGGTTTGGCTTTTTCTGCAACAAGAGAGCTCATAATATTAGTAAGTCTATCAATTTTATCTTCTAAGGTCGAATTACTTAGCTGATGAACCCTTCTAAAGGGTTCAGGATTGGCTCAAAATTGCTGAGAATTTGCAACCATTGTGGAGATTAAGTATCTTGCTTGTTGTGGAGTCATGTTGAGTAATGCTCCTCCACTCGCGACATCTACCATATTCATTTCCATGGGTTTCAGGCCTTCATAAAAGTACCAAAGCAAAGACTGTTCCGTTATACCGTGTTGTGGGCAACTTGCACACAATTTCTTAAATCGCTCCCAATAGTCGTACAGAGTCTCTACGTCTTTTTGCCTTATGCCCACGATTTCTCTTCTTAACTCAGCTGCACGTGATGCAGGGAAAAACCCGTTAAGAAATAAGCGAGATAGATCAACCCAAGTTGTAATGGATCCAAGAGGTAAATAAAATAACCATTCCCTAGCTGAATCTTCTAGGGAAAAAGGGAAAGTGCGCAATTTAATTTGATCCTTAGTTACCCCTGAGGTTTCATACTCAAACAAACCATATGGAATTCTTTTAAATGCTTGGAGGGGTTTTCATTTTGTAGCCCATGAAAAGTTGGCAGTAGCTAAATCAATCCTGACTTTGGCTCGAAATTAGTATCTATAGTAGGATACGCGATGCATAGTGGTGGTTGTTCCGTCGGCGTTTCG
Organism: Gossypium arboreum; assembly: GCF_025698485.1. Lineage (NCBI taxonomy): Eukaryota > Viridiplantae > Streptophyta > Magnoliopsida > Malvales > Malvaceae > Gossypium > Gossypium arboreum. Next base: position 12,545,315 of record NC_069076.1, on the reverse strand, counting down.
GCCAATTGCCGAATTGTCTGAGCCATAGGTTGAGGTGCTAAATTAGGGTTTTCATCAACCCTAGTGTTAAGCACTTCTGCTGATGAATCGACTTCTACTTTTTTGCCTTCAAAAGTTTGAGTAGGGTTTTCGTTAACCTTAGACTCTGCTTCATCATCGATTCTAATTTCTGGCGGTGGATTACTTTGAGTCCCAACCACCGCTGACTGCTTTTTCTTTAGCTTTGTTTCCTTGCGATTAGCTCTTGCAGTCTTTTCAATCTACGAATCAAACGCAAGAATTCCTGGAGCAGATCTGGTCATAAGAAACAAAAAAAAAACAAGATTAGTACATTACCGATCCCCGACAATGGCGCCAAAATTTGATGCGGTCGTTGAGAGCACCAAAAATATCCTATTCCCTATAAAATAGTAAAAATAACAGTAAAAATAACAGTAAAGGGGAAGTAGGGTTGAATCCTTAGGGACCGAATTATACGAATGCTTGTTTCTTGAAATCCTGGACAGAATCGTGCCCAAGAAAACCTGCGTGACAGAAAAAATAAAGTAACAAAATTAAAGATTTGATTTGGAAAAGAATGAAAAACAGAATCTAAAGTTGGCTGAAATTGTGATTACAAAAATAATAAAAATAATAAAGAGAGTTGAAGGAAAAGAAATTCTTATTGGTAGATTCCAGCCTCCGGTTGTCTCGTTCCGCCTTGGGTTCGATCCTCGGCTTTTAAATGACCCTTCTCAACTCAAGTAAGCCAGTTATAGTGGAAGAGGACGCCTACGACCACCAGCTCCAAAGATTAGACTTACGATTTTTAGGGAACCTGACTTTAGCCAGTAATCTATGCTAGATCAAAGCTTCTCAATGGCGAATCCCATGCCATTTTGTCTCTTTGGCTCGCCAACCTCTGATGCAGTAAGTTAACGAACCGACTATGCAATCCTTCCAAAACATACAAAGCGGCCGCCTTTGCATATGCTGAAAAGCTTACTTCTTAAAGGCCATGGACGGAAGCGTCAGCCCGTAGTGTGGAGAAACGATGAATACTTGGCAATAAGGCTAAGTATGGATTCTAGGCCTCAAGAACCCTTTTTGGGGAATATTGACAACTTTCGGCTAGATAGGTTTTAGTGGCTCATGATAATGGTGGAAAAAGAAATAAATATAAAATTGGAAAAGGGAATTTTATTGAAAGAAAATATGAAGAAACAAAAGCCTAGACTTTCAGGGGGAGAGTGTTTACAGAAAAAGATGAACCCAATTAGAGTCACTTCACCCCCTATTTATAGTGCTAGGGAGATAGTCTAATTTAACTTAAATTCTAAAAAGATAAATACATTTAATTAAAGATAAATAGAGATAATTAAAATAAAATCCTAAAATTTAAATAATCCTAATAATTATCCTAATATAAATAAAATGGAGTCTTATAGAATAAAATCTCTTCTTTTTGCATTTTTAGTCCTTGTGTCTTCCATGCTTGCACTTTTGGCACAATCTTTTTCCTGTGTCGCATATCAGCCCATTGTGTCTCCAAATTTGTACTTTTGTCCATTAATTTTGCTTTTGCCTCCAAATCAGTCCCTAAAAGATAAAAAGACATAAATAGCTCAAATTAGTAGGATCAAGCTCAAAATAAACACATGATTAATACATAAAAATACGTTATTCTAGAGCATTATCATAAGGTTAATATACTACTTGGTGTCTTAGATTGGCTTTAATATTCAATTTGGTACTTAAGTTTTTTGTCTCAATTTGGTATCTGAGTTTGACTTCATGTTCACTTTGGTACCTCAATTTTTTTTTTAATTTGATAATTTAGTTTTTCTTTGGCCCATTTAAGAACTTGAGTTTAGTTTCAATGTTTAATTTGGCCTCTGAGCTTTTGTTTCTTTTTTCCCCAATTAAGTACTTCTATTTTTTTTACTAGAGTGTCAAACATTCATTAAGTTATTTGGTCTGGATATCAAATTGAACATTAAAACAAAACTCAAGTACCAAACTGAATATTGATGTCAAACTCAAGTACCAAAATAGTTTATTAACTAGTCCTTAATAATGCATTTGTCACCATTCACAAAACGAAAAAACTCAAGAAAGAGAGAAAAATAATTTAAGAATATGAGTGTGTGTTTTGAAAAAAATGTACGACTTTCTTGTTTTTATCATTTTTTGTTTGGTTATTTCCTTGTGCAGCTCATACTAGCAAATGCAGTATCAGAAACTTTATTATTAGAACAATAAGAAGAATATCACCCCTAGTGTAACACCCTAATCTCGAATACGGAGTATCCAAAGACTAAGGAGCTACATCGGGTCCTTGGAGCAACCCAACAAAATTTTAAAATAATTTAAAACATTAAATTACATTTTTATAAGAGAAAATACCATACATAGTAATACTGAAAATAGTAATAAAAGTAGTTATGCAAAATATGTGGAGCTCCAATGTCATCATGTATTAAAATAGTCAAAATAACCAAAACAATAAATGGGTTACAGACTTACAAAATACAAGTAAGGTCCTAGGAATACAATGCCCACTAAAAGATAAGATAATGTACTGTACTCTGCATATGTGATGTTGGAAGTTCCTCGTCGATGATGTTCCTCGAACACGAAAAAAAGTCTACTAATATGAAAATGAAGACAATTCGAAGGCTGAGCTTTATAGGCTCAGTGGTACACAGCTAATCTACCATACTTCAAGGAATTCATAAATATAAGCATGCAAATCAAATGTATACATAGAAGCATGACATAAGTATCGAATAATCAAATTATGAGACATTCAGTTTACATAACCAAATCACTTGCATATCAAACTTGTAAAACTTGTTAGATTGCACATGTTGCTTCAATAATCAGGTATCTAGAGAGTCCCGCGCCACTCATGGCCACTAGTCAAATAATCTTGGGTCTCCGTAGGGTTATCCCGAGTGCCACTCATGGCTGTTAGTTAGGTTAGGGCCCAAACGTTGAGCGCAAACAAAGTATCATACATATAATCACAAATATACAACCATGAAACTCGAGTCTCATACTCGTTTCAACTTACTTATCATTTCGGCTAAAATATTAACTAATCAAATATGGCAGTCTAATGCCTTGACATTCTGACCTTTGCTCATCAAAAAATAATAAATCTTAATATATAACTCTAAATCGAGCACCGCTTGTTTTAAACAAAACTAGACTTCCGTACGGTTATAGAGATATAAGGCTCACGTCCTATTTTATCTTGTGAAATTTTTGGTGATTTTTTCAAAGTCACTGCAAAATCTATTTTATAAGATTTCTGCTGCCAGATTTTTATGACCTTTCAACACTAAAAAATTCATATATTTTAAAATAAAAATTGAAATCAATCTCCATCTATTCTAAATGGAACTAGACTAACTCATGGTTAAAACAATGTACAAATAGCTTCCTAAATATTTTTACGGAATTTATGGCGAATTTTCAAACTTACTAATCATGTAAAAATTTGTTTATGGCAGATTTCACAACTAAGTTTTTGGCTTCATTTAATCATCCAAACATGATTTCCACCCAAAGACATACAACATGCATACATTATCACACAAGCTTCATATTTATGACTTATCAAGAAGCATAGTAGGGTTAGAGGATGAAAGAACACCAACAAAGCTTCTTCTCTAGCTCTCCACCACTGTGCCTTTACCCTTAGCTTTAGAGATTCACCACCTTCTTTAACTAATAACCATACATCACACAAGATTTCCCACATAAATAAGGTCTATAAGATGCAAAAATACATGCTTTCAATAATAATAATAAATGAGAAGATGGGTAGAGACTTCCTCAAACTCAAACCCTCCCTCCACCTTCATCCTTGAAAAACATAGATTTTTCCATGGAACTTTAAAAAGTTAGATCAAGACCCTTACATTCTTTGAGATTTGAGAAAACTCACTCAAATCTCTCTCCCTCTACACAGTTTGCTAAGGAAAATGGATGGAAGAAATAAAAAAAATGAAGAAATGTAGAAAGAAGTGTGTAGAAGCTAAGGAAATGAAGAAAAAGAAAGAAAAAAAAATAGAGTGATTATAATATAGGGAAAATGGGGACAAATCAACTTTATCCCTCACCTCAATCTACTGAACAATCTTTTCTCATTAATTGGGAGAAGATTTTTATTCAAAAATGGTAAAATCACCATATTAGCCATCCATCTTCCCTCCACTTCACACAAGCTTCCCAACATCCTTAATTTCTTATAAAAAGGTAAAAAACTCACCCATATTAATTCCAACAAAACCCGATCCCTAAATAAATTTATTCATCACTAACCTGGGTCAACATCGAATATTGACTCGAGAATTTTGGTCGTTACACCGAGTTTCAATATTTCTGTAATGTATTTTCTAATCTCTCTCTCTCTCCCTTACCAGAGGAAATGGTTTTAGATGTGTTGACTCTATCCATAATCCAACCACTCCACCAAAAGTAAAGAAATCACTACGAAGTTAGTGATGTTTTTGCTTCAAATCACCACCAAGAATTAGTGACAATATTTTTTTGTGGTGAATTCTGTGGTGTTTTCAAAGACACCAGTATCCTATTAGTGACATTCATAAGTTGTGTACTATGCAAAAAAAAAATGCCACTAATATATCATTTTATTGTAGTATCTATTCTAGTTTATTCATTTGAGAAAAGATATATGTTTATAGAAAAATGCATTGAGTTTTAGTAAAATAAAATACTACAAGCTTCAAAATTTTTTTGTAGTCATAAATAAAAAAACAAATTTATAAGGACAATTTAGTAAAATGTATTTAGATAATCTTCAATTTCGTCAACTGAATATCAAAAGTTTATATTCTGACCAAAGGAATCAAATAGAGCAATGTATCATATTGAGTACTTTACCAAGTAATCTTTTATTATCAAATATATTTTAACATTAAACTAAAGCCGCTACCAAAGTAATTATGAAAGTAAATAGTAATTTTAAAAGTCAAATTCAATGAAGAAGAACAATTTATTAGTTTGAACGGGCTTAAGAGTGTCTTTAATAGGTGGAAAAGACACACGTAATCACGTTTGAACCCACGTCTTCTTAATTGTTATAATAGCAACAATGCCAATTAAGCTAATACTCACTCAACAAAATATACGTATATTTTTCGCTATAAATTTTGAGTTTATATCATGACATTTAAAGCAGTAGATGACAGGCCACTAAATTACTTGAGACTAAGAGAGTATAATTTAGAGATTTAACCTAATTTTTTATTATATATATAGTTAATTTTGTAAATGTTCCGAGTGGCGAAGCGGGCGAGTTTACGTCAAAATCAAATCGATCCCAATCTCAAATGTATACTAAAATAAATCTAACCTGACTCAATCCATTCGAAACCTAAATTGAAAAATAATTCTACCATAACCAATCAAATCGAAACAAGTTGATTTCAGATTCCTATTCATCCCTAGTTGAGCCTTTAAAATAAAAAGCTTATGGTTTGTTATCATAATAGGTTAATACATTTATCACCATTCACAAAATGACAAGTTTGTGAATATGATTTTGAGTATGTGTTTAGAAAAAAACGCACGACTCCCTTGCTTTATCATTTTTTTTTGGTTACTTCCTTATGCAGCTCATACTAATAAATGTAGTATCTGAAATTTTATCTAGAACAAGAAGATATCACCTGGAGTTTCAATATTTCTGTAACATATTTTCCAGTCTCCTTTCATCCCTCGTCGGAGAAAATAGTTTTAGGTGCAGCTGCTCCACTCACTTCCAACCCTCCTGCTAGAGTCATATATTTGATTCGAGGGCTTTGTAGCACCCCAAACCCGACCCAGACGTTAAGGCCAAATCCGACATGCCACTTTGAAGTCAAAAACCCGTGTTCCCTTTTTAGTGTTTTAAAAGATAATTTCATTATAGGTTAAAGTGAATTGAAGCTGGGCACCAGGTAGGTATCCATAACAGAGGAGGTGAGCCATGAAGACTGCTTAAGTACTAAGCTCTCCGATTGGATCTAATCCTAGACATGTCCACATCCATTGCCACACTTGGTTATAACAAGTTGAAATTTCTTTGAGTGGTTATCTTTGGTAAATTGAATATTCGTGTCATCGTGTTATTTAAAAATATCGTTTTAAATCGTGCCTAAGTCTAGCCCATTTGAATTATTATTATCCATCAATTTAAAGTTGTTTAAAATAATATAATCTCAGAAAATCAAAGAAGAAAATAAAGTTAAAATGGCCTTCTTACAACCCAAAACTTAAATAGTAATAAAAAATAACTTAAGAAAACCAGTCTCTTTTTCAAACCCAAAAGTGTTCACAATGGCCACTCTGAATCCCCTTCGGCTCCAAGTCACCTACATCAAGACTCACCTGCAAGGTTAAAGAAGGGGTGAGTTTGGGGAAACTCAGTGTGTAAGGAAAACCCATTCAAAGCCCAAGTCACTCAAGCCCATTGGTCCTAAGCCCATTCAAGTATGATGGTCTTGGGCGAGCCCTTTCAGATTATAATAAAGCGGGCCTTAGCCCTTATTCAGATAACAGTATGGCCCACAGGACCATTTCAAAATACATGCAACATCAGTAAACATATGCAAGCCCATTTGGGGAGACAACTCAACCCACCAACCACTACACTCCACCCGTACCACCATACACTCCATGTGGGAATACCTCAACCCACCCAAATTTAACACTCCACATTTGCGACCTTCTTCGCTCATTATCGATAAATTGAGGCAAAGCCTCCAAGACGTGGACAAGCCACTTTCAAGACTTCCTCGTCAATATCCCGGTCCATGCATCGATAATAACAACATGGCATGCAAGAAATAACAACAATCAAACATGCATTTAGGTCAATTTAACCCTAGGGTATTTGGTAATTTATCTCCTGGGGTAAAACGTAAAATTTCCACTTTTAAAGGTATTTCAGTAATTTATCTATTTTAGGGTTTTCATGCATATTCCTACATTTCACGTACTAATGTAATCACTACCGAGGGCTCTTACCGAATTGGGCGTTGGCCCATCATTCAATTTTGGCCCATTAAGCCCAAAAATATCGAGGGCACAGAAATCATGCACTTTGCAGTCCAAACATTGCAGCTTACCAAAAACATTAATCGATTTACCTCACGAGCATTCGCACACTCGCAAATCTACAAAATACCGGTTTTCGGCATTTCGGCTTTTCGACTTTTGCCGATCTAGACTAAGAAAGAGGGTGTTAGTTACACACCTGTTTGCGACGATATGTTGACGAGATCCACACACGAACCGCCTACAATTGGATTACTAACACGTTAATCTAACTATTCAAATACAAACTACATATTAACCCCTTACAATATTCGGCCAACCACACCTACAGATCATAGTGAGCTTATAAGAAATTAATAAGCAACTCATTAACAAATTTTTGTCAATGTTTACCACATAATCATAATTTCACTGCAAGCTGTCTTCCTGAGCAACAGTCACTAAATCATTTATAACTGGAGCTACGAAACTCCAAATCAAGTGCCATTAATTTTACCTGAAAATAGACTCATATATCTTCTATCCATAAAATTTTCAGAATTTTTGGTTTAGCCAATAAATACCAGATTTTTCTCAAAGTTTCCCATGTTTCACTGTTTGACTAATCTGACCACTCTTCATTACAAATCAAATTTCTCATTGTACAGAATTAAAAATATGTTCTTGTTTATTTCATTAGAAACTAAACTCAATAAGCTTTAATCACATCATTTATTCAGCTTCTAATTCATCTCCCACAATTTATGGTGATTTTCCAAAGTCACGTTACTGCTGCTGTCCCAAGCAGATTTATTACCAAATCACTCTTTCATACACCTATCTTGCATGCATGTTATTTAAACATGTATATCACCAATCAATCATCACATATCTATGATTTTACTTAAGCATAATCTCCATGTCATCATTTTAAAGCACAACATGTTAGCCTATTTCCCTTTAGCATCTAAGGCACATGCATGCTCATTTGTTTGGCTCAACTTCACATATCTTCCATTTTTCATCAAAAGAACATGAAACAACAACCATTTCCTTCATTTTAATTCATGACCTAATGCTCACAACACAACCAAAAATCAAAATATACTTCAAGAGTTAAGGTAGAATCAAGAAGACCTCATGAACCTCAAAATAAAATCAAGGTACCAAGAACTTACCTTCAATTTTCCTCCTCCTAATGACCGAATACTCAAGAGCTTTCTCCTCTCCTTTCTCTTCTCTAACTTTCAGCTATGATGAACAAAGATGGACAAAACTTTGTTCTTTTCACCTCTTTTTCTTTTAATAAAACTTCATATTTCATCCATTTAATTCTTTAATACAAAAGACATGTAATTCTTATCATGAAACATTTACCTAACCCATTATCATGAAACATTTACCTAACCCATTATCATGGAATATTTACCTAATCCATTGTCATGGAACATTTACCTAACCCATTATCAATTTGTATCAATTTGTACCATAAATTATGGATATCAAGTGTACATTTTGTCTACAACAACATGATGGCTGGCCACTTCATGTAAAATGGGAGGTTTATCATGCAAATCCTCCTATTTTGCACTCCTATTTATTTGGCCACTTCAATTTAGCCTATAGCATTTTCAAACATTTTCACATAGGTCCTATTTCATAATTTCACTCACAAATGACAAAATCAAAGCATGAAATTTTGTCAACATTCACAGAATTCCCGAAAATTGGGGCGTTACAACTCTACCCTCCTTAAAGAAATTTCGTCCTCGAAATTTACCTAATCCAAACAGATGAGGGTATTGCTGTTGCATCATCTCTTCTGGCTCCCAAGTAGCTTCTTCCCTCCCATGATTACGCCACAGTACTTTTACCAACGGAACCGACTTCCTTCTTAGAACTTTAACCTCTAGATCTAAAATTTGTATGGGTTCTTCCTCAAAGGTCAAATCAGTCCTTACTTCAATCTCCTTGATTGGCACAACATGTGAGGGATCCGATCGATATCGTCTTAACATAGACACATGAAAAACGTCATGGATTCTGTCTAACTCTGGTGGTAACTCTAACTGATACGCTACTGGCCCTACCCGCTTAAGAACTCGACAAGGCCCTATAAACCGCGGACTCAATTTGCCTTTCTTGTCGAATCTCAAGATCTTCTTCCAAGGTGAAACCTTTAAGAAAACCATATCCCCAACCGCGAACTCTATCTCTTTGTGCTTTAGGTCCGCATACGACTTCATCTCATCGATGCCTCTTTAATCGATCTCTTATCAACTTAACCTTACTTTCAAGTATCTACCACCAACTCCGGTCCAAGCACTTGTCGTTCACCCAACTCGTCCAACACGTAGGCGTACGACATCTCCGCCCATAAAATGCCTCATATGGAGCCATCTGAATACTTGCTTGGTAGCTATTATTGTATGCAAACTCCGCCAATGGCAAGTAGTCCTCCCAACTCCCACGAAAATCGATGATACAACCCCTTAACATATCCTCCAAAATCAATAACCCTCTCCGATTGTCCATCATGCGTGGGTGAAAGGTAATCTTGAAATCAAACGTGTACCCAATGCCTCCTGCAACTTCTTCCGAACCGAGATGTAAACCTAGGGTCTCGGTCGGAAATAATCGACATCGACACTCCATGTAGTCGTACTATCTCTGCCACATACAACCTAGCCAACTTTTGCAGGGAGTAATCAAGTCGAACCGGTATGAAATGGGCAGATTTTGTTAACCTATCCACCACTACCCACACAGAATCTTTCTTGGTGGGTGTCAAAGGTAGCCCACTCACAAAGTCCATAGTGACTCTCTCCCACTTCCACAATGGAATTTTCATCGGTTGCAGAATCCGTATGAAATTGATGTTCAGTTTTCACTTGCTGGCATGTCAGACATTTCCCCACTAACTCCGTTACTTCTTGTTTAAGCCCAAGCCACCAGTACAGTTCTCGTAAGTCGTGATACAACTTATTCCCTCCAGGATGCATGGCACAAAGTCCTCCATGAGCTTCCTTCAATATTGGTGTCTCAAGTCGAGTCCTTTGAACACAAATTCTTCCTCGGAAGCATAAAACTCCTTCAAGATTCGGTCCAAAATCCTCATTCTCACCCTTCTCAACTTGTCAAACCCAAGAAGAATCAACGAGTTATCCTTCAACTGTTTTTCTTTAATTTGTTCAGTCCAAATAGGCCTCACTTACAATTCTGCTAACAAACTTCCATCATCAAACAGACTCAAACGTGCAAACAAGGCTCTCAAATCAAAAACAACCCTTCGACTCAACGCATCAGCCACCACGTTAGCCTTACCTGGGTGGTACTCAATCGAACAGTCGTAATCCTTAAGCAACTCTACCCATCTTCATTGCCTAAGGTTTAACTCCTTCTGAGTTAACAGATACTTTAGGCTCTTATGGCCCGTGTATATGATACACTTTTCTCCATATAAATAATGTCTCCAGATTTTCAACGCGAATATCACTGCTGCTAGCTCTAAGTCATGCGTAGGGTAGTTTGCTTCATGAGACTTAAGTCACGGAAGCATAAACGACCACCTTACCCTCTTGCATCAAGACACATCCTAACCCCACATGTGACGCATTCTTTGTACAGTGAAGTCCTTCCAGACTCGGTTGAATCAACACCGGTGCTTGGTCAATACCTTTTTCAAATGGTCAAAAGCTTTTTGTCGACTCTCGGTCCGGACAAATGCTACCCTTTCCTTATGGGGCCATCAATGGTGCAAAGAATCGAGAAAATCCTTCTACGAACCTTGGTAATAGCCCGCCAAACCCGAAAACTCCGAATTTTGATATCGATTTTGGTGGCTTCCATCCCGAAGCGCCTCAATTTTTCGAGGATCCACTCTAATTCCTTCAAAAAAACCACATGACCTAGAAAAGCCACTTCGCAACCAAAATTCACACCTACTAAACTTTGCATACGTTCCTTCTCTCAAAGACTTGCAAAGACAATACGTAGATGCTCCTCATGTTTCTCCTCGGTTTCCGAGTATACCAGAATATCATCGATGAAAACTACCACGAATTGGTCCAAGCAAGGTTGGAACACTCGATTCATTAGATCTATGAAAGTGGCAGGTGCGTTCGTCAACCCAAACGGCATAACCAGGAACTCGTAATGACCATATCGAGTCCTGAATGCTGTCTTATGAATATCCACTTCCTTTACCCTTAACTGATGGTATCCAGATCGAAGGTCAATCTTGGAAAATACCGAAGCTCCTCTAAGTTGGTCAAATAAATCATCAATCCTTGGTAGAGGGTATTTGTTCTTTATCGTCAGTTTGTTCAACTGGCGGTAATCGATACACATACGCATTGTCCCGTCCTTTTTCTTCACAAATAGCACCGGTGCTCCCCATGGAGACACGCTTGGCCTAATGAAGCCCTTATCCAACAACTCTTGAATTTGAGCCTTTAACTCCACTAACTCCTTCGGTGCCATCCTATACGGTGCGATGGACACAGGCGCCGTTCCAGGCAACAAATCTATTCCAAACTCAACTTCTCGGTTCGGAGGTAATCCTGGAAGCTCCTCCGGAAAAACATCTTGGAACTCCTTTATGGTCCTAACCTTATCCACTGTCAGTCCCTCCTCTTTTGACTGACTTGCAAATGCCAAATAGACCTCACAACCTTTCCGAATCCACTTTTCGGCTCTTAATGCTGACACCACATTGGACAAATAATCCCTTCGCTCACCTATCACCATAACCTCCTCATCCTTTGTGGTCCTTAACACCATTCGTTTAGTGGCACAATCCAGTCACGTTATGCTTAACAAGCCGTCCATTCCCAAAATGAGATCAAACTCTCGAATGGTAACTCCATCGATCTCCAGGAAAATCTTACCTTGAGTTTCTAAGGGTACATCCCTATACGCTTTGTCTACCCTAACCGAAAGTGACCCAAAGGACTTAGTACAGATACCCCACTCACAATCTCCTCGAGTGCACACCCAACGACCAGATATGGCACATGCAACATAGGAATGAGTAGATCCAAAATCCACCAAGGCAAGATCGGCATGCTAGAAATAAAAACGCATCAGTTATGACGTCGGTCGTCACCTCCTCCTGCATGACGAGCAAAGATATACCAAAGTCGGTGATGAGCCTCGGTGTTAATAGTACCCTTGCCGGTGCCCCACGTCCATGGCTATTGCCACCGTGACCTCGGCCATGACCTCTCGACGGCGATGGTCCACCTCGCATTGCTTGCACGGGTTGCCTGACCCTTTGTTCAACCACTTGAGCTCGGTGGCCTCTTAGGACAATCCACGATCTTATGTTCCTTTGATCCACAATGAAGACAAGCCCCGAACGTTTCCAACATTCCCCCAGATGCATTCTACCACAATCTCCACAAGCTTGTGGTCTAACAGTATTCACCGGAACCACTCAAACTGGTTCTTCCATCCTAGCTCTCTTAACATTCCGGTTTGCAGCACCAGTTGGTCCAGCATCTCTCCTGAACCGATTTCGATCCCTGTCATAGTTCCTTCGTTCAGCTTGTTTCACCTCTTCGGCTATCTTAGCCTTTTCTACCAGTGCAGCAAAATCGCGCTCTCTTTGCGGAGCTATGAGCATCCCTGAGGCCATCCTCAAAGCGAACACTGCGCTCGTGTTCGGTAGAGATAATACCATTAGCATACCGGCTTAATCGCAGAAACTCTACCTCATATTCAGCAACGGTCTTACCACCCTGGGTCAGGTTCAGGAATTCCTTCCTTCGCGCATCCACATAGCTAGCTCCGACATACTTCGCCTTGAAGGACTGCTTAAACAACTCCCAAGTTACCCTCTCAGCTGGGGTACCCTCTCTCACAGTGATCCACCACTGATACGCCTCATCCCGTAGTAAGGATACTGCTCCTTTTAACTTTTGCTCTACTGAGCAGTCCAAGTCATCCATAATCCGCTCCGTGGCTTCCAGCCAGTACTCAGCCATATTTGGGGCTACTCAAGATACACCCTAAAACTTCCGCTCCGTTGGTCTTGAGTCGCTCGTAAATGGACCCCTATTCATGGGCCGATATTAGCTCCACCACCCTTTCCAAAACTCTTAACATGGCTCGACAGGCGTCATCCCTGCGGCCCGATCATACGGCCCATTCTCATCTACCGGTGGTGGTCGTGCTACTCCAGCTGGTATGTGTTCAGAAGACGAAGATCCGGCTTAAGTACTACCTCGGCCTCGACCACGGCCTTGACCACGGCCTCTTCCCCGAGTAGCTTTCGTACTCATATCGATTTATCTGATCACGAATTTTATGCAGTTAGTTTACTTTTCCTTTATTTATTACGAATATCTTATGAACAGATAAGGTTTGTGGTTGTTCTCGCGTAACCATAATTTAGCTCTGTCTCAGTTTCCTAGGGCTTAGTTTACCCTACAGTCTCAGTTTCATAGCCTTTACGCTATATTATCTATAGTACTATCTCTAAGGTTTAGTACTAACTACTGATGCGATTCAATATATAAAATGAATAGTACTTACTGACCTTGGTGCCGGGATTCAAGTGTACCACCTCATCGGGCCAGATAAACTCAAAAGATTTAGACTTTTTGAAATCCATTTTCCAAACATTTGTTTTAAAAAAAACAAGTTTGGAGATTATCTCCTTTAAATAGGAAATTTTTAAAAGTCAGATTTTTCCAAAAATACCCTTTTTTTTTGGCATAAAGTTTTGAAAACCCTTTTTGGACCCGATCCACAGCCGAGTTGTTGCAACCTAGGCTCTGATACCACTAAATGTAGCACCCCAAACTCGACCCAGACGTTAAGGCCGAATCCGACATGCCACTTTGAAGTCAAAAACCCGTGTTCCCTTTTTAGTGTTTTAAAAGATAATTTCATTATAGGTTAAAGTGAATGGAAGCTGGGCACCAAGTAGGCATCCATAACAGAGGAGGTGAGCCATGAAGACTGCTTAAGTACCAAGCTCTCCGATTGGATCCAATCCTAGACATGTCCACATCCATTGCCACACTTGGTTATAACAAGTTGAAATTTCTTTGAGTGGTTATCTTTAGTAAATTGAATATTCATGTCATCGTGTTATTTAAAAAATATCGTTTTGAAATCGTGCCCTAAGTCTAGCCCATTTGAATTATTATTATCCATCAATTTAAAGTTGTTTAAAATAATATAATCTCAGAAAATCAAAGAAGAAAATAAAGTTAAAATGGCCTTATTACAACCCAAAACTTAAATAGTAATTAAAAATAACTTAAGAAAACCAGTCTCTTTTTCAAACCCAAAAGTGTTCACAATGGCCACTCTGAATCCCTCCGCTCCAAGTCACCTACGCCAAGACTCACTGCAAGGTTAAAGAAGGGTGAGTTTGGGGAAACTCGTGTGTAAGGAAAACCCATTCAAAGCCCAAGTCACTCAAGCCCATTGGGCCTAAGCCCATTCAAGTAACAAGTGGTCTGGGCGAGCCCTTTCAGATTACAATAAAGCGGGCCTTAGCCCCTTATTCAGATAACAAGATGGCCCATGGCCCATTTCAAAATACATGCAACATCGGTAAACATATGCAAGCCCATTTGGGAGACTACTCAACCCACCAACCACTACACTCCACCCGTACCACCATACACTCCATGTGGGGAATACCTCAACCCACCCACCCAACACTCCACGATTCTTGACCTTCTTTGCTCATTATCGAAGAATTGAGGCAAAGCCTCCGAGACGTGGACAAGCCACTTTCAGTACTTCCTCCGTCAATATCCCGGTCCCATGCATCGATAATAACAACATGGCATGCATAAATAACAACAATCAAACATGCATTTAGGTCAATTTAACCCTAGGGGTATTTGGTAATTTATCTCCGAGGGTAAAGCGTAAAATTTCCACTTTTAAAGGTATTTCAGTAATTTATCTATTTTAGGGTTTTCATGCATATTCTTAACTTTCACGTACTAATGTAATCACTACCGAGGGTTCTACTGAATTGGGCTGTTGGCCCATCATTCCAATTTTGGCCCATTAAGCCCAAAAATATCGAGGGCACGTAAATCATGCACTTTGCGGTCCAAACATTGCAGCTTACCAAAACATTAATCGATTTACCTCACGAGCATTCGCACACTCGCAAATCTACAAAATACCGGTTTTCGGCATTTCGGCTTTTCAACTTTTGCCGATCTAGACTAAGAAAGAGTGTGTTAGTTACATACCTGTTTGCGACGATATGTTGACGAGATCCACACACGAACCGCCTACAATTGGATTACTAACACGTTAATCTAACTATTTAAATACAAACTACATATTAACCTCTTACAATATTCGGCCAACCACACCTACAGATCATAGTGAGCTTATAAGAAATTAATAAGCAACTCATTAACAAATTTTTGTCAATGTTTACCACATAATCATAATTTCACTGCAAGCTGTCTTCCTGAGCAACAGTAACTAAATCATTTATAACTGGAGCTACGAAACTCCAAATCAAGTGCCGTTAATTTTCCCTGAAAATAGACTCATATATCTTCTATCCATAAAATTTTCAGAATTTTTGGTTTAGCCAATAAATACCAGATTTTTCTCAAAGTTTCCCATGTTTCACTGTTTGACTAATCTGACCACTCTTCATTACGAATCAAATTTCTCATTGTACAGAATTAAAAATATGTCTAGTTTATTTCATTTGAAACTAGACTCATTAAGCTTTAATTACATAATTTATTCAGCTTCTAATTCATCTCCCACAATTTATGGTGATTTTCCAAAGTCACGTTACTGCTGCTGTCCCAAGCAGATTTATTACCAAATCACTCTTTCACACCTAACTTGCATGCTTGTTATTTAAACATGTATATCACCAATCAATCATCACATATCTATGATTTTACTTAAGCATAATCTCCATGTCATCATTTTAAAGCACAACATGTTAGCCTATTTCCCTTTAGCATCTAAGGCACATGCATGCTCATTTGTTTGGCTCAACTTCACATATCTTCCATTTTTCATCAAAAGAACATGAAACAACAACCATTTCCTTCATTTTAATTCATGACCTAATGCTCACAACACAACCAAAAATCAAAATATACTTCAAGAGTTAAGGTAGAATCAAGAAGAACTCATGAACCTCAAAATAAAAGCAAGGTACCAAGAACTTACCTTCAATTTTCCTCCTCCTAATGACCGAATACTCAAGAGCTTTCTCCTCTCCTTTCTCTTCTCTAACTTTCAGCTATGATGAATAAAGATGGACAAAACTTTGTTCTTTTCACCCCTTTTTCTTTTAATAAAACTTCATATTTCATCCATTTAATTCTTTAATACAAAAGACATGTAATTCTTATCATGAAACATTTACCTAACCCATTATCATGAAACATTTACCTAACCCATTATCATGGAATATTTACCTAATCTATTGTCATGGAACATTTACCTAACCCATTATCAATTTGTATCAATTTGTACCATAAATTATGGATATCAAGTGTACATTTTGTCTACAACAACATGATGGCTGGCCACTTCATGTAAAATGGGAGGTTTATCATGCAAATCCTCCTATTTTGCACTCCTATTTATTTGGCCACTTCAATTTAGCCTATAGCATTTTCAAACATTTTCACATAGGTCCTATTTCATAATTTCACTCACAAATGACAAAATCAAAGCATGAAATTTTGTCAACATTCACAGAATTTTCAAAAATTGGGGCGTTACAGGCTTGCTTCTGAAGAAACCCGTGAGCAATCACTTGACGTTCTTTGCAAGGTATCATACACCTTTACTTTTCTTAACTATCTTTTCGGTTTTTGTTTAAAAGAAAATGATGAAATAACCCAAAAAAAACATGGAATAAGTTAGAACATCCATAAAAGATAATAATATACAAGATAAAAGGCTAATAAGTTTTTGGGTATTTATTTTCTTTTTGGTTTAATAAAGCAACCATTTTTAACATTTCAAAATATTAGCTATGATATATTTTTTTATAATCAATATATGTTTTTTATCAAAGAATAATTAAGAAAATTCCATATAAACTTTCTTTGAAATATTGAAAAAGGGTGAAATTCTAAGTAAACTAAACCTTCGTATAACTATGAGTTGGAGTAATAAAGATTTTACCAACCTAAGTACATACATGCATGTATAGATTACTTGAGTTTGATATTCGAACATTGCTCTCTCTTTCATCGTAGTTTTTTCTTTTTTTCTTTTTCGAGTTCTACATTGTAAGAAATGGCTGCTCATTTGTAATATTTTCTTCTCTCTACAGAATAGACTGACCTATGACAATTTGGCAGTGCTGTTATGGAAATCTTTTGGTACCATGAGTGTCCTTTTGCAGGTAGGCCTTGCTATTTCATTCTATGTTACTTTTAGAACATATTTGAGCATGGGTGGAGGTACAATTGAAGGAAAAAAAGTATATTTACATCACATACTTATAGAATTCAATTTCAATGTTTTAGGTATATAGGTTAGATTTGTTTTACTAAAATGATTTACACTTTTAAAATTTAAAAGGATAATTAAATATGTATGTTTAATGATATTGAATACTATAATATTTGATATTTTAATATTAGACTTGATTCAAGTTAATTTTTATATAAAAAAATCTTTTAGAGTATTTTTCTTCAAAAATGACCTACATCTTTTAAAAGGATAAATCAATTTACAAGATAAATGATTTATTTTCTATTAATTTGTAGTCATTTTCTATTGCTCAAACAATTTTTATGAAATAAACATAAAAAAAATGCAGGAAATATTTTTGGTTTTTCATTCATCCCTAGTCATATTCTTCTAGTAGACCATATTAGTCCCTAAAAAAACCATAAACTTCAAAGCTTTGTTGATAGATACATTGGTCACACCAATTCAGTAGTAAATGGATTTATATAACTGTTCATTATTCAGATAATAACTTCAGCTTACCGTGCATTGTCCTCCTACGGCCTTACTGAAAAAGCTCTAGCACAAGTTTGCAATGCAATAGCCCTTTTCCAGGTCCACTCTTCTACTTTCATTTTTGTTTTTATATGCTAAGAATCTCAAAGACGGGCCTACCTTTGGTTTAAGACCAATAAAGTTCATATTAAATTTCACTTGTATGAAAATCTTAATGAAATCATTCTTTATATTTTTATAGTGTGTAGCTTCTCACCCTTGCCGAAACCTTTTTTTTAAAAAAACCGGAATTGACTTGGTTTTTGAAAATGAAAACAAATAGAGGAGTCACCACCAATCTTTTTTGATGAGGTGTGATCGGTTCACCTCATAAAAATGGTTGTTTTTAATAAATGGTTTGATTTATTTAAACAACGATTTTGGTCCACGCAAATCAAGAAAACTGTTTCGGGAGTCGGTTAGACACGAGGAAGGATTAGCACCCTCGATACGCCCAAAATTGGTACCTAGTTGATTAATTAGTGTCTTAGTGTCGAAGATTTGAAAACTTGAAAGAATTTAAACTACGATCCATCTTTGTACTAATGCTAATTTAAAAATGATCGAATAAATTAAAACAGATGTTAAGGACTCTCTCATCTCGAAGTAATAAAATGTCATGCCTAGTAAGTTAGGACACGACATCTCGAACTTTGAGAATGAGCTTGCTTTTATTTAAAATTAATGTATTCTAATTTCTTAAAAGGATGTTCGGTTACTTAGGGTAAACGAGAAAAGTCGAAACCCAGTAAGTTAGGGCACGTTTTCTCGAATTTCTTAATAACGAATATTGCCTTTATTTGCAAAAGCTCTTATCTCGAGGTAACAAGACGTCATATTCAGTAAGTTAGGACACAACACATCGCATCTTCGAGAGTAAGTATTTATTTCAAAACTCGTATTGTGATTTAGAAGAATATTTCGATACTTAGGTTAAATGAGAAAAATCGAAAACCTAGTAAGTTAGGACACGATTGTCTCGAATTACCAAATACGGAATATTACTTTTATAAAAGAATTATTTTAATGTATTGAGTAAAAAATTATAACGTGATTTATAGTAAAACATAAAAGCAAATTATGGTATTAATTAGTATAATAACATAATAAAAGATGCGACAATGTCAAAAACAATAATATGGGCAATTATAAAAGATGAAATAATAGCAAGACTAGTAATATGTAAATATAAACAAATGCATGAGGAAAATAAAATGATCGAATACATAAGGAAATAAATAAATAAATAAATAAAATAAATAAAACATGGAAAAATAAAATAACAATGATAACCGAGCGATAATAATAATAATAATATAAATAATAATAGTATAAAACGATAATAATACATATGGTATTAAACATGATAATAATAGTAATAATGTAAATATGAAATAGTAGGGAACATATATGGAACACCCCTTACCCGGCCCAGACGTTATGGCCAGATCCGACATGCCACATCGAAGTGTTCAAAACATTTTATGTTGTTGATCCAGAAAAACTTACTTAGTGTTTTAAAAGATAATTTCATTATAGGTTAAAGTGAATGGAAGCTGTGCACTAGGTAGGAAATCGGAAAAGAGGTAGTGAGTCCATCGGACTGCTTAAGTACCAAGCTCCCTTCGGATCCAATCCTAGACATGCATACCGCCATTGCCACACCTTAACGTCATGGATATTTCTAGGAAACTGATTTGATTAAGTCATTTTTAGGAAAAGTGATTAATTTTGAAAAATACTTTCATTGCGGAAGCTTTGCTTGTTGTCGTGTTATTTTGCAATTAATTGTTGTTTTTTTTTTAAAACGCGCCCTAAAGCTATCCAAGTTCAACAGTTAAAATAAGTAATACCTATCTTAGTAATACATATTAAAACCATCAAAAATAATTAAGCGGCCTTATTACATTTAAAAACCCAAAACTTCGAACATAAATAAAAGGATGTCCAGTTCACCAGAAGAAAATCAAACTTTCAGAACGGGTGGTCACTTCGAATTCCCTCACAGCTCCAAGCGCACTATGGTTGGGGATTACCTGCGTGGATGAAAATAAAAGGGGTGAGTTTGGGGAAACTCAGTGTGTAAATTAACCCAACCATAGCCTATATCACTTAAACCACGTAAATAGAATAAGTTGGCCTTAGCCCGCAATGTAATTCGAATAAAGCCCATAGGCCCATATGAGTAACGTAAGATATTACATGTTTATGCAGAAATCCCAACCCAGATTCATCCATAACACCTCTGTACCAGCCTTACACCATGTGGGGAGACTACTCGACCCACCCAACCGCTACACACCACAGAAATCGCAGCGAGGCTGCCAGATATTGTGACGAAGTCACCAAATACAGATACTGTGGCAGAGCCACTAGAATAGATATATGTGGCAGAGCCACCAGATCAGATAATCGTGGCATAGCCACCAGAACAGATATATGTGGCAGAGCCACCAGATCAGATAATTGTGGCATAACCACCAGGACGCTTCCTCCATAGTATAACCCAAGTCCCCATGCAACAGATATATAATCATGGCATATATCATACAGAATCAGATCGTCATGCTTTTCAGTCAAAAGTAACCCTAGGGGTATAATGGTAATTTTGCATACATAGGGGTATTCAAGTAATTTAACTATTCTTAAGGTTTTCATACATAACATAGCCATTTACGTATGATCAGAAACACTTACCGCGTTTTCTTAAAAATTTGAGCCCGTTGGCCTATTATCCCGTTTTTGGCCCATTAAGCTCAAAAATATCGAAATGCACAGAATCGCGCACTCTGCAGTCTTTTCACTTTAATTTACCATATACATCAAACTATTAATCTCATAAGCATTCACACACTCGCAAGATCTCAAAATACCGGCTTTTCGGCATTTTGACTTTTCAGCTTGTGCCGATCTAGTCTATAAGAGGGTGTTAGTTACACACTGTTCTGACGATATCTTCGATTGAGATCCACACACGAACCGCCTACAATTGGATTACTAACACGTTAATCTAACTATTCAAATAGAAACTACGTATTAACCCCTTACAATATTCAGCCAACCACACCTACAGATCAGAGTAAGCTTATAAGAAATCAATAAGCAACTCATTAACAAATTTTTGTCAGTGTTTACCACATAATCATAATTTCACTGCAAGCTGTTTTCCTGAGCAACAGTCACTAAATCATTTATAACTAGAGCTACGAAACTCCAAATCAAGTGCCGTTAATTTTCCCTGAAAATATACTCATATATCTTCTATCCATAAAATTTTCAGAATTTTTGGTTTAGTCAATCAATACCATATTTTTCTCAAAGTTTCCCATGTTTCACTGTTTGACTAATTTGACCACTCTTCATTACGAATCAAATTTCTCATTATACAGAATTCAAAATATGTTCTCGTTTATTCCATTTGTTTAATTACATAATTTATATAGATTCTAAATCATCTCCCACAATTTATGGTGATTTTCCAAAGTCACGTTACTGCTGCTGTCCCAAGCAGATTTATTACCAAATCACTTTTTCACACCTAACTTGCATGCTTGTTATTTAAACATGTATATCACCAATCAATCATCACATATCTATGATTTTACTTAAGTATAATCTCTATTTCATCATTTTAAAGCACAACATGTTAGCCGATTTTCCCCTTAGCATCTAAGGCTCATGCATGCTCATTTGTTTAGCTCAACTTCACCTATCTTCTATTTTTCATCAAAAGAACATGAAACAACAACCATTTCCTTCATTTTAATTCATCACTAAATGCTCACAACACAACTAAAAACCAAAATATGCTTCAAGAGTTAAGGTAGAATCAAGAAGAACTCATGAACATCAAGATAGAAGCAAACTACCATGAACTTACCTTAAATTTTCTTCCCCAAGTGACCGAACATTCAAGAGCTTTCTCCTCTCCTTTCTCTTCTCTAACTTTTGGCTATGCAGAACAAAGATGGACAAAAACTTGTTCTTTTCACCCCTTTTTCTTTTAATAAAATTTCATATTTCATCCATTTAATTTTTTAATACAAAAGACATGAAATGCCCATCATGGAACATTTACCTAAACCATTATCATGGAACATTTACCTAACCCATTATCATGGAATATTTACCTAATCCATTATCATGGAACATTTACCTAACCCATTATCAATTTGTACCATGAATTATGGATATCAAGTGCTCATATTGTCTACAACAACATGATGGCTGGCCACTTCATGTAAAATGGGAGGTTTGTCATGCAAATCCTCCTATTTTGCACTCATATTTATTTGGCCACTTCAATTTAGCCTATAGCATTTTCAAACATTTTCACATAGGTTCTATTTCATAATTTCACCCCCTTTTTTCTTATGGAACAAAAATTAACTAAAATTGCCGGGTTCTATCTTAAGCTTGGGCCTTCTAGAGGTCCACTAACATAATTAAACCTATGCCAACATTCACAGAATTCCCGAAAATTGGGGCGTTACAATATATATGTAAAACATATAATACTAGATTAAAAATATAATAACGATATATAAATATATACAAATATGTATTAAAATATATACATAATAATAGAAATAAAAATATATACGTAGCATTAAAATATATACATAATATATACATACTAGAAATAATAATAATATTGAAAACAAATATTACATAAATATACACGTATATATATTGAAAATTTATATATAATAATGATATTAAAAGTATGTACAAAAATAAAAATAGTATAATATAAAGTGGAAAATAATGATAATAATATATGAATAAAGAAAAAAATATATATATATATACATACATATACCAAGAACATATTCATAATAACAATATTGAATATTAAAAGTATATATATAATATAGACAAAAATATATGCATGATGTAGTATTGAAAGTATTTACATGGGATAATATAAAAATATATGAATAATGTGATATTAAAATATATACGTAAAAATATAATAAAAAATATATAATATATATATAATATATACATAATATAGTATTAAAAATATATATAATACATACACATTAGAAATAATAATAATAATGTTACAAAATAATTATTAATAACACTTCATAAATATATACATATATGTGTTAAAAATAAATACATATTGTAATAGCCCATTTTTGCCCGGCCCATTTTAGTATTTAAAATAATAAACCCCCAAAAAATAAAAATAAAACAAAGTCTAAGTCCAGTACAAAATTACAAACATATAATTTGGCCCAATCGGAATGGCCCATTACTTGAAAAGATTTAAGGTCCATCTATAAGCTTGACTCATATGGAAATATAATCTTTAAAGATATGCAATCTTAGATATGATACAATCTTAGATATGATATGCAATCTTAGATATGATATGCAATCTTGAAGATATGATCTTGTAATCTTGAAGATTTAATTTGTAGATATCCTTTAATCTTAACCGTTGATGTAATTGATCTGTACCGTTGGATTTGGGGAGGCTCAACTATAAATAGAGGCATCTCCCTTCATTGTAAATCACTTGAGTTTTGGGAAGCAATAAGAATTCTTGAGAGCATTCACTCAAATTTCTCTCCTCTTGCGTTCTTACTCTCGTGGTTTGTTCTTATTTTATTCTTCGTCTATCTTAGGTTTTCAACCTTTTTATTTTAATTTCTTCATTTTTCAAATATGTATATTTATTCCTATCTTTTATACATTTGATTATGTATTTTATATATTATAATATTTAACCTTTTATATAGTTTATTTTCAAATATATATTTTCTATGCATGTATATATATTATATTATCATTTCATGTATTTTGAACTATTGCATTATATTTTTATAATTTGTAAATGTTCTATTTATTCATTTTTGTGTATGTCATTTATCTTATTTGTGCATAGTTTCATTTTTTTATATGCTATGTTTAATTATTTCTTTTATGTGCTATTTTATGATATATATTGTTGTATAATTTTTGCATGTATTATGTTTTTCTTTTAGTTTACTCATGTTTTTATTTGTTTATTATCTTATATTTACCCTAGTATGATTTTTTCATTAAATGTATGTTCATGTTATTTAGTTTTGTCTTAATGATATTATTTATGCTTGTATGGAAATGTTAGAATATTTTGTACATCTATGCTTCATGATGCATTAATATGTCATCCTAAAACGTCATTTAAAATAATATTCCGAGGTTTATTTTTAAAAAAAATAGAAGGCAATGCTTGATGTTTGGAAACTTCGAGAAAGGTAGTGCCCTAACTTACTGGGTTGCGACTTTTCTCGTTGAATTCGAATAGTCAAGCACCCTTCTAAATGATTTTGAGTTTTCAAAACTTAAACAATTATTTCGTGATTTCAAAACATAGTGTCCTAACTTACTGGATATGACATTTTGTTGTTTCGAGATAGAAATTTTCGAAAGACGAGCTTAGTTTCGAAGGTTTTAAAATGTTGCGTCCTAAAAAGACGAGCTTAGTCTCGAAGGTTTTAAAATGTTGCATCCTAACTTACTGGATGTGATGTTTTGACTCATTTTGAAATAAGTGAGCCTTAATTTTCAAAATTGAGACCTTCTAATTAAAAGAGGTTTGCATCTTAAAACTTTCAAATTTCCAACATTAAAAACACTTGATAATCAATTAGGTACCAATTTTTGGGCGTTACAAGGGTGCTAACCCTTCCTCGCATTTAACCGACTTTAATCTGTTTTCTCGACTTTCAGAGACCAAAATTAATGTTTTAAAACAAAACATTTTATAAGGTGATCCAATCACACCTAAAAGATTGGTGGCGACTCCCGTTTTCGTTTTTCTTAAAGTCGATTCCCATTTTTCAAAACTCGATTTAAAAATGGTTTCGACACATATTAATATTAAGATGATGATATTAATACATAAATGTAAATAGAGGTATAATACCTAAAATATAAATATATAATTATATAAAAATATATATATAAATAGATAAATAAAAACTAGATAAATAATAAGAGAATAAATAGAGATGAAAATGTAATAATGGTAATAATACTGTAGTAGTAATAATAAAAGAATAATAATAATATATTAAATAGCAAAAAAGTAACAATAATTAAAAATGATAATAGTAATAAAAATAAAAATAATAATAATAAGAAATTTAATAAATAAAGTTATAAGAAAATAATATTTAAAATAAAATAAAATAGCAAAGATAATATAAAAATCAACTTAAATCTAAAAAAAGACTAAATTCGGAACAAAAAGGAAGTTTTGGGGCAATTTTAAAAAGAAACAAAGAGAAAAGGACTAAAAAGCGATATGCGTGTAACCTGAGGGGACCCAAAGCGCAATATTCGCTCATCCTAAAACGCAGTGCAGGGTATAGGACAAGATCACAAAACGCAACAAATTTTGGGGCCAAATTAAGAAATATTAAAAACTTAATTGCGAAAACATAAAAAGGCGGAAGGGCCATTTGCGCAATTAGACCCTTAAGTAAAAACACGGGGATCCTTGGAGCGGGTCGGGTCAACACGCGGGTTAGCTCAAAACGACGCCGTTTTGGGGTTAAAAGGCAGCCCCCAAAACAACGTCGTTTTGGAGGGCTATAAAAGGCCAATTTTTTTTTTAAAAAAATCATTTGCAGCATTTGAAAGAAAAAAAGAATAGGGGGGAGAGAATTCTCTCTGGCCTGAGCCCAGCTCCGGCCTTGGGGCACCGCCGCAATCCGCCGTCCTTCGTCGCCCGCCACCGTCGCCGGCCACCATGAAAAAATAAAAAGGTACATTTTTTATTTTTTTTTGTTTTCTTTATATTTTATATAAATATCTATATGTATTTGCTTTTTTTATTTAAAAAATAAAAATAAAGGAAATACGCGTACATATATTCAAAGGAAAAAAAAATAAAGAGAAAAGGAAGTAAAAAAAATCAAAACCTCTACGTGATGAATCTTTTTGATTAACTTGCTATGTTCTTCCTTCGGATCTGTTTTTTGTTTAAATCTATTTTTTGTATTGATGAAAAGTGGCTGAAATCTACAATGGTTTTAGATTTGGCTTTTATAGCCTGTTTACAAGCTGTTTTTTCTATTATTTTTGCTGTCTTTTCTTCTTTTTGGCTTTTGCAGGTGCAAGTGGAGCAAGCGAAGGTGCTGCAGGGCGGTGGGGCAGGTGGTGCCAGAGCAGCGGCGGCAGAGGGTGGTTGAGGCTTGCGGCTAGGGTTTTTGATTTCTGAAAATAGGTTGTGGGCTAGGGTTTGCATATTGGACCTTGGAAATTGGGTTTGGTTTTAGTTGTTTGGGGTGGGTTTGTTAATTGGTTTTATTTTATTAAGCCCGGGCAAATTAAGGGTCTTACAACCCTGATACAAGGATTCCATTTATCAGAGGTTGTAGCACCCCAAACCCAGCCCAGAAGTTATGGCCGGATCCGGCATGCCACATCAAAAACGTAAAAAAAAAAATCCATTCTAAGTCCAGAAAATTGTACTTAATGTTCAAAAGATTAATTCATTAAGGGTTAAAGTGAATGGAAGTTGTGCACCAGGTAGGAAACCGAAAAGAGGTGGTGAGTCTATCGGATCGCTAAGTACCAAGCTCCTTCGGATCCAATCCTAGACATGCATACCGCCATTGCCACACCTTAACATCATGGATATTTCTAGGAAACCGATTTGATTAAGTCATTTTTAGGAAAAGTAATTAATTTTGGAAAATACTTTCATTGCGGAAGCTTTGCTTGTTGTCGTGTTATTTTGAAATCAACTGTTGTTTTTGAAAACTTGCCCTAAAGCTATCCAGTTTCAACAGTTAAAATAAGTAATACCTATCTTAGTAATACATATTAAAACCATCAAAAATAAATAAGCGGCCTTATTACATTTAAAAGCCCAAAACCTCAAACGTAATTAAAAGGATGTCCAGTTCACCAGAAGAAAATCAAACTTTCGAGCGGTGGCCACTCAATTCCCTCATAGCTCCAAGCCCACTATGGTTGGGGATTTCTGCGTGGATGAAAATAAAACGGGTGAGTTTGGGGAAACTCGGTGTGTAAGGAAAACCCATTCAAAGCCCAAGTCACTCAAGCCTATTGGGCCTAAGCCCATTCAGTAATAAGTGGTACTAGGCGAGCCCTTTTCAAATTACAATAAACCGGGCCTTAGCCCTTATTCAGATAATGAAGATGGCCCATAGGCCCATTTCAAAATACATGCAACATCAATAACATATGCAAGCCCATTTGGGTAATAGTGGTCTTGGGCGAGCCCTTTTCAGATTATAATAAACCGGGCCTTAGCCCTTATTCAGATAACAAGATGGCCCATAGGCCCATTTCAAAATACATGCAACATCAAGTAAACATATGCAAGCCCATTTGGGAGACTACTCAACCCACCAACCACTACACTCCACCCGTACCAGCCATACACTCCATGTGGGGAATACCTCAACCCACCCAACCCAACACTCCACGATTCTTGCAGCTTTCACTGCTCGATTATCAAAGAATTGAGGCAAAGCCTCCAAGACGTGGACAAGCCACTTTCAGTACTTCCTCCGTCAATATCCCAGTTCCATGCATCAGATAATAACAACATGGCATGCAGTAAATAACAACAATCAAACATGCATTTAGGTCAATTTAACCCTAGGGGTATTTCGGTAATTAATCTCCTAGGGGTAAAACTGTAAATTTTCCAC
Organism: Gossypium arboreum; assembly: GCF_025698485.1. Lineage (NCBI taxonomy): Eukaryota > Viridiplantae > Streptophyta > Magnoliopsida > Malvales > Malvaceae > Gossypium > Gossypium arboreum. Next base: position 12,517,617 of record NC_069076.1, on the reverse strand, counting down.
TTTTAAAGGTATTTCAGTAATTTATCTATTTTAGGGTTTTTCATGCATTTTCTTACTTTTCACGTACTAACAGAATCACGTACCGAGGGTTCTTACCGAATTGGGCCCGTTGGCCCATCATTCCAATTTTGGCCCATTAAGCCCAAAAATATCGAGGGCACATAAATCATGCACTTTGCAATCCAAATTTTGCAGCTTACCAAAAACATTAATCGATTTACCTCACGAGCATTCACACACTCGCAAATCTACAAAATACCGGTTTTCGGCATTTCGGCTTTTCGACTTTTGCCGATCTAGACTAAGAAAGAGGGTGTTAGTTACACACATTTTTTATGACGATATCTCGATTTGAGATCCACACACGAACCGCCTACAATTGGATTACTAACACGTTAATCTAACTATTCAAATACAAACTACGTATTAACCCCTTACAATATTCGGCCAACCACACCTACAGATCATAGTAAGCTTATAAGAAATCAATAAGCAACCCATTAACAAATTTTTGTCAATGTTTACCACATAATCATAATTTCACTGCAAGCTGTCTTCTTGAGCAACAGTCACTAAATCATTTATAACTGGAGCTACGAGACTCCAAACCAAGTTCCGTTAATTTTCCCTAAAAATACACTCATATATCTTATATCCATAAAATTTTCAGAATTTTTGGTTTATCCAATCAATACCAGATTTTTCTCAAAGTTTCCCATGTTTCACTGTTTGACTAATCTGACCACTCTTCATTACGAATCAAATTTCTCATTGTACAGAATTTAAAATATGTTCTTGTTTACTTCATTAGAAACTAGACTCAATAAGCTTTAATTACATAATTTATTCAGCTTCTAATTCATCTCCCACAATTTATGGTGATTTTTCAAAGTCACGTTACTGCTGCTGTCCCAAGCAGATTTATTACCAAATCACTCTTTCACACATACCTTGCATGCTTGTTATTTAAACATGTATATCACCAATCAATCATCACATATCTATGATTTTACTTAAGTATAATCTCCATTTCATCATTTTAAAGCACAACATGTTAGCTGATTTTTCCCTTTAACATCTAAGGCACATGCATGCTCATTTGTTTGGCTCAACTTCACCTATCTTCCATTTTCATCAAAAGAACATGAAACAACAACCATTTCCTTCATTTTAATTCATGACTAAATGCTCACAACACAACTAAAAATCAAAATATACTTCAAGAGTTAAGGTAGAATCAAGAAGAACTCATGAACCTCAAAATAGAAGCAAGGTACCAAGAACTTACCTTCAATTTTCCTCCTCCTAATGACCGAATACTCAAGAGCTTTCTCCTCTCCTTTCTCTTCTCTAACTTTCAGCTATGATGAACAAAGATGGACAAAACTTTGTTCTTTTCACCCCTTTTTCTTTTAATAAAACTTCATATTTCATCTATTTAATTCTTTAATACAAAAGACATGATATTCTTATCATGAAACATTTACCTAACCCATTATCATGAAACACTTACCTAACCCATTATCATGGAACATTTACCTAACCTATTATCATGAAACATTTACCTAACCCATTATCATGGAACATTTACCTAACCTATTATCAATTTGTATCAATTTGTACCATAAATTATGGATATCAAGTGTACATTTTGTCTACAACAACATGATGGTTGGCCACTTCATGTAAAATGGGAGGTTTGTCATGCAAATCCTCCTATTTTGCACTCCTATTTATTTGGCCACTTCAATTTAGCCTATAGCATTTTCAAACATTTCACATAGGTCCTATTTCATCATTTCACCCCCTTTTTCTTATGGAACAAAAATTAACTAAAATTGCCGGGTTCTATCTTAAGCTTGGGCTTTCTAGAGGCCCACTAACATAATTAAACCTATGCCAACATTCACAGGATTCCCGAAAATTGGGGCGTTACAGAGGTAACTTCACTTTTGAGTCATCAAATTCAATTATTGTTGGCTACTCTAATTGAAATAGATATTTCTTTTGTAGCTACAATGCCAGTGTATCTTTATCCCTTCTTGAACACCATGAGCAATGAAAAGAGCTATGAATGTCTAAGGATTACCAGCTTAGGTGTGATCGGGTCCCTAGCAAAGGTAGCTTCACTTAACACCTTCTGTTCTTTTTTTTCATGTCAACTTCTCGTAGAAAACATGCATACATACATACATACATACATACATAAAGGTCATGATGGAGTTGATTTAAATGTTTTTTTCCCCAGTTAATATGATTCGTACTAATGTTGATGGAGTTTTGGAACTGTGCAGGTAGAGGATCCAGAAGTGATAGAGTACCTGCTTTCTACTCAAATATTTCCCAGTTGCCTACGCTGCATGCAGGTTGGCAAAACATTGTAAAGAACAGTGAGTCACTGCACTTTCTTCTAATATACAAACCTATAACTGTTGCTTCACTTATTTCTTCACTCTTTTTTTTTCTCCTTTTTACGTTCATACTCATGTCATCTAATGTTAACAACAATGGATAAGAACTAAAACGATGACTAGTGACTTGAGGTTATACTTAAAAGAAAGATACTATTTGATTGGAAAGTTACAATTTTGACATTATTTTCAGGCCCTTTCTGATAAATTTTGGGTTAATATTTCATACCTATATTTGGTTTCAATATTTAATCCAATACCTGAGTTTTCTTAATAAAAACGGGTGAAATACAACGAGAGGATCGTAAATTTAAACCAAGTTTTCAGTCTTCGACAAAAAGACAAAAAGTAATCAACTCGTGGCTTGACTCTCTTTTTTAAATCCCTAGTGGAGTCGCCAAGCTATCAAAACTATTTTTTGAAAACGGGGTCAACTTTGATTTTGAAAACGGAAACGAACATAGGAGTCGCCACCTATCCTTTTTATTTAGGTGTGATCGGATCACCTCGTAATTTAAAAAGTTTAAATTTATTAAAATGATGATTTTTGGTCTACAAAATCTAAAAAAAAGGGGGTTTGAGAGTCGGTTACTCACGAGTAAGGATTAGCACCCTGAGCTTAGTTTCAATATTTAGTTTAGTACCTGACTTCTTTTAAATTGATTCTTGAGTTTTTTTTGTCTTATATAAATACTTACGTTTAACTTCAATGTTCAATTTGAGACCTATAGTTTTTTTTTTTACTAGAGCATATATGTGAAATATATTATTGGGCCACATGATGTTTAGTTTGGATACCAAATTAAATAGAAACGAAACTTAGGTACCAAAATAAATATTAAAATCAAATATAAGTATTTGTACAAGACAAAGAAAAACTCGAATATAAAAAAAAACTTAGCTATCAAAATTGAACATTAAAATCATATATAAGTATCAAATTATATATTAACCTTAATTTTTCTGCCTTAAAAAAAATATATTACAGGAAAAAATTGTACACAACTATGTTACTTGGATTCTAGGGTTAGGGAAAAAAATTCCAGGGTAACTTACTTAGACACCATGTGATATTGTGACTATAGTGTATTATTCTACATTTTCAGTGTAAAAATAAGAGCAATGAAATCTTAAGAAGTCCATGAAAATGAAACTAAGGAAAAAAGTAAACATCTTTGGGAATAAACCAATGAGCTTATAAGACATATTGTAATTTTCAGCATCATAATTGTATCATCTATGGCGTTACTATATCTTAAAAATGCAAGCTTCTTAGTTATATTCTTGATGCTAATATGTTTAACATTATCAAGTATCATCTGCTAATACAATAATGGATGATACAGGTGTCCACATTTATAATTTACAGAATCTTACAAAGTGAAAAAGGGTTCAAGTACTGTTTCATTCTTGCTGAACGATATCTCTCAGTATCCCAATGTTTGGGGAAATTGGTTGAAAACCTTAGTGAAGATGATGCAGAAAATATGACTTGCCTCATCAGAAACATCATCGGATGTTACCTCAGGCTCTCCGAAAACGAAAGGTTAGCTAAAAACACACGTCTTAATCTTACTAGTTCATTGTTTAATGGATGAAACTCCGTGTTTAGGACAAGGCCACAATTGTCAAGCTACGTTCCATGGAAGTTGTTAGATCGCAAATATGCTAACATCGTTCGGGTAAGCTTTAAAACTTCATTTCGTGCATATGAACACATGCGAATTAGAATGGTTAAACCCTAAACCCTATACTTGATATTCAATTCCTTTTGCAGAGTGATCCAAAGGCCCTTGCTAACCTACGACAATTGGTTTTCAATTTAAGGACCAGCAAGAGTTGTACAAACCCACTGTTCCGAAGAGCCACCGACTAGCAGTAACTCACCAGGGCCGTCCATTCCATGATGTTTTCCTTATTCAAACTTGGCAAGACAGTGACAGGGGAACATACAATAAACAATAACATAATTTCCCCACATTATCATGTGTATTTATAGTTAGGAAAAATGTTTAACTGCAAGATTAGCCCTCAAATTGTATGACATGTTCTAATTGGACCTGTAAATATTTTTGGCTAAAAAGCTATAGTTACTTAAGTAGAAATAATAATATGCAGTTTGGCATCTTGACCCGCGTTTTATTTCATTTTATTGAATTAATTTGATATAAATAATTAGTTAAATCAATTTGTTGATACTGCTGCAGATTTTGCTAACAAATTTGGCTTGCTTGCGAGTGCGTACACACACAATATACATATATTAGTTATCTTTAAAATTTGAGTTTATAACAAGACCTTTAAAAGTAGATATATGGTGGTTAACGTACTCAAGACCAAGATAGTATTAATTTAAACCTAATTTAATAACGTGGGCCCCACACGAGTAAACTACACGAACGTGTGGAGAATATTGGACCAAGTTGTGTAATCTACATGGCCAAGGCCATTTCTAGACTATGTGGGTCGCATGGGCATTTAGGCCCACATAGGCCCGTAATATGGGCATTGGCTCCAACTTCACTGTTTGACTATTAAGGTTGCACGGGTCACTCGAGACGACTGTGGACCTTCTGTTGGGTTGGTAAGCGTACCTGGATCCTTAATCGATAAAATGACTATTTTTCCCTTATGTGGTAGAATGACTATTTTTCCCTTATGAGGTAAAATGATTGTTTTGCCCTTTTATGGTAAAATGACTGTTTTACCCTGTGTGATGTATTTTTATATTTTAGCATGCTATTGTAACTGTATTGAATACATGTGTAATATTATGACATGTTGCATGATGCATTGCATGGGGATGAGTTTTTATATGATTGGAGGAAGTGTACTGTACTAGCAGCTCTGCTGCAAATCACTGATGGCTCTAAGCCTATTATTTTGGCAGCTCTACTGCAAATACTATTTAGTGCCGCAATCGGTGCTACATTTAGTGTAGGGATGGGTGGGTTGATTTTATCCCCTAATGGAGTGTAGGGTTGGACGGAGATGGAGTGTAGAGGCTGGACGGGTAGGACTAGCATACTGTTTACTGTTACTGCAATGGGCTAATGCCCGAACACATGGCTGTTTCTGTATTGAGATGGGCTAAAGCCCAAACTGATATTGTCACTGTTACTAAAAAGGGCTTAGGCCCAGACTGTGTTTGTTTTCTGACTGTTTGCTTATATGGGATTACACACTGAGTTTTCGTAAACTTACCCATCTGTTTAATTGTACAGGTAAACCCCAGCCTTAGGCGGATCTGTGCTGCGAGGGACTCAATGATGGCTACACAACTGCACTTGCTTTCTTATTTTATTTTTAATTTATAAGTAATTTAATTTTGGTATTTGTTTATGTAATAATGCCTCTATGGATTTTAACTTAAATTTGGGTTTTTATTTTTTTCCTTGGTTTATAACTGCTAGCAGTAGGAAAAGACGCATGTTTTAAAAAAGATAAATGTTTTTCCCAAAACACCACGTTTACGCGACATATTTTAAAAGCTTTCGCAACAAACAATGTTTTAAAAAAGTAATAACAATTTTAATATGATTAGCATTTTGCTAAACGACTTGAGTTTTTAACTAAACGAACCTCTATAAGAACACACAAAGAGGATAAGTTGAGAATGAGTTTTTACAATATCGTACTTTGCAAAAAACACTTCAATGTGACATCGCCAGACTCGACCATAACGTCCAGGCCGAGTTTGGGGTGTTACATTTAGTGGTATCAGAGCCAGGTTACAAAACTCGACTGTGGATTTGGGTTTCTTTCAAAACTTAGAAATTCTAAGAGAACTGTTTCAAATGATTTGAAGTATTTTGAAATGTTTTACTGAATATGTGGTACATTGAGTCTCCACACCGATCCTGTAAGTTCTCTCTGAAAACTGCATTTTGATTTTGACTGAAACTGCCATAGGTAAGATTATTGAGACTACTATAGGTAGTACTGCAAACTCTTTAGTAGTGTATACTGAAACTGTAGTAAATCGGTAGACACCGATAGACACTGCGTTGTGCGGAAATAAAACTTTATACTTTTGAGACTGTCTCCATAAAATATTTGTTAATAAATACTGGAACTGTGAACTGATTTGTGTAAAACTGTTAATAAGATAAAACTCAATTCAATAGTGAGCACCAGAGGTACTCGTGGAAAGGGTACAAGAGGCCGCGACAGAGGCCGTGGAGGTTCTCGAGCTGGGTTTTAATCATCTGGCCGCATGCTTAATGTTGTAGCTTGTGAGGCACCAGTTTCACCTGTGACTGAGATTGGGCCTCATGATCGTGCGGTTAGGGACGACGCACTATAGTCTATCTATAAGCTGTACTGAAAGCACTTAAGTTAAATGTGGTAGTATTTTGGTGCTAGAGTGCGCAGCGGGAGCGTAGTGGTGTAGTCTATGATATGCGACTGATCTAATGGTTGGAAATTTCGGGTATGAAATTTTTTTAAGGACGGGTAAATTGTAACGCCCCAAATTTTGGGCCTAGAAGTATTAGGTCTTGAGCATGGGAACAATTAGGAGGTTGCACATAAATGTTTAATTGTGGAAGAAAGTGACACATCTGCATGTCTGCTTAAATGATTAAGTGTCTTCGGAAGTGTCTGAGAAGTCTTGGGTTCAAACCTAGGCATGTGCAAAAGTTTTATTTTTAAAAGGTTTAAACCATATCTCTAGTTAGTAGGCTTATAAATAAATGTGGGTAAAACATGACAGAAAGGGCCTGGTGGTCTAGGGGATAGGTGGCGTGTGGTAGTTACTTGAGGTTTGAGATTCGAATGCTGGTAAGTCCATGGAGGTGTTTTATTTTACTTTTGGCCATGGGAGAGTTTTAGTTTGACCAAAACTTTTGTGTTATAAGAGTGTAGGGAGTTGTGGCTGAATTTTAGGGGATTGTTAATGGAATTTCGGTTGTTAAGGGGATTTGGTGAGTGATTTGAGGAGTGGATTAGGGAATGGGATGAGAGAACTGAAATTGAACTCTGTTTTTCCAAAATTTTGGACTCTCTTTCCAAATTCCTAAAGGTATAACGGCAAAGAAAACTTTTCCCTTAACCGAAATCTATTCTTCTTGAAATTCGGCTTTACCTTGTTTTTCTCTTCTTCTCTCTAAAATTTTCGATAACTGGGTTCTTCTCTGTCATTTTTCATTTCGCTCTCCCTTCTGCACTTTGCTATTTGTTTTCTTCTTCCTCAAACCCTTCTCCTGTGCCGAGTATGTGTTAGTTGTGTTCTTGTTCTCTAGCCGAACCTTTCATCAATTTTGGCTTTGAGCTATTGGTTTCTCAAACTTCAGTTGATTATCTCATGCCTATTGATTCTGGTATTGATTTTTGATTCTTTGATCTTCTATTTTTCCCTTTTGGTTTTGACCCTTCTTAATGCAAACTTTCTCATCCATTGTTATTAGGTTGTTTCTTTTTCATTTACCCTTTCTGCATCAACTCTTTCCATACTGCCCTGCCGTTTTTAGGTGCTAATTTATACTGCGACTTTTCGGTCGGTAGGTGGTGTTTTTTTTTTGTTTCAATTTAGTCATGTGATATTGGTTAATGAGTGTTTCAGTTTGATTGCAGAAATTAAAAGTTATTCAGTTTCAACAGTTTGAGTGGGCGTGTCTCGGTTGTTGAAATGTGGTATGTGAATGCGGTAAAGTAAGTATTTTGTGTTGAGTCATTTTAAATTCGTTAGACATATAGTTAATCGTTTGTTATGATTGAACTCAGATTTGGAAGGCTTGAGGACAGAGTAAGCGGTTCATAACCAGGTGTGTAATCACACTGCCACAATATTAAATCAGCAAAAGCTGAAATAGGGAACTGTCGACGCTATACGAGTGTGCGCTCACTCATGTGGTAACCGAATGAAAAGGCACCAGCATTTAGATCATAAAGGCCACCATGAGCGATTTCATGGGCTCAGGCCGTTTTGGGCCATTTTAGGCTGAACTGGGCCATGTGGGTCCCACGTGTATGTGGGCCCCACATGGATAAACCACACGTACGTGTGGAGAATATTGGACCAGGCTGTGTAATCTACATGGACAAGGCCATTTCTGGGCTATGTGGGCCACACGAGCGCATGGGCCCGTAATATGGGCCTTGGGCCCATTTTCACTGTTTGACTGTTAAGGTTGCACGGGTCACCCGAGATGATTGTGGAACTTCTGTTGGGTTGGTAACCGTACCTAGACCCTTAATCGATAAAATGATTATTTTTTCCTTATGAGGTAAAATGACTATTTTGCCCTTATGTGGTAAAATGACTGTTTTGCCCTTATGAGGTAAAATGATTGTTTTGCCCTTTTATGGTAAGATGACTGTTTTACTCCTATGTGATGGATGTTTATATCTTAGCATGCTATTGTAACTGTATTGAATACATGTATAATATTATGACATGTTACACGGGGATGGGTTTTTATATGATTGGAGAAAGTGTACTGTACCGGTAGCTCTGCTGTAAATCATTGATGGCTCTAAGCCTATTATACTGGTAGCTCTACTAAAAATACTTTTTAGTGTTGCAGCAGGTGCTACATGGAGTATAGGGATGGGTGGGTTGATTTTATCCCCACATGGAGTGTAGGGTTGGACGGAGATGGAGTGTAGAGGCTGGATGGGTAGGACTTGCATACTGTTTACTGTTACTGCAATAGGACAATGCCCGAACACATGATTGTTTCTGTATTGAGATGGGCTAAAGCCCAAACTGATATTGTCACTATTACTAAAAAAGGCTTAGGCCCAAACTGTGCTTGTTTTCTAACTGTTTGCGTATATGGGATTACACACTAAGTTTTTGTAAACTCACCCATCTGTTTATCTGTACAGGTAATCCCCAGCCTTAGGCGGATCGGTGCTGCTAAGGACTCAATGGTGGCCACATGACTGCACTTGCCTTCTTATTTGATTTTTAATTTATAAGTAATTTAATTTTGGTATTTGTTTATGTAATAAGGCCTCTATGGATTTTAACTTAATTTTGGGTTTTTATTTTTTTCTTGGGTTTATTACTGCTAGCATTAGGAAAAGACGTGTGTCTTCAAAAAGATAAATGTTTTTCCTAAAACACCTCGTTTACACGGCATATTTTAAAAGCTTCCACAACTAACAATGTTTTAAAAAGTAATAACAACTTTAATATGATTAGCATTTTGCTAAATGACTTGAGTTTTAAATTAAACGAACCTCTATAAGAACACACAAAGAGGATAAGTTGAGAATAGGTTTTTACAATATCGTACTTTGCAAAAAACAGTTCAATGTGACATCGCTAGGTTTGGCCATAACATCCAGGCTGGGTTTGGGTTGTTACACTTAATGATATTATTATTTGTATTTTTATAGTCTGTAGCTTCTTACCCTGATACAAGGATTCCATTTACTAGAGGTAACTTCACTTTGAGTCATCAAATTCAGTTATTGTTGGTTACTCCAATTGAAATAAATATTTCTTTTATAGTTACAATGCCAGTGTATCTTTATCCCTTCTTGAACACTATGAGCAATGAAAGGAGCTATGAATGTCTAAGAATTACCAGCTTACGTGTGATCGAGTCCCTAGGAAAGGTAGCTTCACCTACCACCTTCTGTTCTTTCTTTTCATGTCAACTTCTTACAGAATATATACATACATACATAGGGGTCATGATGGAGTTGAACTAAATGTTTTTTTCCTAGTTAATATGATTTGTACTAATGTTGATGGAGTTTTGGAACTGTGTAGGTTGAGGATCCAGAAGTGATAGTGTACCTGCTTTTTACTCAAATATTTCCCAGTTGCCTATGCTACATGGTGGTTGGCAAAACATTGTCAAGAACAGTGAGTCACTGCACTTTCTTCTAATATACAAACCTATAACTATTTAGGACTAGGCCATAATTATCGAGCTACGTTCCATGGAAGTTTTTTTATCGCAAATATGCTAACATCATTCAGGTAAGCTTCAAATGTTGGAATCATAAATTAAGATATTATATAAAACTTAAGAAATCATAAATCATGATCTATTTGTCATGTCAAATCATCAAGAACAAGACAAGAATAAAGCTAGATGCGGAAGTGTACCTAAATTCATCGATTTCTTGAAATCTACATATATTGGGGTTTTGATATTCCAAATTAGCACACAAGAGATATTGAGAAATTGACTCTCTGTTTTCTAAAGATGAGATATTAGCCCTAATTCCCAATTAGCTCATCATTAATTAGAAATTAATTAGAAATTATATATGTGATGTCCATATTTTCCAACATCAAAACTTCATTTCGTGCATATGAACACATGCAAATTAGAATGGTTAAACCCTAAACCCTATACATGATATTCAATTCCTTTTGCAGAGTGATCCAGAGGCCCTTGCCGACCTATGACAATTGGTTTGCAATTTAAAGACTAGCAAGAGCTGTACAACCCACTGTACCGTTGAGCCACTAACTAGCAGCAACTCACCCAGGCTATCCATTTCTTGATGGTTACCTTATTCAGTCTGGCCAAGGCGGTGACTGGGGAACATACAATAAACAATATCATACTTTCCACACATAATTATTTGTATTTATATTTAGGGAAATTGTTTAATTGCAAGATTAGCCCTCAAATTGTATGATATGTTCCAATTGGACATGTACATATTTTTGGCCAAAAAGCTATAGTTACTTAAGTAGAAATAATAGTATGAAGTTTGGCATCCCGACCAAGTTTTATTTCATTTACTGCTTCAAAAAAAATTAATTTGATATAAATTTGTTAAATCAATTTGTTGATATTGCTATAGACTTTAGTAACAAATTTGGCTTACACATAATATACATATATTAGTTCTCTTTAAATTTTAAGTTTATATCAAGACCTTTAAAATTAGGTAAAAGGGCGGCTAACGTATTCAAGATTGAGAGAGTATTAATAACCTAACTTAATACGTAGAATTGTAATTTCATAAACATTTCAAAAGCGGAGTGGGCAGATTTACGCCAAGATCGAATCTAACCCATTCCCAAAGATTTTTTTTTAAATTAACTCAATTTACCCTGATCCATTTCGAACCCAATTTGAAAAAGGATTCAATGCTAAACGATTGTATCAGAACATGTAGATTTTGAATATTTTTCATCACTAGGTAAACCTTTTAAAGAAAACTATTATGGGGTTTGTTACCCTAAATAGGGTTAATAACTACTTGTGTCTTGGTTTGGCTTCAATATTTAATTTGGTACTTAAGTTTTTTGTCTCAATTTGGTATCTGAGTTTGATTTTAAAGTTCACTTTGGTAGCTCATTTTTTTTTTAATTTGATACTTTAGTTTTTCTTTGGCCCATTTAAGAACTTGAGTTTAGCTTCAATATTTAATTTGGCATCCGAGTTTTTATTTTTTTCCCAACTAAATACCCCCGATTTTTATAACTAGAGTACATATGTCGAACATTCATTAGGTTATTTGGTTTCGGTATGAAATTGAGCATTGAAACCAAACTCAAATACCAAATTGAATATTGAAATCAAATTCAAGTACTAAAATACTTTATTAACTAGTCCTAAATAATGCATTTGTCACCATTCACAAAACGAAAAAACTCAAGAAAGATTAAAAAATAAATTAAGAATATGAGAGTGTGTGTGTGTGTGTGTTTTGAAAAAAAAGGTACGACTATCTTGTTTTTATCATTTTCTGTTTGGTTATTTCCTTGTACAACTTATACTAGTAAATGCGGTACCAGAAACATTATTATTAGAACAATAAGAAGAATATCACCCCCTAAGTTTCAATATTTCTGTAACGTATTTTCTACTCTCTCTCTCTCTCCCCCTATCAAAGGAAATGGTTTCAGATGCGACAACTCCATCCATAATCCAACCACTCCACCAAAAATAAATAAATCACTACGAAGTTAGTGACGTGTTTGCTTCAAATCACCACCAATAATTAGAGACAATATTTTTTGTGGCGAATTTGGTGGTGTTTTCAAAAACACTGGTATCCTGTTAGTGACATTCATAAACAACATAGTATGCGAAAAAAGCGCCACTAATATATTATTTTATTGTAGTGTCTATTCTAATTTATTTATTTGAGAAAAGATATATGAAATTAATTTTATAGAAAAATATATTCAGTTAATAATAAAATAAAATACTATAAGCTTCAAAAAAATTTTGTAGTAATAAATGAAAAATAAATTTATAAGGACAATTTAGTGTAATGCGTTTAGATAATCTTCAATTTCGTCAACTAAATATCAAAATTTTATATTCACCAAAGGAATCAAATAGAGCAATGTATCATACTGATTACTATACCAAGTAATCTTTTATTACCAAAAATAATTTCACATTATCTAAACTAAAGTCTCTTCCAAAATAATTATGAAAATAAAATAATAATTTTAAAAGTCAAATTCAACAAAGAACTATTTATTATATTTAAAAAAGTTTAAATGGACAACTTTTGTTATCTAAACGGGAATAACAATATAGTTTGGTTTATTGGGACTTAACTCTGTTTGTATGGTTGCTATTGCAATATATAATAGGAACATAGGTTAATACATTCGAAATTTGACCCAAAACCAAATCCAAACCAATCTCAAATATATACTAAAATAAATTTGACCCGACTAAATACATTCGAAACCTAATTTGAAAAATAATTCGACCTTCACCAATCAAATTGAAACAAGTTGATTTCAGATTCCTTTTCATCCCTAGCTGAGCCTTTAAAATAAAACACTTATGGTTTGTTGTCACAATAGGTTAATACATTTATCACCATTAGCAAAACGACAAGTTTGTGAATACGAGTTTGAGTGTGTGTTTAGAAAAAAAACGCACAACTCCCTCGCTTTATCATTTTTTGTTTGGTTATTTCCTTGTGCAGCTCATACTAATAAATGCAGTATCTGAAATTTTATTGCTAGAAAAAGAAGAAGATATCACCTGGAGTTTCAATATTTTGTAACGTATCTTCCAATCTCTTCTCCCATCCCTCGTCGGAGAAAATGGTTTCAAGTGCGGCTGCTCCAGCCACTTCCAACCCTCCTGCTAGAGTCAGATATTTGATTCGAGGGCTTGCTTCTGAAGAAACCCGAGAGCAATCACTTGATGTTCTTTGCAAGGTATCAGACACTTTATTTTTTCTTTTTTCTTCTTTCTTCTTAACTACCTTTTTAGTTTCTGAAAAGAAGAAATTCATCAAATAACTCAAAACGCATAGAAAAAGTTAGAACATGGTAATATACAAAATAAAACACTAATCAATTTTGGGTTCTTTATTTTATTTTTGATTTAATAAAGGAATATTGTAGAATCGTTCTTAATATTTCAAAATATTAGTTGTCATATTTTTTTAAATTTTTATAATCAATATATTTTTTATCAAAGAATATTTAAGAAAATTCCATAATTAATTTCTTTGAAATCTTGAAAAAGGCGAAATTCTAAATAAATTAAACGTTCATATAACTATGAGTTAGAGTAATAAAGATTTTAACAACCTAAATACATACATGCATGTATAGATAGTGCTTTTTTTTTTTTAACTTTTCAATTTCTAAATTCTAAAAAATGGCTGCTCATTTGTAATCTTTTCTTCTCTCTACAGAATAGACTGGCTTATGACAATTTGGCAGTGCTGTTATGGAATTCTTTTGGTATTATGAGTGTCCTTTTGAAGGTAGGTCTTGCTATATCATTCTATGTTACTTCTAGAACATATTTGAGCATGGGTGGAGGTTCAATTGAAGGGGAAAAAAAAGCATATTTACATCATATACATCTAGATTTCAATTTCAATGTTCTAGGTATATAGGTTGGAATTGTTTTATTGAAAATGAGTTACATTTTTTAAAAGGGTAAATCAATTTGCAAGATAAATAATTTATTTTTTATTATTTTACAAATTATTTTCCACCTCAAACTTTTTTTCACGAAATAAACATAAAAAATACAAAAAAAAAAATTTCCTGCAGATACGAAGCCACCCTAAATTTTCATCCGTAGAATAGTCATATTCATCTACCAGACCAAGTTAGTCTCTAAGAAAATCATAAACTTCAAAGCTTTGTTGATAGATACATTGGTCACACCAATTCTGTAGTAAATGGATTTATGTAACTGTTCATTATTCAGATAATAACTTCAGCTTACCGTCCACTGTTATCCGACGGCCTTACTGAAAATGTTGTAACACAAGTCTGCAATGCTATAGCCCTTTTCCAGGTCCACTCTTCTACTTTCATTTTCTTTCATTTTTCCTTTTATATGTTAAGAATCTCAAAGGTGAGCTTGCCTTTGTTTTAAGGTTAGTAAAGTTAGTATTTGTAGATTATATTAAATTTCAGTCGTATGAAAATCATAATGACATCATTCTTTGTATTTTTATAGTGTGTAGCTTCTCACCCCGATACAAGGATTCCATTTATCAGAGGTAACTTCACTTTTGAGTCATCAAATTCAATTATTGTTGGCTACTCTAATTGAAATAAATATTTCTTTTGTAGCTACAATGCCAGTGTATCTTTATCCCTTCTTGAACACCATGAGCAATGAAAGGAGCTACGAATGTCTAAGGATTACCAGCTTAGGTGTGATCGGGTCCTTAGCAAAGGTAGCTTCACCAAACACCTTCTGTTCTTTTTTTTCGTGTCAACTTCTCTCAGAATACATACATACATACATACATACATACATACATAGAGGTCATGATGGAGTTGAATTAAATGTTTTTTACCCCGGTTAATATGGTTTGTACTAATGATGATGGAGTTTTGGAACTGTGCAGGTAGAGGATCCAGAAGTGATAGAGTACCTGCTTTCAACTCAAATATTTCCCAGTTGCCTACGCTGCATGGAGGTTGGCAAAACATTGTCACGAACAGTGAGTCACTGCACTTTCTTCTGATATACAAACCTATAACTGTTGTTTCACTTATTTCTTCACTCTTTTGTTTTTTTTCTTTTTCTGTTCATACTCGTGTCAACTTATGTTAACAACAATGGGTATGAACTAAAACCGACATGACTAGTGACTTGAGGTTATACTTAAATAAAGACATTATTTTATTGGAAAGTTACAATTTTGACATTATTTGGAGGCCCTTGCTGATAAATTTTGGGTTAATATTTTGGTTTCAATATTTAATTCGATACATGAGTTTTATTTTGTCCCAATTCAATACTTGAGTTTGGTTTCAATATTTAATTTAGTATCTAATTTCTTTCAAATTAATACTTGAGTTTTTCTTAATTTGTCTCGTACAAGTATTTATGTTTGACTTCAATATTCAATTTGGGACCTAAAGTTTTTTTTGTCACAATCAAATACCTATGATTTTTTTACTAGAGCACATATGTCAAATATTTATTGAGTCACATGATGTTTCGTTTGAATATCAAATTGAACAGAAGCCAAACTTAGGTACCAAAATAAATATTAAAATTAAATATGGGTATTTATATAACACAAATAAAAGCTCTCAGTATAAATAAAGCTCAACTATCAAAATTAAACATTAAAGTCAAATATAAGTATCAAACGACGTATTAAGCTTAATTTTTTCTGCCTTAAAAAAACTATTAGGGGGAAAAATTGTACACAACTATGTTACGTGGATTCTGGGGTTAGGGGAAAGAAAAATCCGGGGTAACTTACTTAAGACACCATGTGATGCTGTGACTACCGTGTATTATTCCACATTTTCAGTGTAAAAATCATAGCAATGAAATCTTAAAAAGTCCATGAAAATGAAATTAAGGAAAAAGGTAAACACTGGGAATAAACCAATGGGCTTATAAGAGATATTGTAATTTTCAGCACCATAATTGTATCATCTATGGCGTTACTATATCTTAGACATGCAAGCTTCTTAGTTATATTCTTGATGCTAATATGTTTAACATTATCATCTGCTAATACAATAATGGATGGTACAGGTGTCCACATTTATAATTTACAGAATCTTACTAAGTGAGAAAGGGCTAAAGTACTGTTTCGTTCTTGCTGAACGATATCTCTCAGTATCCCAATGTTTGGGAAAATTGGTTGAAAACCTTAGTGAAGATGATGCAGAAAATTTGCCTCAGCTCCTCAAAAACATCATCGGATGTTACCTCAGGCTCTCCGAAAACGAAAGGTTAGCTAAAAACAAATGTTTTAATCTTACCAGTTCATTCTTTAATGGATGAAACTCTGTGTTTAGGACAAGGCCACAATTGTCGAGCTACGTTCCATGGAAGTTGTTAGATCATAAATATGCAAACATCGTTCGGGTAAGCTTCAAAACTTCATTTCATGCATATGAACACATGCAAATTAGAATGGTTAAACCCTAAAGCTTATACATAATATTCAATTCCGTTTGCAGAGTGATCCAGAGGCCCTTGCTGACCTACGACAATTGGTTTGCAATTTAAGGACAAGCAAGAGTTGTACAACCCACTGTACCGACGACCAACCAGCGAGCAGCGACTCACCCGGGTCGTCCATTCCATGATGGTTACCTTACTCAGACTGGGCAAGGCAGTGACCGGGGAACATACAATATACAATATCAATACCCCATACTCGTTAAGATATTACCCTATAGAACTGTACTGTAGGTGTATAGGGATGGCTATGTAGGCCAAAAACAACTCCGTAATGGCTGCAAGTTAATTACCCTTAATATTTTATGTTTACAGATACAATGCATAATCTCTGTCTTGCCTATATCTATATGGAATATATATAAAAAATAAATTTGAATATATCGGTGTTAGATGACATTGAGTATTACAGGCCAATCACTTGATTTTGATGGAGACTATATTATAAAAGTCTCAATGGTCATAGGAGACTTTGCGCATGGTATTAATAATCCGTCGCCATTCACATTGATGTTGAATTTGTTATTTTTCAATTTTAATCAATTTGTCTTCACATGAGTTTCAAGCGGTAGATTTCTGTTTTTTTTTTTTTTTCAATCAAGATTTTACAGTTTTCAGCATTTGCAATAAATGCTAACATACTACCAAATGTAATCATACCCCCAACTAAAATAACCCACACCCAAGTACAAAAACTAAATTTAAACTGATAACTGCAAACAATCACCTAGTAGAACCCCAAAATCCCTTCTGTTAAACAACCCTCTAAGCAAAATACAAAACTAACACAAAAAACCTCATAACAGCATACCAACTCACATGAACGAACATAACAACATCACTCCAAAAATCACCACCACGCCTTAAACATACCAAGCCTTTTCATTCCTGCTGCTGCTAATGTATCTGCCATTTCAATGCCATTCGGCTTTGCTTTTGAAAAAGTTACCTCATGCACACAGGCTAGTCTCCTTTCCAAATCTGCAAATGTAGCTTGTTGTGACCAAGGTCTCCTGTCTTTATTCAATAACCAATTATATGCCACCAGTGATCCATTTTCACCAATAATCGAGCCAATTCCACTCCACCCTATCTCAATTATTACATCCAACGCAATAATTACAGCTCCTAATTCAGCTGAATCTGCATCAATGGCATCGCATGGTCCCAAGAATAAAGCTCTTACAAGTTCATCCTCATCTCTCAGCATACCTCCACAACCCATAGCTTCCTCAGTTGCCATTCCGCTTACGTTATACTTAGCCACCCATGAGGAGGATAACGCCAACCCAGTGTAATAGATTTAGAAAACCTACACTTGGATGGACATAACCACCATGATCTTTCTTGTACCATACATTCATCAAAAGCAGCTATTACCCACAACAATGCTCTCATCTTGGAATGAAATATCAGCGTATCCATCGACAACACCTTTCTTTCAAACACCATCCCGTTTCTACATTAAAGTCTCCTCCAATAATCCATAGACTTGAAAACTGGTTTCTCAAATCTGTTAACATCCCTATAAAGTTCTTTGCTCGGACACATTTTTAGGAGTGTAATAGGTCAATTTTGACCTGGGCCTGAAAAAAGTAAAACCAAATAATAAAAGTCCAAAAAAATTTTATAGTCCATTACAAAACAAACAACAGGCCCACTACCCATTCTAGCCCAAATTACATTGAACAGCCCAATTTACAATAAACCCAAACCTAAGACCCAAAACATAAAAACCCTAAGCCCAATCCTATGGCCCAAAATTAAACTAGTAGAATGAAACCCTAGCACCCCATGCTAGTCACCGCTACTCCCTCGTATTGTCACGTCACCTCCGTACCCTCCACGTTGCCACCACCGCACACCAACATGTACGGCCTCCGTACCTCCAGAAGAAAACGACAGTAGAGAAAAGAAAAAAAGAGCAAAAAACAGTTGTAATGAATTTCAGCTATAAAAGCCACTATACAAATTTTGTAACCTTTTTTTACGGACAAATTCGAAATACAAAAGGAAGAGGTTTTGAAATAGATTCAAGAATCAAAAGGTCTTTTTCATCTTTTTTATTTTTTATTTTGTTTTTTTCAAAAAAAATAAACAAATAAGTAGTTTTTTTTTAACCTGTCGATCGAACTCCCCCACCGTCGAATACCACCGACATCCGAATGCCTGAACCCACGTGGGTTTTGATGGGGTTGTAAAAAGGGGACGAAAGCTTTTGTTTTTATGTAGTTTTTTTTATATATTTTTTTATTTAAAAAAAACAAATTTGAAAAATTTTTTAAAAGGAGAGAAGAAGGGAAAAAGGTTGAAAGCTCTCTTTTTTGCAGCTCTGGCCACGGTGAAGCTGCGGCGGAGGCCTGTCCGCCTCTATGGCCGAACATAGGTTGAGAGAGAAGAGGGGAGAGCAAATTTTTTTTTGAATGAGGGTTAAATGAAGGATTAAAAAAATTTTGGGGCTTAAATAAGGGTCACTAAACGGCACTGTTTTATCAGACTTTCGACATTTAAGACATTAAGTAATCAATTAGGTACCAATTTTGGGTGTTACGAGGGTGCTAATGCTTCCTCATACGTAACTGACTCCCGAATCCATTTTCTCAAATTTCGTAGACCAAAATTATTGTTTTAGTAAATCAAAATATTTTATTAAAACAACCAAATTACGAGGTGATTCCATCACACCTCATGAAAAAAATATTGGTGATGACTCCAACTTTCTTTTTTTAAATAAAAAGTCGACACTGTTTCTTTTCAAAAAATGGTTTCGACAGCTTGGAGACTCCGCTGGGGACCAATATTAAGAGAGTCAAGCCGTAAATTGATTATTTTTTGTCCTTTTGTTGAAAATTGGAAATTCGATTTAAAATTACGATATTTTCATTTCATTTTCGTGGTTTGTGTCATTTGATATGTTTACTTTTGGATGGAGTCTCTTAGTATACTTTCGTGCATCATATTACATATCCGCTCGGCTATACCTTTTAAGTGAGAGTGAGAAACTATTCCTTCGTGAGGTCTTCACCTCCATGCAGGATAGTGGATCGCTTTTGGGATACACCCGTACCTATGTCTTCGTGAGATTTTCATCTCAGTGCAGCCATAAGGAAATGTATTCCCCTGAACTGAACTCGGTCTGTATAAGCCTATAATGGGTGAGGATCGAGGTATCTACCGGTTCAGGTACCCTTACCTTAGAACCGAACCTTATATAGTGAGCCCTAAGAGCCTGCCCTAGGTAGAACCACACCAAACCCAAGTAGTTACCCGAATAGGTGTTGTATTTGTTGTTTATTTCTTCTGTACTGACGTGTTTTGTTTTGTTTTGTTTTTGATTGTATTGCATTGCATCATCATAGAAAAGAGGTGTTAATTCACATTTAGTTACTAAATAGAGAGCTTGTCATGAAAAATGGATTTCTTGATAAAGTGGAATACAATACGGCTATCCGAATATGGTCCGAAAAATACAACGAGAGAAGGGTGATAGTCTGATAGAGGAATACACGACTTTGTTTCATTGCTCGAGGATTCAAGCCAATAAAGACTATTCAAAAGCCGTTAATGTCTCAACTTTCTTAAAGAAGCTAACAAGTCTCACGGGCAATAGGTCGCAGCCTGAATCAAGCAAAAAGGAGCTAGTAGAGGTATCTATTGAAAAGTTCACGAGATTTGATCTTAACATCAGCATATGAAGAAAGGGATCGATGTCTTCGCCTGGAGTATGAGGGCAAGGCCGTATATGTTTTCGCTTTATGTAAAGAGATTTGTTTTCTAGAAAAGTTGTTCTAATAGAATTGAATTCAAAATCAACGCCTCTCTTTCTTTTTGCATTCATTCTATGCATCTGCATTACATTGCATCATATGTATTAGATTTTCACAAAAGGACCCTAATTGAGTAAAATTATTTTAGTTAATTTGGAAACTGAAAAAAATCCACCAACTAAACATTGTTACGGTACGCACGCCAAGAAAAAAGTTATGGATCAAAGATTAGAAAGGTTAGAACAACTCCAAAGAGAAATTGAAGAGCAATTGCAAGCACAAATACAATAACAATTGGCTAAAATTCAATAAGATATGAAGGATCAGATGCTAGAATCCCAAAGAAACATGATGAACTAATTAACTAATTACTAACCGGTGGGCTAGAAAAAGGAAAGAATCATGCGGTTAATACCGGAGATGATAATGAAGATCCTCTTTACCCCCAGGTTTTACAGACACAACCCGAGGTGTACCCACGAAGGTCATCTGTTACAATCAGGCCACAACAGTTTCAGGCTGGTGTTTCGGCACTGATGAACTACCAAACATGCTCAGGCTCTAATCCAGGGGATAACCCAACTAATTTCGTTGTCTCGGATCTTGATGATATAACAGAAATAGAAAGGGTAAGGGTAGAGCTCCCGAAACAACTTGAAGACCGATGCAGATGGTTAGAAGAAAAATTCAAAGCAATAGAAAGTGCTGATTATCATTGTGGAATTGATGCTAAGGATTTGAGCTTGGTTCCGGAGCTACTACTTCCCCCCAAGTTTAAAACACTGGAGTTTGAGAAATATAACGGGACGAGTTGTCCTGAAGCTCACATCACCATGTTCTACAGACAAATAACAGGGTATGTCAATAATGATCAACTATTGATTCATTGCTTCTAAGACAGTCTGGTTGGGGCAACATCCAAATGGTACAACCAATTGAGCCGTACCAAGATCAATTCATGGAAGGACCTAGCACAAGATTTTATGAAGCAATATAGTCACGTGACGGATATAACCCCTGATAGAATCACTTTGCAGAACATGGAGAAGAAACAAAATGAGAGCTTTAGGCAATATGCCTAAAGGTAGAGGGAAGTTGCCATACAAGTCCAGCCACCTCTCTTAGAAAAAGAAATCACAATACTTTTCATCAACACTTTAAAAGCTCCATTCATCACTCACATGTTAGGAAGCGTCACTAAGAGTTTCGAACATAGTGATGACAGGCGAAATGATTGAAAATGCAGTGAGAAGCTGTAGGATAGATGCGGGGGGAAGCACCAAAAGATCAGCCCTAAGGAAAAGAGAGAATGAGGTGAATAACGCAAGCATATATAACAAGGGTTATTCGAAACCAATCACTGTGAGTCAGCTGAAGATAGTAACCACTAGCCATCAAGGCCCCCCAAGACAAGAATCCAATACAAGAAGAAATACAGAAAGACTACAGTTCACACTCATACCAATGACGTATAGGGAGTTGTATCAGAATTTGTTTGATGCACACGTGGTATCCCCTTTCTACCTAAAACCTATGCAACCTCTATTTCCTAAATGGTACAATGCAAATGCTCAATGTGAATACCATGCAGGGATCACCCGGCATTCAACTGAGAATTGTACCACATTTAAAAATTTGGTCTAAAGGTTCATAAAAATGAGAATTGTAAAGTTCGACGACCTATCAGGACCAAATGTGGCAGGAAACCTGTTACCCAATCATGCTGACCAAGGGGTAAACGGGATAAATGAAGGTAGGAGTAAGAAAATCAAATGTGATGTTGCGAAAGTTAAAACCCCTCTAAGATGGGTTTGAAAAAAGATGGTAGAAAGGGAATTAATCGTACTGGATTCAGAGGAGAGATTTGAAGGGATGAGGAACTATTGTGAGTTCCATACTAGAGAGAGGCATGAGATCCAAGAATGCATAGAGTTCAGGGCCTTAGTGCAATACCTGATGGATAATAAAGAAATTAAATTTTATGAAGAGATCAAAGGCCCAGAAGGAATGTTGAAAAATTTGAACATCAACGCTATATCCGAAGAAAGAATTGGAGAAGGGAATTTGTCAAGCATCTGCCCTTACATACTTGGGAATGTTTTAAACAATGGGACTGTGGAGGAGATCCTTGTATTTTTTAGAGCTATTTTAGAGTAATATTCAAAACACGCCTGTTGCTTTAAGCTTAGAAGCAATAAGAATTCTTTTGTAAAATAGGCTTATGCCCAAAATCTTTATTTTAATAAAATGCATCTTTGCTATCATTTTGAGCAAATATTCTTTTATTCTTTCCATTTCACACTATACAAACAATTATTCTTAGATTCTTTTATTTTTTAGACTTTCTTTCAAATATTCTTTTATTCTTCATTCATGATCATATTATACAAAAAATTATTCTTAGATTCATTTATTCTTTGGAAAACTCCTTCAAACCTACAATAGGTCTCCAGATATCAACGACATGAGCGACGCTGCTACTGACTTAGAATCTCCTTTTGAGCAAGATATGTATCTAGAGGGATCTTAGGACTGTGAAGATGATAGAGATTGTGACCTACCTCTTGATTTGTTAAGGATGGTAGAACAAGATGAAAAATAGATCCTACCTTACAAAGGGTCAGTGGACATTGTGAGCCTAAGAAAGAGGTGAAGATCGGGACCTATATCACCATAGAGACAAAGTGAGATGTCATTGAGTTATTTTAAGAATGCAAAGATGTTTTCGTATGATCATATCAAGATATGCCTGGGCTGCTAATGTTGGAACGCCGGTGCCTCCAAGGCGCAGTGGAAAAATAAAATAATTAAAGATATTCTGGCGATCCAAACCATGGATCCATGTGTAAGGAACGTATCGGGGTGATAAAAGGTTTCGAAATTACCGAAACTTCAATCTGAGTAGACAGCGACGCCTAGGCAACAGGAATCCTGAACCACTATCGAACCAAGCCGCAACCTTTCTGATGTCGACCTCTACGTAGTCCACCCAGTTGACAATGAACGGTGGAAAAATCTCAGAAACTATTTCAGTGATTTTTATGCTTAACGGCTGCTAGACCCTTTAGCATAGTTTCAGGCTTATTTATATATTATTTCTTTAGGGTTTTTACCCTTGCCATATATAACACCCTTTTAATTGGTATACCTTTTTTTTAATAAATATTAATTCATTAAAATTAATCTGAACATAATAGTCACCATTAAAATAAATATAATAATGTTTTACCGAAAATCATAATTACATTAATTATAATAAAGATTTCGGTAAGCTATATTTATTTAAACTTATATACGAACCAAATTCATATACTAATGAAATTATGTTCTGATTATGTGTACAACATCCTTGTACATATAGTATGTTCAACAATTTGATTGCCCAATTAAATTAATTCTATAATTAATTAAATTCATCTGACAATCAGAATACAATACCAACTATGTTTTACTCCGTTCATTTCAACCATAGGGTGTGACCCTAAAGGTTCTTGTAACGTTAGCAGTAATATTAGAACGATTCTAATGTTACAAACAATGAGTGGCATCTAGCAATGTATCATTGCTACCTAAGTTACGAGAAGTCATGATTCGACATAACCTTTTGTGATTAACCTTTCATGCATTAATACTTAAGTCCTATATCTTTGGAATGGACACAAGTCATGGAATAGTCACACTTGCATAGTCCATCCCATGTTTCTTGATACCTTAAGTGAACTATGATACACAAATAAGTATGACATCTCATATCAACTTATTTGAGCATGGCCATGCATTTCTAGTCTCACTCAATCAAGTGGCCTAAGATATTACTCCCATTATGTAGGAGGGACTTATCCTATATTGATCAACCATATCCCTCTACATAGATTGTGGTATATCCAACATCAGTCTTTATAGAACAACTAGTTATGATGTTTGTTTGACTATATCAAAATA
This sequence comes from Gossypium arboreum, assembly GCF_025698485.1. NCBI lineage: Eukaryota > Viridiplantae > Streptophyta > Magnoliopsida > Malvales > Malvaceae > Gossypium > Gossypium arboreum. Next base: position 12,493,137 of record NC_069076.1, on the reverse strand, counting down.
TACAACTCACGATGTTGGGATAATGATGATCTCAAGTATGAGGATCATATACATATTAATCACTATGAGTAATGTTATGACAATTACATAATAATCCAAGAAACATACTCATAATAGGTCAGTCCAATATGTTGTTCTCTAATACACATATTCATGCATTGATTTTGACACTCCATATCAATGACAACTCTTTATCATTAATCAACTACATGTTAGTCTTAATGCATTATTGTTGCCCTAGCCAACAATAATACTTGACTAAGGATCTTTTAAGAATAATCATATTATTCTCAGGACATTATTATAAAACAGTTTATTTATGTACACGTAAAAGAACTGAAATAATAATGGCAACGCCTTATATCAATAAACATGATAAATCAAGTATGTTATTACAACCATCTCGTGATTGATCTTTGGGCATACTCTTACAATCTCCCACTGGCACTAAGACCAATCACTCATATATCTAATACCAAGTGACTTAGTGTGACGATCATGCTTCATTGTGTCGAGGCTTGGTCAAGGATCAACAATGTTATCATCTGTAGGTACTCAGCATATCTCTACATCCCCTCGATCGATAATCTCTCGAATAAGATGGTAGGGCCTAAGTATATGTTTAGATCGCTGGTGAGATCTGGGTTCTTTAGCTTGTGCAATAGCTCCATTGTTATCACATCGAAGTTCTATAGCATCTGATATGCTAGGCACAACCCCTAGTTCGGTAATGAACTTCTTGATCCAAACAGCTTCTTTCGTTGCCTCACTAACTGTAATATACTCGGCCTCTGTTGTAAAATTGGCTATTGTACTTTGCTTTGAACTCTTCCAGCTCACAGCACCACCATTAAGGCAAAACACAAAACCTGATTGTGATCGAGAATCATCCTTGTCGGTTTGGAAACTGGCATCAGTATAACCTTTTACACTTAACTCTTCCTCACCTCCATATATTAGGAACGTATCCTTAGTTCTTCTTAAGTACTTAAGGATAATCTTGACTGTGGTCCAGTGACCTTCACCGGGATCTACTTGGTACCTGCTCGTCATACTTAAGGCATATGAGACATCTGGACGGGTACATAACATGGCATACATGATAGATCCAATAGCAGAAGCATATGGAATTTTACTCATGCGTTCTTTCTCTTGTGGAGTTGAAGGACACATTTCCTTCGAGAGTGAAATACCATGTCTCAGAGGTAGAAATTCTTTCTTAGATTCTTCCATATTGAACCTTTTCAATACTTTATCTATATATGTACCTTGACTTACCTAGTAGTCGTCTTGATCTATCTCTATAGATCTTAACTCCTAAGATGTAAGTGGCTTCGCCCAAGTCCTTCATAGAAAAACAACTTCCTAACCAAGTCTTAATAGACTGTAAGGTAGGTATGTCATTGCCCATGATAAGTATGTCATCCACATACAATACCAAGAATGTGATTGTGCTCTCACTTCCTTACTAAAAACAAATTCTCTCTCTAGGAAGACACCAGTCCGAGCAACAAACACTTTGTTCTCAGTGGGATTAAAGAAATAATATCCTTTGGTTTCTTTCGGATACCCCATAAAGATACACCTTTCATATTTGGGTTCAAGCTTAGTAGATGTCTGACGTTTAACATAAGCTTTGCAACCCCAAATTTTCATAAAAGACATACTGAGACGTTTCCCAGTCCACATCTCATATGGCGTCTTTTGAACCGATTTAGATGGAACATGATTTAGTGTGAAAATAGCTGTTTCAAGTGCATGTCCCCAAAAGGAAGCCGGTAGATCAGCATAACTCATCATGGATTGAACCATGTCTAATAGAGTTTGATTTCTTCGCTCAGAAACTCTATTCCATTGAGGAGTACCAGGAGGAGTAAGTTGTGAGACAATCCCACATTCCTTCAAAAGATCATCAAACTCTAGACTCAAATACTCTCCACCTCGATCAGATCGAAGTGTCTTAATAGTTTTGCCTAGTTGATTTTGTACTTCATTTTTGAATTCCTTGAACTTTTCAAGGGTCTCAGACTTATGGCGCATGAGATAAACATACCTATATCTACTGAAATCATTAGTGAAAGTAATAAAGTGGTGAAATCCACCTCTGGCTTGTGTATTTATTAGTCCACATACATATGAATGTATTAAGCCTAATAAATCACTAGGTCGTTCACTTTTACCAGTAAAAGGAGATTTAGTCATTTTTAATAATAATCAAGATTCACATACTTCAAATTGTTCAAAAACAAATGAATCCAAGAGACCATCTTTATGGAGTTTGGATATGCATTTCTCACTTATGTGGCCTAAACGACAATGCCAAAGATAAGTTTGATTTGAGTCATTTATTTTAGATCTTTTAGTATTTATGTTGTAAATGGGATTCATTTGATCTAAAATATAGAAGCCATTAATCAATTGTGCCAAACCATAGAAAACATTATTGAGATAAAAGGAACAACAATTATTCTTAATTATTATCTCAAAACCAATTTTGTCTAAACAAGAAATTGAAATAATGTTTTTAGTCAAACTGGGCACAAAATAACAATCCTCTAAAATTAAACCAAGTCCACTAGGCAAAGATAAAGTATATGTTCCCACTAATGCAAAGCAACTCTTGCTCCATTTCCAACTCACAGTCCACATCTCCTCTAGCCAAAGTCCTACTCCTTTGTAGTCCCTGTACAGAAGTACAAATATGAGAACCACAACCAGTATCTAATACCCAAGAAGTAGTAGTTGATAAATTAATATCAATAACATAAATACCTGAAGCAGACGTTCCGCTTGCTTTAGCCTTCTTGATTTCCTCAAGATAGACAGGGCAGTTCTGCTTCCAATGTCCAGTCACACTACAATGAAAACAGTTTTCTTCCTTAGACACCCCACCTTTTGGTTTCAGTGCAACCTTTCCTTTTCCAAGATTGGGCTTACCTTTGCCCTTAGGCTTTGTCGGGACTTTGGCCTTTCCCTTGCCCTTATTGTTATGGACCATCAGTATGAGCTTGGGTCTAACCTTTTTCATATTGCCTTCAGCAGTTCGTAACATGCTAAGCAATTGTGGCAGAGTCTTATCAATTTCATTCATATTGAAATTAAGGACAAACTGGCTGTAGCTATCCGGCAACAATTGTAAAATAACATCAGTGGCCAACTCTTGGCCCAATGGAAACCCAAGCTTAGATAGGCTTTCAATATAACCAATCATCTTAAGGACATGAGGTCCTATTGGGCTTCCTTCAGCCAGCTTACATTGGAATAGGGCCTTAGAGATATCGAACCTCTCTTGCCTTGCTTGCCCTTGATATAGTTCTTTCAAGTGCTCGATCATATCATAAGCAACCATATCCTCATGTTGCTTTTGAAGCTCAGGATTCATAGTGGCAAGCATAAGACATCCAATGTCTACCATATCATCGAGATGCTTCTTGTAAGCATCTTTATCAGCCCTCGAGGCATTAGCAGGTGGTTCATCAGGAAGAGATTTTTCAATGACATATAATTTTCGTTCTTGTTTGAGGACAATCCTCAAGTTACGGAACCAGTCAAGAAAGTTCAAACCATTCAATTTGTCCTTCTCAAGGACCGATCGCAATGAGAGTGTATTAGTGTTTGCAGCCATAATATATCTACAACAATAAAATATGCGTGTGAATAAATTTACCAAGTTTATATCAATCATTAAAAGGACTTTATTATATGATGTTTCCCACTATTCTATTTCAAAATTAATAACCCTCATATATTAATTTCAGAAAGACTTTCTTGAAAGTATTTCTAGTGGGTCAAGGGTCTATATTTCACCTCCTCTTAAGTCAGCTTTGGCTTTACTCTCAAGATTATGGTTATTTAGGTAAGCAACACTTGCTAATTACATCATATGTAACTCCTACAATTTAGTGAACAACTCTTGTTCTAATCATCTTATGATTTATCCAAATTACTTGCCTCTAGGTTTCTAATCCTATTAGAGTAACCTAGTTAAGTCATTAACCAATTTTTAACCAGCGAATATCACTTGTTTATTCTTCGCGTTTAACCAAGATAAATACTAGTACTTCGCTTTGGCAAAACCTACATAGTATTGATCGAGGCCTTAACGAGGGCATAAATTGGAAGGCCATGTTGACTTAATATTTTAATAGAGGGATTTTATTAGAGTGTTACATCTTACCAATTATGGTCTACTTTAGTCTATTTAATCTTTTAATTGATCTCATCAATTAATGGGGTTTATTATTACCAAATTTGTATGCTTTAGACATCCATAGCAACTCATACATGAATAAGTAAAGCAATAAATAAATGCAATAGTTATAGCCCATAAACTATGGTGGTTCAACCCAAGCCAATGGGAGAACCAAAAGGGAACCTAAAGGTGTAAGCCGTTTCACAAGCTGTCGATCCACACTAGTCGGCCCATCTTCCTTCTCGTCTAGTCCACAGCAACTTTTACAGATTACAAAATTCAGAAACTCGTTTTACATACGAGGGAGTAAGATGAGAAGAGAAATACAAAAGAATAGTAGTAAGGCACGACACGCAAGCCGTATTTATAAAATTACAACCTTTTATCAAATGGGTCATCGGGCTATAACTATGCATTTCAAACACCGTGCATTTCAAAAATAGCATATATCATTCAACGTTTTTGTCAAGTGAAATATTAAAATATCCTTTCAACCTTTTTATGGCCTATTAAGTTCTATTTATTACAAAACATACTGGAAGATGATGGGGATTTAAGGCGGTCGAAGGGAGCGGGCTGAAGGCCCTCGACCGTAGCCGCCTGATCCCTATCCTCCGAGGTGCGGGAGCAAAGCCCCCTGCGGTATGGACTAGGGGTGAGGGGCCAGAGCCCCCGCAGTACAAACAGCATACCCTAGTCGAATGAAACCTCACGATTTGATAACTTTTATCAACAGAATCGTGTTTTTAGGATTTTAATCCTTGAGGTTTCATATCGAAACAACACTTTGTTCCACTGGCCAGTAAACTCTTACTGGAAATTGTAAAATCACCGCTACATCATAACAGATTTATTAAGGTTTACAGCAATAACATAAAACCGAATAGGCCATAACACCATAATTAACATTTAATAACTTATTGAAGGAACAATTATTAGATTCTGCTTAAACGATTTAAACAGAAAAACATAATAAAATTAAAACATGCATCTCATACAATTGCATCACCCAAGTATTTAAACCCGAGTCCATATCACACAAGTGGCTCTGATACCACTATTGGAATGCCGGTGCCTCCAAGGCACTGTGGAAAAATAAAATAATTAAAGATATTCCGGCGATCCAACCATGGATCCATGTGTAATGAATGTATCGGGGTGATAAAAGGTTTCGAAATTACCGAAACTTCAATCTGAATAGACAGCGACGCCTAGGCAACGGGAATCCTGAACCACTATTGAACCAAGCCGCAACCTTTCCGATGTCGGCCTTTACGTAGTCCACCCAGTTGACAATGAACGGTAGAAAAATCTCAGAAACTATTTCAGTGATTTTTATGCTTGACGGCTGCTAGACTCTTTAGCATAGTTTTGGGCTTATTTATATATTATTTCTTTAAGGTTTTTACCCTTGCCATATATAACACCCTTTTAATTGGTATACCTTTTTTTAATGAATATTAATTCATTAAAATTAATCAACATAATAGTCATCATTAAAATAAATATAATAATGTTTAACCAAAATTATAATTACATTAATTATAATAAAGATTTGATAAACTATATTTATTTAAACTTATATCTGAACCAAATTCATATACTAATGAAATTATGCTCGATTATGTGTACAACATCCTTGTACGTATAGTATGTTCAACAATTTGATTGCCCAATTAAATTAATTCTATAATTAATTAAATTCATCTGACAATCAGAATACAATACCAACTATGTTTTACTCCGTTCATTTCAACCATAGGGTGTGACCCTATAGGTTCTTGTAACGTTAGCAGTAATATTAGAACGATTCTAATGTTACAAACAATGAGTGGCATCTAGCAATGCATCATTGCTACCTAAGTTACGATAAGTCATGATTCGACATAACCTTTTGTGATTAACCTTTCATGCATTAATCCTTAAGTCCTATATCTTTGGAATGGACACAAGTCATGGAATAGTCACACTTGCATAGTCCATCCCATGTTTCTTGATACCTTAAGTGAACTATGATACACAAATAAGTATGACATCTCATATCAACTTATTTGAGCATGGCAATGCATTTCTAGTCTCACTCAATCAAGTGGCCTAAGATATTACTCCCATTATGTAGGAGGGACTTATCCTATATTGATCAACCATATCCCTCTACACAGATTGTGGTATATCCAACATCAGTCTTTATAGAACAACCAGTTATGATGTTCGTTTGACTATATCAAAATATACAACTCACAATGTTGGGATAATGATGATCTCAAGTATGAGGATCATATACATATTAATCACTATGAGTAATATTGTGACAATTATATAATAATCCAAGAAACATACTCATAGCAGGTCAGTCCAATATGTTGTTCTCTAACACACATATTCATGCATTGATTTTGACACTCCATATCAATGACAACTCTTTATCATCAATCAACTACATGTTAGTCTTAATGCATTATTGTTGTCCTAGCCAACAATAATATTTGACTAAGGATCTTTTAAGAATAATCATATTATTCTCAGGACATTATTATAAAACAGTTTATTTATGTACACAGAAAAGAAACTGAAATAATAATAGCAACGCCTTATATCAATAAACATGATAAATCAAGTATGTTATTACAACCATCTCGTGATTGATCTTTGGGCATACTCTTACAGCTAAGACATGTGGATACTGTTAAGGCTAAGAATATCTTAGAAGAGGTCCATAAGGGTGTCTGAAGAACACGCGCTAATGGTTTTACAATGGCCAGGCAAATCATGAGGTCCGGGTACTGTTGGTCCACCATGAAAGGGGATTGCATCAGTTATACCAAGAAATGTCGTAAATGCCAAATTTATGGAGACAATATTCATGTGCCTCATTCATTTCTTCCTGTTATGACTTCTCCATGGACTTTCTCTATGTGGGGCATGAATTTATTGGGCTGATCTTGTCAAAAGCTTCTAACAGCCATTGATTCATCTTTGTGGTCATCGATTACTTCACTAAGTGGATGAAGGCTGCTTCATATGCCAATGTCACAAAGTCGACTGTTATCAAATTCCTAAAACAAATAAACAAACAAAACAATAAAAAAGATCGTGGGGAAAATGATTGAGACTTGTAAAGATTGGCATGAGAAGTTACCGTTTACCCTCTATGCTTATTGAACGTCTGCCAAGACCTCTACCAAGGCAACTCATTTCCCTTTGGAGGCAGTTTTACCCGTCGAAGTTGAGATTCCTTCCCTTCGAGTCTTGTTAGAGTTGAAGTTGGATGAAGCAGAATGGATCTAATCTCAGTACGATCAGCTAAATTTGATTGAAAAAAAGAGGTTGAAAGCTATCCGTCATGGTAAAATGTACCAAAAACGAATGATTCAAGTTTACAACAAAAAGGTTCGCCCTAGAGAATACCATGAGGGAGACCTAGTATTGAAAAAGATCCTTCCCATACAAAAGGACCTCAGAGGAAACTGGATACCAAACTATGAAGGGCATTAGGTGGTAAAGAAGGCCTACTCTAGATGAGCGTTGATGCTGACTAGGATGGATGGAAAGAACCTGCCTAATCCTATAATTCAGATTCAGTCAAGAAGTACTTCACCTAAAAAGGGAAGGGCAATGCGAAAACCCGCAAAGGGCGCCTTGAGATCAAAAGGGCTTTGAGTTGAAAACCCGAAAAAAGGGCGGCTCAAATTTTGATCGAAGGTAGGGCATGCGGTGGTCTTGCTAAGCCTGAACTAACAAGGAAAACGTATGTTACATCCTGGGGCATTGAAAAAGTACTCTAGATCTCCTAAACACATGATGAGCTCAAAACAGTCCTCAAGAAATTTGTACAGAGAAGCTCAAGCTGGGATATCTGGGGTACTTATTTTTCCCCTCACCTATTTTGTATTCCAGCAATGTTTGCTTTCTTTGATTAATCCATTCTTTTCAGATTTTGTTCCTGATAAATTTTAGTTTTGTCCATCATTATGATCTTTTTCAAGCATTTTGCATTGAAATAACGATTAATAGACTAATAAAACTTTCACAAAAAGAGTTCTGCATATTACTCTAGAAGCTTCTAAATAGTACAAGAACCTGAAACAGGACTATTATTTAGAACTCATCAAACTTAAAGATTGGGAACATTGGAGAAAGAATAGTCTAAATTGTGACTATTTCTTCGGATTTTCTGTCAAAGATACCAGCTAAACAAGAAGGCATGGTAACACATAAGTGATAAAACCTCGATGAACAACGAGCAATGTCAACCCAAGCATTAAAAGGGGATCATTCTAAAAAAAATTGACATTCTGCATACACATCTGGTCATGTTACCCAGAGATTGGTGTAACAGATCAATTGATTGAAGAAGCCACAGATCTTATACCCCTGAATTGCAGTAGGATACAGGTCCTATACCCTTGAGCTGCAGTGGGATGGATTGAAGATGGTACAAATCCAATACCCCTGGGTTGCAGTGGGATGGATGGAAGAAACCACAAATTTTAAGAAACCACAAATTTTATCATCTTGAAGTTGCAGTGGAGCAAACCAGCTGAGCAAATGGTAATTATTTCTTCAAAATTTCTGTCAAAGATACCAGCTGAGCAAAGAAGGCAGGATAACAAATCAGTGATAGAACTTTGATGAACAATGAGCAATAACAACCCAAATATTAAAAAGGGATTATTCTCATGACATTCTGTATTCATGCTTTATATCATTCATACATATCTAGTTAGGAGCATTTGATTCGTTCTGATCATAGTATCCTAATCATTTGGCATAAGCATAGGCCCATGAAATTGATTCTACAGGTCATGTCCCCCAAAGGACGATGTAACAAGATCGATGAATCCACAAATCTCATCTCTCTGAAATAGCAGTGGAGCAGATTGAAGTCGTAGATCTTATCTCCTTGAAGTTGCAATGGAGTAGATCGAAAATGGAAGATCTTATCTTCCTGAAGTTGCAGTGCAGCAGATAGAAGCCACCAGTCTTATCTCCCTGAAGTTGCAATGGAGCAGACTGAATACAGTAAATCTTGTTTTCCTAACATTGCAGTGGAATAGATTAAAGCTAAAAATTATGGCGAATCTTATCTTCCTAAAGTTGCAACGGAGCAGACTGAAGACAGCAAATCTTATTTCCCTAAAGTTGCAGTGGAACAAATTGAAGTTACAAGTCGCAAACCTTATCTCCCTAAAGTTGCAGTGGAGCAGGTTAAAATTACCAACTCTTACCTCCTTGAAGTTCCAGCGGAGTAGATCAAAGCTACAAATCTCTTCTCTCTGAAATTACATTAGAGCAAATCGAAGCCACAATCCTTATCTCTCTGAAGTTGTAGTAGAGCAGGATAAAAATACACAGACCTTATCTCCTTGAAGTTGCAGTGGAGCAGGTTGAAATTACCAATTCTTATCTCATTGAAGTTTCAACAGAGTTGATCGAAATTATAAATCTCTTTTCCCTGAAATTACATTAGAGTGGATCAAAGCACCAATTCATATACCTCTGAAGATACAGTGGATTGGAATGAGGTTACTTGAAAAAGAAGAAAAAAGCACCGAGACTCAGCAAGTGTAACACCCCCTTCCCGTATTCATTGCCGGAATAGGGTACGAGGCATTACCGGAGTTTACTAAACATTTTCAGATAATTCTGAGTCATTTATTATTCATATTTTGAAAATAATCATAATGTCTCTCTATTGGGCCCTCGAAGCCCAAAACATACATTAGAAACCAACCAGAATAAAATAGGGATCATAAAAAAAATTCGCAAAATCTTAAATTATATCTTCATCTAAGTACTTACCATTTCAATGCTCCTTATAATTAAACATGTTACCATTCAATCAATAGCTTGGCACTTGTTTAAGTGTCAAACAACAATATTGTTAGTATACTTGCACATATTTCATATAAATTCAACATTGATATACCTATTTTGTCAACATATCACACTTGAGTTTAATAATAGTCTCAACTTACATAATTTCCTTGTATCAACATATCAAAGATAATTATATATGTACATGTCACAAAATATATTATTCTCTTCTGTTTCTTCATAAGCATATATCATTCATTTCGTTATATCAATATTTCATGCACCATCATTTCCTTATATCTTATGTATATCTATTTCGGTAATAGTTCGTATTAAACTTAACATAAATTAAATTCCATACACCTATACTTATTTCATTTATCTATCTTCTTAATTATTTCATACAACTATTTTGTACATATATTTCTATATGACCAATTACTGTAAACATTTCACACAACCATTTTATATAACCAATTCATATAACCATTTGTCATCTGGTACATATTACCTGAATATTAGTTGTTCAACAGATATCTTGGTGTCTCTCTTCCACGATCTTATTTATCTTCGACATGATGCCATAGTATCTTTCAACTATGGTTTTACTCGTTTTCTGTCATGTTGCCATGGTATCTTTTAACCATGGTTTTATTCATTTTCCCGTCATGTTGCCATGGTATCTTTCAACCATGGTCTTAGTCATTTCATGTCAAGTTGCCATGGTATCTTTCAACCATGGTCTTACACATTTCATATTATGTTGCCATGGTATCTTTTAACCATGGTCTTACACATTTCATATCAGGTTGCCATGGTATCTTTCAACCATGGTCTTACACATTTCATTTCAGAGAGCACACTTCCGCGAACCTCATCCTTACAGTGGGATTACTAGTCCAGGCTAAATCCCCTGCAATGACAATTACTCTAATGAGCTTGGATCTGAATTACCAGTCCAAGCTAAATTGACCCTAATTCGGATTATTGTCTGAGCTAAATCCATTTTCCACATATTCTTCTTGGAGGGCTATATCAGATAGGATCACCCGTCCAGGCTAGATCCTTTTTACCGTCAATTCCTTTTCAGAGATCCATCGAATTTTCCTTTTATTCAACCGGGATTTCTTCCCTTTTTTTATCAAATATATCAATGTTTTATCAATTTTCATATAATGAACATTCAAATCATATTCATATCAAAAACATACATTTTAAGTATTTAAGAATATAATTCAAGTTACACGAACTTACCTAGCAAAATTGCAGAAATATCAAGATTCAGGGGTATTTTGGTAATTTACCATTTTCCCGATTTTCACTCGATCTTAAATTGAAAATTTCATTCAATTTTATTAATTTATATAATAAAACAATTCATTCCCTTCAATTTGGTCATTTTTGACATTTTTACAAAATTACCCCTGAAGTTTTACTTTTATTCAATTTAGTCCTTAAGCCTAAAACATGCAAATTAGCCATGCTAGCTGGATATTCATATATATTTTCCTCCTCCTCTCCATTCCACATCCTTAATGTATATAACACACTTGTAAGTAACATCATCTATAATTTTTATTATTTACTTTTATGAATATTCAAGCTGTCCATCTGTGTCATAGTCACTAAATTAATTATATATGGAGCTATAGAACTTAAAATTAAGATCCTATAATTTTACTTGAAACTAGACTCATACATATTATTACCATAAAATTTTCATAATTTTTTGTTCATCAAATAAGTACAGTTTATTCTTTAAAATTACCTCTGTTCTGCTACTTGACAGTTCTGACCCTTCTTCACTAAAAATTAATTATCTCCTCGTACAGAATTTTAATAATATTATTGTTTATTTCTCTTGAAAATAGACTCATTCAGAATTATAAAAATATAAATTTAATCCCGTAATTATTTTTATCCAATTTTTTATGATTTTCCAAAGTCAGAATAGGGGAACCCAAATTCATTCTAACCCTGTCTCACAAAATTCATTATATCTCATGTTTTACAAATCTATTGCTTACACAGTTTCTTCTATGAGAAACTAGACTCAATAAGCTTTAATTTTATATTTTTTTCATCTTCTAATTCGATTTCTACAATTTATGGTGATTTTTCAAAGTTAATCTACTGTGCTGTCCAATATTGTTTTAGTGCAAGCTGTTTATTACCATTTTTCCCTTAAGCTTTAATAAATAACAATTTCATCCCTACTCAATTAGCCTCTCATTTAAGCTGATTTTTCTCAATTAATACTTTATTCTATAACTTTAAACTACTTTACAACTTTTGGAAATCATAATTTCTGCGCTAGACTTTAATTCCAAACTTTTTCACAATTAGGTCCTAAAATCAATTTCCATTAATATTACTTGATAAATTTATCATATATCAAAATTAAAGCTTCAATTCTATGTTATTCATCATATGCTTCCAGCACTCATCCATAATAACTTTAAAAATTATCCGTGAAATCAAAAACTAATGAAAAAGTAAGTTGGACCCAATTGTAAAAGTCCAAAAACATAGAAATTTCAAGGAGAAAGCAAGAATTAAACTTACATGTAGCTAGAGAATGAAAACCAGCTTGAACCATCTTCCATGGTTGTTTTTCAGCTATTGAAATAAAAAAAATAAAGAGAATTCTAGATATTCCAATTTAGTCCTATTTTTATTTAGCTAATTTTGGTAATTTTTCAATTTTGCCCTTATTTCACCATTTTCCTGATTTTTCTCAGTTATTGCCGCTCAAATATCTCCTTTGGGCTTATTTTCACTTTAGGTCCTTCTTCATTTGACAATTGAGCTATTTAATCCTTTTAGTAACTTTTACATCTTTTTCAATTAGGTCCTAATTAATTCATTCACTTTAATAACTTAATTCATACTCTATTTCTATTCAAGTTCCATCCCAACTCAAATTTAACTACTAAATTTTCAGCTTATTTAACTAGTTTCGAAATTTCCTCAAATTAGCCCTTCAACATAAAACTTATGAATTACTTTACAATTCAATCCTTATTTCATTTCTAACTTGAATTTCTATCAATTTAACCCTTATTTCACCATTTTACTCAACATGAACATTATCTAGAAATCTAATAACTTTCAAAATATCAACTTAATTTCATCAAAATCTTATTCCAAAGCTTCTAAAATATCAAAATTAAGTAAAAATGGCTAAATTGACTTACCTATTAAACTTCCAAGCTTCACACCTTCAATTTTCCCTTTTCTTCTTTGTTTTCTCTTTTTTCTTTCTTTCCTTCCCCTACTACTCTATGTTTCGTTTGCTTTGTTTCTTCATTTCTATCTTTTTTTTTTCTTTATTTCTCTTGTGTATATATATATATACACATATGTATTTATACTTAAATAATAAGTATTATTTATTTATTCATGTGTATATTATTAATACATTTGTATTCATTTATAACCATACATTTGTCATTATTTAATATATTTATCATATAAAATCTTATATAATATAATTATTTAATTAATAAATATCTTTTATAAAATAATAAATATTTATTTAATATCTAATACATGTATTACAAATGTATGTATTTTTATCCATACACTTGTCTATTTTATTTACTATACATTTGTCTTGATACTAATTTATTTATCATATAAACATCTTATAATATAATTATAATAAATTAATTTAATATCATTTATTACTAATAAATATATATTATAATTAAAATCTAAGTAAAATCTTAGATTTTTACTTTATATGTCACCTCACTTATGCTAAATGGCATAATTCCCATTTTGGTCCTTTTTATTTTCTTTTAGTCTATAATTAAACTTTCACACTTTATTTCATTTAATCTTTTATCCAATTATCCTTAATTAAGCTAAATTCACTTAATTAAACTCTAATTAACCACTTAATTAAATTTTTAAATATTTTTAATAAATATTTACGAATCTATTTTTTTGTAACGAAGACTCGAAAATACACTTTTCTGATAATCGTAAAATTCGGGTTATTACAGCAAGTCCAAGCAAAATTGGCCCTTTTATAGTCTTTACTCCATTCTCGTTACACGTCAATGAGCAAAGAGGGGCAGTTATAATAGGCCAATTTTGGTCTAGGCTCGAAAAAAATAAAACCAAATACTAAAAGTCCAAAATTTTTTTACAATCCATTACAAAACAAACAACAGGCCTAGTACCCATACTAGCCCAAATTACATTGAACAGCCCAATTTACAATGAACTCAAACCTAAGATCCAAAACATAAAAACCCTAAGCCCAATCCTATGGCCCAAAATTAAACTAGTAGAATGAAACCCTAGCACCCCATGCTAGTCGCCACTTCTCCCAGATTGTCACGCCACCTCCGTACCCTCCACGTTGCCACCACCAAGACACCAACATGTACGGCCTCCGTACCTCCGAAGAAAACGACAGAGAGAAAAGAAAAAAGAGCAAAAAACAGTTGTAATGAATTTCACTATAAAAGCCACTATACAAATTTTGTAACCTTTTTACGGACAAATTCAAATACAAAAGAAGAGGTTTTGAAATAGATTCAAGAATCAAAAGGTCTTTTTCATCTTTTTATTTTTATTTTGTTTTTTCAAAAAATAAACAAATAAGTAGTTTTTTTTTAACCTGTCGATCGAACTCCCCACCGTCGAATACCACCGACATCCGAATGCCTGAACCCACGTGGGTTTTGATGGGGTTGTAAAAAGGGGACGAAAGCTTTTGTTTTTATGTAGTTTTTTTTTATATTTTTTTATTTTAAAAAAAACATATTTGAAAAAAATTTTTCAAAGGAGAGAAGAAGGGAAAAAGGTTGAAAGCTCTCTTTTTTGCAGCTCCGGCCACGGCGGAGCTGCGGCGGAGGCCTGTCCGCCTCTATGGCGGAACATGGGTTGAGAGAGAAGAGGGGAGAGCAAATTTTTTTTTGAATGAGGGTTAAATGAAGGATTAAAAAAATTTGGGGGCTTAAATAAGGGTCACTAAATGGCACTGTTTTATCAGACTTTTGACATTTAAGACATTAAGTAATCAATTAGGTACCAATTTTGGGTGTTACGAGGGTGCTAATGCTTCCTCATACGTAACTGACTCCCGAATCCATTTTCTCGAATTTCGTAGACCAAAATTATTGTTTTAGTAAATCAAAATATTTTATTAAAACAACCAAATTACGAGGTGATTCCATCACACCTCATGAAAAAAATATTGGTGACGACTCCAAATTTCTTTTTTTAAATAAAAAGTCGACACTGTTTCTTTTCAAAAAAATTGTTTCGACAGCTTGGAGACTCCGCTGGGGACCAATATTAAGAGAGTCAAGCCGTAAATTGATTATTTTTTGTCCTTTTGTTGAAAATTGGAAATTCGATTTAAAATTACGATATTTTCATTTCATTTTCGTGGTTTGTGTCATTTGATATGTTTACTTTTGGTTCGAGTCTCTTAGTATACTTTCGTGCATCATATTGCATATCCGCTCGGCTATACCTTTTAAGTGGGAGTGAGAAACTATTCCTTCGTGAGGTCTTCACCTCCATGCAGGATAGTGGATCGCTTTTGGGATACACCCGTACCTATGTCTTCGTGAGATTTTCATCTCAGTACTGTCACGTCAACTTCGTACCCTCCACGTTGCCACCATCGCGCACCAACATGTACGACCTTCGTACCTCCAGAAGAAAACAACAGTAGAGAAAAGAAAAAAAAAGCAAACAACAGTTGTAATGAATTTCGGCTATAAAAGCCACTATACAAATTTTGTAACCTTTTTTTACGGACAAATTCGAAATACAAAAGGAAGAGGTTTTGAAATAGATTCAAGAATCAAAGGTCTTTTTCATCTTTTTTATTTTCATTTTATTTTTTTCGAAATAAATAAACAAATAAGTAGTTTTTTTTAACCTGTTGATCGAACTCCTCCACCGTCGAATACCGCCAGCATCCGAACGCCCGAACCCACGTGGGTTTTGATGGGGTTGTAAAAAGGGGACGAAAGCTTTTGTTTTTATGTAGTTTTTTTCTATTTTTTATTTTCAAACAAAACAGATTTGAAAGTTTTTTTAAAAAGGGGAGAAGAAGGGAAAAGGGTTGAAAAGCTCTCTTTTTTGTAACTCATCCATCACATCATGAAGCATGCAAAGTCATGGTGGAGGCCACCACCTCTGTGGCCGGACATGGGTTGAGAGAGAAGAGGGGAGAGCAAATTTGTTTTTTTTTTTTTGAACGAGGGTTAAAATGAAGGATTAAAAATTTTTTGGGGCTTAAATAAGGGTCACTAAACAGCGCCGTTTCATTAGGCCCCCTAGACGCTCAAAATAGCGTTGTTTTGGGGGGCCGACCCACGACCCGACCCGCAAGCCTTAGGATCCACTTGTTTTTAAATAAGGGTCTATTTACCCTTTCGGTCCCTCCGCTTTTTGGATGGATTACAATTAGGTCCAAATTTTTTTTTAGTTTTTATGAATTTTACCACATATTTTTTTATGCGTTCCAATTTGGTCCCTAGTTCGTTGATCCCCTAGAGAAAGGACGCCTGTCTAGAAGATCGGGTTATTTTCCTATTTAGTCCTCAATAGTTTTTGCAGTCTTCGTTTTAGTCTGTTATTTATTTTTTGTATCTTAATTTATTCTTTTAATTTAATTTTGGTTATAATTAAGTCCCCTTTTCAATTTAAGTTCTTTCTTTATTTATTTAGTATCTTATTTAATATTTCTTTACTTTACTATTTTTATTTACTTCTTTCGGGAATCTACCTATTTGTTTCATCTTTTCCTCCATCATTATTATTTATTCCTTTATATATATTTTGATGTTCATATATTTTCTTTTTCTTACTATTGTTATTTATTTATTTACCTATTTATTGATTATTTGCTTTTATGTATTAAATCAAAATAGTTACATTTTTCCCATTCGTATCTTTTTACTATTTTATTATTATTTATTATCTCGTTTTACTATTCCAACATTTCCATTTTATTATTATTTGTATATTTACCAATATGTTATTATTATTGTTTTTCCATTTTCATTCGGTTCGTATTTTACACATATTTTCATACTTGTATTTCATATTTTATTTTATTTTACTTTATTTGTTTTTCCTCTTTCTTTGTGATTTTATTATTCCTCGTTTATTTCTAAGTCGCGATTTTTTAAATCGTATATCAATTTTTTCATTTATTTTTTAGTTTTATTTAAATTATTATTAAAATATGCCTTTATCTATTTTATATTTTATTGTTCCAACACGCTATCTATGCGACCATTTTGTATCGATTCATCGCCCCCACTTCATGCATTATGTTTAGAAATGATTAAGTATTTTTACTCCAATGAGATAAATACACACCGCTTTAAAAAGGTTTTACACTTGTATTCTTTCAAAAAAATAACAAAAATAAAGACAATATTCGCATTTTGGAAATTTGAGAAATCGTGCCCTAACTTAATGAGTTTCGATTTTTCTCATTTAACCTAAATAATTGAATATCCTTTTAAAATTAAAATACATAAGTTTTGAAACGTAAAAGACAAGCTTATTCTCGAGGGTTTAAAATGTCGTGTCCTAACTTACTGGATGTGATATTTTATCACTTCGAGACAAGAAGGTCTTTAGCATCCGTTTCGATTTATCCAAGCTTCTTTTGTAAAATTAACATTAATAAAAAAAAGGATCGTATTTTAAGTTCTTTACGAAATTTCAGACTTTCAACATTTAAGACATTAAGTAATCAATTAGGTATCAATTTTAGGCGTTATGAGGGTGCTAATCCTTCCTCATATGTAACCGACTCCCGAACCCGTTTTCTCAAATTTCGTAGACCAAAATTGTTGTTTTAGTAAATCAAAATATTTTTTTAAAATAACCAAACTACGAGGTGATCCGATCACATCTCATAAAAAAAAATTGGTGGCGACTCCAACTTTCTTTTTTAAATAAAAAGTCGATACTGTTTTTTTTCAAAAAATGGTTTCGACAAGGAGCATATACATTTATCAACACCGCTTCAATTTCCTCCTTTACCCATTTTCCTTCGATCACAATCAATTTGTTGTTGTAGAGGCCCAAATTTGCCCGGCCCAACAAATTAAAATCAAACCTAAATCCTACCCAATTCACAAACTCAATTACAAAATCAGACCCAAAACTAAGCCCAAATAATAAAAACCCTAGCCCAATACAACCTAAACTTATTTTTTTTTTAAAAAAAAAAAGACAAAACCCTAGCCACCTTACCTCCCACTTGCACCTACTCCACCACCTTGCCTCCCACTTGCACGTACTCCACCACCTTGTCTCCCACTTGCACCTACACCATCAAATGGAGAAGAGACATAGAATGATAAGAAATGTATGTAAGATGGCTATAAAAGCAAAACCAAAAGTCCATTGTAAAAAAAGGGAGGAGGAAAGAATAGTATTTTTGAAAGGTTTTTTTGATTAAAAAAAAAGAGAAGAATGTAAAAGCAAAAGGTTTGCAAGCAAATCTGAAATAAAAAAAAAGCGAGTATTGAAGAAGAAAAGATTCAAACGCGTTAAGGTTTTTATTTCTTTTTTCCTTTTTATTTTCACTTTTTTTTGTACATATAAACATTATTTTTCTTTTTTTTCTTTTCTTTCAAAAATAGTATACATTATTTTTCTTTTTTTTCTTTTCTTTCAAAAATAGTATACATATATTTAGATATAAAAATAAAAAAGAAAACAAAAAATAATACATTTTTTAAATTTCGCCATCACAAGACCTTGTGGTGGTGATTTGGTGGTAAAGGCAGTGAGACGGTCTTGATCAAATACTTTGGTCTTGAGCGGACCATGGCCGGAATGGGGAAAGAGGGAGAGAGTTGAGAGCTTTGTTTTATTTTTTTTATTTTATTATTTTTACTATTATTTATATTATTATTATTATTTCTCATGTATATATTATTATTTATATTATTATTATATTATATATACCCTCTCCATATTTATTTATATTATTACTATCATTATTGTTACTTCTTTTATTTTTATTTCGACTACTATTATTATTATTATATATATATATATATATATGTATTATTGTTTGTATTATTATTATTATCACCCTATTGTTATTACTTTACTTTTATATTCTAATATATTATTAATATTACTCATATTTTCATTATTTTTGCTATTACTATTATTATTATATATTAGTGTATATTTTTATGTATATATATATTTATATATAGTATTGTTTTTATTACTTTAATTTAATATTTTATTATATTTGCTTTTGTATTTCTATATTTATTATTATTATTATATAGTAGTGTGTATTTCTATTACATACATATATATATATTTATATATAGTATTATTATTTACTTTACTTTAATATTATTATTATTATCATTATATCCAACCCAATAATAATTCTTTCATAAAGTAATATTCAGTATTTGGTAATTGAGACAATCGTGCCCTAACTTCTGGGTTTCGATTTTCTCCTTTAACCTAAATAACGGAATACTCTTTTAAATCATGACATGAGTTTTGAAAATGCTTATTCTCGAGATACGAGGTGTTGTGCCCTAACTTACCGGGTATGGCATTTTGTTACCTCGAAATAAGATTTTTGCAAGTAAAGGCAATATTCGGTGCTCGAAAATTCGAGGAAACATGCCCTAACTTATTGGGTTTCGATTTTCCTCGTTCACCTTAACTAACTAAATAACCTTTTGAAATACACGAATTTTTATATAAAAGGCAAGCTCGCTCTCGAAAATTCAAGATGTCGTGTCCTAACTTACTGGATGTGACATTTTATATTGTGAGACGAGAAGGTCTTTAACATTTGAGCATTTTCTTTACAAAGAGGGATCGTATTTTAAATTCTTTCAAGTTTTCAAATTTTCGACACTAAGACACTAATTAATCAACTAGGTACCAATTTTGGGCGTATCAAGGGTGCTAATCCTTCCTCGTATGTGAACCGACTTCGAACTCATTTTCGATTTTGTAGACCAAAAATTTTCGTTTTAGTAAATCTTAACTTTTATTAAAATGATTAATTTAAGGTGATCTGATCACACCTCATCAAAAAAGATTGGTGGCGACTCCTCTATTCGTTTTCATTTCCAAAAATCTAAGTCGATTCCCCTTTTTTCAAAAAAAAATAGTTACGACAGCTTGGCGACTCCACTGGGGACTAAATAAGAGAGTCAAGCCACAAGTTGATTAACTTTTGTCTTTTTATCGAAAATTGAAAATCTGGTTTTGAAATACGATCCTTTCATTGCATTTTATCAGCTTTTTTTGTGGTTTATGATATAATACCTGCTGCATTGGTTTGAGTCCTTAAATAGTTTTGCATCGCATTGCTTGACCGTTGTGGTCACACCTTTTAAGTGGGAGTGAGAAACTATGCTTTCGTGAGGTTTTCACCTCCACATGGGCTAGAGGATCGCTTCTGGAATACATCCGTACCTATGCCTTCGTGAGGTTTTCACCTCCGCATGGGCATAAGGAAATGTATTCCCCTGAACTGAACTTGGTCCATATGAGCCTATAATAGGTGAGGATCGAGGAATCTACTGGTTCAGGTACCTTTGCTTCAAAACCGAACTACATTTAGTGAACTTTAAGTGCTTGCCCTAGGTAGTATGAGGATGACCTTTTGTACCTACCTTTATAGGTGCTTGTTTATTACATCCTTTTATATGATACTAACTTGTTTTTTATTTTATTTTATTGTCATCATCGCATACCATTCATCATTAAAATGTGTCGATTCAAGGTTCTATTTCTGAGTTAGGAAGTTTTATAATGAGGAACGAATACCTTAGTAAAGTGGAGGACAATGCTTCTGTCTGTACCTGGTCAGAGAAAACCCGGTTAGAGAAAGGAGATAGTGTCACTGAGGGATATACGTCAGAATTATGGGATTTCACCCGTGTTAATTCGACGCAAAATGAGTTGCAGGAGCTGAGAAACATTTGGGCCCAATGGGATGATAAAGCTAAGCAGCTTTTCTATTGGAATTATGGAGACCTTCCATATTTGCTAGACGTCAAGGTAGATACACACTTGTTTCGAGCTATGGTACGATTCGAACCCCACCTACGCTTGCTTTACATTTGGGGATGTTGATCTTGTACCTACTTTGGAGGAGTATACGACTTTATTGCGTTGTTCAAGATCTGTGGTCACAAGGCTTATGTCAGGCCTGCTAGCATTCCAACTTTTACGAAGAAGTTGGTAATGATTACTGGGATGAGTGAGCAGTGGGCTGTAGCTCGTGTGCATCAAAAGGGTGATAGTAAATGCATTTCATGTGCCGTTTTAAGGGATTTGATATCGACACATCCAGACGTGAAGAAAAAGGTCGACGTCCTAGCTTTGAGTATTTACGGCATGGTGATTTTCCCAAAGGCGTTGGGGTATATAGATGAAGCGGTTGCAGATTTATTCGATCAACTTGGTAAACAGAACACACGTGTGCTCGCGATCCTAGCTGAGATGATAAGATCCTTGAATGCATGTCGAAGAACCAGTGAAGGAAGGTTCATTGGATGTGCACAATTACTGTTGGTCTGGTTTCATAGCCACTTCTGGAAGCTTGATAAAGATCCTTGCCGAGTATTCTTTGAGGGTTATTCTCCCTTAAAGGAAGTTGTAGACATGCCTAGAAGAGATGACATTTCAGAAGAGAGGTGGATAGATATTCTTCAGAATCCTCGAAAGGAAGATGTTATGTGGAAGGCTCCTTGGTTGGTTCCTAGTGAAGTACTTTACCGATGTGGCAGTTTTGATTGGGTCCATTTGCCAGGAATTTGGGGAGTTGTTGGATATACACCATTGCTTGTTCTAAGGCAGTATCAAGCAAGCCAGTTTATACCGGCTACACAGGGTTTAGCTCAGAGCGATTTCTCTTATAAAGGTGATCACTACAAGAAGAAGATGCGGGAGATTTCTGAGGCTTGGAAGAAGCCTTTCTGTATGAAGATCTTGACTGAAGGCTCGACATCAACTCCTAAGTATAAAGGGTGGTTTAGTAAGAGATTCAACGATAATATCCCTAGGCTGATTTTGGGAGAGGCTCGATCATTAGAGGAGAACTTGCAAGTGATCCCGTCGGAGTTGGAGGTTATGAAGCAATAGTTTGAAAGGAAGAATTCAGAGCTAGAAAAGAGGATTGAGAAACTCGAAGAGGAGAAAATGTGCTTAAGTCTCGATGTTGACGTTCAAAAGATGGAAGTCAAGAAGATGAAAACGAAAAAGAAGAAGGTCGAGGAAGGTCGAGATGACCTAAAGACACCTTATAAGAAAGCTCAGATGACACTGAAAATGGTCGAATTAGGGAAATCTTCAGAGCAATGGCAATAAGAGATTCAAGAAGAAATAGTCAAGGCTGAGTATTGGGAGAAAAAGTTCCAAGAAATGCAGTCTTGTAATCAGGCCCTAGAGAAGGAAAATCAAGGGTTAAAAGTTAAGGTGTCAAAGCTTGGACGATCCCTTCATCATTACCGAAGTCGTAACTCTGCAATTAAGTTAAAGGCAAGCTTGGACAAGATTGAGAATATGAAGCATAACATTAGAGAGTTAGAAGTGGCACTACAGGACTATGAGGTACGGATTGAGCAGCTCGAGACAAGAGAAGAACAGTGGAAGGGAGAACTTCACCATCTTCGGGATCAATTAAGAGATAGGGATCATATCATGGAAGAGGCCCTAGTTCAGATTCGAGAGGTTACTAAATACTTGCAAGATTTGGAAATACAAGCTAGAACGCTGAGTATGATGTATGAGTCATCGTCAGACAAAGGACAAGAGTTAGCATTCTTATTAGATAGGGTTAAGACTCTAGGCCTACGAGCAAAAGTGTATTTGTAATCTGTTTTACGAAAAGATTTTTGTTCCTTAAATAACGTTTTCTAAAATGAAACTGAATCAGAATCGACATCTTTTTGCATTCATGCATTTGCATTTCATCACATCATATGCATTCGAGTTTATAGAAAGACCCTAATTAGTTAAAATTATTAGGGAGAAGGAGAGTGGGAGAAAGAAAATCTGGAAGCAACACATCCTTACAATACACGCGCTAAGTCGAGAAATATGGACCAAAAATTTGAACAGTTACAGAAAGACATGCAGGACCAATTGCAAGAGCAATTGGCAAAAATGCAAAATGATATGAGGGAGCAAATGATAGAGGCTCAAAGGAACATGATAGCTGAGATGGCTCAACTACTAAGAGCCATTGACAAGGGAAAGACTCCCATGGCAATCACGGAAGAAGAGAATGAGGGTCATCCCCCTGGTTTCACTCCACCTCACGTACAAACCCAACCTGAGGCATATCCCCGAAGGTCATCTGTCACTATAAGGCCTCAACAAAGGCCGGCCAATGTTAGGATCCCTATAAATTTCCCAACTGATTCAGGATTCAATTTGGGCGATAATCCTACAAATCCTGCTATTCCTTATTTAGACATGGTTGAAAAAGATGACTTAAGAACTGAGGCTGCAAGACAGTTGGAAGAACACTGCAAATGGTTGGAGGAAAAATTTAAGGTTTTAGAAAATGCTGATGGGCATCATAGAGTTGATGCCAAAGATTTAAGCTTGGTTCCAGATTTGGTGCTTCCTCACAAATTCAAGATGCCAGAATTTGAGAAGTACAATGGGACTACTTGCCCGGAAGCCCATATTACGATGTTCTGCAGACGAATGGCAGGTCATGTCAATAATGACCAACTATTAATTCACTGCTTCCAAGAAAGTCTGGTTGGGGCCGCTTCTAGACGGTACAACCAACTGAGTCGCGCCCAGATCGGTTCATGGAAAGATCTAGCACAAGCTTTCATGAAGCAGTATGGACATGTGGCAAACATAGCCCCTGATAGAATCACTTTACAGAATATGGAAAAAAAGTATAATGAGAGCTTTAGGCAGTATGCCCATCGATGGAGAGAGGTGGCCACATAAGTCCAACCTCCTCTGTTGGAAAAGGAAACCACTATGCTCTTCATCAACACCCTAAAGGCACATTTTATTAACCACATGCTGGGAAGTGCAACCAAGAGTTTTTCAGACATAGCAATGTCTGGAGAAATAATAGAAAATGCAATAAGATATGGGAAAATAAAGGCTAGGGAAAACGCCAAGAGGTTAACATCGAGGAAAAAATAGCACGAGGTGAATAATGTGAGCTCATATTCGAAGTCGATCACCATAAGCCAACCAAAGTCCACAACCACTGGTCAGCAGCGCCCACCCAGACAAGAGCCCAATACAAAGCAAAATAGAGAGAAACTCCAATTTACGCCCATTCCAATGACGTACAATGAGTTATACCAAAGTTTATTCGATGCACATGTCGTGTCTCCATTCTATCTAAAGCCAATGCAACCTCCATACTCCAAATGGTATGACGCAAATGCCCAATGCGAATACCATGCAGGAGCCACAGGACACTCGATAGAAAACTGCACCACTTTCAAGAAATTGGTTGAAAGACTCATCAAGATGGGCATCGTGAAATTTGACGATACATCCAGTGTAAAGAATCCATTACCCAACCATAGAGATATGGGGATAAATGCGATAATCGAGAGTTCGGGAAAAGAAATTAAGGTGAATATTGCAGAAGTAAACACCCCGCTGAAAGAAGTATAGAAGAAAATGGTGGAAAAAGGGTTGATAACACAAAATTCAAGGGTCAGACCCCGAGAAGCAAAAAATTATTACGAGTTCCATGATCAAGAAGATCACGAGATTCAGAAATGCAGCGAACTCAGGGTTTTATTACAAGGATTGATGGATAATAAGGAGCTGGAATTCTTCGAATATGTTGGGAGCCCAGAAGAAACAGATGTGTGTGCCTCCGAAGAGAGGTCGATGAAGGACGTTTACAAAGTCAACCATCCAGTGGTTATCATATCGCGTCCGAGAATGAATGAAATCGGGGCACAAGTTGCGCCAAAGGTCATAATCTAGAAGCCCGTTGCTTTCCCTTATAAAGATAGCAAAAGGGTATTGTGGAACTATAACTGCAATGTGACAATCCCGGGAGAGGAGATCCCAATTAATGCATCAGAGGAAGGTCAAGATGAGGGTTTTTATACGCGCAGCAAAATGCGTTATACCCCAAATACAAAAGTCGAGCAGGTTAAAGGAAAATCATTAGCAATTGAACAAGAGAAAGAGAAGCCGGCGGGACCTGAACCAACTGTTAATGAGCCAGTGACTGAAAAAGAAGCAAAAGAATTCTTAAAATTCTTGAAGCAAAGTGAATATAGTGTCGTAGAACAGTTACACAAACAACCAGCTCGTATATCGGTACTGGTCTTACTCTTGAGCTCCGAAACCCATCGCAGCGCATTGATGAAGGTACTGAATGAAACTTATGTTGCTAATGATATCTCTGTAAACAAACTGGACCGCTTAGTCAACAATATAAGTGCCGACAACTTCATTTTCTTTAACGACGATGAAATACCACCGGGAGGTATGGGGTCCACAAAGGCCCTGCATATTACCACACGTTGCAAGGGATTCATATTGCAGGGGGTATTGATTGATAATGGATCGGCACTAAACGTCCTACCTCTATCCACATTAAATAAGTTGCCCGTGGATAGTTCTCATATGAAAACATGCCAAAATGTGGTGAGGGCGTTCGATGGTACCGAAAGGAAAGTAATGGGGAGGATCGAAATACCCCTTTTAATTGGCCCTAGCACGTACGAGATAGATTTCTTGGTAATGGACATCAGGCCCTCTTACAATTGCTTATTGGGAAGGCCTTGGATTCACTCAGTGGGGGCAGTGCCGTCATCGTTACATCAAAACCTCAAATTTATAACGGAATGACGATTGGTGACCGTGAATACGGAAGAAGATATCATTGCATCCGTTACCAGCAATGCACCATATGTGGGGACAGATGATGAAGCCATAGAGTGTTCTTTTCGGTCATTAGAATTTGTAAATGTGACCTTTGTTGTTGAAGGAAATAAGATCTCGATGCCCAGCATCTCTAAAACTACCAGAATGGGCCTACTACTAAAGGTTCGGAAAGGAGCTTTGCCAGGGAAAGGGCTTGGAAGAAGCCTACAAGGGAAGGTTGAAGCACTTATGCTCATGGAAAAACGAGACTGCTTTGGCTTAGGATTCAAGCCGGATGCAAAACAAAAGAAAAAAGAGCAAGAGAAGAAACAAGAAAGGAGAAGAGCGCGTTTAAGTAGGGAAGAGGTTAAGTGGGAGCCGATGACCTTTCCCCATATATCCAAAACATTCGTGTCAAGAGGGACTATTTACTCTGAAGGAAGAGCAACAAGGAAAGGATTTTCTGAAGAAATGTTGGAAGACTTAAGCATTAACACCGCATATGAAGAAGGGAATAGAGTTGAAGATTTGTCGGGCATTCGCCCTTATGAGCCGGAAAGTGTTCTGAATAATTGGACTGCGGAAGAGATTCCTATAGTCTTTAGAACTAACTCAGAGTAATGTCCAAAACACACTTATTGCTCTAGGCCTAGGAGTAACAAGTGTCCTTTTGTGAAATAGGCTTATGTTCGAAATCCTTATTTTAATAAAATGCATCCTTTTGACTCTTTCATTCATGATCATACCATACATATCATTATTCTTAGATTCTCTTGTTCTTTGTATCTTCCTTCGCACCTACAACAGCTCTCCAGATATCAATGATGTGAGTGACGTTGCTACTAATTCAGAGTCTCCTTTCGAGCGGAATATGTGCCTAGAGGGATCTCTAGACTTTGAGGATGACAGAGACTGTAACTTATCCCTTGATTTGTTAAGGATGGTAGAACACGAGGAGAAATAGATTCTACCCCACAAAGAGATCGTAGAATTCGTGAACTTGGGAGATGAACTAGAAAGGAAAGAAGTAAAGATCAGAGCTTGCATTACCACAGAGACAAAACGGGGCCTTATTGAGTTACTTGAAGAGTTCAATGATGTCTTTGCATGGTCATATCAGGATATGTCTAGGCTAAGTACTGACATTGTGGTACATAGGCTCCCCATCAAAGAAGAATGCAAGCCAGTTCAGCAAAAGCTTCGAAGAATGCGGCCAGATGTTTTGTTGAAAATAAAGGAGGAGGTCAAGAAGTAATTTGATGCTAGTTTCTTACAAGTAGTTAAGTACTCGAAATAGGTAGCCAACATCGTCTCTGTCCCTAAAAAAGATGGAAAAGTATGGATGTGTGTAGACTATAGAGACTTAAACAAAGCCAGCCCGAAAGATAATTTCCCGTTGCCTCATATTGACACCTTAGTGGATAACACGGCAGGTTACTCACTCTTCTCCTTCATGGATGATTTCTCGGGGTACAATCAGATCAAGATGCATCCTGAAGACATGAATAAAACCACATTTGTGGCCATGTGGGGAACCTTTTGCTATAAGGTGATGCTGTTCGGATTGAAAAATGCGGGAGCAACATATCAGAGAGCCATGGTAACCCTATTCCATGATATGATGCATAAAAAAATTGAAGTCTACGTCGACGACATGATTGCCAAATCTCGGACTGAAGAAGAGCATGTGCAAGTCTTGAGGAAATTATTTTCGAGGTTGAGGAAATTCCAGTTAAAACTCAATCCAGCAAAATGTACCTTCGGGGCCAGGTCAGGAAAACTACTAGGATTCGTGGTCAGTGAAAAAGGGATTGAGATTGACCTAGATAAAGTCAAAGCCATACAAGAATTACCTCCACAACGAACTCAGAAGGAAGTTCGGGGATTCCTAGGAAGATTAAATTACATCGCTCGGTTTATTTCACAACTAACCGAGAAATGTGACCTCATATTCCGTCTCCTTAAGAAACACAACCCTGGTGTTTGGGACAAGGAATGCCAGAAGACGTTCAACAAAGTTAAGCAATACTTGTCTAATAACCCAGTGTTGACACCACCTAGTCCAGATCAGCCACTGATACTGTATTTGACGGTATTTGAAAATTCTATGGGATGCGTGCTTGGCCTACACGATGAATCAGGAAGGAAAGAAAGAGCGATATATTACCTCAGTAAAAAGTTTACTGAGTGCGAGACGAGATACTCGTTTATTGAAAAGTTGTGTTATGCTTTAATCTGAACAACCTGAAGACTGAGACAATACATGTTGTATCACACAACTTGGCTAATCTCTAAAATAGACCCTCTGAAGTACTTGATGGAGTCGATTGCCTTGAACGGGAGAATGGCCTGATGGAAAATTCTACTTTCTGAATTCGATATAGTCTATGTGAACCAGAAGGCCGTAAAAGGGAGTGCGATAGCAGATTTTCTAGCTAGCAGAGCCCTAGAGGACTACGAGCCTCTAAACTTTAACTTCTCAAATGAAGATCTAATGTACATAGCAACCACTGAAGAAGACCCTCAAGAAGGTCATCCTTGGAAGCTAAACTTTGACGAAGCATCAAATGCTATGGGCAATGGAATCGGGGCAGTCCTGGTATCCTCGAACGGAGATCATTATCCCTTCACTAGTAAATTGGATTTTGACTGCACGAACAATATGGCAGAATACGAAGCATGCATCATGGGAATACGTGCGGCCATAGAACGTAAAATCAAGGTGTTAAAGGTATATGGAGATTCTACCCTAGTGATTTATCAACTCAAAAGTGAATGGGAGACGAGAGACCCCAAGTTGATCAATTATCTAAGGCTGATCCTTGAATTAATTAAAGAGTTTGATGATATTGTCTTCTGCTACCTCCCGTGAGAGGAAAATCAGATGGCTGACGCCCTAGCAACTTTAGCTTCTATGATCAAGGTGAACCAACTAGAGGATGTGAAACCAATCCAAATGAGCATTTATAAGGCCCCAGCTCATTGTTACAACCTCGAAGAAGAAGAAGAAAATGATGATCACCCTTGGTACCACGATATCCTGCGATATGTGAAGAATTGTGAGTACCCCGACCAAGCTACTGAGAACGACAAAAGAACATTGAGAAGACTGGCCCATGACTATGTCTTAGATGGGGAGATCCTATACAAAAGAAGGAAGGATCAAGTACTTTTGAGATGTGTAGATGCTATAGAGGCTAAGAAAATCTTAGAGGAAGTCCATGAGGGTGTCTGTGGGACACATGCTAATGGCTTTACAATGGGCAGGCAAATTATGAGGTTTGGTTATTATTGGCCCACCATGGAAGGAGACTATATTAACTACGCCAAAAGATGTCATAAGTGCCAAATCTATGGAGACTTTAATGTACCTCCCTCACCTCTGCATGTCATGATTTCTCCATGGCCTTTCTCGATGTGAGGCATGGATGTGATTGGGCCAATATCACCAAAAGCTTCAAATGGGCATCGTTTCATCTTTGTGGTCATCGATTATTTCACCAAGTGGGTGAAAGCCGCTTTATATGCCAATGTTAC
The DNA here is from genome assembly GCF_025698485.1 of Gossypium arboreum. NCBI lineage: Eukaryota > Viridiplantae > Streptophyta > Magnoliopsida > Malvales > Malvaceae > Gossypium > Gossypium arboreum. The sequence continues at coordinate 12,463,721 of NC_069076.1, read as the reverse complement.
AAAATTGGCAGTTAGCAAGTTCCTAAAAAAGGAAATCATTTGTCGATATGGAATACCGGAAAGGATCATATCTGACAACGCATTGAATTTGAACAACAGTACAATAGCAGAGGTCTGCAAGCAGTTCAAGATTAGACACCACAACTCGTCACCATATCGCCCGAAGATGAACGGTGCAGTCGAAGCAGCCAATAAAAACATCAAGAAGATTATGGGAAAGATGACAGAAACTTATAAAGATTGGCATGAGAAGCTACCATTCGCCATCTATTCTTATCGAACGTCTGTCAGGACTTCCACCGGAGTAACGCCTTTCTCATTGGTCTACGAGATGGAGGCGGTTTTACCTATCGAAGTCGAGATTCCTTCCCTCAGAGTTTTGTCAGAAGTAAAGTTGGACGAAGCAGAATGGATCCAATCCCGATACGATCAGTTGAATCTGATTGAAAAAAATAGGCTAAGGGCTATTCGCCATGGTCAGATATACCAAAAGCGAATGATGCGAGCTTACAACAAAAAGGTTTGTCCTAGGGAATTCCACGAGGGAGACCTAGTGTTGAAAAAGATCCTGCCCATACAAAAGGATTTCAGGGGGAAATGGATGCCGAATTGGAAAGGACCTTATGTGGTAAAGAAGGTCTTTTCTGGAGGAGCATTGATATTGGCTGAAATGGATGGCAAGACCTTACCCAATCCCGTGAATTCAGATTTGGTTAAGAAATACTTCGCCTAAAAATAAAAAAAAAATAAAAAAAAGGGGGGAGAGGCTAGGGTGAAAACTCGCAAAGAGCACCTTGAGACCAAAAGGATTTTGGATTGAAAACCCGTAAAGGGCGATTCAAATTTTGATCAAAGGTAGGGCATGCGGTAGTCTTATGATACCTAAATTAACAAGGAAGAGAGATGTTACGTCTTGGGGCATCTACAAGGGTACTCTAGATCCTCTAAGCACATATTGGGCAAAAACGGAGTCCTCAAGAAGTTCGTGCAAAGAAGCTCACACTGCGATATCTGGGGCACCTATTCCCTTTTATTCATTTTTTATTCCAGCAATGTTTATTGACTGTAATTAACCTATTCCCTTCAAATGTTGTTTCTGATAAATTTCAGTTTTGTCATTATTATGATCTTTTTCAAGCATTTTGCATTGAAATGATGATTAATGGACTAAAGCCATTTTTGCAAAAAGAGTTCTGCATATTACCCTGAAAGTTTCTAAATAGTACAGGAACCTGAAACAGGACTATTTTTTAGAACTAGCCAAACTCAAAGATTGGAAGCATCTGAGAAGAAATAGTTTAAATTGGGACTACCTCTTCGGGTTTTCTGTTCAAAATTTGAGTTGAACAAGAAGATAGGGTACCATTTCTGTGAAGGAACCTTAATGAACAAAGAGCAATGGCAACCTAAACAGGGATTCACGCTCACAACATGCTGCACTCATACATTCATAGATCATTCATAAGTGCATCTAATTAGGAACATTTGATTCATTTTGATCATAGCATCCTAATTCTTTGACATAAGCATAAATACATGTAAGCGATTCTCTGGTCATGTCCCTAGAATCGATGAATTTTAGATCTTATCTCCTAGCAAGAGGGAAACAAATCGAGGTTGATGAGCCTTAAACCCTTAAGCGGTAGGGTATGAGATCAATTGCGAGATCTTATTTCCCTAGCGATAGTGGAGCGGATCGAAGATGAAGGGTCTTAAACCCCTAGCGATGAGGGTATGAGACCAAATTGTAGATCTTATCTCCCTAAGCAGTAGTGGAGTAGATCGAAGATGAAGGGTCTTAAACCCCTAAGTAGTAGGGTAACAGACCAAATTGCAGATCTTATCTCCCTAAGCAGTAGTGGAGCAGATCAAAGACGAAGGGCCTTAAACCCCTAAGCAGTAGGGTAACAGGCTGAATTTCCATATCTTAACCCCCTATGCAGTAGGGAAACAGATCGAAGACGAAGGGTCTTAAACCCCTAAGCAGTAGGGTAACAGACCAAATTACAGATCTTATCTCCCTAAGCAGTAGTGGAGCAGATCGAAGACGAAGGGTCTTAAACCCCTAAGTAGTAGGGTAACAGGCTGAATTTACAGATCTTATCCCCCTAAGCAGTAGTGGAGCAGATCGAAGGCGATGGCCTTAACCCCCTAAGCAGTAGGGTAGTAGGCTAAATTTACAGATCTTAACCCCCTAAGCAGTAGGGAAACAGATCGAAGATGATGGGCCTTAAACCCCTAAGTAGTAGGGTAACAGGTTGAATTTACAGATCTTAACCCTCTAAGCAGTAGGGAAACAGATCGAAGACGATGGACCTTAACCCCCTAAGCAGTAGGATAACAGGCTGAATTTACAGATCTTAACCCCCTAAGTAGTAGGGAAACAGATCGAAGGCAATGGGCCTTAAACCCCTAAGCAGTAGGGTAACAGGCTGAATTTACAGATCTTAACCCCCTAAGCAGTAGGGAAACAGATCAAAGACGATAAGCCTTAAACCCCTAAGCAGTAGGGTAACAGGTTAAATTACAGATCCTAAACAGTAGGGAAACAGATCGAAGGTAACAAGCCTTAAAACCCTTAAGCAGTAGGGTAACAGTCTGAAGATTTACAGATCTTAAACCCCCTAAGCAGTAGGGAAACAGATCGAAGGTGACAAGCCTTAACCCCTAAACAGTAGGATAACAGGCTAAATTTACAGATCTTAACACCCTAAGCAGTAGGGAAACAGATCGAAGACGATGGGCCTTAAACCCCTAAGCAGTAGGGTACCAAGCTGAAAATTACAACTTTCTTCTCCCTGAAATAGCACTGGAGAGGCTCGAAGCCACTATTCGTACCTCCTTGAAGTTTCAGCGGATCTCTTCTCCTTGAAATGGCTTGGAGCGGTTAAAAGCCACAGCAGATCTCCTTGAAGTTTTGGCTGAGAAGATTGAAGTCACAAGTCTTATTTTTCTGAAGTTACAGTGGAATGGATCGGAGCATCAAGATGTAATAGACTGAAGTAAGGCTACATGAAGAAGTAGAGCACAGAAGAAGTCGAGACCGGGTGAGACCAGGCAAATTTGGCCCTTTTTAAGTCTTTGCTCCATTCTCGTTACACGACAATGAGCAAAGAGGGGCAGCTGTAGAGGCCCAAATTTGCCCGGCCCAACAAATTAAAATCAAACCTAAATCCTACCCAATTCACAAACCCAATTACAAAATCAGACCCAAAACTAAGCCCAAATAATAAAAACCCTAGCCCAATACAACCTAAACTTATTTTTTTTTTTTAAAAAAAAAAAAGACAAAACCCTAGTCACCTTGCCTCCCACTTGCACCTACTCCACCACCTTGCCTCCCACTTGCACCTACTCCAACACCTTGTCTCCCATTTGCACCTACACCATCAAATGGAGAAGAGACATAGAATGATAAGAAATGTATGTAAGATGGCTATAAAAGCAAAACCAAAAGTCCATTGTAAAAAAAGGGAGGAGGAAAGAATGGTATTTTTGAAAGGTTTTTTTGATACAAAAAAAAAAGAGAAGAATGTAAAAGCAAAAGGTTTGCAAGCAAATCTGAAATAAAAAAAAGCGAGTATTGAAGAAGAAAAGATTCAAACGCGTTAAGGTTTTTATTTCTTTTTTCCTTTTTATTTTCACTTTTTTTTGTACATATAAACATTTTTTTCTTTTTTTTGTTTTCTTTCAAAATAGTATACATATATTTAGATATAAAATAAAAAGAAAACAAAAATAATACATTTTTAAATTCGCCATCTGCAAGACTGCAGAGCCAGGAGGCAATGACAAGACGGCAGATGAGACGGCCTGATCCCGCTAATACTGGTCTTAACAGGACCATGGCCGAAATGGGGAAAGAGGGAGAGAGTTGAGAGCTTTGTTTTATTTTTTATTTTATTATTTTTACCATTATTTATATTATTATTATTATTTCTCATGTATATATTATTATTTATATTATTATTATATTATATATACCTCTCCATATTTATTTATATTATTACTATCATTATTGTTACTTCTATTATTTTTATTTCGACTACTATTATTATATATATATATATATATATATATTATTGTTTGTATTATTATTATTATTATTATTATCACCCTATTGTTATTACTTTACTTTTGTATTCTAATATATTATTAATATTACTCATATTTTCATTATTTTTGCTATTACTATTATTATTATATATTAGTGTATATTTTTATGTATATATATATTTATATATAGTATTGTTTTTATTACTTTAATTTAATATTTTATTATATTTGATTTTTGTATTTCTATATTTATTATTATTATTATATAGTAGTGTGTATTTCTATTATATACATACATATATATATATATATATTTATATATAGTATTGTTATTTACTTTACTTTAATATTATTATTATTATCATTATATCCAACCCAATAATAATTCTTTCATAAAAGTAATATTTCGTATTTGGTAATTCGAGACAATCGTGCCCTAACTTACTGGGTTTCGATTTTTCTCCTTTAACCTAAATAACGGAATACTCTTTTAAATCGCGACATGAGTTTTGAAAAATGCTTATTCTCGGAGATACAAGGTGTTGTGCCCTAACTTACCAGGTATGGCATTTTGTTACCTCGAAATAAGATTTTTGCAAGTAAAGGCAATATTCGGTGTTCGAAAATTCGAGGAAACGTGCCCTAACTTACTGGGTTTCGATTTTCCTCGTTCACCTTAACTAACTGAATAACCTTTTGAAATACACGAATTTTTATATAAAAGGCAAGCTCGCTCTCGAAAATTCAAGATGTCGTGTCCTAACTTACTGGATGTGACATTTTATATTGTGAGACGAGAAGGTCTTTAACATTTGAGCATTTTCTTTACAAAGAGGGATCGTATTTTAAATTCTTTCAAGTTTTCAAATTTTCGACACTAAGACACTAATTAATCAACTAGGTACCAATTTTGGGCATATCGAGGCGCTTAATCCTTCCTCGTATGTGAATCGACTCCGAACTCATTTTCTGATTTTTGTAGACCAAAAATTTTCGTTTTAGTAAATCTTAACTTTTATTAAAATGATTAATTTAAGGTGATCCGATCACACCTCAGCAAAAAAGATTGGTGGCGACTCCTCTATTCGTTTTCATTTCCAAAAATCTAAGTCGATTCCCGGTTTTTCAAAAAAAATGGTTACGACAGTTGTCACTCCACTATTTGGATAATTTGAAATCATCTTTATCCCATACTGTCAACAACCCTCCTGACCTCCCAATTGCTGCAGCAAACCTGAATTCGTAATTATCATCCCCCCATATTTTTCTCACAACATCCATAGTCACCAATTCTAATTTTGTTTCCTAAAGAAAACTAACATTCACCCTTGACATGCGAATTAATCTTTTGATAGAATCCATTTTCACCTCCAACCCCAACCCCCTCATAGTCTAAGATACAATTCTCATGACCCCAAACTATTCTAACAAACACTACAAATTCAGCAACAAGAATTCCAAAAAAAAAAAACTCACCTGAAATCATGTCTTTGTTCCGTCTGATTTCTTTGTCTTCCTCCCTCTACTGCCCCTCTAATCTCCTAATTTCATCAATAACTTCTTCCTCACCCCCCTCACACTGAACCCCAACTTCTTCCCTACTTCCTAAGTCCTGTTTGCCTCCCTTAAGATGACCCTTCTCTGGTTACTAATGTCAGAATCAGATAGCAAAATATTTGCCGTTGTTTCTTCAAAACTTATTTTCACTTTTCCTTTTTCTATCTTCTCCCTTCTATCCCTCTTCTTTTTTTGTTTGTCGACGGAACACTGTCTTGAATTTCACGCATAGATTGAATCCTTTTATTCAATGAATTTTTTTTTCTTTCTATTTTGATTTGTTTGAAAAAATTCCTCTTCTATTCCAAATCTTACTTCTGATTCCTCAACTCTCTTAGCTTCTATAAAGTTACCTCCTCTTTCTATAGAACTTGGAAAATTACCATTCCTTAGGATCTGCATTTCTTCACCTTTTGAACCCACTCTCAGATCCAAACTCTTTTGCTGGACATGCCCTTCTTTCGGGTCCACTTGAATTTGCAGGCCCATATTTATCATATCCTCCTTAGCCCTATCCAATTCTCTATCATGTATTTCAACCCCAACAGAAATTATTTCTTTATACCCAATTAAATTTTCTTCTGTCATTATTACTTCCGCAGACAATCCCTTGCCATCTTTTTCTATTTCACTTTCTTCAAGACTAATAGCATTTAAAGCACCCTCACGTCATTTCGACTAACCTTCAAAAATTGTTTCGATTCTGATCCAATCCTCGACCCAGCTTCCGGTGTTTCTCCTCCCTCCTCCTCTGGCTGGCCCCTAACTTTCATTAAATTCTTATTTTTCAATTCTGTCAATCCTCTTTCTTTGATCCTGATCGGAAACTTACCATCTCCGACCTCCATAATTATCAACTCATCAATCTGGTATGGCTGGTTCATCGATATCAGCATCTCCATCCTCTCAAAATTGCTTGTATTATTCCAATTTTCTCCCATTGATATCATCTTGCCCCAGAGATCTGCCACTCTTTTTAAAAATCTCATAATTCCAACAATGTAATGGGATTCCTGCGACGTCAATCCATGCCACCCTCTCTGACAATAATCTCTTTTCCGACCATGGTTCAATTTTTATAAAGCATTCCTTTAGATAAGTGCAATCATTTTGCTTTAGAACTTCCATAAACTCCTCATCCGGGACTTTTATTAGAAAAATCTTCCTTGAATTCTCTTAACAGATAACTCCCTGAGTCCAAAATTAGCCAATCTTTCAGCCATACTTTTTGTGTCGCAAACGGTCACTGACTCCCCCACCAAACATCGTTAAAATTGAATTATTGATGATGCCATAAAATATTCATGTTAAAATTTTATGTTTGTATCAATTTCACATTTTATCTTTAAAATTACTTTTATTAAAAAAAATCACATTTTTATATTTAATATTTTTTTATTTCAAAATACATAGTGAGAAAAATCAGAAGATAATTGAAACAACTAAGCAAGTAAAGAAGTTAACCCCGTATATAAAAGATTAATAAATAAATTATGATGAGCTCAAAGTTAATAACAAATTTAATTGTGGTGGATGATAATGGTTACAAGGACCCAAAGTTAATTTTTTTAAATTTAACTAGAACAAATGTATTTGATTTGATTCGATTCAAATTTCATCTCACTCAACCCGACCTGAGAAAATTTCAAATCAAGTTAGGATGATAAAATAGAATTTATCAACTCAATTAACTCAAAAGTTTTTCTTTTGTTTCGGTCAAATGCTCACCCCTAGACAGATTTAGGCCAAGACCAAATCTAACCCATTCTCAAATATTTTTTAAAATTAACTCAACTTGACTAGATCCATTTTGAACCCAATTTGAAAAAGAGTTGAACGCTAATCAATTGTATCGAAAAATGTAGATTTTGAATTTTTTTCATAACTAGTTAAACCTTTTAAAGAAAACTTTTATGGTCTTTGTTATCCTAAATAGGGTTAATATATTACTTGGTGCCTCAGTTTGGGTTCAATATTCAATTTGGTACTTAAGTTTTTGTATCAATTTTGTACCTAAGTTTGACTTTAATGTTTACTTTGGTACCTTAGTTTTTTTTTTTAATTTGATACTTTAGTTTTTCTTTGGCCTATTTAAGAACTTGAGTTTAGCTTCAATGTTTAATTTGACATTTGGGCTTTTATTTTTTCCCAATTAACTACCCCTGTTTTTTTTTACTAGAGTGTATATATCAAACATTCATTGGGTTATTTGGTTTGGGTATCAATTTGAACATTAAAACTAAACTTAAGTACCAAATTAGTTTATTAACTACTCCTAAATAATACCTTTGTCACCATTCACAAAATGAAAAAAATCAAGAAAGATAGAAAAGTAAACTAAGAATATGAGTGTGTGTTTTGAAAAAAAAAAGTACGACTTAATTTCTTGTTTTTATCATTTTTTGTTTGGTTATTTCCTTGTACAACTTATACTAGTATACTAAAATATATACTAAAATAAATTTGACCCGACTCAATCCATTCATAACCTAATTTGAAAAATAATCCGAACTTCACCAATCAAATCGAAATAAGTTTATTTCAAATTCCTTTTCATCCTTAGTTGAGCCTTTAAAATAAAACACTTACGGTTTGTTATCATAATAGGTTAATACATTTATCACCATTCGCAAAACGACAAGTTTGTGAATATGAGTTTGAGTGTATGTTTAGAAAAAAACACATGACTCCCTTGCTTTATCATTTTTTGTTTGGTTATTTCCTTGTGCGGCTCATACTAATAAATGCAGTATCTGAAATTTTATTGCTAGACATACAAGAAGATATCACCTGGAGTTTCAATATTTCTGTAACATATTTTCCAATCTCTTCTCTCATCTCTCATCGGAGAAAATGATTTCAGGTGCGACTGCTCCAGTCACTTCCAACCCTCCTGCTAGAGTCAGATATTTGATTCAAAGGCTTGCTTCTGAAGAAACTCGAGACCAATCACTTGATGTTCTTTGCAAGGTATAGACACCTTTACTTTTATTTTTTCTTCTTAACTACCTTTTTGATTTTTTGGGAAAAGAAAATGATCAAATAACTCAAAAGGCATACAAAAAGTTAGAACATGCACATAAGACAACAATATACAAAATAAAAGACTAATCAATTCTGGGGTCTTTATTTTCTTTTTGATTTAATAAAGAAATATGGTAGAACCATTTTAATATTTCAAAATATTAGCTGTCATACTTTTTAAATTTTTATAATCAATATATGTTTTTTATCAAAGAATAATTAAGAAAATTCCATATAAACTTTATTTGAAATCTTGAAAAGGGCAAAATTCTAATTAAATTAGATCTTCATATAACTATGAGTTAGAGTAATAAAGATTTTACCAACCTGAATACATACATTCATGTATAGATGACTTGAGTTTGATATTCAAACAGTGCTCTCTCTTTCATGATAGTTACTCTTTTTTTTTTTTTTTTTAACTTTTCAAGTTCTAAATTCTAAGAAATGGCTGCTCATTTGTAATCTTTTCTTCTCTTTACAGAATAGACTGGCTTATGGCAATTTGGCAGTGCTGTTATGGAATTCTTTTGGTACTATGCGTGTCCTTTTGAAGGTAGGTCTTGCTATTTAATTCTATGTTACTTCTAGAACATATTTGAGCATGAGTGGAGGTACAATTAAAGGAAAAAAAAAGAAGCATATTTACATCATATACTTCTAGATTTCATTTTTAATGTTTTAGGTATATAGATTAGATTTGTTTTACTAAAAATGAATTACACTTTTTAAAAGGGTTAATCAATTTGCAAGATAAATGATTTAAACTTTCCGTTATTTTACAAGTCATTTTCTATTACTCAAACTGTTTTTCATGAAATAAACATAAAAAAAAATACAAAAAATATTTTTCATCATTCGAATCCACCCTAAATTTTTCTTCATTCATCCGTAGAGTAGTCATATTCATCTACCAGACCAAGTTAGTCTCTAAGAAAATCATAAACTTCAAAGCTTTGTTTATAGATACATTGGTCACACCAATTCTGTAGTAAATCGATTTATATAACTGTTCATTATTCAGATAATAACTTCAGCTTACCGTCCACTGTTATCCGACGGCCTTACTGAAAGAGCTGTAACACAAGTTTGCAATGCTATAGCCCTTTTCCAGGTCCACTCTTCTACATTTTTGTTTTTATATGTTAAGAATCTCAAAAGTGAGCCTGCCTTTGTTTTCAGATCAGTAAAGTTTGTATTTATAGATTTTATTAAATTTCAGTTGTATGAAAATCTTAATGACATCAATCTTTGTATTTTTATAGTCTGTAGCTTCTCACCCTAATACAAGGATTCTATTTATCAGAGGTAACTTCACTTTTGAGTCATCAAATTCGATTATTGTTGGCTACTCTAATTGAAATAAATACTTCTTTTGTAGCTACAATGCCAGTGTATCTTTATCCCTTCTTGAACACCATGAATAATGAAAGGAGCTATGAATGTCTAAGGATTACCAGCTTAGGTGTGATAGGGTCCCTAGCAAAGGTAGCTCCACCTAACACCTTCTGTTCTTCTTTCCCCTGTCAACTTCTGGCAGAATTCATACATAGAGGTCATGATGACTTGAATTAAATATTTTTTCCCCAGTTACTATGATTAGTACTAATGATGATGGAGTTTTGGAACTATGCAGGTACAGGATCCAGAAGTGATAGAGTACTTGCTTTCAACTCAAATATTTCCCAGTTGCCTACGCTGCATGGAGGTTGGCAAAACATTGTCAAGAACAGTGAGTCACTGCACTTTCTTCTAATATACAAACCTATAAATGTTTCACTTGTTTCTTCACTTTTTTGTTTTTTCTTTTTATGTTCGTACTCATGTCATCAATGTTAACAACAATGGATATGAACTAAAACCAACATGACTAGTGACTTGAGGTTATACTTAAAAAAAGACATTATTTTATTGGAAAGTTACAATTTTGACATTATTTTCAGGCCCCTTGCTGATAAATTTTGGGTTAATATTTCATACCTATATATAGTTTCAATATTTAATTCGATATCTGAGTTTTTGTTTCCTCAATTTGGTATCTGAGCTTGGTTTCAATATTTAGTTTAGTATCTGACTTTTGTCAAATTAATACTTGAGTTTTTCTTTGTCTCATACAAATATTTATGTTTAACTTTAATGTTCAATTTGGTACTAAAATTTTTTTTCCTCAATTAAATACCTATTTTTTTTACTAGAACACATATGTCAAATATTTATTAGTCCACATGATGTTTACTTTGGATACAAAAATTGAACAGAAGCCAAACCTAGGTACCAAAATAAATATTAAAATTAAATATAGGTGTCGTAACCATTTTTTTTTAAAAAACGGGAATCGACTTGGATTTTGAAAATGAAAACGAAAAAAAACTGGGAGTCGCCACCAATCTTTTTAGGTGTGATTGGATCACCTTGTAAAAGTGGTTGTTTTTAATAAATGGTTTGATTTATTTAAACAACGATTTTGGTCCACGTAAATCAAGAAAATAGGTTCGGGAGTCGGTTACGCACGAGGAAGGATTAGCACCCTCGTAACGCCCAAAAATTGGTACCTAGTTGATTAATTAGTGTCTTAGTGTCGAAAATTTGAAAACTTGAAAAAATTTAAAATACGATCCCTCTTTGTAAAGAAAATGCTCAAATGTTAAGGACCTTCTCTTCTCACAATATAAAATGTCACATCCAGTAAGTTAGGACACGACATCTTGAATTTTCGAGAGCGAGCTTGCCTTTTATATAAAAATTCGTGTATTTCAAAAGGTTATTCAGTTAGTTAAGGTGAACGAGGAAAATCGAAACCCAGTAAGTTAGGGCACGTTTCCTCGAATTTCCGAACACCGAATATTGCCTTTTCTTGCAAAAATCTTATTTCGAGGTAACAAAATGCCATACCCAGTAAGTTAGGGCACAACATCTCGTATCTCCGAGAATAAGCATTTTTCAAAACTCATGTCGTGATTTAAAAGAGTATTCCGTTATTTAGGTTAAAGGAGAAAAATCGAAACCCAGTAAGTTAGGGCACGATTGTCTCGAATTACCAAATACGGAATGTTACTTTTATGAAGGAATTATTTTAAGGTATTCGAGTGAAAAATATGGTGTGATTTATTGTAAAAACATAAAACCAAATCATGGTGCTAATACACAATAATGAGTGTGACAGTATCAATAACAATGATATAAGCGATTATAAAAAGATGAAAACAAGGCTAGCAATATAAAAACATAAAACACGAGCATAAGACAAATGATCGAATAAAAAATAAATAAAACATGGCAAAATAAAAATAAAAATGACAATGGCAACGAAAACGATAACAAAAATAGTAATATAAATAATAATAGCATTGAATGATAATAATATATATGGTATTAAAATATATACGTAATAATAGAAATAAAAGTATATATAACATTAAAAATATATATACGGGATACATATGTGAAATAAGCACATAATAGTTATAAAAATATGAATAATATGATATTTACAATATATATACGTAAAACATAATGAAAAATGATGTGGATGATATTAATATACAAGATATAGTTTAAAACATAAACGTAAGATAACATGAGAAATGAAAACATATAAATGATATAGTATTAAGGTATATGTATAACAATAAAAATATAATATTAAAATATATATATACACATAATATATAAAAACATATCCATATATGTATACATAATAAAATGTAATATTTAAAATATTTACATAGTATATACATGCTAAAAATGATAATAATGTTAAGAATAAATATTAATGATATTACCTAGATATATACATTTATGTTAAAATGAGTACATGATAGTATGTACACAATATACATAATATATTAAAATATATATATATATATATACATATGATATTTATAAAAATATAAAGATATATACATAACTAATAATACGAGCGATATATGCATACTATATATAAAGGCATATACATATATATATTAGAAATGGTAATAATGTAAAAAAACAATTATTATAAATTATATAAATATATATATAAATAAATACCTAATAATATTAAAGGCATATACGTAATATATACATAGTATACAAAACAAAACATACACGTAATATATCAAAATATATACATAGTATTAAAATGAGGAATATACATATATATACCTATGTATAAAAAATATAAACAAAATATAATATTAACACATATATACATAACATGGAGCATAACACGTATATATTAGAAAATACCTAGGTGACATACAAATATATTAGTAAGAATTATATTATTAAAACTATTAATAATACTTTTATAACATATATTTATAAGTATTAAATAAAAACGAAAATAGTAAGCCATTAATAAAGATACAACCATAATAAAATACAATAAATAATATTACAATTAAATTAGCATAATGAGGAAAAATAAAAAGAAAGGACTAAATCGAATTAAAATGGAATCTTGAGGCAAATTTAAAATAAATAAAAGAAAAGGGATTAATTGGATCGCGAGCAACCGGGAGGGACTAAAGGGAAAATATCCCTCCCCCAAAACACAACGTTTTATATAGGACTAAAATGGAACAGAAGCAAAATTATAGGGGTAAAATTAAAGTAAAAGGAAACAGTACGAGACCTTATTGAACTAAGCCTATAAAGCGGAAGGACTGAGGGCGCAAATAACCCCTCAGTCCAAAAACACGCGGATCCTCAGGCGTCGGGTCGGGTTGCGCGCGGGTCACGTGAAACGGCGTCGTTTTGCGTTTTAAACTGGGCACCAAAACGGTGCCGTTTTAGTAAACTATAAAAGCCTGAAAATTTCTAAAAAATCATTTCAGCTGCTGAGGAAAGAAAAAAAGAGGGAGAGAGGGGAGAGGGGCGATTTTCGGCCAGGGGGGGCCGATCGCCGGCCGGTCGCCGGAACGCCGTGTGCCACCGTCGCCGGCCACCGTGCACGGTGGCCGACATTTCGAAAAAGGTATTTTTTTTTTTTTTTGCGTTTTTTTTTGTATTTATAATATGTAGGTGTATATGGGTAAATAGGCTAAAAAAGGGGAAAGAAATTGATGATAATCACCTTCGGCTTATTGGATTTTTGCTTCTCTGTTAGGACTGTTTTTTTGCTTTTGGTATTGCTGGATCTGTTCTCTGCTTTGTATTTTGTTTTCGAATCTAATATTATTTCTAAAAAAAAGCCGATCCCCCCATGGTTTTTTGATTCGGCTTTATATAGCCATTTCATGTTTTTTTTTTATTACAATTTGTCTATTCTCCTATTGTTATCACAGGCAGACGGTAGTGGAGCAGAGACCACTTGCAGGCGTCGGTGGTGGAGCAGAGGGGTGGGGAGCACATGCTGGCGGCTAGGGTTTTCGTTCCTTTGGTTTTGGTGTTTTTAGGTTACTGTTGGGCTTAGGTTTGGGCCCAAATTGGGCTTGTACAATAGGTATTTGTACGAGACAAAAAAAAAACTCGAGTATAAAAAGAATTCAGCAATCAAAATTGAACATTAAGGTCAAATATAAGTACCAAATGATATATTAATTTTAATTTTTTTTCTGCCTTAAAAAAACTATTAGGGGGAAAAATTGTACATAACTATATATATTACTTGGATTCTGGAGTTAGGGGAAAAGAAAAATCCAGGGTAACTTACTTTTTAGATACCATGTGATGTTGTGGCTACCGTTATTTCACATTTTCAATGTAAAAATCAAAGCAATAAAATCTTAAGAAGCCCATGAAAATGAAACTAAGGAAAAAAGTAAACAGCTTTGGGAATAAACCAATGAGCTTATAAGACATTGTAATTTTCAGCACCATAATTGTATCATCTATGGCGTTACTATATCTTAGACATGCAAGATTCTTAGTTATATTCTTGATGCTAATATGTTTAACATTATCAGCTGCTAATACAATAATGGATGGTAGGTGTCCACATTTATAATTTACAGAATCTTACTAAGTGAGAAAGGGCTCAAGTACTGTTTCATTCTTGCTGAACGATATCTCTCAGTATCCCAATGTTTGGGAAAATTGGTTGAAAACCTTACTGAAGATGATGCAGAAAATTTGCCTCAGCTCCTCAAAAACATCATTGGATGTTACCTCAGGCTCTCCGAAAATAAAAGGTTAGCTAAAAACACATGTTTTAATCTTATCAGTTCATTCTTTAATGGATGAAACTCCGTGTTTAGGACAAGGCCACAATTGTCGAGCTACGTTCCATGGAAGTTTTTAGATCACAAATATGCTAACATCATTCGGGTAAGCTTCAAAACTTCATTTCGTGCATATGAACACATGCGAATTAGAATGGTTAAACCCTAAACCTTATACATTATATTCAATTCCTTTTGCAGAGTGATCCAAAAGTCCTTGCTGACCTACGACAATTGGTTTGCAATTTAAGGACCAGCAAGAGTTGTACAATCCACTGTACCGATGAGCCACCAACAAGCAGCGACTCACCCGGGCTGTCCATTCCATGATGGTTACGGTATTCAGACTGGGCAAGGCAGTGACTGGGGAACATACAATATACAATATCAATACCCTATACTCTAAGATATTACCCTATAGAACTGTACTGTAGGTGTATAGGGATGGTTATGTAGGCCAAAAACAACTACGTAATGGCTGCTAGTTAATTACCCTTAATATTTTGTGTTTACAGATACAATGCATAATCTCTGTCTTTACTATATCTATATGGAATATATATAAAAAATAAATTTGAATATATCGGTGTTAGATGACATTGAGTATTACAGGCCAAATCACTTGATTTTGATGGAGACTATATTATAGACGTCTCAATGGTCGTAGGAGACTTTGTGCACGATATTATCAATCCGTCGCCCTTCACATTGATGTTGAATTTGAGTTATTTTTTCAGTTTTAATCAATTTGTCTTCACATGAGTTTCAAGTAGTAGATTTATATAATCAAATGGATTAATTTTTAGTGAAAAAAACATTGACTTGTGGAACAGATTTGTATGACCAGAGAGCAATTAAAAATCAATGGCTCGCTCGTCCATCGGATCTGGTACTATTTATTACATTAAAAACTTGTTCTCCATTGGAAATAGGCTAAATTTAATAAAATTGAGAGTTTGAAAATTTTAAATTTGTAATGATTTGTAATGCTATGTTTGAAAACTGATTACGTAACGAAGTGGATTAAGACTGAAATTCACGTTTTGATACATAAAGATTTGAAAATTGTCTTTTGTAATATTTGCTTTTGTTAAGTGCAAATTACTTGGCTTTTTCAACGGCTGTGATTTTGCCAGAACCCCCACTAATTGAATCATACCTTTTCAACACGTCAGCTAGAATTAATGTAGCTGACATAGTCACATAATCCTTTGCTGCACATTGCTATCCAATTCACTAGGCGACCTGGTCTGTGGTCCATTCGATCACAAGTAACTTAGCAATTCTGTTCAAAGGTGGCAACTACAGCAACAACATGCATGCTACCATGCAATCATGCACGAGCATGCAAGTGACCAAGTAGTCCAGCTGAGGCATTGAAATGTCCATGGTGTAATCCGGTTGAAGAACCATTTTTGTAATAGTTGACTTTTGTTAATTTGCTTGTTATCTTTTTATGTAATGTCCAGCTAAGATTAATTATGTTCTTAGCTGATTTAGCAGTCATTTTTAGAGGTCATTATGCTGATTTTACAGCTTAGATACTTGCACAAGCAAGCTTTGTTTTCTTTCTATGTAACCCATCTTCTTATGTATCATTTTTTTTATGAGTGAAGTAACAAGCATAGCCAACTTGTTCTCTCATCTTTGTTCATCCGTTTTTGCTTCTATTTTGAGTTTCAAACACAAAATTTCTTTGTTTTGGTCTTGATCATTTGATTGAAACTTAACACATACTTTACCCAGGTATAATACTTTGTTGCTCCAGTTTCAACAAGTTGTTCATACTTTACCCGGGTAAAATAGATTTGTTATTCATCCTGTGTGAAAAACTCAACAAATGGTATCAAGAGCTTGTTGTCTTTGAGGGCCTTGGTTGTGCACAGTTTGTGGCTGACTCGTGTTTGAAAGAAAGAAGTAGGAGCTTTTGTTGTTGGTCAGTTTTTTAGTTGCTGCAAGTATGAGCTTCTCACCACCACCACCACCTGTTTTTGCTGGTGAAAATTACAACATCTGGGCTGTGAAAATGAGGACATATCTGTAGGCACATGACCTGTGGAATGTGGTCCAAAATGACACTGAGCCACCTCCCCTAAGAGCAAACCCGACCATTGCTCAGATCAGTCAGTATAATGAAGACTGTGCAAAGAAGTACAAGGCCATGTCATGCCTTCAAAGTGGAGTTTCAGATGTGATCTTCACAATGATAATGGCATGTGACAGTCCAAAGCAAGCATGGGACAAACTCAAGGAGGAGTTTCAAGGATCTGAGAAGACTAGGCAACAGCAGCTAATAAACCTAAGAAGAGACTTTAAGAATCTAAGGATGAAGGAGTCAGAGACTGTCAAGCAGTATGCTGACAGGATAATGGCCACTGTCAACAACATAAGATTGCTTGGAGATGATTTTAGTGACCAAAGGGTAGTTGAAAAAGTCATAACAACCCTGCCAGAGAAGTATGAATCAAAGATCTCTTCCTTGGAGGACTCGAGGGACCTATCAACTATTCCATTGACAGATTTGATAAATGCTCTCTATGCACAAGAGCAAAGAAGGGCAAACAGAATGGAGGAGTATTCTGAGGAAGCTTTTCAGGCCAGAGGCAGAGAAGGCTCAAACTCGAGCTCAAACTTCAAAGGCAAGAAGCCTTGGACAGAAAAGAAGGACAAAGGCAAGAAGGAAGCCACCAAAAGAAAGTTTCCACCTTGTGCTCATTGCAAGAAGACCAATCACCTTGAAAATATCTACTTTGGTACAAGCGACATTCGATTGCAAAGGGTGCAAACAACTTGGACACATTGAAAAGGTGTGTAAAAACAAACCAAAACCACAGCTACACCATCAAAATCAAGCTCAGACTGTTGAAGATGTTGAAGCACAAGAAGAGCATGTCTTCACAGCTTCTTGTTTTGCAAGCTCGAGCAAGGTTAGCAAGATGTGGTTGATTGATAGTGGGTGTACTCATCACATGGCTTCAAACAGAAGCATGTTCAAGGAGCTAGACACCACCTTTGTGACCAAAGTCAGAGTAGGGAATGGTGAGCTCATAGAGGCCAAAGGCAAAGGCAAGGTTGTGATCGACACAAAGTCAGGTAACAAAACTATTTCTGAGGTTCTTTATGTACCTGACATTGACCAAAATTTGTTGAGTGTTGGTCAGCTACTGGAGAAGGGGTATCCTCTCATTTTTGAAGACAAGGTGTGTGTGATCAAAGATGCTGTTAACCAAGTGTTAGTAACAGTAGCCATGAGTGATCGAAGTTTCACTTTGGATGTCAATCAGCTAGAGCCGAAGACACATGTGGCTCAGGCTGATGAGTCAAGTTTGTGGCATAGGAGGCTAGGCCATGTGAACTACAAGTCACTTGGCCTACTGCACAAAATGAGTCTGGTTGAAGACATGTCCTGCGTTGAGCCAAAGAAAGATGTGTGTGAAGTCTGTCAGCTTGGCAAGCAGACCAGACTGCTATTTCCTGCAAACAAAGCGTGGAGAGCTCAAGAGAGGCTCCAGTTGGTTCATACAGACATTTGTGGACCCATGAAGACCACTTCCCCAAATGGGAACAGGTACTTTGCACTCTTTATTGATGATTTCAGTAGGTTCTGTTGGGTAACCTTTTTGAAGCAAAAGTCAGATGTTGTTGACCTCTTTTGCAAATTTAAGGCTTTGGCTGAAAACCAAGCCAACTGTAAGCTGAAATGCTTAAGGTTAGATAATGGGACTGAGTATGTATCTCAAAGGTTCCAAAAGATATGTGATGATGCTGGAATTCTTCATCAGCTGACAACCATCTACACACCACAGCAAAATGGTGTCTGTGAGAGGAAGAACAGAATAGTTCTTGATATGGCCAGGTGCCTTTTGTTTGAGGCTAAAATGCCTAACAATTTTTGGGCTGAGGCAGTGAACACTTCAGTTTACTTGCTAAACAGACTTCCAACTAATGCAGTGAAAGGAAAAACACCCTTTGAAGCCTGGTTTGGACAAAAACCAACAATGTCACACCTGAGGGTATTTGGTTGTTTGTGCTATGTACTGGTTCCAACACAGAAAAGAACTAAGCTTGAAAAAAGGTCCATGCCAGGGGTGTTTGTAGGCTACAGCAGTGTGAAGAAAGGTTATAGGATCTTTGATCCATTGACCAAGAAGATCATTGTGAGCAGAGATGTAAAGTTCAATGAAGAAGGGTATTGGAAATGGGATGGAACTAATGCAAGCCTACTTGAGGAAGATCAAAATAGTCCTGACCTGCAGCCTACTGAAACTGAAGCTGAAGTTGAAGATGACTATGATGATGTACCTATTCGAGGCACTAGAACTTTGGCAGATGTCTATGAAAGATGTGCCATGACCATAGCTGAGCCATCCTGCTATCTTTGAAGTCAGAAAAGAGAAATCTTGGTAAGAGGCTATGGAGGTTGAATCAAGATGATTAGGAAGAATGACACTTGGGAGCTGGTCAATAGGCCAGAAAATAGAAAAGTCATTGGTGTTAAATGGGTGTTCAGGACCAAGACAAATTCAGATGGGTCTCTGAACAAACACAAGGTCAGGTTGGTTGTAAAGGGCTACAGTCAGCAGCAAGGGGTCGATTTCTTTGAAACCTTTGCACCTGTTGCAAGGTTGGACACTATAAGGCTGCTATTTGCCTTGGCAGCTCAGAAACAGTGGAAAGTGCACCAATTAGATGTGAAATCAGCTTTTTTAAATGGATTTCTCAAAGAAGAAATCTTCATTGAGCAGCCTGAAGGGTTTGAGGTCTCTGGTGAGGAACATAAAGTCTATAGGCTCAAGAAGGCCTTGTATGGCTTGAAACAGGCTCCAAGAGCCTAGTATGATAGAATTGATGCCTACTTGTCAAGGCTCGGGTTCACAAAAAGCATAAGTGAGCCCACTCTTTATGTAAAGAAGGATGAAAAGGAGACACTGCTGATTGTGTCATTATATGTTGATGATCTGCTAGTCACTGGCAGCAAAGATGAGCTGATTGAAAACTTTAAGAGGCAAAGGCAAGACATTTTTGAGATGACTGATCTTGGTCTGATGACATACTTCCTTGGTATGGAGGTAAATCAGGGAGAACAAGGAATTTTTATAAGCCAGCAAGCCTTTGCATTAAAAGTTATAAGCAAATTCAGCATGTCAAAGTGCAAGCCTGCTAGCACACCAGTTGCACTAGGAGAGAAGCTGTCAAGCACAAGTGAGCACGATCGAGTTGATGAAAGGGGGTACAGGAGTTTGGTTGCTTGCTTGCTTTACCTAACAGCAATAAGGCCAGACATCCTATATGTTGTTGGCTTACTCTCAAAGTTCATGCACTGCTGCAATGTTGCACATTTTAAAACAGCAAAGAGGGTCCTAAGATATGTCAAAGGGACTTTGAATTTTGGTGTAAAGTTTGGAAGGTCAAAGGAGCTAAAACTTGTTGGCTATTCAGATAGTGACTGGCCTGGTTCAGTTGATGACATGAAGAGCACATCAGGCTACTTCTTCAGTCTAGGATCAAGTGTTTTCAGTTGGAGTTCAAAGAAGCAACAAACAGTAGCTCAATCCACTGCAGAGGCTGAGTATATTGCAGCTGCTACTGCTGTTAACTAAGCCATTTGGCTTAGAAAGTTGTTGGATGATTTAAATGCTAGACAGATGGAAGCAACTAAAATCAAGGTTGACAACCAGTCTGCTATTGCCATTGCCAAGAACCCTGTGTTCCATGGCAAAACAAAACATTTCAAGATCAAGTATCACTTTGTAAGAGAAGCTGAACTTGCTAAGGAAATCTGCTTGGTACATTGTTGTTCGAGGGATCAGCTTGCTGATGTTCTGACCAAGCCATTAGCTTTTGGAAGGTTTGAATGTTTTAGGAAAGAGATTGGAGCTTGCTGCCTTGTAGCCAAGGAGGAGTGTTCAAAGGTGGCAACTACAGTAGCAACATGCATGCTACCATACAATCATGCACGAGCATGCAAATGACCAAGTAGTCCAGCTGAGGCATTGAAATGTCCATGGTGTAATCCGGTTGAAGAACCACTTTTGTAATAGTTGACTTTTGTTAATTTGTTTGTTATCTTTTATGTAATGTCCAGCTAAGATTAATTATGTTCTTAGTTGATTTAGCGATCATTTTAGAGGTCATTATCTGATTTTACGACTTAGATACTTGCACAAGTAAGCTTTGTTTTCTTTCTATGTAACCCATCTTCTTATGTATCATTTTTTTTATGAGTGAAGTAACAAGCATAGCCAACTTGTTCTCTCATCTTTGTTCATCCGTTTTGCTTCATTTTGAGCTTTCAAACACAAAATTTCTTTGTTTTGTTCTTGATCATTTGATCGGCCCGAACACATACTTTACCTGTATAATACTTTGTTGCTCCAGTTTCAACAAGTTGTTCATACTTTACCCGGGTAAAATAGATTTGTTATTCATCCTGTGTGAAAAACTCAACAAATTCCTTCCCTTTCCCCACGAACCGGTCCGCCTTAAAATTCTCCGGTTCATCATAAAATTTACCATCTCTCTTAGCCAAAGGTTGATACCCACACAACAGCTCCCCCTTTTTAATGCTAACAACTGAGTCATGAGAAATGAGTTCAAAATCCTTCCCGCTCGTGCATATCGAAGCACAATGGGCGGGTTGAACTGCAATGTTTCGTAAACAACAGAGTTCACCAACTCCATCTCTTTCACCGACTCAAAACTCAATCTCGTTGATAGCTCAGCTAGTTTTCTCACTTCTTCTCTTAGCTTAGCTTGTAACTCAGTTTTATCACTAGTTACAGCATTGAGCAACGTCGGCAAAAACAATGTGAAACCACCAAACGCATTGAACCCAAGGACGAAGATCAAGTTATGGAAGGCTTTGGATTTGGGAAGTCAAAGTCTTCCATGCCGCGACGAACAACTTCTTCTTCATGTTGTTCGATGAAGTTGTTCAATTTGCCTTAGTAATGTGGCAGCTTGGTGACAATTACTTAAGGACTAAGATGAAGATAATGATAAATTTCCTGGAAGTTTACGGAAACAGGGTGATGGATAATTATGACTTGCAAGGTAGCAACCTTATCTTTGACTAAGCATGAATGTGGCATAAGCTGAAGCATACTTATTCATAATAAATGGATAAGTCTGAAAACAAATAAACAAGGCTAAAACAATTTAACCAAGCCTATAAATATGTAAGCATAGTGTGTATGGAAAGTGTAAGCGGTGTAAGTAAAAGAAGAAGAAAAGAGAGTGTGTGAGATAGAAAACTAGCAACAGCTAGTGTAGAGAGAAAAAATTGTATTTATATTGTGTAATATTTGTGTGTAATAAAATTAATTTTCAGTTATTAATTGTTCATACACTTTCAACAAGTGGTATCAGAGCTAGATTTGTATTAATGCCACAATGACAAACATGATTCAACTGCAAATCTCAAAATTAGCAAAGACAATTATGACAATTGGAGCATCCAAATGAAGCATTTGCTTGACTCTTAAAATTATTGGAATGTTGCCGAAGAAATATATGTCGAACTCGAAAATGCAGGTGTCAAAGCGGCTTTGACAAATGAAGAAAAAAAAAGCATTGAAAAAATCGTAAAAAGGATAAGAGGGCATTGTTCTTTATTTTTCAATATGTTGATGAATCAACCTTTGAAAATTTTTTAGAGGCAAAGATATCAAACAAAGTATGAGGAATTTAGCAAAAATCCCTTCAAAGAATGGAAAAAGCAAAAAAAAAAAGTACATTTACAAACCCTCAGAGTCGAATTTAAGACGTTAAAAATGAAATTTTTAGAACATATTGTTGATTATGTCACCTGAGTGAAAGCAATGGTAATTGAAATGAAAAGGAATGAGGACTCTTGATGACGTAAGAGTAATAGAAAAAAATTACAGTAATTAACACGCAAATTTGATTATGTGGCTGTTGTCATTGAATAGTCAAAAGATCTGTCACAAATATCTATAGACAAACTTGTGGGTTCCCTCCAAGCTCATGACCATAAAATCAAGAAAAATGATTATACTGAAAATTTGGAGCAAGTCTTGCAAAGCAATTGTTGTTCGATGAAAGTGGAGCTAGCAATAGTTTTGGACAATGTACAAGCAATCGTAAAGGATATAAAGGTGGAAATAGAGATGGATGATGAACACGTGAACGAGGCAATCAATCATATGGTAGAGGCCAAACAAGCGAAGAGTGTTAGGCGTCAAGTCGTGGACAAGGAGTTCGAGGCCAAGGCCAAGGTCGAGGTAGAGGTAGATTTCAACAAGAAAATAAATCCCAGATATAATGTTATAATTGTAATAAATATGGTCATTTTAGTTATGAATGTAGATCAACTCTCAATGTGGAGGAGAAAAATCATGTAGTAGTAGCTAAAGAAAAAGAAAACGTGGAATCTAGTGTATTCCTCACTTATAAAGAAACTGAAAAATCAAATAAAAATATTTAGTATCTTGATAATTGTGCCAGCAATCACATGTGTGGCCGAAAAGACTTATTTTTAGAGTTGGACGAGAATATTCACGGACAAGTAATGTTTGGAGATGAATCGCACACCACGGTCAAAGATAAAGACAAAGCTACAATTACACAAAAGAACGGAGAGAAGTACATATCAGATGTTTATTACGTACTAGCTTTAAAAAGTAACATCATCAGCCTTGGACAACTTTTAGAAAAAAGATATTAAGTAAATATGAAGGATCGCACATTAGCCCTAAAAAATAAAAATGGTGAATTAATTTCCCAAGTTGATATGACAGGTAATCATCCTTTCATTATTGATATTAAATCTGGAGAGGTGAAGTGTATGAAGAATGCAATCAAAGATGATTCATGGTTATGACATTTAAGGTTCAAGAATCTTGGATTTTCTGGCCTGAAGTTAGTAACAAAAGAAAAGATGGTAAATGGATTGCTAGAAATTAATCTTCTTGATCAATTGTGTAAGCTTGCATCAAAGGAAAACAACACAGACAGAGTTTTCAAGTTGGAAAATCTCAACAAGACAAGAGACCATTGGAGATAGTGCATTCCATCATAGCAATTCCTTTTGATATACCATCACTTGGTGGAAACAGGTACTATCTTACTTTTACTCATGATTTTAGTAGAAAAAGTTGGATATATCTTCTTAAAAAAATCAGAAGCATTTGACAAGTTTATCGACTTCAAAGCTATGGTAGAAAAACTTAATGGACATTATATTAAGATACTTAGAACTGATAGAGGAAATGGTTATACTTCAAAGCTATTTGAAAGCTTCTGCAAGGAGCAAAGAATTATTCATTAATTGACAACTATGTACACGCCACAACAAAATGGAGTCGCTAAAAGGAAGAACCGTATTATTCTTGATATGGCAAGAAGCATGGTTAAAGGTAAGCATTTACCAAGAACTTTCTAAGCTGAAGTTGTTCAATGTGTTGATATTTTTTGAACCAGTGTCCAATAAAAAGTGTGAAATACAATACACCAAATGAAACCTGGAGCAATCAAAAGCCAGGAGTAGGGTATCTCAAGATTTTTGGATGCATCACATATGCTCATGTTCCTAACCAGACGAGAAATAAGCTTGTAAAGAGGAATGAAATGTATTTTTATTGGTTATGAAAAAAGAAGCAATGCATATAGTTTATACAACCCTCTCACCAAGAAAATTATTATTTCAGAAGACGTTGAGTTTGATTAAGTTGATTACTGGAGATGGAGCGAATAAGAAAATAAAACTGAAGGATTATTTTTTAGTAATGACAAAGAAGATGATTTCATCAATCAATATGAACAAGATGATGATCAAAACCCTCTACCAAGTCCTATTGCAACAACTCGTACAACATCGTGTAATGAAAAAATGTGGTCCAATAACATATGAAGATGGTATTAAAGATGTCAAATGAAAAAAGGCAATGGATGAATAAATTGCAGCAATAAGAAGAAATGACATGTGGGAGTTAACAAGTCTACTAGAACGGCATAGTCTAATTAGAGTAAAATGGGTGTACAAGACGAAGACCAACAAAGAAGGAAAAGTGGAGAAATACAAAACAAGACTAGTTGCAAAAGGCTACAAGCAAATACCTAAGTGGACTATGATGAAGTATTTGCTCTGGTCTCCAGAATTGACACTATAAGGCTTCTCACGACAATTGCAACACAAAATAAATAAAAATTTTATCATATGGACGTGAAGTCAACATTCATTAATGACTACTTAGAAGAAGAAGTTACCATCAAATAACCACCTAGATATAGCAAACAAGGATAGGAAGACAAAGTCTATCGCTAAAAGAAAGTTTTATGTGGGCTAAAGCAAGCCTCGAGAGTATGGAGCACAAGAATAGATGAATACTTTCAGAAGAACAGATTCATAAAAAGCCCATAAGAGCATGCCCTATATACGAAGAAAAATGGAGTTGGTGACATCATGATTGTGTGCTTATACGTCGATGATATGATTTTCACGAAAAATAATCCAAGTATGTTCAATGACTTTAAGAAAGCTATGACTAAGGAATTTGAAATGATAAATATTGGTGAAATGCCATACTTTCTTGGACTTGAAGTGAAACAAATGAAAGATGGAATATTTATGTCTCAAAAGAAGTATGCAAAATACATTTTAAGAAAATTCAAAATGAAATATTGCAAGCCGATAGCCACGCCAATAGAACCAAGCATGAAATTAAGTGTTGGTTTATCTAGATAACCGGTAAATCCATCGTTGTTTAAAAGTATTGTTGAAAGTTTAAGGTACTTGACTATTACGCAGTCATATATCATGTACGTAGTGAGAATAATTAGTAGATACATAGAGAAGCCAAAAATAGATCACTTCATTGCAGCAAAGAGAATTTTGATATATGTCAAAAATACGATGGATCATGGTTTATTTTATACACACTCACAAAGTTCAAAATTGGTTGAATATTTATTTCATATTGATTCTGCAACATTTTCATGGTCATCAAAAAAGTAACAAATAGTAACCCTCTCAACATGTGAACCAGAATACATTGTTGTTTCAACGTGCGTGTCAAGCAATTAGTTGAAGAATATTTTGGGTGAATTATCTGTTAAACAAGAAGGTCCAATTACAATTTATATTGACAACAAGTCCACAATATCTCTTGCAAAGAATCCAGTGTCTCATAGACGAAGCAAGTGAAGAATAAAAATGTAGAGTTAATTTACTACCAAATAGAAGACCAATTGAAAAATAATTTCATGAAATCATTGAAAGTGAACGTATTCCATAAACTCAAAGAAAATCTTGGAATGAAAGTTCGGTTTGAGGAGAGTGTTAGAAGTCAAATCAACTTCTCAAAACCAATAAAGCTTGAAGCCAAGAGTGGATGTAGAATTTGGCTTAGTAATGTGGCAGCTTGGTGATGATCACTTAAGGGCTAAGATGAAGATAATGATAAATTTGTTGGAAGTTTCATGAAATATTAAAGGATAAGTATGATGGATAATTATGGCTTACAAGGTGGCAACCTTATCTTTGACTAATTTGACTAAGCATGAATGTGGCATGAGTTTAAGCATACTTATCCATAATAAATGGATAACTTTGAAAACAATCAAGAAAGCTAAGATGGTTTAACCAAGCCTATAAATATGTAAGCATAGTGTATGGAAAGTATTAGTGGGGCGAGTAAAAAAAGAAGAAGAAGAAACGAGTGTTTGAGATAGAAAACTAGCAGCAACTAGTATATAAAAAAAATGTATTTCTATTATGTAATATTTGTATGTAATAAAATTAGTTTTCAGTTATTACTTGTCCATATGCTTCCAACAAAGTTTTTGGTAGCTTTCACTAGTGATGGCAAAAGGGTAAGCATAAGACTGGACGAATATCTCTTCCAAGGGTTTAATGACACGGAATGGGTAGGTGGGTAAGAGTTGGATATGAAAATAAAAATAGTTGTATATGTTGCAAAGTGTTTAACTTGTCAACGAGTAAAAGCTGAATATCAAGTTCCCTCTAGTTTCTTCAACCAATTTCAATTCCTGAGTGGAAATAGGAACAAAATACAATGGATTTTGTTGTTAGTTTACAAACTTCGCCGAATAAAAGAAATGTTCTCTAGATAATAGTTGACCGATTAACCAAATTTGCTAATTTTCTAACAGTAAGAATAGATTGGTCACTTAAAAAACTTGTCGAGGTGTATATTCACGAGATAATAAGACTTCATGATGCACCTATTCTTGTTATCTTGGATCGAGATCTTTGTTTCACTTTATTCTATAAGCAATTGTATGAATCTTTGGGCACAATGTTGAGTTTCAGCACTACTTTCTATCCCAAATCTGATAGTCAATCAAAGTGCGTTAACCAAATATTGAAAGACATACTACGAGCTTGTATCATTGAGTTTGAAACTAGTTGGGAACGTTATTTACCTTTAGCAAAACTTGTTTATAATAATAGTTTTCAATCAAGTATTCAAATAGCTATGTATGAAATTTTGTATGGCCAATGGTGTAGAACACCTCTATGTTGGTCAGAATTGAGTGAGAAAAAGATGGTAAAGTAAAATATAATGCAAGAAATAGAATATAAAGTGAGATTGTTAAAAGACAGATTGAAAGCAATTTTAGATAGACATATGTCGTATGTTGACTTGAAGCAGAAAGAAATTGAATTTGCCTTGCGTGACAATATTTTTGAAAGTCTTTCCATAGAAAAAAATTTTACAATCTGGTCATAAAAGGAAGTTAAGTTCAAAATATATTGAGTCATATAAAATTATTGAAAATTTTTGACTAGTTATCTACTATTTGGCATTGCCTCAGAATCGAAAATTATTAATAATATGTTTCATGTGTCAATGCTTCGATGTTATCAATCTAATTCTTCTCATGTGATACCTATGGAAGCGATAGAAACGCTACCTAATTTGACGCTTTAAGAAGAGCCAATAGAAATCTTAGATCAAGCAGTGAAAGAGTTGAGAAAAAAACATGTGCCATCAGTGAAAGTCTTATGGCGCAATCATAACATTTGAAAATGCTACTTAACCATATATAATTGATTCTGGGGTGAGTGTATGATATGTGATAAAGTGTGATTCTGGTAGTATTACTGCAACTTCGGGTGATGTAACCGTAATATCTGTTATGACAGCTTAACTACAATTTTATTGGCTTGACCATATCAAATTGATTTTGGCGGATTATCGCAACTTTTCTATTTGGCAGCTCAGCTGCACTTATATAAGTGACATATAGTCACTAAGCGGTGTGTAGGGTTGGATGAGTAATTAATACCCTATATGATGTGTAAGAGATGGTCAGAGTTGGTGTGTAGCGGATGGGGTAAGATCTGTAACTGCATTTGTATCTGAATTTGTGTCTACATCTGTATCTAAACCTGTGTTTGCATTTATATCTGAACATGTATATGTATCCGTATTTGGTTATGATAAAACATCTGATTTCGTATGTGAAAACATGCCTGAATCTGTATTTGAATATTGTGTTTGTTTGTGTATGTGTTTCCAATTTGTTGCTTGGGATGTGTTACACATTGGGCTTTTAGCTCAAGCATTTATTTAATTCGTTTTAGGTGAACTTCCGACTTAGGACCGGACAGCATACGAAAACTCAAATTGTTTTCACGACTAATTAATTATAGTGATGTATGTTAGTATTTTTTTTTTTTGGACTTTTGAGGCTGTAATTTGTTTTTTGGTTGTGTTTTCATTTTCGTTTTGTTTGTCAATTTTGATATTTTTTATCGTAAATTGCAAAATTACACAAGTTAACAAATTAGATTCCGATTTTTAAAATTAAAACTCTGAAACATTTTCTGTTGCAATTTAAGTAACTCTTAAGTGTTTTTCTATAAATAAATAAATAATTTTTAACTACCATTAGCATTAATCAAAAAAAGATTTGTTCAAAATCAGTATTTTTGAAGCAAACGAATTTGAAATAGATTTTGACCTTTGAAATAAATGTTTACAAACTTAAGTTTGTTTGAACATCTATGAGAGTTCTGTGAAGTTTTATTTTTTTTGAAACGCTTAACCACGTTGGATTAAAACAAAAGTTTTTAAACAAACTAATGTAACTGTTCCAGATTCGGCTATAATGTTTAGTAACAAACTGGTGGTAAACATTACTATCATGTTGGGCATAAGAAACAATTTGACAAGGTCCTCAGGTTGATAGTGACAATCTTCAGGAAGCTTTGTATTACAAGGTGCTCTGTTTGAAGGTAGAAGCAATGACTTAAGATTTTGGGGAGGAGCAAAGATGTCAGGCATTTCATTATCCAAGGCTTTTGTGAAATCAATATCAGGCTCAGCTTGTTTCTTATTTTTGGCTTTCTTTGTAGTTGACACTTCCATATTTTCTTCATCAGCAATATTCTCAGAACCTACGATATTCAACACTCAAAATAAGTCAATAAGCTACTAAAGTAAAATGTTGATAAAAAATGTCTTAACTTGAATGAAGTGGTAGTTAAAGCTCTTGTCAAACACTCGATTGACGTACATTCAAACCGTGTTACCTCATCCCCCACCGTAATATTGTATAAAAAAAAACGTGTTGATCAAAGATAGCAGTTGCCAGTGGCCCCATGACATATACCTTTAGTTTTTCTGTATTTCCAATGATCAGGACCAGCCCAAGCATTCTGTTTCAAAGTAAATCCCAGGTTCAAAAACAAATAATCATCAACTTTCTCAAATCTGTCATCTGCATCAGGATTGTTGAAAGAAAATGATCGGTATCCTCTCGAATTCAATTATGATTTAGAATAATAAGCATGTAATTCAAGTCTTAACCTTTCAAACAATTAAGAGAAGGAAATATGTTAAACCTCATGATAACTCGTAAAAGTTGGCTCTTCCCTGTTAAATTCCTCATCAACAATGTTTGGTTGGTCATCATGATCGAAACCATCATTGTCAAAACTCTCAAATGCAACACCATCAAACTCGCTTTCATTATTTATAGTATCAGCTAGCTCTGTTGATCTCTGGTTGCAGGAAAAGTTCTCCAGTGGCCTTCTGTTCTCTTCATAAAATTGATTGACTATATTATGGAGAGTTGGAGAAATCTCATCTTTTGTTTGCATGTTCAACACCATACGCTCTAGGTATTCTGTCAATACATCAAAGAGTGATTGTAATCAAACACCTAAGTTTATCAGACAAAGATGTGAAAACACACCAGTCAAAACCAAAAACAAACCTCCAGCAAAAGATAGATCAATTGTTTCAGATATATCATGCTGCTTTGAAGAAGGAATTTCCTTCCCTGGCACTTCGAATGAATCAAAGAGAACACAGCTTCCAGCATAAACACCGAGATTATTCAAGAATAGACCCTTGGCTCCACCTTCATTAAATTGTGCAGATGTTTGATGATAGAGAGGATCCACTGCAAATGCAGCTGAAAACCAAAAGATGGCATCATAATCAAAGCTTGTACCTCACATGGGAATCAAATATTTATGATTAGATTACCATCAAATTTCTTTACATTAAGAGCCCCAAAAGAAGATTCCAGCTTTGATAAAGGTGACATCTGCACATATAGACGTTCATTACTATATAGTTTGAACTTTGAATTAGATAATTCTTTACATTTAAAGACCACAAACCTTTTATCTGTCTCCTTCTTAGGATTCACTTCCTGTGTGGTATCAATATTTCCATTCTCCACCACAGAATCTGGCATTGTAACATGATATCACATTTAGTTAAAAATGTGGCCAAATAATGCCAAGTAAGTCTACAGCTACGAAAATACTGACCATAACCTATTCTTACTTTTTCCTTAAAAAAAATTTTGATAAATTTTTGACCACATATGAGGATTGACTATGTCAGTGTTTCACATATGAGTGTACATACTAGTTATGTACCAAGAGTTTATCAGCACTGCCAGGTAAATTTTTAAAATCTATAACATTAGCAAGCCTTCTGTACAACCACTTCTCATACAAACAATCTCTGATAGCAAAAAATACGCTAGGGCCTAGGTGCCACCATAGAAGAAACCTAACCTTGCTCATTTTCTTGACCTGCTCTGTTTATCCCACCAAGAACCTTGTATGCTTCTGAATGAACCGAATCCAGGCTCAATGAATAAATCTTAACACCAGCTTCCAGAGTACAACTGGCCTGTAAAATATATAATGAAACTCATTCATTAAGCATGAAAAAAAAGAGTGAAATATTATCAATTATCAATCCATAAATTGTTTGTCATTTTTTTTCTCCAAACATTTCCAGACGTTTTTGCTTTCACGGTTATGACCAATGGCTTCAGCTTAATATTTACACAGCAGTTATTCGTAGTCTAAATATATGCTCCCTTGAAAACGCAATGCATGGATCCAGAACAAGATCATTGAAGTAATCCCTTGGGTCAGGCTAAGTATTAATTTGGTCACCAGTGTTCAAAATTGCGAGAAGATTAGTAACTAAAAGGTAAGAAAAGCCATAAAATATGCAACATTCTTTACTCTAAACTACCAACTATAGCTTCAACATTTTCGAATAAATCTTAAACGAATTCGTTTTCGGGGTCGATTCAATATTTATTTATCCAATTTTCTGCTATACTAAACAACGAAAAATGCTAAACAAACCTTTTGAAAGTTCGTCTCAACGCCATTTTCTTCTTCAACCTAGATAACCTCGCGAAGATGGTCTATTAAATTCAGCTCCCAAATGTTCTTTTGATTAATTTGCTGCACCCAAAAGATAAATAATAAATTTAAATACGAATAAAATTACATTAAAACTTAAAAACAATTCAACCACCAAAAGTCCAATGATTACCACTTAATTTTAAAAAAGAATACATAAATTTTAAAAAGTATTTACTTGACCTCAAAAGAAAAACCCTCATCTTCCTATACTTTTAAGTAATTGAAGTGATACAGACATTTTCACTGGCCAATTTAATGCAATCTTGGAACAACTCCAGAATCTGGTCTTTAGATAGGCAAGGATCGGAATCAGTAGGCGACTGAGGATGGGAAAGAACGGGCTTGCGACGGATGGCGGCGACTCAGCTGCTCGAGCCTGGGCACGCTCGAGTTTGTCGTCGTTAGAGCCCAGGAAGAAGGGACTTGTGGGGGGACTGGATGCGAGAGGCCATAGGGATCCTAGGCCTAGTGTTAGGGCTCAAAACTTCCGCCATTGGCTTAAGGATTTACGCTTCCTTCAACATTGTGATGGAGCCTGGTTCGGATTTCAAATCCTGTATATTTGAAATGAGAGATATAAAAAAAGATAAAAAAGATATAAAAAAAAAGGGTTAATAATAAATAAAATTTGTTCCTTCTTTTCTTTTCCCTCCAATTTATGCTTTGAATCTAGATATTTGACGCGCAATTTTACGTGTGGCCAAGTGTTGTGTGCGTGATCGGAGATCTTTGAATAGCGGCCGTCGCTTTATTATACTTTTAGCTCTTAGCTCATTTCCCATTGACCTCCAATTTCCTTTGGGACAAAAATATTCGATTTTGGTTTATGTTTGCTAAAATTATCACAAAACTCTTTTATTATATTCTGAATTCCATTTTAATTTTCTACTGAAAAATTAGATAAATAATTATTATAGGATAGATGAGTGATCGAAATAATTCTTATTAAAATTTGGTATTTATAAATTTAGCATTTAACTTTTATACATTTATTAAATTTGACTTTTATTATTTTATTAGAAGTAAATTTAAAAATTTTGAAACTAATAAATCTAAAGGTTGAAAAATACTTTAATAACAAATTAAAAATAACAATTAAATTCTTTTAAAATTTAAAATTATTAAAAATCATAAAAATTATTTTCTTTCCTCAACTTTACCATTTCAACTAAAGATAAGAAATTATTTTAAGGATAGGAATGAATATTTTTACTTTGGGGTGTCAAAATGCATTTTATCACTATACTATCCCTCTGTCTAACTAAAGTCATATTTAATTTTATATAATTTTTGTATAAATTTGTTACATAATTTTCTTCACACATATCATAGGTGTGACATAATCTAATATTAATAATATTATTTTTATGAATTAATATTTGATACACAAGCAAAGAAATTTTAATCCCACAAGTAGGTTGAAATATGATCACATTTCTCATTTTTTTAAAAATACCTTTTTCTGATGTATAATGCAAGCTCTCTAGCTTCTTTTCTCATTCCTTTGTTTGGGAACTCTCCTGTTCAACCCTCTACCTAATGCATCAGATCTTTAATGTCTGCCATTGTTGATTGGGACAAGTTTCCATCCAACATTCGTTCTGCCTTAAATGATGTTGAACAAAGAATTAAAATTAGAGCTTGAACCTTCAATTTTGCCGTTCTTGTGTGGGACAACTTTGTTTCCCCTAACAATGCGTTTCTACTTTGCCCAACTCATTTACAATGTATCAAAAACTTAAAAAGGTTTTCCATTACGTTACTAGGATTTGAGTATTAATTATGGAATGAAGTTATATGCTCTGTACAAATATTTTAATTTTTTTAAAAAAATTATATTTTTGAAATTTTTTTGAAAGGATTATATCTTATGATTATGTTAAGATATACGTTGACGACCAGCGTGAACATGTCTACATCAATCTAAAAAGCTACTTAGGTGAAGGGATTTCAGCCACTCTAACCTCCCAATGACCTAAATGTACAAACTACCAGGTGAAACAAAAAGAAATGTCTCAAGTTTTTGAACGTTCCTTGTTAGCTTCAGGCGATGAGAAGGATGATCTACCATGTTTACTAGATAACGGCGTTGACCTTTTAGACGTGCGTTTTGTAGCAATGAGCGAAGGTTCCTCTTCCCATTCTTCCATGACTACATCAATCTTGTCATCATCTGCACTTTTGAATACCGGGTGAATATACGCGTTCTGAAGGAACCCTTTTAGGTTCAAGTTTGGTTCCCTTGCTCGCTCCAATGTATCCTTCATCATTGCTTCCTGAAAACACGCGCGCACAAAAAAGAAGTTATCAGATGCATGTATGGTCCGTGCATGGTCCAAGTACTTCCTGGTTTCTTTTTGTCGAATTACTTCCAAGTTCTAGTAATATAAGATTGGTTTGAGAGATAACCAACCTGTAAAGGATTTCGGACAAAAGCCGGTTCGTAACGCCCTTTGCAAAATCTGTGGAACCATATGGTTAACACAGGAAGGGTGATAAGCAATGGAGTCGACGAAGCAGCTTCTTTTGTGCTCAATAATCCCATTAGTAGCAGCTGCGAGACGATTAATGCGACAATGATACGTAAATGAACATCGGGCCAGTATGCAGCAGCACTTTCGTATTCTTGATTGTAGACATTTATGATCTACAAGTTCATTTAAATACTTATTAGAGCAAGAATTCCTAAGAGATGATAAATCAAAAAGAAAATATTGTGGTTAATCAAGTGGAACCGCCATCGAAAAGCATAAATTCCAAACAACCTCAATTAATTTTCTGAATGCTAGGTGCAAGCTATTAGTTCTATAATCACTAAATAGTCTCACTGCCTTTTCACTACTGACCCGAAAAGTAATAAGCCTACTCTGGGAAGATGTCAATTCTTACCTGATGGCGAAATACGACAAAAGCCAATGCGAAGAAGACGATTATGAAAGGAAGCAGGATAGGAGTAACTATAGCATACACAAGACCAAGTAAGAAGTAAAGTTGTATTTGAGGTTCTCCTGTATTGAAACCAATGGTTCCAGGATCCATTGCCTCTTCACGGTCCTTTTCGGTCTTAACCAAGAAGAAATTCTTCAAGTGATAGATTATCAAAGGTTTCAATCTCAGTATCTCGGCAGCAACTCCAGCCCAACCATCGACCATTATGTAAGTAATGAAGAATGTTGCCTTCATTGGAATTGAGGCACCAATTGTCTTTGGTATCCTACAAGTAGCCACGGCATGTCATATAAGAGAAGCACCGGATGGTCCACACAAGCAACATAAAAGATTAGTCAGATTAATGAGGATACGGAAGAGCAAAGAAACGGCTTGGCCATTGATATCCTCAATGAAAAGTTTATGCTATATCCAAGGTTCACAACACTGAGTATCAAATCAAAGCTGATACTCACCATATCTGTGTTAAGAAAAAGGAAAAAAGAAGGCAAAGCTAGAGTAGAACGCAGTAAGCTTGATTGTATTATAGAGCAGAAAGGCATATATGAGAACATACTCATTTGTAGACTGGTGTATAAAATTATTTAGTTGCTGAAATGCAGTTCCGGTGATTATGCTCCCGAGAAAAACATTGATAAATTGGAAGAAATAATATCTACTGGCCGATCTCCTTTCCAGAGCCGATAGGCTAATAAATCCTTCGAACTTTGACATTATCATCAATATTGTGGGCAGAAATAAAAGAAATATCTTCAGAGCAATCCCAGGAAGAAAGCCTTGAATGAATGACTTTATGACTTTCCTGCAGGAAATATGGATGTTATTTTAAGCAAGGAACAAAAATGAAAGTTAATTGTAATGGGATCATCAAGGTCCGATATACTTTTCCCTATGGCAATCTTCAATTTTATCGAATAATAATGATAAAGTTTTACTAAGGTTGATGTTGAGAGGAAATGCACATGTTCCTACACTAATAAAAAGACAATATAAAATTTTCTTTTTCTTTAATGCGGGGCCAAGATTGTTATAAAGAAGACAAAGAAGAAAAAGAAAACTCACACTTCAATTATAGGTTTTAGGAAGGGAAGTGCTTTCTCAATGCTCTCTATGTTAGCAAGGGATTGCACGATTGCAATAGGAATCACAAAAAAGAATGTAAGGAAGAAAAATGCAACAGCAACAATGAGCCTCCGAATTGTGAGAAAAACAAATGGAATTGATAGGTTTTCCCAGTACACGTCTCGTGGTTCCGGAGCCCACTCAGTCAACCATATAGTTGGGTTCCTACATTGTTGAGTTTGTGCACAAACAGCAGCTCCCCATCGAGTTTTGAAGGAAACAAATGCTGCTGCCATAATTGATTTAGGGTTGCTGGTAATCTTCTCCCTCTCCAAGGATATCTGGCAATCATTGAAGGAACAGATGATTAAGCACACATGTTTCCACATTACATGATTTAAATGTGCAAACAAATTGCTGATCAGTTCGAAGATTAAGAAAGCAAAACCCCAATTATCCTAATGAGATGGTAATTCAAGCAATAAAGCTGGATTTAGAAACTGCAACCAATAATTGGACATTTATGATGCATGCATGCATGCAAGCAGGCAGTTTAAAACTAAACGTAACATTTTCATAACTCACAAGAATTTGAGTCTGAGGCCATGCTTACCATTCAATAATTATCATAAGCTCTAAGAAACTACTAAATAGTACATTGGCCAAACAAATTTGGATCTGAAGATGAGTACTTGGGGTTACTGTCAAACGAATCCTGCAGTCAGTGGAGATACTGTACATCCTATGTTACTTGAGTTCGGTTGCGAGGTGTCTGACAAGGGTATGCATCCAGCACGAGTATTTTAATTTTTCTTTTTTCAAAATTTTCATGTATTTCGAGAGTCCTTGGAGAATCATATCCCCATTCCTATGTCTAGATATGCATTGATATGGTATTGGACATAGGTACTTAAAAATAAATAAATAAAGGGCTGGAGCAAAATAATATACAGCTGCTCTCCTACCCCATCCCCCATGGTCGGAAATCTTGGAACTTCTAAGCAAATAAAAGTTGATCTCCTCAGTTTCGGAAGTAAATAACAAAATACAGGGAATAAAAAGAAATGTCACTTACATCTCTAGATAATCTCTCAGTTTTCGCTGTATAAAAGTCGACTGCATCTACGCTCTCTCCCCAGAGGCCAAGGAAACCCATCTGCTTAATGGAAGAGAAATTCATCAAAGGATGTCAGGTATCCAGAAAGGGAGGAATAAAAAAGAAGAAAAAATGAATAATGTCTCATCAGCTTTATTTTGGGTTGAATTCCAAAAGATAAAACAAATTATTGATGGAAACTTAAGAGTGCAAAAGGCAAGGATAAAAGAATATTTCTAGACATATAAAATAAGAACAGTATTTGCAAAAAAAAAAAGAAAAAGAAAACCTTTAATAAAGGTCTCTTAGATGGATTCCTTTCATATTTATTTTGATAGTAGTCAAGCCAATTCTGAATTTTCTTTTTCTCATTGACCAATTCTGAGAGCTTGTTAGCATTATAAACAACCTGCAACCAAATAATTAAGACAAAAAACCAGAATATTTCAGCATATAAACGAGTTAAAACTAAGTTAAACATGTCACATAAGGTTATGTAGGATAAATTGATTTCTGCATTTAAGTCTAATATCAAACCTGATGACTGAGATAGTGTTCTGGATGGTTGACAAGAAAGAAATGTTCGACAAGCTCACTAATGGATTCATCAGGATCAGGTGGGACATTCTTTACCAGCACCTTTACCAACAAAATGATGTCAGAAACAAGATTCGAACCAGCAAAAAGAAAAAATAAAGATTTAAGATGTTGTAACATAATAAATCTCAATTCTTTTGAACTAAGCTGAAGGGGAAAGTGAAATCCATAATAAACTCAACAATTGCTTGGGGAACATAGATTTCAAAAAGGGAAAATTTAGATTCATATATCACTTTAGGATATGTGCTTACTGTAAATTGGTCTGGGCGCCGTTGTTCCGATGCAAGGAAATGTAATCTCATTGATGCCACTATCTCATACTCTCTTTTCAGCACATAGCATGTCCAAAAGGTAAAGGCATAAGCCATTATCAAATGTGTCCAAAACCTACAAACAAGAATACGTATTTAAAATGATATAGTTATGGAACTAGTTTAGCGATAAAAGCCTCTCCAAAGTTCTACCGAGGAGTTGGGAAAAACCCCAATTGCTTTCCAGATTTAGGTTTTCTAAGAAATGAAAAAGCAATAAATTTCCATCCGAAACAAGGAAAAGGAAATAGCAATTCAAGTTCATCAATCAGGACATCCACACCCTAAAGCATTCAACTCATCTATGTGGAAAAAAGAAGGGATTTAAACATCTTATTATTCTTCAGATATCTTATGTTAGAAGCAATAAAGCCATTTGCCTCTTTGCAACTTCGAAATGGTAAAAAAATTTCTTAATGCTAATTAATGTACATTGAAATTATAAGGACAAAGCACAATTAAAATAACAATAAGTTTAGAAATTGCTCTAACTGTCAACTATATCTGGTATCTGTAGAAATTATAAACTATGTCAAAGAGTTCTTTTAAAAGATATAGGGAAATGAAAAAGATAAAGCTTGAAATGAGAAAGTTCTGCATACCTAAGTGACCCATTTGGTATATTTGATATCGAGAGTTTATCGATATCACTGAATGTTAAGCCTGAATGCTCCAGGGTATTATTGGTCCAATTAACTGGCACCATAATTGTAAATGCTAAGAACGCAATGGGAACAAAAATTTTAAGCCTGCACTTCAATGAGAAAAAAAGAAGAAAGGGTAAACAAAACAACACATTAGTCCAAGACATATAAGTAATAAATTACATCTTCACAATAGAATTATAGATTTACAATCTAAACCATCCGTGACTATAGGATTTGTGTGTGTTGTGAATAGTTAAGATTCAAGTTTCTACAATTCTCTTGGGAAGAATAACCGGAAAAAAACTAGTCAGTTAATAATAAATCAAGACCAGCGATAGGAGTTAATGAGGCCCATCGAAACATGAAAGCAGGAAAAAGTAAGAAACATCCCTAAAGAATTACCATAGTTTGCTCATTATGAGTTCAACAGACCAGTTAAGAGTTGAGATCATTTCATTTACATAGTAAAAGAGAAGGTCCACTAATAAACCAAAAGTAGTTTTCCTGTTGATTGTGGATTTACTTTACTTTTTTGCTAATATGACTTAGACATAAATATGATCTATACATACACACACATAAGCACCAAAGAATGACTGAATTCACCTTATCATGCAACTGTGTACCAAGGTATAAATAACTAGCAGTTAATAATAAACCAAGACCAGCGATATGAGTTAATGAGGCCCATCAAAACGTGAAAGCAGGAAAAAGTAAGAAACATCCCTAAAGTATTACCATAGTTTGCTCATTATGAGTTCAACAGACCAGTTAAGAGTTGAGATCATTTCATTTACATAGTAAAAGAGAAGGTCCACTAATAAACCGAACGTAGTTTTCCTGTTGATTGTGGATATACTTTACTTTTTTGCTAATATGACTTAGACATAAATATGATCTATACATACACACACATAAGCACCAAAGAATGACTGAATTCACCTTATCATGCAACTGTATACCAAGATACAAATAACTGATAGAAAAATTCCTCTTCCCACCATTTTTACCAAATCTCTGTTCATCTAAAACGAGAATAACCATTGTATGTTCCTAGATTCATGCTTTGCTTGCCTACAGTTCAACTTAATACTTTTCATTCGTCTCTATGTCGGCCGATGACCTATTAGCCTAGATATTCTCGCAGCTTGTATGACAGGATAAATTATTCGGCCCAACAAGCATTCAGATACAAGGAACATTCACTTGAACACGCAAGAACATACGTACCCCAATAAGTAAATCCTCAAGTAAACAGCGGAATCCAATCCGGCATGGTCGATCAACTCGGGCTCCGGCATTTGGAGTGCAGCAGGCATCCAGTTGAGAAATCTGGCATACGACCTGAAGTCCAAATTCACGAACTTGCTTACAAATGCACCATTGGCCAAAGGACTGCACCTTAAACCTTTGAGATACCATTTGGGGAAGTACACCCTGTCATTCAGTGGTTGAATCCGAAGAATTGCAAATGCCAAAAAGAAGGCAAATGCACTGAGAATATTGATAGCTGCTGCAACTCCAATATCACTTAGAGTTGCCATGAATTTGCTTCAACAGTGACTACTCTCCTGAAAATAGAAAAGGAATTTGTTTCAGAAAAAAAAGGGTAAAGCTTTAATCTATGCAACTAGAGGTAACAATAAGCCAAAAAAAGGTACAAATTTCTGGCCAAATATTTATTGTTTTAAATTTTTAGCTACTTTTGACTTTTGTGTGCTTTTGGTAGCTTTGCCCCCACTACTGCCTCGTACCAAAAAAACAGCAAATGTTGAAATCAGATGCCAATATTTTGGGGTTTTCCCTTTTGTTACCAATAAAATCCTTCAAAGAAAACCCAAAATAAAAAGCGAATTTTCTCTGAAGTTTGAAACTCATAAAAAGCAACAGCCATCGAACTTAAATCCAAAAAAATGATGAACAAATAACATATTAGCATAACCAACAGAACAGTAGGATTAAAAAGCGAAATGAACTGTTGATGTTATGAGAACTGTTTTCTGCTCAGATTTTCTCGGCAACCAAACAAGAACTCCTGTACTTATCGCTTACCTCCCAACATCTTAACAATGAAGGGAACACTAAAAGATAGACGTTATTACCCTTATCGAACCCGAAAACAAAGCGTTTGAAGTCCAATGCAGTTTAAACTCGTCAGAAAAAAGCCGAAACAGATGAGAAAACTCAACAATAAACACTTAGAAACGCTTCTTCTTCTTTTTTTCAGGTTTTTTTCTCCCCACCTTTGGCCAAAGAAGTGAGGGAGCTATAATTTGAAAACAAGGAAAGTAAATCTAGTAATCTTCAAAATATTGGGTCAAAAAAATAAAATCAAAATCAAAATCAAATCCAAGTCGAAGATTTACTGCTCGGAATGCATATTAATTCCCTTGATTGTTAGTCTTTTCCAAAAAGGCGAAAGATGAAAGAACAAAAGGGGAGTGAGGTGGCAACAAAATTGTGTTTATATATCTACAGAAAGGAAGCAGTTTTAAAAAGACAAAAGCAACTATTTATTAATCATAACATTAAAAGTAGTTTGTCGGTAGAAATGCCATGTGCGAGAAAATTGAATAAAAGACATCTCTAACGGCTACCCATTGCTCTCCCTTATTCTAAACAAAATAATACAGAACAACCAAAACATAGTCTTATTTTATTTAAATATTTGTATTAATTTCACACATATTTTTCTTTAAATATTACTATAATATTAAAAATAATATATGTTAGCGAGTTTTAAAAGTTTATTAAATTAATTCTTAAAAATAAGATTATTAAATTAATACAAAAACATTATATATATTTATTATTTTAATTAATTTTTAAAATAATAAAACTTTTTTAAATTATAATAACAAGACAAAATCCGAATAAAAATATAATCTGCGACTAGAACTCAAGCTACATCTAGAATAGTGAACACCTTAATTATTAAGTCATAACATGAAATTTAAAACAATAAAACTTTTAAACAATTATATTTATAATCATAAATAATATATGTCGAAGCAATTACAATTAAAATAAACTCAATAGAAAGTACCATCAAATTAAACACTTTGGCTCCTAAGGCAAAACTAGGGGACAAATAGGGATTGGGTCCCATTAAAATAGAAAATTTTTATTTAAGGCTTTTAAAATTTTTAAAAAATTAATAAAAATAATATTGCATTTTGGCCTCTTAAAAATATAAAATTTGATTTAATTATTTAAAAGTTATAAAGATATAGGATATTAAAATGGTGAATTATATTTTTACTCTCGTAAAATTTATAATTTAACTTTAACTCCTAGAAAATTTTCTGGTTTCACCCCTATTTGGCTCCATTCTATTACTTTTTTTCATCCATTAAGTTGATTTCTTTTAACAAAAATCTTATTATAGGTCTTCCTCAATTAAATAGGAAAGTAATGTGTTTCAGCGTATTTAAACTTACGTTCTCCTACACTAGCAACAATATCGATATCAATTGAGTTAAGACTCAATCGACGATATTAAATTGTTTTTAATTATAAACGCTTGTATTATAACGAATTATAATTATAAATAATTCTACTCATTTGGGGGATAATGCTTAAAATAGGTATATATATATACCCCATCATTCGTGAAACGTGTCCTTGTTATTTCATTTAGATGACGATAATTTCTTGAAAATGTAATTCAAATAATATAATATGAATGATTTATGGATTTGGACATTCGGTTTGATCATGGTTACGATATGTTGTTTACACGTGGGCAAGCTTTTTTTCTTTTCCAAACAAAAATATTATTGTGTGTTGGCAATGCTTACCAAATCCTATTTAATCAATAATTGTGGTATATTTTTGAAGAATTCTATTATTATATCTGATAATTTAATATTGGTTTTGGTTTAATTGGGTAGTTTAATTAGATGATTATTTGAGTTTATTAAAAATAGATTATTAATCAATAGTTTATTAATATTAGAATAGGGCATAATTACGATTCTTTAAAAAAGTATATAAAAATCAAATAAAATTTTAGTTAAATATGTGTTGTGAATAAAACTAAAGAAAAAGAGAGTGACGGTTCATATGGTGGTACAATGCGAAGAGTTGATTATGGTCGTGATTTGGTTGAGTTTTGACATAAGAGAGGAAAGTTTGTCTCCAACTATGAAAGAAGGGCTATAAAGA
Organism: Gossypium arboreum; assembly: GCF_025698485.1. Lineage (NCBI taxonomy): Eukaryota > Viridiplantae > Streptophyta > Magnoliopsida > Malvales > Malvaceae > Gossypium > Gossypium arboreum. The sequence goes on along the minus strand of NC_069076.1, from coordinate 12,421,434 downwards.
ATCAAGGTTGAGTTTTGACATAAGAGAGGAAAGTTTGTCTCCAACTATGAAAGAAGGGCTATAAAGAATCAAGGTTGCTATATAAAAAACAATTTGAAATAAATATGCAACAAAAATTAAATTTCTTTTAAAAGTAAGTTGTTAACTTGATCAATCAAGCGAAATAGCCAAGAGTGGGGTGAATTGGCATTTTAAAAATTTGTGGAAGCAAAAGAAAAAGTACGAAACAATGAACACAAAAATTTAGAATGGTTCAACCCCAATTGCCTACTCCAATACCTTAGTTTTCCACAACGAAGGATTTTCTCAAATAATTAATTTGATGAACTTTTAAGGACAATGTTTAACCTTACAACTCCTTTAAGATTTCTACGGCCAAATCTTAATATACAAATCCTCTCAAAAGAGCAAACAAATAAGCAAACAAATAAAAAATCTTTACAAGATTAGGATGGTTGCCAATTAAGCACTAACACAAAGAAAACACTTGAGCTAACACAAAATAATAAATGCTCACAAGTGTATACAATAAAATATGAAGAAATGAAGCACAAAGGTTGATAGGATGGCTTTTTTTATCTTTTTACTCTCTCTTGTTGTTGTTGAAGCTTTGGAAACTGGTATTTATAGTCCAAATTGATTTCCAGCCGTTGTGGTTGTTATGGAATTGAATAGAGCCGTTGGGGATGTAAAAATCAATGCATTAATATCACCTACAACAAGTTTCAATACCTTTTTATGGGTATCAATACTTATGGCATTTAATGTTCAATTTGTTAGAGTATGTCGAAAAACCAATCATGAGATGATTGTAATAACATACTTGTTTTACCTCGTTTATTAATATAAGGCATTGCTATTATTATTTCAGTTTCTTTTCTGTGAATATAAATAAACTGTTTTATAATAATGTCCTGAGAATAATATGATTATTCTTAAAATGTTCTTAGTCGAGTATTAATGTGAGCTTGGATAACAATAATGCATTAAGACTAGCGTGTAATTTATTGATGCCAAAGTGTTGTCATTAACATGGGATGTCAAAATAAATACATGAGTATGTGTGTTAGAGAACAACATATTGGACTTTCCTGCTATGAGTATGTTTCTTGGATTATTATATAATAGTCACAATATTACTCATAGTGATTACTATGTATACGATCCTCAGATTTGAGATCATCATTATCCCAACATCGTGAGTCGTATGTTTTGATACAGTCGAACATCCATCGTCACTGGTTGTTCTATAAAGGCTGATGTTGAATATACCACAATCTATGTAGTGGGATATGGTTGATCAATATAAGATTGTCCCTTCTGCATAATGGGAGCAATATCTTAGGCCACTTGATTGAGTGAAACTAGAAATGCATGGCTATGCTCGAATAAGTTGATATGAGATATCATACATATTTGTTTATCATAGTCTATTTAGGATATCAAGAAACATTAGATGGACTATGCAAGCATGGCTATTCCATGACTTATGGCCATTCTAGATATAAAGGACAAAAGGATTTAATACATGAAGGGTTGACCACAGAGAGTTTATGTTGAATCATGACTTCTTGTAACTTAGGTAGCAATGATGCATTGCTAAATGCCAATATTACTGCTAACGTTGCAAGAACCTACAGGGTCACACCCTATGGTTGAAATGAACAGAATCCAAACATACTTGGTATTGTTTTTTAGCTGTCATATGAATTAAATTGATTATATAATTAATTTAATTGAGCGATTAAATATTGAATGAATTATATGTACAAGTATGTTGTACACATAATGAGAAGATGGTTAAATTAATATATATGAATTTGATTCGTATAAAATTTAACTAAACATAATTCTTGAAATCCTTGTTATATTTATTGTAATTATAATTTAAAATTGAATATTATTATAATTATTGTAATTGTAATTTTGTGGTCAAACATTATTATAATTATGGTAATTATAATTATAATATTCATTTATTATAATGAATTTTGATTCATATTAAAATATCAATTATTCCTAAATTAGGAAATATAAGGTTTTTAATAAAAACCTAATATACCCGAAATATATAGAATGAGGTCTTGCAGCCGTCAAATAGATTTTCTCTCTGAAAAAGTTTAAGAGAGTTCATGTCATTTGTTGTCACACCGAGTGGATTACGTAGAAGCCAAAACTTTTTGTAGCGGGTGACACAGCCGTGTGACCCTACTCAAAGAGTTACACAGGTGATGACACGGGATGGGACACGGTCGTGTATTCCTAGTTCGAAGGTTACATGACCTGAGACACGAGCATGTATCTCAGTTGTGTAAGGCACACGGCCATGTGACCCCTGTATCCAAATTTTTGTATCTTTTTCCTAGACTTTCCAATTTATTTCAATTTAGTCTCAGATTGTTTCTAAGGTGTTTTTAGGGCCTCGAGGGCTCGATTAACGATATGCATGTGAATGATTGGTTCATAATATGTTTATGATGATATATGAAATGTATGTTTAAATGTTTTATTTGTACGATAATACTTCATAACCCTAATCTAGCGACGGATACAAGTTAGGGGTGTTACAATTATCTTTTTTATATCAAAATATTTTATCAAATAAAGTTTAGTTTAAAATAGGTATATAAAAAATGTCATTTAAAATAATCTTTCCAAAATTATCAAAATATAGATGTAATTCTCACACTCCTTCTACTGCCACATTACTCTCATCTATAGTTTGCAATGAGAGTTCCTTATCCCAAAGGCTTCTCATTTCCTTGAGCCACTATAAGAAAACACAAACATGATTAGTGGCTCAGAATCAATAATCCAATGATATACTAAATTTTCCACTAAACAAGTTTGAATAACAAAGAGTTCCATACATTTGCCCTTAGAGGCTGGGAAATCCTTCTATTCTTTAGAGCTTGCCCTGAAGTGCCCATTCTTTTTGCAGAAGAAACCTTTCGACTTAGATAGGTCTTTAGGCTTATCTATTTCCTCTTTTGGCGGACCCAAAGTCTTAGCCTTTTTCTTAACACCCCAAAGGGTTAGTAGAATCGAGTTTGTAAATCGAGAGAGAGTGGTCATGCCTTAAATTTTGAAATTATCTATGCAGTTTTAGTAAATAAATGAGGTATTGGTTTTTTGGTAAAGTGTTAGTGAAACATTCCTTGAAACCAAAGTTCAAATCCCTTTACTCTCACTATTTTTATTATTTTGCAAATTTTGCCTTAAACCTTAATATGTGACATACCTTGTTTTTAAAATAAACATTGCAAACTTATTTCAAGAATGAGAAAAAAGCTTAATGGTTAAAAGAAATATTAGAAAGCATGAAAATTAAATGAGGTCCTAAGTTCAAATCCTTTTCCTTGCGAAATAATTAAATTTTGCAAAATCCCTTGTTTTTTTTAATGTATGTACCATTCATACCCTTGAACCCTAAGTATAAATACAACTTTTTATTGTATTTTTCAATCTTTAATTCAATTTTTCCTTACCCTAGCCATTCACCCTCTTCCTCTCCTCTTTTCTCTTTAATTTTCTTTCTTTCTCCCATTGTTGTCGTCGCCTACACCTCCCATTTTACCATCTCTTTCTTTTTCTTTTTGCATTAAGATTGTGCATCATCTCCTTTACTCTATTTCTACTATTTATCCTCATCTAAATCAGCCGAATCTGAAATTTTGAACCCCAAGATCGATCCCAAATATTGCCAAGAAAGTGTCATTGTCATTTCTCTCAACTAGCTTGGGTAAGATCTTTTTTCTCTTCAATTTCTTGATTAATCTTGTCAATTAAAAACCAAAATTTCCATTTCTGGAATTTGGGTGATTTTAAATGATTTAAAATGTATTTTTCCAAATTTTAATAAGATCTCAAACTATTTTAAAATTTAGCTCCAATTTTGGTCACCATAGGTGGTGGTGCTTGCACCTATGTGCAAGAAAGGGGGCTATTTTATTTCTTGCTTCTTGCCCATACTTTTCCAGCATTAAATTGTGTTTTTGAACCTTCCTAATCAGTTTTTAATCACATGTTAACTAGGGAGAGACGTTCTTGGTCAATTGACCATTCGGATCTCACATTTCGAGAAGTGTAAATGCGATTAATTGTAAACTAGTTTGTTGTTTCGACAAAGTTGTTGGGAAAAGGCTATGGATTGATTAAATGAGAGGTTTTAATCAATATTAGCTACTGATTTTCCAATATATAATTGTGTTAGGTGCTGTCCAGAACACCCCAAATCAACTGTAAAGTCGAAAGTCGTTCTTGCGCACGATTCACAACAAAATAGTGTAAGAAATCTAACTAGTTTGGATTTGCAAAATAGTAGTAATTTTGATGATTGGTTGGAACCTATCTCTTAAGCAGCCCTTAAACACCCACCTATGGGTTCCAACCAATCATCAAAATTACTACTATTTTGCTAATCCAAACTAGTTAGATTTCTTACACTATTTTGTTGTGAATCGTGCGCATGAACGACTTTTGGCTTTATGGTTGATTTGAGGTGTTCTGGTCAGCACCCAACACAATTATATACTGGAAAATCAGTAGATAATATTGGTTAAAATCCCTCATTTAATCAATCCATAACATTTTCCCAACAACTTTGTCGAAATAACAAACTAGTTTACAATTAATCGCACTTACTCTTCTCGAATTGTGAGATCCGAATGGCCAATTGACTAAGAACGTCTCTCCCTAATTAACATGTGATTAAAATTTATTAGGAGGGTTCAATAACACTTTTTAATTCTAGAAAAATATGGGCAAGAACCAAGAAACAAAACAACCCCCTTTCTTGCACATAGGCGCACGCACCACCACCCATAGTCGCCAAAATTGGGGCTAAATTTTAAAATGGTTTGAGATCTCATTAAAATTTGGAAAAATACCTTTGAAATCATTTAAAACCCCCCAAATTTTATATCTATAAATTTTGGTTTTTAATTGACAAGATTAATCAAGAAATTGAAGAGAAAAAAGATCTTACCCAAGTTAGTTGAGAGAAATGACAATGACACTTTCTTGGCAATATTCAGGATCGATCTTGGGGTTTAAGATTTTAGATTTGAGGCTGATTTAGATGAGGATAAATGGAAGAAATATATTAAAGGAGATGGTGCACAATATTGATGCAAAAAGAAGAAGAAAGAGATGGTAAAATTGGAGGTGTATGCGATGACAACAATGGGAGAAAGAAAGAAAATTGAAGAGAAAAGAGGAGAGGAAGAGGGTGAACGGCTAGAGCAGAGAAAACTTGAATTAAAGACCGAAAAATAAAATAAAAATTTGTATTTATACTTAGGTTTCAAGGGTATGGATGATACACACATTAAAAAAATAAAGGATTTTGCAAAATTTAATTATTTCACAAGGGAAAGGATTCAAACTTGGGACCTCATTTAATTTTCATGTTTTCTCATATTTATTTTATCCATTAGACTTCTTCCTCATTCTTGAAATAATTTTGCAATAATTATTTTAAAGACAAGGCATGTCACATAGTTGGGTTTAAGGCAAATTTTAGAAAATAATGAAAATGGTGAGAGAGAAGGGATTTGAACTTGGGTTTCAAGGAATGTTTCACTAAACAAGCCAATAAATCATTTATTTCCTAAAAATGCATAGATAATCTTAAATATTAAGGCATGACACACTCTCTCGATTTACAAACCCAATTATACTAACCCCCGATTTTTGGGATGTTATAGCTCCATCAAAAATTTTAGGTTACAAAAATACCTAGCCCATTTTTGGCTCACATGATTATTTCTAATTTTAAAAAATAAAATTAAAATTCCCATGTGTAGATGATATTGTTAGAATCTAGTGCATTAAGTGTAATTTTATTTGTGATTTGCATATGTAATTTTTTGAACACGTTGGTTTAAATAAAATTGCATTATTCACATTAATATTGTTTGCATATGTCCTCAATGATTTTTGTACACAAAGCAAAATGTTAGCAAATATTGGCTCACTGATTACCTAATGTTTAACTAATACTAAGTTGCATTATATGCTCAGATCATAATGTGAGAAGACAGCTTATATTAGTAGGTAATCTAAAAAGTTTGTAGCCTAAATCGAAATTGACCAAATCAATTAAAACACTATTATGTCTTCTACCAAGTCCAAATGGGGAGTTACCTTGTCTTGAGTATCAGAGTGGTTTACTCCCAAAAGATAGAGACATAGATGCTATTGTTTGGACTGATAACACATTGGACCAGACCCAAGTTGAATTGTTCCTAGATCTGAGATCCGTTTATGGATTAATTCACTTATGACGTTCACAGTGTGACTTATCTCAATCTTGAGTAAGTGATTGACTATCTGTGCATGACTCGTATGCTTTGATATATTAAAAGCCTAAGTTCAAATTACTAAAGAGCTGAAAGCTAGTATGATGGTTATACAACTTCTGCATAACATAGCTTCATTTACAATAGTAGAATTCATAGCCCAATAAAGGGTAAATGACATTCTCTCAATGACATTACATGATAGATGGAAAAGTAACGTGACCATGAATCATTTGTTAAACAAATGATTTAATTACTATTTGTTAGTAACTGACTTTTTCTTGAAGTAAGGTGTAATGGTTACCATGAGATAAAATAGGTTCATATTAAGTGAAAGAAGTTAACCCAAAGAAATTAAGGATATCCTATGGGGATAACAAACTTATGACAAGGTTATTGGACAAACACTTATTGAGTTGCTTTCATAACGGTAAATAATAAGGGAGAGTTCAATAATGACAATTTAGTTGAATGATTCCATGATTAAATATTTTGTAATTAATAGGAGAAAAGCCAGAACTTAATAACAAATTATTTGAGCCCTAATTATACATGTCCAATCGGTCCTATTCGCTAGCTCAACATAATCCAAAATGAATTAAATGTAAAATTAATATTATGGAATGAATGAAAATGACAATTAAAAGAAATAGATTGCATGTATCACTATATGCAATGAATGCGTTTTCTCGCTGAGTGCAAAAGATGACTTAAAAATTAAATTAATATATTCAAATTATTATTTAATTATAAAAATTAAATAATTGAATTTCAAGTGAGAATTAAATTATTTAGTCAACATATTTTTATTAAACATGACAATTAAATATATTTTTCATAGATTGAATGCGGTAAAGTTACATGACTTTAACGAAATTAGAATTGAGCTGAGAAAAAAATTAATTAGATTAATTAATTAATTAATTAATATTTTGGAAAATAGAAAAATAATTATTGGGTTGGATAAATTATAAGTGTTGAATAAAAGTTCAGATAACATATATAATTATTCTCAATACATGAGACACGCCCGAGAGTCCATCCCAAATAATTAAGGCTAGCAAACTCTAGTCTCTCTTCAGGTTGCTACCTCCTTGTATTCCACATCTAGAGGAATACTATAATTATATTCAAATATTATTATTTAATTATATTTTGTTCAAGTAAAACTCTTGTACCGTTTTCCTGTAAATAGGAATTATAAGATGAACTAAAGAAATACAATACATAAGTGGTTGAGCATCATTACTCTGTTAGAAAATAGTGGTAATTTATTTACTATAATAAATTCTATTTTCTGAAAAGCTCAAAGTTAATAAAAGTTTTCACTCTGTGCGTTTGATTGATTTTGTTTGAGCCTACACTCAAAATAATTCGGGGTTTGAGAAACAACTTAGACCATCTCAAACAAAGCACAAGTAATAATTTGGTTAAGGGTTTATTTTATAAATACCACATGACTTGGTTTTAAGAAAAATTAAACCTTCGGCTATGCCAAAATATATTGTTTTCTAAATTAATTTTTCCAACATATATTCCATGATCTAATTATAAACCTAAAATTTGAAAAGAAAAAAAAAACCCTAGATTACAGTCAGTCTAATATTAGGAACCATAACTTTTGACAAAATTACTTTATAACTAATATAAAATGAAAAACCATACATCTATTCACATATATACAATTTAAAAATGTCACTTTTTATCTTATTTAATCAAATAATGAGAGAGAGAATCAAATTCAATATTGGTTTATACTATAAACTTAACACAACCTGACTCTAATACCAATTGTTGAAAATTTTGATTTAAAAATCGTGTTTTTAGGCACATTGGAAGTTAAATTTTTTTTTCTTAAAACTGAGCCATGTGGTATTTATAATACTAAACCCTAAACCAAATTATTACCTGTGCATTGTGCGAGGCGGTCTAAGTTGTTTCTCAACTTTCTACCAAACAATGTTCTTCACTATCCTCGAACCTTGAATTGCTTTGAGTGTGGGCTCAAACAAAACGATCCAAACACACATAATGAGAACTTTTATTAATTTTCATTGGGAAAGTTAATTCTCTCTCCATGGAAACTGAAAACTTTGAGCTTTTCAAAAAATAAAATTTATTCTTGTAGATAAATTGCCACTATTTTTTGACTGATTAACAATGCTCAACAACATGAAATGACACAAGAGTTTTACTTGAACAAAGAGTAATGAATAATAATATTTTAATATAAAAATTCAATTTCCCTACTTGACAATCCCTTGGGTTGGTGGTAACCCTTATTAGGACTAAAGTTTGTCACCCCTCATGTAACGAGATAGGCTCTTAGGTCCGTCTCGTGTATTAGGTACAATTATATATGTTATTTGTTCTTTAACCAACATGTATAATTTTGCCAACCCTATAATTATTTTTATTTCCCAAAATATATTATTTAATTAAATAAATAAAATAAAATTTTAATGACTTGACTTTGGCCAATGTTAAAAAATACGGTTTCAGAATACAATTTCCTAAACCAAGTTTATGAAAATATGAATAAAAGTATTTACTAAGTTAGTATGAAAGTATATTAAAGAATGACATGGAAATTAAATCGAGGATAATTAATTAAAGTTTAGGGATTAAATTGTAAAAAGTCAATCATTATTTAATTTTAAATTGGAAAATGCTAGAGGGCCAAATTAACAATTAGTCAAAGGATCAAATGGTTATTTAACCATTAAATTGAAATGAGTTAGTGGAATTTGATGGTAACCCACTCACTTGTGATTAATAAGGTTAATTAATGGATTAGACATGTTTAAAGGTTAAAATAAAGGTTAATTAAATTTAATTAAAAAGTTAATCATCATATATAAGGTCATGTTAGTGGAGAGATGAAGGCTGTTCATCCTTCATCCTCCATAGTGTCGTCCAAGTGAAGAAAAGAAAAGAAAAAAAGAAAGTTTAGCCCTTTTTCAATTTAGTCCAAAATCTCTAGGCGAAAGACGACGTCGGGCTGTCTCAAGAGAAAGGAAAAGCGAGAGTAATAGACGAGTAATGAATACAATTTGTACTTTCATGATTTAAGTTCAGATGTATATTATTTTGTTACAAACTAGCATATTAGAGGTAAGCATTCTACTTGTCTCATGATTCGAGTTGTATATGATAATATGGAATGTCAAGAACTAAATTGAGATAAGCATGGTGTAAACGAGCATTGTATGAAATTATGATATGTGATCATGAATATATATTTGAATATTTGGTTACCCTATTAACTGTTTCGGGTAGAGTTGGTATAGATGGGATGCAATATGATTAGTGTACGTGATTATACTTTGGTTTCTACTGATGAGGCGCGGAGCGTATATTATACTTTGAATATTTTGATGAGTTGCAAAACATACTTTACTTCGGTTTATACCGATGAGGTGTGGAGCGCAATTTATAATTCAGAAGTTCCAATGAGGCATTAATGTTAGATATATTGGTGTGATGGTTGGATGATTCATGTATCCGTATTGAGTCCGTGTTCGATTAATAGGGATTATTAAACATAAACTTGCTAAAGGATAGTTGATATGAAATGTTGATGAAAAATAGTATATCATGTATATATATGTAATGTGACAAATGATAGCACGTGAAAGATTATGCAAACCAATTTAAACGAACCTAAAGGCAGATATGGATATGAGACGAATTAATAGATTTGAGAAAGAAATGAGAAAATGAAATGAATATGTAACGCCCCAATTTTCGGGAATTCTGTGAATGTTGGCAAAATTTCATGCTTTAATTTTGTCATTTGTGAGTGAAATTATGAAATAGGACCTATGTGAAAATGTTTGAAAATGCTATAGGCTAAATTGAAGTGACCAAATAAATAGGAGTGCAAAATAGGAGGATTTGCATGACAAACCTCCCATTTTACATGAAGTGGCCAGCCATCATGTTGTTGTAGACAAAATGTGCACTTGATATCCATAATTTATGGTACAAATTGATACAAATTGATAATAGGTTAGGTAAATGTTCCATGATAATAGGTTAGGTAAATGTTCCATGATAATGGGTTAGGTAAATGTTTCATGATAATGGGTTAGGTAAATGTTTCATGATAAGAATTTCATGTCTTTTGTATTAAAGAATTAAATGGATGAAATATGAAGTTTTATTAAAAGAAAAAGGGGCGAAAAGAACAAAGTTTTGTCTATCTTTGTTCATCATAGCTGAAAGTTAGAGAAGAGAAAGGAGAGGAGAAAGCTCTTGAGTATTTGGTCATTAGGAGGAGGAAAATTGAAGGTAAGTTCTTGGTACCTTGCTTCTATTTTGAGGTTCATGAGTTCTTCTTGATTCTACCTTAACTCTTGAAGTATCTTTTGATTTTTAGTTGTGTTGTGAGCATTTAGTCATGAATTAAAATGAAGGAAATGGTTGTTGTTTCATGTTCTTTTGATAAAAAATGGAAGATAGGTGAAGTTGAGCCAAACAAATGAGCATGCATGTGCCTTAGATGTTAAAGGGAAAAATCAGCTAACATTTTGTGCTTTAAAATGATGAAATGAAGATTATTCTTAAGTAAAATCATAGATATGTGATGATTGATTGGTGATATACATGTTTAAATAACATGCATGCAAGATATGTGTGAAAGAGTGATTTGGTAATAAATCTGCTTGGGACAGCAGCAGTAACGTGAATTTGGAAAATCACCATAAATTGTGGGAGATGAATTAGAAGCTGAATAAATTATGTAATTAAAGCTTATTGAGTCTAGTTTCTAATGAAATAAACAAGAACATATTTTGAATTCTGTACAATGAGAAATTTGATTCGTAATGAAGAGTGGTTAGATTATTAAAACAGTGAAACATGGGATACTTTAAGAAAAATCTGGTATTGATTGGCCATACCAAAAATTCTGAAAATTTTATGGATAAAAGATATATGAGTCTATTTTCAGGGAAAATTAACGGCACTTGATTTGGAGTTTCGTAGCTCCAGTTATAAATAATTTAGTGACTGTTGGTCAGGAAGACAGCTTGCAGTGAAATTATGATTATGTGGTAAACATTGACAAAAATTTGTTAATGAGTTGCTTATTGATTTCTTATAAGCTTACTATGATCTGTAGGTGTGGTTGGTCGAATATTGTAAGGGGTTAATACGTATTTTGTATTTGAATAGTTAGATTAACGTGTTAGTAATCCAATTGTAGGCGGTTCGTGTGTGGATCTCGTCAAGATATCGTCGCAAACTGTGTGTGTATGGCGACACCCTCTCATAGACTAGATTGGCAAAAGCGAAATGCCGAAAAGTCGTATTTTGGGAATTTGCGAGTGTGCGAATGCTCGTAAGATAGTTGGGTTTGTATATTTGGTAATCTAAAGTAATAAACTGCGATGCGCGATTTAGTACATTTTGATAATTTGGGCTTAATGGGCCAAAGATCGGGTTCATGGGCTAATGGGCCCAATTCAGTAAGTATGTGCGGTAAGTGTTCTGATAGTACGTAAATAGTTAGGATATGCATGAAAACCCTAAAAGTAGCTAAATTACTATAATACCCCTATGTATGGAAAATTTTTGTTATACCCCTAGGTGCAAAATTACCGTTATACCCCTAGGGTTAATTTTCTTGAAAAGCATGACGATCGATTACGTATGATGTATGCCATGATTATATATCATTGCATGGGGACATGGGTTATATTATGGAGGAAGCGTTACGGTGGCTATGCCACAAATATCGATCTGGTGGCTCGCCACAAATATCGATCTGGTGGCTCGCCACATATATCTGATACAGTGGCTCGCCACAATTATCTCATATCTGGTGACTCTGTCACATTATCTTCTCGCAGCCATGCTGCAAATTACGTAATTGTGTAGCGGGTGGGTGGGTCGAGTTGTCTCCCCACACGGTGTAAGGTTGGTATGAGGGGTGTATACGGTTGGATATGGTTGGGTTTCGCATAAACATATAATATACATTACGTTACATTATGGGCCTATGGGCTTTATTCAATTTACATTCAGGCTAAGGCCAACTTATTCTATTTACGTGGTTTGAGTGATATAGGCTATGGTTGGGTTAATTTACACATTGAGTTTCCCCAAACTCACCCTTTTATTTTATCCATGCAGAAATCCCCAACCCTTTTATTTTTATCCACGCAGAAATCCCCAACCATAGTGGGCTTGGAGTCGTGAGGGAATTTGAGTGGCCACCGTTCGAAAGTTTGATTTTCTTACGTGAACTGGACATCCTTTTATTTACGTTGAAGATTTTGGGCTTTTAAATGTAATAAGGCCGCTTAATTATTTTGATGGTTTTAATATGTATTACTAAGATAGGTAATACTTATTTTAACTGTTGAAATTGGATAGCTTTAGGGCGCGTTTTCAAAAACAACAGTTGATTTCAAAATAACACGACAACAAGCAAAGCTTCCGCAATGAAAGTATTTTTCCAAAATTAATCACTTGTCCTAAAATGACTTAATCAAATCGGTTTCCTAGAAATATCCATGACGTTAAGGTGTGGCAATGGCGGTATGCATGTCTAGGATTGGATCGAAGGAGCTTGGTACTTAAGCGATCCGATGGACTCACCACCTCTTTTCCGGTTTCCTACGGTGCTGACTTCCATTCACTTTAACCCTTAATGAATTAATCTTTTGAACATCAAGTACGATTTTACGGACTTAGAATGGAAATTTTTTGACGTTTTGATGTGGCATGCCGGATCCGGCCATAACTTCTGGGCCGGGTTTGGGGTGCTACATTTAGTGGTATCAGAGCCTAGGTTACAACAACTCGGCTGTGGAATGGGTTTACAAAAACAAAGATTTTTGAAAGCGAAAATTTTATAAAGAATGCGAAAAACTTGATTTTCAAAATTTAGATCTTTAGAAGGTGGCATTCCGAATCTCCGGCTCAAGTCTGTAAGTATTCTGAATTTTTCTGAATATTTTCCTGAATTATCTGTCATCTTTGAAACCCTACTAGGACACTCTAGATAGGATGATCTGAAACCATAGGAAAATCGATAAAGATTGAAGCGTAGCTAGACTTGATTCTGCGAAAACAAACTCGAACTCTCATGCGATTCATAAAACATCTGTAATAAACTTTGGAATATTAATTGATGCATAAAAATTCGTAATCAAGATAATACGATATGAGTACAAGAGTCCGTAGACGGAGCCGAGGAAGTGCTCGAGCGAGATCTTCGCCTTCGAGACATATGCCGGCGGTGGATGCACCGGTACCACTGGCAATAAAGGTAGAGTCTCATGATCGCGGTGCCGAGGATGATGCCCTGTCACAGGCAATGCTTCGTGTTCTGGAAAGGGTTGCCGAGGCAAGTACGGGCAATGGAGTTCGGGGATCTATTTCTGAACGACTTCGGGCTAACGGAGCGGAGATCTTTAAGGGCGTGTCTGGTATAGCCCCGAATGTAGCGGAATATTGGTTGGAGGCCACAGAACGGATTATGGACGACTTGGACTGCTCTGAGGAGATTGAGAGTGGGGTATCTATACTAGGTCCCTTGGGTCACTCGGTTAGGGTAGACAAACTGTATAGGAATGTACCCTTAGAAACTCAAGGTAGGATTTTCCCTGGAGATCTGATGGAGTTACCGTTCGGAGAGTTTGATCTCATTTTGGGAATGGACTGGCTTGTTAAGCATAAGGCGACTCTGGATTGTGCTACTAAACGAATGGTGTTAAGAACTACAAAGGATGAGGAGGTTATGGTGATAGGTGAGAGAATGGATTATTTGTCCAATGTGGTGTCGGCATTAAGAGCCGAAAAGTGGATTCGGAAAGGTTGTGAGGCCTAATTGGTATTTGTAAGTCAGTCGAAAGAGGAGGGACTGACAGTGGATAAGGTTAGGACCATAAAGAAGTTCCAAGATGTTTTTCTAGAAGAGCTTCAGGATTGCCTCCGAATCGAGAAGTTGAGTTTGGAATAGACTTGTTGCACGGAATGGCGCTTTGTGTCTATCGCACCGTATAGGATGGCACCGAAGGAGTTAGTAGAGTTAAATGCTCAAATTCAAGAGTTGTTGGATAGGGGCTTCATTAGGCCAAGCGTGTCTCCATGGGGAGCACCGGTGCTATTCCTGAAAAAGAAAGATGGTACGATGCGGATGTGCATTGATTATTGCCAGTTGAACAAACTGACGATTAAGAATAAGTATCCACTGCCAAGGATAGACGATCTGTTTGACCAACTTTGAGGAGCTTTTGTATTTTCCAAGATCGACCTTCGATCTGGATATCATCAGTTAAGGGTCAAGGAGGCAGATATCCATAAGACAGCATTCAGGACTCGGTATGGTCATTACGAGTTTCTGGTTATGCCATTTAGACTGACGAACGCTCCTGCAGCATTTATGGATATGATGAATCGTGTGCTCCAACCATTTTTTTATCAGTTCGTAGTCGTCTTTATTAACGATATCCTGGTATATTCTGAAACTGAAGCGAAACATAATGAGCATCTCCGTATAGTGTTGCAAGTGTTAAGGGAGAAGGAACTCTTTGTGAAGTTCAGCAAGTCTGAACTTTGGTTGAGGGAGGTAACCTTCTTAGGACATGCGGTCTCTGCTGAGGGGATTAAGGTGGACCCTCGGAAAATTGAAGCGATTTTGGAGTGGAAGCCGCCTAGGTCAGTGTCGAAAATACGGAGTTTCCTAGGACTGGCAGGATACTACAGAAGGTTTGTGGAAGGTTTTTCTGTGATGGCAGCACCTCTGACAAAACTCATAAGGAAAGGAGTATCGTTTGTATGGACTAAGAAATAGCAGGAAGCTTTTGAGAAGTTGAAGAAAGTTCTAACTGAAGCACTTGTGTTAATTCAGCCGGAGTCTGGGAAGGATTTTACTGTGTACAGTGACGCATCACACGTGGGTTTGGGCTGCGTGTTAATGCAAGAGGGTAAGGTGGTTTCATATGCATCACGATAGCTTAAGCCTCATGAGGGAAACTATTTGACTCATGATTTAGAGTTGGCAGCAGTGATATTTGCACTTAAGATTTGGAGACATTACTTGTACGAAGAAAGGTGTATTATATACACTGACCATAAAAGTCTTAAGTATTTGTTGACTCAGAAGGAGCTGAACCTTAGGCAAAGGAGATGGATTGAGTTGCTTAAGGATTATGACTGTTCGATTGAGTATCACCCAAGCAAGGCTAATGTAGTAGCCGATGCTCTAAGTCGAGAGTCAGTATCTAATCTGAGAGCAATTTTGCTCGTGCGAGTCTCATATGATGATGGAAGTCATTGGGTGAGTTGCAAGTGAGGCCAACTGGTTGGACCAGATTAAGGAAAAAGCAGTTGAACGATGAGTCTTTGGTCGCTCGTTTTCAACAAGTTAAGGAAGGAAACTTCGAGTTTGGGAGCGGAAGAAAGCGATGCAACAAACAATACCCTCATCTGTTTGGATTAGGTAAATTTCGAGGACGAAATTTCTTTAAGGAGGGTAGAGTTATAACGCCCCAATTTTCAGGAATTTCGTGAATGTTGGCAAAATTTCATGCTTTAATTTTGTCATTTGTGAGTAAAATTATGAAATAGGACCTATGTGAAAATGTTTGAAAATGCTATAGGCTAAATTGAAGTGACCAAATAAATAGGAGTGCAAAATAGGAGGATTTGCATGACAAACCTCCCATTTTACATGAAGTGGCCAGCCATCATGTTGTTGTAGACAAAATGTGCACTTGATATCCATAATTTATGGTACAAATTGATACAAATTGATAATAGGTTAGGTAAATGTTCCATGATAATAGGTTAGGTAAATGTTCCATGATAATGGGTTAGGTAAATGTTTCATGATAAGAATTTCATGTCTTTTGTATTAAAGAATTAAATGGATGAAATATGAAGTTTTATTAAAAGAAAAAGGGGCGAAAAGAACAAAGTTTTGTCCATCTTTGTTCATCATAGCTGAAAGTTAGAGAAGAGAAAGGAAAGGAGAAAGCTCTTGAGTATTTGGTCATTAGGAGGAGGAAAATTGAAGGTAAGTTCTTGGTACCTTGCTTCTATTTTGAGGTTCATGAGTTCTTCTTGATTCTACCTTAACTCTTGAAGTATATTTTGATTTTTAGTTGTGTTGTGAGCATTTAGTCATGAATTAAAATGATGGAAATGGTTGTTGTTTCATGTTCTTTTGATAAAAAATGGAAGATAGGTGAAGTTGAGCCAAACAAATGAGCATGCATGTGCCTTAGATGTTAAAGGGAAAAATCAGCTAACATGTTGTGCTTTAAAATGATGAAATGAAGATTATTCTTAAGTAAAATCATAGATATGTGATGATTGATTGGTGATATACATGTTTAAATAACATGCATGCAAGATATGTGTGAAAGAGTGATTTGGTAATAAATCTGCTTGGGACAGCAGCAGTAACGTGACTTTGGAAAATCACCATAAATTGTGGGAGATGAATTAGAAGCTGAATAAATTATGTAATTAAAGCTTATTGAGTCTAGTTTCTAATGAAATAAACAAGAACATATTTTGAATTCTGTACAATGAGAAATTTGATTCGTAATGAAGAGTGGTTAGATTAGTAAAACAGTGAAACATGGGAAACTTTAAGAAAAATCTGGTATTGATTGGCCATACCAAAAATTCTGAAAATTTTATGGATAAAAGATATATGAGTCTATTTTCAGGGAAAATTAACGGCACTTGATTTGGAGTTTCGTAGCTCCAGTTATAAATAATTTAGTGACTGTTGGTCAGGAAGACAGCTTGCAGTGAAATTATGATTATGTGGTAAACATTGACAAAAATTTGTTAATGAGTTGCTTATTGATTTCTTATAAGCTTACTATGATCTGTAGGTGTGGTTGGCCGAATATTGTAAGGGGTTAATACGTATTTTGTATTTGAATAGTTAGATTAACGTGTTAGTAATCCAATTGTAGGCGGTTCGTGTGTGGATCTCGTCAGCATATCGTCGCAAACAGGTGTGTAACTGACACCCTCTCATAGACTAGATTGGCAAAAGTCGAAAAGCCAAAATGCCGAAAAGTCAGTATTTTGGGAATTTGCGAGTGTGCGAATGCTCGTAAGATAGTTGGGTTTGTATATTTGGTAATCTAAAGTAATAAACTGCAGTACGCGCGATTTCGTACATTTTGATAATTTGGGCTTAATGGGCCAAAGATCGGGTTCATGGGCCAACGGGCCCAATTCGGTAAGTATGTGCGGTAAATGTTCTGATAGTACGTAAATAGTTAGGATATGCATGAAAACCCTAAAAGTAGCTAAATTACTATAATACCCCTATGTATGAAAAATTACTGTTATACCCCAAGGTGCAAAATTACCGTTATACCCCTAGGGTTAATTTTTACTGAAAAGCATGACGATCTGATTCTGTATGATGTATGCCATGATTATATATCTGTTGCATGGGGACATGGGTTATATTATGGAGGAAGCGTTCTGGTGGCTATGCCACAAATATCTGATCTGGTGGCTCTGCCACAAATATCTGATCTGGTGGCTCTGCCACATATATCTGATTCAGTGGCTCGCCACGATTATCATATCTGGTGACTCTGTCACATTATTCATTCTGCAGCCATGCTGCAAATTCGTGGTGTGTAGCGGTTGGGTGGGTCGAGTTGTCTCCCCACGGTGTAAGGTTGGTACGGGGTGTATACGGTTGGATATGGTTGGGTTTACGCATAAACATGTAATATCATTACGTTACGTTATGGGCCTATGGGCTTTATTCGAATTTACATTCAGGCTAAGGCCAACTTATTCTATTTACGTGGTTTGAGCTGATATAGGCTATGGTTGGGTTAATTTACACATGAGTTTCCCCAAACTCACCCCTTTTATTTTTATCCACGCAGGAAATCCCCAACCATAGTGGGCTTGGAGCTGTGAGGGAATTCGGAGTGGCCTCCCGTTCTGAAAGTTTGATTTTCTTCTAGTGAACTGGACATCCTTTTATTTACGTTGAAGATTTTGGGCTTTTAAATGTAATAAGGCCGCTTAATTATTTTTGATGGTTTTAATATGTATTACTAAGATAGGTAATACTTATTTTAACTGTTGAAATTGGATAGCTTTAGGGCGCGTTTTCAAAAACAACAGTTGATTTCAAAATAACACGACAACAAGTAAAGCTTCCGCAATGAAAGTATTTTTCCAAAATTAATCTTTGTTCCTAAAATGACTTAATCAAATCGGTTTCCTAGAAATATCCATGACGTTAAGGTGTGGTAATGGCAAGTATGCATGTCTAGGATTGGATCCGAAGGGAGCTTGGTACTTAGCGATCCGATGGACTCACCACTTTTTTCCGGTTTCCTACGGTGCATGACTTCCATTCACTTTAACCCTTAATGAATTAATCTTTTGAACATCAAGTATGATTTTCTGGACTTAGAATGGAATTTTTTTTTGACGTTTTTGATGTGGCATGCCAGATCCGGCCATAACTTCTGGGCCGGGTTTGGGGTGCTACAGAATAAGTGATATGTTATGGAATATAAATGAATGTGATGTAATGACAAAAAACATAGTATGGTATATTAATATGAGTTTGTCAAATGAGATAAGGTATGAATTTGGATAAATTAGACATGGATGGTGAATTAAAATTGTTGAAAACTAGATCAAGTTTTGATTGTATCCTTGACATGCTATTTTTTATTGTATTTTTTTACATGTGTTATGAAAGTATCACTAAGCTCTATCGCTCAGCGTACGATTTTTTTTATTTTTGTGCTCAAGTATCATTAGATTTTGATGTCTCGAGGAGAAACAAAATCTAGATCGCAGCTCTTGGCTTAGTAAGTCTGTATAGTCTCATTATGTTATCAATAAGTGGCATGTACACTTTGGGTGGAAAATTTTAACTTGAATATGAGCATATGAATTGAAAGTATATATGTATGAAGCACAAGACTCAAGTGGATTTAGATATGCTTAATGTGATATGAATTAAGTTATTGTAAATATCGATGAAGTTAATTGAGTATTTGAATTATTGTTTAAGATGAGTTAAATAGCATTTTTGGGTCATTTAGACCAATTGAATTATGTGATTGGTAGGTTTGAGTTAAATTATGCAAAGTTTGAAGGATTTTGCCTTATTAGTCGCGATACCACTCTATTAATGTTGTGACATCGAGCTTCTGTCTCTATAGTCATGATTCTCCCCTTTTGAGGTCGTGATATTGAATCCTCTTATCTTCAAAGTCACAGCGTCGGCCCCATGTTTTCAAGGTCGCGACTTACCTCGATTGAAGTCTTGATGTCTAGTTTCTACTTTCAATGTCGTGACATGATTCCCACATGGCTGCAGCATAATCTTAAATTTATCTAATTTAATTACTTAATAATTTCTTTTTCAATTCTCATTCCTGCCTCGAAAACCTTTCAGTTCAACTTTTCGGAATGGCTTGATTTAAAAAATTCGATCTTTAAACCAAAATTTCTAACACCAACAAAAATCGGGTCATTGCACAAATAATTTATAATTAAGTTTCAACTTTTCTTCTATTAATTAAAACATTATTTATTCATGGAGTTATTCCATTTGTAAAAGCCCGTTTTTTAGTAGTGACGAAATAGTGGTTTAGGGACTAGAAACTCCTGTCATGTTGACTCATAAATATTATTTATAGAATATTTATGGAGTCACTAGAGTCGTATTAATTTTTGATTAATTAATTTTATTGTTTAGATAGCTCATTAAGGAAAAGGACTAAATTAAAAAATGTGCAAAATATAGTAATTATTGTATTTAGGTGATCAAATAGCTTAATTAATAAATAAGGAAGAACTAAGTAGCAATTATGCCCTAGTTAATATGGTGGGACAACAATTTGGTTGAAAATGATATAATAATATATGTACAATGGTAATTTTATAATTTAATGAAAATTAAAACAAAATTAAAGAAAGAATAAAACATTTTCTTCTTCAATTGACTGAACACCAGAGCTAGGGAGAAAAAGCTTCGGTTTTGGTTGTTTCCATTGCATGTAAGTGAAATTGATATCTATTTCTTGTAATTTTTGTGTTTTTGAGATCGTTACAACTAGGTCCAGCTAGCTCGTGCCTCCGTTTTTGAATCTGTTAAAAATTTTAGAAGTTGCCATTGATTAATTTTGAATGCTTTCTATGATAACTATGTGTTTGAAGCTTTGATTGTGGCATTTGGTTGTTTTGTTAAGTGATTTTTGTTAAATTTTGATTTATGGATTAAATTGTTAAAGTGTTAAACTTTCAAGGTTTGATGGTGAATTTGGTGTTTAATAGTGACTTTTTAAGGTCCTAGAATATTCTGCTGTAATTTGATTCCTAGAAAATGGTCAATTTGTTGATTTTTCAGGTTAAGGGACTAAATTAAAAAAGTTGCAAAAGTTAGGGTTAATTGTGTAATTTCAAAAATAAAAGGTTATAAAATGTAGAGTAAATTGGAATGTGAATTATAAGCTGATAATTGAGAAATTTTACATTTTAGATCAAGACCTTGTTGATTTACATGGAAAGGAAAAATTATGAAATAATCCCTTAACTTTTGCAACTATTACGACTTAGTTCAGGTAAATTCGTACGGTTTATAATTTAATATCTATATTAATTGTTTTAATGATGATGTAAAGTTGTTTGAGAAATGTTATTAAATTTCGATATTTAGATCAGATGAACGCGAGATAGAGTACAATTGAATGACGATGTGTTATGTAAGGATTGGAGTGGAGATTGATGTAGTGTGATTTATATATCTTTTTTAGTATACCAAGGTTCAGGATTTGTTGTGAATTCTCATGTTATATTATCTTGTTCTAGCGTGTTATGGAGGAGGATGTATAGCTCGTATGAGCATTTGATGTGTTTTCGGTTGCATTAGCTCTTATGAGCATTTGGCGTGTTACCGGTTGGATTAGCTCTTTGGACCACTTGGCATGTTTTCGATTGGATTAGCTCTTATGAGCGTTTGGCATGTTTCGGGTGGATTACTTTTGTACCCATATCTGTAAGTCGTTCATCAGATCGTAAGTTATTATGCTACAACTTATTTAATGTTCTTTTCACCCATTTTTCTTTTAATAAAACTTCATATTTCATCCATTTAATTCTTTAATACAAAAGACATGAATTTCTTATCATGAAACATTTACCTAAACCATTATCATGAAACATTTACCTAACCCATTATCATGGAATATTTACCTAATCCATTATCATAGAACATTTACCTAACCCATTAGCAATTTGTATCAATTCGTACCATAAATTATGGATATCAAGTACTCATATTGTCTACAACAACATGATGGCTAGCCACTTCATGTAAAATGGAAGGTTTATCATGCAAATCCTCCTATTTTGCACTCCTATTTATTTGGCCACTTCAATTTAGCCTATAGCATTTTCAAACATTTTCACATAGGTCCTATTTCATAATTTCACTCACAAATGACAAAATCAAAGCATGAAATTTTGTCAACATTCATGAAATTCGAAAATTGGGCGTTACAACTCTACCCTCCTTAAAGAAATTTCGTCCTCAAAATTTACCTAATCCAAACAGATGAGGGTATTCTTTGTTGCATCGTCTCTTCGGCTCCCAAACTCGAAGTTCCCCTTCCTTAACTTGTTGAAAACGAGCGACCAAAGACTCATCGTTCAACTGTTTTTCCTTAATCTGATCCACCAGGTTGGCCTCACTTGCAACTCACCAGCAGACTTCCATCATCATCTGAGACTCAGACGAGCAAACATTACTCTCGGATCGATCTGACTCTACGACTTAGAGCATCGGCTACCACATTAGCCTTGCTTGGGTGATACTCGATTGTACAATCATAATCCTTAAGCAACTCAATCCATCTCCTTTGCCTAAGGTTCAGCTCCTTCCGAGTCAACAAATACTTAAGGCTCTTATGGTCAGTGTATACAATACACCTTTCTCCGTACAAGTAATGTCTCCAAATCTTAAGTGCAAATATCACTATTGCCAACTCTAAATCATGAGTCAAATAGTTTCCCTTATGAGGCTTAAGCTATCGTGATGCATATGCAACCACCTTACCCTCTTGCATTAACACGCAGCCCAAACCCACGTGTGATACATCGCATACAAGAAAATCATTCCCTGACTCATTGAATTAACACAAGTGCTTGATGAACTTTCTTCAACTTCTCAAAAGCTTCCTGCTATTTCTTAGTCCATACAAACGGTACTCCTTTCCTTATGTGTTTTGTCAAAGGTGCTGCCATCACAGAAAAACCTTCCACAAACCTTCTGTAGTATCATGCCAGTCCTAGAAAACTCCGTATTTCTGACACTGACCTAGGCGGCTTCCACTCCAAAATCGCTTCAATTTTCCGAGGGTCCACCTTAATCCCCTCAGCAGAGACCACATGTCCTAAGAAGGTTACCTCCTTCAACCAAAATTCACACTTGCTGAACTTCGCAAAGAGTTCCTTCTCCCTTAATACTTACAGCACTATACGGAGATGTTCATCATGTTTCGTTTCAGTTTCAGAATATACCAGGATATCGTCAATAAAGACGACTACGAACTAATCCAAAAATGGTTGGAACACGCAATTCATCAGATCCATAAATGCTGCAAGAGCGTTCGTCAGTCCAAATGGCATAACCAGAAACTCGTAATGACCATACCGAGTCTTGAATGTCGTCTTTTGGATATCTACCTCCTTGACCCTTAACTGATGATATCCAGATCGAAGGTCGATCTTGGAAAATACAGAAGCTCATCTAAGCTAGTCGAATAGATCGTCAATCCTTGGCAGTGGATACTTATTCTTAATCGTCAGTTTGTTCAACTGGCGATAATCAATGCACATCCGCATCGTACCATCCTTCTTTTTCACGAATAGCACCGGTGCTCCCCATGGAGACACGCTTGGCCAAATAAAGCCCTATCCAACAACTCTTGAATTTGAGCATTTAACTCTACTAATTCCTTCGGTGCCATCCTATACGGTGTGATAGACACAGGCGCCATTCCAGGCAACAAGTCTATTCCAAGCTCAACTTCTCGATTCGGAGGCAATCCTGGAAGCTCCTCTAGAAAAACATCTTGGAACTCCTTTACGGTCCTAACCTTATCCACTGTCAGTCCCTCCTCTTCCGATTGACTTACAAATAACAATTAGGTCTCACAACTTTTTCGAATCCACTTTTCGGCTCTTAATGCCGACACCATATTGGACAAATAATCCCTTCTCTCACCTATCACCATAACCTCCTCATCCTTTGTAGTTCTTAACACCATTCATTTAGAAGCACAATCCAGAGTCGCCTTATGCTTAACAAGCCAATCCATTCCCAGAATGAGGTCAAACTTTCCGAACAGTAACTCCATCAGATCTCCAGGAAAAACCTTGCCTTGAGTTTCTAAGGGTACATTCCTATACAGTTTGTTTACCCTAACCGAGTGACCCAAGGGACTTAGTACAAATACCCCACTCACAATCTCCTCAGAGCAGTCCAAGTCGTCCATAATCCGTTCTGTGGCCTCCAACCAATATTCCGCCACATTCGGGGCTATACCAGACACGCCCTTAAAGATTTCCGTTCCGTTAGTCCCGAAGTCATTCAGAAATAGATCCCTAAATTTCGTTGCCCGAACTTGCTCCGGCAACCCTTTCCAGAACACGAAGCATTGCATGTGACAGGGCATCATCCTTGGCACCGCAGTCATGAGACTCTACCTCTGTTGCCGATGGTATGGTGCATCATGCCGCCAAGCATATGTCTCGAAGACGAAGATACCGCTCGAGCCCTTCCTCGGCTACGTCCACGGCCTCTTCCACGAGTAGCTCTTGTACTCATATCGTATTATCTTGATTACGAATTTTATGCATCAATTAATATTTCAGTGTTTATTACAGATGTTTTATGAATCAGACAGTAGTTCAGAGTTGTTTTCAGAATCGAAGTCTAGCTACAGTTTTAGTCTCTTATCAAATTTTCCTATGGTTTCAGATCATCCTAGCTAGAGTATCCTAATAGGTTTTGATGCAGAGAGATAATTCAGAAAATATTGAGAAAAGTTCGAGTAATACTTACGAGCTTGGTAGGAGATTGAATGCCACTTTCTAAATATCTAAATTTTGAAAATCGAGTTTTCAGATTCTTTATAAAATTTTCGCTTTCGAAAATCTTTGTTTTGTAAACCCATTACAGTAGAGTTGTTGCAACCTAGGCTCGATACCACTAAATGTAGCACCCCAAACCCGCCCGAAGTTATGGCAGGATCCGCATGCCACATCAAAACGTAAAAAAATTTCCTTTCTAAGTCCGAAAATCGTACTTGATGTTCAAAAGATTAATTCATTAAGGGTTAAAGTGAATGGAAGCTATGCACCGGTAGGAAACCGGAAAAGAGGTGGTGAGTCCATCGGATCGCTTAAGTACCAAGCTCCTTCGGATCCAATCCTAGACATGCATACCGCCATTGCCACACCTTAATGTCATGGATATTTCTAGGAAAACCGATTTGATTAAGTCATTTTAGGAAAAGTGATTAATTTTGGAAAAATACTTTCATTCGGAAGCTTTGCTTGTTGTCGTGTTATTTTGAAATCAACTGTTGTTTTTGAAAACGCATACTAAAGCTATCCGGTTTCAACAGTTAAATATAAGTATTACCTATCTTAGTAATACATATTAAAACCATCAAAAATAATTAAGCGGCCTTATTACATTTAAAAGCCCAAAACTTCAAATGTAAATAAAAGGATGTCCATTCACCGAAGAAAATCAAACTTTCGAGCGGGTGGCCACTCAAGAATTCCCTCACAACTCCAAGCCCACTATGGTTGGGGATTTCTGCGTGGATGAAAATAAAAGAGTGAGTTTGGGGAAACTCGGTGTGTAAGGAAAACCCTTCAAAGCCCAAGTCAGCTCAAGCCCATTGGGCCTAAGCCCATTCAGTAGCAGTGGTCTTGGGCGAGCCCTTTTCAGATTACAATAAAGCGGGCCTTAGCCCTTATTCAGATAATGAGTATGGCCCATAGGCCCATTTCAAAATACATGCAACATCGGTAACATATGCAAGCCTATTTGGGAGACTACTCAACCCACCAACCACTACACTCCACCCGTACCAGCCATACACTCCATGTGGGGAATAGCTCAACCCACCCAAATTTAACACTCCACGATTCTGCGACCTTGCGCTCGATTAACGATAAATTGAGGCAAAGCCTCCAAGATGTGGACAAGCCACTTTCAGTACTTCCTCGTCAATATCCCAATCCCATGCATCAGATAATAACAACATGACATGCAATAAATAACAACGATCAAACATGCATTTAGGTCAATTTAATCCTAGGGTATTTGGTAATTTATCTACTAGGGTAAAGCGTAAATTTTCCACTTTTAAAGGTATTTCAATAATTTATCTATTTTAGGGTTTTTCATGCATATTCCTACTTTTCACGTACTAACGAATCACGTCGAGGGTTCTTACGAATTGGGCCGTTGGCCTATCATTCCAATTTTGGCCCATTAAGCCCAAAAATATCGAGGCACGTAAATCATGCACTTTGCGGTCCAAATTTTGCAGTTTACCAAAACATTAATCAATTTACCTCACGAGCATTCGCACACTCGCAAATCTACAAAATATCGGTTTCGGCATTTCGACTTTTCGACTTTTGCCGATCCGGACTAAGAAAGAGGGTGTTAGTTACACACCTATTTGCGACGATATGCTGACGAGATCCACACACGAACCGCCTACAATTGGATTACTAACACGTTAATCTAACTATTCAAATACGAACTACGTATTAATCCCTTACAATATTCGGCCAACCACACCTACAGATCATAGTAAGCTTATAAGAAATCAATAAGCAACTCATTAACAAATTTTTGTCAATGTTTACCACATAATCATAATTTCACTGCAAGCTGTCTTCCTGAGCAACAGTCACTAAATTATTTATAGCTGGAGCTACGAAACTCCAAATCAAGTGCCGTTAATTTTCCTTGAAAATAGACTCATATATCTTCTATCCATAAAATTTTCAGAATTTTGGTTTATCCAATCAATACCAGATTTTTCTCAAAGTTTCCCATGTTTCACTGTTTGACTAATCTGACCACCCTTCATTACGAATCAAATTTCTCATTGTACAGAATTCAAAATATGTTCTTGTTTATTTCATTAGAAACTAAACTCAATAAGCTTTAATCACATCATTTATTCAGCTTCTAATTCATCTCCCACAATTTATGGTGATTTTCCAAAGTCACGTTACTGCTGCTGTCCCAAGCAGATTTATTACCAAATCACTCTTTCATACACCTATCTTGCATGCATGTTATTTAAACATGTATATCACCAATCAATCATCACATATCTATGATTTTACTTAAGTATAATCTCCATTTCATCATTTTAAAGCACAACATGTTAGCTGATTTTTCCTTTAACATCTAAGGCACATGCATGCTCATTTGTTTGGCTCAACTTCACATATCTTCCATTTTTCATCAAAAGAACATGAAACAACAACCATTTCCTTCATTTTAATTCATGACCAAATGCTCACAACACAACTAAAAATCAAAATATACTTCAAGAGTTAAGGTAGAATCAAGAAGAACTCATGAACCTCAAAATAGAAGCAAGGTACCAAGAACTTACCTTCAATTTTCCTCCTCCTAATAACCAAATACTCAAGAGCTTTCTCCTCTCCTTTCTCTTCTCTAACTTTCAGCTATGATGAACAAAGATGGACAAAACTTTGTTCTTTTCACCCCTTTTTCTTTTAATAAAACTTCATATTTCATCCATTTAATTCTTTAATACAAAAGACATGAATTTCTTATCATGAAACATTTACCTAAACCATTATCATGAAACATTTACCTAACCCATTATCATGGAATATTTACCTAATCCATTATCATGGAACATATACCTAACCCATTAGCAATTTGTATCAATTTGTACCATAAATTATGGATATCAAGTACTCATATTGTCTACAACAACATGATGGCTAGCCACTTCATGTAAAATGGAAGGTTTATCATGCAAATCCTCCTATTTTGCACTCCTATTTATTTGGCCACTTCAATTTAGCCTATAGCATTTTCAAACATTTTCACATAGGTCCTATTTCATAATTTCACTCACAAATGACAAAATCAAAGCATGAAATTTTGTCAACATTCACAGAATTCCCGAAAATTGGGGCGTTACAACTCTACCCTCCTTAAAGAAATTTCGTCCTCGAAATTTACCTAATCCAAACAGATGAGGGTATTCTTTGTTGCATCGTCTCTTCGGCTCCCAAACTCGAAGTTCCCCTTCCTTAACTTGTTGAAAACGAGCGACCAAAGACTCATCGTTCAACTGTTTTTCCTTAATCGATCCACCCAGTTGGCCTCACTTGCAACTTCCCAGCAGACTTCCATCATCATCTGAGACTCGACGAGCAAACATTACTCTCGGATCGATCTGACTCTACGACTTAGAGCATCGACTACCACATTAGCCTTGCTTGGGTGATACTCGATTGTACAATCATAATCCTTAAGCAACTCAATCCATCTCCTTTGCCTAAGGTTCAGCTCCTTCTGAGTCAACAAATACTTAAGGCTCTTATGGTCAGTGTATACAATACACCTTTCTCCGTACAAGTAATGTCTCCAAATCTTAAGTGCAAATATCACGTTGCCAACTCTAAATCATGAGTCAAATAGTTTCCTTATGAGGCTTAAGCTATCGTGATGCATATGCAACCACCTTACCCTCTTGCATTAACACGCAGCCCAAACCCACGTGTGATACATCACTGTATACGTAAAATCATTCCCAGACTCATTGAATTAACACAAGTGCTTGATCGAACTTTCTTCAACTTCTCAAAAGCTTCTCGCTATTTCTTAGTCCATACAAACGGTACTCATTTCCTTATGTGTTTTGTCAAAGGTGCTGCCATCACGAAAAACCTTCCACAAACCTTCAGAGTATCATGCCGTCCTAGAAAACTCCGTATTTCGACCTCGACCTAGGCGGCTTCCACTCCAAAATCGCTTCAATTTTCCGAGGGTCCACCTTAATCCCTCGCAGAGACCACATGTCCTAAGAAGGTTACCTCCTTCAACCAAAATTCACACTTGCTGAACTTCGCAAAGAGTTCCTTCTCCTTAATACTTACAAACACTATACGGAGATGTTCATCATGTTTCGTTTCAGTTTCAGAATATACCAGGATATCGTCAATAAAGACGACTACGAACTAATCCAAAAATGGTTGGAACACGCAATTCATCAGATCCATAAATGCTACAAGAGCGTTCGTCAGTCCAAATGGCATAACCAGAAACTCGTAATGACCATACCGAGTCTTGAATGTCGTCTTTTGGATATCTACCTCCTTGACCCTTAACTGATGATATCCAGATCGAAGGTCGATCTTGGAAAATACAGAAGCTCCTCTAAGCTAGTCGAATAGATCGTCAATCCTTGGCAGTGGATACTTATTCTTAATCGTCAGTTTGTTCAACTGGCGATAATCAATGCACATCCGCATCGTACCATCCTTCTTTTTCACGAATAGCACCGGTGCTCCCCATGGAGACACGCTTGGCCAAATAAAGCCCTATCCAACAACTCTTGAATTTGAGCATTTAACTCTACTAATTCCTTCGGTGCCATCCTATACGGTGCGATAGACACAGGTGCCATTCCAGGCAACAAGTCTATTCCAAACTCAACTTCTCTAGAAAAACATCTTGGAACTCCTTTACGGTCCTAACCTTATCCACTGTCAGTCCCTCCTCTTCCGATTGACTTACAAATAACAATTAGGTCTCACAACTTTTTCGAATCCACTTTTCGGCTCTTAATGCCGACACCATATTGGACAAATAATCCCTTCTCTCACCTATCACCATAACCTCCTCATCCTTTGTAGTTCTTAACACCATTCATTTAGAAGCACAATCCAAAGTCGCCTTATGCTTAACAAGCCAATCCATTCCCAGAATGAGGTCAAACTTTCCGAACAGTAACTCCATCAGATCTCCAGGAAAAACCTTACCTTGAGTTTCTAAGGGTACATTCCTGTACAGTTTGTTTACCCTAACCGAGTGACCCAAGGGACTTAGTACAAATACCCCACTCACAATCTCCTCGAGCGGTCCAAGTCGTCCATAATCCGCTCGTGGCCTCCAACCAATATTCCGCCACATTCGGGCTATACCGACACGCCTTAAAGATTTCCGTTCCGTTAGTCCCAAGTCATTGAAATAGATCCCTAAATTTCGTTGTTCGAACTTGCTCAAGCAACCCTTTCCGAACACGAAGCATTGCATGTGACAGGCATCATCCTTGGCACCATGATCATGAGACTCTACCTCTGTTGCCGATGGTACGGTGCATCGCCAGCGGCATATGTCTCAAGACGAAGATACCGCTCGAGCCCTTCCTCGGCACGTCCACGGCCTCTTCCACGAGTAGCTCTTGTACTCATATCGTATTATCTTGATTACGAATTTTATGCATCAATTAATATTTCGGTGTTTATTACGATGTTTTATGAATCGCATGATAGTTCGAGTTGTTTTCGCAGAATCAAGTCTAGCTACAGTTTCAGTCTCTTATCAAATTTTCCTATGGTTTCAGTATCATCCTAGCTAGAGTATCCTAATAGGGTTTGAAGCAGAGAGATAATTCAGGAAAATATTGAGAAAAGTTCGAGTAATACTTACGTGCTTGGTAGGAGATTCGAATGCCACTTTCTAAATATCTAAATTTTGAAAATCGAGTTTTTCAGATTCTTTATAAAATTTTCGCTTTCGAAAATCTTTGTTTTGTAAACCCATTACACAGCCGAGTTGTTACAACCTAGGCTCGATACCACTAAATGTAGCACCCCAAACCCGGCCCGAAGTTATGGCGAGGATCCGCATGCCACATCAAAAACGTAAAAAAATTTCCTTTCTAAGTCCGAAAATCGTACTTGATGTTCAAAAGATTAATTCATTAAGGGTTAAAGTGAATGGAAGCTATGCACCGGTAGGAAACCGGAAAGAGGTGGTGAGTCCATCGGATCGCTAATACCAAGCTCCTTGGATCCAATCCTAGACATGCATACCGCCATTGCCACACCTTAATGTCATGGATATTTCTAGGAAAACCGATTTGATTAAGTCATTTTAGGAAAAGTGATTAATTTTGGAAAAATACTTTCATTCGGAAGCTTTGCTTGTTGTCGTGTTATTTTGAAATCAACTGTTGTTTTTGAAAACGCTACTAAAGCTATCCAGTTTCAACAGTTAAATATAAGTATTACCTATCTTAGTAATACATATTAAAACCATCAAAATAATTAAGCGGCCTTATTACATTTAAAAGCCCAAAACTTCAAATGTAAATAAAAGGATGTCCGATTCACCGAAGAAAATCAAACTTTCAGAGCGGTGGCCACTCAATTCCCTCACAACTCCAAGCCCACTATGGTTGGGGATTTCTGCGTGGATGAAAATAAAAGGGTGAGTTTGGGAAACTCGTGTAAGGAAAACCTCTTCAAAGCCCAAGTCAGCTCAAGCCCATTGGGCCTAAGCCCATTCAGTAATAAGTGGTACTGGGCGAGCCCTTTCAGATTACAATAAAGCGGGCCTTAGCCCTTATTCAGATAATAAGATGGCCCATAGGCCCATTTCAAAATACATGCAACATCAAGAATATATGCAAGCCTATTTGGGAGACTACTCAACCCACCAACCACTACACTCCACCCGTACCAGCCATACACTCCATGTGGGAATAGCTCAACCCACCCAAATTAACACTCCAGATTGCTGACCTTTTGCTCGATTATCGATAGAATTGAGGCAAAGCCTCCAAGATGTGGACAAGCCACTTTCAGTACTTCCTCCGTCAATATCCCAATCCCATGCATCAGATAATAACAACATGACATGCATAAATAACAACAAATCAAACATGCATTTAGGTCAATTTAATCCTAGGGGTATTTGGTAATTTATCTACTAGGGTAAAGCGTAAATTTTCCACTTTTAAAGGTATTTCGATAATTTATCTATTTTAGGGTTTTTCATGCATATTCCTACTTTTCACGTACTAACAGAATCACGCATCGAGGGTTCTTACGAATTGGGCCCGTTGGCCCATCATTCCAATTTTGGCCCATTAAGCCCAAAAATATCGAGGCACGTAAATCATGCACTTTGCGGTCCAAATTTTGCAGTTTACCAAAAATATTAATCGATTTACCTCACGAGCATTCTTTGACACTCGCAAATCTACAAAATATCGATTTTCGACATTTCGACTTTTCGACTTTTGCCGATCCAGACTAAGAAAGAGGGTGTTAGTTACACACATTTTGCATGACGATATCTTGTGAGATCCACACACGAACCGCCTACAATTGGATTACTAACACGTTAATCTAACTATTCAAATACGAACTACGTATTAATCCCTTACAATATTCGGCCAACCACACCTACAGATCATAGTAAGCTTATAAGAAATCAATAAGCAACTCATTAACAAATTTTTGTCAATGTTTACCACATAATCATAATTTCACTGCAAGCTGTCTTCCTGAGCAACAGTCACTAAATTATTTATAGCTGGAGCTACGAAACTCCAAATCAAGTGCCGTTAATTTTCCTTGAAAATAGACTCATATATCTTCTATCCATAAAATTTTCAGAATTTTGGTTTATCCAATCAATACCAGATTTTTCTCAAAGTTTCCCATGTTTCACTGTTTGACTAATCTGACCACTCTTCATTACGAATCAAATTTCTCATTGTACAGAATTCAAAATATGTTCTTGTTTATTTCATTAGAAACTAAACTCAATAAGCTTTAATCACATCATTTATTCAGCTTCTAATTCATCTCCCACAATTTATGGTGATTTTCCAAAGTCACGTTACTGCTGCTGTCCCAAGCAGATTTATTACCAAATCACTCTTTCATACACCTATCTTGCATGCATGTTATTTAAACATGTATATCACCAATCAATCATCACATATCTATGATTTTACTTAAGTATAATCTCCATTTCATCATTTTAAAGCACAACATGTTAGCTGATTTTTCCTTTAACATCTAAGGCACATGCATGCTCATTTGTTTGGCTCAACTTCACATATCTTCCATTTTTCATCAAAAGAACATGAAACAACAACCATTTCCTTCATTTTAATTCATGACCAAATGCTCACAACACAACTAAAAATCAAAATATACTTCAAGAGTTAAGGTAGAATCAAGAAGAACTCATGAACCTCAAAATAGAAGCAAGGTACCAAGAACTTACCTTCAATTTTCCTCCTCCTAATGACCAAATACTCAAGAGCTTTCTCCTCTCCTTTCTCTTCTCTAACTTTCAGCTATGATGAACAAAGATGGACAAAACTTTGTTCTTTTCACCCCTTTTTCTTTTAATAAAACTTCATATTTCATCCATTTAATTCTTTAATACAAAAGACATGAATTTCTTATCATGAAACATTTACCTAAACCATTATCATGAAACATTTACCTAACCCATTATCATGGAATATTTACCTAATCCATTATCATGGAACATTTACCTAACCCATTAGCAATTTGTATCAATTTGTACCATAAATTATGGATATCAAGTACTCATATTGTCTACAACAACATGATGGCTAGCCACTTCATGTAAAATGGAAGGTTTATCATGCAAATCCTCCTATTTTGCACTCCTATTTATTTGGCCACTTCAATTTAGCCTATAGCATTTTCAAACATTTTCACATAGGTCCTATTTCATAATTTCACTCACAAATGACAAAATCAAAGCATGAAATTTTGTCAACATTCACAGAATTCCCGAAAATTGGGGCGTTACAACATTATAATTAGTTAGACATGTATTTGTACTTATTTTATATTTATAACCCAAACTGAAGAATTAAATGTAATCTTTTAAGCCTAAAAAAGTGTAAAATTTTGTGCAATGACATTTTGGTAGTGTTAGACAAAGGCTAATGTCCTAAAGTTTTGATATTCCATTTTTTACTCTCAGTGCAAATGTATGTGGGTTTTCCCTAATTTATTATGACTTAAATCTCACTCCAATATATTATTCTCAATTGCTTATTCAAACTCCTTTAGACTTTGATAAAAAATTCCACTTACTCTTGTGGTCTAAAAATACTCACCTAACACCAAAGGTGTTGTAATGACCCGAATTTTACCGATACTGAAAAAGTATAATTTCGGATCTCTGTTTATAAAAAGTGGATTCGTAAATATTTATTTAAAAATATTTACGAAGTAAAATGAGTGATTAATTAGAGTTTAATTAAGTGAATTTAGCTTAATTAAGGATAATTAGATAAAAGGATTAAATTGAATGAAGAGTGAAAGTTTAATTATAGAATAAAGAAAACTAAAGGGACTAAAAAGGCAAATAAGCCAAAAAGGAGTGCCAAGTGTATGGCAAAAATAAAATACATGTGTAATTAATATAATACATACATTTGTAATATATGTATGTATTCACTTATTATTTAAGTAAATAATTAATATATTTACTATTATTTAATTGATATTATTTGATAAATAAATTAAATATAAGACAAGTGTATGGTAAAAATAATTTATATGTGTACCAATAGTATACATACACTTGTAATACACATATATGTTTGCTTATTATATAAGTATATTATATATTATTATTAAAAGAAAAGTAAATAAAAAGGAAATAAAAGAAAGAATTAGAATGAAAAGAAACAGGATGTGGAACGAAACAGGGGAAGGAAGAAAGAAAAAGAGAAAAGAAAGAAGAAAAGAGAAAATTGAAGGTTTGAAGCTTGAAAGTTTAATAGGTAAGTCAGTTTAGTCTTTTTTACTTAATTTTGATGTTTTAGAAGCTTTGGAACAAGATTTTGATGAAATTAAGTTGATATTTTGAAAGTTATTAGATTTCTAGATAATGTTCATGTTGAGTAAAATGATGAATTAAGGGCTAAATTGATAGAAATTCAAGTTAGAAATGAAATAAGGATTGAATTGTAAAGTGATTCATCAGTTTTATGCTTTAAGGACTAAATTGAAAGAATTTTGAAATTATGGTTTTATGATGAAAAATAGATAATTATGTCTAAGTTTGGTTGAAAATTGAGTAGAAATAAAGTATGAATTAAGATAAAAAAAAAAGTAAGTGAATTTAGTTAGGATTAAATTGAAATTAAAAGTAGAAAATCAACATTTTGCACTAAGACTATTATGGACGGCAGCAGTAGTCTAAGTTTGAAAAATCACCAAAAATTGTAGGAATTGAATTAGAGGATGAATAAAATATGGAATTAAATCTTATTGAGTCTAGTTTCTTATAGAAGAAACAGTATAAGCAATTGAATTGTAAATTATGAGATATAATGAATTTTGTGAGACAAGGTCAGAATGAATTCGGGTTCCCATGTTATGACTCTGGAAAATCACAAAAAATTGGATAAAAATAATTAGAGACTTAAAGTTATATTTTTAGAATACATAATGAGTCTATTTTCAGGAGAAATCAACAGGAATATTATCTGAGTTTTGTACTATGAGATAATTAATTTTTTGTGAAGAAGGGTCGACACTGTCAGACAGCAGAACAGGGATAACTTTAAAGAATAAACTGTATTTATTGGCTAAATAAAAAATTCTGAAAATTTTATGGTAAAAATATATATGAGTCTAGTTTTAGGGAAAATTAGCGGATCTTAATTTTGAGTTTTATAGCTCCAGATATAAATAATTTAGTGACTATGACACAGATGGACAACTTGAATATCCATAAAAGTAAATAATAAAAATTATAGATAATGTTACTCACAAGTGTGTTATATACATTAAGGATGTGGAATGGAGAGGAGGAGGAGGAAAATATATATGAATATTCAGTTAGCATGGCTAATTTGCATGTTTTAAGCTCATGGACTAAATTGAATAAAAGTAAAACTTTAGGGGGCAAATTTTATAAAAATGTTAAAAATGACTAAATTGAAGGGAATGAATTGTTTTATTATCTAAATTAATAAATTGAATGAAATTATCAATTTAAGATTGGGTGAAATTTGGGAAAATGGTAAATTACCAATATGCCCCTAAATCTTGGTATTTCTGCAATTTAGTCAGGTAGGTTCGTATATCCTGAATGAGCATGTAAATATCACAATTTAAGTATTGTATCGTATTTTATATGATATTTTGAATTGAATATATGAAAAGGATGTTATATGAAACATGAAAATGAATACTAAATAATATAAATTAATTGAAATTATTCTAAAAATCTCGGTAATGCCTCGTATCCTATCCCGGTCTCAGGTACGGGTATGGGGTATTACAGTGCGTTTGGATAAATAATTTTATTTTTAAAAAAAAAAAGTTAGGTTAGTGAAATTTAATAAGTTAAAAAAGTAATTATAAACGAAAAGTAATGGTATTAAAATATATAATATAGAAATATGTAATATGAATATAATTATATTTATAAAAATATAAAATATTAATTTAAATTAAATAAAAATTACATTTCAAAATTAATGTTTTTAATTTTAGTATGGGACAACATGCATTTTTGAAAAGCCACCTCTGTAGGTGAAATACAAATAGGAATTTGAGTTATTTAAAATCTCTTTAGAAATTTCTTGAAATTTTAAAATTCTTTAATGTATTTACTCAAATAAATAATTTTATTTTTAAAATTTTAAAACTCATTAAAAATGAAAGGCTTCCAATTCCCTCACTCAAACGTACTCTAGGATTTGATGAAAAGTTCATTAACCACCTAAGGTTTATTTATTACATGAATTATAAATTAAAAGATAATTTTATTATTAATTAATTATTATTCTATTTATTTTTATCTTCAATGTTTATATTCAATAATTTTTAGTTAAAAATAATAAAAATTAATTAGTTATAAAAATAATTTAAGTAATATTAAATTAAATTATAAATTGCATTATATTATAATATAATCTTATGTTAAACAAAATACATTTTTGAATTAATATATGTGGGATTCTTTGAAGTTACACATACAATTAGGGCGTATTCGATTCAGTTCAGTTTTTGAACAAAAAATGAATCGAATCACTTCATTCGATTTTTAACTTTTTGAAACTGAAATTGAAATCGTATTGAATTCAAATTGAAATATCTGAAATCAATAATTGTAGTTTGGTTCAATTTAGTTTGATGGTTTTTATCAATATTTGGGCTTTACAAGTCTAATATCACAATTAGCGGTTTTCATTTCAAAAAATCATAATACATCCTCTAAATTCGTTTATACATTTACAAAGTAAAATAAATAGTTAAATTAAGATCATAATCATCCACTAAACCATTTAAAAATCTTTTTAATTTAAGCTATTAAATAGATAAAGTTGTTAAAAGGAAAGCTAATATATAAATCATTCATATACTTAATGTTTTGTTCTGTCATTTCTTTTAATTAGTTGCTAGCTTTAATTAGTTATAATTGAGTCATTATAATATGTCATATAATCGATTAATTTCATAATTATCAAATATATATAATTGACAACATGTGAATAATTGTTTCTTTTATAAATAAAATACTATAAAATTTCTTAAACTATATTTCTAAAATTAAAATTATGCTTATAATTATAATTATTATATTTAATAAATGATTCATTTACTCTAACATAAAGCTATACTTTTATAACTTTTTTTAATGAAATATTTCCATAACCTTAACTTTTTGTATAATTATATCTAGTTTTATAGTATCATCATCATCATCATCATAGGGTAAATGAATTAGTCTATATAGGCATTGAAATGATCAACCTATTATTCTATTAGAACTATTCTTTTAAATAGATTTTTTTTCATTCAGTTTGATATGAATAAAACATGTTCCATGTGGAAAAATCGAACTTGGACTTATGCAGTTTGGATAATAAAATTAACTCGAAACCAAATTAAATAGTACAAAACTCGAACAACACTGAACCAAATACATCAATTTTAATTGATTTTTTTAAAATTTTCTTGATTTCTTTGCTCAACCCTACATAAAATTGCAATTATAATTACAAATATTACATTCCAATAACTATAATAAAATTAATTATTATAAATCATTATCAAAATAATAACCAACACATATCATACTTATACCAAAATAAATCTATACAAGGTCCATATCGATGAGACATAATTTAAGATGAATAGAGTGAGAGTTTACACATGATTTACATAAAATGAGATTCAAATATGAGATTTTAAAGTTTTCATGACCTTAATCTTGTCAATAAACTAAAGCCTCGTTGAATATATATATACAATTGTATGTTCAATGTTTAAATATTTAATTACAATATTAACTTTGAGATAATTTTTATGATTATATTTTAATAAATTTCTTTCTCATCAAAACCTTCTAAAATAATACTAACTAAAAATTTTACATTATCTCAAAATCAATATATAACTCGTTATAAAGTTATAATATTTTAATTTTAATTAAAGTCAAATACATTTTCTTAAAAATGAGTCAAATATATTTAATTTTATTGAAATATTAAATTTTCATTATTTTTAATAAAATAGAGAAATGAATAAAAAAACTAAATATATACTACATTATATAAATAATAGCAAACGTATAATTGTAATTTTATTTAAAATTGCTTAGCAAAAATATCCCTAGGGAGTAAATAGGCATTTCTGAAACTATAGAAGTGTAATTTAGACTAACCCAAGAAATGCAACTTTGAAACCAAATGACACTATAAAGATAAAAATGCAATAATAACGCAAAAAAGAAGGTTCAGAATTGGACAAGCTGCCATCAAAACCTGACAGAAGCTTCCAGGGCTTTATCCCAAAAGGAAATCAAATAAGCTAAAAATTACTGGGCCACCATGGCTAATAAACTGTATTAGCATTTAGCAAAGTTGCCATTGAGTTCGTGCCATTCTTCTTATATAAAGAATACCATTCACATGATTTAAATTTTCCGTCTCTCACAAGCAAATAACAAAAGATGCCCCATAGTTATTATAATAGATACAGATAAGCACATCAGCTTCTTTGATTCTAGCACATATGTCAACTACTGCAGTGTTGTGTGTTTGTTTTTTCTTTTAATAAACAAATTTAAACCACGCAAAGAATTGCTGATTTTGGACTTCATCGCAATCGGGAAGTTGACATTAGTTCTTCTGGTGAACAGCAATCTGGTGGATGTCCATGTCTTTCAACATTACAGAACGTCCACAAGAATCACATGGAGCAGTCCTTGAGCCACAAATGCTCTCATGCTCCGAAAGCCCTCTTAATCTGTCACGAACATCCATGGCAGAGCTTCCAGCTTGAACCATGTCTCCACAAAACCGACATGCAATTAAACGCAGGGGACAATCTGAGGCTTGGTGTTGCACCTGTCAATACAAAATGAAAGTAAAGGTTTATCAGAAAGAAGAGAAAGATCAGTTGAAGTTTCCATTTCCAATCACCCAGTTCTTGTTTTGCTTACTCTAGGAGATAAACAAAGATCATGATGTTCCTTTAACTAGCTTAGGTGATGATGAATCCCATCAAATATGAAATATTCCACCTTCATGTTTAGAAAAAGAAAACCAAATTGTTGGAGTGAGTTTAGACATGCCACAATGGGTGCCAGCCATTTGCGGTTCTCTGTCATACACGAAACTGTTCTAAACTTTTCATTTTGCTAGACCATATCTAGATCATGCCGACATCAATAGAAACTCTAAATGTTCGACATTGTATATAGTATTCACAACCTTATAGAACACCTAAAACTGTAATTTACAATAAGGATTCTTGCTCAGTCGTATTCATCATCTGCAAGCATAGAAGCAGGCTAGTGGATATATGACCTTTTTAACTTGAACTGGCAAAGAATGACACACCATATAATAAGTTATGCATTAAGCAACATTCTTACAGAACCAAAACAATAGTTATTATGTTCTTAAGTTAGCTTATTTCTGCTTATGAAAAAAAAATGACAGTAATAATGCTCTAATTAATTCAAATAAAGTAATATGAAATGAATTACTGCAAAAGGAGTTTGGCTTACCATATCTTCCTTCTCAAGGACTACTCCACAAGGACATCTAAGAGGTTCATGGAACACTTTCATGTGTTTCTCCATCTCTCCTAGATGAAAAGCTTGCCCACATTTGTCGCAATGCACATGATTTTTAGCCTCTTCAATCCTAAGAACTATTCCACAACCAGCATGTGGACAAACAACATTATGTCTGCTACAGTATGCTTCATGCAGTGCTATACTCCTAGTGGGAATAAAATGCTTGCAATTTCGACACTCTACAGTATCCACATCCATCGAAGATGAATGCGTAGCTTGTTGACCCACCTTATGCTTGCTGTTCTCTTGAACATGCACCGATACCTGGTACTTGGTTGTTCCTTTGAAGCCATAGACAGCCAGGCTGTAAGTACCGGTACCAAGGTTCCTATCTTTGGAACTGAGGATCAAAGTCTTCGAGCCAACGTCATGGGAAGACCATTCATGTTGGTGTCGGTTTGGGAATATGAGGGGATGCTTGGATACATAAAGGTCAGTATCTCCACCATTTGCCTCTGCATCTATCTTTACCTCTATTTTGACATCATCAGAAACAAGTTTTTCCCATGCATCATCATCAATTGAGAACTTATAGTACATGTAATTTCCCTCCTCAACCAATCCAGATTCTGATGCACCAAATGCTAGTGGTTTTAGGACATATTGATCAGTCCTCTCTGATTCAACAC
Organism: Gossypium arboreum; assembly: GCF_025698485.1. Lineage (NCBI taxonomy): Eukaryota > Viridiplantae > Streptophyta > Magnoliopsida > Malvales > Malvaceae > Gossypium > Gossypium arboreum. The sequence goes on along the minus strand of NC_069076.1, from coordinate 12,381,274 downwards.
CAGGGTTGACAATATCCACCTCAATATCTGTTTCCAAGACAGAAATGCTTGAAGAGGGTTTTAGCTCAAGAACACGTAACTTATATGTCAACTCCCCATATTTAACTGTAAGAACATCATCTTGAGAAAGGGTAGCATGCTGACGAAGGCTTGTCTCGAGAATGGCCTTGTGATTTGGTAAGTCAGAAAAGCCAATTCCATCTGGTTGAAGTTTAGCATATGTACCTTTTGAAAGTCGAACGTAGCGAACCTCAACCAAGGGAATATTTGGAGCATCCACAGGGAACAAATTACTCCATACATGGGGAGGAATTGCAACAGAACCTTCATCTGCAGTGAATTCCAAAACACCTGAATGAGTGGTCCTATTATTTCCCTTTTCATCATCCTTAGTAGCAGAAGAACCCTCTTGATGAACCAGCGACAACTGAAAGTACATCGGTCCCTTGTCAAATGCACCTTGATCAGACAATTCTGTGAAACAGGATGGTGGCAATTTGACCTTATCTCCACTACCCTGAAAAGGTACAGCTTCTAAGATTTTATAAAACACTACTCCTCTTCCCGCGAGTAAACTTTCTCCCATTTGCTGTTCAGCCTGAGCAAGACAAATAAAAATATTAGAAGCGCCCACTACTAAATATACCAAAAAATGTCAATACAAAATAATTAAAGCATATACGCAGGCATCAAGCAATCATAAGAGTTCATACATAAACCATGGTAGATTGAAATATCCAAATAGAATAATTAACTCAAGGTATGTTCAATAATTAAAACTTACAGATAATAGGCAAAAGGGTTGTAAACACTGGAATTGAACTCAAACAAATTGGACGTCACCTTTTAAAGGTGGTTGCAAAAACAAAGTGAGCTAAACCCTGATTCTAGAACAATCAAGATTACCTCTTACTATTGTGTTAGCCAAATTGTTGTGGGCTTTCATATTTTTTTCAAAACCCAACACATATTCAGTTGCAATACACATCCATGTTTTTAGCTATTTCAAGTAAAGCATCGTTTGCCGTATCGAAATTTTGATGCGAATCGACACAACGTATATGATCTCAATAAACCTAACCATTGAAAAATTCAATAATTTCCCCATAAAATAGTTCCCATCTAACCGCCTAACAATGACAATGAAAGTTAATTTCCGGATTATTATATTCAAATTCAATAGAAAGATCGACAAACATATATTTCAAAAAACCAATAAAAAGATGGGGGGGGGGGGGATAGTAGTACCTTGAGCTGAGCTTCAATGGCATCAAGCCTTCTAGATCTTTGAGCAGCTTCAATGGCATCTCGTTGTTTCTTAGCCTCTTCTTTTGCTTTCCTCTCTCTATCTAATTTCAGCTTGGCCCTTTCCTTCCTTTCCCTCTGCTCGTTGTCAAGCTTCTCTCTGGCTCTCCTTAGCTCAAAATCCATAACTTCAAAAAATTCTCTTAATTTCTTCGAAAAGTTGGTTTGGGATATATTTTTTCTTGCTGTTTAAGATTGTTTGAAATTTGTGATGTTTAATGAAAATATAAAAGGAAGGAGTTGTAGAGTTGGTCAAGATTTCGGGAAGCAAAGAACTGTTTTAATTTTTGCTTTCCATATAAGTTCGAGAAAGGTCTGGGCCTTTCTACCCAATAAATGGGCCGGGTTTACACCTACCAAATCTAATAATCCCAATTTAAAAACTCCCTATTTAACTTGAAATTACTTACTCAAATTAAATTAATTTTGTTATAAATATTTTATTATTATAGAAATATATGTTTATTGAGATAAGAAGTTTGATATGTATTAAAATTCTAATTGTTCGTTAGGAATAGAATTTTATATAACTTATATTTTGTATGTTTATAAATGTAGAAACATTGTAATCACCTTAATTAATCAATAAAGTTCATAGTCCTCTTTGTTCTTCTATTTCTTTGGTTGCTTACCTTAATTATTATTTATTTCATAACAAGTTATCAACATGATCCCCTCTTAGTTTCTTTTCTAAATTTTTTTCTCATTTCTCCTAATTTTTTCCCAATTTTGAAAAAGAGAAAAAGAATTTCCAAACACAACATGAGCTTTGTACTCGTACCTCGAACCCTCAATTGTTTTCCAAGCTCCTTAATCATTCGACCACCATGTAAATTTCCAAATCACAATCTTGTCTATGCAATAAGAATTCCTTTTTCAATTAGCCACCACTTGAAACTTAGCATCTATAGGGGATAAAATAAAACTTTCTGTTCCTAAAATGACAAAAACTTAATTCTCATAATCTTTTAACCACTCAACTACCCAAATACCATTGTTAATTTACATCAAGAAATTTATAAAGCCTATCAAGTTCAGAGAAAAGAAAGAGAAGAGAAAACTAGAAAAGAGAAGGATTCAAACTCGAGACCATTAATAACCATCCTTGCCTTTAATCACTAGGCTATCATGTCATTTTGAAAAACATGCACCAAGAAATTTATTTTTATCTGTACAATTTGTTACCATTCAATGATTAAAGATTAGATCTATTCTTCTAGGCATAGAAACCATATGCATGGATTTACTAAAAATATTTTATGTCTAGATTTATTTTAATTTTAATTCATAATTGATTATGGTTTATTTGATTAACTTTTTTTAATTATATATTTTCAAGAATGACGAAAAAATTATATTTTGTATGAATCATGCTTGCTATGAATATATACCTATTTTGGTATGGAAAGATTTTGTTATTGAATTATATTATATATGAAACTTGGATATCTGTCTTTTCAATTTTGAAAAGGATAGAAAAAGATGGGGTTTGATTGTGAAAGACACTTGAATTGTGGATTAATTATGATTAGATGTATCTGAGGTTGCAATATTTAAATTTGTAAGTGAATATAACTCTACATTATTGAAGATGACTTCTTAATTAAAATTATGTGAGAATATTACTAACGAGAACTTGTTAGAGATTTTTTTTTCAACTTCTCATACTTGAATTGTGCTCTTGCAGTAGTAATTTCGTGAAAAAGATTTGAAAATATATTCTAAATTAATATCATGTTTACATGTAATTAAACAAAATAGTGGGCTATTAATGAAATCATGAAGCCCATCCTACTAGATTTGCTTCATTCCTTGAAACGAATGCAACAATACATGATAAATTCAAAAGATGTAATCGTGGACATGGTGGTGGAACTATAATAATCGTCAAAGAGGTGGTCATAGTAATTCTTATTTGATTTTGATATTTATATGCAATTTTATGTTCATATACCTTAGTTTATATGCATTTTGCTAAAGATGAAATTTTTAGAAGTATGAGTTTCATCCTTTTTGTGAATTGTGGTACTCATTACTTGATTCTTAGAATCTTATTAGTAACAATTCTTTTCACAATTAGAAGTGAAAACATAGATATAAATAAGAGAACAACAAAAGTCCTCAATATAACTCTTCAGAGAAGAGACACAATTTATATATCAGAAGTTGTTGATTATGTACTTATCGTACACTTGAAAATTTTATTATTCAATTAATTTTACTTAAAAGAAAGGAAACATATGTCCTATACATAATACAACAATGCATACTATCCTTAGGGATAAAAAACATTTTTCTTGTTTGGTAATAAAACAAACCAATTTTTGGTGGTACAAAATTAATTTAAGGCTCTAAAAGAGCTAAGATATTGTTACCCTATGTTCGATGTGGTAATGAAACATGCTAATATTGCAAAGTACAAAATTAATTCAAGGCTCTAGAAGAGCTAATACATTGTTATCCAGAGAAACAAAGCAATAATTAATACACAATGTTATAGGCAATCTCAAATAAATTATTTTGTTCAAAAGGATATACGTTGTAACAAATATCATATTAAGATTGTGGATAAGGAGATGATTAATTAAATTTGTTATATTGGGTAAGAATTTTATATTGGAAAACTATCAATTTTTTCCTCTAGTTAGTACTATGTATATATTAGTATGGTTAAATCATATGTGATGGTGAACTAGAAGTTTACATTAGTATCGTTGAATTATGTACATAGTAAACCAAAAGTTTACTAGTCCAAATATACTAATTACCTGGCATCATCTATTAGACCATCTCAAACAATAACGATGCGATAAGATAAGAATTTACATGGATATTTATTAAAAATCCTGAAGATTATTCCTTTATCAAGTGTTGCTTGTTTTCAATGAAGAATTATTAAACTTCACTAACAAAAATTGAGATTAATCTCTTGCATTTTTGAAAGAAATATGAGTCCATTTTATCTAACAAATGGATGTTTTGATATGATTTTAGTATATGCATTTTCAACATAGTCGTATGTAAGTTATCAACGTGTGACCTGTAGTTAAAAAGACTACTTGTTTAATGATTAGTGTAAGAACAAAACTTTCAGATTATGCAATTGAGACAATTCTTGCTAATGTTTGTGAGTTTGTTTCTTAGGCTTTCAATGATCATTGTATGTTGAATTATTAGTGCGAGTAAATATCACAAAGTCTGATGTTTATGTGTATAAAATTATTTAGCAGAATCAATAATTAAATGCCTTTATTTTTTTAGAAACAAAAGTTTTTGTATATATATAAAGATATGATATTCTATATGAATCAACACTTGTACGCATTATGCTGATATATTTTGATAAATACTCTCTATTACAATTGGTTTTTGCTCAGGAGCCAAATATAACCCAATTTAGAGTTTTTTTTGAATGTGCAATATATGTTCAAGTTGATCCACCACAATGCAAAAATTGGGTATTCAAAGAAATTTGGGAATATACATTAGTTATGAGTCTCCTTGTATTATTAAATGTGTTGAATAAATTAGAGATTCAATTATAACATGATTTATGATTACTATTTGATTTGATAATTTTCCCAACATTAGGGGAGAGAAATAATAGATGGATAAAATAAATTATTTAGAACAAATTATCATTATCTAGATCCTCATAGAAAGTAATTTGAATAAGAAGTTCAAGAAGATAATTCACTTTATTACAACTTAACTGCCAAATGCATTTACTAACTTGATGAGAATAACCAGGTGTTGTATACCAACTAATGTTTTGATTTAAATTGAAGTCTTAGTAGGACAACTTGTTAGATTAATTAAAGGTAATGCATGCTTGAAGCATGGTAGTTCGATTAATTCCAAAGATGAAAATTTTTTGTAAAAGAAAAGATAAATCTAAATGGTCATATAGTGGAGGCAGTTACTCCTAAAGAGACCTAAGAAATAATTAATTATTAAAACTCTAGAAGAGATTCATGTACCTAAAGATGGAAACAATGAAAATAAAGAGATCTCGATAAGTTATGTTAGTACGAGAAAATATGGAACCCTTGTAACACTCTAAATTTTAGGGTTAGAAGTTTTTGGGCTTTGTGGTTAGGGTCAAAGAGAAGGGTGTGCTATTGTGTTTAGTCGCACGTTTAAGTGTCAAAATGGGCCTGCTGGTCTGGTGGTTGAGTGATTATTAGTGAACCTTAAGGTTCTAGGTTCGAGTCTTTGTATACACATTTCAGAGAAACATTTCATTTTGTCTTGTTTAAGTTAATATTTATAACTATTTCATTTTTTTTCTTTTTTTCCTCCCCAGGTTTTCTTTTTCTTCTTTTTTGAAGTTTTTCTTTATTTTCTTTTTCAAAATGGGTTTGTTTTTGGATGTTGGAGAGTCGTTTCCTTCTCATCAAGTCAGAGTCTGAAGGTCTTAGATTATAAAATAGGTGTGGGATTCAAACCTCTTTCAATGTACTTGCATTTTTTTATTTTACTGTAGTAGTTGACAATCTTTTCGTGTGTTCCGATAAATGGGCAATTGACGCTCATTTTGTCTGCAATCTCTAGAAATTTAGTATGTTGTGATCGGAGGTAGATTTATTGATCAGAAAGGCTCAATTTTTAGGCTGGTTGTGGGTGTTTTGTGGTCACACGGACGTGTACCAGATCACATGGCCGTGTGCCACACGGTCGTGTGGCTGATTTGGGGATTTTTGTCAATCTTCACACAATTGTGTCCCCTAGGCACACGGGCGTGTATGTTTGGGGATTAGGGTTTGAGTGATTTGGTGCCACACGGCCTGGCCACACAGCCGTGTGACTAATTTAGGAATTTAGATATCTTACACGGGTGTGTATCTTGGACACACGACCGTGTCTGGTAAGCACACGAGCGTCTGAGACCCTCACATGGCCATGTCTACCCTGTACTCTATTTTAGTACAATTGGGCAGTGAATTACACGGCCTGCTCCTATGGCCATGTCCCTGGTCCACACAGGCGTGTGCCTCAGTCACACGGCCGTGTGCCCCTCTTCATATGGGCGTTTTACCCTCCACATGGCCTAGGCATTTCCTCACCCATAGCACATGACCATGAGGTCTTAAGGCACTTATTTTGGTTCTGTGTGTGTTTCTGATCTGAAAATATGTTTGTGTGCTTCAATCCTTAGCTAAGCTTTAGCAAGGGTAGTTAAGACTCTGATTTGGGCTGTGACTTATGTGTTGTTTGTAATTTTTGTATGAGATGTCTGACTCTGAACCTGGTTAAATTGGTGTGTGTATGCATATCTATTCTGTCTGACTGCTTGTTAATGTGTCACTGTTCTGTGAGATTGTGTGCATACATACACTTGCATAAGTAAAGTTTTAAGTGGGATTATGAAGAGAAGGATGATTGTTTCTGTTCTGATCTGGCGGTTTAATTGCAATTTATTCGTACAATGCTTTACCACACTATACCGCACGTATGTCAGCTTTGTTGCATACCATTATCTGATCTGGCAATTTAAACTGCAACATGTCTGTACAGCGGATTACTGCATTGCACTGTATTACTTATACGCCAGCTCTGCTGCATATTAATATTTGAGTGGCTTAGTCCATATACATGGTATGTAGGGTTGGATGGGCCTTTCGAGGTCATATGTGGTGTGTTTTAGTTAAATGAGCTTAATCAACTCTTACGGGGTGTGATCGGAGGATGGAGAGGTGTGTTGGCTGGATGGGTGGGTTTTATTACTTGATCGCATTCATGTGCATCTGTTTTTGGGTGTATGATTATCAGACTATATTCTGTTGGTCTAAACAAAACTTGTGTTAAGTAATCTGTGTACTTGATGTTCTCTGATTTTCACGTATGTGTTGAGGTGTTGGTATCTATTTCTGCATATATCTATCAACATATTCTGCTACTGATTTGTCATCTGAAGTTCTATTCTGTATGTATATTGTTATTTGTATGAACTAACATTGAGCTTGTGTAGCTCACCCCCTTAGTTTTTTCCCTTGCAGGTACGTTTCTAAAACTCTGACTCTGGACTCGGCATGCGGAGGTCTCAGACGGTCTCAGTTGTAATTAATTTATTAATTAACTTCTCAATTTTCATTTTGATTTACTGTTTTGATAAGCCGGATTTTATAAAAACTGTGTTTTGAGTTATGTTTGGAATTTTTCTCTCTTAGTTTTATTTTATCATATATTGAACTTAACGACAATTTTTCTGACTGTTTCCTAAACGGTTGAATGTTTCCGTTTGTTATGACAATTGATTTGTAAATTTTTCCTACGATCACTTTGGTGGTCAACGTAACATCTGAAATTTGGTCTAACCTTATAAGTCGGGTTTAGAGTGTTATATTTAATGGTATCAGAGCTAGGTTTGCAAAACTCGACCTGTTTTTTCACTTATCCATGTGCGCACGTGGTTGTTTTAAAAAGAAATTTTTGAGAAACTTTACCATAGTAAGTTGAATGATTGAGTTTTGGAAATCTTTTACGAAAATGAAATGTTTGAGACTCCGACGCTGGTCTAGGTGGAAATTCGAAACTGTGAGATTAGAAATATAGATTTTTTTTTATTTCAATTGTGTTCGTTCTTTGAAAATATAGATATTCTAAGTTAGCGACAAGACTGATATGGATTCGAAAGATAAGCAAGATCGTGAGGAGTCGTCTACTTCTCCGGGACATGTGCCTGTTCAAGAGTAAAAGGACAGTTCAATTTTTCCAACTACAATTAGTGATAACCCAGAGCTTGGTTTTGAGGCACTGATTGGGGTAGTGAGGGAAGTACTAGAAAAAGTGTTTGAGGTTAGGATAAGAGAGACTAGTGAAACGCTTCAAGCTAGGTGCGTGGATTGTAGGAAGAAAAAAGATCGCAGTCCTCTAAGGTTGGAGCCTAGTTCTGCGAAGCGTGTTAGAACGCATTTGAGTGGAAATAGCGGTTGTGCGGATGGTGCTGGTAGTGGTATGAGCGATCCATTTTGTAAGCACTGTAAGAAGTTTCATCTAGGTAATTGTTGGAAAAAGACGGAAGCATGTTTTCGATGCGAGTCCATAGAACATTGAATCTGGGAGTGTCCTCGATGATTTTGAGATAGGTATGGTTGTGAATGTTTCAACGTCTAGATTAGAGTATTGTAATTATGTGATAAGACAAGTGAGTTTCTGCTTCAGTGGTTAATTGTTCTGGGTGTATGTAGGAGGTTTTAAGTTTTATTTGGTTCTGCTCGGGCTAGAGTGCACCATGGGAGCATGGTGGTGTAGCTTGTGTTATACCACTGTTTTGTTAGTCAGAAATTTCGAGGACGAAATTTCTTTAAGGAGGGGTGAGTTGTAACACACTAAATTTTAGGGTTAGAAGTTTTTAGGTTTTGTGGTTAGGGTCAGAGAGAAGGGTATGCTATTGTGTTTAGTCGCACATTTATGTGTCAGAATGAGCCTGCTGGTCTAGTGGTTGAGTGATTATTAGTGAACCTCAAGGTTCTGGGTTCGAGTCTTTGTGTGTGCATTTCGAGAAACATTTCAATTTGTCTTGTTTTAAGTTAATATTTATAACTATTTATTTTTATTTTTACAATTATTCTCTATTTTTGGTTCTGGACTTTTTTTCCTTTCTTCCTCTCTGGGTTTTCTTTTTCTTCTTCTTCGAAATTCTTTTTTTATTTTCTTTTTTCAAAATGGGTTTGCTTGTGGATATTGGAGAGTCATTTCCTTGTCGTCAAGTCAGAGTTTAAACGTTTTAGATCGTAAAACAGGTGTGAGATTCAAACCTCTTTCAATGTACTTGCATTTTGTTGTTTTACTATGGTAGTCAACAATCTTTTCGTTTGTTTCGGTAAATGGGCAATTGACACTCATTTTTTTTGCAATCTCTAAAAATTTAGTGTGTTGTGATTGGAGGTCGATTTATTGATCGAAAAGGCTTAATTTTCAGGTTAGTTACAGTGTTTTCGTGGTCACACAGGGGTGTGCTGGATCACACAGCCGTGTGGAATTAGGAATTAGGTTTTTTGGGAAAAATTTGGTGCCACACGGTCGTGTGGCTGATTTGGGGATTTTTGTCTATCTTCACACGGCCGTGTCCCCTGGGCACACGGGCGTGTGTGTTTAAGGATTAGGGTTTGAGTGATCTGGTGCCACATAGCCTGGCCACACAGCCATGTGGCTAATTTAGGAATTTAGGGAGCTCACATGGGTGTGTGAGACCCTCACACGGGCGTGTGAAACCCTCACATGGCCGTGTGTACCCTGTACTCTATTTTAGTATAATTGGGCAGTGAGTTACACGGCCTGCTCCCATGGCCACGTCCCTGGTCCACACGACCTATGCCTCCCTTCACATAGAAATTCCCAAGAAATTGTTCAATACAATTGTGTAAATTTTTGTATGAACTGATTTGAACATATGTATTAGTATAGAATGATCATGATCAAAGTTTTGTTATAATTATTGTCGGAACTGCTGAAGAGATCAAAATATATTTTCCCAAAATTCTTCCCCACTCATGACATTAAGAAGAATGATGATATAAATGTTTAGCAAATCCATTCAAGTGATAATTTGAAAAGCTAGTATTCAAGTTTGGAATACGTAGAATATGATATATCATGTGATGTTGTCATGAGGGGAGAGTAAATACATGTTGTACTCTTTTTCCTTTAACCGAGATTTTGTCCCTTTAGATTTTCCTGGTAAAGTTTTTAATGAGGCAAAATGTTATGCATATTATAAATATGAGTACTCTTTTTCCTTAACTTAGAATTTTTTTGCCACATGGTTTTTATCTTAGTAAGGTTTTAACAAGGGAAATTATCTATTGATAGACATCCAATGGGAAGTGTTATAAATACTTTATTCTTTTAGAAGTGGATGTTTATTAGGATAAGAAGTTTGATATACATCAGAACTCTAATGTTCATTAAGAATAGAATCTTATATAATTTATACTTCTTATGTCTATAAATATATAATTTGGAGAACCATTGTTGTTAGCTTTAATATCCCAAGCTTTTGATATAACAACATTTAAGATAAATTTTATAAGTATTATATGTCCTAAATCATTTGGTAAAAATATGATTGAAAATTTTATCAAACATTTTGAAGACTTGAAAAATACTCAAAATTATGTTTTACATGTGTTTTAATTTATCTAAATGTTTTTGGGTTAATACCAAAGTGTTTTATGGTGTTTAAAATGTTTTTAAGGGATTTTGGCATGCAAGTCTCGAGATGTACAACTATATGTCTCGAGATAAGAAAAAATTAAATCAAAATTCTGCTCTACTGGTTGTTGTCTTAAGGCAAAACCTTGTTTGTCTCGAGACAAAAGCCTATATGTTTCGATACATGGCTGCTAATGGCTATATAGTATTTTTTAGCCTTGTCTCAGGACATCTTATTAGGTCTCGATACATGACATGCGAGGACGATTTTTAAGCCTAAAATTAATGCCTCTAATGGCTAGATTTCATCCCTAACAGCTATAAACATCCACAAAGTTGTTCCTTGGTTTAAATTGTAATGACCCAATTTTCAGTGGTATTAAAAAATACGATTTCAAAACCAAATTTTCGTAAACCAAGTATGTAATTTTTAAATATATCATTTATGAGAATAAAATAAAAATATATTAAAGAATGGTTCAGTAATTTTTTTCAATTGTAACTAATTAATGCTTAATGACTAAATTGTAAAAGTCTTATCGCTATAGAGTTTTAATTGACCAAAGGTTTAAGGACTTAAATAGAAATTAGCCAAAGGCTTAAAATGATAAATAAACCATTTTCCTATGGCTGTTAGTGGATGGTGATGATATCTTCCACTAAGTTTGATTAATGAATTAATTAGTTTATTAAATCATTATTATGTTAATAAACTTAGTTAATCAAGTCCTAATCTACCTATATAAGCTAAATGAATGAGAAAAAAAAATCTTCATATTTAACCTGCTTTCACCGTTCAAAGAGAAGAAAAACGTAGAAGAACCTTCCATGGCATTCAACCTTAAATTCTAAGGTAAATTTAAGTTCTTTTCTTGTAATTTTTATGAAATTGAGGTCATGGAAGCTTGATTTAGCGAGCCCATGTACCAATTTATAAAACTGTTAAAGTTTTTTTAAAGTTTTTGTTATTGATTTCTTGAAGAATTAGGCTTGAAATTGATAGATTTTAAGCTTAGAATATGAAAAGGACTAGATTGTAAAGTTAATTTAGCTTATTGTTAACTTTGTTACATTAGGGACCAAATTGGATAAATGTAAAACTTATTATGAAATTAAGTTAGGAATAGGAATTTTAAGATCCTTATTGAGAATATTTGAAATTGGATTTTAATTTGAGGCTAGGAAGTTTAATCTATAACTATCCCGAGTTCGAGGACTAAATTGAATAAAAGCTAAACTTTTAGGATTATCAAAAAATTTAAATTATAAAGGATCATGCATATCATAGCAAAGTATGGAGACATTTAACATTGATTGATGATATAAAATGATAGTTCAAATTAAAAATCGAATCAAAGTAGAGTTGATTAGGGAAAAACTAAAATTTTAAATTAGTCCCTAAAGTATATGCTTTACGTATATTGAGCAGGTAAGTTCATATGGAACTTACCAATCTATTTTATTTTATGTATGAATTATACTTGAATATATATATATATATATATATATATATATATATATATATATATAGAATTAAGTAGAATTAGTGGATTTGACACATAGGTCTTGAAATAGACTAAATTGTAAATTCATGTCAATATTGGCTATATGGAAATAGTATAGGATGTAAATATGATTATTGATTTATTATATGACTTGAAAATGAGAAATGAAATTATTCACAGGAATTGGTATTGTCAAATATATGAAAATGATTCCCGAATGAACTTAGTAAAAGCTTAGGATACATATGACATGTCATTAGGGTTATACGCGTGCTTGATCAAGGATTTTACATGTTCTTGCGAGATCTAGCATTTGTTTCAGATTCTCGGTTACAAGTATCTTAGGTTTAGCCTGGACGTGTAACCTCAATATAATGTCAGCTTTTATGAGCAATATTGTTATAATGTCAGCTTGTGTGAGCAACCTTGATATATTGTCAGATTGTGCAAGCAACTTATTCTTGTGTATCTGAGTCCGTTTTACTATAGTTCCCTCGGGCGGTGTTCAATTTATAGGAAATGGAATTTAAATCATGAAATGAAAATGAAATGATATTGATGATTCTTGACATATAGATTGCTACATAACTCTTTTAAAATGTTGACAGTACTTAATATACTAAAACGTAACTAATGCATTTAGTTTGTGATGTTGTTGTATGTATAGATATGTCATAATGTGCCAAAGGATAGTTAAGTTGGTTTCCAAATAGAATAGTTAATTATGCCTTAATGATCAAGGTATGTTTTTGTTCCCATTAGAACTTACTAAGCATTCTTAATGCTTACCTTAGTTGTTTAGTTTACTTGTATATTTTCACTTGCCAGAATGTCGAACCGGATCAGCGGTGAAGTACACTATCGTGAGACTGTATTTATAAAGCCATTTTGGATCTAGACTATTTGACATGTACTTAAAAGTCCCTAGTATGTATTTAGGTATTCTGGGATTTGGTAGTCTCAAGTTAATAGTGATAATGGTTGAGTTGATTATAACTTATGGTATGAAACCAATTGAGGCATATTTTGGGTCAAGATGATGCTATGAAAGTAATAATATTATTCATGAATGATTGTTATGCTATGATTTGAATTTGGATAATTTAAAATAGCTAGATTGCTTAAATTGTAAATAGTGAGTTGAATGTTAAATATTCTCTATGGTTTGTTGATTGATTTGGTTATTTCATATCAAGTCTAGTAAATTACTTAGTCTTTAAATTGCATATTGAGGGTAAGAATTAAAGATAATATTTTTTTGAATATGGCTAATTGATTGAGAAGTAAATAAGCTTAAATGGTGAATTTTTTGATAGGGTAATCTTGAATGGTTGCTTTAAGTACTTTTGTACTTGGATTTAGTTGTCATTGGAATGATTTAACAACTTTATCTTGTACAATGTTGATTGAATACTTAGACAGAAATGGTTTATAACTCATGATTTAGGTATCAAATATGTAGTTTTCCAAAAATAGGGACAACATCGTGACGAGGGGTCTTTAACAGAAATGATTTATAACTCGAATTTTTACATGTGTTTTTAGCTTAGTAAATGTTCATTATTCCCAACTTTTAACCAAACGATCTTCTCCGCTATTCTTGTACCACAAATGGCTTCGAGTATAGGCTCGAATCAATTGAATTGAAACACAAAAATAGAAAAAGTTTTCTTTCCTTTTGGCGTGAAAACAAAAATTCTCTCTTCTTAATAGAAACCAATAAAATTGTTATTCTAGAAAAATATATGTAATAGTTGAGAATAAATTCTCTCTATTTTTCGGTAGAATAATAATCTCTCAAAGTTGTGTTCATAGCTCTACTGGTGCCATCTATTTATAGGAAGAAAATGTAGAAACCTTATTGAGTTGTAGTGGTTTATTTCAAATAGAAAAATAACATTCTACTTAGAATAGGATTAGGGTTTCCGCTCCCTTTATGTCCATGAGTGGGTTTTGAGCCTCTCTCACATCGTGTCCAATTACGAGTACTTCTTAGGCCTTTTTGACCCGGTACTCTATAATGTGATCCAACCCGATTCAATTTTTTTTATTTCCCAAAATAAACTTTAATATTTATATATAAAATAATTTTCTCATCCCTATTTTACCCCCAACAAAATTTTGACGATTTTTCCCATGTTAGAATTTCGAGAAAATATGTTCAATATTTCATAACCAACATGTTCACTATGAACAAATAGTTTATTTTCATTTTTGAGCTTCAAAACAATTTAAAAACAAAAACTCATTCTTTCAATCATTTTTAAAGTAATCCATATAGGATTGCAAATGTACTATTTCCATTTTCATTTCTATTTTTAGAAACCTATATTCATTTCCAAATGATTCCATTTCTTCATTTCAAAGAAAACCATAATCATTCCTAATTGTTTCTCATTTCTCTTTTCCTATTCATTCAGTTCATTTCTATTCAAACACACAATTCATTTTTGGTTTCAAGAAGCAAGCGAAGACCAATAAGAGGATATAGAAATTATACGTAGAAAGTATGATTGAGGAATGGTGGTAGTAGGAATTCTAGTAGATATTTGTTGAAACAAACTCAAGGAAACTTTTATGTGTTTTGTCCTTATATGGTTTATTTAGGTTTAGCTATATCCACACTGTTATAGTGCCATAACTTTTTTCATACCTCATATCCGACCCTCTATAATGAAGTTAGCAGTGCAACCCTACTTGACACTTATTCACACTATGGACCTGCAATCTAGGATAAAAAAACATAGCCCAATGCCAACTTTCTCGAATTCCGACACTTTTGGAAGTTAGAATCAGTAGATCCGATAGGAGTAAGATCTCCTCTGGAATACATAAGCATATAATCCTTGTTCGCCATAAATACTTGAGTATACGCTTAACTACTTGCTAGTGTCTTGGTCTTAGATTCGCCTGATATAGACTTACCAACCCCACTGCAAAACATATATCTGGGTGTGTGCATATTATAACATACATGAGACTTCCTACTACCGAAGCATAAGGAAGCTTTCTTATGGTCTCTCTTTCTTTCGCTGTCTTAGGATAGTTCTCTAAAAAGAGATGAAATCCTGATACGAAGGGTTGATTTTCCTTTTTTGAATCGGTCATTGCATAATGGTCCAATATCTTGTCTACGAACGAAGCCTGAGATAGTGCTATCATTTTGTTCTTTTGATTCTATAGGATACGAATACCTAGAACAAAATTAGCTTTTCCCAAGTCCTTCATGCTAAATTTTTGGGTTAACCAAAGTTTAACCGATAACAATGTCCCTACATCATTTCCAATGAGTAAAATGTCATCAACATATAGAATGAAAAAGACCACCTTTCCATCCCCTAAACGTTTATAAACACAAGGTTCATTACTTTTAGCTCAAATCCAAAAGGCTTAATTACTTGATCAAATATTTGATTCCATGAGCGAGATGCTTGCTTGAGTCTACATATGGATTTAAGCAGTTTGCAAACTTTATGCTCGTTTCCTTTAGCTATATATCCGATGGGTTGCATCATGTAGACGCTCTTTTCAAGATAGCCATTCAAAAATACAGTCTTAACATCCATTTTCCAGATCTTGTAGTCGAGAGTCACCGCAATAAATAGTAATATGCAGATTGACTTGAGCATGGTAACTAGAGAGAAGGTTTATTTGTAATCGATGCATTCTTTTCGAGTATATAATTTTGCTAGAAGTTTAGCATTATAAGATTCCACTTTTTCATCTGCATTTCTTTTCCTCTTGTAAATCGACTTACACCCTATGGGTTCCCACATTGAGTTGGAATATATGGAGTCCATCTCAACTTTCATAGTAGAGCTTGGAATCAGCACTTTGCACTGCTTCATTATATGTGAGTGGTCATCATCTTCCTATTCGACAGACTTAGTGTTAAAGACATTTCCTCCAGATTAGAAGAACTCAAGCCTGCGAGATACCCTCCCACTACGACAAAGCTTCCTCTGCTGCTGATAGTTTCCTAGTATATTATTAGGAGTTGGTTTTGAAACCATTTACATAGGGTTTTCTATATTTTCTGAAATCTCCTTGAATACCTCTTTACTTCGAGATTTGTAGTCATTCATGTAACTTTCTTCAAGGAAAGTAGCATGAGTTAACACTATAATAATTTGCTCTTTCGGGTTATAAAAAAACATGTACAATTCTGTCTGTGAGTCTAACTTCCTTGCATCTTTATCCAATACATGGGTTGGGCATCCCTAAATCCTTAAATGTTTTAGACTTGGTTTCCTCCCATGCCATATTTCGTATGGAGTTCTTGATGTTGCCTTAGCTGGCACATCATTCAGAATATAGTAAGTCGTTTGTACTGCATATCCCTAGAAAGAGATTGACAGCTTCAAATAACTTAACATCGAACGTACCATTTCTAACAACATTCGATTCCTTCTCTTTGCCACGTCATTATGTTGTGGAGTTCCTGATGCGGTTATCCAGAATAGAGTACCATTCTCTTTAAAAAACCATAAGAACTCATCAGATAAATATTCCCCACCTCGATCAAACTGAAGTGCCTTTATGGGTAAACCTAGTTGTTTATCCACTTCCACACGAAACTCTTTGAATTTATCAAAGGTTTTCACTTTTGCAGTGCATCAGATATACATACCCATATCTGGAATAGTCATCAATAAAGGTTACATAATATTCATAACCACCTATTTCACTAACGCTCATTGGGCCATATACATTAGTGTGCACAAGTTCTGGGGGTTTTCCGGCCTTTATTCCTTTTGTATTAAAAGATCGTTTCATCATATTACCTTCCAACCAATATTCATATTATGGAAGCTCAACTTCTTTAAGCGAACTGAAGATGTCGTCTTTCAGAAGTCTAGTGATTCTTTCTCAGTTAATATAAGTCTCAAATGCTAAAGGTACGCCTTATTAGAATGAGAACTTTTAAGTGTTTTATTAGATATTTCAGTCTCAAGCAGTGTGTACATCTTTGGTTTGATAAAATAGAGATTACTTGATATGCTTCCATTATAGATAATATTGTGATTTCTAAATATTGGAATTCTATTATTAAAAGTCACGGTAAAGCCGTTTTTATATAAGCATGCAACAAAAATTAAGTTTCTTTTGAAACTTCATACATAGAAAAAATCTCTTAAAATAATCTTCCTAAAATTATCAAAATAAAGATATACATCTTCCAATGCTTCAACTGCCACACTTAACAAGTTCCTGCTTCGTAACGATAAGCTATTATCTCTAAGATTTTTCGTTTACTTGAACTCTTGTAGAGAAACACAAACATAATAAGTAGCTCCCGAATCAATGACCCAATGGTCTATTGAGTCTTCCATAAATAAGCTTCTATCATCAAGAGTTCCATACATTTGCCTTTGGTAGCTAGGTATTCTTTCTACTCTTTATAGTTTGCCTCGGAATGCCCTTTCTTCCTACAGAAGAAACATTTAGACTTGGGTAGGTCTTTAGGCTTTCTGGTTTTCTTCCTTTCCACTTGTGGTGGCCTAGAGACTTTAGCATTGCCTTTCTTAGTGTGCTTTCCCTTCCTTTTTGAGGAAGAAGCTACAACTATATTTGGTTTTGCTTTTCAAACCGATTGACCACTGCTCAACATCAACTCATAGGATTGTAACTCCTTTATGAGTTGTATAAGCGTCAGATTTTATTGCCAAGGTTATATACGGCCCAAAAACCATCAAAGTCCTTTGACAAGCTTTTGAAAACCATCCCACTTTGAGTGTTCTGGTACAAATTTCCCTCATTGTCCATGGCCTCGACAGAGTATCCCATAAGAGTGATTATATGGTCTTTGACTGGAATGTCGGGTTTTTGTTGGGCATTCATCAAGCTAGTTATGATAGACTGTCGAGCCAAGGTAGCTTGACCTCCAAACATGTCTTTTAGCTTATCTAGAATCACTTTAGTAGTCTTACAACTCTCTAGTTGCTTATACAGAGTACTGGTCACGCTTGCCAGCATATAGAAACAAGCTATCTCATCAGACTCTTCCCAGTATTTTCTAGCCTCAACTTAAGTGGCCAAAGGGCCCTTAGTATTAAGAACTATTTTAATTTTCTCATAGCTCAGGATAGTTATCAGGTTCCTTTTCCATTCTTTATACTTGTTTCCATTCAATTTGTTTTTAGCGAATATGTTTAATAAGGGAGTTAATGTTATTCTGAACTAAAAGTAAAACATTAATATATTAATATCTTTGTATTTAGCAAATGTTTGAAAACTTTTTTCAACATTATGATATGCATTAAGATGATGCATGCATCTTACATTAAACCTTGAAAACATTTGTAAGACGTTGCAATGATAATTCCAACACTCATTGAATCAAGCCACCTTGGGGTGATCATGATTAACTAGTAAGAATAAGAATTTCCATCCAATTAGTACACGAACCTAATTCTTTAGGCATTCAAACATACTAATAACCGTGCAATGTTTGGCCATCATTCTAATACTTAACTAGATTATCTTGAGTGATAACCATCAACTCAACACCTATCGCATCATGCACTACAAATGAGTCATCTTGAGACGATCTCACCGAGTAGCATGCTATGACTAGTTGTCTTATTTGGAGATAATTTCTTGATGTATCAAATGTTAATACCTACCACAGGGGCTGGTCCAACTATCATATGATCATAAGAAAGTTCTGCTTACTTTTATGAGGTCTCCTTAGTGAAATCCACATGACAACATCTACCTTGGGGTAGGTCCATTTCATGCCATCACAAGATACCATTGATGGAGGCCGTAAGTCTTATTTAGGGACCTTATCCCACTCAAAATTTTAAAAAGATTCAAGATTTTTAATTTCTGGTTTCAATCATATATGATCAATATATACATGATAAGTACATGTAGGATTCTTTCCTAAACTATATGACATGCTTATCTCATGTATGCATGACATGCTATGGTAATTTTATAATATTCACATTCAATTATTCATAAGAGACAATCAAACAATTTTGATTCTCCATAGTTTTTCTTTTAAGGAAAAAACCATAGAAGTGAATGTGAACCATGCACCAAGTAGGTTCCTAGGAAAGGGAGGTGAGTCGTATTTGACTGCTTAAAAATCAAGCCTTTGCTTGCCAGATCCAATCCTAAACATGCACCTTCTCATTACCACACTTCTTATCTTTAATAGATTAACTGTGGATCATCTCATACATAGATATATCACAATTATATCATAAAAAATTAAACATATATATAAAGAGACGAGTAATAAAATAAAATTTCTAGCCAAGGTTTCTATAGTTCTATTTATAGAAAATAATTGAATAACCAAAAAAATTACATATTTTTTCGCCACAAGGAATTACTTGTGTATTCGACCGCCATCGTTCCATCTTATCCTCGTCATGGACTTTTTTTTAGAAACATTACATTTATGTCCTATGTCCGTTTTTGGCTCACAAGAATTCTAAAAATAAAAATAATCCTACGTGGAGATGAGAGCCCATAGTCTATTCCCTAAGAACCACAATCTTGGCAAAAAATAATAATTATATAAGAAATATATAATATTGCATTCATTCAAATACATTCCCCTAAGCATCCAAATAATTACAAGAATACTGCATTTTATGATATATTAATTAAACAAGATGAAGAGAGATTCGATCTCGGTTTAGACCATAAATATAGCGCAACCTGACTTTTAATAACAATTGTAGGACAAAAACTCGGATTAAAATGATTTTCTTGCACAGTAAAAAATTAAAAATTTGAAAATCGACCCGGATTGTGATATTTATAATAATAAACCTTAATCAAATCCTTACCTGTGTTTTCAGCCTAACGGACGTTTATTGTTCTGACTTTCAACCAAACAATCTTCTTCGTTATTCTCATACCACAAACTACTTCGAGTGTAGGCTCGAACCTATTGAATTGAAACATAGAACTAGAAAGAGTTTTTCTCTCCCTTTGGGGTGAAAACAAAAAGTCTCTCTTCTTAATAAAAACCAGTAAAATTTTTATTCCGGAAAAATATATGTAATAGTTGAGAATAAGTTCTCTATATTTTTTGGTAGTATATAATAATCTATCAAAGTTTTGTTCATAGCTTTATCGATGCCATCTATTTATAGGAATAGAAGGTAGAACCTCTGTTGAGTTGTAGTGGTTTATTTTAAATAGGAAAACCACATCCTACTAAGAATAGGACTAAGGTGGACGACAAACCCAGTATTCCTACTATGATTGTTGCCCCCTTCATGTCCACAAGGGGTTTTTAGGCCTCTCTCACATCGGGTCCAATTAAGAGTACTTTCTGGGCCTTTTCGACCAAGTACTCTGTAATGTGATCCAACCTGATTAAGTTGTTTCTATTTCCCAAAATAAACTTTAATATTTATATATATATATAATTTCATCTTTATTTTACCCTCAATAAAATTTTGACGATTTTCCCCTGGTAAAATTTCAAGAAAATATATTTAACATTTCACAACTCAACATGTTCACTATGAATGAATGATTTATTTTCATTTTCAGGCTTCAGAACAATCCAAAAATATAAACTCATTAATCTGATCAATTTTTAAGTAATTTATATAGAATTGCAAATGGATGATTTCCGTTTCCATTTTTGAAAATATACATTCATTTCCAAATGGTTCTATTTCTTCATTTCAGAGAAAACCATAATAATTCTTAAATTTTTCTCATTTCTTTTTTCCTATTCATTTCGTTCATTTCTATTCAAACACGCAATTCATTTTTGGTTTCAACGAGCTAATGGAGGGACCAATTGGAGATATGTGATAATTAAATTTCAGTTTTTTGCCTATTAATTGTAAACTCATTTAGTCACAAAGTCGTTCCACTATAGTATCGCGACTGGGCTCTCCCCAACTACATACCATTGGGAAATTGACTACTTACTGCTCATCCAATGACCTTGTCATAAGTGTGTTACCCTGATAGGATCACATAGGATATCCTTTATCTCTTTGGGATAATATTCGTTCTCCCAATATTATCCTATTTTATCTCATGGTAACCATTATATCTTCCTTCATGAAAACTCAATCACTATCAAATAGTGATCAAGTCAACCATAAAAAAGATGGACGACTCGAGGTCAAGTTTACTTTTCATCAATCATGTAAAGCCAATGAGAGGATATCATTTACCTATGTTTTTGGATATGAATTTTACTGTTGTGAATGATGCTACATACTGCAAAATTCATATACCTAACGCACTAACTTTCCGTTCCTTATCTATTTTAACTCAGGCTTTTACTTACATCAAAGTGTATGAGACACGCATACATTGTTTGCCATCCACTCAGGATTTAAGTATGTCACACTATAAACGTTACAAAAGAATAAATCCATAAATGAATTCAGGATCTATTGTGCTTCGGTCCTGTCCAATATATCATCAACCCAATTAGTCACATCTATATCTTTATCTTTTGGGAGTCATTCGCTCTTGTCCCCAAGATAAGACATCTCCCTAATTGGACTTGATAGACGACATATTAGTCTTTCAATTGGTTTGCTCTTTTTTTATTAGACTAAGGACATGTTTAGGTTCGTTTACTAATACAATTTGCCTTTTCATTTACGACCCGATCACGTAATACTATTTAGTATTAGTTAAACATTAGACAACTAATGAGTAATATTTGCTTCCATTTTGTTTTGTGTGTAAAAACCTTTTGACGACAATAATACAAAGTGTATTAATCGTAATTAATGAATTTGTTTTATTAACCAATTTGTTCGAAAAATTACAAGTGTATATTGGCAAAAATACTACACTTAAGGCACTAGATTCAACAGGTTATTCACACACACTCATTTGTGCTAATAGTGAAGCAATCTTCAACAATGTTTCCTCATGTAGAAGTACCAAAGACATATGGGATATACTTAAGGATATCTATAGAGACAAGATGAGAAAAAATGATATTGATATTGGATTTGGTGCCCTAAGTGTAGTATATTTATTTTGTATAATTGCATTTTTTGAACAAATTGGTTCAATAATAATATTTCTGTAGGATCTATTCTACTTGATAGATGGCATATTAATCTTCGAAACCGAAAGTTGGCGCATTGGGTATAAGATTTCTATAGAATGTTGCATCATTCACAATAGTGGGATTCATAACTCAATTAATGAGTAAATGATATCCTCTTATTGGCATTACATGATAGACGAAAAGTAAACGAGGCCATGAGTCATTTGTCTTTGTGATAAATTATTTGATTACTATTTTGATGGTAATTGACTTTTCATGAAGAAAGATGTAATAGTTACCATAAGATAAAATATGATCATATTGAGAGAACAAATTTATCCCAAAAAGATTAAGGATATCCTATGAGGGTAACATATTGGTGACAAAGTCATTGGATGAGCATTGAGTAAGTAACTTTCGAAATGGTATGTAATAAGGGAGAGCTCAGTAATGATGCTATAATGGAATGACTTCGTGACTATTAAGTTTATAATTAATAGGCAAAAAAACTAGAACTTTATTATAAATTATTTGAGCCCTGATTACATATATCTAATCGATCCCACTGCTAGTTTCTTGGAACTAGAAATTAATTGCCTATAGAATCAAATGAAGATAAATGGATAGGATGATAAAGTTAGAGAAATGGGTCACATTCCTAAATGAATGTGTTTTCTCACTAAGTATAGAAATGACTTGAGAACTAATTTAAGTTTTTCAATTATTATTTAATTAAATAATTGAAGTTTGAAAATGAAATTAATTTAATTAGTCGTTGTGAATTTGTTGGATATGGAAATTAAATATATTTCCTCATAGATTCTTTCACTATAAAATTGTCATGATTTTAACGAAATTAGAATTGGATTGAGAAAATTATTTAATTGAAAAATTAATTTATTAAAATAATTAATAAATAATATTTATTTTGGAAAATAGAAAACATGTATTGGGTTGGATAAAATTATAAAGTGTTGGGTTAAAAGTTTAAGAAGCACATATAATTGGACTCAGTACAAGAGAGACCCAAATTCCCCTGACAACCCCAGTGCATTTAACTAAAGTTGCCCCCCACTCTTGTTGTGAGTATTTTTCTATTAAATAAATATAATTTATATTTTACTAATTCAAAAAGGATTTTTCTGTCTCTCCTTATAAATACATGACACTAAGAGAGCTATAAACATAAAAGTTTTGCACAAATTTCACATAATTTTGAGATATTGTTATTCTATCAGAAAGTAGAGAGAATTTATTTTCTAAGTCTAAATTTTATCTTCTGGGATTAACAATTTTGTTGTTCTTTATTGAGAGAGAATTACTTTCCGACTAAAAGTGATAAATCATTTATGGTTCTATATTTGATTTGTGATTGTTCGAGTCCACACTTGAAGTAATTTGTGGTACGAGAATAGCAGATAAAGTCATCCGATTGAAAGTCGGGAACATCTAGGGCCCGCCAAGCACAAAGCACAAGTAATTTTTGAAAAAAATTATTATTATGAATATTACAAACCAACTCGATTTTCAAAATTTTAATTTTTAAAAAGAAATTAAATAATAAACTGAAATTAAATACTCCATTTTTTTTCTTGTTTCTTTTGAGATAAAAAACCAAAAATGTTTAACCTCACTAATCCAGAAATCATAGCCCAAAAACAACAAAAAAAAGTGAAAAAAGAATTTCAAAGCATAACTTTTGACCTTCTTCCATTAAATGTAACAATAGCTGTAATATGTCTGCCCTTTTGGCACATCTCTGTCTTCCGCTCTCTGGCACATTTTGGGGTTTTTTCCTGCTTTTGAACTTTTCAGTTTCTTGTCATTTGATTCTTTGTTGTTGAATATTAGTCTTCTGTTGGATTGGAGGGTCTTTCTGCTTTGGTGAGAGAAACTATGGAAAAAGGTTTGGAGGATTTGCGTTTAGAGGATAGTGAGGAGGATGCTTGTCTATTCCGATTGGAGACGAAGTACAGGGTCCAGTGTTTAGCTTCTGTTTGGTAGCCTGTTTTTCTTACTGCTAGTGTGGTTCATTTCCCTGCTATGAGAAATACTATGGCAAATCTCTGGCATCCTTTAGAGGGTGTTCAAATCTCAGATTTGGGTGATAAACATTACTTGTTTAAATTTTTTAATGAAGTGGACATCCATCGAGTTATTACTGGGTCTCCTTAGACTTTCAACAACCATCTTTTGATCTTTCACAGGATCAAGGAGAATAATGATCCTCTGTCTATTCCTTTGGTGTTTTTGGATTAGTGGGTCCAGATTCATGATTTGCCTCCGGGGTTTATTAAAGAATCCATGATGGTTCTCTTTGACAATTTCATTGGTAAATTCTTGGAATATGATTTGAAGAATTTATCAAATGGGTATAAGAATTTCATGCGTATCCGGGTTCAAATCGATGTCAGAAAGCCCCTGAAATGGAAAAAGAAAATCATGTTGTCAGAATCGAAATTTACTTATACAAAGTTCAAGTATGAAAGGTTAACTTTGTTTTGTTTTTTATGCGGCTGCCTTGGTCATGGTGATAGTTTCTGCCTAAGAAGACTACAATGTGGGGTGTAGGAGGTGGATATGGGATGGGATCTGTCTTTGAGGGCGTAGCAGAGGAAGGCCACCACTGTTAGCAGCATCTGGCTAAGGAAGGAGAGTGACAAATCATTTTTTTGGAAAGAATTGTGATGAGTAGAAATCTGGCCCAAATTTTAGGAATATTTATGGGAGAGGATCATAGGCAGATTGTAATTCCACTCTTGGAATAAATTTGGAAGGTACCAAATCTCTAAATTTTTCAATCAAAAATCAGGAATCTTGTCATTTTATGGGAAAAGATTTGGGACATTGTGATAGCCAGCAGCTGAAATCTCGGCTGAAAGGGACAGGTTCAACAAAGGCCCAGGATGACGTGGATTGGAATAATAGGATAGATTTGACAAGAATGGATTGTGAGTTGGAGGATGAGGTGATTTTCAATGAGGAGGGAAAGAAACATCAAAGGTTCGAGGTCTTGATTTCCAATGTTTCCAATGTCCAGGATTCGGTGGAGATTAGTGGTGTGCAACCAGCTCATCTTAAAAATTTATTGGCTGCTGCAAGTGGGTATGACGATCGGCAGCCATGAAAATTTTATGTTGGAATGTTCGTGGATTGGGGAGTCCGCGAACAGTTCGTCGCCTTCAGCATAGGCTAAAAATTTATCATCCCCAAATTGTCTTCTTTATGGAGACAAAACTGAAGGTTAATCGAATGGTGAATGTTAGGAGACGTTATGGCTTTCTAAATGGTGTTGACGTACCAGTGGAGGGGACTCGATGGGGATTAAGTATTGGGTGGAATGGGGATCTTTTGATTACTTTGAAGAGCTTCTCCAAAAACTATATTGATGTGGAAATTCAAGAAGAGGATGGTAGTCAAAAATGGAGATTTACGGATTTCTATGGGGCTTTGGATATTAGAGAGAAAGTAGGGACTTGGGAGCTATTTCAATCTTTGGGAAGGAACAATTCACTACATTGGCTAGTTGGAGGAGATTTTAACGATATTCTCTTAGCTAATGGGAAGCAAAGAGGGGTTTTAAGGGAAGAAGCTCAAATGGAGGTTTTTTAGCGAACTTTAAAATTTTGTCAATTGGTTGATGTTGGATACTCAGGACCATGGTTCACTTGGGAGAGGGGTCAAACTTTGGAAAATAATATACGAGAAAGAATTGATAGAGGTGTTGCTAACGATGCTTGGTTTCAACTTTTTCCATATTTTTCGTTGAGACATCTGCCACACTCTTTTTCAGATCATTGTTCTTTGCTTATAGAGACGAAGTTCGGTGGAATAGGTGCTAAGTTTGATCATTTCCGCTTTGAGGCGTGGTGGGTTCTAGAAGAGTCATGTGGGGAAGAGATTAAAAAGTTGTGGGAAAGTGGCTTGGTTTCCTATCTGAATCGGTTGTTAACTCTTGCTAAGGGATTGAAGAAGTGGGCAAACATGATTAAGGCTACAAGGGGACATGATGTTAAAAGCTTAACTAGGAGGTTGGAGGTTTTAAATAGCGCTGAGCAGTCGAAAGAGTCTCTGGCCGAGATTGTAGAGATCAAATTTCATTTAAATATGGAAATGGATAAGGAAAAGCGATACTGGAGCAAAAGGCCAGAGCAAATTGGTTAAAAATAGGGAATAAGAATACATCATTCTTTCACAAATTTGCCTCTCAAAGGCGGCGTATGAATCGAATTCATGGTTTATAAAGAGATGATGGATCTGTGGCTGCTGATAGCATTGAGATTGGGAATATTCCTTGGGATTATTTTGTAAATCTTTTTGAGTCCAGTGGATCAGACAATATGGATCACATTCTATCGAGGGTACCTTGTTGCATTTCGGAAAGTATGAATCAATGCTTACGCGCTACCTACTCTGAGGAGGAAATCATTGAGGTTTTAAATGGAATGAGACCTACAAAAGCTTCAGGTCCAGATGGTTTTCCGCAATCTTTTTCCAAAAGTATTGGAACATCATTGGAAAAGATACTAGTAATTTCTATTTGGGGATCTTGAATGATGGTAAATCGCTGGAAGAAATTAACAGAACCCAGTTGGTGTTAATTCCTAAAATTGTGAATCCTTCCAATTTGAAAAATTTTCGACCAATCAGTCTTTGTATGGTAATTTATAAAATTATTGCCAAAACAATTGCAAACAGATTACAAAAAGTTCTGGATGGTTGTATTGATGGCTCTCAAAGTGCTTTTGTTCTAGGTAGATTTATAACAGACAATGTGTTACTGGCGTACGAGGTTTTTCATTATTTTAAGAACAAAAAATCAGGAAGAAAGGGTTTTATGGCTTTGAAGCTAGACACGAGTAAGGCGTATGATAGTGTGGAATGCCCTTTTATCAAAGGTATGATGTCAAAATTGGGTTTTGCAAATTCTTTTATTGACCTTATATTTCATTGTATAAGTTCAATCTAGTACTCAATCTTGCTTAATGGAGAAGGAGGACAAAATTTTAACCCATCACGAGGGCTACGTTATGGAGATCCTTTAAGCCCATATTTATTTTTGTTCTGTGATTAAGGTCTGTCTGCGTTGATGAGACTAGCCAGCCAGGAAAAGAAAATGGTCGGGTAAAAGTTTGCCTGTCGGTACCACTAATCTCGCATCTGATGTTTGCAGATGATTGCATACTTTTTAGAGAAGTTTCGATAGAGGGATTCAGGTGATTAAGGATATTTTAAGAGAATACAAATCCTGTTCGGGCCAATGTGTTAACTTTGAAAACTCTTCTGTCTTTTTCAGTTCGAATGTTACTGATCGAGATAAAAGTCTAGTGGTTGAGGCCCTTAATGTTAGGTGCTTGACTGAGGCTGAACGATATCTGGGGCTTTCGAATATGGTGGGGAGAAAAAAGAATGAGGGTTTTGAAGTTTTGAAAGATAGATTGAAACCAAAGATTGATAGTTAAAGCACACGATATCTATCTCAGGGGGGGAAGAGGTACTAATTAAGGCACTTTTACAGGCCATTCCTATTTATACATTGTTTTGTTTCCTTTTACCAAAAACTTTGTGTGTAGAATTGGAAAATATATTAGGGGTTTTTTGGCGGCAAAAAAGTCATGGAAAGAGGGGAATACATTGGTGTAATTGGAATTCACTATGCGTACCAAAGGATGAGGGGGGTTTCGTAATTTGAATTCTTTTAATATTGAGTTACTGGCCAAGCAGGGTTGGTGTAAAACCTGAATTTTACAGTTATCAGAAAAGTGCATTTTCGGGTCTCCGTTTCTGAAAAATAGATTCGTAAATATTTATTAAAAATATTTACAAAGTTAAGTGCGTGGTTAATTAAAGTTTAATTATATAAATTTAGCTTAATTAAGGATAATTGGATAAAAGAATTAAATCGAATATAGTATGAAAGTTTAGTTCTAAAGTAATAGACAATAAAAAGGATCAAAATGACAATTAAGCCATATCCATGAAATGAGGTGGTAAATGGAAGAAAATCAAGATTTTTCTTGAATTATGTATATTAAATGTTATAATTGTTATTATTATTATGGTTTTATATTAAACTATTATTATTATTATTATTATTATTATTATTATTATTATTATTTAATAGCTATTATTGTTAAGTTAAAGATATTTACTAAATTAAATAAATAAAATAAAGACAAATATATGGTAATGATTGGATACAAGTGTATTAATGAAAATACATACAATTGTAATACATGTGTTTAATTATTAAAAGATAATTATTATTTATAAAAGATATTTATATGATAAATAAAGAAAAGAATGACAAATGTATGGTATGTATAATGACATGTGTAATATTAGTATACATACATTTGTAAAATACATGTATGTTTACTTATTATATAAGTACATTATTAAGTTATTATATATATATATATATATGAAAATAAAACAAGTGTATAAAAATGATTGGTACAAGTGTTAAATAAATATTTGTTATTAAATAGATTTTATTATAGTTATTATAGTTATTATATATATATAAGAAACAAAAGAATAAAAAGAAGGGAAGAAACAGAATAGCAGGGGACGAAACAGAGAAGGGAGAAAGAAAGAAAAGAAAAAGGGGAAAATAAGGTTTTAAAGGTTTCAAGTTAATTTGGTAAGTCAATTTAGCCCATTTTCTTATGATTTTTGAGTTTTTGGAATCCTAGAGGTAAATACTACTTGTTTTAAGTGGAAATTTTGAAATTTATTAGATTTCTAAATATGGTTCATGTTGAATAAAATGATGGATTTGGGGGTTTATTTGATAGAAATTTTGATTTGAATTGAATAAAGGATTGAATTGTAAACTAAGCTATAAGTTTTGAGTTTTAGGGATTAAATGGAAATAAATTTGAAATTATGAAAATATGCTGGAAATTTAATAATTAAATTTGAGTTTGGATAAAATTTGAATGGAAATAAAGAGTGAATTTAATTAGGAAAGTGAGTAAACTTAGTAAGGATTAAATTGGGAATAAGGTGAGAATTGATTAGAAATTTAATTATTTATTATAATTAATACTGTAATTAACAGTATAATTATTTTAATTACCGTAGCTAACATTGTGCCGGAAGCCTCGGCTAAGCAAGGAAAAAGGCCAAGACAACGGAGTTAGCTTAGAAATTACGGTTTGTATTTCTATAATCCGAACTTAATCTTTAATTGTTGTATTTTTATTTAATGCATATAGAAATTGTTAGTGTTAGAATTATTGTGTTTTATAATTGAAATGGATTGATTTGATATATAACTAATTTATTGAATTTATATTGATTGAATTGAATTGAATTTATATGATATATGTGAGTGAGGTAAAATTTAATATTGTATGTATGTTATATTGAAAATTTTAATGATTGAGAATATGATGAAATTGATATGATTATTGTGAAAAATGTGTAAATAAATGGATTGAATATTGATTGAAAGGTGGAAAAATGATTGCATTGAAAATATGAGAAATTATGATTGAAATAAAATTAAATGTGATTTAGATACCCTATTAACAGTATCGGGCTAGGTCGGATATAGTTGGCATGCCATAGGATTAGAAGTGTTCAGGGATACTTCGACCTTGAGTCGATGAGACACTGGGTGTCACTATATTTCTTCAGATAGATTCGATGAGGTACTGGGTGCCAACTTTACTTCGGCTAGGCCGATGAGACACTGGGTGTCATCTATTGCTTCGAACTACCTGATGAGGCACTGGGTGCCAATCTGGTGTGTTTGGTTGGATCGTGTATCCGCCAAGGTCCGGGTCTTGTTAATAGAGGTAAATAAATGAAGAGATAAATCGAATAAATTTGATTGATTGAGCTATTGAAATTTAATGAGAAATTAAATTGAGAATTGAAATTGAGATATGAGATTGAAACATGAACCAAAGGTTCATGAAATGATTGAAGTTCGAATTGATGATATTTGATGCCACTTGATGAATTGAAATGTGAATTGAAATATATGAATCGAATGTATATAGTGGAAGTTATCTGGAATAGCAATATAATGATATGATATGAATAATAATAACTGTTAATGAAATGAATAAGTATAGAACGGTGATTGAGAAGTGAATAATATTATTTTTTTAAAATGACGTGTGAACGGATTATAGAAAGCTATACAGGTTAGTAAGTAAAAAGAATGAAATAAGTTATAAAGAATTTATCTACGAATTAAATAATTGAATAATTCTAATTATTATATGATTTTTAAGTGTTTGTTATATTTTCATTTTATTTGGTGTTCGAATTATAGAAATACCACTGAGTATATCCATACTCAGTGTACGATTTGTTTCCGTAAGCAGGATATGTTAAAGCTAGAATGTTGAATCAGCATCCCAGGCCGATCCCGAATTCAATAAGGTAAAGTGTGCTAATTATTGGTAATGGCATGTACTTAGGGTGTCTTATGTGTATGTCATTTTGAATTGAGAATGTAAGGATGAAATAAGTAGATTTAGTTTTGGTAATGGTATATAATAGGATTTGGCTAATTTGGTGTGAATTTGAATTATTTGATGATATTTGATAAGTGATTAGAATTGAATATTGTATAATATATAAAATGTTTAAATTTGCAAATTATGAGCGTATTTGATTATGTCTAGATTGATGGAACATAAGTATTTATGTTATTGTCGTTGAAATTTGCAGAGTTGGAAAATTAAGTGTTAAATACTCATTTTGAGTCCACACGGCTTGGCACACGGGCGTGTGGCCAGACCGTGTGACCCCTGTGTCTTGAATTTTAGCTTCGAAATGAGCACATGAGCAAAGACATGGGCGTGTGTCTCAGTTGTGTGAAGGACACGGTGTAAAACACGGGCGTGCGATGCGGCCGTGTGAAATCCACTTGATGACGACGTCATAAACAGAGAGTTACACGGGCTCTCAACACGGCCGTGTGACTTTAATGACAAGGCCGTGTGAGTTACACAGGCAATCCACACGGGCGTGTGGATACTGCTCATAAGAATAATTTTGAAATTTGAGAAAAAAATTTGTAGTGATTTTAATTTTAGTGTCGAACTGATTCTATTGTTTATATTGGACGTCGAGGATCTATCTTTGGGATTTTAAGATTATTTTATGTGTGTATTAATGGTAAATTATCCGATAGGTCCGGTAATACTCTTGGAAAAGAACTGGGGCTTGTTTGAGGTGTGGTTCATTAGAGCATTGTATTAGAGAGTGTCCGTAGAGGGCCGATCAGATGCAAGCTCCAAGTATTGGTACTGGACGATCACTGGGAGCAGTGCAGTAGCCACTGAGAGGCCGTAGTCAGGCCAGAGGTGGTAATCGGTTGGGCCGTGGTCAGAGAGCAACGGGCAGAGGTATTGGTCATACTGAGGTGAGGCAGCCGGCTCTAGTTTATGCTGCATGTCACCGAGAGGACAGATATGCTCTGGACGTCATCACAGGTACGTTCTTTATTTATAATGTACCTTATACTGCACTGATAGATATAGGATCTACTCATTCCTATATAGCTTGTACTGTGGCTGAGAACTGTATCTTGGTTGAGAGTACTGCAAGTGAGGTGACAGTACTGAGTCAGCTAGAATAATCAGTAAGGGTAAATAAGTTGTTTAGAGACGTTCCTTTAGAGGTTCAAGGGGCTATCTTTCTAGCTGATATGATGGAACTACCTTTTGGAGAGTTTGATCTGATACTAGGAATGAACTGGTTGGTCAAGCACCGAGTGAGCTTAGATTGTGCCACTAAAAGGGTTGTATTGAGAACTGCGAAGGATAGTGAGGTAGTAGTAATTGAGAAGCGTCAGAATTATTTGTCGAATGTGATTTCTGCATTAAAGGCTGAAAAGTTGGTTCGTAAGGGATGTGAGGCATGTCTGGCCTACATCAGTGTTTCAGATTCTGAGGATTCGGCGGTTAAGAATATCAGGACGGTTAAAGACTTTCTAGAGTGTTTCCTAAAGAGTTACTGGGTTACCTTCGAGCAGAGAAGTGGAGTTTGGGATTGAGCTTATTCCTGGTACAGCTCTGGTGTCCATCGCTCCCTATAGAATGGCAGCGAAAGAGCTTGTGGAGCTTAAGGCTCAAATTTAAGAATTACTGGATTGTGGATTCATTCGTCCTAGTGTGTTTCCATGGGGAGCACCAGTGTTGTTTGTGTAAAAGAAGGATGGATCCATGCGTATGTGTATTGACTACCGGCAACTGAATAAGTTGACCATCAAGAGTAAGTACCCCTTACCGAGGATAGACGATCTGTTTGACCAGTAACGAGGTGCTTCGATTTTCCCTAAGATTGATCTTCAATCAGAGAATCACCAATTGAGAGTTAAGGAGGCTGATGCGTATAAGACGACGTTTAGGACTCGTTATGGACACCACAAGTTCCTAGTAATGCCATTTTGACTGATGAATGCACTGGTAGCTTTTATAGGTCTGATGAACCGAGTGTTCCAGTCCTATCTAGATCGATTCGTGGTGGTATTTATTGATGATATACTGGTGTATTTGAAGAGCGATGATGAGCATGATAAACACCTCAGAGTGGTTCTACAGATTCTGTGAGAGAAACAATTGTATGCCAACTTTAGTAAATGTGAGTTCTAGTTACGTGAAGTAGCATTTCTAGGACATGTGGTTTCTGCGGAGGCAATTAGAGTTGACCTTTGAAAGATTGAGGCTGTCTTGGATTGGAAGCATCCTAAAACAATATCTGAGATTCGTAGTTTCGTGGGACTAACTGGGTATTATCGACGATTTGTAGAGGTTTTCACTGATTGCAGCACCCTTGACTAAACTGCTACGTAAGGGTGTGTCGTTTAACTGGACTGGTTCACAGTAAAAGAGTTTTGAGAAGCTCAAAGCTGTACTAACTGAGGCCCCTGTTCTGATACAGCCAGAGTCTGGGAAAGAGTTCACGGTCTATAGCGATGCATCACATGTTGGTTTGGGATGTGTGTTGATGCAAGGGGGTAATGTGGTAGCATATGCGTCTCGTCAGCTTAAGACTCATGAGACGAATTATCCAACACACAACCTGGAGTTGGCCACAATAATATTCGTACCAAAAATCTGGAGGCATTATCTATATGGTGAAAAGTGTATCATCTACACGGATCACAAGAGCCTCAAGTATCTTCTCACTCAGAAGGAGTTAAATCTTCTCAAGTATCTCCTCACTCAGAAGGAGTTAAATCTTAGACAGCGTAGACGGATTGAATTGCTTAAGGACTACGATTGTATGATTGAATACCACCCTGGTAAGGCCAATGTGGTGGCCGACGCACTAAACGGTAAGGTTATGAATAATTTGAGGGTGATGTTTGCTCACCTCAGTTTATTTGATGATGGTAGTCCGCTGGCCGAACTTTAGGTTAAACCGAAGTGGATTGAGCAAATTAAGGGTAAACAGTTGGGGAATGAGTCACTGAGTCTTTGATTTTGACAGGTTGAAAGTGGTGATACTGTGGATTTTGGACTTAATAGTGAAAGGGTGCTCTATTTCCGTGGAAGAATTTGTGTTCCAAAGGATACTAAATTGAGGCAGTTGATACTAAAAGAGGTGCATAGTAGCCCCTATACTATGCATCCTGGTGGGAATAAAATGTACCGAGACCTTCATGACTTATATTGGTGGCCAGGACTTAAACGAGAAGTTACTGATTTTGTGAGTAAATGTCTGACTTGTCAGCAGGTTAAGGCTGAGCATCAGTTACCTTCAGGGTTGTTGCATCCAGTTAAGATTCCACTTTGGAAGTGGGAGAGAGTGACTATGAACTTCATTAGTGGGTTACACCTAACGCCTACTAGAAAGGATTTAGTGTGGGTCATCGTGGATTGATTGACTAGGTCTGCACATTTCATGCCGGTTCGTACTAATTACTCTATTCAAAAGCTGGCTAAACTGAATGTGTCTGAGATAGTGAGACTGTAT
Source organism: Gossypium arboreum (assembly GCF_025698485.1). Classification (NCBI taxonomy): domain Eukaryota; kingdom Viridiplantae; phylum Streptophyta; class Magnoliopsida; order Malvales; family Malvaceae; genus Gossypium; species Gossypium arboreum. Next base: position 12,347,356 of record NC_069076.1, on the reverse strand, counting down.
GGGGTACCAATTTCGATAATATATAATAGGGATCATCGTTTTACGTCTCGGTTCTAGAAAAAGCTACATGAAGCTTTGGGTACAAGGTTGGGCTTCAGTACTGCGCTCCATCCTCAGACCGTTGGTCAATCTGAGAGGGTGATTCAGATACTGGAAGATATGTTGAGGAGCTACGTGATTGACTTCCGAGGCAGTTGGGAGGAGTATTTGCCGTTGGCTGAGTTCACTTACAACAACAGCTACCAATCTAACATACAGATGGCACCTTACTAGGTACTATATGGTCGTAAGTGTCGCACTCCCTTGTGTTGGACTGAGTTGGGCGAGCAATGTGCTCTGGGCCCGGAACTGGTTTCTTATACCGGGAATAAAGTTAGACTGATTCAAGACCGACTGAAAGCAGCATTTGATAGACAGAAGTCCTACACAGATCTAAAGCATCGTGAAATCGAGTATTCTGTGGGAGATTCTATTTTTCTTAAGGTCTCGCCATGAAAGAAAGTATTGAGGTTTGGTCGCAAGGGTAAGTTGAACACAAGGTTTATTGGGCCTTACCGTATTCTGAAGTGAGTGGGACCAGTTTCCTACCAGTTAGAACTATGTCTCATAATGTATTCTACGTCTCAATGTCGAGGTTAGGCCAGATCTGACCTTTGAAGAGGAGCCAGTTCAGATATTGGAGCGAGATTTTAAGGTTCTAAGAAGAAAGTCCATCCCACTGGTTAAGGTTCTTTGGTGTAATCATAGCTCTGAGGAGGCTACGTAGGAGCCTGAGGATGTGATGCGACCGCAATATCCTCATCTATTTTGATCAGATAAAATTTCGAGGCCAAAATTTTCTTTAACGGGGTAGAGTAGTAATGCCCCAAAATCCCATATATTTATTTTCGTATGTTTGTGGCACAAATTTGTATCTGTTTCAGTGGTTAAGTAGTCTGGGAAGCGTCTGACAGGTTCCAAGTTCAAGCTTTAGCTTGGGTAATTTTTTGCTTTTAAATGAACTAGTCAGTAGGCTTATAAATAAATGTTGATAAAATATATTGAATGGGCCTGCTGGTCTAGTGGTTAAGTGGAGTGTTAAGTGTCTGGAGGTCCGGAGTTCGAATCTCCGTGCGAATAAGAGATTTATTTTACTGCTTGTGTCGTGCGCGTGTTTAAGTAGAATAGGATTCTGGGTAGTGGAATGAGTGGGGAGTCAGGTGGAGCGTTTTTAGGAGTAAATTGGAGGAATGGGGTAGTTATCGGGATTTGATTGTACTTTTTTCCCATTACCAAAATTTTGTTTCTTTTTCTCCAAAAAGGTCTCTGCCGATTTTCTCCTCTTGCTCTTCCTAGCTGTCATTTTCACCTTTCTTTTGCTGCCAAATTTCTTGTTTTACTCGCCTCTCTTCTTTCCAAATTCTTTCCCACTTGGTTTCGTGTCGTTTCTCCTTTGACTACAATCTCTTGGTAAGTGTTAGTTAAGTAAATTGTTCTCTAGTTAACTGTTATTAACTGTTCGTTGACAAGAGTGTTGTTATCGTTTAGGAGGGGTTCCAGGGATTCAAAAATGTTTGCTGGAGGCTTAGATTCATGGGAATCGCCGCTGTTCTTTTGAAGGTGAGTTTTTGTCTCTCGTTTGACGAGCACCCCATTTCGGGTTTGGATTAATTCAATTGATTAAGAGACCAACTGAGTGAAATATGTCCAATAATAGGTTCTGCAGTGCTCGTGGTGACTTTAGCTTTAAAACGATCTAGGTGTGTACCCGAAATGCTGAAAATGGGATTCGAAAAAAAGCCAAAAAAGCATATTGTCGATGTCACACGGGCATGTGGTCACCCGTGTGGTAGGCCGTGTGATAGCACATGGGCGTGTGGTCGACGAGGCTAGGCCGTGCGCACCAGACACGGTAGTGTGATGGCCAGGTAGGCCTTGTGCGAGACATGGGCTCGACTGATTTGGGCCGTGTGGGCCACACAGGCTTGTGGGCCTACATGGGTAAACCACACGGGTAAACCACATGGGCGTGTGAGATTTTGGGCCAGGTTGTGTGATCCACACGGCCAAGGCCAATTTCAGCCATGTGGGCCACAAGGGCGTGTGGGCCCATACTGGTAGATCACATGGGCGTGTAAGCCCAATTTACTGATTTTTTTGTTAAGGTTGCACGGGTCGCATGAGACAACTGTGAACCTACTGTGAGATCGATAAGTAATGCTTTGATCTCTAATTGACTGAATGATCTATGTATGATTGTTTACTGAGCATGATTAGAATAATGTATTGATCATATGAATGACACTATGTGATAGCATGCCATGACTGTATGTTGCATTGCATGGGGATGGGATAATATATGTGGAGGAAGTGTACTGATGGCTTCGAGCCTAATACTGGCAGCTCAGCTGCAAATTACTGTCTAGTGCCACTTTCGGTACTATTTTAGAGTGTAGGGATGGGTGGATTGATTATATCCCCACATGGAGTGTAGGGTTGGACGGAGATGGTGTGTAGAGGCTGGCTGGGTAGGACTTGTTTACTGCATAATCATATCTTGATCGACATCGATATCAGTAATGGGCCAAGGCCCAAATGCATCACTATTTTTGTACTGAGATGGGCTAAAGCCCTAACTGATACTGTCATTGATACTAAAAAGGGCTTAGGTCTAAACTGAGTTTATTTTGCATTGTCTGCTTGTTTGCTGGGGGAATTACACACTGAGTTTTTGTAAACTCACACTTCTGTTTAATCTGTATAGGTAATCCCTAGATTTGACGGATCGGTGCAGCGGGGGACTTGACGGTGGCCACACGTACCTAAACTATCTCTTCAACTTTGGGTATTTAAATTTTTTATTATATTCTGGGGTAATGTTTTATGTAAATTGCGGAATTTCTGGGACTTTTACTTAATTTGGGTTATTATTTATTTTTATGGATTTATAACGGTTAAAACGTTTAAACACTCGGTTTCAAAAAGGCAAAGTTTTCTCTAATCACGTGATTTACTCAAAAACGACTTTTAAAAGCTTCTGCAACGAAATGGGTAAAAACGATTGATTTGATAGGTAATGATTTTGGGGTCACAAGTGTAGCAGATAGAAAATCATTTTATTATAACAACTTAGTTTCAAACGCTATCATATGACGTCGCCAGATTCGACCATAACGTCTAGACCGAGTTTGGGGTGTTACAAATTCAGTCAGTTCCTCAAGTGAATAATCAATTCTCATTGGAATAAAATGGGCAAACTTTTTCAACTTATCAACTATCACCCAAATAGAATCTTTCTTTTTTGGCGATAACAATCATCTTATCACAAAATCCATAGTGACTCGCTTCCACTTCCATTCAAGAATCATTATAGGCTGTAATAATCTTGAAAGAATTTGATGCTCTACCTTAACCTGTTGACACACCAAACACCTGGCTATGTATTTGGTTATCTCCTTTTTCATGATCGGCCACCAATACAACGATTTCAAATCATTATACATTTTGTTGTGACCTGGATGCATCGTATAACAACAGTTGTGAGCCTTGTGGAGAATGTCTCACTTCAACTCCAAATCATTTTGTAACACCCCTAGCCAGAATCCAACACCGGGACAGGGCTCGAGGCATTACCGGAACTTTACACTTTCAGTATACTAACTTGGATTACAAAATTTCATTTGAATTTAAAACCTTTCAATCATGAACATCTCGTCCCTTATATAGGCCGTCGAGACCTATAACATATCAGAAAGTAATGCGGGACAAATACGGGTACGTTCGATTAACCTTGGGCTCCTCAGAAAAATTTCCTTAACATAAAGGGACACACGCCCGTGTGGACTCACACGACCGTGCATCTTGGGGCACGTCCATGCTCTTCAACCGTGGGCAACACTGACTTATCAACTCGGCCATGGAACACGCCCATGCTGTCTACCCGTGCACGAAACTATCATTTTAACACGGCCGTGGCACACGCCCGTGTGGCCTACCCGTGCACAACTTTGAGCTAAAATTTTAAGTGCAGGGGACACACAGCCATAGCACACGCTCATGGGAGTGAACCGTGTGTCACACACGGCCTAGACACACACCCGTGTGTCCAACCATGTGGACTTTATTGGGCTATTTTTCAAGCCTTTAGTCACCCCTTTCTACTACTGGTGCCCAGTGGTTATCAAGTTTGAGAGAAAACATAATTTTACACTTGTAAATACTCTTAATGAAAATAGTTGTATGGAAACCTCGTATCATTGGTTTCATACAAAAAAGTTATTTCCCATCTAGTATTTATGAGTTCTTATGTGATTGTAGCACATTCAAATTTGGCTCGTTTTTGAACTCATTGCCACTTGCAGCAACCCATCATAATACAGCATAAACAAGCATATAAAGGCAGATCGTAGCCTACTTTTAAATATGGCAATTTCCATGGCCTTATACAAAAAGATGAATGCATCTTTACATGCCTTCATTCGGCAATTCAAATGACACATATGACAAAATACTCAGAGCCCTATACATGCCATTAATAAAATAGAAGTGTCTTTATACCAAAGCTTGACTAGTTGATAGTGTCTTGCTTCTCCAACCATCTTCCAATCTTTATGGGTCCTCGAGCTCTGTAAAATAGGGAAAAGAGAGGGCGTAAGCATTTTCATGCTCAGTAAGCTCGAATAACTGAAAAGTAAACTTACCGAGTAATTAGCATACATCCATACTTAATTCATGAAATCATCCATTATGAAATGATTTCCTATCACATGCACTCAATCAATGAGTTAGTCACATAATCATGTATCATGTAATTTAACTAGATGAGCTCATCATTCAACATTTCATTCATATATATGTATATCCCATGTTAATCTTGTTGAGTTTCTAGGAAATCTCGATGGAATACCCATTATCCGTCAATTCATATGAATGATCATTTCATATATACACTCCCGCGAACCTCACATCATATGGTAGGATTACCAGTCCAGGCTAAATCCTCCATTATATGAACTCATAAGATGTTGTCGAGATTACCAGTCCAGGCTAAATCCCTTATAACGACAAACACCCTTAGTGATCTCGGATCTGAATTACCAGTCCAGGTTAAATTCAGACCCTAGTCGGATTACCCGTCCGGGCTAAATCCTAAATGCACATATATTCTTTAGAAGGCTTGATCATTCAAGGAACATCAGTCCGGGCTAGATCCTTTTCATACTTGAGATCACAGATTACCCGTCTGGGCTAAATCCTTACTGCAACACATGCAGGATCTCAGTTCACATGTCAATAAGGGTTTATCCATCGAATTCCCTCTGTCAACCTCATCCGAGGCATTTTTCACATGCTACCATCAATATGCGTTTCCATAATATTTCATGCTAATAATAAATGCAATCATCATGCATTCATAAATCATTCAATTATGCATATTAGGGGTTTACTTTAAGTTATCCGAACTTACCTGGTATTCCTTTCGGGATTGTGTTTCGGTTATTCTGAAACCTTACGTTTACAACGATCGACCTCCGGAATATGTTCCTCGGGGTCTATAACAGCAAAATTAACTCATTAATACCCCCACATTGTACATTTCAAGTTTAATATCTACCCCCGGTCCAAATGACCGTTTTGCCCCTAACCTTTGACTTTTTTTTTTTATGATTTAGTCCCTAGGCTTGTACAATGAAACACATGCAATTTCTATCTCCCTTAAGCCTAGCCGAACATTTTTCTCTCTTATGATAGCCCACATTATCCATTATTTTCTCATTTCTACCACACATTTACATCTTTTGCAAAATGGTCCGTATAAGGGTTTCTCATGAAAATCAACTAGGAAAAGATGTTTAATACACATTCATCTTTCATATCCCTCCATAATCCATCAAAATACAAGCAACTCATGCATGGGTAACTTTTCAAACATGAACCCTAGCATGAAATATGGGTAGAAATGGAGAGAGCAAGTTACTGGGATTTCAAAAATACAAAGAACATGAAAAATGGGGCTTAGGAGCACTTACTATTGAGCTTGAAAATTGAAGAAACCCAAGCTATGGTGTCCTCCAAATTTCGGCAGCTATGGGAAGAAGATGAGCATATTTTTGCTCCATTTTTCCCTTTTTATTTCATTAAAATGCCTAATGACCAAAATGCCCTTATGCCATTTCTTTAAAATTTCATCCATGCAAGTCCATTTTTGTCCAAAAACTTAGAATTTGGGCAAATTTCTCTCTAAGACCTTCTAATTCATAATCTAAAGAAATTTCATACAAATTGCTTCTAGAATCCAAGTTTTGAAATTTATTCAATTTAGTCCTAATTTTCAATAGGACACCTTATACTTAGAATTTCTTCATGAAACTTTAACACATGCATATACTCATATCCTAGGCCTCATAATAATCATAAAATAAATATTTTGATGTTGGATTTGTGGTCCCAAAACTACTATTCTGACTAGGCCTTATTTCGGGATGTTACACATTTGGTGCACACAATCTATCTCGAAAGTATAAACCCTCTTTGTTGTTTATACTAAATTCATTGGTTTGCTCATTTTCAACCAGCTTCCATTTAGTTTTTAACTTGCTATCACATTTTTCATCCATGGTTCCAACCCTAGGCCTCCAAGATATGTGTTTCTTCATCTAGTTGGAAATGTTCCTTGCTGTGTTTGTTATAGATTTGCTACAACCTTTTGGTGCTCTCTTTGTACCAATTTATGCTGCCTTTCGTTCTTTGTTTTCTTTTGAGGTGAGGTGAGGTTGCATCATCCTTTTTTTAGAGTTTGCTTGTTGTACTTCTCTTACGATAAAATAAAGTATGATTTGAAAAAAAAATGTCTTAATTATATTGAAACAATATATTTTAAAAAAACAATAATTACTCATTTATTTGACTATTTTAACTATTTTTCTAAAAAAGGGCTTAATAGGTAAAATTTTAAAAAAGGCCCCAAATTTTGAAAAAAAATCAGTTAGGCCCCTCTACAAAAAATTCACTCAATCAAACTCTTAAACTTCCAATTGAAATCAATTAAACCCTTTAATCAACATTTTTCATCTTTGACTGGTACGTCAATAGTATGGCCATTAATGTCTATTGAGTTAGTGATCCCGATCTCGACATGGCGACCATAATAATGAAATTTTTAAAAAATTTAAAATAAAATAAATAAATCTAGAATGAACTTAGACAAATGGTTATCCAAGTGACAAATGGTTTCCAAAATTTGAACTTGGACAATGATTTATTCAAGTTTATTCTAGATGTATTTTAAAATTATAAAAAATTAAACTTTTAAAATAATTAAAAATTTGTAAAAATTTTATTAAAAATAATAGAAATGTTAAATTAAAATAAAAATAAAAATTATTTAAAATTTTAAATCTAAATTAAATCCGGACAAATCTGGATTCGAATGAATTTAGACAACATGTGTATATTTATTACGGTTGAGTTTTTAAAATTATGAAAAATTTTAAAGGTATTAAAATCTCTTCAATTAAGTTTTTTTCTCAAGAAAATAAAAAGATATTAATATATTCAATTGAAATTTTCATGGAATTAGTTTTTTATTTTAATAAATTAGTTACTGTGAAGTACACTTAGTTCTATAAGAAAAATAATTTGGATACATTCACATTTCTTAAAAACTTTGAGCAGAATTAAAAATTAGAAAATGATATTATTCATTTTTAAATTCATTTTATTTTTATATAGCATATTAGTAGAATTAAAATATTAATACACATATAATATTTTTAAAGAAATATATTTTTAAATGGTTAGTATTTGGTAAATTAGTAGTGCATTTTTTTATTCTACAAACAACTTTAAAATTGTCATTGTCATGTGTCTCTTTATTTTTTATATTTTAATATACATTTATAGGACACTTGTCAATATCTTAATCTTACTTATGAAATTTAAAACTCAACTAACAATATACTAAATATTTTTCTTTTTCTAAATCTATATTTTTAAATGTATATAATATATATGCATTTTTATTTCCTCTTAATCTCATTTAAAAATTACAGTTTGAAGGATAATTGGTAGAAATTATCCTATACTTTATCAAAATTTTCAATATGGTACTTATACTTTTAATTTGTTTAATATGGTACATATACTTTTCTATTTATCATTTTGATACTTCGGTCTAACTGTATTAATTTTTTACATAAATTCCCGCATAATTCACAAATAAAATGCGACCCGACAGATTATGCCAGAGTGAAAATTTTAAGCTAATAGACGATATAGAGATGCTAAAAGATTTTCCATTTTACCTTTTGAAAATGAAAATCATTAAAATAAAATAAATATTCAACTTTATTACCATATATCCTTTAGACCAAAATAAATAACTTTTTAATTAAATTAAAAATTAACACATTTATTTTCTTTTATTTTCTTTTCCTCTTCCAATCTTCTGGTGGCCTTATTTCTCACTCTTAAACGAAGCCTATCTTCTCCCTTTCTATTTCTTAGTTCAGATTAGGGGTGTGACTCGTTGGATTTGATATTCAATTTTTTGAATCGACATGGGGCTTTCAATTTTTTCATTTTCTAAATTGAAACTAAACTGGTAGACATAAGAAATCAATTATTACATAATCATACTAAATCGATTCAGCTACAATTTCAAGTTTCCATATTATTTTTGGGCTTTGAAATTTTAGACTTTATTTAGACAAAATTGTCTTTGGATTAAACTTTTAACTTTAATTAGATAAAATTATCTTTATTTTATGTCCCTTATACATTATTTGACAATTTTAATTTTTTCAATTATATATAAAATCTCAATTAATATATTTATCTAAAAATAATTTGTAAAATCTATAATTATAAATGTTTATTTAAAATCTAATTAAACATTGATTTAATCACTTTCAATTTTATTGAACTCAATCAAATGTTAAATTATTTATATTTTATAACTCTTAATGTGTAATGACAGCAAAAAACAACCAACTTGAAAATGTTAATAATGATAACTAAAATATTAGAAGTTTTAACAACAATAATAATAGAAAAAGAACATAGTACATAATAAGTAAAAAGAGATGAATATTAGAATTATTGGAAGTTTTAACAACAATAATAAATAATGAATGAATTCATGAGAGACTGATATTTAAATTAGATTTAGGTTTTATTTTCTATTTAATTATAAGAAAATATAAAACTATATTTAGAATTTAGAAGTAATGTGTTTTGTTTTGGGTTTTAAATGAGTTTATATATTGGGCTTATATGCGTAAAAATATTGGTTTTTTTATTTTTAAATATTTTTTTTTATTTTTTTACTTTTCGATGTCCAATGGAATAAACTAAATTGAACCGAATTGATGTGGTTCAATGACATCATCTAATTGAAATTGAACCGAACTATAAAAAATTTGACGGGAACCAAACTGAATTGTTGATTCAGCTAGATTTCTCAATTTGGTCAATTTTTTTGGTCAACCTTAGTTCAAATTTCCCCAAAAAATCCACAAAAATCCAAGTGAAAATTTTAAACTAAAAAACTCGATCCGCCACCATCCACTGTTGGACCGCTGCGTGCTTGAGATATTTTACTATTTTTGACCTCTTCTACATCTCCATCTTTTGATTATTCAAAAGGTAAACTCGAACCCCCTGAACTAGGTATGGAAAACCAGGTACAACAAAAAATATAAGGAAATACCATTTGTTCTTCCTTTAAATCATCCGCCAATCTCCACCAAACCAAAATCACAAGTTTATTTCTAAAGAAGTAGAAAAACATTCTAAGGTGTATGCTTTGAAACTCTCAATTTATGTAATGCCCAAAAATTCTTGAAACATATTACAACTATTGTTTTTTTTTTTGAATCAAATAAAATAGATCCTTTATTCAAAAAGTAAAACAATAAAGAGCCATGCTTGTTAAGCTTAGACTAAAGCAGAAAAACAACAAAAAGGCCAAAAAACCCAGCCCAAAATAGAGAACAAAACAAAAATCAGATAAGATCCAGCTAGGCAGAGATGGGGAGCTCTAGAGTCTTCTTAACAGCTAGCTGTTAACCATTACAACCCATCCCATCAACAACAACAAAAGTATCTGGGGAAACGCTACTATCATAATTACCCCCATTTATTGAAACTCAATTTCCATTACTTTCCTCGGAAATTCAAAAGAGCTTCTATCTTCTTTTATGCAAAGTTTCTTCCCAAAACCCTCCTGAAACACACCCAGCGTTTCAACTTCTCAAGAATCCGTCCATCGCTGATCCTTAGACAGAGCTTCCTCCACTCTAGCAGTATACAACGACAGCAGATAAGTCGTTTCTCCCCTCAGTAAACCCTCTTTTGCAAGAATATGAGCAATGTTGTTTTCCTCTCTGGGCATAAATCGAAAATCACAGGATTCAAAACCCATGCTCAGATGCTTTGAATCATTTATGAAAACTTCAATTTCTAACCTGTCTTCATCTCGCTTTTGCAGTTTATGGATTACTGTTTGAGAGTCACCTTCAACCACTACCTTACTCAGACCTTGATGTAACTCGAGTTGAATCGCCTGAACATACGCCACCGCTTTAGCAGCAAAAGCAGAAGGTATATTCTTATGAAAAACGACTTTAGCATTAACCACTGCTGCCCTTGCATTCTTTACGACTATTCCCGAACATGACTATTTCTTATCCTTGTTAAAAGCAGCGTCAAAATTGATTTTGACCCACGGATCTTTCGGAGCAGCCCATCGACTCGTAGAAAACTGCCTCACTGGTAAGCACGAACTCAACCCATCCAGTTCTTTTATGTAATCCTTATAAAATCTGCCACTCTAGAACCAGATTTTGATTCACCTTCATGAATGAATCTATTTCTTGTACTCCATAGCACCCACAAAACACAAGCAATCACTCTGCATTGACTAAAAGAATTTTGTTCAAAGATGTTGCTAATCCAAGCATTGAAATCAGTAAATTCCTGTTGCAAAGGCCAGTTAAAGCCTAAGCTGTCCCATGTTTCCTTTGCTATAGGGCATTCCTTGAAAACGTGCTCCCTGGAATCCGGTCCGTTATGGCACATTCGGCAAGTTGCAAATCCCATAAGTCTCTTGTAGTGTAGATTACAGAAAGTAGGCAAAAAGTTGTAAAAAATCCTCTAATTTGTAATTTTAATTTTAGGAGGTAAATCTAGACTCCATGATCTTTTGTAAAAGTGGTTGTAATTTGATTGGGTTTGAGTCTATCCCTCTTGTAAAAGAAGTTTGTGACCGTTGTGAACCATGTACTCTCCTGTCGGCTCCCCACACTAGATTATATGATCTTCATGCTGGTTCATGGACAGAGGGATACATAAAATTCGATCCGCGTCCTTTTCCAAAAAGGTATTGTAGATCAAGTTAGATTTTCGTTTCCTTGTACTCGCCTCAATTAAATCTACTATTACTAACAAGTTCGAATTAACACCCAAATTCTAGACTCTAAAATCACTGTTTCCAGGGACCCATACATCACTCTAGATAGAGACATTCTTACCATCACCAATCCTTCACCCCATTCCTTTCATAAGGAGACCTTTTGCAGACCATATACTCTGCCAGGTAAGAGAAGGTAAATTTCCTAACCTTGAATTCAAAAAATCTGATTCTTTAAAGTATTTTTCCTTCAAAGTACGCACCAGTAACGAATTAGGATTTCATAACAAACACCAACTGTGACACCCTAACCTCAAACCGTCACTGGAACAGGGTTACAAAGTATTACCGGACCTACCAGACAATTTACCATTAATACACACATAAAATAATCTTAAAGTCCCATAGATAGACCCTCGAGGTTCAATATAAACAGTAAAATCAGTTCGAGATTAAAATTAAAATCACTACGAATTTTTTTCTCAAATTTCAAAATTATTCTTATGAGCAGTATCCACATGCCCGCGTGAATTGCCAGTGTGACCCACATTACCTTGTCATTAAGTTATACGACCATGTTGAGAGCTTGTGTAACTCTCTGTTTATGACGTCGTCATCAAGTGGATTTCACATAGCCGCATCGTATGCCCGTGTTTTAGACCGTATTCTTCACACGACTGAGACATATGCCCGTGTCTTTGCTCGTGTGCTCATTTCGAAGCTAAAATTCAAGACACAGGGGTTACACGGTCTGGCCACATGTCCATATACCAAGTCATGTAGACTCAAAATGAGTATTTAACACTTAATTTTCTAACTCTACAAATTTCAACAACAATCAACATAAAATACTTATGTTCCATCAATCCAGACACAATCAAATACGCTCATAATTTGCCAAATTTAAACATTTTATATATTATACAATATTCAATTCTAATCACTTATCAAATATCATCAAATAATTCAAATTCACACCAAATTAGCCAAATCCTATTATGTACCATTACCAAATCTAAATCTACTTATTTCATCCTTACATTCTCAATTCAAAATGACATACACGTAAGACATCCTAGGTACATGCCATTACCAATAATTAGCACACTTTACCTTATTGAATTCGGGATCGGCCTGGGATGCTGATTCAACGTTCTAGCTTTAACTTATCCTGCGCACGGAAACAAATCGTACGCTGAGTATAGATATACTCAGTGGTATTTCTATAATCCGAATATCAAATAAATTGAAAATATAACAAACACTTAAAAATCATATAATAATTAGAATTATTCAATTATTTAATTCGAGATAAATTCTTTATAACTTATTTCATTCTTTTTACTTACTAACCTGTATAGCTTTCCGTAATCCGTTCACAGGTCATTTTAAAACAATAATATTATTCACTTCTCAATCACCTTTCTATACTTATTCATTTCATTAACAGTTATTATTATTCATATCATATCATTATCTTGCTATTCTAGATAACTTCCACTATATACTTTCGATTCATATATCTCAATTCACATTTCAATTCATCAAGTGGCATTAAATATCATCAATTCGAACTTCAATCATTTCATGAACCTTTGGTTCATGTTTCAATCTCATATCTCAATTTCAATTCTCAATTCAATTTCTCATTTCATTTCAATAGCTCAATCAATCAAATTTATTCGATTTATCTCTTCATTTATTTACCCCTATTAACAAGACTCGGACCTTGGCGGATACACTATCCAACCAAACACACCAGATTGGCACCCTGTGCCTCATCGGATAGTTCGAAGCAATAGTTGACACCCAGTGTTTCATCGGCCTAGTCAAAGTAAAGTTGGTACCCAGTACATCATCGAATCTATCCAAAGAAATATAGTGACACCCAGTGTCTCATCGACTCAAGGTCGAAGTATCCCTGAACACTTCCAATCCTATGGCATGCCAACTATATCCGACCTATCCCGATACTGTTAGTAGGGTATCTAAATCACATTTAATTTTATTTCAATCACAATTTCTCACATTTTGAATTCAATCATTTTTCCACCTTTCAATCAATATTCAATCCATTTATTTACACATTTTTCACAATAATCATATCAATTTCATCATATTCTCAATCAGTAAAATTTTCAATATAACATACATTCAATATTAAATTTTTACCTCACTCACATATATCATATAAATTCAATTCAATTCAATAAATATAATTTCAATAAATTCATTATATATCAAATCAATCCATTTCAATTATAAAACACAATAATTCTAACACTAACAATTTCTATATGCATTAAATAAAAATACAACAATTAAATACTAAGTTCGGATTATAGAAATACAAACCGTAATTTCCAAGCTAACTTTCGTTGTCTTTGCCTTTTTCCTTGCTTAGCCGAGGCTTCCGGCACAATGTTAGCTACGGTAATTAAAATAATTATACTATTAATTACAGTATTAATTATAATAAATAATTAAATTTCTAATCAATTCTCACCTTATTCCCAATTTAATCCTTACTAAGTTTACTCGCTTTCCTAATTAAATTCACTCTTTATTTCCATTCAAATTTTATCTTAAATTTCCAGCATATTTTCATAATTTTGAATTTATTTCCATTTAATCCCTAAAACTCAAAACTTATAGCTTAGTTTACAATTCAATCCTTTATTCAATTCAAATCAAAATTTCTATCAAATAAACCCCCAATTCCATCATTTTATTCAACATGAACCATATTTAGAAATCTAATAACTTTCAAAATTTCCACTTAAAACAAGTAGTATTTATCTCTAGGAATCCCAAAACTAAAAAATAATAAGAAAAGGGGCTAAATTGACTTACCAAATTAACTTTAAACCTTTAAAACCATATTTTTCCCTTTTTCTTTTCTTTCTTTCTCCCTTCTCTGTTTCGTCCCCTGCTATTCTGTTTCTTTCCTTCTTTTTATTCTTTTGTTTCTTATATATATATATATATAATAACAATAATAACTATAATAAAATTTATTTAATAACAAATATTTATTTAACACTTATACCAATCATTTTTATATGCTTGTTTTCCTTTTCTTTTATATATATATATATATATATATATATAATAACTTAATAATATACTTATATAATAAGTAAACATACATGTAATTTACAAATGTATGTATACTAATATTACACATGTCATTATACATACCATACATTTGTCATTCTTTTCTTTATTTATCATATAAATATCTTTTATAAATAATAATTATCTTTTAATAATTAAAACATGTATTACAATTGTATGTATTTTCATTAATACACTTGTATCCAATCATTACCATACATTTGTCTTTATTTAATTTATTTCATAATATAATATCAATTAAATAATAATAAATACATTAATATTTACTTAAATAATAAGTAAATACATACATGTATTATAATTGTATGTACAATATTTATTACACATGTATTTTATTTTTACCATACACTTGTCTTTCTTTTACTTATTTAATTTAGTAAATATCTTTAACTTAAGAATAATAGCTATTAAATAATAATAATAATAATAATAATAATAATAATAATAATAGTTTAATATAAAACCATAATAATAATAACAATTATGACATTTAATATACATAATTCAAGAAAATCTTGATTTTTCTTTCATTTACCGCCTCATTTCATGGGTATGACTTAATTGTCATTTTAATCCTTTTATTTTCTATTACTTTAGAACTAAACTTTCACACTATATTCAATTTAATCCTTTCATCCAATTATCCTTAATTAAGCTAAATTTACTTAATTAAACTTTAATTAACCACTCACTTAACTTTGTAAATATTTTTAATAAATATTTACGAATCCATTTTTCAGAAACGGAGATCCGAAAATGCATTTTTTATATTAACTGTAAAATTTGGGTTATTACAATTCTTCCCCCCTTAATAAATTTCGTCCTCGAAATTTTCGTTAAAAGAGGTGGGGATACAGAGATCTCACTGTTTCTTCCGGTTCTCGTATTGCTTCCTCAATATTATGACTTCACTTCTCAAGCTAGTATCTCAATCGGTTCTTCTTTTTCATACTATAAATCAGTTCAGATTCCAATATCCCTTGTCGAAATAACATGTGAATTATCTGATCTGCATCTTCTAAACGCCAAATCTTGGAAAGAAAACCCCATAAATTTCCTGTAACTTCGAAGGCAAATCTAATCAATATGTCACCGATTTGACTTTTCTATAATTTTACATAGCCCAACAGAATGAGAATTTAATTCCCTTTTTCAACCTGATCTCAAAATTTTCTTCCAATGTAAAACTTTTTTAAAAAATACTTATTGTCAACAGAATACTCAATATTTCGACATTTCAAGTCCACATATGATTTCTTTCGGTCAGAAGCTGCTTTCAATCTATCTTGATCACTTTCACTTTTCTTCGGTTCCTCGAATCAAACAGCTCTGCATATTCTTTTTTTTTTTCACCATATTCAATCAAATCTGTGCAGTTTTTCATTCATAATCATACGATGCTTCATACAATGCTGAAAACTGTTATCACGTACCCAGAACTTCTTAAACTCGTTCTAGAATTAGAATGTAAACCACTCGTTCTAGAATTAGAATGTAAACCATGTATCTCAATCAGAAATAATAAAAACTGACATATCATGAAATCTGACAATTTCAGAAACCTATATTTCAGACAATTATTAAGTAGAAAACTTATTCATACTGAGATAAAATATGCAGATTTTTCCATACCTTCGATGATTATTCAGATATTATCTTTCCTTTTTCGCAGATAAAGATAATTCCAATTCAAACCCGTAAGAATTCTATCCCATTTCCATTCTGATATCATCCTTCGATCGTAATGATCTTTGAATTCTTGATCTGACTTTTGTTTTTAAATAGCAGACAATCATCAAATTCAATCTGAAATTTTCAATCAAAATCATTTGGTCACTATATCCATTTAACCAGTAACTCATTATCACATTTCTGAATTTGCAGACTTACTGTAGAAAAGTCAATTTAACTTTCATCTCAACTAGAATTGAGCCTCATCAGATGATAACAGTTGAATATTCATAGCTCATATCACAAATCAAAACTTTCAATTCTGAATATACATATCTTCATTTGTCTTTCTCGGATGATAATTAATTATTATATCTAGATCTTTTAATGCAAGAACAATAACTACCACTTCCAAATCAGGTATCAAATAATTTTTCCCATGTGATTCTAACCTTTCGTAACATAAACCATTAGTTTACTTTCTTGTAACAAAACACTGCTATCCTTGTAAATTACAAGTTTCTTCACTGGATTTCAAGCTAAACCAGAACTAGTGCTTCAATTAACTGAGCTCTCAACTAATCAAAACCTTGCTGACATTTATCAGATTATTCTAATGCCATATCTTTCTATAGTAATCATATCATCCAAAAATCCCTTTTTCCAAATTTTTGATAATAGCCGACTAGTCTCAGAAAACCTCTGATTTCAGATACATTTTTCAATATTATTTCAGGCACAAGATCTATAGCTAATTTAATTTCTTAAACCAACAGTAGTTCGGTTAACTTTTCTGGAAACATATCAGAATTCTTTCGCACTATTGCCACTGATTTAAACTTTAACTTGAATACCTTAATATCCAACACACAAGCAAAGTAAGTATCATAACCCTTTTCCAGCACATTTCTGTTTTGACATGATCAATATTTCAAT
Organism: Gossypium arboreum; assembly: GCF_025698485.1. Classification (NCBI taxonomy): domain Eukaryota; kingdom Viridiplantae; phylum Streptophyta; class Magnoliopsida; order Malvales; family Malvaceae; genus Gossypium; species Gossypium arboreum. Next base: position 12,330,222 of record NC_069076.1, on the reverse strand, counting down.
AGGTAAATCATCCAATCTTCTCTGATTCAAAATAAAACATTTCATCATCCTAACTTCGCAATATAATATACTTTTTCTTGTAATTTACTACATCATCATGCAAAATTAACCATTCCATTCTCAGAATTACATCAAACAATAATAACATCAAATCGATAAAAAAAATAGTACTTTAGTGTCATTATCAAATAGTTTCCTGCAGATTTTATTAGCCAATAAATACTGATCCGGAAAATTTGATACTTCCACCATAATTCAGTAAACTCAACAGGCAAGTCTTTAGCAAATACTAAATTCATGCAATCATAGGAATAAGTCAAACCAAGATCAATTTAAAATAATCATATCAGTGTCGATAAAAGAAGATAGTACCTGTAATGACATCCAGTAAAGATAAATCTTCTTATATACAATTAACATATGCCCTAGCTGATGTTCATTCTCTAGATTTTTCAGTGAAGTCTTTTGTCACGCTTCGACTATCACTCGTATTTCCGAAGTTACAGAGTAACCTACCTCTGGTAGCTGTGTTACTCAGTCTTGAAATCTGAATAATATCTTTTTTCAACTTTTTTCAGGCAATCATTAAGATAATAATCAAAAGAATTATATTCAGGACATATTCCACTCTTTACTATATATTTTTCGGCATTATGTTTTCATTTAAACCATCTTCAACCCATATATATTTCATAGTTTTTGTCGGAATACATCCTCTGGTATATTTATTCAATCAGACAAATTCCCTTCATACAGAACTACAGTCATATAACTCTGTTTAAGCTTCAAGAATTCTTCACATCTCTAATCAAGAAATATTTGGCTAATATATATATTTCTTTCAGAACTCATTTCAGAAAATTTCCAAATATCCCTTTTATAGTCACAACATAAATCAATATTTCCACCGCCGGTAAGCTGAATCTTTTAACAGAAATATTATGCATTTCTAACATTTATTCGGTGAACAAAACAATTCATTCAAGACCTTGATAATGTTCTTTAACCAAATTTCAGTTCTTTTAAGATCATTTTCAGCTGAAATTCTCAATTGTTCCACCCTATATTTACGGAGTATTAACAATAGATAACTTACCCGTTCAGACAGGCTCTGTACCTTGAAGCACTTTGGGAACTGATTGAGAAACAAGAGGGGTAGATGTCGTAGCGGGTACAGTTTCTTTCTACTCACTGAAAAGCATCAGTTACAGTTCTAAATAATTATGTATCATTTCTTTCTCTATTATTTCATCAGTCAACATTCAATAATTAATTACTTATTAAGTTAATACTCGATATTACCGATTCAGTTTTCATCTAATTCACGAGACTATTCATCTACAGTATACATTTCGTAATCAATACCATCAGTATGTTCATCTAACATTTTCAACTATAAAAAGTACCAAACAAATATATCAGCATCCAATCCCAGCTCAATTTCGACTCAACTATGGCATGTACCTCTAGACTTAATTTTGAGCTCGATTTAGTCCGAGAATCGGCTAAACTTGATAGCTTTGATACCAATAACTGTAACACCCCCTAACCTCAAATCGTCACCGAAACAGGGTTACGAACACTCACCCTAATGGCATCTACTACAGTCAGTACACTGCGACTGTCCAGCAGCAGCAATAGGAGCCCCAACTTTGATCGGCCCATCAACCCTGGCCTTTTTCTTAGGCCTCTGAATGGAACTCGAGGGCTCCGAATCCCTCTTACTTCTACTTTTCTCTCGGTTCTAGTGCTCAGCGTGCTTCACTTCTTCAGTGATATTCGTCTTATCAACCAAAGTAGCGAAGTCTCGCTCCCTCTGTGGAGCTATCAGTACCCTCAGATTATCCCTAAGGCCATTCTTGAATCGAATGCATCTTTCATACTCAGTCGCCATCATACCACGCGCATAGCGGCTTAGTCGTAAAAACTCGACCTCATACTCGACCACTGATCTATCCTCCTGAGTCAGATTCAGGAACTCCCTCCTACGGGCATCCATATAACTAACACCCATATACTTCCCATGGAAGGCAGTCTTGAAGAACTCCTAGGACAGTCGATCGGGCTGAGTGCCCTCCTTAATCATAAGCCACCACTAGTAAGCCTCATCTATCAGTAGTGACACTGCACCTTTTAGTTTCTGCTCTAGGTGCATTTTAAATCGTCCATAATCCTCTCTGTGGCCTCAATACAATACTCAGCCATATTAGGGGCAACTCCAGTAATACCCCTAAAAATCTCGGCTCCACTAGACTGGAGTCATTTTGTAACTGACCCTTGGCTTCCACCTCTAATATTGGGCCCAACAACCCTCTCTAAAAGCCTCAACATAGCTTAGGACAGTGCGCCGTCCCCAGCCACACGATCATGAGACCCAAATCCAGTCTCAGTCATCGGTGAAACAGGCGTCTCACTAGTATCCAGATTAGGCAAGTTACCAAAAGATGAAGACCCAGCTTAGGCCCCTCCACAGCCTCTATCATGGCCTCTACCACGCCCTCTTATACCCCGTCCGCGAGTACCTTTGGTGCTCATTGTCTAATTGCATTTTATCTGCATTAACAGTTTTATGCATCAGTTTACAGCTCCAGTGTTTATTAACAGCTATTTTATGAAAACAATATCAGTAATTTAGAGTTCGTTTTCATACAACGCAGTGTCTATCAATTTAACTACAGTCTTAGTGTACACTATTTTGAGTGTTTTTAGTATATTCCATCTATAGTGAACTTAGTATATACTACCTATAGCAGTTTCAGTCAAAAACATTTAACAGTTATAAAGAACTTACAGAATCAGTACCAGATACTCGATGTACCACACGTTCAGTAAAAACATTCCAGTATTCAAAAATGAGTTAAAATAAGTTTTTTTTTTTAAAACCCAAATCCGAAGCCGAGTTTTGCAACTTGGTTCTGATACCACAAAATGTTACACCCCAAACCTGGCCTAGACGTTATGGTCGAATCTAGCAAAGTCACATGATAGCGTTTGAAACTAAGTTGTTACGATAAAATGATTTCCCATCTGTTACACTTGTGACCCCAAAATGGTTACCCATCGAGTCAATTGTTTTTACTCATTTCGTCACGAAAGCTTTTAAAAGTCGTTTTTGAGTAAATCACGTTATTAGAGAAAACTTTGCCTTTTTGAAATTGAGTTTTTAAACGTCTTAGCAGTTATAAATCCATAAAAATAAATAATAACCCAAATTAAGTAAAAGTCCCAGAAAGTCCACAATTTACATAAAAAATTACCTCGGAATATAATTAAAAATTTAAATACCCAAAGTTGAAAAGATAGTTTAAGAACGTGTGGCCACTGTCAAGTCCTCCGCTGTACCGATCTGTCAAGTCTATGGATTACATATACAGATTAAATAGAAGGGTGAGTTTACGAAAAATCAGTGTGTAATTCCCCGAACAAACAAGCAGACAGTGCAAAATAAACTAAGTTTGGGCCTAAGCCCTTTTTAGTATCAGTGACAGTATCAGTTAGGGCTTTAGCCCATCTCAGTACAAAAGCAGTGATGCATTTGGGCCTTGGCCCATTATAGTATTAGTAGCCAGTACAGTAACAGATTATGCAGTAAACAAGTCCTATCCAGCCCGCCTCTACACACCATCTTAGTCCAACCTTACACTTCATGTGGGGATATAATCAACCCACCCATCCCTACACTCCAAAATAGTACCGAAAGCGGCACTAGACAGTAATTTGCAGTTGAGCTACCAGTATTAGTCTCGAGGCCATCAGTACACTTCCTCTACATATATTATCCCATCCCCATGCAATGCAACATACAGTCGTGACATGCTATCACATAGTGTCATGCATATAATCAGTACAGTATTCTAATCATGCTCAATAAACAGTCATACATATATCATTTAGTTAATTAGAGATCAAAGCATTACTTATCGACCCCACAGTAGGTTCACAGTCGTCTCAGGCGACCCGTGCAACCTTAGCAAACAAACCAGTAAATTGGGCTCACACGCCCATGTGATCTGTCCGTGTGGCCCCACATGCTCGTGTGGCCCACATGGCCCAAATTAGCCTTGGCTGTGTGGATCAAACGGTCTGGCCCAAAATCCTACACACTCGTGTGAACCCACACGCCTGTGTGGCCCACACGGTCTAAATTGATCGAGCCCGTGTCTCGCACACGGCCTACTTGGCCATCACACAACCGTGTCTGGCGCGGCCTGGCCTCATCGACCACATGCCCATGTTCTATCATACTTCCTCCCATACGAGTGACCACATGCCGGTGTTCTATCATATGGCCTACCACACGGGAGACCACACGTCCGTGTGGCGTCGACAGTAAGCTTTTTTTGCTTTTTGTCGAACCTCATTTTCTGCGTTTTGGGTACACACCTGGATCGTTTTGAAGCTAAAGTCACCACGAGCACTCCAGAACCTATTATTGGACACATTTCACTCAGTTGGTTTCTTAATCAATTGAATTAAACCAAACCCGAAACTGGGTGCTTGTCAAACGAGCAACAAAAACTCACCTTCAAAAGAACAGCAACGATTCCCACGAATCTAAGCCTCCAGCAAACAATTTTGAATCCCTGCAAACCCTCATAAACGATAACAACTACTCTTGTCAACGAACAGTTAATAACAGTTAACGAGAGAACAATTTACTTAACTAACACTTACCAAACGATCGTAGTCAAAAGAGGAACAGCATGAAACTGAGTGGGAAAGAATTTGGAAAGAAGAGAGACAAGAAAAATAAGAAATTTGACAGCAAAAGAAAGGTGAAAAAGATAGCGAGGAAGAGGAAGAGGAGAAAATCGGCAGAGACCTTTTTGGAGAAAAAGAAACAGATTTTGGTAATGGGAAAAAATACAATCAAATCCTGATAACTACCCCATTCCTCTAATTTAATCTTAAAAACGCTCCACCTGACCCCCACTCATTCCACTACTCAGAATCCCATTCTACTCAAACACTCGTACGACACAAGCAATAAAATAAATCCCTTATTCACATGGGGATTCAAACTCCGGACCTCCAGGCACTTAACACTCCAGTTAACCACTAGACCAACAGGCCAATTCAGATATATTTTATTAACATTTATTTATAAGCCTACTGACTAGAGATAGGGGCTTATTCATTTAAAAGCAAAAAATTACGAAAGCTAAGGCTTAAACTTGGAACCTCTCAGACACTTTCCAGAACACTCAACCACTGAAGCAGATACAAATTTGTGTCACAAACATACAAAAATAAATATATGGGATTTTGGGGCGTTATAGAGTTATACATTGAAGAGATTGTAAGATTTCATGGTGTGCCTCTATCTATCATTTCGAATCGGGATCTGAGGTTTACCTTCAAATTTAGGGTAAAATGTACGAAGCTCTAGGCACCGGATTGAATTTTAGCACAACATTTCACCCTTAAATTGATGGTCTATAAGAGCGAGTAATCTGAGTGCTTGAAGATATGTTATGATATTGTTAATTGAATTTGAGGGAAGCTAGGAAATATTTTTATTGGTACCTGAATTCACATACAAAAATAGTTACCAATCTAGCATCAAAATGATGTCTTATGAAGCTTTATATGGTCGTAAGTGTCGAATTCCTCTATGTTAGTCAGAGTTGAGTGAAAAAAAGATGTCAGGAACCAATTTGGTGCCAGAGATTGAAGATAAAGTTAGGGCTATTCGAGATTTCTTAAAGGCTGCTTCAAACAGACAAAAATCATATGCCGATTTGAAAAGAAAAGATATTGAGATTAAGATTGGCGACAAAGTCTTTCTGAATGTTTCACATTGGAAAAAAGTTCTGCAGTTCGGCGGAAAAGGGAAGCTCAGTCCGAGGCTTATTAGACAATATGGGATTCTCGAAAGAATTAGACTTGTAGCATATCGATTAGCTCTACCTCCAAAATTGGATAAGATCCACAATGTTTTTCATGTGTTGATGCTGAGAAGGTATAGATCAGATCACTCCCATATCTTAACTCCTTACGAGATCTAGTTGTAGCCTAACTTGTCATATAGTGAAGAACTAGTTAAAGTCTTAACTCAAAATACTAAATAATTAAGAAACAAGCGCGTAGCATTGGTGAAAGTATTGAGGCAGCATTATAGCATAAAAGAGGCTACTTGGGAGCTAGAAGAAGCAATGAGATCTCAATACCCCAATCTTTTCTAAGGTAAACTTTGAGGACAAAATTTCTTAAGAGGGTAGAATTATAACGGTCTAATTTTCACTGGTATTAGAAAATACGATTTTGAAACTCCATTTTTATAAATCGAGTTCATGAATATTAAATAAGAATATTTACGAAGTTAATATGAAAATATATTAAAGATTTATTGTAGCAGTCCAATTTCAGTTAAATCGAAACTTTCGAAACTACAAATCCGAGGCAGAAAGAAAAATTATTTTAATATTATTGCATGGTTTGTATTATGATATGAATGTTATATGAAAATTCTGATAAGAAAATTTTATCGATTATGTGTTTAATTATGAAAAGGACCAAATTGCATAAAATGAAAAAATTGAGTTCTAGTAGCTATAAGTATCAAATAGCTATGGAATTCAAAACTTGAGGTCCTTATATGGTAATTAGACCATTAAAGAAAAGTTAGTAGATATTCTTGATGAATCATCCATCGAAAATTAGAAAAAGGCAAGGACTAAATTGGACAGTGGAAAATTAAAGGATCATAAATAATTAAAAAGAAATATCATCATATTATTGTCATTTTCATCCCCAAAATTTTATGGAAAACCTAGGAGAGAGAAAAGAAACTAATCAAGCTTAATTAGATATGTTTTTTATTCCATTTTTAGTTATTTTTATATTTTGAGATTGGGATAGCTTAATCTATCTATTTAGGGATTAATTTGAAAAGTTATCAAAGTATAAAAAAGTTACCATGGATGAATATGCTGAAAATTTGAAATTTATGGTAGAAAATGAAAGGTTGTTGATAGATAAACAACTTTTGTAAAGAGAATTTTGATGAAATCATGATTTAGGGACTAGTGAAATACATGTGCTGTAAATGTTATATGAAAATTTTGGTTAGGCTTGGAACAAGGGTTAAATTGCATAAATTTCATTTTTCGAGCCTAGGGACGAAATTAGAATTTATGAAAAGTTTAGGGGCAAAATGGTAATTTTACCTAGAGTGCAAATTGAATCTAATTGAATATGATATGTGATAAATTGATGATTAAATTCATTTATATAGATCCGGATAACTCAAATTCGAAGCTAGATCTAGGAAAAGAAAAAGTTTCAAATTAGTAGATTTTAATACACAAACAAGTGTCGAGGTAAGTTGGTGTAACTTATTTATATATGTTAATATGTTTGAATTCAATGTTGTATTTGGGTGAATTATATAAATGTTTAAAGTATGAAATAAATCGCATGCTCGATATTGCTTGATAAATGACAAGTTCCGTTTGAATAATGAAATTTGATGGATATATGTGAATTTTCGTATTGAATATGGCCCTGCATATGTTGCGGACAGAATATAGCTCAGACGAGCAATCCTGTTATAGCCTTCTCGAGCATCCTGTTAAATAATTCTTGCGAGCATCCTGATCGGTAGTGATTTGTATGTGTTACACACTACCACAGCTCTTTGTGAGCATCCGGTTACATGATTTGATCGGTTGTGATCCAATATATAATACGGACACAGATGCAACTCTACATGAGCATCCTGAAATAAAATCTTAAGAGTTTCTTGAAATGGCTCGCTTGAACTCTCTGTTACCTTATCCTATGCTCCATGATATTAACTCTCCGAAGTTACCTGATAAGCTCTATGAGCTCCCTGATTAAAACTCTTATGAGTTTCTTGTTTAGCCCAAATAAGTGTCTTGTTAGATGGCTCATCTGAGTATCCTCATATGTGGCTCAAGAGTGTGCTCCCTGATTAAGTGCCCTAAAGGGTACCATTGATTATAAATTGACGGTTTACAGTTTTGTACACATTATATGTACTACTTGAGTATCCATCGATATTTCAATAACTCAACGGACAAAACTTTTGACATGATAAATTATAAGATTAAAAGAGTTATATCTCAAATACTTCTGAAATACCTGAAAAAGTGTAGCATGATGAGCTCATCCATGTTTATTTGTTGTACAAGTGAATTAAATGATTAACTTGTTTATTTGAGTGTATGTAATTAGGCAAATTGCCAATTTGTTGGATAGCATGTTATTGTATGCTTATTGCAATGAATATTACTGGTAAGTTTAATTCCTGTTATATGAACTTACTAAGCATTAAATGCTTACTAGGTTTTATTTTCTTTGTCTTATAGCGTTCGGAAGCTAGTTAACGTTGGAGAAAGGTCAGAGAATCATCACACTATCCTCCAGCTTGTTTTGGTATAAACAGTAATCTTATTTTGATGTAATGGCTTATATTGGCATGTAAATAGTTTTGCGACTTAGCCATTGGAATGGTTAAAAATGGATTGTTTTGGTATGTTATTATAAGGTTATATATCATGTTTAGCTTATATGTATTTGGTTTGGTTAAATTGTATTAGGGTAAAATATATCATTACAAGAAGGTAAGTTTGATCATATGAATATGTGATACTATTTCATACATGTTAATGATGTTTGCTTGATTTATATGACTTGAATTAGTTGGCAAATATATTCAAATGTTATTGTAGGTTGAAAGTTAAATTTGGTGAAAAATAAGGCTAGGAAATGACCTTATTTTGTCCACACGGGCGTGTGACTTGATCGTGTGTGACACACGGTCTGACACATGGGCATGTGATTTGGCCGTGTCTCCCCTGCATCTTAAAAATTGGGAAAAAGAATGCTCAGAATTGGACACACGGGAAAAGACACGGGCATGTGTCGCAGCCATGTGTGTCACACGGCCTAGAACATAGGCGTGTGTCTTGGCCATGCGAATCCTGCACTTAATTTAGGAATATTAAATTGAACACACGGCCTAGCACACGAGCGTATGGCTGGCTGTGTGATACAAGCCAGAGAGTTACACGGGTAAAGACACGGGTTGGGACACGGCCGTGTGCCTCACATCGAATGCCCACATGGCCTGAGACATGGGCATGTCATCTAGCCATGTGAGCAACACGGCCTACTCCCACGGGCGTGTGACCTCTGTATATGAGAAAAATTTTGAAATTTATCAAAAAATTCTCTGAGTTTTCGGTTTAGTCCCGAATTGATTTTAATTTGTATATTGGGTTTCGATGGCACATACAAGGGACAATATAATTGATTTTGGATATGAATAGAAAATATTTAATTATAATTAATCTGTAAATTCTAGTAATGCTCTATAACCCTATTCCGATGACGGATACGGGTTAGGGGTGTTACATTGATCTAATAATTTTGTTGAATCAATAGTTAATTAAGGCTCAGGGACTAAATTGTAAAGTTCAATCACTATAGAGTTGTAATTGACCAAAGACTTGAGGACCTAAATAACAATTAGCCAAAGGTCCAAAATGGTTATTAAACCATTTATAAGTGAATCTTAGTGGATGATGATGTGAGAAACCGTTAGTATTATTAACATTAGGATTAGTGGGATTGAACTAGATTAAATTTACTTAAACCAAATGAATTAAATTTTAATAAAGTATATAAGTTAAATAAGTGGAGAGAATAGTGTCATCTTCTCCATTTCATGTGTGAGTCGTCCAAAGTGAAAGAAAGAGAAAAGAGAAAAGCTTCTAAACTATTGAAACATTCGGCCATTAATTGGAAGGTAAATTCAAGTCATTTTCTTGTAATTTTTATAGATTTGAGGTCATGAAAGCTTGTTTTAGGTAGCCCATGTACCAATTTGTAAAACTGTTGAAGTTTTAGAAAGTTGTCATTGTTTATTTCTTGAATAATTAGGCTGATAGATTTTAAGCTTATAATATGAGCGACAAGATTGTAAAGTTAATTTAACTTATTGTTAACCATGTTACATTAGGGGCCAAATTAAATAAATGTAAAATTTCTCATGAAATTATGTTAGAAATAGAAATTATACGGTCCCTAATAAAGATATATAAAATTGGATTTTAATCTTGACACATTTAAAAATCAAAATCAATATCCGATAAGAGTAATATCTCTTCTAAAATATACAAACATATAACTAGATTTAACAATTCAAAGATACCAAATATCCATATAAAATATAACTCAATTTATCAAATTTTATATTGAATTTAACATCTTAATTTATCATAGCTTCATGAATTGGAGTAACAAATATATCACTATGTACTAAGAATTTCATATGAAACACTAACAGAAAACTTTTAATCAAATTCACAAATCTAAATTAGCCCATTGTTTTTTAAGCACTTTTGTCATATCATTAATGCTCAATCATTTAATTCAACACATCTAACTCAACTTATCAATTTTATCAATTTTGTAATATAGGCAAGCTTGTAATTTTGAATGCATGACATTGATGCATATTCTTGAGGATTATACGCAAGCTTTGGGTCAAGCTATAAATTTTCAAAAATCTGGTATTATGTTTAATGCTAAAATGAAGCTTCAGGATAGATTATTAGTGCACAATTTGTTGTCTTTACCCCTTTTAATCATAGGCGTTATTTGAGCCTTCCCTATTTTATTGGAAGGAATGAAAAACAGGTATTTTCATTGCTGCGAGAGGTTGGAAATTTTGATTTAGAAAATGGTTTTTAGTCATAGCGGAAATTGAAAAAAAAAATGAAAATCGAGCTGGTTTGTAATATTTATAGAAATAAATTTTTTCGAAAAACTACCTATGCTTTGAGCGAGACAGATTTGACTCGTTCCTAGTTTTCAACCGTGCGACCTTCTCCATTATCCTTGTACCTCGAATTGCATTGAGTGTAGGCTCAAGCAACATGAACCAAACACAGAGCAAAAAATGATTTAATTACTTTTAGTAGAAAAATAATTCTATCAATAGAAACCCATAGGAAATGTAATTCCCAAAAAATATAATTTATTCTAAGAAAATAAATTTTCACTATTTTCTTGTAGAATAACAATATATACTTATACTAATAGCAACAAACTTATATTAATACTTATTTAAAAGAAAAAAGAAACTCCTCTAGTTTGACTAGGAGAGGGATCGGCGACACACCCTAGTAAAAATTACTATGACTGCCACCTCTCTTTCTTATGATGAGGGATATGAGCCTCTCTTGTATTGAATACAATTATATGTGCTTCCTAAAATTTTCACCCACCACTTCATAATTTAATCCAACCTAATATGTATTTCTAATTCCCAAAATAAATATTATTATTCAATTAATTTAATTAATAAAATTAACTAAATTAATTTCTCAATTAAATAATTTTCACAACCCAATTCAAATTTCGTTAAAGTCATGACAAATTTCTTTGTAAAAAATATACGAGAAAATATATTTAATTTCCATATTGAACAGATTCATAATGACTAATTAATTTAATTCCACTTTCTAACTTCAATTAATTAATTAAATAATACTTCGAAAACCTTGAATAATTCTCAAGTCATTTCTATACTTAATGAGAAATTCATTTGTTAATGTGAATTGTTTTTATAACTTCATCGTTTCCATTCATTTCTTTTCATTTGGTTCTATATGCAATTAATTTTTAGTTTCAACGAGCTAGTAGAGAAACCAATTGAACTTACATAATTAGGATTCAAATAATTTATAATTAAGTTTCAACTTTTCGCCTATTAATTATAAACTTATTTAGTCACGAAATCATTCCACTATAGTATCATGACTGAGCTCTCCCTAATTACATATCATTACGAAAGCTACTTAACCAATGCTCGTCCAATGACCTTTTCATAAGTGTGTAACCTTTAAAGGATATTTTTAATCTCTTTGGGATAAATCTGTTCTCCCAATATGATCCCATTTTATCTCATGGTAACCATTACATCTTCCTTCATGAAAACTCAATTACTATCAAATAGTAATTAAGTTATTTATCACAAAGAGAAATGACACTAGCCATATTTATTTTTCATCTATCATGTAATGCAGATGAAAGGATATCATTTACCCTTTAGTCGGACTATGAATTCCACTATGTGAATGATGCTACATACTGCAGAAGTCGTATACATAACGCACCAGCTTTCAGTTCCTTATCTATTTGAACTTAGGTTGTTACTTAGATCAAAATATACAAGTCACGCATACACAGTCCATCATCCACTCAAGATTTAGGTATGTCACACTATGAATTTCACAAGTGAATATATCCATAAATGGATATGAGATTTATTCTACTTAAGTCTTGTTTGATTAACTGTCAATCTAGTCAATCACTTCTATGTCACTATCTTCTAAGAGTCAACTACTCTGATGCTCAAGACAATGTATCTCCCTAATTGGACTTGATAGACAACATATTAGTTTTTTATGGGCTTGCTCATTTCCTATTAGATTAAGAATGTGTTTAGATTATTTACTAATATAAGTTGTCTTTACGTATGACGATCCAATCAAGCAATACCGCTTAGTATTAGTTAAATGTTTGATGCTTAGTGAGCCATTATTTGCTTCTATTTTACTTTTCATGCCAAAACTGTTGAGGACATTATACAAAGAGTATTAATGTGATTAATGGATATTTTATTAAACTAATTTATTCGAAAAATACAAATATACTTAGACGAAAATACTACACTAAGGGAACTAGATCCAACAGTTTCCCACTTGCCTTAATGAACTAGATGATTCATATTTCACATTATCATACCCTCTATATGTTTCCTTATACTCCTAGCCATCATATTTTTGGTAAAACAAATCCATAGGGTTGTCCGCAGATGCAATTTTGATTACATCCACTATTTCACCAATTATCACCGTCTCCCTTATGATACTTTATATCAATGTACTTTGTCCTCATGTGACTCCTTTGGTGTTTAGTTTTTTATGCATTGTTACAATGTCATAGATTTTTATCTATCACATATTCAGCCTCCATAGTAAAGTTAGTAATTAAACCCTACTTAACACTTTTTCACACTATGGATCCGCCACCTATGACAAAAACACAGCTCAGTATTTATCACCTCAAATTCTAACATGTTTGGAAGTTAGAATCGGTATAGCTTATAGGAGTAAGATCTCCTCTGAAATACACAAGCATATAATCCCTAGTTCTCTATAAATACTTGAGTATATGCTTAATTGTTTGTCAGTGTCTTGGACCGAGATTCGACTGATATTAACTAATCAACCCTATTATAAAACAGATATCTAGACGTGTGTATTGATTTTTCGTAATTTGATATGTCAAATTAGGCTTCCTGTTATACTTAAAGAGCTTGTTTTCAGGCAATTTTTTATTTTTTAGTAGTTTTAGTAGTTTTTAGGTTTTTAATTGAGTAAGTGTAAATGCCTCGTTGTACTCATTTTTTAGAAACAAATTGGTTGAATGTTCCATTGGGGGTCCTAACATTCGATTGTGTGTTGTAGGTAATTGACAGAGGCCCAAAATCATGCAAAAACATCACCAAAGGAAGGGGTGCCATGACATTGAAGCATTAAAATCCCGATATCTCTAACAATCTCAGGATCAAGGCAACCTACAGTGGTATTGTGATATCCTCCTTGGGTATCGCGATATCCATGTGAAAATGAACACCTCATTTTAAGATTGACAATGATATCGCGATATACAACCCTAGGTATCGCGATATCACTTTCATGAGAGGGACAAAAAATGACGCCAGGGGTATTGTTCGTCCAACCGAAGCACCAATCAAAGGAGGCCCATTCAAGGGCATTTTGCTTAATAAATTGGGTTAGAAATTGTTGCTAAATCAACAAAAATTGGCTGAGGAGAGAGGAAGCCACATTAGTTTTAATTTTTTTTCTTTAGTTTCTTTAGTTTTCTCCTCGGGTTTTTTTCTCCATTTTCTAGGGTTTCTTTTTTTTTCATCTTTATCCTTAGTTTAAAGTTTATTTTTCCTACACTTTATTCTTGTTCTTGTTTTTCTTCTTGTTAGTTAAGTTAATTATTACTGTAGTTAGGGTTTATGTGCACTTTTAGTTCATTTCTTTGCTTATTGTGACATTTCAACTTTTAGCTTAATATATTTAAATTTCTTTTAGTTTAATCTACTAGAAACTTTGCCTTTTATGTTTTTTAGGCTTCATTTTACCATTGAATGATCATTTTTACTTTTGTTTCAAGCTTTATAACTTAAAAATCCAACCTTTCATCTTTTTCATAACTTTTATTGTCATGGTTGTTATGCTTCTTTCTTTTATGTTTGTTAGCTTGGTTTTTAACAGAAGTAACTAAACTTCTAAGGAGATTGGTTGATGGAGATGTGGGTAAGCTAATTTTTGGTTAAGGGACTAAAGTGCAGCAAATTGAACTAAATTGAATGAATATAAAACTTAAGATTGATTCCCCTAAGGGAAGATTTAGGCAAGTGAGATTGAGAGGTAATCTTGTCGACCACCAATTCTTTAGTCCCGGGTTAGCTGGCGAGATCAAGAGATAAACCAAACTAATTTGTCTAATTTGGTAAAATTGAGACTGAGAGGTAAAACGGAACCACTTTAAAAGTTTAAGCAGTTTAAAACCTTAATTAAATTATTAGTGAACCACATCAAAGTCAACCAACCACCGTTTATTAATTATTTTTAAATTTCATAATTTTGCATTCTTTATGATTTAGTCCTTCAGGTAGTTAATGGATAATTAGATTAATCACTTTTCATTTTATGATTTGTCGTAATATAGATTTTAGCAATTAGTTCTTTAGACTCCATCTTTTGCATACTCGTAGCTAGGAATTGCTCAATCGCCTCTTCCCTTGGGTTCGACCCCTTGGAATACTTTGTGTTCCATCGGAACTATAAATATTACAACTAACACTATAGGCTTGTAGTTAAATCCTCTCTTTAAAATAGTTTTTTTTATAAAATCGGTTGTTTTTACACGCACTCACGATAGTGGTCATGTATAACATAACATACATGAGACTTTCTACTACCAAAGCATAAAGAACCTTTCTCATGTACTTTCTTTTATCCACTATCTTAAGACAATCTTCTAAAGAAAGATAAAAGCCTGATACAGAGACCTAAGTTCCCTTCTTTGAGTCGGTCATTACATAACTTTCCAATATCTTGTTTATGTATGAAGCTTGTGATAATACTATCACTTTATTCTCTCGATCGCTTAGGATTTGAATGCCTAGAACAAAGTTAGTTTCTTCCAAGTCCTTCATACTAAATTGTTGAGTTAAGCATATTTTAGCTGACGAGAATTTCTCTACATAATTTCCAGTGAGTAGAATGTCTTCAACATATAGAACAAGAAAGACCATTTTTCCATCCCCAATACATTTACAAACACAAGGTTCATCAACATTTTGCTTAAATCCAAAAGTTTTGATCGCTTAATCAAATCTTTGGTTCCATAAGCGGGATGTTTGCTTAAGTCCATATATGGATCTAAGCAGTTTACAAACTTTATGCTCGTTTCTTTTAGTTATATATCTTGTGCGTTGCATCATATAGATGCTTTCTTCAATATATTCATTCAAGAATGTTATCTTGATATTCATTTGCTAGATCTCATAATAGAAAATCGCTATAATGGATAACAATATGCGGATTGACTTGAGCTTGGTGGTTTGCAACAGAATATGCAAGTATACATAGTCATTATCAAGTAATAAGTAAGTAAAAATAGTATTGTTTCCATAGGGACTGTGTGTAAATCAATAATTGTAAAATTAATAGTTACAAATTGGTTAAAAAAGCACAATATTTTTGAAGTGATGGATGTTAGAATTAAATTAATGGAAATGAATTAACCTAAATGAAATGCAATGAAATAAGATGGTTTAGTAGCAAATCACAGGTGTAACAACACTAACATAAATAAGCTAAAACAATTCCAACATTTTACTCAATTGATTCTTTATCATGTTTAACAATATTTTGAAAAAATTCCATGGCAACTTTATCATTCATTAACTTGGAATCTAATATAAGTTCTTTCGAAATCTTATACTAAGAAAAACATGTATATTTCTATGTCCATATTTCACTAAGGATTCCTTAGAATTTATGTGAAATAATAGGGACGAGTTAGGTTTGAAACAATTTAATCACGTAAACCTAAAGTTATGCAAGGTAATAGTACTCTCTTGAGTTATTACGAACCTTTAATTTATTCTGGGTCGAATATAAATTAAGCATGCACCTTCCAATTATTGTGTCCATTAGTCACCATCTGATTAGGATTGAGCAGCTAATTCTAATGCATCCAAATATATTTTAATGCATGAATAACATAATTATTTTAATTGGAAGCATGGACGATTGAGACACATAACAACATAAACATGAATTGAATGAATTTAATCAAATCATTCCAATTATTCTAGTTGAAAAAATTAAGTCGTCATTGTTAATGGAAAAACATATAAATAATTTGTAATCATGTTTGAACAACTAAGAACAATTGAAAAGATAAAGTAAGAAGAAACTTTTTGATGAGTTTGGTGATTCCCAGAAGACTGATCGTGGTGGCTTCCTCTAATTCTTGTGATTGCTCCTTCATAAATTACTCTTCCAGGTAACTGGAAAAGAGAGGTTTTTCTCAAGGAAATGCTTGCTAAAGAAAGGGAAAAATGGAAAGCTTAAGTGTGGAAGAGAGTAGAGAAAGATGAGAGAAATATTGTGAATTAAGGGATGAAGGATGGTGGGTGTTATTTATACTTGAAGAGGAGCTTGAAAATTTTCTAAAAATAGCATGCACACATCCCTTGGATTTCTCCCTTGCTTGGCTGGCCATAAATTATGGGATGAGGGTTGAGTGGTTGCTTGATTTCATGCATGAATCATGCAAGGGGTTGGAAGGTATTCAAGGTATTAGTTGGGGGCTGATTCATGATTTATTTACACATGTAAGGATCTTCAATTAAATTATTCCAATACTAATTTGGACCTCTCTTCATGCCTTAGCTGAATTGGGCTCTTCTCCCCCTTATTGGATGGTTTTGGCAACCTAACTAGTTAGCAAACTAACCCTTCTCAGCAAACAACTTTCAACTGGATTTAATCAACTTTTTTTGGTTCAAATCTATTGTCTTGCCATCCATATGAAGTGAATATTAGCTCATGTCCATGTGTATGTTTTTATTAGCTCTCACATTTATCAATTTAATGGTCCAACTGTAGTAAATTGAGCAAACAAAAATTAACATGTAGCATAATAAAATGAAATTATGTAAAATTAACAACTAATTATGTAAAATTACAAATTTTACAAAAATTATGTCTAATTTCTTAATATGAACTAAAATAACACAATTAGTTGTCCACAAGCTCAGAATTTGCATAAATCCTAAGTGAAAAGGTGCTAAATAAACCTATAAATTTAGACTTATTACTTGGTTACCATAAAGAAGGTTTCTTCATAATCGATACCTTCTTTCTAAGTATATCCTTTTGCTACAAGTTTAGCCTTAGAAGTTTTCATTTTTTCATCTGCATTACTTTTCTTCTTACATATGCATTTACACCCCATGGGTTTTCTCCCTTTCAGCCACATTGAGTTTGATTTCATAGAATCCATCTTGGCTTTCATAGCTATTTCCCATAGCTTGAAATTAACACTTTGCATCACTTCATCAAATTTTAGTGGGTCATCATCTTTTTGTTCGGTAGACTCAATGTTTAAAATACTTCCGTTAGGTTGGAAGAACTCAAGCCTACATAAGACTCTCCTACTACGACGAAGCTCCCAATGTTGTTGTTCATTTGCAAGTCTACTATTAGGTATTGGATTCAGAACCATTTCTATAGGGTTTTGTGTATTTCCCAACAATTTTTAGAGTACTTATTTGCTTCAAGGTTTAAATTCATTCGTGTAGCTTTCCTTAAAGAAGTTAGCATGAGTTGATACTATAATTATCTGCTATTTTGGGTTATAAAACAAACCACCCTTAGTTCCTTTAAGATACCCCTACAAACATGCACAATTATGTCTGTGAATCCAGCTTCCTCACATCTTTGTCTAATACATGGGCCAAGCATCCCCAAATCCCTAAAATTCTTTAGGCTTGGCTTCCTACCATGCCGCAACTTGTATGGAGTTTTAAGTGTGGCCTTAGTTGGTATGTCATTCAGAATATAGCAAGTCTTTGTAAAACATATCCCTAAAAAGAAATTAGCAACTATTAATAACTTAACATTGATCGAAACATGCCTAACAAGTTCAATTCCTTCTCTCTGCCATGTCATTCTATTGTGGTCTGTCTAGCACGGTTAACTGGGATAATATCCCATTCTCTACGAGATAACATAAGAACCTATCCGATAAGTATTCTACACTTTGATCAGACTGAAGTTTCTTTATGGGTAAACTTAGTTGTTTATACACTTCCGTACAGAAGTATTTGAATTTATCAAAGGTTTTGCTTTTGCAATGCATTAGTTATACATACTCATATCTATAATAATCATCTAAAAAGGTAAACTAATAATCATAACCACCTCGTGCACTAACATTCATTGGGTCACATACATCAATATGCACAAGTTCTAAGAGTTTAACAACCCTCATTTCTTTTGCATTAAAAGATCTCTTAGTCATCTTACCTTCAAGTAAGATTCAGATTGTGGAAGATCAACTTCTTTAACCAAACTTACAGTGTCATCTTTCACAAGTCTAGTGATTATTTATTGGTTAATTTGATCAAGTCTCAAATGCCAAAGGTATGCCTCATTTGAGTGAGAAGTTTAAGTCTTTTATTCGTTAATTCAGTTTCAGGCATTGTGAACATATTTGGTTTCATAAAATAAAAATTATTTAACATCCATTCATTACAAATAAGAGTACAATTTCTATAAATTGCAACACATACATGGTTAGTGGCTTATGAATGGATGACCTAGTGGTCTATTGAATCCCTCGTTAAGAAATATTTTTGTATTAAGCAAATATTTGATTTTTTTTTTTGCAACAAACAATATGCATTAAGATGATGCATGCATTTTACATTAAACCTTAAAAATATTTGTAAGTTGTTGCATCGATAATTCCTACACCTATTAAATTAAGTCATATTGGGGCAATATTAATCAACTAGTAAAAACATGAACTTCCATCCAATTAATACGTGAACCTAATTCTTTATGTATTCATACATACTAATAATCGCTTCACATTTAGTCTTCATTCTAACTTAAGTAGAAATTCGTGGGAAGTTACTTAACTAGAATAATATTGTGTGTATAACTATCAACTCAACATCTATCATAACATGTAACATGAATGAGTCATCTTGGGATAATCTTACCGAGTAACATGTATTGACTAGATGTCCTCTTTAAAAAGAAAACTTTCTTTGGTGAATTCCACATGATAACACCTACCTTAGGGCCGAAAAATTATCATATGCTATCACAAGATTGTTATCTCTTTTTAGGAAATCTCCTTAGCAAAATCTACATGAAAACACCTACCTTAGGGCTGGTAAATTGTCATGCCATCACAATAGACCATTGATGGAGGTCGTCAGTCTTGTTTAGGGACCTTCTCCCACTCAATTTTTTAGAAAACATACAAGTTTTTTGTATCCGTTTGTTGGGTCAGATTCCCTAAGTGTAGTATATTCGTTTTGTATACTTGTATTTTTTTCAAACAGATTGGTTTTAAAAAAATATTCATCAATTACATTAATACCCTTATATATTGTCCTCAATAGTTTTTACATACAAAGTAAATATTAGCTCATTGATTATCTAGCATTTAACTAATACTAAACAATATTACACGATCAAATCGTAAGACAAAATAAAACAACTTATGCTAGTAGATAAATCTAAATATGCCCTTATTCTAATCAGAAATGAGCAAGTTGATTATGTCGTCTATCAAGTCCAATTGGGGAGATGTTTTCTCTTAAGCATCGGAGCAGATAACTCTCAGGATATAGAGACATAGATGTAACTAACTGGACTAACAGTACATCGAAAATGAGCAAACTGTTTACGGATTTATTCACTTATGACTTTCATAGTGTGGCATACCTAAATCTTGAGTGGATGATGGACTATGTATGCGTGACTCATATACTTTGATGTAAGTAAAAGCTTGAGTTCAAATAAATAAGGAACCAAAAGTTGACGCATTGGGTATACAACTTCTGCAGTATGTAGCATCATTCACGATAGTGAAATTCATGGCCCAAGAAATGGGTAAATGATTCCTCTCATTGGCATTACATGATAGATGAAAAGTAAATGTAGTCGTGGGTCATTTATCTTTGTGATAGACTTAATTACTATTTGATAATAATTGACTTTTCATGAAGGAAGATGTAATGGTTACCATGAGATAAAATAGAATTATATTGGGAGAATGAATTTATCCAAAAGAGATTAAAAATATCCTATAAGAGTAAAACACTTATGAAAAGGTCATTGGACAAGCACTGATCGAGTAGCTTTTGTAATGATATGTAATAAGGGAGAACTCAGTCATGATACTATAGTAGAATGATTTTGTGACTAAATGAGTTCATAATTAATAGGCAAAAAGCTAGAACTTAATTATAAATCATTTGAGCCCTAATTATATATGTTCAACTAGTCCCTCCGAATTGAAATCAAAAGTGAATTGAATGATGAATCAAATGAACAAAAGTGGATGGAAATGATGAAGTTATAGAAATGGGTTACATTCGATAATGAATTTGATTTCTTACTATGGAAATGACTAGAGAATTAATTTAAGTTTTTCGAATTATTATTTAATCAAATAATTGAAGTTTAAAAATATATTTAAATTAATTGGTTATTGTGAATCCGTTGAATGTAGGAAATTAAATATATTTTCTCATAGATTCTTTTATAGTAATGTCGACATAACTTTAACGAAATTAGAATTAGATTGAGAAAATTAGTTAATTCGAAAATTAATTTATCTAATTAAATTAATTTAATAAATCATATTTATTTTGGGAAAAAAATAATGTATTAGGTTGGATTAAATTATAAAATGTTGAGTTAAAAGTTTAGGAAGCACATATAATCGGACACAATATAGGAAAAGCCCCCAAATCCTTCATAACACATATGTGGTATGACAACCCTAGTATATTTAATTAGGATGTACTGCCCCCCTCTCTTAGTTAAACTAGGAGACTAGTCTTTCTATCAGATAAGTAGTATTTGTGTTCTACTAATTCAACCAAGATTTTCCTTTCTCTCCCTATAAATATATGACACTTGTAAGGCTAAAAATACACAATTTTGAGATATTGTTAATTTGCCCGAAAATAGTGAGAATTTATTTTCTAAATTCTATTTTTAAGGAACAACAATGCTACCGATTTCTATTGAAAGAGAAGTACTTTCCTACTAAAAGTAAGAAATTGTTTCTAGTTCTATGTTTCATTTGTGATTGTTTGAGCCCACACTTGGAGTGATGTGTGGTTCGAGAATAACAGAGAAGGTCATTCGCTCGAAAGCCGTGAATGTCTAGGATTCATCTCACTCAAAGCATAGGTACTTTTTGAGAAAATTTTATTGCTATAAATAAATAACACTTGCAGGGCTAAAAATACACAATTTTGAAATATTCCTATTTTGCCCAAAAATAGTAAGAATTTATTTTCTAAGTATAAATTCTATTTTTAAGGAACAACAATGTTGCTAATTTCCATTGAAAGAAAAGTAATTTCCTGATGAAAGTAAGAAATTGTTTCTGGTTCTATATTTGATTTGTGATTGTTCGAGCCCCTACTCGAAGTGATTTGTTGTTCGAGTGTAACGCCCCAATTTTCGGGAATTCTGTGAATGTTGGCATAGGTTTAATTATGTTAGTGGGCCTCTAGAAGGCCCAAGCTTAAGATAGAACCCGGCAATTTTAGTTAATTTTTGTTCCATAAGAAAAAGGGGGGTGAAATTATGAAATAGAACCTATGTGAAAATGTTTGAAAATGCTATAGGCTAAATTGAAGTGGCCAAATAAATAGGAGTGCAAAATAGGAGGATTTGCATGACAAACCTCCCATTTTACATGAAGTAGCCAGCCATCATGTTGTTGTAGACAAAATGTGCACTTGATATCCATAATTTATGGTACAAATTGATACAAATTGATAATGGGTTAGGTAAATGTTCCATGATAATGGGTTAGGTAAATGTTTCATGATAATGGGTTAGGTAAATGTTCCATGATGGGAATTTCATATCTTTTGTATTAAAGAATTAAATGGATGAAATATGAAATTTTATTAAAAGAAAAAGGGGTGAAAAGAACGAAGTTTTGTCCATCTTTGTTCATCATAGCTGAAAGTTAGAGAAGAGAAAGGAGAGGAGAAAGCTCTTGAGTATTCGGTCACTAGGAGGAGGAAAATTGAAGGTAAGTTCTTGGTACCTTACTTCTATTTTGAGGTTCATGAGTTCTTCTTGATTCTACCTTAACTCTTGAAGCATATTTTGATTTTTAGTTGTGTTGTGAGCATTTAGTCATGAATTAAAATGAAGGAAATGGTTGTTGTTTCATGTTCTTTTGATGAAAAATGGAAGATAGGTGAAGTTGAGCCAAACAAATGAGCATGCATGTGCCTTAGATGCTAAGGGGAAAATCGGCTAACGCGTTGTGCTTTAAAATGATGAAATGGAGATTATACTTAAGTAAAATCATAGATATGTGATGATTGATTGGTGATATACATGTTTAAATAACAAGCATGCAAGTTAGGTGTGAAAGAGTGATTTGGTAATAAATCTGCTTGGGACAGCAGCAGTAACGTGACTTTGGAAAATCGCCATAAATTTTGGGAGATGAGTTAGAAGCTGCGTAAATTATGTAATTAAAGCTTAATGAGTCTAGTTTCAAATGGAATAAACGAAAACATATTTTGAATTCTGTACAATGAGAAATTTTATTCGTAATGAAGAGTGGTCAGATTAGTCAAACAGTGAAACATGGGAAACTTTGAGAAAAATCTGGTATTGATTGGCTAAACCAAAAATTCTGAAAATTTTATGGATAGAATATATATGAGTCTATTTTCAAGGAAAATTAATGGAACTTGATTTGGAGTTTCGTAGCTCCAGTTATAAATGATTTAGTGACTGTTGCTCAGGAAGACAGCTTGCAGTGAAATTATGATTATGTGGTAAACATTGACAAAAAATTGTTAATGAGTTGCTTATTGTTTTCTTATAAGCTTACTACGACCTGTAGGTGTGGTTGGCCGAATATTGTAAGGGATTAATACGTAGTTTGTATTTGAATAGTTAGATTAACGTGTTAGTAATCCAATTGTAGGCGGTTCGTGTGTGGATCTCGTCGAGATATCGTCGTAAGCAAGTGTGTAACTAACACCCTCTTTCTTAGTCTAGATCGGCAAAAGCCGAAATGTCGAAAACCGGTATTTTGTAGATTTGCAAGTGTGCAAATGCTCGTGAGGTAAATCGATTAATGTTTTTGGTAAGCTGCAATGTTTGGACTGCAAAGTGCATGATTTCTGTGCCCTCGATATTTTTGGGCTTAATGGGCCAAAATTGGAATGATGGGCCAACGGGCCCAATTCGGTAAGAACCCTCAGTAGTGATTCTGTTAGTACGTGAAAGGTAAGAATATGCATGAAAAACCCTAAAATAGATAAATTACTGAAATACCTTTAAAAGTGGAAAATTTACGCTTTTACCCCTAGGAGATAAATTACCAAATACCCCTAGGTTAAATTGACCTAAATGCATGTTTGATTGTTGTTATTTATTGCATGCCATGTTGTTATTATCGATGCATGGGATTGGGATATTGACGGAGGAAGTCTTGAAAGTGGCTTGTCCACGTCTCGGAGGCTTTGTCTCAATTTATGTTAAGCGAGCAGCAAAGAAGGCAAGAATGTGGAGTGTTAAATTTGGGTGGGTTGAGCTATTCCCCACATGGAGTGTATGGCTGGTACGGGTGGAGTGTAGTGGTTGGTGGGTTGAGTAGTCTCCCAAATAGGCTTGCATATGTTTATTGATGTTGCATGTATTTTGAAATGGGCCTATGGGTCATCTTGTTATCTGAATAAGGGCTAAGGCCCGCTTTATTGTAATCTGAAAGGGCTCTAGCCAGTACCACTATTACACGAATGGGCTTAGGCCCAATAGGCTTGAGCTGACTTGGGCTTTGAATGGGTTTTCCTTACACTGAGTTTCCCAAACTCACCCTTTTATTTTCATCCACGCAGAAATCCCCAACCATAGTGGGCTTGGAGTCGTGAGGGAATTTGAGTGACCACCGTTCGAAAGTTTGATTTTCTTCCGTGAATGAACATCCTTTTATTTACGTTTGAAGTTTTGGGTTTTTAAATATAATAAGGCCGCTTAATTATTTTTGATGGTTTTAATATGTATTACTAAGATAGGTATTGCTTATTTTAACTGTTGAAATTGGATAGCTTTAGGGCGCGTTTTCAAAAACAACAATTGATTTCAAAATAACATGACAACAAGCAAAGCTTCCGCAATGAAAGTATTTTCCAAAATTAATCACTTTTCCTAAAAATGACTTAATCAAATTGATTTCCTAGAAATATCCATGACGTTAAGGTGTGGCAATGGTGGTATGCATGTCTAGGATTGGATCCGAAGGGAGCTTGGTACTTAAGCAGTCCGATGGACTCGCCACCTCTTTTCTGGTTTCCTACCTGGTGCACAGCTTCTATTCACTTTAACCTATAATGAAATTATCTTTTAAAACACTAAGTAAGTTTTTTTTTCTGGATCAACAATATAAAATGTTTTGAACGCTTCGATGTGGCATGTCGGATCTGGCCATAACGTCTGGGTCGGGTTTGGGGTGTTACATCGAGAATAGTAGAGAAGGTTGTTCGATCGAAAGCCGAGAATATTTAGGATTTGCCTTGCACAAAGCATAGGTACTTTTTGAGAAAAGTTTATTATTATAAATATCACAAACTGGCTTAGTTTTCAAAATTTTTAATTTTTCATCGTGACAGAAAACTGCTTTTAAACCATTTTTTCAACATCAGTTTCAATCATGAATGATTAAAATGTCATGAAAATTACATGTGGCATTCTTTTTTCCTAACTTGTATGACATGCTTATCATACATATGCATGAACATACATTCCAGTCGATTTAAAAATTATAATGCTATAACATAAATACAAAAAAAAAAAAATTAACTCTAACAAGTCAAAGTTTCCATGATTCTATCCTAGAAAAATAGATAATAATAAAAATTTGCATTTATTATTCCAAAGCATTCTTTGGGTCTTCTGGGTGAAAGTCAAATATCTTGGTTTTAGGTTTCTAAAAACCCAAAAGACTTGAAAAATCACTAAAGGGATCTACTGAAGTGAGTCTTAAGACCCAATTTCAAACCTGTGAATGTGATGGGCTTACACTACCTCAAGGCCCAATAACAATGTCAAAGGCCAAGCAAATCAAACCAATATTCAATCAAAGACAAGATTCGAGGACGAATCTTTTCGAGGAAAGAGGGAATGATACATGAACAAATGGGGTCAAATTTATTAAATTCTATTCACCAAAGCTGCCAATTTTTAAGTTTGGAAAATCAGCAGATTTGCGGTGACTTTTTGGATGGGATCTAGGCATTTATAGATTAAGATGTCTACATAGTTTTCGAAGATCTATCTCTTAGATTCAAAACACACTTTGAATCACCCGATTTTGAGTTCGTGAACTCAAGTTATGATCGTTTTAGTGAAGTCTGTGCGAGCAGAATTTCTGGACTGGATTATGACGGGAATTACGAGTTTCAGGCTTTTAATTCAAGTTTAAATCATATTGGATTCAAGTTCTAAGCTTAATTTTTATTATATATGAGCCCAATATTTTATTTATCAGCTCTTATTATTTTATTATTATTTTATTCCAAAATTTTTATAATTATGAAGTATTTTAAGTTATTTAGGAGTTTTATGTCAACAAGAAAGTTTAGTGTAAAACTACTTATTGTTTAGGTTAATTAGAGTTCTAGTATACTTAATAGTTTTATATAGATTTATTTAGCTAGCCTATATAAAGGCCATTACATTTCACACAGAAGACAATCAATTATTACTCAACTTTTCTTTTAAATTAATAAATTTTCTTTGAATTTTTCTTTTCAAAATTTTCCCTCGAGTTTTCTTTTAGAAGAGTTTTTAACAATCTTTTAAAAGAGCTTTTAGCAGTCATTCAGATTGTGAGGATCATCTTTAAACTTTTTCTTGCCAAGTTTTCTTTCTTGGAGGGGAAATTAGAGCCGCTTAAAGGGGGTTGTGGATTCTTGTTGTTTCTAAGGCTTCTTAGGACTTCTACACACCACGTTCTATCTATTCCTTCTATTTGCTTTATTCTATTTTGCTCCTATTTAATTATTCAAATATTTGATTTATTCAATTGTTTTTTATCTTAAGTCTTCTTTAACTTTTTATCTAACTTGGATTCGTTTGTGTTTCAGGTTGTGTCAAAATCTAAGTTTCTTTCCGAAAGTCTAGAGCCCTAAACCAAATCTGCTTGAATAAACTTTACGATATGCTTCTGCATTCATCCGCCTCATTCTGTATCATCTACTGTTAAACAGTCATCACCACCATGAGTTATTGTTGTCGTCACTGTCGATGCCACCACTTGTCACCAATAGTCAGCACACTATCGGTCTTTTGCCGATTGGCTAGGTCAAGTTTGAGACGCCTTGATTAGTTTTAGATGCGTCTCGATTCCCCAAGATTTGTCAAAAAAATTGTTTACAAAAAACCTAAGTCCGTTTCCATTTCACATAAATTAGGTTAAAAATAATATAAAATAAAATCTACATGGAGGTGATATTCCATGATCTAATTTCATATTCCAAAATTTAATAAAACCTAAAATTACACCCAATGTAATTTAGGAGTGACAACTTTGGCAAAATTACTTTATCATATATGATAAAATAATTAAAATATATTCATTCACATAAATAATCCAAAACATGCATATAATTAAAAGAGTATCGCATCTTATAAAAATTAACCAAACATGAAAAAAAGAGAAAGTTTGGTATCAATTTATACTATAAACATAACACAACCTGGGTTTGATATCAATTGCTAAAAATTGAGCCATTTTGTGATTTTATAGCAATAAACTTTTCCCAAAAGGTACTTACGCGAAACAGATTTCAATCATTCCCAAATTTCAATCAAATGACATTCCCCGCTATCCCTGTACCTCTAATTGTGCCAAGTGTGAGCTCGAACAACACAAACCAAACACAAAATAAGAAACGATTTAATTACTTTCAATAGGAAAGCAATTCTTTCGATAGAAATCTGTAGAAATTGTAATTCCTACAAATAGAATTTATTCTAAGAAAATAATTTCCACTACTTTCTAAAAGAATAACAATATATAAAACTTGTGTGTAAAAACTTATGTTAATAGCTCTACATATGTCATCTATTTATAGGGAGAGATAGGAGAATCCTATTGAATAAGAATAACACAAATTATGTTTATTTAATAGAAAAACTTCCCAACTCTAACTAAGAGAGTGATGGCTGGTACACCCTAGTAAAGATTACTAGGTTTGTCACCCCTCTCTATTATAACGAGGGGATTTAGGCCCCTCCTATATTGGGTCCAATGATATGTACTTCTTGGACTTTTAACCCAACACTTTATAATTTAATCCAACCTAATATTTATTTTCTCAAAATAAATATTATTTATGCAATCAATTTAATTAATCAAATTAATTTTCTAATTAAATAATTTTTCAACACAATTCTAATTTCATTAAAATCATGATAACATTACCGTAAAAGAATCTATGAGGAAATATATTTAATTTTTATATTCAACGGATTCATAATAACTGATTAATTTAATTTCATTTTCTAACTTCAATTAATTAATAAAATAATAATTTGAAAACCTTAAATTAATTCTCAAGTCATTTCTATACTTAGTGAGAAAACGTATTCATTTGTGAATGCGACCCTTTTCTCTATTCATCATTTTCATTTATTTTATTTTCTTTTGGTTCTACATGCAATTCATTTTTGGTTTTAACGAGCTAGCGGAGGGACCGATCGGACATATATAATTAGGACTCAAATAATTTATAATTAAGTTTGAGCTTTTCGCCTATTACTTGTAAATTTATTTAGTCACGAAGTCATTTCACTATAGTATTGTGATTGAACTATCCCATTACGAAAGCTACATAATCAGTGCCCAATCAATGACCCTATTACAAGTGTGTTACCCTCATAAAATATCCTTAATCACTTTGAGATAAACCAGTTCTCCCAATATGATCCTATTTTATCTCATGGTAATAATTATATTTTTCTTCATGAAAAGTCAATTACTATTAAATAGTAATCAAGTCATTTATAAAAAAGACAAATGACAGTTGGTCACATTTACTTTTCATCTACGATTTAATACCGATGAGATGCAACATCTACCCTTTAGTCAAGCTATGAATTCTACTATTGTGAATTATGCTACATATTACAGAAGTCGTATACCCAATGCACCAACTTTCGGTTTCTTATCTATTTGAACTCATGCTTTTACTTACATCAAAGTATACGAGTCACGTATACATAGTCTATCATCCACTCAAAATTTAAGTATGTCACACTATGAGTGTCATAAGTGAATAAATCCATAAACGATCTAGGATCTATTCTATTTGGGTCATGTCTGATGTACTGTCAGTCTAATCAATCACACTCGTATTTCTATCTTTTGGGAGTCATTTGCTCTAATGCGTAAGATAAAGCATTTCCCTAATTGGACTTAATAGACAAAATATTAATCTTTCAATCGACTTGCTCATTTTCGATTAGACTAAGGACATTTTTAAATTATCTACTAATATAAATTGTTTTTCCCACTACGATCTAGTCATATAATACTTCTTAATATTAGTTAAATGCTAGATAATTAGTGAGTCAATATTTACAGGATATTATACAAAGAATAGTAATGTTATTAATGAATATTTTATTAAACTAGTTTTTTCGAAAAATACAAATATACTTAGCCGAAAATATTACACAAAAGGCAATATATCACAACAGGATGGGCTCAGTAAGCGTGTTTATGGTTAGATAAATCGTTTGTTATCTATACCAGGTAAAGAACTTATTCTTAATATGATTGCCCAATCTTTACCTACCTTTTGCATGGTGTTTTTTTATTTTTATTAATACTTGTGATGTTTGTAAAAGATGAAGAATTCTTACTGATGGGGGCTCGGGTGGTGATGACGGAATAAGAATTTATTCGGCCTATTGGGATAAACATTGTGTTTCAAAAAAATTTGGAGGTTTGGGATTTGGTGACCTTCATTGTTTTAATTTTTTATGCTTGGCAAATAGGCTACGAGGTTCATCTCTCAATCGTATCTTCAAAGCCAAATATTTTCCTTAGGGTGACTTCTTGAGTTTCAGCAATAACTCCTCTTTTATATGGAGGAGTATTTTTGTAGCTAAACATATTATGAAGAAAGGTTTTCGATGGAGGTTGGGGAATGGAGAATCTATTCGAGTTTTCAGGATTCGTGGCTTATGGGTGATGGGAAATTTTTAGTTGATTCAACTCTTTTCCGGTAATGGAACATTTAAGGGTTCAAGATTTGATGAATATGGTTGAGACAACATGGGAACAGTCTTTTGTAAAGGGTGTTCTTTCTCCTCATTACTCGAAGCGAATGTATACGGTTTTGATTGGCCTTGTTAGTAGTCGTATAGTTTAGTTTGGCATTGGAGTATTGATGGTCATTATCCAGTCAAATCAGGATATTGTTTGGCTATTGATTTTTATACAAACCTTTAACCCAATTTCTGGAAGCTGGCCCTTGGTTGAAGACTTGGAATGGCCACGTTCTGCCTAAGGTTAAAGATTTTGTTTGGTGGTGTATGAGGAACTTTGTCCCGACCAAGGCGAGATTACAAGGTGAAGGTATTAATATTGATGATGCCTGTCCTGTGTGTGGAAATGTTGAAATTTTGGATATGTGCTTATGTCTTGTTCAACGACTCGGGCTGTTTGGCAGCAAAGTCGGTGGTATGTCTTTGGGAAGATATTTGCAACAATTCCTTGCTACGTTGATTAATGGAAATTGATACAGTGACTGCTCGGTGTTACCTTACTTTGTTTTGGAGTATATGGTTTGCATCGTAATCTATTTATTTTGAAAGCTACTGCTGCTTCTCCAAGCCATATTATTCAACCGGCGGATAATTTTTTGCAGGCATCGGGAGGCTCGCAATTAGTTTTTGAGAGGACGGAGGGTGTGCCGGCTACTGTAAATGAACTACGGGCTAGTTGGAGTCGTCCGCGGTTCGATATTTTCAAATGTAATGTTGATGCTGCTTCCTTTTTGAAGCAGGTTGTACGTCATTTGCAGCGATTCTCAGAAACCATGATGGAAAATTTATATCGGGTTATATAGATTGGGTTTGGGATCCATAACTTGCATAGATTTATTCTATTTGGGAATCGTTGAAATGGCTTCGTGGGCAGCATTTGGATAACTTGATTGTGGAATCGGACTGTCTCATGGCGATGAAGGCTTTGCAGGGTACTTATAGAAATTTGTATTGCCATTTTCCTTCGGTCTTGTTTCACTAATTTATCTTTTATTTGGACTGAAAGGAAGGTGAATAAAGCAACTCATCATCTAGTGATAGCGGCTTTATCCTTCGAATCGTATTATGAGTTTATAAGTTTGTCGAATATGTTAGTTTGTATGGTTGAGGTTGATATTAATTTTTCGTCGAATAGGAGTGAAATGCATAGGATTGAGTATTGAGTGTATGGAGTAAGCTTATTAGCTCCGGTTTAGAAATGTCCTTTTCACTTTTTTTATGTTGATTTTGGCTTTATTTAATTTAGGGATAAATTTCAAAATTATAAATTAATTTTGATTTAATGTGTAATTATATACATAGACTTTAATTTTGATCTAATCATACACATTTAAAAAAATACATCAATTTATTTTTATTGAATAAATATAATTATTTATGTATGCAATATATAAATATAAAATAATGTGATATGAATAATTATGTTAATAATTTACAAGAATTAGATCAAATTAAAATTTTATGTATAAAATTGTACAAAATCAAAATTCATATATATAATTAAACATTAAATCAAAATTTATGTATAATTTTAAAATTTATTCTTTCAATTTAATTTTTCCTAAAACAAAACATAATTCCATATACATATGTCATGAGGTTAAATCCGCTGCTTGTGAAACATACAACAACTTACAACATATCCTTGTGTTAGAATTTAAGAGCACTTACCTCAAGTGTTACCAAATCACAAAATTTTATGATTTTAAATTAAGAAGGCTTATTAATTGCTCGAATTCATGAAAAATAAATATAAGCTAATCTATAAACATATATATTAAAAGAATTTGAATCTTTCTCTTGCTGACACGTGGCGCACACCCATCAATTCTCCTTTTCTTCTTCTTTTTTTGTGCTTTTTACAATAATGGTTTAATTTTAGTTTTAGTCCTTCTATTATACTTAAGTTTGAAATTTAATCCTTATACCTTAATTTCTAACATAATTCGTATCATATTTTTATAATTGTATTAGTTAACCCAAATAGTTAATATAGTTAAAAATTTTATTAAAATGTTGTATGGTTATATATAATTTGTACTTTAAGTGTCTTAGAGACAAACACATCTTTTGAGTTTACCTTACATTTTTGTGACATTAAAAGAGAATGGTCAAATTTCAATTTTGGCCCCTATACTATGTTAAAACTTGGATTAAATTCATATACTTTATTTTTGACATAATTTGATCGTTCTACTTTTATAACACCATTAATTAGTTTAAATAGTTAATATTGTTAACTATTTCAATTACAATGTTGTAGACATTTTTATGAACATTATTCCAAAAAAAAATATTTTATCGTGACAGTTTGAATGCATGTTTTTAAGAAAAAAAATCACATAAGCATTTTCAAAGTAATTTTTTTATTACATCATTACTAAGTGATTTTGGTTTAATTATAAAATGCCACACCATTGAATTTAACCAGAGAATTTAAAGGTGGAAATAACTAATACTAAATTCTAAATTTTAAAAAGTAAAGGAACTAAATTCTTAAAAAAAAATAAAATAAGGAGACTAAATTTCAAAAGTATGTAGTGTATATGGACTTAGATCATATCTTAACCTTCAAATTTTTACTCTGTAATTTGATACAAACAAATAATGGATCCATTTCAAAATGTCACACTAGTGAATCTAATAGAAAATTTTAAATCGTGGCAACAACTGAACCTAAATTTTTAAATCCAAAAAGTAGAGAGTCTAAGGGTGAGTTTGGATGAGCAGTGGTTTACTTGCTGTTAATGTAAAAACATTGGTGGCGGTAAGATTAAATATTATAGTATAAGACAAAAAGTAAGCTAAACGCATTGCACCGTACCCTACTGTCCATCCAAACACACCCTAAATCTTTAAAAATAAAATTAGGATTAGAGCATATATTAATTTTTACTCCATAATTTGACACAAACAAATAATCAGCCTAATACGAAGTGTTCTATTTCGGCATTATGAGTTGTAACAAGTGCTTTTAAAAAAATCCATGCTAGCTACTAAAATCATTAAGGGTGTCAATTATTTAGACTAGCTAAAGAGATTATAATAATAGTAGGAGAAATTTAGATAAATGGATAAATCACTATTTTAGGCCTGAACTTGATAATTATTCTTACATTGGGGCTTAAACTAGACAATTGTTGTCACATTGGGACTTGAACTTTTTTTTTATCCAAGTTAGTCCTTGGACTTGGCAATAAACTAAGAAATTATTTATCCAATCAAAATAGTCGAAATGATAGCATTTTAAAAATGGATCAAATGAAAATAAATTTATCCAAGTTAGTTTTTAAACTTGACAATAAACTAAAAAATTATTTATCCAATCAAAATAATCAAAATGCTAACATTTTAAAAATGAAACAAATGAAAACAATTTTAAAATATTATCATTAATTCCAAACGAAATATGGTGTCTACATTATTCAACTTCTACTTATTACATAGTGTACCTACAAGAGTTTAACCGCGACATAATTGTTGAGGTGAGGATAACCCAAATACGGTTTCACAACATATGCAAAGTAACAAATCTAAATAATGATATGATCCTATGAATGATAAGACGAAATCTATATGGGATAATCAAGTTTGGGATCTTGTTGAGTTGGCTTAAGAAAAGAAACCAAATGACTTTTAAGGAACTAAATCATAAGGATTAAATAGGAAATATTGTGAGATACAAGGCTGCTAGCCTTGTTGTTAAAGAATCCACTCATAAGGAGGGAATTGATAATAAAGAGACAATTTCTCATATCTCCAAAAAAACCAACTCTTTCCATGTCATTATGGAATTAGTTATCCATTTTGACTTAGATTTCAAGTAACTTTCTTCGATGGGATTTAGACGATGAGGTTCATCTCAAGTGATGGTAAGCATTTGCTTTGCAAGCTCAAGAGATCTATTTATGGATTCAAGTAAGTCTCTCATCAATCTTATTTATAATTCCATAATGTTATTTCCTCATTTGATCTTATAGAGAATATTGTGAATTAGTGTATATACCACAATGTTAGTTGGAGCAAAATTATCATCTTCTTTTTTTTTGTTATTTGTACATCATAATATTTTGTTTATAAACAATGATTTGGATTTGTTACATGGGATAAAACAATTACTCTTCAAATTTCAATAAAAGTAATAAAATATCTTTAAAAACCAAATATTATATACTCACATATAGATAACTGATAATTTAAAAAGTCTTTAAGTATTCAAAAACGAGCAATATCTTAGAAGTCGCCACTTCTATTATGGAAGCTGAGTTTGTTTCCCCTTTTGAAATTAATTCACAAGATATTTGGTTGATAAGTTTCATTGTGAGTCTATTTCCAAGACAATAATGATATATGATGACAATATAATAGTTGTGTTATTTGTCAATAATAACAAAATTGGAAGCTGTCAAAGTAAATCATCCACACTAAATACTTAGCAATTAGGTAGCATGTTAAGTGATATATATAGTATGACTTGAATTATTGAGTCTATCTCCAAGGCAATAATGATATATGATTGAGCAAAATGGAAGTTAAAGTAAATCATTTAAATACACAAAGCTTCAATTAATTCCATTTTATGATGTTTGTGATTTATTTAAAGTTTTCTAAGCATTCAAATTCCACAATAATTAAGTGATATAACTTAAGGTCATAAAATTATTTATATTTACAATGAAATGATTGTATGTATTTATAAATTTAATTTTGAATATACTATTGAAAAATTATACTATATATATTAAGAGGTTTATTAAGTTGTTGTCACCCATCAACCATATCCCAACTTAATTAAGAAATTATTAAAATTTATTTCTTCAATAAAGTAAGAAATATTATTTTGGAAGAATTTATTTTTAATTTTGATAAATATAGAAAATAAATATATATATATAATAATAAAAAAGGATTTGAACCTAAGTCATTATAGCTTTTAGAGTGAACTATACCATTAGTCACTCAATTATGGATAAATTTTTATTTTGGTCACTTAAAGAAAAAAAAAGACACAGTTTGGTCATAAACGCTTTTGAAATTATTTTTTTAGTCACTTGACGTTAAGTGGCTAACAGTGGTACTTTTTTAATTGGTATAATAATAATTTGTCCTCAACTCTTATACTTTTTGCCAATTTAACCCTAATTCTACATAAAAATTTGAAACTATTCTAAAAATTTCTAAAATGTTGCAGAAAAATATGTATAAAATTCAAAAATTAAATAAAAATAGATAAAATTTTCAAAATAGATAAAGTGAGAGAAAATGAGGAAAATTGTTGTTGGTTAGAAGAAAAGAAAAAAAAGAAAGATTTGGAATATAACTTGTTTTTATTACTTGGGTTGTGAAAAATAATTTAAATGAATTGAGTTTAAAAAAGAAATTTTGTGGTATATTTTATTTTTTTTTGAGCTAAAAATGGCATCAAAGTCAGTTTCACAAGTTTTTGTAATATCAATTTTGGAAGTTTATTAACAACATGGAACTCAACTTGGCGATATTACTAATTTGATTTGTTATGTTTTTAATCTGTTATTGGATTCTATTGAATGATCATTTTCGTTCTTATGTTTCAATATTGAACAATATTGAATTTTATTGCAATAGAATATTGAGTTCTCTTGTATGAACAATAATTTTTTTAATCATATTTAAGCTTTATACAAGATTATTATTATGTTAAAAGATTGAAATTGTTCTAGTTTTTTACTTGTTTTCACGATTTTATGGCAATATTGAAGATTTGTTATTGTAATAACCTGAATTTTTATATAGAATTTTTTATTTTTTAAATAATATTAAGTCTTTTAGTAATTTTAGATAAAATTAAGAACAAATTGATTGAAAGTATAAAAGTTAGGGATTGAATTTGTTATTATACCAACTAAAAAGTACCACAACTAGACACTTTAATTGAAATGTTATGTAGTTATATATAATTTGAAAGTAGGTTTTAAATCAAAAGGTAAAGAGATTAAATTCTTGAAAATAAAAGAGGACTAGTTTCCAAATATACAAAATGGAGAGATTGAGTCATAATAGTTTAAACAGGATCGGACTGGCCTAGGTATTGTTCTAGAGAGACACATCAAATTGATTGACTCGCAAACCGATATGGACTTATCAGACTAGGCTAAAAACCAATAAAAATCAATTTTTTAATAATTTTTAATGATTTATTTAATCCAACCATACAACCAATGACTTGATGGTTCGACCACCAATCCAATTATAAAAAAAAAATTCGAATTTTTACTCTATAATTTAAGATAAACAAATAATCAACTTAATGCGATACATAAAAGGATCTAGATATCATTCATATAATTGTAAAAAAAAAAAAAATACACAATACACGTATTATCAATCAAATCTACTACATATCTTTCTTATCCAAGATTCTCACAATATTATCCAAAGCATCTTTAGCAGCTCTATTATGAGCAATTTCCTTCTTAAGACTACATGAACCTCTTCCTACAAATTGGTCATCTACGAATACATCGAATGTTGTGCTCTCTTTCCATAAATCTACAAATTTTACTTTTAAATTTTTCTTTTGGCACATTTCATACAATTGGGTTACTGGATGTATTTTTAACGTTTCGCGCCTGATTATGGGTTCCAACAAATCCTTGAACACCTGTACATCCAAAACAAATTTATTTTTTTCATTTTCTCTTATCTCACACAAAATCAAATTAGATTATAGCACTTTTTTTTTTAAATTTATTCCTTAAATTCTTTGTTTTATTCATATAAAACATAAAGAAACTAGAGTTGTGCATGGGTCGAGCAGAGTTCGGGCTTAGCTCAACTAAAAAATTAAGCCCGTTTTTAGGCTCGGGCCCTGTACAACTTGAAAAATGGGATTAAAATTTTACCAAAACTCGACCCGGATAAAAATAATAAAACCCGAGCTCACTTGGGCGCCCATATTAATTTTTATATTATTTTTATATATATATAATACATTAAAATATTAAAAAATCAAAATAAATATTTCCCAACAAATTGAAAATAAATTTTAAAAATATGTATACTTAAATAACACTAAGATAGATACAACTTAATAAGCAAATGCCTCTAAAATAATAACAAAATTAATAATAAACTAAGTTTTATACGATATCCAAATAATAACAACAAAATAGTAGCAATATAATAGTAAAATGGTAACAAAATAGATAGAAAACAACAAGAAATTAATATTAAAAAATAAAAAAAATATATTTTTTTTGTCATTTAGTGAATTCAGGCAAGGCCCGGGCCAAAAATGCCTTACCCGAGGCCCAATCCATTTTTTAAACGAGCCTTATTTTTTTGTCCAATTCCATTTTTCATGCCTATATTTTTGTCTAAATCCTCCCATATTTCAGGTTGGCCTTCGGGCTGGGCCAAGTGACCAAAGCCATGAATAGATCTAAAAGTAACATTAAGTCCTTAAATTAGATATTTTTTTAATTTAGTCCCTAAATTTCTTTTGTCCACGTTAATCTCATAACTTGGTAAATTTTCTTAACTTAATATGTGAACTTGAATTCTGTTAAGATGTGATGACGTGATACTTTAAAATTTTAATCACCGAAAAATTAAAATATATAATCTAAAAAATACTCACAAAAATTAAATTATTTATAACGTGATACAATTTTTAAACTGTCACATCATCAAACCTCAACGAAATCTAAATTCAAGAACCAAATTTTAAAAAAGAAAATCAACTTTTTATACCGCATGAGTATACTATTAAAATTTATAGAAGACATGATTTAAATTTATACTATATATATTATGAATGCAATGAATGAAGACTATGTTATAATATATCATGTTTGGAATTGGATAATGGAAAGTGATGAGAAATAATAAAAGATTATTAATGTATATACGTACCTTCCAAACAATATCAATGGAGGAATTACTGTCGATAAAAACAGCCCCAATTATAGATTCAACAAGATCGGCTAATGCCTTTGGCACATCAACCAGTCCATTTGAATGCAAAGGAAACCGCTGTATTTCTTCAGAAAATTGTCGAATCTATTTCAAAATATAATTACCAAAAATTTTAAAAAATTTTATTCGTTCTAATATTTTAATTATTTAAAAGAAACACATCGCCACTTACTTGATCCTCAAGAAGAGGTTTCTTATGACGCAAAAACCGATGAAATCCATGTTTAACGGCGACACGAGCAAGCTTATCGGAGTCTACATTAGCCGCTCGAAGTCTAGTCAAAACCCCCGGCGACAAATCAGGGTACTCAAAGTACTGCTCTTTTGTAAAAAGTAGATTAAGAACGGAATCGCCGACGTACTCTAACCTCTCGTTAGAGAAGCCCTCACCAAGCGAAGCATGCGTAAAAGCTTCTTCCAACAACTGTTTGTTCTTAAACTCGTAACCCAAAATCACCTCCACCTCATCAAGACTCAGCGGCGTGGTGAACAATTCTGTTTTCTGAGTTGACTCGACAGACGAGTCGTTAGCTTTTTCATTAACACACAGGTGTTGTAGATTAAGGAGTGGCTCTAGGCTTTTCATGACTGTCTATGTAAAATACAAAAGAGTTGATGAAACCAAACTGCAAGTGGAATTATTTATATAGAGACACAAGACTTGGAGGAAAAGAAACCATGCATGTTGCTTGTTTCCAAATTGAATTCTATTGCCACTATTATTTTTAGTTTTTTTTTAAATTTATTATATTACTGATGAATTTTAAATTTTTTCATAATTATAATTCATTTTACTTATCAGACATAATGTATTATTATTTAATAAAATTATAAATATATAAAATCACTGAATATAATTGAATAAATTAAAATAATAAAATTTCAAAATTTTTAATTAAATGATATATTTTATATATAAATATGATTTTATTTTAAACACTACAATAATTAATAATGTTAAAATCAATTTTTACAATTAATAAATTAAATGTGTGTGAGATTAATATTATATATATAATAATATCAATATGGTAGTAATCTAATTTATAATTTATAAATTTATTTATTTATTCTTAATTTATATGCTAAATTTTAAAATATATTTTATAATTAAATTAAATTAAAATTTTTTATAAAAATTAAT
This sequence comes from Gossypium arboreum, assembly GCF_025698485.1. Taxonomy (NCBI): domain Eukaryota; kingdom Viridiplantae; phylum Streptophyta; class Magnoliopsida; order Malvales; family Malvaceae; genus Gossypium; species Gossypium arboreum. Next base: position 12,291,423 of record NC_069076.1, on the reverse strand, counting down.
TGCATCTAATTAAATCGGTTCAATTCAACACAAATCTCAACTTGATAAATAGTATGACTCATATTAACGTGTCGAACTCAAGGTTATTCTTGGGGTAGATGAGCATCATACTAATAGTTATTATCACTTAACTAAACTTTATATTCATATTAAATTACACTTATTATTTTACATTGATTATAATTTAATTAGTATTACAATTATATACAAATTAAAACTAATATTTAGTACTATAAATGCATGTATCAGCAAGGCATTTTCATTCAAAAATAACATCTAAAAATTATTGAAAAAATTGTATTTTATCATTATTTAATAGTTTTTATTTCTAACATAAAAAAATGTATGGTTTTCATTATTATTTGAGATGCCTAGTTATTATTGTTTTTATTTTAATAATATTTACATAATTATGAATGTTGTTTACTATTGTGTTATGAAATATCATGTCAAATGCAATGAAGTATTAAAATAACGGTTATTTGTAGATAAAATTTTAACTCATATTGAATAACAAATTTTATCTATTTACTTATTATTTTACTATCGGTTGTTTCCACATTTTTTCATTACTTTTAAAATGTTTTATTATCTCAATTATTTTTCAATACTAATAGACTTTTATTATAAAAATAGTTACTTTTGTTTACTTCAATTACATTTTGGTCACTTATATTTGAAATATTACATTTTAATCACTTACGTTATCGTTCTCTTACGAAGTTGTCACTTTACTGTTAAACTCTGTTACCTCCCTAACGATAGTCCTATGTGGTAGTACAAATAAATTTTAAATGTCAACTTGGGTGTCTAGCTGCTGAGATGAAAATAAGTTTTTAATTAAATAAATTTAATTTGGACTACCACCTAGGACATTTCAGTTGACATTTAAAACTCATTTGGATTGCAACATAGGACTTTCGTTAGGGAAGTGACGGAGCTTAACTGTAGAATGACCACTTCGTAACAAAATGATAACGTAAGTAACTAAAACATAACATTTTAAATAACTAAAATGTAATCTGAGACAAATAAAAGTGATTATTTTTATAATTTAACCCTAGATCAATTCTCATTTAATTAACAAATATATATTTTAAAAATTATAAAAATATATTATTTAATAAAATTTAAAAGTAAACACGTAATTTAAAAATATTACTTCCATATTAAGAGTTCCCTTTTGGTTTTAATTTTTATTTTCACATGGTGTTTCCGCATTTAAAAGGGCGGCAAAAAGCATGATGCTCCACAATTCTTATTTCTTAATTACATCACCCAACCATGGGTTAATTTATGTATATATGGGGAAAAATTATTTAAAATATAAGGTTGATTTTTTTTAAAAAGTTATCGATTTATGTTGTTTTTAGAGAGAAAAAAAAACGTGTCTTGTAGGACACGTTTTTACTGCCACCTTAGTGAAAACAAGCCATATAGGATGCGTTTTCAGGAGAGAGAGCAAAAACGCGCTCTATATAACACGTTTTTCTTTTAGCAGCAACTTTTTCGACGGCTAGTAGGGATTCAACAACTATAAAATTTTCTATATAAACCCTTCAAACCTTCATTATTTTCAACCAAATACTCTATACTTATTCTTCCTTCCTAAATTCTCAATCTTCAATCCCCATTTTCCAAACTTATTTTAATCTTCAAATTTTAATTTTCATTTTTCAATTTTGAATTTTCAATCCTCAATTATTTTTTAATTTTATTCTCTTTGATTTTATTCTTTTCTTATAAATTTTATGTAACACCCCTAACCCATAACCGTCGTCGGAATAGGTTAAGAGGCATTACCGGACTTGTAACTCAAATAAAAAAAATCATTTATTCAATAACATCTTATTTCAATCAATATCATTCATTCACATTCAATATGTACTTAAATCAAGCATATAAGGCTTTAATCATGCATTCGGGACTAAATCGGTAACATATTAAAATTTTGGAAACTTAGAAAAATTTCAACATTTTAAGTGTCACACGCCCATGTGAACAAGTTGTGTGCCTCACACGGCTAGTGGACACGCCCGTGTCTTAAACCGTGTGAAAACAAGGCATACATATTGACTTGTGTCACACGGCCAATAACACGCCCATGGGCCAGGCCGTGTGAAAACTGGAGAGTATACTGACTTGGGTCACCAGGCCAACCACACGCTCGTGTGTCTAGCCCGTATGCCCTTCAAAATGGCCACACACACCCGTGTATCAGGCCGTGCCAAAACTGTAAGGTATACTGATCTGTACCACACGGCCAGTTACACGTCCGTGTTTGAAGCCGTGTAGAGCATACTGACTTCAATTCCATTTCCACACCAGGGGACACACGGCCGTGCAACATGACCGTGTGTCATACACGGCTGAGACACGCGCCCGTATCCCTGCCCGTGTGGACAAAAATAGGCTATTTGTAAAGCCATATTACCACCCTATAAACACAAACATTCACAAGCATAAATGACCACATTTTTACAACTCAATTGGCAACCAAAATAACCATTTCAATACACATTATTTGCCATATCAAAACCTAACAATTACATACTCAAATACCTATTTAACAACATGCATAATCCATTCATTTAACAACTACATATCAAGACTTCACTTGCATAGTTTCATTCCATCATTACCTTGCCAAAACATACCATAATTGAACACTTAATTCAACTAAACATAGTACCAAAATAAGCCAAATCACATGGCTTAACTTATACAAAAAAACATACCAAAGTCATGATATCAAGTATCATAACTATCATCTTTTAAACTAGCCTATACATGCCATATTTACATATATCCAAATTTCAAAAGTACCAATCGGGTTTGGGATAGTGTGATGTGAAGCTCCAACTTGTCCAAAACGAGCGAGCTAACGAGCCTCTATAAAACATAGAAAAAGAAACAGAGTAAGCTTTATAGCTTAGTAAGCCCGTATAATTTAGAACTAAACTTACCATTTATACATAATAAAAGCAATAGTTAAAGTGCAACCAATTCAATTGACAAACACCTAACCATAAGTATTCATCACATATTAGTCATTGTAAAAAAAATACATGAAACCATCCATTAATACAATATTTTGCATCATTCCAAATCCATATATCATATATAACATTAGCAACATTTATAAATAGTAACTCATCCGTATAACATTATTTGTGCCCGTTAAACCTATTAGAAATTCAAAGGATACTCGAGTGAATAACATCAGTAATCCGTCAATTCATTATCATTCATGCTCTTTCGAGCCATGATCAGTAAGCTCCTCCTGAGCTGAAAAATAGTAAGCTCTATTGAGCTAAAATGGTAAGCTCTATCGAGCTGAACAGGAAGCTCATTTGAGCTGAAACAGTAAGCTCATTTGAGTTGAAACAGTAAGCTCCTACGAGCTAATATATCGGTAAGCTCATACGAATTGTGGTGAGTTCGCAACAAATGCAAAAGCTCAACCAAATCGGTAACCCTAGTGACTTGTCACTCGTATCCTATGAATTCATACAATTCAAACGGGGCTCGATAGTCATTAAACTATATCAATAAGGCATTTTTATTTCAAGTATATTAATTACTCAATCACAAACATTCATTCCAATAATTACAAGTATATGAAAGTTCGATTCTAATTATACGAACTTACCTCGTATCCTCGGATAAAATTATCGACTATTCGTCCACTTTTTGTTTTCCCCGACCTAAACTCGATCTCAGCTTATCGTGATCTATATTTTATCAAATTCAATACATTCAACATTCAATATATTCAATTTAATCCATAATTCATATTTTGGAAAATTTACATATTTGCCCTTATACTTTTCAATTTTTACAATTTAGTCCTTATCACATAAAATTGAAAATTCATGCAATTTAATACCAACCCATGTCTAGCCGAATTTATTATGTACTACTAGCAGCCCATATCTTTCATTATTTCACACTTTTAACCACCTAATTTTACACATTTCTCAATTTAATCCCTATTTTGCATTTTTGTCAAAAATCACTTTACAGAACATGTAAAACTATTATCAAGCTTCCATAATTTATCATTAAACATCAAAGAACTCAAGTATTCAACAATGGCACTTCACAAAATCATGAACAAATTCAAAAATCAAGGCATGGGCTTGCTAGAGTACGAAGCAATGATCTCAAAAATGTAGAAGCCATTAAAAACCGAGCTAAAACCTTACCTTAATTGACAACTGAAGCTTGGCCGAATGAAAACCTAATTTTTTCTATTCGTTCTTCTCAATTTTCGGCAAAAGATGAATGAATATCACAAAATTTTGGTTTTGTTTTATTAAATTAAACTTAATTAACTAAATTACCATTATAACCTTGTTAATATAACTTAAACATCATTTAAACAATGTCCAAGAATGTCCACTTACATTATAAATGGACTAATGACATAATAAGGACTTCCATATTAATAAACCATAGCTATTTAATACTTTTACACAATAGAACTCAACTTTTACGTGTTACATGATTTAGTCCTTTTTATCGAATTAAGCATTTAAACGGTAAAATTTCTTAACGAAACTTTCACATAATTAATCTATCATGTTTTAGAACTTATTAAAATAATTAAATAAATGTCTTGACTTCAGATTTGTGGTTCCAAAACTACTGTTCAGATTTGACCTAAAAACGGGATGTTACATTTTAAATGGCAAATCAACTTATTCATTTGGATAACAAAAATATCTCCAGCGTTCTATTACAAAATGGCAAGAAAATTTATTAAATTATTTTCATTTAAATACTTAATTATTATGTTATTTAGATTATTAAATTTTTATGTTTATATACTCAACCCGCAGATCGGATTTTAGAGACATATATAAACAAACTTAAGTGAAGGTGCGCTGGAGATTATTCATGGACACTTGCGAGATGGAGACTTTTTATGCGCAGGTTGCATGCTCAGGGGGGCTAAATTGGATCCCTCGCTCATTAGTGCTTTGATCGAGAGACGAAGATCGGATATGCACCCATTTCATCTTCCCTGCGACCCCAAGAAAAAAATTCATGGCTTCACCCTTGTATATTATAATATATTTGCTGCATCAAATTTTAAAAATAATAAAACTTAATGAATCTAACAATTATCATTTAGTGAGGACTGAAATTTTAAAATATGAAAAGCGCACGGGCTAAAAATGACCAAATTAAAGTACAAGAACTAAATCCATTACTTTCATAAAGTATATGGACTAATAGTAGAATTTAACCATAAATAAATAAAGAGTGTCAAATATATTTTTAATTATAGTTTAAAATATACTATAAGTCCTTATACTCTTCACAAATTTGAAATTTAGTCCATGTGTTTTTACTTTCAAGAATTTAACCCTCGAGTTTTTAGATTTCAAAATGAATTCAAATTTAACAAAATAATTTTATTTATGTTAATAATTAAACTTAAATTTTAAAATTTTAAAAATATGAGAACTAAATTCTTAAAAATAAAACATAAAAATTAAATTCTAAAAATATGAAAAATAACGAATTAATGAAATATTTTAACCTTATTTATACACCATTATTTCAAACCGACCAAAAAGTCAAAACACCTTTTAATGCAAAAACCACGTCTACAATATCCGCCGGCTCTGCTTTTTATTGTTTCTAGGACCAGGCACGTTTGGTGCTCAGGCGAAAAAAAAAAATAGAGTGACCAAACCTTCATACAAACCACCCCTAAAAAAAATAGATAAAGTATACCCTTACCCATTTTAAACGGGTTTAATTCTATTTTAGTTACCTTTTTTACAAAATTCGTCACTCTATTATTAAATAATAATAGAAGAATAATAGTTTATTTGTATGAAAAAAATTAAAGTAATCAAAATAATAATAACTTGTATTTAAAATGATTAACAGAGTAGTTTTAAAAAACTTTTTAAAAAATATAAATAATTAAAATATAACCTTTTAAAAGTCTTAGGTCAGGTGGGGATATAATTCTTTCTCAATATAAACTAAATAATTTCATTTTTGTATCATTTAAAGGAATAAATAAAGACAATAGTAATTATTTGTTAAACAATATGGTTGACAATGTTATAAGTGTTTATTCGGTTAATATATATATATATATATATATATATATATATATTATTTTTTACTATATTTTATAAAACACATATTATATCCTAATTTTGCTTATGAAAAAACTTCACAAACTATGTGTAAGATAATTTTCTAATGACAATTGAAAATGAAGTTATTGTTTTATTAATTCATTGTACCATTGTTTGAGTTTTAAAATAATATAATTATTATACCCTTGTCTATTTTAGGGTACATGGCAAGTTAAAAAAGCACTCAAACAGTAAACTAGTTGCTAGTAAATCAGAAGTCACCCACAAGCCCTTCTTTTTAGGAAGACCATCCGAACAATTGTAAGCCATTCGTCGCGCAAGTTTCCAAGCTTTCATTGGGAACATAAACCTATTGGTCACCAAACACCAAGTGGGCTCAACTGCCCTATACCATCAAGTCGAAGTGAATGACAGGATTTATCCCATCATAGACATCTTTGTCCCATCGAAGACATTCGCCCATACATTCCGTAATGATGACTAGATGACAATTCCAACACGTTAACATCAACTTACATGGGAGCCTTGCCTATAAATATCTCTGGGAACGATGAAAAAATGATAGACTCTTTTAAGATACCAAGCTAGCACTCTATCAATATATCTCCCGCTCCTAGCCTTAGCACCCTCCTCACTTCTAGTCTCTTTTACCTCTCCCTCAATTGGGTGAGCTAGCCTACACAGCCACTACCACTCTCTCTTCCACATCTCCTCTTTGGTCTATCACAATAGGCTCATCACTTTTCCTTTCGAACTTTGTTGCAGTAGCCTTTCTAAACTTTTTCATGATAGTTTTCTAATCCTTTACCACCTTTCTTGGCGAAGCATGAACAATGCGACTACCACTTCTACTCTGATTCTTTCTGACCGTCCATTTTCCCTGACCATTTTTCTAGTAAAGCGCCAAAAACCAACCCTCACAAAAAAAAAAAAGAATTGTAAGACGTATCGAAGCAAGCAAACTCCTAAAATGCAAAAATCGTTGCAAGAAACTAACCAAAGCCAGAAAAATGATAAGAACAGTTGTAGAAAATTTCAAAAACAAAAGAGGTGAAACAACCTCGATGAAGAAAACCTAGAGAATATAAAGACCTATCTCCCAAAACACATCATTTCAAAGAACAAGCAACACAAAATGACAACTCACTACCTATTTTAAAATATTGTTGTTCATCATTATCATGATTCCTTAAGAACACAATCCTTAGAGTGCATTATGGTAAAATTTTAAAGGTTTTGATGATACATTTCACCCTTAAATAAGATCACCATTCGAAGCAAGCTGTTAAAGAGAAATGTCTAGCAAATCAAGATGTCTCAAGGAAAGCTACTTTATAAACCCCTCTCTCGACTAAAATGGGGGATATTTTTATACTTCCATATGTTTTAGGACATGTGACTAGCCAAAAAGACACCCAAATAGTAAGTCAGTTGCCAACAAACTAGGAAGTTACCCACACACCCTCCTTTTCGAGATGACCATCTAGAAAATCGTAAGCCATCCGTCACCCGAGTCTTTAAGCTTTCATTGGAAACATAAAGCTATTGGTCACCAAACACCACGGGGGCTCAACTGCCCTATACCATCAATTCAAAATGAATGAAGAGATCTATCTCATCACAAACATCCTTATCCCATTGAAGACATTCGTCCCATGCATTCCGTAATGATGACTAGACAGCAAGTCCAACACGTTAACATTGCCTTAGGGCCCTTACCTATAACTATCTCTAGGAACGATGAGGAAAAGGTCAACTCTTTTAAGATATGAAGCCAACATTTTGTCAATATATCTCCAACTCCTAGCCTTAGCACCCTAATCATTTCCAGTCTCTTTTACCTCTGGCCCTTCGCCCTGATTAGGTGAACCAGCCTCCATAACCACCACTGCTCTCTCTTCCACATCTTTTCCTTATCGTATCATTAAACCAACAATAATATTTAATGTTAAAAATTTTGAAAATTAAAAATTAACAAAATTTTCAAATTTTGAGAAAAATGCAAAATTTTTAAATTTTCTAAAATTTCCAAAGAACTAAGAAAACTTAAAATTCAAAGTTTTAACAAAGTTATGAATTAAAATTATATAATGTTCCAAATTTTTCTAAAAAAAATTTTAAAAACCTACCAAAAAGTTCTATAATAAACCTTTTTATATTTTTTTTCTTAAATTGTATCCATATCACTTCTAAATTTTAATAATTTTAACAAAAAGTAATTTTTATGAAATATATGTTGAAAATTATATTTTAAACTAAATATCAATAGTAAAAAAATACTTCAAACTATTTTTTTCAAAATCAAAATATTTATTATAAATATTTTTATTTTGATGAGATGAGATGAGAAATAAAATTTAAAATTTTTGTTCATCAGATCAAGTTTAATAATATGTTTTATACTACTAATTTAAATCAGATTAGATCTAAAAATATTTTATCTAAAAAATCTGATCCTGAACATTTCTTGGTTCTAAGTTTCGAACAGGCAAGTCGTTGGACGGCTGACGTGTACTACAACGTTATGTGTGGGACGTACCGAGAAAAAGGAAAAGACGTTGCCTTTATTGTACCCCAAGTATAACCAATTGTATAGTGGTACAGATCTGCATCGCAGCTTTTATTTGTCTTTTCTTTTTTTCTTTTTGTTAGTCTAAGCTGAAATTTTTATGGAGGATGATTATCCCTTTTTAACATCTTATTCATCCCTAAAATTACACTAATCTTTATCTTAATACCCACACATTATTTTCCATAAACCAACCATAATATAGTTTCCAAAAGTTTATAATGATCCATTTATTCCTTACAAATAAACTACCTATAGTTAAAATTTCACATAAAAAATATCCCTTCCTACTTCATCTCTCTCTTCTAGTGAGAATTTGGTCGCTTTGTGGTTTCTGTAAATTTAAGAACTGGGTTTTTTTAAGCTTTCGGGTTTGGGATTTTTCCGTGTTGGTGTTTTATGCTTTATTTGTTGTCTTGTTTCCTTAGCTTTGTTCGGGGTTTTTATTTTGTTTGAGTTTTGTTCTGGTTATTCTTAAACCCATTTGATTCTAATAAAAGCGAAGTGAACTATTTTCAAAAAAATCACATAAAATATATTGATTATATTTCATTAAATAAAAATAAATATTTAATAAGTGAAATTGAATATATCAATTCAATAATTTATTAAGTTATTTAATTAAAATATTCTACTATGAATTTGAAACATTATAAACTTATAAATTAATCACTTAACTTAATAACTCATCATTCATTCATTCATTTATTAATTAGTCGCGAATATAAGTGTTATATTACCACCAAAACATTGGAATCACTGAATATTTTAGTTGTTAAATTAATCACCAAACCATGTTACTTGTTTCCAAATTGAATTCTATTACCACTATTATTTTTAGTTTTTTTTAAATTTATTATATTACTGATGGATTTTTAAATTTTTTCATAATTATAATTCATTTTACTTATCAGACATAATTTACTATTATTTAATAAAATTATAAATATATAAAATCACTGAATATAATTAATTAAATTAAAATAATAAAACTTCAAAATTTTAATTAAATAATATATTTTTATATATAAATATGACTTTATTTTTAAACACGATAATAATTAATAATGTTAAAATCAGATTTTATAATTAATAACAATTAAATGTGTGTGAGATTAATATTATATATAATAATATCAATGTAGTGGTAGTTTAATTTATAATTTATAAATTTATTTATTTATTCGTCAAAACTTCAAATATATTTTATTATTAAATTAAATATTATTTTTTATAAAAATTAATTGTATTTAATCAAATCGGTTCAATTCAACATAATTTTCGACTTGATAAATAGTATGAATCATATTAATGTGTCAAACTCAGGTTATTCCTTAGGTAAACGAGCATTATACCAATAGTTATTATCACTTAATTAAACTTTGGATTCATATTAAATTACATTTATTATTTTACATTAATTATCATTTAATTAGTGTTACAACTTACAATTATATACAAATTAAAACCAGTATTTAGTACTATAAATGCATGTATTAACAAGACATTTTCGTTCAAAATAACATCTAAAAATTACTTTAAAAATCGTATTTTATCATTATTTAATAGTTTTGTTTCTAACACAAAAATGTATACTTTTCATTATTATTTGAGATGCCTAGTTATTATTATTATTATTTTAATAATATTTACATAATTATAAATGTTATTTATTATTGTGTTATGAAATATCATGTCAAATGCAATGAAATAGTAAAGTAATGCTTATTTGTAGATAAAATTTTAACTCATATTCGAATAACAATTTTTATCTATTTACTTATTATTTTACTATTGGTTGTTTCCATATTTTTATTTCATTACTTTTAAAATGTTGTATTATCTCAATTGTTTTTCAATACTAATAGACTTTTTATTATAAATTGGGTAAACCACAAAAATAGTCATTTTTGTTTATTTTGGATTACATTTTAGACTACCACGTAGAACTGTCGTTAGGGAGGTAACGGAGCTTAATGGTAGAATAATTACTTCATAACAAAATGATAACGTAAGTGATTAAAACATAACATTTCAAACATAAATGATTAAAATATAATCTGAGACAAGCAAAAGTGACTATTTTTATAATTTACTCTTATAAATTAGATCGATTCTCATTTAATTACTAAAATATATTATTTAATAAAATTTAAAAGCAAACACGTAATTTAAAAATATTACTTCGATATTAAGACTTCCTTTTGGTTTTAAATTTTTTTCTTCACATGATGTTTCTGCATTTAAAAGGGCGGCAAAAAGCATGATGCTCCACAATTCTTAGTTCTTAATTACATCACCCAACCATGGGTTAATTTATGTATATATGGGGAAAAAAATTATTTAAAAAATATGGTTGATTTTTTTTTTAAATTTATCCATTTATGTTGTTTTTAAGAGAGAAAGGAAAATACGTCTTTTAAGACACATTTTTACTCCCACATTAGTGAAAACGAGCCATATAGGACGCGTTTTCAGGAGAGAGAACAAAACGCGCTCTGTAGAACTCGTTTTTCTTTCAATGAAAACTTTTTCAACAACTAGTAGGGGTCTAACAACTATAAAAATTTCTATATAAACCCCTCAAACCTTCTTTCTTTTCAACCAAATACTCTATATTCATTCTTCTTTCCTAAATTCTCAATCTTCAATCCCTATTTTTCAATCTTATTTCAATCTTCAAATTTTAATTTTCAATTTTCAATTTTCAATTTCGAAATTTCAATCCTCAATTATTTTTAATTTTTTTGAATTTTATTCTCTTGATTTGATTCTTTTCTTATAAATTTTAAATGTCAAATCAACTTATTCATTTGGATGACAAAATATCTCCAGCATTCTATTACAAATGGCAAGAAAATTTATTAAATTATTTTAATTTAAATAGTTAATTATTATATTGTTTAGATTATTCATTTTTTTGTTTATATACTCAGCCCAAAGATCAAATTTTGGAGACATACATAAACAACTTAAGTGAAAGTAAGCCGGAGGTCATTCATGGGCACTTAAGATATGTAGACTTTTTATGCACGACTCACATGTTCGGGGGACTAAATTGGATCCCTTGCTCATCAGTGCTTTGATCGAGAGATGAAGATTGGAGATGCACACATTTCATCTTTCCTGCGACCCCAAGAAAAAAATTCATGGCTTCATCCTTGTATATTATAATATATTTGCCATATCAAATTTTTAAAATCTAATAGCTTTTAAACATTTCATAGCTTCCAAATCTAAAAATTGTTTCAAAAACATATAAGATTCAGCAATGAAAAGTTTTAAAATCTTTAATAGATTTGAAAATAGAGATACGAGTTAACTGAACCTAGTTACAACGATCTCAAAAATATAAAATTTAAAAAAAAATAAATGGATTAACAAAGGCTTACCATGCATGAATAAAACAAAGGCAAAAACTTCAAGCTTCATTGCCATCGAGGTTCAGTGAAGAAAATTTAAAATGAAAGAGATGATGCTTTCTTTTATGCTTTTCACTATTTTAACATTTCATTAATATAATAATATTATTATAAAACACATAAATTTTAATTAAATTCTTCCACTTACCGTTCAAATTTAATCTTAATGGCTTAATTTCCTATAATTCCTCTCACGTTAATTAAATAAATCATTTAATTAATAAAAATCAATAACGATTGAATTTTGTAATTTTACAATTTAGTCTTTTTTTAATTAACTATTTAAATGTTAAAATTTCGGACCAAACTTTAATAAACCTATATAATCACTCTGTAAATATTTAATAAAAATATTTATGGGTTCGATTTATAGCAATGATGTCCCGAAACCACATTTTTCAAAACCACTTGACTTTAAGTACAAATCTCTTGAACTTAACTATTCATTCAAAAATTATCAATTGAAAATTTATTATAATACTATATTTGACTTGTAAATATTAAATAATAATATTTACGGACTCACTCGTCGAATTTGTGGTCCTAAAACCACTGAAAAACGGGTTGTTACAACTTTCACCCTTTAGGAAAATTTCATCCTCGAAATTTTTCACTTGAAAATAGTTTTGGTTACTGTGTTCTAGAAGATTCTTTGATTTTTCCAAGTCAAATTTGTCCCAAATAGCTTATTCTCTCTCCATTTTGACCAGTATGACAGAGTTCTAGATTGGCATCCATAAAAACTTCAAACTGTATCATTTTGATACAAGACTAGTAGTTGTTATTATAAACAAATTCAACCAATGGTAAACGTTTTCCCAATTTCCCTTGAACTTAATGATATAGCACTGTATTATGTCTTCCAAAATATGAATTATCCGTTTCGACTATCCGTATGTTTGCACGAAAACTTAATGAATTTACATCAGAATTTAGAGGTAAATCTCATATATATGCAACTCAACTAGCTTTTCAAATGAGTAATCCATTCTGACTAGAATAAAATGAGCCAATTTCATCAGCCTGATAATTACAATTTAGATTAAGACTTTATTTCTTATCGTCAAAGGTAATCGTAATCTAGATACTAAATCTATCCACCAATAAGTTTGTCTCCAATCATTACACATTTTGTCTTTGCCTGGTTTAAATCACAAAATCGTTGCTAGGAACTTCGAATAAGATGTCTTGCATAATATCTGAATCGTCCAACACACAAAATCGATTTTGGAAATATAAACTACTCTTACAATCAATATTGAAATTGGTGATCTGATTATTCTAAATTTGTTCTAATTTAGCTAACAAATTCGAACCTTTCTTTGCATTTCAAAAATTCTCTGAAGAATTAACAGTTTAACTTTCAATTTTGTAATAATCGAATCAGCATAATTCAAGGTCAACCGAGTGAAGCATTACTGTAAACAATGAATTCCTTCTTGGATTTGGGTTGAATTAACATTTTTAATTCGCAACTGATAGTAACTAAATTTGAGATCAACTTCGAAAACACTATGGCACATTTCATCAATACGAGGCAATGTCTATTTATTTTTTATCGTAACTTATTTTAGCTGTCAATAATCTATACACAATCTCATTGACTTATCTTTCTTTTTCACAAATAGAATTAGTGCGCCCCAAGTTGATATACTTGATTAAATAAAATCTCTGTCGATTAATTCTTGCAACTGAGCTTTTTATTCTTTTAACTCAGTTGGATTCATTCTGTATAGAGTAATCAAAATTGAAGTTGTCCCTGGCACTAATTCTATAACAAACTTGTTTTCTAGCTCTAGCAGTAAACCCAACAATTCCGCTGGAAAAAAAATGTAAACTTGCAAACTGTCGGTAACTGATCAACTTTCATTTTAGATATTATAGAATCCAGGATATAAATTAAAACATATCATAGTCTCTTCGTATAAACTTCTATACAGATATCGCAGAAATTATATTCGAAAAACAATCATACTTAGCAAATTCAACAGAAATCAATTCACCGTTCTATCAGCAATTCACTACAACATCATCAACATTCAACCAATCTATTCCCAGTATAACATCAAATTCGTTAAATGACAGCAACATCAATTCAACAAGAAAATCATAGCTCTAAATTTTTAGTGGGCACTATTTGCAAACCAAATCAACTATGGCTCTTTGATCTAAAGGGTTTATTACTTTAACAACTTATTCAATCGCCTCAACCGGTAAACTTTTTTTTGTTTCTAATTTTGTGTATATATATATATGAATGTGTCGTCAGAGTGCCAATTAATGCATACACAGTAACATCAAAGGTAAAAAAATATATCGACAATATCATTAAGAACTGAGTCTTCCTTGCGCACTCGGATCACATAAGCTCTAGCGAGAGTTTGAGCTTCAGATCAAACGGCTATGTCTTTTGTCCCGCTTCTTCTGACTCTAGTTGTGCTTCAAATTCCTAACTGTATGCATCTCGTGAAAGTAACAACATGTCTTACATTCTTATTTATGTTCAAATCAACTCGATTCGGCAGTCTTTCTTATAATAATCTAGAGATCCGCAAACGAAATAGGATTCATCTTTCAATCTACAAATCACAGAATGATTTCATCCATAATTGCCACATGTAAGTCTATTTACATTTTTTATGCTACCTGCGCTGGTTACTAAGATCATCGATGGTTTCACATTACTCTATTCATACAATTTCTACCAGAAAAGCCTGATGGCACTAAAAATGGCTATTTGGTTCTTTCATTTTTTCTTTAGCGGGAAAGTAGAAAACGTTCTAGATACATTTTATTTACTGAATTCTTGAACTCTTCTCTCACTTTATTTCTTGTGATAACAATTTTTTTTTTCCATTTTCTAATCCCAGTCAAAAAAAATTACTAACTCACAAAATTCCATTCCACACACAGGCATTTTAATCTCATTATTCAATCCATCTACGAAACAAATGCACAATTCCTTTTCAATCGGCACCATTATATGAGCATATTTACTAAATCGAACAAATTCTTGCTCATATTTCGCAACTGATCTCTTTCTCAGCTTCAACTCAAGAATTTTTTTTCTTCTTGTCTGAATATTGTTTGCTGACATATTTTTTTTGGAATTCAATTCGGAAAAAATCCTAGTTAATCCGTTCTTTCGATACCATATTAGTTAAAGTCGACTACTAGTGAGAAGTCTCCTCTTTTAATGGTGGCACAACACATTTTAGAAAATCTTCAAAAGGACATAACATTTCATCTAAAATTCTCTGTGTTTGCTAACTAGTAGTCGGCTCTGGTTGAATCACCACTCACTAAACCTTTAAACTCTTTGACCCTGCTTTTTTGAATTTTAATCAATAGGAAGTTTGTGAATATTCTATCGTATCAAGCTTTTAGAACGAGGGGGTAGAGGTCGTTGAGCCACTGAATTAACTCTCAAAAACACATTAAACAAGTCATTCATCATGTAATAGGCCAATTTTATCTGGCCCAATAGAAACAAATCAACCAAACAACAAACAAATAAATAAAAAACCTAAAGCCCAAATACACCAGCCTAATAACCCAAAAATTAAACAAAAAAAACCCTAATTCCTCTAAGCCTCCAGCCGCTGTCGCTCATCTGCCTTTCCATGTCAACAGGCGTGTCACCCAAGGCTTGCCACCGTTTCACTGAAATGGCAAAGGCGCAGCTCCCCATCGTCGTTGACCACCATTGCCACCTGCAAGAGGAAGAAAATAGAAACAAAAACAGAAAAAGGAAAAAAAAAGTAATAAAAAATTGTAATCGATTTGGCTATAAAAACCAAATACAAACAATCTGTTTTTTTTACACAAGAAATCGAAAATAAATACAACAAAAACAAGAAGTTAAAAAAAGGTAGCGCATCTCTTATTCATTTTAATTTTTTTTTTAAAAAGAAAACATAAAAAAGAGAAAGAATAGAAAAATGTTTTATTTTTCTACCTATTTTGCGACCATCACCATCGTAGTGGCCCTCGTCGATTTGACAGGTCTTCGAATCTAGTGGGATTCGACGAGGGCCTCGTCGAAAAAAGTTAAAATCGAAAAGTTTCATCGTCTTTTTTTTTTAAATCGAAGGGTTTTATCGTTTTTTTTCTTTTTAAAACTCAGCTTTTTTAGGGGGTTTTGACCTCAAATTCGGGTTCTACGTGTTAAGGGCCTCAAAGGAGAATTTTTTTGGGTACTCCGGCCATTGAAGGCGGCAATCTCTGTCGCCATGACTGATGGCCATGGCGGAGACCCACCGCCCCATGGTCGGACCTAAGGATGGCTTGAGAGAAAAAAGAAAGAAAGAAAGATTTTTTTTCAAAGAGGTTGCAAATGAATTTTTTAAAAATATTTTTTACTTATATAGCCCACTTGAAACAACGTCGTTTTTCGTTTTGGGCTTAGCTTCAGATGTCCAAAATGATGTCTTTTTAAGGTAACCCGAATTGTCGGCCTGAATTTCTTTAAGATCCGAGTGTTTTTTGAAGGGAGGGGATATTTGTTATTTTGGCCCTTCCGCTTTTTTGCCTATTTTTAATTTCATCCTGCATCCTTTTATTTTATTTTATTTTATTTTTACCCCTTTTATTTTGTTCTTGTGCAATTTAGTCCCCTGACCCACTGTGAACCCATTGAGGGAATGACACGTGTATATGTGGGTGGGAGAATTGTCCTCCGATTCCCTATGCATTTTATCCCATTTTAATTTAATCTTTTATGTTATGTTTCTTTATAATTTAGGCTTTTAATTTTGTTATATTTTCAATTCAGCCCCTTATTTCCTTTTTTTTTTTGCAAATTCATGCTTTAAACTTAGTTTAAATTTTAATTTAGTCCTTTATTTATTTAATTTCACCCTTTACTTATTGTTATTTGAATTCCAGCGTTTTAATTTCCTTATTTAGATTTTTACCCTTTAATTTATGTAACTTGTATTTTTATTCTTAAGTTTCTTGATTATTTCATTTTAGTTCATTCTTATTTTTTAATGATGATGTTATTATTAAATGATTATTATTGCTAATTATTATTTTATTTTGTCATTACTAATATTACACAACCATGATCATAACATTATCATACTTTTTTATTATTATTTTACCATTTTTGTCATTACTAGTGTTCCACTTATTATTTTACTATTATTGTCATTATCAAATAGTATTATTAATCGCTAAAATCATTTCAACTACTACTTTTATTATTTTATTATCATTTTTTACCCATGTAAGCTATTTTATTCTATTTTGCCCCTACCATATTATGCAACACGTTAAAATATTCGTTCATTTTTATACCAACACTCGAATAAATTAATCACATAGTGCATTAAATGTTATGTTTGTTTTTATACGACGTATATTTGATAATTTGAATCGAGGCAATACTCTTTATTTTAAGGATTCGAGAAATTGTGCCCTTAACTTATGAGGTATGATTTCTCCTTGAACCAAAGTAATTGAACATCTCTCCTCTTTTTAAAAATTAATTAAAAATATATAAGATTTAGGCAATAATTAAACGGTGAGCTTTCTTATTTGAGATTTTGTGCCCCAACTTACGGGACATGACTTTTCTTCTTGATCAACTCGAAATAAGAAAATATCTTCATTAAAAATTAAATATAGACATTTTCAATACCATTAAATAACATCGCTTGAAAGGGATCGCATTTTAAATCCTCTTCAAATTCTCAAATTTTGACACTAAGATACCAAATAACCAACTAGGTACTAATTTTAGGTTTTATGAGGGTGCTAATCCTTCCTCATACGTAACCGACTCCCAAACCTATTTCTCAGATTTTGTAGACCGAAAATTATCGTTTTAGTAAAATTAACTCTTTTTGTTAAAATGATTAAATCTCGAAGTGATCCAATCACGCTGAATGAAAAGGATTAGTGGCGACTCCATTTTCGTTTTTTTTAAATATAAAGTCAATTTCAAAAGAGGTTTTGACACATCATATTGAAGAAGATACTATGTCCCTTTTCTCTAAGCCCTTAAAATTCGGGCCCCATTATGCGCAGCCCCTTCATCAGTGGCTGGAACATAACTTTGTACTCCGTTGAAATCTGCTCGATTAGATACAGTTGACATCTTTAATCTATTAAGGAACAAGTCAAACTAATTGGGAGTCATCACATTATCACAAGTTATAAAGTGGCATGTATTTCTAGACTCAATATATGCTACGTTCAGTTCGAGGATCGACTAAATCATAACTCTAATACCACTAAATGTAGCATTTCTAACTTAGCGACAGAGACGAGTTATGGGTGTTACAGACAGAAATCAAAAACAAATAAAGAATGAAGCAATAAAGTTATGAACTTCAATTTCATTACTTGGCTTATTGTTTACATGTACAACAATACTTAAATAAGCTGTAAATAATATTAAATAATTACAACTTGGCAAGTCTTGGCACTTGTATAGTAGAACTTGCTTCTCTATTGGCTGATTTTAGTCTAATCAGCAACCAAAACATCTTGTCAAAAATTGTTATCGCTTTAAGGCAAGTTGGCAACTTGTAGAGAAAGGGCTCGCATGTATGACAAAGCTCACTCCTTTGGTGAGCTTGCACATTTGGTGAGCTTGCAACTTTGGTGAGCTCGCACATTTGATGACCTCACAGTTTTGGTGAGCTCGCATCTTTGTTAGGCTCGCATCTTTGATTGAGCTCGTATATTTGGACGAGCTCGCATCTTTGGATGAGTTCGTATCTTTGGGTGAGCTCGCATCTTTGTGATCTATGTCCACCATTGCATGGATGGACACTTCACAACACAGAGGGTTACTTCAGAGTTGTGGGTAACTGTTAACTTGACAAGGTGTAGAAGGGCTAAAAATAAGGTTATTAAAAAGCTTGTAAGGAATGTGAAGAACGAATTTGCTCTTCTGTGGGACTATGCAAATGAGCTGAGGTCCAAGAACCCTGGAGGCACAATTACAATGGCAATTAATATGGTGACTTTAGAATCTCCGCCTCAGTTCAAAAGATTTTACGTCTGTTTCAATACTTTAAAGAAAGGTTGTAGGTCAATACTTGGTTTAGATTGCTACTTTTTGAAGGGACCATACAAGGGTGAAATGTTACCGGCTGTTGGCAGAGATGCTAACAACCAAATGTATCCAGTAGCATGGGTTGTGGTGGAAGGTGAATGTACAAACTCATGGGCTTGGTTCCTTAACATACTTGCAGTAGACTTGGACCTCGAAGATGTTACACAATAATTAGTGACCAGCAAAGTGTAAAATGTTAATTTACAACGTATTTAGATGATTGAATTATTTTAATATGATTAAGATTGTAATTTGGTACACTGTTCAATTTATTGATGTGGTTGTATATTGGTTTATATGGATTATAGGGAGTGGAAATTGCCATGAATGATGTCCTTCCTCGAGCTAAGCATATAAAATGTTCTCAGCATGTATTTGCCAACTGGAGTGGGAGGAAGAAACAAAAGTCATATGAGTTCTACCTTGGGAAATTGTAAAAGAAACCACAGAAAGATAGTAGGGAGATAAGTTTGCAGCGTTGACTGAAAAGGATGAAGAAGTTGCTAAGGAATTGAGAAGGATGAAACCGAGACATTGTACCAAGGCTTTCTTTGATGAAGGGTACAAGTGTAATATGGTTGATAATAATATATGTGAAGCCTTTAATTCTAGCATTGTAGAGTCCAGATATAAGAGTATCATAACAATGCTAGAATAGATTAGAGAGAAGTTGATGACTCAAATTGTGGAAATGAGGGAGTGATGCAATAAATGGAGGTATAATTATGGTCATTTAGTCAAGGCAAAATAAATGCCATTAAGAAAGAAGTTTTTGGGTGGCGAATGTTTTGGAATGGTGACCAAGGTTGTAAAGTAAAAAATGGAAGGATGCAATATTGTGTCAACATTAAAGCTCAAACTTGCACGAGTAGAGCTTGGCAGTTAACATGGCTGCCTTGTGCACATGCTTATGCTGCCATATGGCACACTAGTAAGCATGATCTAGATGACTACATTCATCAATTTTAACATAATGATACTTACCTGAAAGCATACACACATGCTTTGCAACCCATAAATGGACCACACAAATGGAGGAAGAGTGGAATTTAGCCAGGACGACTCAAGAAGAACAGGAGAAAAACAAATGATGAACCTAAGAGACTTAAGCTTCCTTTGGATCACCAATTAACACTAGTGTGATGGAACCTTAAGGAATAATACCTTTTTGCTGGAGTTTTTGGGTGTTTGGAACATCAATGGTGAGGCACGTTTGGAAAGCCTCACCTCACCGAAGCTCCAATTTTCAACTGGAACTTAAAGCTCCAATGAAAAAACAGCAACCCCAGTCAACCTGGTTTTTTACAATTTTAACCTTTTATTTAATGTATGTTTGTACTGTTGATTTTTTTTAAATAGTAATTATATATATATTACCATTATAAAATTAATATTAATTAATTAAAATAAATATTTTAATAAACATATTTTATTAAATGAATTTATAAATTTACTTATTTTTCATAATTTTGTAAAAGTAAAATAATTTAAAAATTACATTGGTCTATTTTACCAGTTAAAATTTTAAAAGTCTTATCATTTTATTTTTCATATTTGAGAACTAAAACTAGATTTTAAGTGCCAACTAGATTTTAAGTATATCTGTTAATATATACTTTATCCGCTAAATTATGCATTTGAGTGAAAATTGTATTATTTGTAAATTTCTTTCTCTCCTTTTACAAACAAAAGTGACTATTTTGTAGTTTATCCTTGTTATAAAATAATATTTAACAATAAAAATTAAAATAATCATAATTTTATCTAATAAATAATTAAAATTGGTTATATAATTCATTAAAATATTTATAATAAAATATTGGAAGATACATTTTAATATTTTATTAAATGAATTTATAAATTCACATATTTTAATAATTTTAAAAAAGTAAAATAATTTAAAAAACTTCTATTATATATCAATTCTAATCTAATGTCCTTAATAGTCATTTTTTATTCTCACCTCACTGTTACAGCTGCGTTTGAGTCCAAACACACACTCCACCATTGTTTCTAATCTCACTGCTACAGTATCTAATCTCACCGTTACAGTAACTAATCTCACTGCCACCGCTGTTTTTAACCTCACCGGAGGTAAACACACCGCCCATCCAAACTAAGCCTTAGTAAAATTGGGTTTATTATAACAAGCAGAATCTGTGGGATTTAGGTCATAACAAAGTGGGATGTCCCGGAAAGAAAAATGTTTAAGGTTGTTTGTCAACTTTTAACTTTTTGTTATTTTATTTTAAAGTATTATATATTATTGCATTGATTTAATAACGTTTTGTTTGCAGGAAAGAAGTGATGCTCAACAGCCTTCCCCATCCCAAACTTCAAATCAATCTGTAAAAGTTTCCTAATTTTCATTAATTTAAATCTCCATTAACCACTTATATCTATTAAGCATGTTCTCTGGAATTTGCAGATTCTTTAAGTGCAAGCTACCGAGCCAAATGTAAGGTCGGCCCCACCTAATGCTGGTTCAAGCAAGGCCAATAGAAAGTCTGATAAAGCTGAAGCTGAAGCTTGCCCAAGTCAACCTATAACAAGGTTAGACACTGCACAAAAAGGGAAGGGGAAGAATGGGCCAAATCAGTGAAAGAAATACTTGCAAAGACATTGAAACCTCACAGACAAGGATATGGCTATCAACAGGGGAGAAAACTTTTTACGTAAGCAACTTCACAAACATTTTTCCATATTACAGTTTAAAATACTAATTAACACTTAAAAGTTTTACTTGGTTTTGGGTAGCCTGGCTTGCGATCAGACGTTTGTTGGGGCTTTTTCTATCAACTTGAATAGCCCAAACAAGAAACGAAAGAGCAGTCTAGATGTCGTTGGGGCTCAGGAATTAGTTGCGCAAAAGCATTTGAAAAAGTGACTTTATTTGGCTGTCATATGGACTATGCTTTTTTGAATGAATATTATTGCCCATATTTTTAAAAATAGATTCCCTTCTTTTGCTGCACTTGTTGGTTGAAATTTTTTGTTCAACTATGGTCAAATTTTGGTATAGCTTATTAATGATATTGGTTTAACATGGGTAGATCATTTTGTACAGGTGGTTCACTGGTGAAATGAACACCTATTTTTGTATGGTTTCAGAGGGTTTAAAAATTGTGATTGGGTATAGGGAATTTGGTATACTGTATATTAGAATGTCACAACAATTTATCGGCATATAATGCTTATCTCTCCCTCATAAAATTGATGACAGCTAGTGAAATTAGACCGAAAAATAAATACAATTAGTTAAATAATTATTTTGTAATTTTTTGTAATTAGATGGCCCAAAAAACTTATAATTGGATGAGTTGAAGAGTAATTAACCCATTTTTAATATTAGAAGAACACAAATTCAGGTCCATGGGCTGAACCAACCCAGTTACCCAGCCAGCGTGGGACAAGTCTATTAGATGACGACTCGTTTCTGACCATAGTTGCGCTAAAAATATGTATATTACGTAGCGGAATATATACATTGACAACACAAATGAAAGTAAAAAAAAAAAAAGAGTTAAAAATCAATTTCAAAATTTTGTTGTGACATTAGAAAGTGGGCATGGCTTTTTAAGATAATTTTAGAAAATTATTTGGTACATTATTCATTAGGAGTTTGCAAATGTAAGGGCGTAGTTAGGGGTATGACAGGAGCTCAACCTTTAAAAATAAAATTTTTTTCATTGAAGTTTTTAAAATTTTAAAATTTTAAATTAGTAAAGGTAAAATTACATTTTAACCTTTTAAAAATGAAAAAAATAAGTTAATCGTTTAAAATTTATAAAGGTATAGACTATTAAAATAGTAAAATTGCATTTTACTATCGTAAAAATTATAATTTAATCTTAGCCCCTAAAAAAATTTCTGACTTTGCCCTAAACAAAATATTTTTAAGGGTATAATAAAATTTTTTTTCAAAATGATTATGAAAAAAAACATTGTTATTGTATTAAATTGATGAAATGATTGATATATGGAATAGGTAAGAATTAGTCGTTAGGTTTTAAATCTGTTTGTAAAATGTTGAATAAGAGAGCAGCCTAGTAATTAAAAGGAAAACTACTAAAATAATAATTCCACATTGATTTGTTTACTCTTCTTTTGCTAAGGAGTTGGATTAGAGGAGGAGGAATGTTTCGTGGAAGTGGTAGGCTTTTGTAAAACAAGAGTGAAGCTTGTAAATGCTTTTCAATCTTTAATAATGGTGAAGACAATTGAGCCACTTTGCTGAGTGCCGTTTGCAGGTGCATGGATTCGCTAATTCTTAGTGTAGTTTATTAGGAATTGGGTTGAGGAGAAGAGGTGAGCATTCGATTAAATTGAGTAAAAAATTTTTGAATTAACAAGTCTTATTTTATCATCATAACTTAATTTGAAATTTATTTGAATTGAATGAAATTGTTAGAAATAAATTAAAAAATTAAACATGTCATATTAAAATCTTGTAACAAGATAACTAATTTTATATTATAGCATATAAATTTGAAAGCATATTCTAAACTCTAAATTGTATAGGGTTTTTCTAGTCATTTTACCACCTTTATCTTGAAAGAAAAAAACATTAATATCAAGCAATTGTTAATGAATTTAGTGAATTTTTCTCAAATCTCAATTATGGACATGAATTTATGAAGTATGCAAATTTGTGCTTTACTATATGAATTTTGTGCATAAATTAAATCATTTTTATGTTATTTATTACTCTGCTATGTTTTAATAATGCAGTGGGACCATGAAGTGATATAATATGGAGCTCAGTACAATTCTTGCATGGACACGAACAAATCCACCCTACTTGGATGGCAAAACCATGCAAAATTAGGTCATAAGGATGTTAATTTGACCCAATTAAAGTGATGTTACAAGGTGCACATGTCTGGTTATTTATTGAGTCATGAAAACATCCAACAAGGGGGAGTCAAGCCCAAATTCAGCACAAGCCTGTGAGTGCCTAAAAATAAGCTTTGGACAATTATTTGGAGGTCCTAACATTGTAAAACTCATTACAAATCAGTGCATGAAGATTGCTCAAGAAACCGTCCACCCTATGGCTCAATTTTTCATGATTCCATGCTTAAATCAAGCAACCAACTCACCCTTTTTTCCACTTCTTATGGTCGACCATTAATGGGAGAGAACCAAGGGATCTTTGACACCATTATTAGTAAATTCAGCCACCAACTTCAAGTATAAATACTACACTCCTCTCACCGTTTCATTCATTCCTTAATCCCTAAAATCATCAATCATTCCTTCATTCATTACTCATCTATGCATTTTCTCATTCTCTCATTTTTTTTCCTTCTTTCCACACCTAGCATTTTAGCCAGCAAAACCGTGATAAGGTTATCTCTTGGCGGCCACATTGAGGAGGCATTAGCAAAGGAGCAACTAAATGATCGGAGAAAAACATCTTCATTCGGAGTTCGCGAGACTACCGATTTGAACAGATTTTATTCTTCCTTTACTTTTTTATTTTGATTTAATCATGTTTACAATGTGTTTTATGATCTTGTCATCAACAATAGTAGCTTCAATTTTTTGAGCTAGGATGATTGCAGTTATTCAATGAAGTTTGTTTAAATCATGTTTATAGTGTGTGTCTCAGTTGATCATGTTTTCAATTAAATCCAAGTATGCATTTCATTCATACATGATTGGATGCATTTGAATTAGCTGAGCGATACTGATCAGACTACGGCTAATGGGCACAATAATTGAAAAGCGCATGCTTAATTTAGACCTGATCTGACTAAATTAAATGTTCTTAATAACTTTGATGAGCTCTATTATCTTGCATAGTTTTTAGATTTATTTGACTAAATTGTTTCAAACCTGATCCGTCCTTGTTCCTTCACATGAATTCTAAGAAACCCTTAGTTTAATATGGTCAGTAAAATGTATATTTCACTAAGTAAAAGATTCCTAAATGACTTAATTTGGTTTCTAAACTCATGAATGATTGAGTTGTCATAGTATGTTTTTCTGAACATTGTTAAGCATGAGAAAAATAAACTAAGTTGAATAGTGAAATTATCTTAGCATATTCATGTTATTGATTGTTAAATTTTGTGTTTTTACTGCTAAACTCATTTTATTTATCTCATCTAATACTTTGTATTTAGATTAAATTTTATTAGGGATCATCTTGCATTTGGATAATTCAATTTAGCTTAACCATCATCACTCAAAATATTTTTATCACCAAATTGTTAACTTTAATTTTACAATTAATTGATTAACATACACAGTCCTTCTGGAGACGATAACTCTTTTACTTACTTTATTGCTTGATAACGACTGTGTACACCAGTACAAATTTGGGCATTACAAGTTTTTTGCACCATTTCTTGGGACTGTTGCCTTAATCAGTTTTTTTGTAAAATTATTCTTTACAGTTTGGATTTTATTTCATTTTTATCTAACTTTTAACTTTACTAATTGATTATTTATTCTTTATTTTTTTGAATTATTTTTAGGTGTTTATGAGCATAAATCGAATCATCGATTTATGTGAACGTTTAGACAAAGAAGATACGAAAGATCAGCTTAAAAAACAAGTAAAGATGGACCTTGGAAATCAGAATGATGGACAAGGTAATAGAGTCGATCATGTGCACAATCCAATCCTTATTGTTGACGACAGGGATATTGCCATAAGACAGTACATTATGTCATTCTCAATGAATCAAATTCGGAAATTAGGAGACCATAAATTGAGGCACTGCAATTTGAATTGAAATCAGTGATGTTTCAAATGTTCCAAATGGTGGGCTAGTTTAGTGGAATACCAACGAAAGATCCACACCTTCACCTTCAATTATTCATGGAGGTGAGTGATTCTTTTAAGATAGCTAGCGAGATTGAGCAAGAGCATGACTTAATTCATTTCCCCCAAGTTTAATATCAACTTGGCAAGAATTAGCAAAATAGTTTTTTGTTAAGTATTTTTCACCAAGCAAAAACGCTAAGTTGCGAAATGAGATAACCACTTTTTCACAATTGGATGATGAATCCTTGTACAAGGCGTGGGAAAGATTCAAGGAATTACTTTGTAGGTTTCCTCATTATGGGATTCCACATTGCATCCAATTGGAAACGTTTTATAACAGTCTTAATGCACACACAAGATTGATGGTAGATGCTTCTACGAATGATGCTCTCTTGTCTAAATTTTATAATAAGGCTTGCGAAATCATTAAGAGGATGGTTGTTAACAACTATCAATAGCCAACAAATCGAGCAACTTCAGGAAGACGAGTAGCCGAAGTGTACGAAGTGGACACATTAGCATCACTCTTAGCTTAGGTATCTTCTATTTCTTAAATGTTGAAACAGTTTACCACTAATGGTTTAAATAATTTTGCAGCCCAACCACCGAGTCAATTTGAGTTTATTTCCTGCATATATTATTGGGATGGCCATTATTTTGAGAATTGTCTATCAAATCCCGAATCAGTATATTACGTAAGGAATCAACACAAAAATAGAAGTTGGACTGGACAATGACCACAGCCCAACTTCTACAATCCTTTGTTGCGTAATCATCCAAATTTTTCTTGGAGTAACCAAGGAAATGGACTAAACAACATCTACATGCAGCATATACCCAACGAATCCCAAAGGTTCAACTAACAAGCTCCAAAACCACCTCAAGTCGAGTTATTTAATAGTTTAGAGAACTTGTTGAAGGTGTATATGGTGAAGGATGATGCATTAATCTAAAGCCAAGCAGTAACACTAAAAAATTTGGAGAGCCAAATGGGTCAGTTAACTAAAGAGCTTCATAACGGACCACAAGGAAACTTGCCGAGTGATACAAAAAATCCAAGAAAATTGGGTAAAGAACATTACAAGGAAGTAGCTTTACAAATTAGTAAGTCTTTGGATCCCAAGATAGTTGTGATTGAAGATGAACCTGTTGAGAAGAGAAGAAGAAAAAGTCAATCAACAGTTGAAATTCCTACACCAGAAGAGCCAGAACTTACAAATTCTGATGAGGTCAAATCTAACCCAGTAAATTCTGAAAAACTAACATCTTCTTTATATGCAAATTTATCTCTTTAAAAAAGTTGTCTAGTCCAACCTAAAGTTTTATCACCTCTATATCCTCAAAAGTTCCAACCAAATAAGTATAAACAGAAGGTACAATTCAATAAATTTTCGGGTGTTCTAAAGCAATTGCATATCAACATCCTATTGGTGGAGGTTTTAGAGTAAATGCCCAAATATGTGAAGTTCATGAAGGACATTCTATCAAAGAAGAATAAACTCAGTGAGTATGAGATTATCGCTTTAACGAAGGAGTGCAGTACGTTCTTACAGAACAAGCTATCTCTAAAACTAAAGGGCCCTGGAAGTTTTACCATGCCCTGTAATATTAGAGAATCTTATTATGGTAAAGCTTTGTGCGACTTAGGAGCAAGCATCAATTTGATGCCCAAGTCTATTTTTAAACAGTTGGGAATAGGCAAAGTAAGACCCACTATTGTGACACTTCAACTAGTGAATCGATCTTTAGCATACCAGAAGGAAAGATCAAGAATGTTTTGGTAAGAGTCAATAAATTTATTTTTCCTGTTAATTTCATTGTCTTAGATTTTGAAGTAGATAAGGAAGTGTCGATCATCCTAGAGAGGCCTTTCCTAGCTACGGGAAGAACGTTAATAGACATACAAAAAGGTGAACTCACCATGAGAGTTCAAGACAATCAGGTAACATTTAATGTTCTCAAAGTAATGAAATTTCCCGGTCCGACGGAGCAATGTTTAGTTATGGAAGAGCTAGAAACCTTAGTTTCTATGGAATGAGAGAACAATTTTGAAGACCCATTGAAGAATATCTTAGGGTCTAAGTCATTGGAAGATAAAGAAGGTAACAAAAATATGGTTTTGATGGAAGTCAATCTGATGAGCTCTGTTCAACCAACACGGTTTGAACCGCTAGAAGTAGAAGTTCAGGAGTTTGTGCAACCGCAGTTATCAATCGAAGAACCACCTAAACCCAAACTAAGGTACTTCCTTCTCATTTGAAATACGTTTATTTAGGTAACAGTTCTACTTTACCTGTGATTGTTTCAGCGGAGTTAACAAAACACCAAGAAGAGCAATTGATTGTTGTTTTAAAGAAATTAAAAAAGGCAATTGGTTAGACCATAACTGACATTTGAGGTATAAGCCCTTCATTTTGTATACATAATATTATCCTAGTGGAGGGTGAAAGAGCTAGAATTAATGGGAAAATGAGACTCAATCCTATCATGAAAAAGGTAGTGCGAAAGGAAGTGATGAAATGGTTAGATGCGGGAATTATCTACACCATCTCAAATAGTTCATGGGTAAGTCCGGTATAGTGTGTACCCAAGAAAGGTGCAATTACGATTGTCGAAAATGAACGAAATGGGTTAATCTTGGTGAGAACTGTCACAGGTTGGAGAATTTGTATTGATTACAGAAAATTGAACAGAGCCACTCGAAAGGATCATTTCTCGTTGTCTTTTGTGGATAAGATGTTAGATGGACTGGCAGGTAACGAATATTATTGTTTCTTATATAGATATTCGGGATACAACCAAATAATTGTACCCTTGAAAGACCAACATAAAACTACTTTTACTTGCCCGTACGGTACGTTTGTTTTTAGGCAAATGCTTTTTGGTTTATGTAATGCACCTGCCACATTTTAGTGATGCATGATGGCAATATTTATTGCAATAGTAGAAATTTTTTTTGAGGCTTTCATGGATGATTTTTATGTTTTTGGTAATACTTACAGTGTTTGTTTGAGTAAATTGGCTAAGGTACTTAAGAGATGCAATGAGACAAATCTTGTCATTAACTGGGAGAAATGTCATTTTATGGTTAAAGAGAAGATTGTATTGGGGCATAAAATTTCCAGAAATGGGATCGAAGTCGATAAAGTGAAAGTTGATGTAATTGAGAAATTACCACCACCAGTTAGTGTGAAAGGAGTTCGAAGTTTCTTAGGCCATGCCAGTTTTTACCAAAGGTTTATGAAAGATTTTTCAAAAATTTCTAAACCTTTGTGTATATTGTTAGAGAAAAATACAATTTTTTATTTTAACAAAGCATGTTCAAAAGCTTTTGAAGAATTGAGAAGTCGATTAATTTTAGCACCAATAATTGTTACACCTAATTGGAACTCACCTTTTGAGTTGATGAGTGACGCAAGCAATTTTGTTGTTGAAGTTGTGATGGGTCAAAGAAGGAAAAAACCATTTCACCCTATCTATTATGCAAGCAGAACTTTGACAGGAGTCCAGCTTAATTACACGATAACTGAAAAAGAACTATATGTTATAGTTTTTTTGCTTTTGACAAGTTCCGTTCTTATCTCATGGGTATAAAAGTCACAGTATTTACTAGCAAGGCGACCATTAAATACTTACTTACAAAGAAAGATGCTAAACTGAGGCTAATTTGAAATTAATATGATAAAAAATTCTGATTCTGATAAGGTCATCAAAACAAGATGAGCGAAGACGCTCAATAAAAAAGATTTTTTCTTCCCCAACCGGATTCGATTCTTTTGAAGGGTAAGCCTATTTATTTACGGTTCTAAGAGCAAGAGTTCTAGTGGTCGACTCGCTTCTTTCAAACTGTTTCTCATTATTAAGAAAGGGTAACGAAGATAAAATACGAGCTTGTTTTATAGCAATAGTAATTAATCGTTGTTGTTTTACTCTTACTTCAAGAATTTAACCTTGAAACCTAAGACTGAAAAGGTGCTGAAAATTAAGTAGCTGATCATTTTTCGAGGTTAGAGCAAAATGAGGTAACTCATTCACTTGTTCCAATTAATGAAAGTTTTTCTAATGAACATATCTTTGAGGTAAGTCGAATTCATGAAATACCTTGGTTTGCTGATTATGCGAATTATTTAGCATGTGCAGTAATTCCTTGAGAAATGAAATACCAAAAAAGGAAGAAATTCCTTCATGATAGTTGGTATTATTTTTGGGAGGATCCATTTTTGTTTAAACAATGTATAGATAACATAATCTGCAAGTGTGTAGCTAGAAGTGAAATTGACGAGATACTTTACTACTATCATTTATCTCTGAGTGGGGGGACACTTTGGTGGTTTTTGTACTGCAACAAAGATTTTAGAAGTAGGATTCTTTTGGCCTACAGTGTTCAAGGATACGTATGCATATGTGAAAAATTATGATAGATGCCAAAGGACCAAAAACATATCAATGAGGAATGAGATGCCTTTGACGAACATTTTAAAGGTAGAGTTATTTGATGTGTGGGGTATTGATTTTCTAGGTCCGTTCCCTTCTTCTTATGGTAATAAGTATATCTTGGTAATTGTTGATTACTTATCCAAGTGGGTTGAAGCCGAGGCATACCTAACGAATGATGCTAAGGTAGTCATATGATTCTTACATAAGCATGTGTTTACACGGTTTCGGACTCCTAGAGCTATAATTAGCGATAAATGATCTCACTTTATGAAAAAATGGCTTAAATGGTTGCTTGACAAGTACAATGTCAAACACAAGATTGCCACTACCTATCATCTATAGTCAAATGGGCAAGTTGAACGGGTTAACCGTGAGATCATAGGAATCATTGAAAATGTGGTGCAACCTAATAGAAAAGATTAATCTTGAAGGCTCGATGATGCTCTATGGGCCTATCAAAATTCTTTTAAGACACCGTTAAGAATGACTACTTATAGGTTAATCTGAAGGAAGGCATGTCATTTGTCGCTTGAGTTGAAGAATAAAGCTCGTTGGGCTTTACAGTAGTTAAATTTGGATTTTAAACAAGCCGGTGAGAGAAGGATGTTACAACTTGATAAGTTAGAGGAGTTGAGGTCGTTTTCATACAAGAATGTCAATATGTATAAAGAAAAGACTAAGAGATGGCATGACAACCGGATACAACATCGTGAATTCAGAAAAAGACAGAAAGCATTGTTGTTTAATTCGAGGCTAAGGTTCTTTCCGGGAAAGCTCAAATCTCGATGGAAAGGACCTTATACCATTTATAAAGTTTACCCATATGGAGCAGTAGAATTGTACAACAATAAGGGAGGTACGTTTAAAGTTAATGGTATATATCTCAAACACTCTTAGGATGGTGAAGTTGAGCAAGTTGAAACCTCATTTAATTTAATAAACCCTTAATTTTTATGTTTTTATTTCTAATAAATGACATACTTAGAAATTATTTTCTTAGATTAATACATTAAATTAAGTCTGTCTAAGGAGATTGGAACTTAAGCGAGACCATCTGTGACCCCTCCAACCTTTCCTAAGATATTAATTTAATGTAACCTTCCAAGAAGAAATTTTCTAAGTAAGCCAAAAAAAAATTTATTTTTATTTTAAAAAAACTTTTTTTTTGTTTATGCTTAATAATGTCAATTTGGCTCAAGTACTAATCAGTTTATTTTTCTAGTTTAGTTTAATTTTTCAATACAGCAAAATAATTGCAATTTGGGCTTAAGGCCTAGAACAGTGAATAGGAGAAATTTAGCCACTGGGTGCCATCCATAGGATCTCCAAAAACCTTAACTTTGCCACTTTTCCCTTCCTTCCTTACCTTGCCGTCCAAGTAATTACTTGTAGCTAAATTTTTGCTACAAATTTGCCCAATCCATTACTATATAAACCCTTTCATACCATCATATTATTCACAACCATTCTAGCAACTAGCTTAATCCCTAGCCACCTATTCCATTCCTCTTTGCCATTAGCCTCAAGTCCCAAAAACTTTCCCCAATTTTCTTCCCTTGTCACAAGTTTCTCCTATCGCTGCAGCAATATCATTGTCACAGCAGACTTGTCACCATCGAAAGCTCGTTATTATCGTAAATCCATTGTAGCCTCAAACCTCTCCCACACACATTGTCGATTTCTTTTCCCTTCTTTTTGCCAAAATTTTGCCTATTTTGCAAGAAGAATATCATCTCTCATAAAAAAACTAGATCCTCAAAGACTTCTTCGAAAATTTTGATTATAATTCAAGATGAGTAAGTAAGGGAAATATTTGATTCTATCTTCAAGAATTAACCCATGATGCCAGAAAAAAGGTTTCAATTTAGAGAGCAATGACAAGATGGTCATGCCTTTGTCAATTGAAAAGATGATTAATGCTTTAAATTGGAATCAATTCTGTGATGCACGATCAGTGCTTAATGAGGATTTAGTGTGAGAGTTCTATGCTAATTTAACCACACTCGACACTAATGAAGTTCTTGTTCATAAAAAAAAAGTACCATTTACTTCTAAGTCCATTAATGATTTGTTTAACTTACCTAATGTTGAAGAAGATGACTACTTTACCATGATGACAAATATCAATTGGGATTTTCTTCAACAAGTTATTAATATGGTTACAAATCTGGGATCCCAATGGATTATAAGAAATTATGGTAGTCATTCTTGCCGAAAGGAATATTTAAATCTAGTGGCTAAGGTATAATTCTACTTTATTCGATATAGCTTCATGCCTATCTCACATAGTTCCACTATCTCGATGAAACTAATGCTTTTGTTATATTCGATTATGATAGAAAAGTTTATTAATGTTGGGAGAATTATTCTCAAAGAGATCCAGGATTATGCTAAAAAAAAAAGAGTAAGAAGTGCCTATTTTCCATCATTGATTACTTCACTTTGCTTGAATGCCCAACTAAGATCAAAAGCAAACTTGAAGGACTGTTATGCTCAAGGTTGCAAAATAAGGTATGACCTTGAAAGGTTAGTGGAGAATGTTGAACTATTGAACAATGATGAATAGAACAAACCAGAATTTGATGAGTCATCAACCAAATCTGAACTGGAAATTGACTCAACAAATGTCATAGAAGAAGCAGAATCTGAAGAGGAACTAAACAACCTTGAGCCGAGGGTGGACCTAAATGCTGCTGAACCAGTGGAGTTGAGTTTTAATCTTGAGTTGACCATTCCAATGCCATCTTCTTCGAACATTATGAAGAAATTGAAATTTTCAACTATGATGGATATGTGGAAATTCATGCACAACCAACAATAAGCTTACTGGAGATATGCAAAAATTAGAGATGATTTCATACAAAATACCCTTAAGAAATCTTTAACACTTTTGTTCCTGAGTTTCCAGATCATATCTTCGAGACATGGCAAGAAAAGATTGCGAGATCGAGTGCGACAAAGAAGGGAAAAGGAAAAAGACATGAAGGATGACACAAATAAAAGAGGGGGGAAATTTCTTGTCCTTAGTATTTTTTAGGTATTTATCTTTATTTCTTAGTTAGTGTGTTGCTTTCGTATAATAAATAAGATATTGCAAGTATGAATAAAATAAGTTAAATGCCTTTTTATTAGAAAAAAGTGAAATGATGTGGTAATGGGAACAAATATGTCTAGGATTGGAGTGTTGAGAAAGATTTGGTACTTAAGCAGTCTTCATGACTCACCTCTCTATCTTGCTATCCTACCTGGTGTTCAGTTTTCATTCATTACTTTGTTTTCGCAATGAGAACATTACTTCTTTTTAGGGGTAAGGCAATATTTGCATAAATTTTTAAATTTTCAAGTATGTTTTAATCTTTTCCATAGAAGTATGTTGAAATAAATGAATGTTAGAAAAAAATTTGCTCATAAGTTAGTCTAAATGCAAGCATGATTTTTTATTTTATCTAAGTTTTTTTTTTATGTTATCTTGAGTTATGGAATGCTTGTGTATTCTTAGGTCTTATGTAGCCTTTTTCCATGAAAGTTAAACTTCTTTTCAAGTAATCATGCATGAAGGTTTAAGTTCTTAGAATTGACTTAGTAACTTTCTTAAGGCAAAATCCTAGGAGGCATAAGAATCTAAACATGATTTAGGCACATTTTCTTTGGATCGTTTGAGCCTTTCAAGCCTACCATATAAATTTTGACCCTTAAAACCTTAATTTGAGCCTTAAAGCCTATTTTATTATTATTTATCTACATCATAAGCCATGCTACCATCTTTTTAAATTTTATCTTATTTTTTCACATATTTTAACTAAAATTGTCTTGGTGAGCAAAGATTGAGGAAGAATTCAAAAAGATGTACATGTTATTCATATTTTTTTTAAAAAAAAAAACTTTATTTAAATGTCAAACAAAAATAGCAAAATAAATACTCAAA
The DNA here is from genome assembly GCF_025698485.1 of Gossypium arboreum. Lineage (NCBI taxonomy): Eukaryota > Viridiplantae > Streptophyta > Magnoliopsida > Malvales > Malvaceae > Gossypium > Gossypium arboreum. The sequence goes on along the minus strand of NC_069076.1, from coordinate 12,257,095 downwards.
GTATTGAGAAATATTGATGAGCATATCTTCAAAATTAAGTTTGGTGGGTGAAAAAACCCATTAGCAGGAAGGATGTACCTCGAATTGATCCAAGGAAAAGATAAGGTTAAGATTATTGAACCTAAAATTCACTTCTCTTTATCCCTACTTTAAGCCTAGCCTCATTACAACCTTATAAAAGACCTATTGATTTGGATGATTATGTCAAGTACATTAGTGGAGAGGAAATGCTGAGTTCAACATATGAGGACCATTAATTAGACTTTGTGGTTGCTTTGTTTGATTGATAAAGAAACTTTGATCGAATGGTAAAACTTTTGTATGATCTTGAAAAACATGCATTCTATTACTTATGCTAGCATTTTTCCGCACTTAGAATAAAATTTTGAAATAATGTTTGCTTTTGAGCTACTTATCAATAAAAAGAATTTGTGAGCATGATTCTATTGATGCATGATTATGTGCAAAGATTGATGCCATATAAACTTGTTGCAAAAATTGTCTTAGCAAAAGTTGTGGTCTACATGAAACATTACTCGGGACGAGCAATGGATTAAGTTTGGGGCTGTGTAAACTCTAAATTGTATAGGGTTTTTTCTAGTCATTTTTACCACCTTTTTACTTAAAAACAATATTAATCCCAAGCAATTGTTAATGAATTTAGTGAAATTTTCTTAAATCTCAATCATGGACATGAATTTATGAAATATGAAAATTTGTGCTTTATTATATGAATTTTGTGCATAAATTAAATCATTTTCATGTTATTTATTAATGTGCTATGTTTTAATAATGTAATGGGACCATGAGGTGACAGAATATGGAGCTCGGTACAATTCCTGCATGGACATGAACAAATCCACCCTACTTGGATGCCAAAATCATGCAAAATTAGGTCATAAAAACGTTAATTTGACCCAGTTAAAGTGATGTTATAAGGTGGACATGTTTGGTTATTTATTGGGTCATAAAACTGTGCAACAAGGGGGAGTCAAGCCCAAATTTAGCACAAGCCTGTGGATGCCCAAAAATCAACTTTGGAACAATTATTTGGAGGTCCCTGCATTTTGAAAATCATTAAAAATCAGCACATGAAGATTACTCAAGAAACCGTCTACTCCATGGCTAAATTTAGCATGATTTCATGCTGAAATCAAGCAACCAACGCACCCTCATTTCCACTTGTTACGGTTGGCCATTAATGGGAGAGAACCAAGGGATCTTTGATGCCAGTTTTAGTAAATTCAGCCACCAACCTCAAGTATAAATACCATACTCCTCTCACATTTTCATTCATCCCTTAATCCCTAAAATCATCCATCATTCTTTCATTCATTACTCATCCATGCATTTTCTCATTCTCTCATTTTCTTCCTTCTTTCCACGCCTATCACTTTAGCCAGCAAAATTGTGATAAGCCATTAGCAAAGGAGCAACATAAGGATTAGAGGAAAACATCTTCATTTGAAGTTAGTGAGACTACCGATTTGAATAGAGTTTATTCTTCTTTTACTTTGTTATTTTGATTTAATCACGTTTGCAACATGTTTTATGATCTTGTCATCAACAATGGTAACTTAAATCTGTTGATAGGATGATTGTAGTTATTCAATAAAATTTGTTTAAATCATGTTTATAGTGTTTGTGCCTCGTCGATCATGTTTTCAATTAAATTCAAGTACGTATTTCATTCATACGTGATTGGATGCATTTGAATTAGCTGAACGATCCTAACCAGGCGACAGCTAATGAACACAATAATTGAAAAGTGCTTGCTTAATTTAGATATTGATTCGACTAAATTAAAGGTTCATAATAACTCTGATGAGCTATATTATCTTGCATAGTTTTTATATTTATGTGATTAAATGTTTCAAACCTAATCCATCCCTGTTACTTCACATGAACTCTAAGAAACCCTTAGTTTAATATGGTCAGTAAAATGCATATTTCACTAAGTAAAAGATTCCGAAAGGACTTAATTTGGTTTCCAAACTCATGAATGATCGAGTTGCCATGGAATGTTATTCCGAACACTGTTAAACATGAGAAAAATAAACTAAGTTGAATAGTGAAATTATCCTAGCATATTCATGTTATTGATTGTTGAATTTTGTGTTTTGCTGCTAAACTCATTTCACACATCTCATCTCATACTTTGCATTTAGATTAAATTGCATTAGGGATCATCTTGCATTTGTATAATTCAATTTAGCTTAATCAACATCACTTAAAAAATATTTTTATCACCAAATTGTTAGCTTTAATTTTACAATTAATTGATTAACATACACCATCCTGTGGAGAGATAACTCTTTTACTTACTTTATTACTTGATAATATTTTTGTACACTTGCACAAACTTGAGTGTTACACATATATATTTGAAAATTTTTCAAAATAAAATAATAATAATAATAATAATAATAATAATATATTATAATGATAAATTTGAATCATTAATTAACTAAATGTCCCCAAAATTATTATTTAGAAAATTTTAATTTTCATTATATAATCTTCAGATTTTTAAAAAATTATAATTTTAAAAATATAAATTTTAGAATTTTATAAATATTTTGAATTTTTGAAAATTATTTTGAATATTTTGTAATTTTGTTGAGAGAGATCAATTTGCTCATTTTTAAAATTGAAAAAGACCAAAGAGATATTTACACTAATCTGCTATTCAAATTGTAAAATTTAACTCAACTCAAACTTAAAGCTCGAATAACTTGAATCAATTAACTTGAAATTTATAATTTTTTTAATTTTTTTTAAATCAAAATGAGTTTTGCTCATTCTTAATGAAGATAACATGTGCTTCAAAGAGCATATTGCTTTGTTTTGCTGCCATTTGTCTCTTATAGACACTTTGTGTGTGTCTTGTAAATCGTCTGATCCTTTGACTTTAAAGCCTAGTATGCATTCACGGGCATAACATGATTAATTATGCTGGGTGCAGTTATTCACCTGTGTGGGGTTGGATTTTTGCTCATGCAAATAGTTGATTTCGATAATTAAAGTATAGTATATAATATTTTAAAATAATAATTAAATTATTGTTTTTTAAATATGGTTAAGAGCAGAATTCAGAGATATATTAGGAAGACAACTATATAGATGTAAATGGAACATTTTATAATATTGAAAAGGTGGTCAACAGCAACGCATGCTACATAAAACAAATATATCAGTATTTATATACACATTTGGAAATTCAATATAAAAGTAATTAATTGAAGTCAACTCATCCAGGTAAGCCGTTTAGGAAGTGTGCGGATCAACAAGTGCATGTCTTGCCCTTCACTTTCACTTATTAAAATTCATTTATTTTTTAAAATTTTAAAACATTTTAATTAATTTTTATTATATTAATATTATATCAATTAAATTTTTTACTAATCTAATAATTAGTGAGCATTAAATATTAACTTAAATCAAATTTGAAACATATTTAAAACACGTAAATTGAATTATAAACATAAGCGTATATATTTCATAAACAATTTAGATTGAATGCTATGTACCTATCATTTAGTAATACAATAAAAAAATTAACAAAACATTGTACTTAATAAGGGATATTAATTTGATTTCTCGGAAAAAATAGAAAAGGAGAGTTCAAATAGGAAAGAGGGTGTCTGTTAGAATTAAGTGACCCAAATTCTTATTTAAATAAAATACGATGGAAAATAAAATAAAAGTAAAATCCATATAGAACTAGACTTCTTTTATTTTATTTTAGAATAAGGTTTTAAACCTTATTAAACTCCATCTATTTTATATTGATTAGGATAAGGTGTTTCAATCCTACTAGAATATGGCTTTGCAAGCCTATAAATAGACATAGTCTATTCCTCTTGTATTTGAGTAAAAATTTTTCGACATAGTGAATTTTCTTCTCCTCTGCCGTGGTTTTTTTCCGAAAGGGTTTCCACGTAAAATTTATGTGTTCTTTATTTTTATTTATTTTATTCTATTTATTTTTCACAAATTGGTATCGAGCTTAGGGTTATTCATCTCGATCACGGTAATGGCGTCTTTGAAGTATGAAATTCATTGTTGGATCGCAACACCAGATTTGCGTTGTGGCAAATTAAGATGCAAGCGATTCTTGCAGATGGATCTAGAGGATGCCCTGCTAGGATAGATAAGATGCCTTCGACATTATGAGATGAAGAGAAGAAGCGTAAGGATCGAAAGGCATTAACACAATTACATACGCATTTGTCCAACGAAATTTTGCGAGGATGTGATGAAAGAGAAAGCTGCATTGCATTATGGAAGAGGCTAGAACAAATATGTATGTCGAAAACTCTAACAAGCAAGTTGCATATGAAGCGGCGTCTTTATGCTCATCGTTTGGAGGAAGGTGCGTCGTACACGAACACTTAATGGTGTTTAAAGAAATTCTCTCAAACTTGGAGGCCATGGAGGTTCGAGTATGATAAGGAAGATCTAGGGTTGATTCTACTTTGTTCGTTGCCCGTCTTATTCAACCTTTAGAGACACGATTTTATATAGCGCGAGTCTCTCACGGTTGATGAGGTTTATGATTCTTTAACCTCGTATGATAAGATGAAGCATCTTGTGGTTAAACCCAACTCTCGGGGAGAGGGTCTCATTATTCGTGGGAGACAAGACCGGAATGTTGATGATGATCGTGGTAGAACACGAGCGGAATCCTCGTGGTAAATCTAAGGGTAGATCGAAATCTTCAAGCAGAGGTAAAACTTGCAACTTCGCAAGAAGAAAGGGCACATTAAATCTGAGTGCTATAAGCTACAAAATAAGATTAAAAGGGAGGTGCGAATCAAAAGGAAAACAACTAGAAAATTCCGGTGAAGGCGATGTTGTAGAAGACTACAGCGATGGTGAACTTCTAGTTGCTTCATCAATGATTCTAAAGTGGCGAGGAGTGGATACTTGATTCAGTTTGCACCTTCCACATGAGTCCCAATCGGGATTGGTTTACAACTTATGAAACGATGTCTGAAGGTGTTGTTTTGATGGGAAATAATGCTTCATGTAAAATTGCGGTGTTGGAACAATTAAAGTTAAGATGTTTGATGGAGTTGAAAGAACACTTAGTGACGTGCGGCATGTTCGAATTGAAAAGAAATTTAATTTCGTTGAGTACTCTTGATTCAAAAGTGCAGATACACAATTGAAAGTGGGGTTTTAAAGATTTCAAAGGGTCCTTGTTGTGATGAAAGGGCAAAGAAAGATTGCCAAGTTATATGTTTTATAGGGTTCTCTCATTCTTTGGTGATGCATTGTCGCTTCCTCTTCCTTGTCGGATGATGATATTACTAAACTTTGGCATATCGCCTAGGGCATATAGTGAGAATGGCATGGCGAATTAAGCAAAGAGGACTTCTTAATGGGCAAGGAATTTGCAAAGCTGAATTTCTGTGAAACCTTGTGTTTTGGGAAGCAAAAGAGTTCGATTCACTAGAGGAATCCATAACACGAAGGAAGCGTTGGAGTATATCCATTACGATCGTGGGGGCCGTCAGAGTGCCTTGAGAGGTGGAGCTAATTATATGCTAACCTTTATTGATGATTTTCCGAGAAAAGTTTGGGCGTTCTTCACGAAGCGAAAAGCGATGTGTTTTCCACATTTAAGTCTTGGAAAATTATGATTGAAAAGCAGACGGAAAAGCAGATAAAATACCTCCGTCATGCACAATGGCTTAGAGTTACATTCGATGAGTTTAATAGATTGTGCAAGTCGGAAGGATCATGAGACACTTGACGATTCGTCATACTCCTGACAAAAGCGGCGTTGCGAGCGAATGAACGAGCGATCATGGAGAAGGTTCGATGTATGTTGTCAAATGCCAACTTACGAAGTCATTTTGGCGAAGCGACCTCTCTGCATGTTTTTGATCAACCGATCTCCATCCGTTGCCATTGAGAAAAAGACTCCACAAGAGGTATGGTGCGGTAATCCTGCTAATTATTACGATTTAAAGATTTTTGGGTGTCCTGCGTATGCTCATGTTGATAATGGAAAATTGGAACCGAGATCCATTAAATGCGTTTTCTTGGTTATAAAGCTGGTGTAAAGGCTATAAGTTATGGTGTCCTGAAAATAGAAAAGTTGTGATTAGCGAGATGTTGTTTTGATGAAGCGCTATGCTACCTAACTTATCTCTTAAAGACTCTTCCAATAAAGAAAACCAAAAGCGGTGGAGCATCAGTTAATCTGAGAATCAACTCCTCAAGCCGATACAAAATTGAGAATAGAGTTGCTTCTTCACCGCAATACTCTATCGCCAAAAGCGAACAAGAAGAGAAATTAAACCTCCAAAGAAGTATGCGAGGTTGATCTAGTTGCTTATGCTTTAAATGTGGTGAAGATATAGATGCGAATCAAGAGCCATTTAATTATTACGAGGCGATTAGGCGTGAAGACTCGAAAAGTGGATGTTTGCTATGCAAGAGGAGATGGAATCACTCCACAAAAAGCAGAACATGGGATCTTGTAAAACTTCCTAAAGGTAAAAAGGCATTCGTTGTAAATGGGTGTTTAAAAAGAAAGAAGGACTCAGGAGTTGAAGAACCCGGATATAAAGCAAGGCTTGTTGCAAAGGGTTCTGATCAAATTCGAGGAGTGGACTTCACAGATGTGTTCTCTCCGGTTGTTAAGCATAGTTCGATTCGAGCTTTGCTTGGTATTGTGGCCATGCATGATTTGGAGCTTGAGCGGTTAGATGTAAAAGCGCATTTTTCATGGAGAACTTGAGGAAGATATTTACATGCAACAACGGAGGGTTTTATAGTCTCGAGAAAAAGAGGACTATGTTTGCTTTTTGAAAAAAGTCCCTTTACGGTTTGAAACAGATCACCAAGACAAGTGGTACAAGAGGTTTGATTCCTTTATGACTTCTCATGATTTCAAAAGAAGTAGTTTTGACAGTTGTGTCTACTTTAAGAAAAAGCAGTGATGGTTCTTTTGTGTATCTACTTCTTTATGTTGATGACATGTTGATAGCGACAAAAGATAAAGAGAGATAAGAAAGGTTAAAGCCCAACTAAGTGAAGAATTTGAGATGAAAAATTTAGGACCAGCAAAGAAGATACTTGGTATGGAGATTCTCGGTGATAGAAAAGCAAGTAAATTGTACCTAAGTCGGAAGGGTACATTGAGAAAGTTCTTTGCGGAGTTCAATATGCAGAGTGCTAAGCTGTTAGTACTCCTTTAGCGACCCATTTCGGACTTTCATCGGCCTTATCTCCTCAATCGGATAATGAGATTGAGTACATGTCACATGTTCCATACTCTAGTGCGATAGGATCTCTCATGTATGCTATGGTTTGTTCACGTCGATTTATCATATGCGATCGGTCAGATTAGCGAGATACATGGCGAATCACGGTAAAGAACACTGGAAAGTAGTTCGATGGATTTTAAGATACTTACGAGGCACTACTAATGTTTGCTTACGTTTGGAAGAACTAAAGATGGAGTTATAGGGTATGTTGATGCTGATTTTCTTTGGAGACCTTGATAGAAGAAGATCTCTCACGAGTTACGTCTTTACAATCGGAGGTTGTGCAATTAGTTGGAAAGCCACTTTGCAAACTACGATCGCTTTGTCTACCACTGAAAGTGAGTACATGGCGATTCTCGAGGCTTGTAAAGAAGCTATTTGGTTGAAGGGACTATTTAGTGAACTCAATGAAGACCTTCAAATCAGCCAGATATTTTGTGACGATCAGTGCCATCTTTCTTACAAAAGATCAAATGTTTCATGAGAGAACAAAACACATTGATATTCGGTATCATTTTGTTCGTGATATTATTGCTCGTGGTGATATTGTTGTGAGCAAAATTAGCACTCATGAAAATCCTGCAGATATGATGACTAAGTCACTTCCTATAACCAAGTTTGAGCATTGCTTAGACTTGGTTGGTGTTCATTGTTGAAGTTAAACCCTTAAGGGGTTTTTGGAAGAGGTGAAGAACTTGTTTATTGAAAGTTCGTGATGAAGAACTTGTTCATTGAGAATTTGTGTCAAGGTGGAGATTGTTAGAATTAAGTGACCCAAATTCTTATTTAAATAAAATCGATGGAAAATAAAATAAAAGTAAAATCCATATAGAACTAGACTTCTTTTATTTTATTTTAGAATAAGGTTTTAAACCTTATTAAACTCCATCTATTTTATATTGATTAGGATAAGGTGTTTCAATCCTACTAGAATATGGCTTTGCAAGCCTATAAATAGACATAGTCTATTCCTCTTGTATTTGAGTAAAAATTTTTCGACATAGTGAATTTTCTTCTCCTCTGCCCGTGGTTTTTTTCCCGAAAGGGTTTCCACGTAAAATTTATGTGTTCTTTATTTTTATTTATTTTATTCTATTTATTTTTCACAGTGTCGAATCCATTAAAACAAGACTTATGCCATGAAAAGAGAAATTTTCTTGGGTTTAGCTTTTATTTTTATTTTCTATTAAAAGAAATGGATGTTAATGTTGATGCTATTAGGACAAAAGCTATCTAGCACCAATGACTCAATGGTTGTTCAAACACATGATTGAACACAGGTTATTTGAATAGATGTTTAAACACTTGTTCAGACAAAGATTTTGAGATAGTTTAGGTGGTTTTAAATGTTGGAGTTTTTGACTTGAACTTTTTCATGTGTGGTTACTATAAGCAAATGGACATCGATGACACGTTTTATGAATGTGTTTTATTTTGCTTTCAAGTCGTAATCGAAATTGGCTCAACTTGAAAGTTGTGATTGACTTAACTTTGTGGATAAGGCTTGTGTTTATTATTTTCATTATCATTTTCCTTACCTTGGCATATTTATGTGCATATTTAATGGGGATTAATCTTACTTTATATTGAGATAAGATTACAAACTATTTATCCAATTTTTTATGTTGATGAAGTTGTGTTTATCTTTAATTGTGTTGATAGACTAGGTTGTCATATTAAGTGTATAAATAGGTAGCTGGTTCGCATGTGCAGATGCGTTTTGCGGGGAGTGTTGTGTTAAATTACCCAATTATTTTCTATTATTTTTATTTGTAATTTCACACTCAATTAGTAGGTATTCTTTGTGAGAGATTGAACCTTTGTAAGTGAGGTTTTGGGTGAGAGATTTTAACAAGTTGGGACTAGCTATTGGAGTTGCAATTACTTTTCTGTGTAAGGAAAAATTAAGGTTTAGCCAATAAGTGGTCGGATCAATTGTGGAATGAAACCATTCATTGAGCGAGGCTTCTCAGAGTAGGATTATTTTTGTATTGCGTTAACAAATGATTATGTGCATATCTCTCTTTACTTTCTTTGTTTTTCATTTATATTTAGTTCTCTTTTCTAACTCGTGTCTGAACACGTGTTTAGACTACAATTTGAACTAATGAAAAACTAGCTAGTTCTTTCAAGTGGTATTAGAGCAAGCTTTAAGAGGTGTTTGAAAATGATCCTAGCACTATTTCTTACTATAGAGGCCATGAAAAAAGATCCATCGCTCAAGCTTCATTTCTTGTTGCTTCTTTAAACTATGCTTACTGGAAAGCTTGATTGAGGGCTTTCATAATGTATATTGATGAAGTTGTATATGAAGCAATTAAGGATAGATGGGCTCGACCTAAAGTTACTGGTGCTGATGGAACAACAAAAGGCCAAAGAGAAGAACCAGTACACAACTAATAAGAGAAGAGTTGCTCAGGCAAACTCCAAAGCTTTGTATGTTATATTCAATGGATTTGACATAGAGCAATTTAAAATGATTTCTGTTTGAAAGTCAACAAAACAAGCATGGACTATCTTGCAGAATAACATAAGGGGAATGTTGTTATCCGAATGTCCAAATAGTAAATTTTGACTACCAAGTTTGAAAGTTTGAAAATGCATGAAGGCGAAACTATTTCAAATTTCTATACTAGTCTGACATATCTAATGAACCATTTGTCTAGGTGAACGTTTCTCTAAGATAAAACTAGTGAGGAAAGTTCTAAGGTCATTACCAGAATATCTTGCAATTAAGGTCACAATCATAAAAGAAGCCAAAGACATCACCACACTTAGATTGTATAAGCTGATAGGTTCAATTAGAAACTTTAATTGAATCTAGAAGAAGGGAAATGTGACAAGTTTACGACCTAAGGTTCTTTGCCTTCAATATTCAACTTACTATTCAGTTTGAAAACAAGATAGATGAGGTAATTGATGAAATCAAAGAAAAAATAGATTTACTTTCCAAAAATTTCAGTAAGGTATTAAAAAGAATTTTTTAAAAAAACCACAAGGTGGTTTTGGTTCTAGCAGTATGAACAAAAATTTTCAGTCAAAAGAAGACAACTCTCAAAACAAAAAGAAAGAAGTTTAGTGTTTTGAATGCAAAGGGTATGGACATATTCAATCAAAATGTATCGATACCAAGAAACAGAAATTATTATTTGTTACCTAGAGTGATGAGGAAGATAAAAGTGAAAGTTTTAACTCTAATTAGGAGATAAATAATCATGTGGCCTTTACTATTGTTGTCCAAACACTTGTTCAGACATCTTGTGAAACTCTTAAAGAATCAAACTGTAACATTGGTACTCTTGAGGATGCCTACTTCCAAATGATTAAAAAATTGGAAATTATATTTAAATGAATGATGATTTGAGGGAAGAGGCGTGCATTCTGAAAGAATAAATTAGGAAGCTCAAAATGGAAGCGTAAGAGAAAGATAAAACTTTAAAGAATATTGAGAAAGAAAGAATTTTTGTGTGTCTAAGTATTGAATACTTTTGGTAGTTTAATAGCAAAAAAGAATGAAGAGAGAGGAAATGTGTGCTTCAAAATGTGTTTCAAAAGATGTGTTTTCATCAAATAATAATAATGAAAGTCTCTTTTGTACTGGAAAATGCATTTTAGAGATCAACTAATTTCATCAAATGCATGCTTCAAAGGATCTTCAATGAGCTTCAAAACATACTCAGGATTCTCGGGTAAGATTTGAGGCTCTTCTTTCAAATATACGAAGAAAAATAGTCTTCTGCGACGCATTTCCAACCACAGGGTTTTTTTTTTCTTTCCAATCTCACCCTTCCCCCGCGCCTATAAAAGGGGAGGGGGGTTCTCTTTCAATACTTCATCAGCCCTAAACCCATCATCTCTCCCGACCATTATCCCTCCACTTTACAATAATTCTCTTTCTCGGTTTTCTTCTCCGCTTTATTGTTAAAAAAATTCATTACTAGTAAAATTTCTCGTTTGAGGTATTTTTGAGTCATCGGTGATGTGATATCGCTCTGAAACACACACATGTCATATATCCTGTCGAGATGGGACCATTACCTCGAAAACCTATCTTGTGGAAGTTGGGTTCCAAGATGATTTTGCTTTATACGGTCACGGGTGGAAGTCTACGTAGAGTTCTCGGTCGAAAACCGTTGTGAGGTCATGGATCAGAGTATAACAAGGGAGCCAGTTGACTGGCGTTATGCGAGTATGAGCTTCAACTTCTTGGATAGCCAGAGATGTTACCTTATAAATACCATACCAAAGTTTGAGGGCATAACTATAAGGGAAAACTATGAGGCTTCCCGCTATAATCGACGTAATTTTTTTCTCCATTTCCACACAATCAGTATCTTTAACCTTCCTTTTTATTTGAAGGCCCGCATTGCTGTAGATGTAATGGGACTATTACGCGAAGAGCGATTATTTCAGTGGAGTAAAGGTGATGCTCCTTTCAGGGCGACAACGGTTGTCGTTGTTAAACAATCCATTAATAACTACAATCATTGCTATGCCGACTAGAGTTTGATATCAACTTCTATCAAAACATCCGCTCTCCTCCTAAGAGCCCTCTTGTGTCCACCTTAATGTTAGCCTTCGAATAAGAATGAAAGGTTAAAGATACCAACTGCCTGGAAATAGAGAAAATAATTACATTGATTACATCAAAATGCCCTTTGTTTTTCCCTATGATTATGACCTCAATCTTATTTATAGTATATACAAGGCATCATTTGTAGGTATCCAAAAAGCTTGAACTCATAATTGCATAATGACAGTCAACTGGCTCCCCAATTATACTCGAACCTGTGATCGCATCACAGTCGCCAAATGGGACCTCCACTTAGACTTTGACCCTTGACCGTATCAAGCACTGTCACCCCGAAACCTGACTTCCATAGGATGAGTTTCTGAGGTAATGGTTCTATCCCAGCATGACATATGAAATGTATGTGTTTTGAGACAAGTTATCGCATCCTCGGCCCCTCAAATCTACCTATAAACTTTTACAGTTTCACTCTTGAACCCTAATTCCTAACCAAAAAACCCTAATCATATCCTTAAAAAATACAAAAAAACAGAAGCCAATGAGAGTGAGTGTGAAAGAGAGGCGACCTATTTCCTTAAATTTGAAAAAAAAAAAAAGACCTATTTAACCAATTAAAAGAAATAGCATATTTGGCTAATTTAGCTAACATTTATGAATCATTATCAATATTATTATTATGAATATTAGAAGTATAACACCTATAATCTAACCACGCATCTAATTTTCTACTTTCACATATCTTTAAACTAAAAATAATAATTATATATTTTATTAATACTATTAATTGGAAGAACATATTAAAATTACTTTAAATATAATTATAAGAAAGCAAAAAAGAAAATTCAGGCCACAACATTAAAAATAGATAAAAATATTTTTCATCTAATGTTTTTATCTTTGAATAGATTATTCAATAAGTTTACACATGAATCGATTTAGTTTTAGTTCGATTGGTATAAATATTGTTGCCAATGCAGGAAAAAGTGGGTTCGAATACTTTGAAACACATTATCCTTCTATTTATGGGTTGAGGAGGGATTAGGGATAGTTTTAGGTATTATATCAAAAAGAGCAGATATGATTAGAACCTATAATAAAATTATTCAAAAAATACATATTAAATATTTTTATGAATCATTATTAATATTATTATTGATATTAGAAGTATAACACATATAATTTAACCTTGAATGTAGACTTTTAGTTTGAATACAAATGATAAAATGATATTAATATACGGTTTAAACTAAAAAGCAATAAGAATTATCTTGAAAACATAATTAGAGTTATCAATTAATAATATTAATGAAAATACTTTCAAGAAAACAAAATATTACTCAATACCTACATCAAACATATTATTTATTTTAAAATTTAGAATAACATTATTATTAATGTATTTATAATATAACTAATTTAATTGCATTGAGATTTTAGAAATGATCAAAATAATAACATTGGGAAGTAGGAAGTACAAATTTGCAACATGTTTCATCTTTTAAGCATTATACAAATACAAAATTTTTATCTTTTAATAATGATTACTATAATTAATTAAATATGTAATATAAAAATTAATACAATAAAATAGAAGTTGGGTTAAATTAATTAGTTTATTTTTATGAATAATTAAATTAGTGAAAATAAGTTCAAACTATGTTTTAACTTTATGAGCATTTAATTAATTCCACTGTAAGTTTTTTTTTCATATATATGTGTTTTTATAAAATTTTAAATCAGTGGGGTAATTAATTATATCAAAGACTTTTTTAAAGAATGATTATAAATATAATTAAAGGCAAAAGAAGAATAATAATTATTAAGAAATGAAATGGGACGTCAATCACAATGATTACCATAAATTAAATTCCTGAATTTCATTTCATGCCTTTTAAGGACTTGAGAATCTCAATTCTATACTCGATTAGACAGCACCAACCTAATTTAATTTTTTCTTCTTTTTCCTTTTAACAATTAAATGATTTCAAGATTTTACTAAATTAGAGTGAAAGCAAATAATATAAAACTATAATTTTTGTTGATTGAGTTTTACATCGATTGATATGAGCATTATTGTTAATATAAGACGATATAATTCGAGCGTATTGAAACGTATTATTCTTTTATTTATGGATTGAGGAGAGACTATAAATAATTCTAGACATTGTATTAAAAAAAACTAAAATCTAATTTTGATTTTGCCAAATCACTTATTCTATTGGATCTTATGGAGCCCTATTTATATACAACATTGTCAGATCTAATCATAGAAAAGATTCTATTCAAGTGAACTAGCCTATCCTTTGTATGGGGTTTACACGGGGTTGAAATAAAAACACATTTGATTGTGAATTCCAATATAACAAATAAAGACATATTTCTACACGGCCCAATCAATAATTCAATATCAAGAGAATCATAAATTATTCCCTTTCCAATTTTACTCTACAATTTCTAATAAAGAAAAACATTTCAACTTTAGAAATTTATTACCGTCAATTAACTAAATTTAAAAACAAATCTTAAATCTGAAAAAAAAACATATTACATGAATTACTGGTATACATTAAATTTTAATGAATAATTATCTAGAAATTTTTGATATTTTTATTCCTAACAAATATTATTAGTTGGATTTTGAATCCTAACAAATAATTAAAAAGCAATAAAATACATCATATATGCACAATAATTTAAAAAATATAGTATAAGTAAATCAAACCCGATTATTTGTTTTCTAACGAAATATACAAACTTCAATGTGTTAATAAATTTCATAACATTGAAAGAAAAGAAAAGAAAAATTAATTTTTATGGACAAGCTTTTAACAAATTTGATGTTTGATTGAGATTTAAATCTCTCACGTTAGAAAAGATCACCGTTTTCTAATTTTTTAAGAATTCATCTTTATTCATTTTCATGGAAACAATATCAGAATTTCAATTTTCCTGATTGCATATACAATCAAAATGGTTTATGTTTGGAAATTTATTTTAAAATATACATATATATATATATATATATATATATATATATATATATATATATATTAGTTTTGAAATTTTCAAAATATTAATAAAATTGATAGAAGTTGTGGTCTTTTATAACTTAGGTGTTTCAATGGATTTTAATACCCTCATGCTAGGAAAGATAGTTTCTCACTAATGAAAATAAAAGGATGACATGGTGATAAAAATTTTATAGGTTGTAGGTATTTAAAAAACGAAAGTTAAATATAAGCTATATCATAAAAAATGATTATTTTTTCAAATTCAAGCTATATAATAAAAAATAAATTTTGTTATAATAAATATCGATAATATCGGTAGGGCGATTGCAAAATAATAAGAAAATAAAAAATAAGAACACATAAATAAATTATACGTGGAAACATTTTTGAGAAAAAACCACGAGTAGATGAGGAGAAATTCACTAATGTGCTGTATGGTTCATACAAATCCCCTTATTTTGTCATTATATATATATTTTTTAATAAGTGACGAGATTCAGATCATAGAATCTTTAATAAATTTATTTAAAAAAATTTTATTCACTTTATGATGTTCTCACAAGAGGTTTAAGTTTTTTCAGTTGTGTGTAATTACCATTTAAAAAAAATTTTTTGATGCTTTTTGGAAAGAAGGTTTCAATTATTAAAGTTGAATGGAAGGATTTACAAACTAAATCTGTATGAATTTTTAATTTTTGACATGTACTTCTGTAATTTACACAAAAATAATATTATATATTGATATGATGATTTAATTTATAAAAATTCATAAATTTAATAACTTTAAATATTTGGCTATATTGATTTTCACTTTAATTTTAATGTACTTTATTTACAGAAATCAATTAAATTTTAAATATAAAATCATATATATAATCAATCCCTACAGAACACAAAAATATAAATTAATTATAATATATTCAAACTAAACTAAATGTAAACAAACATGGCGTATATGAAAACATGTGTTGCCCATGACCAAAACATTGGAACAGAAATATATATCTATGAATTGATTTGGTCAGATTTAGAAATCCAATTACCCCCATTTTTTTTCGTACAAAGCTTTGAAAAATGTCACCTTCACTTTTATTAGTATTTTACTCAATGTAGTTCCCCCCACTACTCATAAATAAATAAATAAAAAAAAAAAAAACTAGCTTATTTCTTTCCTAAATAATTAGCATTATTAGATTTGGAATCTTTTGTGAGATTTGATTAACTTTTCCTCTCCTAATCTCTATCTTAAACGTTTAATTTTATGT
Organism: Gossypium arboreum; assembly: GCF_025698485.1. Lineage (NCBI taxonomy): Eukaryota > Viridiplantae > Streptophyta > Magnoliopsida > Malvales > Malvaceae > Gossypium > Gossypium arboreum. Next base: position 12,241,005 of record NC_069076.1, on the reverse strand, counting down.
GAGGGTTTTTTATTCAAGTTGACTAATCCCTTAATTTTGACTTTTCTCTTTATTTTAAAAAATTATTATAGACTATATAGATTTTGATTAAATATATTTTTTGACATAATATATAGGATTATTCATAGTCTCATCTAACTTATAAATAAAAGAATAATGTACTTCAACACACTTAAATTCACAATCTTATATATTTGTAATGAACATCAATATGCATAATCATATAAATATTAAAAGATAAAAATAAGGGAAAGTTTTGCTGGTCCGTAAGGGTCCAACTCTAACCCCTTTTCTCCTTGCATTTTCAACATTTCATCATTTAAGGACAAGAAATTTTCCTCAACTTTGCAATAACCACACCAAGTTTGCGGTTAGGTTTTTGGCGAGTATGGTAATGGTTTGAGTTCAATTTGTCCTCTCATAAAAATAAAATAATTGTATGAATTAAATGCTCAATATAGATTTTTCATTGAAATCATATATCACATAGTGAATTCAAATTTTTTAGAAAGATCGAATTGAATTATAAATTTTAAGAGATTAAAATATATTTTTATTATATATTAAACTATGATTTCATCATTTTTTAAGTACTAAGCATTTTTTTCTATTTTGAGAGAAATTAAATTTGATCATATATTAATTTATAATTTCATCATTAATGAAGGGACTTAATTAGATTTTTTTCTATTTTGACACTAAAACCCTGTTTATCCCTTAAATTTACCTCTACACATAATTAATTATTTTAAAAAAAGTATCTATTACAAAATCATCTATGAATAAATGAAATAAATACTTATTTAACTTTTAGATAATATAACATGACTTACATAAAATAAATGTATGCTTTGTCAATAACGACATGGAAAAAGTGGAAGCCCTAGGTCTTGAGAATTCAAGTTTGAGATTCATTATGCGCAAGTATATACGTGGGTCTCTAATTCTTACTATGTGCAGTTATCATGTGCAGGTTTTAGTCTAATTTGTTCAGTTCAATTTGTTAGGGTTAATCTGAATTGTGCCCGTTATTAATCCGTTTGTGCGTAAAAATTTGAGACTTAAACGTATATACTTTAATTGTACTTTTAAAAAACAATAAATGTAGGGTTTATCCCAAATAACAATCATACAAATTTTTTCGAAGCATAATTGTATTAAAATGAATGCATTTGAAATTTTTGTGTACAATCAAAGTCTCATATTTTGATTCGATGAAGACTAAAATTACAATATCTATGCGTGTCGAGTTTCTACAGTACTTTTTATTGGTCAAGCTTTTATAGTTTTCCTACAAACATAATTAATGATAGGTGTAAGAATTTTGACTTTTTAATTAATCATCAAGTTTGATATTGTAGTTATTCACCTCATTCCTTAGTCATGAGGTTAGAGGTTTGATGCTCACCTATAAGAATAGAGCACGTTTCATAACCAATAGTTAACTTTTTAAAAAACACTTGCGGCGAAGGAGTTAACCTGCTACCAAAAAATGGCCTAAAGCTGTAGGTTGATACCTCGCTGTCAGATCTTGCATTTCACCCTTTGCTCTCTGATCCAACGGTGATAAGTCCATTGGTCTACGTAGAGACAAATGGGGTCATCAACAAGACGTAACAGAATTAAGAATCTGCATACATACTTGAGAAATGGACCAAAGCCTGCCCATATATAGTATAAGAAATAAGTTGGCTAAAGGCTACATCACTCTATATCTGCCTTTCCATATGTCCATCTTTCTTAAAGGGAAAAAAGATGAATCGCTTTCAGCTTTGGCCCCTTTTAATGATTCTCATCCTATTTTTTATTCCGAGGATTCAAGCCTCCCGGAGAAACGTAGTTGCATTCCACACTTCTTCAGCCAAAGGAAGCAAACAAGCTGACCCACAGGTTTTTCATCCACCACGGTTCACGGGACAAGCCAGTCGGTTCGAGGAGAAGCGAAGAGTTCCAACAGGATCCAACCCACTACACAACAGGCGATGATGACATAGCCATGAACTCGAAGTTTATCAGATAATATATATGGTCTTTGCCCCTTTGCTTAAAGCTTTGAAGTTGCAGCATCTTTTCTCTTATGTATGCTATATATAATCATATTTTTTTGGATGATTTTACGCGACAATATATAGCATAAATTACATTCCTAACTAGAGACACTGTATAGAAGGTAGTGATGAGTGTTCTTTTTGGATCAACTCTTTCATGTTTTCAACAAGGGATATTATTTTTATATGTAGTTGAATTTCTCCCAAACAAAAATGGGTGAATAATACTTTGCAGAGATTTTGTCTTTTAATGTCTATTACATATATTTCATTTTCTTAGCCTCTTTCATACATAACTCTACGTTATTCAACGTATTCTGAAGGAAGGATTCCAGAAGTCTGGATTTAAACCCAGATTTACTAAATATTTCATCTTACTAAAAAAACAAAAAAGCTGTACGGATTAATTGAGTTAAGGTCGTGGTTATGGCTGAGATTTGGTAGGGCTAAGGATGAAAAAACCAGAGCTTCGAATGAATGTAGTTTGAATGGTTCAGTGCATCATCATTATAGTTTGTAGATCAGTAGTCAATGCACTCTTGATTTGAAATTCAAAGCTACACTATGCAAACCCCCAAGATTTTAAATAGACATTGGAACCGGCAAAAGCTCATATAAATTAGTACTACATAAAATGACCCATGCATTGTCGTTTTTCTTCTCGAGTGGACTGAGTTAGCTAGTCACGACCTTCCTGACTCACTGACTCTGTTTTAATGGCAGTTTAATTGCCCAACAACCATGCAATTATGCCGGGGTAACATATCTGTAAAATAATGGAATATTTTGCAAGCCATTGGGCCATAAATGCTGCCCCCTTCACATTTATTGCTTCTGCACCTTCTTCCTTACAAGCTCTCTTTAGTTTTTACCCTTATTTTACCCATCCACTGTGCAATTCCAAAACCCATCAGGATTTGCAAGGATGCAATTTGATTTTTGACCCTATCAAGTTACTTTTAATAAATTCTGCTTTCTCTAAGTAAAGTCTCTCTCTGCAACGTCTGATTTGGTTTAATGGTGTACATGTTTTTACAACTGTGTGTTTTTCATTCCCTTCTGTCTCCAAGTCTTTTAATTTCCAAGACTATTTGTTTGGGTGTCCCTTTATGTTTTAAGGACTTATCTTTTTGTGGTTTTGTTGGAGTCGCTCATCCTTTGTATGTCCTTTTAGTGTCCAACATGGTCCTTGATAGCGACAATGAAGAATCCATGAAAGATATCGTGGTGGGTGATTTAGAATACGAACTTGTCACATTGGATTTACAAACGTATTTGTGCAACATCATTCGTAAGAAAGCCATGTTGGATAGGTCCGGACGAGTCCAATGGTTCATACGAGGAAGGCATGACCTATTGAAGTCCATGACTTGGAAAGAAACATGCTCTTATTCGTCTTCAAAGACAAAAAAGGATGAAAATGAAGTTCCGAGATCATGGACAATTATTTTATTTTGAAAGAAAAAGACCAATGAGTGTTAAGTTTTTATGATCAAGACTAAATTGAAATAATGTATAAATGTTGAGGGTTAAAATTATTATTATGACAATTCTGAAAGCTGCCATATCATCTTTTTGTTAGCCATTTAACAACTAGTAACTAAAAAAGAAAAAATTAAATAGTTGGATGACTATTTGTAACTATTCATAGTTGAGTGATCAAAAAATAAATTTATCAATAGTTTAGTGACTACAGATGTAATTTATCCAAAAAGAAAATCCTTAACAGGGAAGAAGGTGACGAGCCATCCAAGAATTTAACGCGAAAAGATGACTTACCAATTGAAGAAATTGTTATATGAATAATCATCATTGCAGTCTATAAAGTTCAAGTCCCAACCTAGTTGAAATGGGAGTATAGTACCTCAAAAATTTTTGATACAACATTTAGTATTGTTCTGAGATTTAACATAGTGAATTTTTAGGGAAATTAAAAAATGAATATGATAAAGAGAGAATGACTTAACCATAAGTTTTGAAAAGTATAAGGACTAAAATATAATTTAACCAAATTGGGAAAATGTGAGTTAATAATTGTTATTTGGTATGAAAATGACTTGGAATATGAATTAGTATGATAAAAATCAATTTTAGACTTAATTGAAAAAGATGGAAAAGTATAAGGTTTTTGCATTTGCATCATGAAAGGGGCCATAAGTGTAATTTTCATCAAATTGGTCTAATATGATAGTATAATAATGATTTTAGAAGTCAGATAGGTTAAGTGTTATATTTGTTGTAATGGAAGTGTAATAAGAGGTAAAAAAGGACTAAAGTGTAATCTTTCTATATAAGGGCATTTTGGTCATTTCATATGAAATTTGTATTAAAAATATTTTTTTTGTTGAGATATTATATTATTGAGATTATATTTGAACCATTTGATGTGTTTTTAACTTGGCGGTTGACTGTGCACTACATATTTTACATAATTTTGATTTAGACTTTGACCATCTGACTTGGTCTTATTTTTAATTGTATTAAAAAAGAGAAAATGAGACAAAATTCTCATCTCGTTTAGCCCCTACTACAACCCTCTTTTCTTCCGCCATAAGAAAAATCTCTTTTTCATTTTCTTGGCTTTTTCTTCAAGAATCAACATAATATTTGCCCAACCAATTTGGATTTCTCACTAAAATCAAATAATTGTCTTCTAAGCACATTTCCTCCATCAATATTTTCATTAAAGCTTAGAGTTTATATAGTTACTAAGAGAAAGTTGAAGCTAGAAAGAGAAAGCTTCAAGTAAGGTTAGAAATTGTGTTTTCATCATTCCTACCTTGTATATTTAAGGTTTTTGTCATAAGAAAAAGCTCTAAAAGCTTATGTATTAGCTTTTTTTTTTTATATATATCTTTGGTTTTTGCTAAAAAGGAGGATAGTGGAAAGTGAGTTTCTTAGCTAGTGCGAAGAATGGTTTAAGGTGTTTGGAAGCTCTATTTTGATTTTTGGCTCATCCAAAGGTAAGTATCCTTGGATTTACTATCTTACCCTAAGAATGTGATTATGTGATTTGCTAATTAATATAAAAAATGACACAGAGAAATATGTGTATTAGAATGTGAGCATGCATGTGTTGGTGTGTTGTGAAATTTGGATAGAAATAGATAATATTGGTAACTTTGGGCTTGGAAAATAAAATTTGTATTATATTTAAAAATTTGAGTGTTATGACATAAATTTTTATTGGAATGAATATACATATGTAATAATGTGTCATATTATAGCAAGGATAAAATATGTAATGTGTCATGTTATAGTAAGGAGGATAAAATGTGAACTTCAAATATAGCCTAACATGATAAAAAAAATTGAAATTATATAAATAAGTGGTCTATTAAAATATGTGGTATGGTGACAGGGCCAACTAATGGATAAATGGATATGAGAGTTTGAAATATGGAAAAAAAAATTGCTTAAAAATATCTTTAAGTGAATGTCACCATGTGATAGAATATAAGTGATATTGGGTGCCATCAAGCATTTAAAACATGAAGTGTGTGAAATATGAGATTCATTGTGTGATTGGATAACACAAAAAAAAAAAATTGTGATATGAGAATATATGAATTGTTTTATTATTAATGGATCATTTAATTGATTAATATTGTGAATGATCTTGTGAACTTGGTTGATTAGTTAGGATACAATTGGCATGCTATTGGAATTAGATGTGCACTTTTATGAGTCTGTATGTGTGAGGAAGATATAATACAATTCCTTACAACATAGCACATTTGTGCTCTTGGTGTGATTGAAGGGTATGCATGTAAGAAAATATAATATCTTATGTAGTATTAATATGTCAATAACAATGATAATGCAATACAATGCAATAGCAGTAACACAACAGAATACCTGTAATCAGACAAAGTTAAAAATTAAAAGAAGAATTTTGTTAAGGCCTATATAAATAGTTTCCTTAATACAGATTCGACCTCTCCTTGGTGTCTTGAGTAACGTTGGACGTCTGTCTCTCAGGATACAACAACAAACGATCTCAGTAGTAGCACAACAGCAGTGGTCAATCGAACACAATCTTTCCTTTCTAAATTTAGAAGGAATTTTTCATATTGATAGTTTTTTGATGATATGTTTTTGAGATCTCCTAACTTGGTTTTATATAGAGGAGAGGAAATGAATAAAAAGATTTGTTGAAAAATGAATAGATATGAGTGAATAGAGACAATGAATGAAAAAAAATTCAATATTAAACCAAGAGATAAATTTTTTCAAAAGATACAACTGCATGAAAAAAAATGCAATATTAAATCAAAAGATACAATTATTTATTTTGAGTATCAATTTATCATTCATCACTCAATAATTATTTTCCAGCAACGCACTATAGCAGAAATTTTGTCTATATTTATGTGTTTGGTTAGGGCACCTTGTGCTTTATCTTTGGTGTGTTTGGATGAGATTTCACATATTCGAATCTATTCTTACTTAAACTACAAAGGGCTATGAAATTGAACCTATTAATCAATGGTTTGAAAAGTGATTAATAAATAATAAGTTAATTCAAAAGAAGTTCAACTATAAACTCATAAGTAAATCGAAATATTGACTAAACTATTAAAATAGTATGTCTTGTAATAAGTTTGATAAGGGTTCAATGACTTGGTAAAATGTGTGATGATCTAGTATTTAGTTTTTAGTGAGACCATTTGTTAATAAATGTAATCAAAATACGTCAACATTTGATGTGTGAAATAAGAATTTGATTTTAAGAGGCCTTTGACTTAATAAGAAAGGAAACTTAATTTCGGTATGAAATATGGATAACATATGCAATTATTGATGGAAATGTTTTTATATACTAAGTTGGGATTAATAATGGTATATGTGAAAGCTCATTTTAATGAGCAACTATGTGCTAATAAATGAAAATCACCTTAATCAGTAGTATTAAAATGTGTACAGAATTATTTGCAATGAATTCACTCCAATCCTATGAAATTAATAACTGCAGACATATATATCTGGAAGCTAAAAAAATGCTCTCTAACTTGCAACTTTCTGGCAACGATGGGGTGGTAGTCCTTATCTTGAAAGTGATCGTAATACTAAAAAAGTGAGATTTAAAGATAATCTAGTTGAAGAAGACATCACTATGGATGGGGATCCGGACCCAAAACCGATTTTGTCATGGAAAGACAAGCTTTTGGGGGGTTTTACTATTGATTCTAGCCTGGATCATACTGTTCCTATTGAGAGGAGCGAAAATGATTTTGAGTTGCTTGAAGGAGATGTGAATACAACCATTATTGATGGTGTCCCGACTATCACTTTTTCAGATCGTATAAAGAACAATCTTTTCAGAGAAATGAAATTGACGGTCATCGTTAAACTTCTAGGGCGTAACATTAGTTATAATGCCTTACATAATCGTATTCTTTCTCTTTGGAAACTAGTGAATTCTATTCGAATAATGGACACTACTAACAAATATTTTTTGGTTAAATTTCAGGCTATTGAGGATTATAATAGAGTATTGTGGCAAGGCCCTTAGATTGTCTATGACCAGTACCTGACTATCCATCCGTGGACTAAACATTTTAGTCCCTCACAACCTTACCCTAGCATGGTGCTGGCCTGGATACGTCTGTCGAATCTTCCGGGACACCTTTATAAACGGAAAATAATAGAAGCCATTGGGGGCCTCATCAGGAAGATGGTCAAACTTGATGTTCAGACTGACAACCAAACCAGAGGGAGATTTGCTCGATTGGCCGTTTATATTAACTTGGAAAAACCTTTAATTTCATAGGTTATTGTTGATGGAGCCATCCAACGCGTCGAATACGAGGCCCTTCCGACCGTTTGCTTCGCCTGTGGTAAGTATGGGCACGTTAAAGAAATGTGCACAATGGCTGTAATAGAACAAAATCTAGTGGTGCCTCATAGAGAATCGTCGTGCGGGGTGGACAGTTCAAATAGAGGCAAATCGGACGACGATTCAATGGTTTCTAGAAGCAAGGAGAAAGAGCCAGAGTTTGGGCCATGGATGTTGGTGGAAAAGAGATATTCACGACGAGGGAAGAGAGATTTCTTGATGGAGGTTATGGAGAAACAGTCAAAGCAACCGTTAGGGATTAGATTCTCGGTGTTGATGGGGGAGGAGGATTTTATTGGTGAAGGGGGATCGGTTGATGGAGGATTTTTAAGGGAAAATGAAAATAGGAAGGTGGCTGCTAATCTAAAGGGTTTTAAACCTAGTGTTAGTAAAAATATTGAGGGGGTTTCTCTTGACAAGGCTGGTCATAGGGTTAATAATGGGATGGGCTTACCTAATAGGTCTAATATGAAGAAAGGTTTGGGGAGTGAGAATTTAGAAGGAATGGGCCAAATGTCCAAAGATATTTTGAATAAATATTTGGGGAAAAGGCCTATGGGTTTGGACGGTTTGGATAATAATAATGAGGAATCTTCGGATAAATTACCCATTTCAAATTTTTCTAACTTTGTTTCAGCAGTTTTGAATTGTGTAGATTCACAAAATGATACCCATTTCGATGTAGTAGGTGCTCAAGGTCCCTTGGCTTCTAAAAATCAAACCAATATTGACGCCGAAGACTTGGAAAAAATTAAAGCACATTATAATCCCGTGTTTGATGAGTCCGAAAGCTTTATTGTTCCTATATCCGATAATACTCTTGATCCATGTAAGCATTCTGCTGTTATTTTTAGAAAAAAAAGATTCTTTCTAAACAACAGGTTAAATTGGATTTGGGGTCTATGGAGTTGCTAGAATTGGTCTCAAGTCCTATTTTAAACAGTTCTAAAGACAGAAGAAGCGATGGTAGTTGAAGCAACCGTAAGACCTCTTTTTCTCTACGAGGTAAAGGGAATCGGTTCAAAACTTCTGGGAACATGCGCATTCCTCTAGCCGAGTCTATGGAGGCGATGGCGTAGCTTTTATCTTCTCAAATTCTCAGCAAGAGTTTGAGTGCTGAGCTAGATGGAGTTGGTTCTAATTTAAAGGGCAATAACGGCCTTGAAATTTAGGTTTGGTCTCTTTTCTTTATTATTATTTTTTAATAAATATTACCGTCTTTTCGTGGAACTGTCAGGGCTGTGCTAATGTTAAATTTCCTAGAATTTTTTTGGGAATATTATATGGAATAAAAACTGGCTATTTTTAGTCTTCTTAAACCAAGAGTAAGTGGAGCCAAGGCTAACAAAATTATTACGAAGTTTGGGTTCCAGTTTTCCCATCGTGTAAAGGCGATCGGTTTTTCTGGGGATATTTGGCTAAAATGGAAAGATTCTGTTTGTTTTGAGGTGGTTCATAGTTATCCACAATTTATTTTGGCTTGGGTTTGGCAGATGCCTTCTGCATCCTATCATTATTTCTTTTATCTATGGTAGCCCCAACAGGCAAGCACGCCATTTTCTTTGGAATGATTTGAGGACTACAAATCTGCTTGGGCAAATTTCTTGGATGGCTATTTGTGGTTTCAACGTGATCCTTACCTCATCTGAGAAATCTGGAGATCTCACTAAGGGTAGGCGATGCCTACATTTTGGTGATTTTGTTGACTTTGTTGAGCTACATGATTTAGGGTTCAGAGGGCCACCTTTCACTTGGCATAGGGGCACTCTGCTCGAGAGATTAGACCGCGCCTTGGGAAATGAGGCTTTGATTCGTAATTTTCCTAATTGCATGATTTCCCTTCTCCAAAAAACTAAGTTAGATCATCGGCCTCTTCTTTTGGTTCTGAATCTGAGTATTTCTCTCCCTTGGGGAAGTCATTTTAGATTTTTAGCTGGATGGATTGAGCATTCAGATTTTGAAGTTTTTTAAAGGAAAATTGGGAATGCTCCGGTAATTTTTCTGATGCTCTTGGTAAGCTCACTCATAAACTCAAAGAGTGGAATAAACAAGTTTATGGCAATATTACCACTCGCAAGGGGGATCTTATCAAAAGAATTGCCAGCATTCAGAGGAGAAGTGATGACTTTGGATCACACCACTTTAGTTAGGAGGATTTGTCTATTCGTCACAAATTTGAGAATGTTTTTCATCATGAAGAACTACTTTGGAGGCAAACAGCGAGGTGTGACTGGTTGAAATTAGGGGACAGAAACACAAAATTTTTCCATACTCTCACTTTGCAAAGGTGAAAAAGTAATCGTATTCATGCTATTCGTAATTCCAATAGTAATTGGATTTATGACCCTGAGGCCATTGAAGGAGAAGCAAATGAGTTTTTTTCAAAGTTTGTATAGAGAAAATCCAGCGCCTTTGGGTCTCTTACCTCTTAACGGTTTTCCTAAACTCGACGCTGTGGATATTAGCTTTTTGGGGAATCTGGTCTCTAATGAAGAGATTAACGTGGCCCTTTTTTGGCATGGACCCCTTTAAAGCTCCAGGCAGCGATGGTTTTCATGCCCTTTTCTTCCAAAAGTAGTGGGGCACTATTGGGGAAGTGGTTTGTGATTGGGTCAGAAAGATTTTTGATGGAAACTTTATTGAGCTTGATTTGAATAATACCTTAATTGTTCTTATTCTGAAGGTTTAGAATCCAGAAGCGATAGGACAATTCCGGCCAATAAGTCTCTGTTCGGTCATTTACAAGTTGACAAATGAAGGTAATCGCTAATCACTTTAAACATATTTTTCCTAAAATTATTGCGTAAGAACAGGCTGGCTTTATTGTAGGAAGGAACATCAACGAGAACATCATTTTAGCTCAAGAGGTAATTCATTCCATGAGATGACAGAAAAAGAGGATATGGATGACAATTAAAATCGATTTGGAGAAATCCTATGATAGAGTAAGTTGGGAATTCATTTATGGTTCTCTCCGAGTGGCAGGTATCCCTGAGTATCTCGTGAAAGTTATTATGTCCTCTATTTCTAATTCTACTATGTAGGTTATGTGGAATGGAGTTCTATTATCTAAATTTAGTCCCGTCAGAGGTATCCATCAAGGGTGCCCTCTTTCTTCTTACCTTTTTGTGCTTTGTATGGAGTGGCTCGGGCATTTGATTCAGGATGCTATCTTGGAAGGAAAATGGAACACTATTCAGCGTTCTAGAGATGGTCTCGATATCTCGTATTTGTTTTTTGCTAATGATTTGGTTATCTTCAGTAAAACAGATTCGAAGCATTACAGAATTTTGAAAGATATTTTGAATAGATTTTGTGCGCTTTCCAAACATAAAATTAATGCTAGGAAGACTAACATCTTCTTTTCTAAAGGCTTGGATGAGGGTTCAGTGGATATGATTGGCACTATGTTTAGTTTTCAACGAGTTCATAACCTTGGTCACTACCTGGGAGACCCTCTTCTTAACCAAAGGGTTACTAGTGGTACTCTCCAGTTCGTGGTGGAAAAAGTGCGTGGTAAGCTTCAAAGTTGGGAAGCCAAAAAACTATTTTTGGCAGGGTGAATCACTTTAGTTCAATCAGTTCTTTTATCTATTCCTAGTTATTTCATGCAGTCCATGATGATACCTAAGAAAATTCATGATGAAAATGAAAGGTTAGTCAAACAGTTTATCTGGGGATTGTCTGAAAGGAAAAAAAAAGATGGCTTTGGTTGGATGGAATTCCATTTTTCAACCAAAGGTGTGTGGTGGTCTTGGTTTAAGAAATCTTCGAGATCAGAAAATCTCTTTTTTTGACGAAGTTGGGGTTTAAATTGGTATCTGACAAGGAAGCTTTTTGCATTCGTCTGCTTGGATTGAAAGATCGATTGAAGGAAGAGTTACCGGTTTTTATTGATAAAGATAGAAGTTCCTTTCTTTGGAAGTCTCTTTCCAAAATTTGGTCTTTATTTCGTGAAAACTTACATTAGTCTGTTGGAGATGGTCACAAAATTCAGTGCTGGCAGAACATTTGGATTCCTGATATTGGACCCCTATCTAGACACATTCCTCCTGATGTTAATCTGAATTATGGTTGTCTACTGCACGAGATGACTACTGAGGATGGCTTTTAGAACTTAGATCTTCTTCGTGTTTGGTTTTCAGAAGAGGTGATTTAGGCTATTAAAGGTATTCCTCCTCCTCATCCTTCGAAAGGTCCTGATAGAATTTCTTGGAGTCACACTTTGTCTGGTGTTTTTTCTATTAAATCTGCTTATAAGGCCATTAAGGGAGGAGAATGGAATCCAGACGATGAAAAATGAAAGATTTCTTGGAAGTTTCCTATTCCTCAACGGATTCGTATCTTTATTTGGATGGTTGTACAGGGAAGAGTTCTTAGTAATGTTGAAAGAGTTAGGAGAGGTATCTCGGATTATCCTTCATGTCTCATTTATGGCTTCAACTCAGAAGATATTTTGCACATCTTACGTGATTGTCGAACAACTAAGGATGTTTGGACTTTGGTTAATCCAGGTAAGTACTTTCTAAACTTTTTCTCCTTTCTTTTTCAAGATTGGTTTCTTCTTAATTTGCAGTAAAATAGGTTGATTCATAGGAGGGAGCTAGTTGGGCTTGTTTTGAAACATCCCTTACCCGTATCCTATGCCAGGATAGGGTACGAGGCGTTACTAGACTTAAACACAAGCATAAAACATTTTTGGGTCATAAAATTTTGCTCAAATTTAAAACTTTCAAACTTCCTCTTAACGTCCCTAATATTTACCTACGAGGCCCAAAACACACTTTGGAAATGGTTTGGGAATAAACTGAACACTTTAGATAACTTTGAAAAGTTTCAATGCAAGTAAGGGCACACGCTCGTGTGGAAAGGTGACACACCCGTGTGTCCTCTTAACATGGCCATGTTGAAGGCCCGTGTAGTTTACAGGGCCTGAACATATCGGGACACGCCGTGTCCCTAGCCCGTATGGATTTATTTCTCAATTCGAACCTACAGGGGTTTTAACACGGCCTGGCACATGCCTGTGTCCATGGCCCGTGTCTCTCACACAGCCATGACAAGCCCGCGTACTAAATCTTGACATTTTGTTTCTGACATTATCAACCATTTAGGGCCACACGGCCAAGGCACACGCCAGTGTGCTAGGCCATGTAGCGAATTTAATTTTGCATTTAAGGTGCAGACTTCATATGGCCAGGCACACGCCCACGTCCTATGGCCTTGTCCTCCATACGGTTGAGACACACGGTCGTGTCTCCACCCGTGTGGTTACTACTGGGTATTCTATTTTTTCAAATAAAGGTGTAGGGGACAGACGGCTGGACCACACGCCCATGGGGTAGACCGTGTGTCACACATGGCCTAGACACACACCCGTGTGTCTACTCGTACGGGCAAAAAAAGAATATTGACCAAGCCTTTTTGTCACCCTTACTTACACCAACCTACAAAACCTCAAACAATACTAATAATACATAGACACATGACCATATCAGCCAATACCAAGGCATCTACACATCATTTCCAAGCTATTTCTATCACGTACAACATCTCTTACTTATCAATACAAACCATGCAACAATCACATCCATGAAAATTCTCATCAAATGGAATTAGAAATAATCAATATTAGCCAACATCAATGGCCTACACAAAATGAATATCACATCAATATGAGCCAACACTTATGGCTAAACCAACATGACACTTAACAAAAATACCAAGTCCCTATACATGCCATACTCAAAATGATAAATCTAACTATACCCAAATGTTCCAATTGATAGTGTGATTGAGCCTCCAACGTCCTTTGATCTCCGAGCTAGCTTGGCGATGCTATAAGAAAAAGGAAAAGAGAGAGAGAGTAAGCATAAAGCTTAGTAAGTTACATGTAAATAATTAACAACACTTTACCAAGTAATATCATACTCATAACATATTTTACACTTGCACAAGATTCTTAAATGACCATAGACATAACTTACTCATTTTAATCCTTACTACTCATATACACAACCGGAGCTCATTCTCATGAGTTTTGTGTAGGTACCTGTACCACTTCCAACATAATCATAACTTTTCTCAATTGCGACATAATCTTTAAATCACCCGTTGAACTAGTTGGAATACTAAAGGAAACCTGATAAGCCTCATACAAAAGGGTAAGATGCCGATGTCATGTCCCAGACATGGTCTTACACCGGCTCTCATATATTGGTGCCGATGCCATGTCCCAGACATGGTCTTACACTGGCTCTCATATATCGATGTCGATGCCATGTACCAGACATGGTCTTACACTGGCTCTCATATATCGGTGCTGATGCCATATCCCAAACATGGTCTTACATTGGCTCACATATTGCCCTAGTATCATGGCATGGATATCCGATCTATTCCTATGGTTCAATCGAGAGTTTTACTACATCAAGTCTCGTCATGTATATTCGTAACAAAAATCGCACATTCCATGGAATAACAATTATTCAATACATAATAACAATAGAATGGTGAAATTTACGTGCAACTTACCTCGATAAACAAAATATAGGTGACTAATTTGATTTAGTCCACAAGCTTGGTTTTCCCCCAGTCTAGGTTCGGATTCCGTATTTCTTGATCTGTAATGATAAATTTACTTATTTAATCACTATATTAATCAAGACAATCTATAATTCATACCTGGATAAAATTACCATTTTGCCCCTAAACTTTTACATAATTATAATTTTACCCCTAGGCTCATAAAATGATTTTAATCAAATTTCCTCCTTAAAAAAGCCTATTCAAACCTATATTACTCTTATAGAAACTCAAAATTTCAATTATTTCACACATTTACCACCCATTTTATAACTTTTACAAAATGATCCCTTTTTGGGGTTTTTCATGAAAGCCTCGTCACAAAAAGTTGTTTATTTAACAACCATAATTCATTTTCTTCCATAAAAATCCAGGAAAAAACATGAGTACTCAAATGGAAACACCCTAGACTCTCAACCATTTTGCAAAATAGTCCCCTCATTAGTTAGCTCTTACTACAAGAGTCCCAAAAATACAAAAATCATCAAGAAAGACCACCAAAATCACTTACTTGTAAAGGAACCAAGTGGCTGATATTTTTAAGCTTCCCCCCCTTTTTGCTGTAATTTTTGGTGGTGAAGAGAAGTAATGAAAAATATGATAGGTTGTCCTTTAGGTTTATTATTTTATTATCAATTAAGTCCCCTAACATTTGACCATCCCTTGAATTAAGGGTCTATGTCCAGCCACTAATATTTTATTGGTTTATTTACTCAATAAGGACCTCTACTTTAATGTTCCATAGCTATTTGACACCTTTATCTAGTAGAACAAAACTTTCGCACTTTATGCGATTTAGTCCTTTTTCAAAATTAAGCATACAATCACTGAAATTAATTCACCAAAAATTTCAAACACTCATATAATCATGCTACAACACATAAAATAATATAAAAAAATTTCTCCGAACTCAAATTTTTGGTTCAGAAACCACTATTCTGATTAGGCCCAAAATCGGGCTGTTACATGTTCTTTTGGTTTGCTTATTTGATGCATATGGAAAAATCAAAATTTATACATCTTTCAAGTTAAACCTTGGAGCTCAAAAGAAATAGTTCAAGGATCCTACAATTGGGTGTTACATTTCTTCTCTTACTCTCGAGAGGTCCTTTCCGGAAGTGTTGAACACCTGTTGAAGCTCATACGTTTGGAGAACAGGTTCATCTCTATACGATGAGGCAGTACAATTGGATACTGGCCTTGCTGCAGCTGGGGGAGTTGTTCGTGATAAGGAGGGACAATGGATCATTGGATATCATCGATTTATTGAAAAATGTTCAGTTTTTAATGCAAACTGTGGGGTATCCTTGAAGGCCTTAAACTTATTCAACGATGGGGCTATGATCATGTTATCATTCATTCTGATAGCTTGGAAGCTATTAAAGGCATTCTCGGTAGCTCTACAACTATCTCAAACTCCGTATTAATTAGACGAATCCATAATATTATGTCTCAGGAAAATCAATGGTTTCTGAAGTATATTCCAAGAGAACAAAATCGAGTAGTAAATTGTTTAGCTAAACAAGCTTTGATCTAGAAAGAAAGTATGCAAGTCCTCGACGTCCCATCCGAGATGGCTTGTGTTTTAATTGATAGGGATAAGTTTTCAGGCGTTTCTTTTAATTAAACGCTATTCTTGTAACCTTTTTGTGCTACTTTTCTCACAAAAAAAATGTGTACAAAATTTAACTTAGGTGTTGAGTCTTAATATGGAAATAGTAAGAGAATGACTTAATTGGAACTCAATCTTATGGTTATAAGAGACTCAACACTAATTTGAATAGGGTAAGATAGGAAATTCTTATGAACTTACTGAGCTTTCCGAGCTTAATGTGTTAGTGGAGATAGGAAATTCTTATGAACTTACTGAGCTTTCCGAGCTTAATGTGTTAGTGGTTTAAACACGTAGGTAAAAGGCCCTTCTAAGAAGTTTGAGATGCCTTTGGATGATTGCAACATTAGTGAGGTTTGAAGTTGTATAAGTAGTTATTTATATAGTTATTTATATTTGCTTGTTTGTATTTTGGCATGTACATAATGGCTTAGGCTAGTTTAAGTATTTGTGAGTGTATTGATTTGTGTAATCAAGTGTCATTTGAATCTATTTTGATATTTTAAGTTAGCTTTTGAATTTTAATTTGGTTTGAAAATGTGTGTGTAACACCCCGAACTCATGGCCGTTACCGAAAATCGAACACGAGGTGTTACCGGCTTACTTCATTTATTTCCCCCTATTTTTTTTTTGTTCCAGGCAAGCTGGCTACTGTATCGTGGTCGCTTTAAAAATCATATTTTGAGTTCTGAAACTCGAAATCCAATTCCGTAAATTTTCCCCGAAACTAGACTCATATATCTATATGGGTGAATTTTTTTAGAATTTTTTTTTTGGTCAAATTAGTAAATTTTATTTGTTAAATTCTCCCCTGTTTCAAGATCGACTACACTGACCTCTGTACCTTACGATTTAAATCTCTCCCTGTACAGGGCTTCAATGCCTATGCCGTTTGTCTCTAATGAAACTAGACCCGATAATGAATTTGTACATATAAGGCACGACCTCTAATTATCTTGATAAAATTTACGGTGAATTTTCTAAATCAAAATAGGGGATCCAGAAATCGCTCTGGCCCTGTTTTACAAGAATTTAATTAACTCCTAACATACAGCTCATATGGTCATTTCGTTTCTTCCATATGAAAATACACTCATCAAGCTTCGATTTCATAATTTATTCATTATTTAATTCCATTTCTACTATTTTTAGTGATTTTTCAATCTCACATCACTGCTGCTGTCAGCATCTGTTACTAAAACAAACTATGCCTATTTCATGATTTTTCCTTGATCTAACTAATAATTCATCATACATGTCACAATTTATAACCATGACTAGCCATGCCAAAGGCTAATCATCACCGAGCATCTCCCCACTACACTATTACCAAATCATGAATTTAACACCGAAAATAATCAGCCATGACATATGGCATAATAATCGAGTAGGCCTCAACCAATACTCAACCAAAACCGAATTACCAAGACTTGTGTCCAAACATCATAGAACCAATTCCAACCTAACATTTATGCCATTTTCGCATGGCTAAAAGTTTACATACCAAATTTCAACAAAACATAATAGCCTATACATGCCGAAATGTTCTCCTCGACCAACTAAGAAGAAAATACCAAAAGTTGCTAGCGGTGTGATGACTTGATGACGGTCCGAATACACAAAAAGTCGAGTCCAAGAAACCTAAAATAGGTGACAAGCAAACACCGAATGAGTATATAACTCGAGAAGTCATAAGCATTACACTACCATCCATTAATAAAATTTTCACAAGAGGAAACAACGAAATGAGGCTAAGTACTCCATCCATACCGAACTATGCCATAGTTTCTTATACCTTACGATTCAATCTCATTCCAAGTCCTACATTGACATTTCATACGCTATTCAATAGAATAATTGAGGCATTTCCATACATCATTTTATTTTCGTTACAATCATACAACTAAGCGAACTTTCACCTATTCCACGATGAACCTTATGTACGTGACTTCAATTATAATCATCACATAAGTTCAAAACTTACCACGTTCAACTCCAAATATATACATAGCACCTATTAGCCATGAACTCAAGGTACTTACCCTTTCCGCTGTCCGAAATCGACTCGGTAAGGTCGCACCCTTAATATAAATAATTGATAGAAAATATATATATATAGTGGGTTCGCACACATAGTGCTTAATAATCAACCACGCACACTTAGTGCCATGTACTTTAAACTCGCACACTTAGTGCCATGCATTTCAAGCTCGCACACTTAGTGCCAATCTCACAACCGTGAACACTTATTGCCCGCACACTTAGTGCCGAAAACCAGCCACTCTATACGCTTCACTTCCTTTTTACATTCGACAATTTCATCTCTACATACATATACATTTGTATACATTTCATCTCATTAAACACAATTGCATAGGTATTACGATCATTTAAATCAATACCAACTATATGCTTAATGACTTACCTTGTGTTGGGTAAAATAATTCCAAGTCGGCTACTCGATGACCTTCGATTTCCCCTTGTTGGACGCCTATCCTTTAGGATCTTGAGCTTAAACAAATAAATTAACTCATTCAACTGCTTTGCTACATATATTGGTATTCACATTTTAATGATTTTATGACATACGGAACGGCATGGTAAAATTTTTTATCTTGCTACCTTATGTTCTTAGCTATTCGGCTAATAACCTTATGCAATTACCATACTTTCAATAATCCAATCACACATGCATATGTATACTTGGACATTCGGCAATCACCTTTGCTAGTTTTTCCCATTTTTTATGGGTTATATATACATAGTCCTAAGGTAATATCACGAATGGGCTTACATATATATGTATATATAGCGAATATGCAAAGCTTAAACTCAACATCACATAAGCTCCTAAGTGATGGCGAATATGTATATCTATATATCTATATATATATATATCAACTATACTATTACTTTTAATTCATCTAATCACAAAATTTCATCTCATGAACACTTGACCCATTTCTCACAAAATGAAACAACAACTAAAATGAACATCCCATTTTTACCCCATATGGCCGATTGCAATTTGTTACCCAACTAACAATTCAACAATTTCAACCTCATTACAACCTCTACCTATCCAATATAACATGAACACAATCCTCCACCCCTAAATTAGATTCGGCAATCACTTAACCCATTTTAACCTCAAAATCCTAAGTCTAATCTATAGGATGAGTAGAATTTGAACTAACCATCTCAAACATGCATAGATTTTCAAGAATCATTCAATACATACCTCATTCTAGCCATCTTCCAAGCCAAAATCAAATAACCAAATCTCCCTTCCTTCTCCTCACTCACGGCAATAGCCAAAGAAAAAAAAAAGATGAACACTCCCTCTTCCCTCCTTATTTTATTCATCTTTTCCTTTTTAATTCCTTTCTTTAATTTATTTTAATTTACTTACCAATAATAAATAATAAACAACATAAACTTGGAGGAATGGAACCATGCTTGGCCGGCCACTTAACATGAATTGGGCACTTTGGCATGCAAACCCAAACTTTCCTATTTTAATACTATTTGGTCCTTACTTATTTACCTATCATAATTTTCTAAGTCTCTCAACTAGATCCTTTCAAGCAAAATTCACATTCCTAAGATAAAATTAAAACATCAAATTTTTACACAAGTACTATCACACATATAAGATATGCAATTAAAATTTTAACTAAATTTTATGACTCGATTTTGTGGTCCCGAAACCACATTCCGACTAGGGTCAAATTAGGGCTGTCACAGTGTGTGACTTGAAAGTATGTTTGAATGAGATTTGAAAATGTTTTAAAATGATTGCAAGCTTATTGATATCATGTGTTGAAGGTTGGGGATTTAAAGTGATTTTAAGCTAATTTTTGTTCCAAGGGTGCAAGGTCTCGAGACAAGGACCTCGTGTCTTGAAACATGCAAATTAGTAGCTAGTTTGCTAAAGTTTCCAAGTCAAGTATAAAGAAATCTTGAAACATGTTGTCTTGTACCACAAACATGTTTTTTTAAGCCCTAAAGTGACTCGACTAATGCCTAAACATCCTCATTTCCTAATGGGACTTTGGGAAGGGTTTATAATGACATTTTAGACCTAAAAATGTTAAAATGAGATGTGAAAATTAAAGGCTAATTTTGAATTTCAATTTAACCTTTTTCTTACTCGAATCAATTTGAAAAGTTGCATTTTGAGGCACTCTAATTCTTAGAAATATTTGTTTTATGTTTTCATTTATCTTAGTCCCCGGAAAATTTAAATCTTTGCAAATGTTGAAATTCATTTTATACAAATGTATTATGTAGAAACATATTATTTTTTTATAGAGTGACATTTTGTTAAAGTGCCCATTTTGTCAATGTGACATCACCTATTCGTATCAGTCATCAAGACGGGTAAGGGGTGTTACAAGAAGTGGATTCGGTTAATGGCAGGTTTTTTTTACCCAAATAATATAAAAAAAATACCAAAATGGTATGTTGCTAAAATTAAGTACCAAAATGGTACATTTAGATGGGTGGAGGGTGGTGCATAGGCAGCACCACCCTCATTCTGACACTAAACAATTAAAAAAATTATTTTAGTAGTGGAGGGATAGGGATAGGCGGCATTGGTTGTGCCTATCTTATAGGCGGCACACCCAGTATATTTTCCCCCCACTCCCCCATCAGGCTTGTATCAGTTTGAAAAAAAATTTAGCAGAACAAGAGAGGGAGAAGAGAAGAACGAAAATTTATTTTTTATTGTTATTTTAAATATAATAGATTATGATAAAAAATTTATTTTGTTAGTATTATATAGTTTGTTTAGTGTTATTTTTATGTTTTATTTTAAAATTATTTTGTTTATTGTGATTTGTTAGTAAGTTTTGTGTTTAGATTATTGAGAATGTTATGTTGTAAATTTTTTAATATATTTGAAAGTTTTATGTTAATAACTATTATAAAGTAATTGTTAGTTAGTGATAACAATAGGAAAAAATAGATAAATCTGAAAATATTTTTTCATAAATATTGTTAGAAATTGCAATAAATTTGAAATTGTTAGAAATGAACTACTTTCATTCATTAAATTTTTTATGTAAGTATTTTTATGTTGTTCGAAATTGTTTTGAGAATTTTATATTAATTTTTTAACAAATTGAGTATTGATGATGGATAATCAATTTTTCGTATGCGTTTATTTCAATGGAACCATCTTGACAGCAATAGTTGGATGTATATTTGAATGTCGGAAACAAATAGCAATGAGATTTAATAGAAATGTCTCGTTGGATGATATGAAGGAAAAGATTAGCACAAAAATTGTTAGACGTTGTGGGAGAAGGATCTCGAAACTTTTCTACAAGTTTTTATCTTCGACAGATCCCATCAAATTCACCGAAATGAAACTTGTAGACGATGAAGACGTGGAGACAATGATCGCTCTTTATTGTGGGAATCAGAGTGAAAAAAATGCACCGATTCACTTATTTGCTGAGTTAGCCAGTGTGGAGCAAAATGAATATCTTACTGCATATGGGGAAGAACATGGAGTTCAATAATCGTGCATGATGGCTCCAATATCGTACGTTGATAGTGAATCCGCTATACGCAGAATCGATATTGATCTTAATGTTGCACCCGATATTGATGTGGTTGGTGATGATGGATACGATAGTTGTGATCCTTGTGATCAAGAGGTCAATAGTGATAGTGATGCCGATGTGGATGAGGCCCCCGATGATATTGATGACGAAGACATGAATAATAGTGGAAACATTAATGAGTCTTCAGTCGGGAACCAAATTCAACGTATTGCAATACACAATAATCCTGGGCAATACATATCGCTCATAGACCCCGACGCAGCTCACATAGCCGAGTTTCCGTAGTACCATGAAATACTACCTACTCACTGGCTGGCCGTAAATTCCAATCCTGAGGATTTGTTCGTAGGCCAGAGATTCGAAAGTAAGAAAGAGTATGTATTTTCTATTAAGCGGTATAGCATGAATGTATCAGTGGACTAGAAAGTCGCAGTGTCTAAACCGACATTATATATTGGGGAGTGTTAGAAGTCGGCGGAAGGTTGCAATTGATGGGTACGAGCTGCATTTGTTCAAAATTCGCAGATATGGGAGATACAAAAATTTGTTGGGCCTCACACATGCACATCAATACGTATGACAGAAGATCATCGAAAACTTGATTCTAAAACTATCTATACCTGTATCATGTCATTGGTGAAGGACATGCTGACTATTAAAGTTTTAGTACTGATTGCCAAAATATAGGCACGATTCTAGTATCGAGTATCATATCAAAAGGCGTGGATAGCTAAACAGATGGTAATGGATCAATTGTACGAGGATTTCGATGCATCGTATAATGAGCTACACAACCTTATTATGGCCCGAATGACCAACTACAACCGGGAAAAATAATTTTCCATCGAATATTCTGAACGTTTAATCCATGTGTACATGCATTTCCACACTACAAGCTGTTTGTGCAAGTAGGTAGAACCTAGCTACATGAAAAATATACACAAATCCTACTTCTTGCGATTGCTCAAGACGACAACAAGAACGTGCTCCCAATAGCATTTTCCATCGTAGATAAGGAGAACACAGAATCGTGAGAATTCTTCTTTACCAACCTGCGGAGGTATGTTATTAGTAACAATAATATTTGCATCATCTCTGATTGAGGGAAAGGATTAATTGCTGCATTAGGCGTTCTGGTGTGCCATAGAGATCCATTTACTATATCTGGCACATCTCGGCTAACTTCCATCGAGATTATAGGAATACAGACTGGCGAAGACAAGTTAAGAATGGGTAAAGGATAACCTTATCTTTTCAATATAAGTTTTAATGTTTTAGGGCAATACTGTAACTCATCTTTTCTTAATACATATACAACGTACGAGCTAAAGCCACATATTTTCGCTAAAGAATGACTCGACTTGAGAGTGACATGGAGGGTCAAACGAACACATCTTTCCGGTAGTGGCTGTGTATTATGGATCCGTGGAAATTGGCTCAAAGTTTTGATGAAGGCTTTCGTTGTGGTCAAATGAACACAAACTTGGTGCAGGGGATCAGCGCTATGTTGTTGAAAACACGACATCTTTCGATTTCATCTGTCTTCTCGAGTACAATTCTACAGGTTGACTACCTTGATGCCAAGAATGAGTCAGCAACAAGTCAACCAGATAGAGGCGGGACACATGTTTTTCGAAGATGTCAAGGATGCAATGGTTGCAAACCGTCAGATGCCGAGGTTGATGAATGTAGAAGTATATTCACGATGTCTTGAAATGTTTCTAGTTACGGAAACCATCGGATGTTGACCTGGTATACCACCTAGGTCCTATGGAGTTGATCTCTGAAACAGATGGTCCGATTGCAAGAGGTTCCAAACACTTCATTGTCCATGTGCGCATGTCGTGCCAGCGTGTGCTAAAGTCTCACTCAATGTTGAACAATTTGTCAATGATGTGTACACACTAAAGCACACGTTGAGTATCTGGAAGAATGAGTTTCCTGTCCTGCCTGACCTATCTACGTGGGAGGTGCCTCCGATGACTTTCGAACTTGTCCCAAACAAAGGGTTGCGTAGGAATCCTAAATGTCGTCCACAATCATCTAGAATCCGTAATGAAATGGACATTAGGGAGAAATCTGACGATAAGCGTTGTGGATTATGTAGATTAGCTGGTCAGAATCGAAGTAAATATCCGCAACGAAACTATTATGTTGGACAATCATCACGATTGGGTAGGAATTGAGCTTATGTGATTTATATAACAAAATTTATATTACAAAGTTTGTTCCAAATTTTAATGTTGTAATGTATTTAATTTATATAACAAAATTTATATTACAAAATTTGTTCTAATTAGATTGATGTTGTAATGTATTTAACTTATATAACAAAGTTTATATTACAAAACTAAGTTTGTTACAAGTTTTAGTGTTTTAATGTTGTAATGTTGCAATTAATCTAATTTATGACCACGAAGTTTGTTCCAAGTTTTAATATTGCTATTAATCTAATTAAATAAATTCAAAGATTGTCTTTTTCTTGATTTATATTTTTTAGAATAAAAAAGTACAAACTTTGTAATATTTAAATTGCAAGAAACCCCTAAAATTGATGGTTTGATGGTGTGGTCCGAAGGGTATATTTCTGCGGGGGTCGACGTTCACGCTGTGGGTGATTGAGGCGATCAACATCCTCTTCAGTCGCAGGTGGGAGTGTGCAAAACATGGAAGAAAAATCATATGCCCCGAATGCCGTCGATGAACCTGAGCCGGGAAGAGTGCCATACTACGGTGGATACGACCTAGGAGGAGTGAAGTATTGTGGTGGATACGGGCCAAGAAAAGTGTTGTATTGCGGTAGATATGACCCAGGAGGAGTGAAGTACTACGGTGGATACAAGCAGAGGAGTGTATGCGATCGCTTAAGCTCAGGATTTGGCTCTAGCTCAGCCCCTATATCGGGCACTAGCTCGTATGCCCTAGTCGATGCATGTGCGAGGGGACTACAGTCGACATCCCACCAAGTAAATATGGTTTTCCCGTACTAGAGTACTATTGTATGTACTCTAACGATGGTTGCAAATAAGAAGAAATATCCATATGAGGTCTTCGCGCCATCCGATTATCACACACTGCAATATATTTCTGGTGCACAACCACCAATTATTTCCATGTTTTCCTCTCTTGTTGATCAAGTGAATCTCCCACACCTGCATTGGCAGATCCGAGATATACTAGATGCAAACAAACTGTCGGAGTACTCGATCCCCGTTATACCACTCGACTGTTTGGAAATTGATAATTGGTTCGTTAATGCACCACATGTGAGAATGAATGTGGGCAGATGAGGGTATAACAGCCGCAATTTCTAGTCTCTGATATGGCATCCAGATAAACTACACGATTAATAACATGGTTAAAATTTAAGACGGTCCGAGTAAGATATACAAAATAATTACATGTCACGAATATTGGAATAGCTTACCCTTTCCCCGGCATGTTGTTCAATCATCAGACAATATATCAGGACAGTGCACGACCTCCCGATACTCGGATAAAAACTCTATCTTCGAAATAAAATTACAAGTAAATATCGTATCGTTAGAATAGTATCATTATAAAAAGAATGTCAATTAATAACAAGTTAAAATTTATCACCTGTTCACTAGTGGAAATACGTATGGTTGGTGCCTAACCGATGCCAAGAATGGTATCCGATAAAGAGCCCATGACTATAGTAATACAAGGCACCCACCTATGTCTACGGCATCAGGCTTTGTCGTCTGACAAAGCTCACGATACAACATAGCTAGAACTGCGGAACCCCAACTATACGAGCGAACATTCTATAAATCAGCTAATAGGGGTAAATACATCAAATGAACCCTATTGTTGTTCGCATCGGGCATCAGTACACCCCCTATAATATACATAATGTACACTCGAGCTGTGCACATCACCTCATGTTCAGTGGCATTAATTGATAAATGTTCAAAATTGGCTTTCAGCTATGAAAATTTCAAGCCCGTAAATTTGGACTCAACATCGTCGGGCGAGGGCGAGACTCCTAGTAAGCTACAACAAAAAGCATCTGCCTCAGCTATTGTACTTACGCCCGTTACGGCACTCCCATCGTTTGGGAGCCCAAGTTGCAATGCAACATCCTCCAGAGTGACAGTGCACTCCCCACATGACAAATGAAAAGTGTGGGTCTCCGGCGCCAACGCTTGACCAATGCAGATATTAAATCGTACTGCAAATCAAATATCCGGATCAATGCTACTGACCCAAATCCAACTAACTCTAAGTATGGCATCAGTCGTTCATCCAGTGAATATCCTAAACCATTCACCCAACCCCTTAATACGCGGTACGGGCCTTGACAGTATTAAATTACAGAAAATAGTTATAATAACAAAATTTATTTTCGTAAATTACATTGATCTTTTTTTAAGGGAACCCATGATTAACAAATAACAATATATTACCATATTATTAACTGTATTTGATATGTGACCATCGTTCTTAATCAATGGAGCCCTTGCGATACCTACAATTTCAAAACAAATTTAGGTTATTAATTTCAAAGTTTAATGGATTTTAAATATTTATCAAAATACCTAAATTTTATATATTGCTTTTAATTACAAAAATACCAAAATCAATGGTTCCATTAAAAATTCCATCTCAATGGTTTAATATTTTACCTACATAAAAAACAAAAATGATATTAAAATACTAAAAATAACATGCTAATAAAAAATATAATAAAACATAAAATAAGCGATACATAATAAATACGATTATTTTATTATTATTTTAAAATGATAATAAGTAAAATGTGTTGGTTTAAAATATAATATATATAATAACACGTCAACTTAATTATTTTCAAAAGATATAATTTTTTTTGCATAAAACTTCAAAATAAATTTCATTTATAATATTTATAAATAACATAAAATAAAATTTAAAATGAAACTCTTATTCTCAATTAAAAATCTTAAAAATTAGAACATATAAACTAATTCCTAAAATATCTCATAAATTCCAAATTCCAAATAACATGCCAAATAAATTACATAAAAAATATATCTAATCAACCTAAAACACACATAACAAATAAATTACATAAAAAATAAAACATTTGTAGCACCCCAAACCCGGCCCAGAAGTTATGGCCGGATCCGGCATGCCACATCAAAAACGTAAAAAAAAATTTCCATTCTAAGTCCAGAAAATCGTACTTGATGTTCAAAAGATTAATTCATTAAGGGTTAAAGTGAAAGGAAGCTGTGCACCAGGTAGGAAACTAGAAAAGAGGTGGTGAGTCCATCGGACTGCTTAAGTACCAAGCTCCCTTCGGATCTAATCCTAGACATGCATACCGCCATTGCCACACCTTAACGTCATGGATATTTCTAGGAAACCGATTTGATTAAGTCATTTTTAGGAAAAGTGATTAATTTTGGAAAATACTTTTATTGCGGAAGCTTTGCTTGTTGTCGTGTTATTTTGAAATCAACTGTTGTTTTTGAAAACGCGCCCTAAAGATATCCAATTTCAACAGTTAAAATAAGTATTACCTATCTTAGTAATACATATTAAAAACCATCAAAAATAAATAAGCGGCCTTATTACATTTAAAAGCCCAAAACCTCAAACGTAATTAAAAGGATGTTCAGTTCACCAGAAGAAAATCAAACTTTCAGAATGGGTGGCCACTCCGAATTCCCTCACAGCTCCAAGCCCACTATGGTTGGGGATTTCTGCGTGGATGAAAATAAAAGGGGTGAGTTTGGGGAAACTCGTGTGTAAGGAAAACCCATTCAAAGCCCAAGTCACTCAAGCCCATTGGGCCTAAGCCCATTCAGTATGTATGAGTGGTCTTGGGCGAGCCCTTTTCAGATTACAATAAAGCGGGCCTTAGCCCTTATTCAGATAAATGTATGGCCCATAGGCCTATTTCAAAATACATACAACATCGGTAAACATATGCAAGCCCATTTGGGTATGAGTGGTCTTGGGCGAGCCCTTTTGATTACAATAAAGCGGGCCTTAGCCCTTATTCAGATAATGGTATGGCCCATAGGCCCATTTCAAAATACATGCAACATCGGTAAACATATGCAAGCCCATTTGGGAGACTACTCAACCCACCAACCACTACACTCCACCGTACCACCATACACTCCATGTGGGAATAGCTCAACCCACCCCATTAACACTCCACGATTCTTGACCCTTGCTGCTCGATTAACGATAAATTGAGGCAAAGCCTCCAGTACATGGACAAGCCACTTTTAGTACTTCCTCCGTCAATATCCCAGTCCCATGCATCAGATAATAACAACATGGCATGCAGTAAATAACAACAATCAAACATGCATTTAGGTCAATTTAACCCTAGGGGTATTTTGGTAATTTATCTCCTAAGGGTAAAACTGTAAATTTTCCACTTTTAAAGGTATTTCAGTAATTTATCTATTTTAGGGTTTTTCATGCATATTTCTACCTTTCACGTACTACAAAATCACGTACCGAGGGTTCTTACCGAATTGGGCCCGTTGGCCCATCATTCCAATTTTGGCCCATTAAGCCCAAAAATATTGAGGGCATAGAAATCATGCACTTTGCAGTCCAAACATTGCAGCTTACCAAAAACATTAATCGATTTACCTCACGAGCATTCGCACACTCGCAAATCTACAAAATATCGGTTTTCGGTGTTTCGGCTTTTTGGCTTTTGCCGATCTAGACTAAGAAAGAGGGTGTTAGTTACATACCTGTTTGCGACGATATGCTGACGAGATCCACACACGAACTGCCTACAATTGGATTACTAACACGTTAATCTAACTATTCAAATACAAACTACGTATTAACCCCTTACAATATTCGGCCAACCACACCTACAGATCATAGTAAGCTTATAAGAAATCAATAAGCAACTCATTAAAAAAATTTTGTCAATGTTTACCACATAATCATAATTTTACTGCAAGCTGTCTTGCTGAGCAACAGTCACTAAATCATTTATAACTGGAGCTACGAAACTCCAAATCAAGTTCCATTAATTTTTCTTGAAAATAGACTCATATATATTCTATCCATAAAATTTTCAGAATTTTTGGTTCAGCCAATCAATACCAGATTTTTCTCAAAGTTTCCCATGTTTCACTGTTTGACTAATCTGACCACTCTTCATTACGAATCAAATTTATCATTGTACAGAATTCAAAATATGTTCTAGTTTATTCCATTTGAAACTAGACTCATTAAGCTTTAATTACATAATTTATGCAGCTTCTAACTCATCTCCTACAATTTATGGTGATTTTCCAAAGTCACGTTACTGCTGCTGTCCCAAGCAAATTTATTACCAAATCACTCTTTCACACATAACTTGCATGCTTATTATTTAAACATGTATATCAACAATCAATCATCACATATCTATGATTTTACTTAAGTATAATCTCCATTTCATCATTTTAAAGCACAACATGTTAGTCGATTTTTCCCCTTAGCATCTAAGGCACATGCATGCTCATTTGTTTGGCTCAACTTCACCTATCTTCCATTTTTCATCAAAAGAACATGAAACAACAACCATTCCCTTCATTTTAATTCATGACCAAATGCTCACAACACAACCAAAAACCAAAAACCAAAATATGCTTCAAGAGTTAAGGTAGAATCAAGAAGAACTCATGAACCTCAAAATAAAAGCAAACTACCATGAACTTACCTTCAATTTTCTTCCCCAAGTGACCGAACATTCAAGAGCTTTCTCCTCTCCTTTCTCTTCTCTAACTTTAGGCTATGATGAACAAAGATGGACAAAACTTTGTTCTTTTCACCCCTTTTTCTTTTAATAAAATTTCATATTTCATCCATTTAATTCTTTAATACAAAAGACATGAAATTCCCATCATGGAACATTTACCTAACCCATTATCATGAAACATTTACCTAACCCATTATCATGGAACATTTACCTAACCCATTATCAATTTGTATTAATTTGTACCATAAATTATGGATATCAAGTGCTCATATTGTCTATAACAACATGATGGTTGGCCACTTCATGTAAAATAGGAGGTTTGTCATGCAAATCCTCCTATTTTGCATTCCTATTTATTTGGCCACTTCAATTTAGCCTATAGCATTTTCAAACATTTTCACATAGGTCCTATTTCATAATTTCACTCCCTTTTTTCTTATAGAACAAAAATTAACTAAAATTACCGGGTTCTATCTTAAGCTTGGGCCTTCTAGAGGCCCACTAACATAATTAAACCTATGCCAACATTCACAGAATTCCCGAAAATTGGGGCGTTACAACTCTACCCTCCTTAAAGAAATTTCGGCCCCGAAATTTACTTGATCCAAATAGTTGAGGGTATTGTTGACGCATAGTTTCTTCTGATTCCCAAGTGGCTTCTTCGCTTCCATGATTACGCCACAGTACTTTTACCAACGGAACCGACTTCCTTCTTAGAACTTTAACCTCTCGATCTAAAATTTGTATGGGTTCTTCCTCAAAGGTCAAATTAGTCCTTACTTCAATCTCCTCCACTGGCACAACATGTGAGGGATCCGATCGATATCGTCTTAACATAGACACATGAAAGACGTCATGGATTCTGTCTAACTCTGGTGGTAACTCTAACTGATACGCTACTGGCCCTACCAGCCTAAGAACCCGATAAGGCCCTATAAACCGCGGACTCAATTTACCTTTCTTGCCGAATCTCAAGATCTTCTTCCAAGGTGAAACCTTTAAGAAAACCATATCCCCAACCGCGAACTCTATCTCTTTGCGCTTTAGGTCCTTATATGACTTCTGTCTATCAGATGCCTCTTTTAATCAATCTCTTATCAAGTTAACCTTACTTTCAGTATCTGCCACCAACTCCGGTCCAAGCACTTGTCATTCACCCAACTCTGTCCAACACGTAGGCGTACGACATCTCCGCCTATAAAGTGCCTCATATGTAGCCATCTGAATACTTGCTTGGTAGCTGTTATTGTATTCAAATTCTGCCAAGGGCAAGTAATCCTTCCAACTACCTCAAAAATCAATCAAGCATCCCCTCAACATGTCCTCCAAAATCTAAATAACCCTTTCCGATTGACCATCAGTCTAGGGATGGACAGCTGTACTAAAATTCAATCGCGTCCCCAATGCCTCATACAACTTTTGCCAAAATCGAGATGTAAATATGGGATCTCGATCAAAAATAATTGAAACTGGGACTCCATGAAGTCGCACAATTTCCGCCACATACAACTTGGCTAACTTTTGAAGTGAAAAATCAGTACGAACAGGTATAAAATGGGCCGATTTGGTGAACCTATCCACAATCACCCACACTAAGTCTTTCTTCGATGTGTCAAGGGCAGCCCACTCACAAAGTCCATGGTTACCCTCTCCTACTTCCAAAGTGGTATCTTCACTGGCTGCAACAGTCCAGAAGGTAATTGATGCTCAGCTTTCACTTGCTGGCATGTCAGACATTTCCCTACAAACTCCGTTACTTCTCGTTTAAGTCCAGGCCACCAGTACAATTCTAGCAAGTCGTGATACAACTTGTTCCCTCCAGGATGCATGGCATATAGTCCTCTATGAGCTTCCTTCAATATTGTCTGCCTCAAATCAGAGTCCTTCGGAACATAAATTCTTCCTCGGAAACACAGAACTCCTTCGCCATCTAACCCAAACTCAGAAGTTTCCCCTTCCTTAACTTGTTGGAAACGAGCGACCAAAGACTCATCGTTCAACTGCTTTTCCTTAATCTGATCCACGCAGGTTGGCCTCACTTGCAACACAGCCAACAAACTTTTATCATCATACAGACTCAGACGAGCAAACATTGCTCTCAGATCAGATATAGTTCTACGACTTAGAGCATCGGCTACCACATTAGCCTTGCCTGGTGATACTCGATCGAATAGTCATAATCCTTAAGTACCTCAATCCATCTCCTTTGCCTAAGGTTCAGTTCCTTCTGAGTCAACAAACACTTAAGACCCTTGTGGTCTGTGTATATAATACACCTCTCCCCGTACAAGTAAGGTCTCCAAATCTTAAGTGCAAATATCACTGCCGCCAACTCCAAATCATGAGTAAGATAGTTCCCTTCGTGTGGTTTAAGCTATCGTGATGCATATGCAACCACCTTACCCTCCTGCATTAACACACAGCCCAAATCCACGTGTGATGCGTCATTATACACAGTAAAATCCTTCCCAGACTCCGGCTGAATTAACATAGGTGCTTCAGTTAGAACTTTCTTCAACTTCTCAAAAACTTCCTGCTGCTTCTCAGTCCATACAAACGGTACTCCTTTCCTTATGAGTTTTGTTAGGGGTGCTGCCATAACAGAAAAACCTTCCACAAACCTTTTGTAGTATCCTGCCAGTCCTAGGAAACTCCGTATTTCTGACACTGACCTAGGGGGCTTCCACTCCAAAATCACTTCAATTTTTCGAGGGTCCACCTTAATCCCCTCAGCAGAGACCGCATGTCCTAAGAAGGTTACCTCCCTCAACCAAAGTTGAGACTTGTTGAACTTTACAAAAGTTCCTTCTCCTTAACACTTGCGACACTATACGGAGATGCTCATCATGTTTCGCCGGTTTGAGAATATACCGGGATATCGTTAATAAAGGCGACTACGAATCGATCCAAGAATGGTTGGAACACCGATTCATCGATCCATAAATGCTACTGAGGCGTTAAATCGGTCCAAATGGCATAACCAAAAACTCGTAATGACCATACCGAATCCACGAATACCGTCTTATGGATATCGCCTCCTTGACCCTTAGCGATGATATCCGGATCGAGGTCGATCTTAGAAAATCTGAAGCTCCTCTAAGTCTGGTCGAACGGATCGTTAATCCTTGGCAGTGGATACTTATTCTTAATCGTTAGTTTGTTCAACTGGAGATAATCAATGTACATCCGCATCGTACCATCCTTCTTTTTCACGAATAGCACCGGTGCTCCCCATGGAGACACGCTTGGCCTAATGAAGCCCCTATCCAACAACTCTTGAATTTGAGCCTTTAACTCCACTAACTCTTTCGGTGCCATCCTATACGGTGCGTTGGACACAGGCGTCGTTCCAGGCAACAAATCTATTCCAAACTCAACTTCTCAGTTCGGAGGCAATCCTAGAAGCTCCTCCAGAAAAACATCTTGGAACTCCTTTATGGTCCTAACCTTATCCACTATCAGTCCCTCCTCTTCTGACTGCTTACAAATGCCAAATAGGCCTCACAACCTTTCCGAATCCACTTTTCGGCTTTTAAAGCCGACACCACATTGGACAAATAATCCCTTCGCTCACCTATCACTATAACCTCCTCATCCTTTGTGGTCATTAACACTATTCTTTTAGCAGCACAATCCAGGGTCGCTTTATACTTAACAAGCCAGTCCATTCCCAAAATGAGATCAAACTCTCCGAACGGTAACTCCATCAGATCTCCATGGAAAATCTTACCTTGAGTGTCTAAGGGTACATTCCTACACAGTTTGTCTACCCTAATCGAGTGACCTAAGGGACTTAGTACAGATACCCCACTCACAATCTCCTCAGAGCAGTCCAAGTCGTCAATAATTCGTTCTGTGGCCTCTAACCAATATTCTGCCACATTCGGGGCTATACCAGACACGCCCTTAAAGATCTCCGTTCCGTTAGTCCGAAGTCGTTCAGAAATAGATCCCCGAACTCCATTGCCCGTACTTGCCCCGACAACCCTTTCCAGAACACGAAGCATTGCCTGTGACAGGGCATCATCCTCGGCACCGCGGTCATGAGACTCTACCTCTATTGCCAGTGGTACCGGTGCATCCACCGTCGGCATATGTCTCGAAGACGAAGATCTCGCTCGAGCACTTTCTCGGCCCCGTCCACGGCCTCTTGTACTCATATCGTATTATCTTGATTACCAATTTTTATGCATCAATTAATATTCCAGTGTTTATTACAGATGTTTTATGAATCAGACAGTAGTTCAGAGTTTGTTTTCGCAGAATCGAAGTCTAGCTACAGTTTCAATCTCTTATCAGATTTTCCTATGGTTTCAGTATCATCCTATCTAGAGTGTCCTAGTAGGGTTTTAGTACAGATAAATAATTCAGGAAAATATTCAGAATGCATACAGACTTGAGCCGGAGATTCGGAATGCCACCTTCTAAAGATCTAAATTTTGAAAATCAAGTTTTTCGCATTCTTTATAAAATTTTCGCTTTAAAAAATCTTTGTTTTTGTAAACCCATTCCACAGTAGAGTTGTTGTATGGCGGGTTACGATACCACTAAATGTAGCACCCCAAACCCGGCCCGAAGTTATGGTGGGATCCGCATGCCACATCAAAACGTAAAAAAAATTGCATTCTAAGTCCGAAAATCGTACTTGATGTTCAAAAGATTAATTCATTAAGGGTTAAAGTGAAAGGAAGGCATGCACCGGTAGGAAACCGGAAAAAGGTGGTGAGTCCATCGGATTTGCTTAAGTACCAAGCTCCTTCGGATCCAATCCTGACATGCATACCGCCATTGCCACACTTTAACGTCATGGATATTTCTAGAAACCGATTTGATTAAGTCATTTTAGGAAAAGTGATTAATTTTGGAAAATACTTTCATTCGGAAGCTTTGCTTGTTGTCGTGTTATTTTGAAATCAACTGTTGTTTTTGAAAACGCGCCCTAAAGCTATCCAATTTCAACAGTTAAAATAAGTATCACCTATCTTAGTAATACATATTAAAAACCATAAAAAATAAATAAGCGGCCTTATTACATTTAAAAGCCTAAAACCTAAAACGTAATTAAAAGGATGTCCAGTTCACCAGAAGAAAATCAAACTTTCAGAACGGGTGGCCACTCCGAATTCCCTCACAGCTCTAAGCCCATTGGGCCTAAGCCCATTCAGTGTGATGGTCTTGGGCGAGCCCTTTTAGATTACAATAAACTTGGCCTTAGCCCTTATTGAGATAACGATGATGGCCAAGAGGCCCATTTCAAAATACATGCAACATCGGTAAACATATGCAAGCCCATTTGGGTAATAGTGGTCTTGGGCGAGCCCTTTTGATTACAATAAAGCGGGCCTTAGCCCTTATTCAGATAACGATATGGCCCATAGGCCCATTTCAAAATACATGCAACATTAGTAAACATATGCAAGCCCATTTGGGTAACAGTGGTACTAGGCCAGAGCCCTTTTCAGATTACAATAAACTGGGCATTAGCCCCTTATTCAGATAACAGTATGGCCTATAGGCCCATTTCAAAATACATGCAACATGCAAGCCCATTTGGGGAGACTACTCAACCCACCAACCACTACACTCCACCCGTACCAGCCATACACTCCATGTGGGAATAGCTCAACCCACCCAAATTTAACACTCCACGATTCTTGACCTTTGCTCGATTAACGATAAATTGAGGCAAAGCCTCCGATCGTGGACAAGTCACTTTCAGTACTTCCTCGTCAATATCCCGGTCCCATGCATCGAGATAATAACAACATGGCATGCGGTAAATAACAACAATCAAACTTGCATTTAGGTCAATTTAACCTAGGGGTATTTTGGTAATTTATCTCCTAAGGTAAAGCGTAAATTTTCCACTTTTAAAGGTATTTTAGTAATTTATCTATTTTAGGGTTTTTCATGCATATTTCTACCTTTCACGTACTACAAAATCACGTCGAGGGTTCTTACGAATTGGGCTGATTGGCCCATCATTTCAATTTTGGCCCATTAAGCCCAAAAATATCGAGGCACGTAAATCATGCACTTTGCGGTCCAAACATTGCACTTACCAAAAACATTAATCGATTTACCTCACGAGCATTCGCACACTCGCAAATCTACAAAATATCGGTTTTGGCATTTCGACTTTTTGGCTTTTGCCGATCTAGACTAAGAAAGAGGGTGTTAGTTACATACACATTTGCGATGATATCTTTGACGAGATCCACACACAAGCGCCTACAATTGGATTACTAACACGTTAATCTAACTATTCAAATACAAACTACGTATTAACCCCTTACAATATTCGCCAACCACACCTACAGATCATAGTAAGCTTATAAGAAATCAATAAGCAACTCATTAAAAATTTTTGTCAATGTTTACCACATAATCATAATTTTCTGCAAGTGTCTTCACGAGCAACAAATCACTAAATCAATTTATAACTGGAGCTACGAAACTCCAAATCAAGTTCCGTTAATTTTCCTTGAAAATAGACTCATATATATTCTATCCATAAAATTTTCAGAATTTTTGGTTCAGCCAATCAATACCAGATTTTTCTCAAAGTTTCCCATGTTTCCTTTGTTTGACTAATCTGCCACTCTTCATTACTGAATCAAATTTATCATTGTACAGAATTTAAAATATGTTCTAGTTTATTCCATTTGAAACTAGACTCATTAAGCTTTAATTACATAATTTATGCAGCTTCTAACTCATCTCCTACAATTTATAGTGATTTTCCAAAGTCACGTTCTCTCTTTGCTTTGTCCCAAGCAAATTTATTACCAAATCACTCGTTCACACATAACTTGTATGCTTATTATTTAAACATGTATATCAACAATCAATCATCACATATCTATGATTTTACTTAAGTATAATCTCCATTTCATCATTTTAAAGCACAACATGTTAGCCAATTTTTCCCCTTAGCATCTAAGGCACATGCATGCTCATTTGTTTGGCTCAACTTCACCTATCTTCCATTTTTCATCAAAAGAACATGAAACAACAACCATTCCCTTCATTTTAATTCATGACCAAATGCTCACAACACAACCAAAAACCAAAATATGCTTCAAGAGTTAAGGTAGAATCAAGAAGAACTCATGAACCTCAAAATAAAAGCAAACTACCATGAACTTACCTTCAATTTTCTTCCCCAAGTGACCGAACATTCAAGAGCTTTCTCCTCTCCTTTCTCTTCTCTAACTTTAGGCTATGATGAACAAAGATGGACAAAACTTTGTTCTTTTCACCCCTTTTTCTGTTAATAAAATTTCATATTTCATCCATTTAATTCTTTAAGACAAAAGACATGAAATTCCCATCATGGAACATTTACCTAACCCATTATCATGGAACATTTACCTAACCCATTATCATGAAACATTTACCTAACCCATTATCATGGAACATTTACCTAACCCATTATCAATTTGTATCAATTTGTACCATAAATTATGGATATCAAGTGCTCATATTGTCTACAACAACATGATGGCTGGCCACTTCATGTAAAATAGGAGGTTTGTCATGCAAATCCTCCTATTTTGTATTCCTATTTATTTGGCCACTTCAATTTAGCCTATAGCATTTTCAAACATTTTCACATAGGTCCTATTTCATAATTTCACTCCCTTTTTTCTTATGGAACAAAAATTAACTAAAATTACCGGGTTCTATCTCAAGCTTGGGCCTTCTAGAGGCCCACTAACATAATTAAACCTATGCCAACATTCACAGAATTCCCGAAAATTGGGGCGTTACAACTCTACCCTCCTTAAAGAAATTTCGGCCTCGAAATTTACCTGATCCAAATAGTTGAGGGTATTGTTGACGCATAGTTTCTTCTGATTCCCAAGTGGCTTCTTCGCTTCCATGATTACGCCACAGTACTTTTACCAACGGAACCGACTTCCTTCTTAGAACTTTAACCTCTCGATCTAAAATTTGTTTGGGTTCTTCCTCAAAGGTCAAATTAGTCCTTACTTCAATCTCCTCCACTGGCACAACATGTGAGGGATCTGATCGATATCGTCTTAATATAGACACATGAAAGACGTCATGGATTCTGTCTAACTCTGGTGGTAACTCTAACTGATACGCTACTGGCCCTACCCGCCTAAGAACCCGATAAGGCCCTATAAACCGCGGACTCAATTTGCCTTTCTTGCCGAATCTCAAGATCTTTTTCCAAGGTGAAACCTTTAAGAAAACCATATCCCCAACCGCGAACTCTATCTCTTTGTGCTTTAGGTCCCTATATGACTTCTGTCTATCAGATGCCTCCCTTATTCAATCTCTTATCAACTTAACCTTACTTTCAGTATCTGCCACCAAGTTCGGTCCAAGCACTTGTCGTTCACCCAACTCTGTCCAACACGTAGGCGTACGACATCTCCGCCCATAAAGTGCCTCATATGGAGCCATCTGAATACTTGCTTGGTAGCTGTTATTGTATGAAAATTCTGCCAAGGGCAAGTAATCCTCCCAACTACCTCGAAAATCAATCATGCATCCCCTCAACATGTCCTCCAGAATCTAAATAACCCTTTCCGATTGACCATCAGTCTGGGGATGGAAAGCTGTACTAAAATTCAATCGCGTCCCCAATGCCTCATGCAAATTTTTCCAAAACTGAGATGTAAATATGGGATCCCAATCAGAAATAATTGAAACTGGGACTCCATGAAGTCGCACAATCTCCGCCACATGCAACTTGGCTACCTTTTGAAGTGAAAAGTTAGTACGAACAGGTATAAAATAGGCCGATTTGGTCAACCTATCCACAATCATCCACACCGAGTCTTTCTTCGATGGTGTCAAGGGCAGCCCACTCACAAAGTCCATGGTTACCCTCTCCTACTTCCAAAGTGGTATCTTCACTGGCTGCAACAGTTCAGAAGGTAATTGATGCTCAGCTTTCACTTGCGGCATGTCGACATTTCCTACAAACTCGTTACTTTCGTTTAAGTCCAGGCCACCAGTACAATTCTCGCAAGTCGTGATACAACTTGTTCCCTCCAGGATGCATGGCATATAGTCCTCTATGAGCTTCCTTCAATATTGTCTGCCTCAAATCAGAGTCCTTCGGAACATAAATTCTTCCTCGGAAACACAGAACTCCTTCGCCATCTAACCCAAACTCAGAAGTTTCCCCTTCCTTAACTTGTTGGAAACGAGCGACCAAAGACTCATCGTTCAACTGCTTTTCCTTAATCTGATCCACCCAGGTTAGCCTCACTTGCAACTCAGCCAACAGACTTCTATCATCATACAGACTCAGATGAGCAAACATTGCTCTCAGATCAGATATAGTTCTACGACTTAGAGCATCGGCTACCACATTAGCCTTGCCTGGTGATACTCGATCGAATAGTCATAATCCTTAAGTACCTCAATCCATCTCCTTTGCCTAAGGTTCAGTTCCTTCTGAGTCAACAAACACTTAAGACCCTTGTGGTCTGTGTATATAATACACCTCTCCCCGTACAAGTAATGTCTCCAAATCTTAAGTGCAAATATCACTGCCGCCAACTCCAAATCATGAGTAAGATAGTTCCCTTCGTGAGGTTTAAGCTATCGTGATGCATATGCAACCACCTTACCCTCCTGCATTAACACACAGCCCAAATCCACGTGTGATGCGTCACTGTACACAGTAAAATCCTTCCCAGACTCCGGCTGAATTAACATAGTTGCTTTAGTTAGAACTTTCTTCAACTTCTCAAAAACTTCCTGCTGCTCCTCAGTCCATACAAACGGTACTCCTTTCCTTATGAGTTTTGTTTGGGGTGCTGCCATAACAGAAGAACCTTCCACAAACCTTTTGTAGTATCCTGCCAGTCCTAGGAAACTCCGTATTTCTGACACTGACCTAGGCGGCTTCCACTCCAAAATCGCTTCAATTTTTCGAGGGTCCACCTTAATCCCCTCAGCAGAGACCGCATGTCCTAAGAAGGTTACCTCCCTCAACCAAAGTTCAGACTTGTTGAACTTTACAAAGAGTTCCTTCTTCCTTAACACTTGCAGCACTATACGGAGATGCTCATCATGTTTCGCTTCAGTTTGAGAATAAACCAGGATATCATTAATATAGAGGACTACGAATCGATCCAAGAATGGTTGGAACACCCGATTCATTAGATCCATAAATCTTTGCAGAGGCGTTAAATCGGTCAAATGGCATAACCAAAAACTCGTAATGACCATACCGAGTCCTGAATACCGTCTTATGGATATCTGACTCCTTGACCCTTAACTGATGATATCCAGATCGGAGGTCGATCTTAGAAAATACAAAAGCTCCTCTAAGCTGGTCGAACAGATCGTTAATCCTTGGCAGTGGATACTTATTCTTAATCATTAGTTTGTTCAACTGGAGATAATCAATGCACATCCGCATCGTACCATCATTCTTTTTCACGAATAGCACCGGTGCTCCCCATGGAGACACGCTTGGCCTAATGAAGTCCCTATCCAACAACTCTTGAATTTGAGCCTTTAACTCCACTAACTCCTTCGGTGCCATCCTATACGGTGTGATGGACACGGGCATCGTTCCAGGCAACAAATCTATTCCAAACTCAACTTCTCAGTTCGGAGGCAATCCTGGAAGCTCCTCCGGAAAAACATCTTAGAACTCCTTTACGGTCCTAACCTTATCCACTGTCAGTCCCTCCTCTTCTGACTGCCTACAAATGCCAAATAGGCCTCACAACCTTTCCGAATCCATTTTTCGGCTCTTAAAGCCGACACCACATTGGACAAATAATCCCTTCGCTCACCTATCACTATAACCTCCTCATCCTTTGTGGTCTTTAACACCATTCTTTTAGCAGCACAATCCAGGATCGCTTTATGGTTAACAAGCCAATCATTCCCAAAATGAGATCAAACTCTCCGAGCGGTAACTCCATCAGATCTCCAGGGAAAATCTTACCTTGAGTTTCTAAGGGTACATTCCTACACAGTTTGTCTACCCTAATCGAGTGACCCAAGGGACTTAGTACAGATACCCCACTAACAATCTCCTCAGAGTAGTCCAAGTCGTCGATAATTCGTTCTGTGGCCTCTAACCAATATTCTGCCACATTCGGGGCTATACCAGACACGCCCTTAAAGATCTCCATTCCGCTAGTCCGAAGTCGTTCAGAAATAGATCCCCGAACTCCATTGCCCGTACTTGCCCCGACAACCCCTTCCAGAACACGAAGCATTGCCTGTGACAGGGCATCATCCTCGGCACCACGGTCATGAGACTCTACCTCTATTGCCAGTGGTACCGGTGCATCCACCGCCGGCATATGTCTCGAAGACGAAGATCTCGCTCGAGCACTTCCTCGGCCCCGTCCACGACCTCTTGTACTCATATCGTGTTATCTTGATTACCAATTTTTATGCATCAATTAATATTCCAGTGTTTATTACAGATGTTTTATG
Organism: Gossypium arboreum; assembly: GCF_025698485.1. Lineage (NCBI taxonomy): Eukaryota > Viridiplantae > Streptophyta > Magnoliopsida > Malvales > Malvaceae > Gossypium > Gossypium arboreum. The sequence continues at coordinate 12,200,165 of NC_069076.1, read as the reverse complement.
AATCAGACAGTAGTTCAGAGTTTGTTTTCGCAGAATCGAAGTCTAGCTACAGTTTCAATCTCTTATCAGATTTTCCTATGGTTTCAGTATCATCCTATCTAGAGTGTCCTAGTAGGGTTTGATGATGATAAATAATTCAGGAAAATATTGAATGCTTGAGACTTGGTAGGAGATTCGAATGCCACCTTCTAAAGATCTAAATTTTGAAAATCAAGTTTTTGATTCTTTATAAAATTATCGCTTTCAAAAATCTTTGTTTTTGTAAACCCATTCTCTGACCGAGTTGTTGTGGCGGGTTACGATACCACTAAATGTAGCACCCCAAACCCGGCCCGAAGTTATGGCGGATCCGCATGCCACATCAAAACGTAAAAAATTTCCATTCTAAGTCCGAAAATCGTACTTGATGTTCAAAAGATTAATTCATTAAGGGTTAAAGTGAAAGGAAGCTGTGCACCAGGTAGGAAACCGGAAAAGAGGTGGTGAGTCCATCGGACTACTTAAGGACCAAGCTCCCTTCGGATCCAATCCTAGACATGCATACCTCCATTGCCACACCTTAACGTCATGGATATTTCTAGGAAACCGATTTGATTAAGTTATTTTTAGGAAAAGTGATTAATTTTGGAAAATACTTTCATTGCGGAAGCTTTGCTTGTTGTCGTGTTATTTTGAAATCAACTGTTGTTTTTGAAAACGCGCCCTAAAGCTATCCAATTTCAACAGTTAAAATAAGTATTACCTATCTTAGTAATACATAATAAAAACCATCAAAAATAAATAAGCGACCTTATTACATTTAAAAGCCCAAAACCTCAAACGTAATTAAAAGGATGTCCAGTTCACGGAAGAAAATCAAACTTTCGAGCGGGTGGCCACTCGAATTCCCTCACGACTCTAAGCCCACTATGGTTGGGGATTTCTGCGTGGATGAAAATAAAAGGGTGAGTTTGGGGAAACTCGGTGTGTAAGGAAACCCATTCAAAGCCCAAGTCACTCAAGCCTATTGGGCCTAAGCCCATTCAGTAATGATGGTCTTGGGCGAGCCCTTTAGAATACAATAAAGCGGGCCTTAGCCCTTATTCAGATAACAGAGATGGCCCATAGGCCCATTTCAAAATACATGCAACATCGGTAAACATATGCAAGCCCATTTAGGTAGCAGTGGTACTGGGCCATAGCCCTTTTCAGATTACAATAAACTGGGCCTTAGCCCATTATTCAGATAACAGTATGGCCCATAGGCCCATTTCAAAATACATGCAACATTAGTAAACATATGCAAGCCCATTTGGGTAGCAGTGGTCTTGGGCCAAAGCCCTTTTCAGATTACAATAAACCGGGCCTTAGCCCTTATTAGAGATAACAAGATGACCAATAGGCCCATTTCAAAATACATGCAACATCGGTAAACATATGCAAGCCCATTTGGGAGACTACTCAACTCACCAACCACTACACTCCACCGTACCAGCCATACACTCCATGTGGGGAATAGCTCAACCCACCCCACCCAACACTCCACGATTCTTGACCTTCTTTGCTCAATTAACGATAAATTGAGGCAAAGCCTCCGATCGTGGACAAGCCACTTTCGATACTTCCTCCGTCAATATCCCGGTCCATGCATTAGATAATAACAACATGGCATGCATAAATAACAACAATCAAACATGCATTTAGGTCAATTTAACCCTAGGGGTATTTTGGTAATTTATCTCCTAAGGGTAAAACTGTAAATTTTCCACTTTTAAAGGTATTTCAGTAATTTATCTATTTTAGGGTTTTTCATGCATATTTCTACCTTTCACACACTCGCAAATCTACAAAATATCGGTTTGCGGCATTTCGGCTTTTTGGCTTTTGCCGATCTAGACTAAGAAAGAGAGTGTTAGTTACATACCTGTTTGCGACGATATGCTGACGAGATCCACACACGAACTGCCTACAATTGGATTACTAACACGTTAATCTAGCTATTCAAATACAAACTACGTATTAACCCCTTACAATATTCGACCAACCACACCTACAGATCATAGTAAGCGTATAAGAAATCAATAAGCAACTCATTAACAAATTTTTGTCAATGTTTACCACATAATCATAATTTCACTGCAAGCTGTTTTCCTGAGCAACAGTCACTAAATCAATTTATAACTGGAGCTACAAAACTCCAAATCAAGTTCCATTAATTTTCCTTGAAAATAGACTCATATATCTTTTATCCATAAAATTTTCAGAATTTTTGGTTTAGCCAATCAATACCAGATTTTTTCTCAAAGTGTCCCATGTTTCACTGTTTGACTAATCTGACCACTCTTCATTACGAATCAAATTTCTAATTGTACAGAATTCAAAATATGTTCTAGTTTATTCCATTTGAAACTAGACTCATTAAGCTTTAATTACATAATTTATGTAGCTTCTAACTCATCTCCCACAATTTATGGTGATTTTCCAAAGTCACGTTACTGCTGCTGTCCCAAGCAAATTTATTACCAAATCACTCTTTCACACATAACTTGCATGCTTGTTATTTAAACATGTATATCAACAATCAATCATCACATATCTATGATTTTACTTAAGTATGATCTCCATTTCATCATTTTAAAGCACAACATGTTAGCCGATTTTTCCCCTTAGCATCTAAGGCACATGCATGCTCATTTGTTTGGCTCAACTTCACCTATCTTCCATTTTTCATCAAAAGAACATGAAACAACAACCATTCCCTTCATTTTAATTCATGACCAAATGCTCACAACACAACAAAAAACCATAATATGCTTCAAGAGTTAAGGTAGAATCAAGAAGAACTCATGAACCTCAAAATAAAAGCAAACTACCATGAACTTACCTTCAATTTTCTTCCCCAAGTGACCGAACATTCAAGAGCTTTCTCCTCTCCTTTCTCTTCTCTAACTTTAGGCTATGATGAACAAAGATGGACAAAACTTTGTTTTTTTCACCCCTTTTTCTTTTAATAAAATTTCATATTTCATCCATTTAATTCTTTAATACAAAAGGCATGAAATTCCCATCATGGAATATTTACCTAACCCATTATCATGGAACATTTACCTAACCCATTATCATGAAACATTTACCTAACCCATTATCATGGAACATTTACCTAACCCATTATCAATTTGTATCAATTTGTACCATAAATTATGGATATCAAGTGCTCATATTGTCTACAACAACATGATGGCTGGCCACTTCATGTAAAATAGGAGGTTTGTCATGCAAATCCTCCTATTTTGCATTCCTATTTATTTGGCCACTTCAATTTAGCCTATAGCATTTTCAAACATTTTCACATAGGTCCTATTTCATAATTTCACTCCCTTTTCTTATGGAACAAAAATTAACTAAAATTACGGGTTCTATCTTAAGCTTGGGCCTTCTAGAGGCCCACTAACATAATTAAACCTATGCCAACATTCACGAATTCCGAAAATTGGGCGTTACAACATTCTTTGTACATAACATAAATAGACTTTTTACTTCAATAAACATTAAAAATAAATTATGAATGAATGAAAATATAAAATAAATACAAACATACCTTAATATCTCTTTTAATAAAATAATACCTTACAAAAATAAATTTAAAAATTAAATCCGAATTAAATCAACAATAATAACAACAAAAACATATTAAATTAGCATTAATCCATTAATTTATAACAAAAAAATTTACCTTTTCTTTTCTATTTTTTTCCTTCTCTTTCTCCTTCCCTCTCTCTATTCTCCTTCTCTTTTTTTTTTCCTTTGATTTTCCCTTCCCTTCCCGCCCCCTCCTTCTTCTTCTTCTTCTTTTCTTCTTTTCTTCTCATTCTCTTTCTTCTCTTTCACTCACCAGTCGAAAATGAACTTGGGGACCATTATAATGTCCCCAAACACACAAAAAACAAATAAACTCAGCATGCATCCGTCCCATTGCCTATGCTGCCGCCTCTGCCAGCTCTTCCACCAGTGCCGCCTCTTCTCTAGGCGTGTCCTGTCCCATCATAACTGTTTGGTGTCAGAATATCAAGGTGGTGCCGCCTATGCACCACCCTCCACCCATATAAATGTACCATTTTTGGTACTTAATTTTTGCAAACATACCATTTTGGTATTTTTTTTATATTTTTCGGTAAAAAACCAAATAGTGGCCCATTAAGGAAAGGATCAGAGAAAGATGTCTAATTTGGCCTTATTATTACTAAGGATGGGTTTATGGATGAAAAAGTTCTATTTCATTTAGAAGACAACATAAGAGAAGCTAGGATTGATATTTGAAATGTTTTGGGGTATCTAAACCCTAGGGATGATGAATTAGTTGTCTTATTTTTCAAGAATCCTACTAAAAAGGAGAAATAAAATATCATTAAGGAGGTTGAGATTCAAGAGAAAGGAAAAAAAAAAGAATAAAGTGAATAGTTTCTTGCATATTAAAAAAATGGCCAGATTTAAGGCCACATAAGAAAGAATCAGATGAAAGATTAGAAAGAAGTTGAATTGATTAAGCATAGATTAAGTTTTTTTTAAGAATGATGATAGGATGCAAGAGGTCGAACTACTTGCTAGTAGCAACTCTTCAATCATGGAAATGAAGGAGGCAGTGGCCGAATCTTCTTCAGTGAATAAAGAGTGAAACTAAGTGTTCAATCGAGGAAGGTAACAAGACCTTAGTTGAATGCTAGTGTTGAGCTCCACTTATTCTTTGGAAGGTTTTTGGTTAAATCTTGTTCTATTAGGGTTGTTTTATTTGGGGGTAAGGGAAAATACCTATCGAAACCAATTTTTATATTTGAAAAAATGGGGATCGACTTTTAAAACCAAATGTGGAGTCGCCACCAATCTTTTTGTTTAGGTGTTATTGGATCACCTAATAAAACATTTTGTTTCATTTAAATCAATTTTGGTCCACGTAAATTTAAAAATACGTTCGGGAGCCAGTTACGTATGAGAAAGGGTTAGCACCCTCATTACGCCCAAAAACTGGTACCAGATTGATTAATTGCTGTCCTTATGTCTAGGTTTTTTTCAAAAAAAAATTGTAATATGGTTCCTTTTAAGACATTTAAGTGGTTCAAATTGGCCGTCAAAACTCTCTCGTTTCAAAGTATAAAGCATCACATCCAGCACGATAGGACATTATCCTTTATACTTTTGAGAACATGATTGAGTTTTGACTTCCAAAAGCTCTTAGGTCAAAAATTACAAAAGGACGTCCAAATATTTAGCCCAACAAAAAATCGAAACCCAGCACGGTAGGGCACAATTTCTCGAATTTCTAAATACTGAACATTGCCTTATTAAAAAGATTTGTAAACTCAAAACATATTAATTTTACTTGAAATACAATGGAGTAATTGATTTTAAAGAGTTGGACATTATAAAGCGACATTTGTAAACCAAAAGGAAAAAAATGAAAACATGGGATAACATGCATGCATAAAATACGATAATTGATGAATGAAGATAATATAACTTATTTAATCAACTAACAAAACAAATAATTAGATATAACTAACCTAAAAATATAACCAACTTTCTAAGCGGTATGGAGAACAATTGAGATAACAATATAAAACGGAAAAATAGCACAACAATGATATATATAGCCTAATATAATACAATCCATACAAAATATACAAAACAAAATGAAAATTTTAAAAAACCACTATGGTATAAGACAAATTTAAAATAATGATGAACACATATAATATATGGATTAATGAATTGATGAATTTGAAACTATTTATAAAAACAAACTAGAGATGTATATGTAATCATTAAAACATGTATTATAGAATGAAGATTTTAGATCAAATAACATACAAAGTGTTCAAAACATTTGTTAAAAATATATACAATAAAGGAAAATTTAATAATATATAAAATATGAAAGGATAGCAAGAATACATAATAAGATATAATCTTAGGAAATACACATAATAAGTTTACAAAACATATATATATATATAGATATATATATATATATATATAAATAGATTAAGAAATAATTATTTATAAAAATAGCATGAAATTAATAATGCATGTAAGATTAAATTAATTTTATCATGAATTATATATGTAATAGATTTTAAAAACATAATTATGTATACAAAGAAAAAACTATATGTATAAAATAACATGGGTTTAATGATGTATATAAATGAAACATATGTACCAATATATATATATATGTAAAAATAAATTGAAATAAATAATGTATAAGATAATTTTATATGAAACAAATTGATTTAGATTAATGATACATATAGATAATACATACATAAAGATAATAATATATGAAAATATTCAAATGAATAAAATACACAATTTTAAATAGGATCCTTAAAGAAACAAATTATATAAGTAAATTTAGAAGAAAATATATATAATAGATTTAAAAAGAAATATTTACATAAAATAATGTGAAAATAATAATGTATACAAAATTTAACTAATTTTATCAAAAACTATATATGTATAAAAAGTATTTGAACATAATATCATACAACATTTGAAAACAATATGATATAAAAGGAAATTCTAAAATGATAATTTTAAAATTTAAAAAAACCAAAGTAGATTATACAAATTAAAATGAGAAAAAGATCTTAATTGAAATAAAATCAAATTAAAAGAGTTAATTAATAAATAAAACAAATTGTTGAAACTGAAATAGGGACTAAGGTGCGGTCTTGGCGTGAATGTGAGAGAATTAAAAACGCAAATAATCTAAATTCCCAAAACACATCTTTTAGGTGCGGGCTAAATTGACATGACATGCCGATTCTAGGTAAAATTTAAAAGACAAATAAAGTGTAAATCTGGCTCAATCCAAAATTAGTGCGAAGGAGAAGGACCACCTGCGCAAATTCCCCATTTTAAGCAAAAGAGTGCGGATCTGGCCTACAAATCAGGTTAATGCGCGGATCTTTTACCCTTTTGAATGGCGCCGTTTTTCATTCTGCCCTTAAACCTTTCTTTTAAAACATAACCAATTCTTTTAATTAAAAAAAACTGAAGCTATTACCCTCTCTGCTAGGGTTTATTTAGCTTGCAGCCGCCGAACCACTATCATGCTTAGTGGCCGACGGTGTGCGAATGATGGCCGGATTTTGCCAACGGAGGCTGCGACCATAGAGATCTGGTAAGTTTACTCTTTTTTTTTCCTTTAAAAAACCTCAAATCATATACTATTTTTTCAAAAAAAATGAAGCAAAACTTGAAGAATGAACAAAAATTCAACGCCGTTCGACCCTCGCCCATCTCTACATACTTCTGAGATATTTGGGTTCTCATTGGCATCGATTCAGATATTTCCTCTTCATGTTTTTATACTAAAGTTGCAAGCAAATCAAAAGAAACGAAAAAGGAAAATAATAGATTGGAGGTCACCTTTTGATAATCTTTTTTTATTAATATTTTCTGGTATTCAGTATGCGCAGTGTGCGTAAGATTACATAGTACAAGCGAGGCCTTTTTATAGCCCGAATTTACAGAGTAAATAGCAAAAAATAAAAAATATTTTCCTACTATCATTTGTGTATTCTGTTATTCTGTTCTTTCCCGTGCATTCCTTTGCTGTGTTTATTTTCCTTCTCGCAGGTTCTATTGGCATGGAGTCATACGGAGAAGAAACCACTAGTGGGGAGGCTGTTTCTGGCTAGCTGCGGCGCTGGTGTTCTAGAAACCTCTAGGGTTTCTGGTGCCTTTCCGATATTGGGCCCATTTGGGTTTCGGGTTTGGGTCGGATATTATTTAGGTTAATTGGGTCATAGGCTATTTTAGACCGATGGACTTTTATTGTATTGGTTTTTTTATTTTTTTTGTTTTATTCTGGTTTTGGGTTCTTTTAGGGGCCTAGAGTTTTGTAAATAGACATTGGTTTATTTTGATATTATTATTATTATTATTTATTTTTAATTTATTTATTTGGTTTTATTACGGGCCGGGCGAATTGGGCCTGCTACAACTGCCCCTCTTTGCTCATTGTCGTGTAATGAGGATGAAGCAAAGACCTTAAAAGGACCAATTTTGCCCGGGTCTTACTACATCTTTGACTTTTTGGCCCTTCTTTTCTTCACGTTACCTTGTTCCAATTCATCGCTGGAACTTTTTGGTAACTTCAACCTTCTCCATAGCAACTTCCGGGAAACAAGGCTGGTGACTTAAATCTACTCCATTGCCAATACATAGAGATAAGACTTGTTGTCTTTGACCTACCCACAGCTGCTTAAGGGAAACATGATCCACAATCTTCAGTCCACGTTCTTGCTACCTCAGGAAGATAAGACCAATATCTTCAACCTGCTCTCTTACTACCTCAGAGAGATAAGGCTAGTGGCAAAATCTGCTCCATTGCCGATATATGAAGATAAGATTCACCATCTTTGATCTACTCCACTACTGCTTAGGGAGATAAGATCTTCAATATTCAATCTGCTTTCTTGCTGCCTCAGATTGATAAGACTTATTCTTTAACCTGCTCTCTTGCTACCTTAGAGAGATAAGGCCGATGGCTTAGATCTTCTCCATTACTGATGCATAGAGATAAGATTCCCTATCTTCGATCTACTCCACTACTGCTTAAGGAGATAATATCTTCAATATTCCGTCTGCTTTCTTGCTACCTCAGAAAGATAAGACTCATTCTTCAACCTGCTCTCTTGCTACCTCAGAGAGATAAGGCTGGTGGCTTAAATCTGCTTCATTGCCAATACATGGAGATAAGATTCGCCATCTTCGATCTGCTCCACTGCAACCTCAGGAAAATAAGATCTTCCATCTTCAGTGGCTTAGATCTGCTCCATTTCCGATACATGGAGATAAGATTCGCCATCTTCGATCTGCTCAACTGCAATCCTAAGGAGATAAGATCTAACTTCACCAATGTCGCTACATTGTCCTCTGGGGAACATATCCTGTGACTCCATTTTATATACGCATGTTTATGCCAAATAATTAGGATGCTATGATTGAAATGAATCCAATGCTCCTAACTAAATGTGGTATGAATGATATATGCAGAAATGAGAATGATTCCAATTTTAAAATTTAAGGTATCATCACTCGTTGTTCATCAGTATATTGTCCCTGCCGTATTACACAGTCATCTCGCTCAATCAACATTTTGACAGAGTATCCCAAAAAAACAACTATATTCTGCTCAGCAAGCTTGCCCCGCTGTAATTCCAACGTCCCTTCTACTATCCTTTCTAAGATAAAACATTACAATTCACAGTTGAATCTGTTCGATCTGCCACTTCACTCTTCGGGTGCCATAGACAAATGCTTATGTTTGATATTTGCACGAATACAAAATATCATTTCTTTTTTCTCGAGAATAACTCCTTTTTATATTGATCATTTTTCAAAATTGTATCACCAATGCCATATATTGTCCTCTTTCTCAATCATTATTTGGACAAAAATCCAAAGAGGCGATTTATTCAAGTATGTCCTTGAGCTTTGGTGCCTTTTAAACAATAATCCTATTTCAGATTCCTGTATTATCTAGAAACTTCTAGAGTAATATCCAAAACTTCTATTGTGAAACATTACTAGTTCATTAATCATTATTTCAATGCAACATGCTTACAATCAAATCATAATAATGGATAAGAATGGAATTAAATTTAAGCTCGAAGTGAATAAATCATCAAAGGAACAAAAACGGCCATTGATTTAAGAATGTATATATTGAAAAAGAAAGACTAATTCAAAGATAGCCAATTTATTGGAAATAAAATGAAGACTAGATACCCTTGATATCGCAAACTGAGCTTCTCTGTACAAAATTCTTGAAGACCAATTCAAACTTGACATGTGTTTAGGAGATCAAAAGTACTTTGTCAATGCCCCAAGATGCAACATACCCTTTCCTTGTTAATTCAAGTATAGCAAGATCATCGCCTCTCCAATCAACATTTGAGCCGCCCTTTTTGGGTTTTCAACTCAAATACTCTTTGGTTTCAAGGCGCCCTTTGCAGATTTTCACCTTGGCCTCTCTTTTTTCTTTTTTATTTTTATTGAGTCTCAAAGTACCCTTTGCAGGTTTTCACTTTGGCCCTTTTCCATTTTTATTAGGTCTCAAAGCTCCCTTTACGGGTTTTCACTTTGGCTTCTTCCCCTCATTAGGTATAATACTTTTTGACTGAATCCGAGTTCACTGGATTAGACAAGTTTCTTCCATCCATTTCAGCTAGGATTAATGCTCCTCCAGAGAAAATTTTTTCACCACATAAGGCCCCTCCCAATTTGGCATCCATTTTCCTCTGAAATCCTTTTGTATAAGAAGAATCTTTTTCAAAACCAAATCTCCTTCATGAAATTCTCTTGGGCGAACCTTTTTGTCATAAGCCCGCATCATTCTTTTTTGATATATCTGGCCATGCTAGATAGCCCTTAGCCTCTTTTCCCCAATCAAATTCAATTGATCGTATCAAGATTGTATCCATTCTGCTTCATCTAACTTCAATTTTGACAAAACTCGGAGAGAGGTATCTCCACCTCAATGGGTAGAACTGTTTCCATTCCATAAATCAATAAGAAAGACATTGCCCCAGTAGAAGTTCTGACAGATGTTCGATAAGCGTAAAGAGCGAATGGGAACTTCTTATACCAATCTTTATAAGTTTCGGTCATTTTTCCCACAATTTTCTTGATAATTTTATTGGCTGCTTCCACTGCCCCATTCATTTTTAGGCGATGTGGTGATGAATTATGGTGTCTGATCTTAAACTGACTGCGAACCTCAGCTATTGTGCTATTATTCAAATTTAATGCATTATCAGATATGATCCTTTTAGGCACTCCATATCGACATATAATTTCCTTCTTTAAAAATCTGTTGGCTGCCGATTTAGTTATATTGGCATATGAAGCAGTTTCCACCCACTTGGTAAAATAATCAATGACCATAAAGATGAAATGATGTCCATTTGACACCTTCGGTGAGATTGAACCTATGACATCCATACCCCACATGGAGAATGGCCATGGGGAAGTCATAATATGCAAAGGTGAGAGAGGTACATGAATCTTATCACCATAAATTTAACATTTGTGACATCTTTTGGCACAATTGATGCAGTCTCCTTCCATGGTTGACCAATAATAGCCAAACCGCATAATTTGTCTGGCCATTGTGAACCTATTGGCCTGCGTTCCACAAACCCCTTCATGAACTTCTTCCAAGATTTTCTTGGACTCCATAGCATCCACACATCTCAAAAGTACCTGATCATTTCTTCTTTTGTACAGGATCTCCTCATCTAAAACATAATCACATACGAGCCTTCTCAACATCCTTTTGTCATTCTCCGTGGCTTGATCTGGATATTCATGATTTCTCACATATCTCAATATATCCTGATACCAAGGATGATCATCTCTCTCTTCTTCCTCTATATTATAACAATAAGACGGGGCCTCACAAATACTCATCTGAATGAGCTTCACATCTTCTTGTCTGCTTACTTTGATTATGGAAGCCAAAGTAGCCAAAGCATCTGCCATCTGGTTTTCATCACACGGGAGATAATTGAAGGTAATATCATCAAATTCTTCAACTAAACCCAATACCAACCTTCTGTGATTGATTAATTTACAATCTCTTGTCTCCCATTCACCTCGAAGTCGGTAAATTACCAGCGCAGAATCTCCATATACTTCCAGTGACTTGATCTTGCACTCTATAGCTGCTCGGAGTCCCATGATACATGTTTCATACTCTGCCATATTATTCGTGCAATCAAAATCCAATTTACATGTGAATGGATAATGAGATCCCCCTGGGGACACCAAGACCGCTCCAATCCCATTACCCACAGCGTTCGAGGCTCCATCAAAATTTAATTTTCAAGAGTAATCTTTTGTAGTGTCCTCCTTAGTAGCTACCACGTACACTATCTCTTCATTAGGGAAATCAAAATTCAAGGGATAATAATCTTCTAAAGCTCGACTGGCCAAAAAATTCGCTATTGTGCTCCCTTTCACTGCTTTTTGACTTACGTAGATTATGTCAAATTCAGAAAGCAGAATTTGCCACCTAGCCATTCTCCCATTCAAGGCATTTGACTCCATCATATACTTTAGAGGATCCAACTTTGAGATTAACCAAGTTGTATGGTACAACATGTATTGCCTCAACCTTCGAGCTGTCTAAACCAAAGCACAACACAAATTTTCAATTGGCGAATATCTCAATTCACACTCAGTGAATTTCTTACTGAGGTAATATATCGCCCTTTCTTTTCTTCCTGATTCATCATGTTGACCAAGCACACATCCCATAGAATTACCAAACACGGTTAAATACAGTATCAACGGCCTGTCTGGGCTTAGAGGTGATAGCACTAGAGGACTCGACAAATATTTTTTAACTTTATCAAAAGCTCTCTGGCATTCATCGTCCCATTCTCCTAGGTTATGCTTTTTAAGAAGATGAAATATAGGGTCACATTTCTCTGTTAATTGAGAAATAAACCGAGCAATGTAGTTTAGTCTTCCTAAGAAGCTTCGAACTTCTTTTTGAGTGCATGGTGGAGACAACTCTTGTATAGCCCAAACTTTGTCTGAATCAATCTCAATTCCTATCTCACTGACTACAAAGCCCAATAGCTTTCCAGATCTAGCCTTGAAAGTACACTTGGTTGGATTAAGCTTTAACTGAAATTTTCTCAATCTCATGAACAACTTTCTCAACACTTGGATGTGTTCCTTTTCAGTTCGAGATTTGGCTATCATATCATCAACATAAACTTCAATCTCCTTGTGCATCATATGTAACGCCCCCACACCCGAGACCGTCGCCGGAGTCGAGTATGAGGTGTTACTAAGCTTAGTTTAACATTTTTAGAACTTTGAATTAATTGTTTCTACATTCACAGCTTTTAAGCTACTTGCATCACAGTCACAAGAAAAATCATATCTCGAGTTACAAAACTCGAAATTAAGATCCGTAAATTTTCCCTGAATCTAGACTCATAAAAATATCTACTAATTTTTTTTTAGAATTTTTGGTTGGGCCAATTAGTACAGTTTATTAGTTAAAGTTACCCCTGTTTCAAGACTCGACTGGTCTGACCTCTGTTTACTACGAACCACATTTCTCTCTGTACAAAAGTCATATAACTATGAGGTTTGTTTATAATAAAACTAGACTCAATAAGGATTCTGAGGATATAAAATACACCACTTAATTATATCTTTACAATTTATGGTGAATTTCTAAAGTAGGAACAGGGGATTCAGAAACTGCTATGACTCTGTTTCACTAAAATTAAAATATCTTCTAACATATACTTCCTTTACTTGTTTCATTTGTTTCATGTGAAACTAGACATAATAAGCTTAAATTTGATATGTATTTCACCACCAAATTCAATTTCTATGATTTTTAGTAAATTTTCAAACTCGCGTTAGTGTTGCTGCGGTATTCTGTTTATGGTAAATTTCATCCTTTTATGAGTTTTTATGCACTAAGTATCTTAATAGTTTTCCTTAACATCAAACATAATCTAAACTAACCATTTTCATAATTTATCATTATCAAGCATTTCCTCAACCATTTCACAACCATACCATAAGATCATTTACACAAAATGGGTATATTGCTATACATGCCATACTTAAATTTACAAGCCATTTACCAAAAATCTTCGGATAGTGTGGATCGAGCCTTCGACCTATCCCGACTCTGAGCTGGCTTGTCCAAAACTACAATGAGTAAGAAGGAGGAGTAAGCATAAATGCTTAGTAAGTTCATATGCAAATAATAAGTAACATAACAAGCAGTTATACCAGTCAACATTAGCATACATCACTAAAACACATATCACATTTTAATCATTCTTCATCATCTTATTACCTTATCGTGGTTGTATCAATACTCAACCCGAGGGTTAAATACATACCTGTTCAAAATATCCATTTCACATCACTTACCAATCGTCTCTTTACATCTCAAATATTCCTCCATTTGAGTAGAGCTTTACCGTTGAACACATCGAATATAATTGGATACATGGATAACTTGCACATAAGTGTCATATATGCAATCAAGCAATCATGTAACTCGCCCATAAGCGAACTCGGACTCAACTCAACGAGCTCGGCGTTCGCATCCATAAGTGAACTCGGACTCAACTCAACGAGCTCGGATGCCTAGTTACATCTCACGAACTCGGACTCAACTCAACGAGTTCGGACATTCGCATCCATAAGTGAACTCGGACTCAACTCAACGAGTTCGGATGCTCAACCATCCTAGTGACATGTCACTTGTATCCTAATCTATTCCTAAGGTTCAAACGGGCTTTTCCTCGAACACTTATCCTTGCCGTCTTCCGTAGAATGCGAAATCAATACTCAGTAACAATTATATTTAACAAGTAGTTCACATAATTTACATATTATTTGAAATTAACCACAAAGCATACATTTCATAATAAAATTCAGCATAACACATAATTAATATCAATAACTTAAAAATAACAATTATGCTACATTATTTACACATGAACTTACCTTGGTACCAAAATACAAAGATTTTGCAATTTAGTCCACAATCTTTTCTTTTCCTCGATTGAGGTCGATTCCACGTCTTTCTTGATCTAAAATAACACATTTAGCTTATTTAATACTCACATTATCAAATTAATCCTTAACTCAAATTTTGGTAAAATTACAATTTTACCCCTAAACTTTTGCATATTTACATTTTTGCCCCTAGGCTCTGGATTAAACTTTATTCCTTATTCTTATGTTTTACAACATGCTGATCACTTTTCTCTTCTATGGCAACATCAAATTCTCACTCTAACATGTACTTGTGACTATTAGGTATTTTTACCGATTAAGCCCTTTTACTCGTTTTTGCTTAAAATCGAGTAGTACAAGTTGTCTAACATAATTTAAAACTTCATATTCTATCATAAAACATCAAAATACACAAATTTCACCTATGGGTATTTTTCCAAATATAAACCCTAGGTTAAATTATTGCTAACATAAGCTTTATCGAGTTCTGGGATCTCAAAACGTAAAAATCATTAAAAGCGGGCTTGGAATCACTTACTATGGAGCTTGGAAGCTTGAAACAAACCCTAGCTATGGAGAACCCTTGAAATTTCGGCCTAATGAAGAAGATGGACAAAATTGGCTTTTAATTTTGTTTTAATTCATTTTAATAACTAAATGACCAAAATACCCTTACTACTAAACTTTCCAAAATTCCTTCCATGTCCTAATTTTTTCCATGAACTTAAAATTGGTAAAATTGCTATTTAAGACCTCCTCATTAATATTCCAAAACAATTTCATACTAAAAACTTCTAGAATGCAAGTTTTGCAACTTATTCGATTTAGTCCCTACTTTCAATTTAAGCACTTTAGGCATAGAATTTCATCACGAAATTTTCACACAATCATGCAATCATATCATAAACATCAAAATCATTGTAAAATAATTATTTCTATCTCGGATTTGTGGTCACGAAACCACTATTCCGATTAAGCCCTAATTTAGGATATTACAACTCTCCCCCCCTTTTAAAGATTTTCGTCCTCGAAAATCTTAAATAAACAGTGTGGGTATTGGTTTCTCATAGTTTCTTCAGTTTCCCATGTAGTCTCTTCTACCCCATGCTTTTGCCACAACACTTTCACAAGTGCAACACTTTTATTTCTTAGTTGTTTGACTTCTCGAGCTAAAATCTTAATCGGTTCTTCTTCATAAGTCATATCAGGTCGCAGTTCAATTTCTGTCGGTGAAATTATATGTGAAGGATCTGAACGATACCGACGTAACATAGATACGTGAAACACATCATGAATCTTTTCTAATTCGGGTGGTAAAGCTAGTCGATATGCTACCGGTCCAACTTTTTCAATTATTTCATACGGTCCAATAAAACGCGGACTTAACTTGCCCTTTCGTCCAAATCTAAGGACTTTCTTCCATGGAGACACTTTCAAAAATACCTTATCACCAACTTGAAACTCAATGTCCTTTCGCTTTAGGTCGCATAAGATTTACATCTATCTCAAGCGACTTTCAAACAATCTCGAATTATCTTCACTTTTCTTGATTTCTTTTATTAAATCAACTCCATAAATCTGATTTTCCTTGAGTTCAGTCCAATACAAAGGCGTTCGACACTTGCGACCATACAATGCTTCATAAGGTGCCTTTTTCAAGCTCGTCGATAGCTATTGTTGTAAGCAAATTCTACCAACGGCAAATATCTTTCCCAACTTCCTTGAAATTCCAATACACAACATCGAGCATGTCTTCAAGAATCAATTACTCTCTCGATTGTCCATCGGTTTGTGGATGAAAAGCAAGATTAAAATTTAACCGTACCTAACGCGTCTTGCAACTTTTGCCAAAACCGCGAGGTAAACCTTGGATCTCTATCTGAAATAATTGATAATGGTATTCGTGTAATCTAACAATTTCTTTAATATCTGATTCAGCCAACTTGTTAAGAGAATAATTCAGACGTCATCGGGATAAAATGAGCCGACTTAGTTAATCATCAACTATTACCCAGATGGCATCTTTCTTTCCGAGTCAATGGCAATCTGAAACAAAATCCATAGTAATCCGATCCCATTTCCATTCGGGAACCATAATAGGTGGAGTAATCCTGAAGGTACTTGGTGTTCACTTTCACTGTTGACAAATTAAGCATTTGGACACAAACTCGATATATCTCTTTTCATTCCATTCCACCAATACATTTTCTTCAAGTCATTATACATTTTGTACTACCGGATGAATCGAGAAATAACCACTATGTGCTTCTCAGGATCTTTTGAATCAATTCCTCATTCTTCTTTACACAAATCCGATCTTTAAACATTAAGCACCCATCGAACCAATTCGAAATCGATCCGTGTCGACTTCACTTTATTTTCTTTTGGCTAGCAAATCTTGATCATTTTTCTGAGTTTCAGAAATCTCTTGTAAAAACATTGGTTTTGCTCTTAACTCTGCTAGAATCGAACCATCATTTGACACTTTCAATTGAGTGTTCATAACTCTCAAAGCAAACAACAACTTTCTGCTCAAAGCATCAGCAACCACATTCGCTTTTCCCGGATGATAATCAATAACAAGCTCGTAATCTTTCAACAACTCCAACCATCTTCGTTGTCTCAAATTCAAGTCTTTTTGTGACATCAAGTACTTAAGACTTTTGTGGTCGGTATATACGACATTTTCACCATACAAATAATGTTGCCAAATTTTCAAAGCAAACACCACCATGACCAATTCCAAATCGTGAGTAGGATAATTCCTCTCATGAGGTTTTAACTACCTCAAGCATATGCCACCACTTTTCCTTCTTGCATGAGCACACACCCCAAACCATTTAGAGAAGCATCACTATACACCACAAATTCTTTACCTAATTAAATTTGTACTAACACTGGTGCCTCTGTTAATAACTTTTCCAATTCTTCAAAACTCTGTTGACATTCTTCCGTCCATTCAAATTTAACATCCTTTCGAGTAATCTAGTTATAGGAGCAGCAATTATAGAAAATCCATTTACAAACCGCCGATAATACCCAGCTAGCCCCAAGAAACTTCTAACTTGATTCGTTTTTGGTGGTTTCCAATCAACAATGGCTGAAATTTTACTAGGATCAACCCAGTATACCATCACCAAACAATATGACCCAAAATCCAACTTCCGGAGCCAAAATTCACTTTTACTAAACTTAGCATACAATGCTTATCTCTCAAAGTTTGCAAAACTATCCTCAAATGCTCAAGATGTTCATCTCATCTTTTGAATAAATTAAAATATCATCTATAAACACCACAACAAATTTGTCCAAGTATGGCGAAATATGCGATTCATTAAATCCATAAACACAAAGAGAGCATTTGTCAATCCGAATGGCATAACTAAAATTCATAATGACCATACCTTGTTCTAAAAGTAGTTTTAGGTACATCCGATTCCTTTACCCATGATTGGTAATACCGGATCTCAAGTCAATCTTTGAAAACCATGTCGCTCCTTTTAGCTGATCAAACAAATCATCAATTCTAAGAAGCGGATACTTGTTTTGATTGTCACCTTGTTTAACTGCCGATAATCAACACATAATCTCATAGAACCATCCTTCTTTTTCACAAATAACACGAGAGCACCCCAAGGTGAAAAACTCGGTCTCACAAAGCCTTTATCAGTCAACTCTTGCAACTGCGACTTTAATTCTTTCAACTCTGTTGGTGCCATTCTATATGGAGCAATCAAGATCGAGCTGTTCCGTGATCAAATCAATACCAAATTCTACTTCCGACCGGAGGCAAACCCGGCAATTCTTCCGAAATACGTCCAAATTCACACACAACCCAAGACCTTGATTCAACTTTATTTTCAACTTCTTTTGTATTAATTACATACGCCAAATAAGCTTCATAACCCTTTCTCGAGATATCTTTGAGCCGACATTGAAGAAATCACACTAGGCAATGCCTCTCGATTTATCCGATTCAACCCGCAGAGTTTCACCATTTCCACACTTTAATTCTATAACCTTTTCTTTGCAATTTACTATAGCATCATGCAATGTCAACCAATCCATACCCAAAATAACATCAAATTGATCAAACGACAACAACATCAAGTCGGTAGGAAAGTAATGATCCGAATCATTAAAGGACATTTCTTACATACTTTATCAACAGTCACACATTTGCCTAACGGATTCGACACTCTAATCATAAATTTCGTATTCTCAACGGTATATTCATACTAGACACCAATTTCATGCACACATATGAATAAGTAGAACCGGATCAATCAAAGCAATAACATTAACATTATAGAGAGAAAATGTACAGTAATCACATCGGTGAGGAAGCATCTTCACGCGCTTTAATAGCATAAGTTCTAGCCGGAGCCCTTCCTTCAGTCTAACCGGTGCATCCTCAGCTACATTCTTCTGCTTGTTTCACTTCCAACTTTTCTCGGATACCTTCCCTCGAGTCCGCACCACTAGCTTTTACATTCGAAATTTTTCTTTCTCACTCTCTCTCTGGCGGTCTCTAATAAAATGATCAGGAGAACCACATCGAAAACATTCATTTGCTCTGCACGGACCAAAATGATTTCTACCACACATCACGGCACTTTCGGGTTTAACAAATCTCGTATTTCCCACACTAGCCGCAAAAGTAGTCCGAGATTTAAGACCCACATTTCGCTTCTTAAAATTTCCATATGATTGCCCAAATTGAAACTTGGGAACGAGGATTCATATTTCTTGACTTTCCGGTTTCTTTGTGAGGTGCATTACTCATTGGTCTTTTCTTCCAATTTCGTGTTTGATTCTACCTTTTCTTTTCCTTGAGAATTCTTCACCTTGCAAGCTCGATCGACAAGTACCACCATTTCTTTTAGTTCAAGGATCCCAACAAATACCTTAATGTCTTCGTTAAGCCCGTCTTCAAATCGTCGGCACATCTTGGCTTCAGAGGAACATATTCCCGCATACTTACTTAATCGAACAAACTCTCTTTCATATTCGAGATGTCATATTACCTTGCTTCACTCAAGAAACTCTTTACATTTCGATCAATAAATCTTTCACTAATATATTTCTTCCAAACTCTTCTTGAAAGAATTCCCGTGTTACCCTCTCTTTCGGTACCACCGAAATCAAAGTCTTCCACCAATTATAGGTGAATCTCTCAACAAAGATGTAGCACATTTCAAACATTCTTCGGTGTACAAGATAATTCATCAAATACCGGATAGAATTTTCAAGCCGAACTCGCTTTCTCGCATCATCATCAATATTTGCTCTAAATTCTTCACCCCTTGTTTACGAATTCTATCAACGGGGTTCTGTGAAATTTTATCATATCCACTCCTTGAGGCATTGGAGGCATAGGTTGAGGAATTGGGGAGGTGGGGAGGTCGTACATTTGGGTTCGTCTGAATGAACTCGATGTACCATGCACTCATCATTTGGAGAAAGGCTTCCGATCCCTTTCCCTCCTCCCCGACCAACAGATGGGGCGGGTTTTCGATCGGGTTGCTCCATCAGCGGAGCTGGCGCATTACTCAGACTTCATCTCGCCACACTGGATCGGGATCCATTTACTATATAAAAAAATTCATTTAAAAGGTCAAGTCGTCACACTATCACAATTCATACATATGGCATGTATAGCAAAATCCGTACATACAACACGAGTCCGAGAACCGACTAAACCTGCTCGATACCACTAAATGTAACGCCCCACACCGAGACCGTCACGGAGTCGAGTATGAGGTGTTACTAAGCTTAGTTTAACATTTTAGAACTTTGAATTAATTGTTTCTACATTCACAGCTTTTAAGCTACTTGCATCACAGTCACAAGAAAAATCATATCTTGAGTTACAAAACTCGAAATTAAGATCCGTAAATTTTTCCTGAATCTAGACTCATAAAAATATCTACTAATTTTTTTTTAGAATTTTTGGTTGGGCCAATTAGTACAGTTTATTAGTTAAAGTTACCCCTGTTTCAAGACTCAACTGGTCTGACCTCTGTTTACTACGAACCACATTTCTCTCTGTACAAAAATCATATGACTATGAGGTTTGTTTATACTAAAACTAGACTCAATAAGGATTCTGAGGATATAAAATACACCACTTAATTATATCTTTACAATTTATGGTGAATTTCTAAAGTAGGAACAGGGGATTCAGAAACTGCTATGACTCTGTTTCACTAAAATTAAAATATCTTCTAACATATACTTCCTTTACTTGTTTCATTTGTTTCATGTGAAACTAGACATAATAAGCTTAAATTTGATATGTATTTCACCACCAAATTCAATTTCTATGATTTTTAGTAAATTTTCAAACTCGCGTTAGTGTTGCTGCGGTATTCTGTTTATGGTAAATTTCATCCTTTTTATGAGTTTTTATGCACTAAGTATCTTAATAGTTTTCCTTAACATCAAACATAATCTAAACTAACCATTTTCATAATTTATCATTATCAAGCATTTCCTCAACCATTTCACAACCATACCATAAGATCATTTACACAAAATGGGTATATTGCTATACATGCCATACTTAAATTTACAAGCCATTTACCAAAAATCTTCTGGATAGTGTGACTGAGCCTTCGACCTATCCCGACTCCTGAACTGGCTTGTCCAAAACTACAATGAGTAAGAAGGAGGGAGTAAGCATAAATGCTTAGTAAGTTCATATGCAAATAATAAGTAACATAACAAACAGTTATACCAGTCAACATTAGCATACATCACTAAAACACATATCACATTTTTAATCATTCTTCATCATCTTATTACCTTATCGTGGTTGTATCAATACTCAACCCGAGGGTTAAATACATACCTGTTCAAAATATCCATTTCACATCACTTACCAATACGTCTCTTTACATCTCAAATATTCCTCCATTTGAGTAGAGCTTTACCCGTTGAACACATCGGAATATAATTCGGATACATGGATAACTTGCACATAAGTGTCATATATGCAATCAAGCAATCATGTAACTCGCCCATAAGCGAACTCGGACTCAACTCAACGAGCTCGGGCGTTCGCATCCATAAGTGAACTCGGACTCAACTCAACGAGCTCGGATGCCTAGTTACATCTCACGAACTCGGACTCAACTCAACGAGTTCGGACATTCGCATCCATAAGTGAACTCGGACTCAACTCAACGAGTTCGGATGCTCAACCATCCTAGTGACATGTCACTTGTATCCTAATCTATTCCTAAGGTTCAAGCGGGCTTTTCCTCGAACACTTATCCTTGCCGTCTTAGTAGAATGCCAAATCAATACTCGGTAACAATTATATTTAACAAGTAGTTCACATAATTTACATATTATTTGAAATTAACCACAAAGCATACATTTCATAATAAAATTCAGCATAACACATAATTAATATCAATAACTTAAAAATAACAATTATGCTACATTATTTACACATGAACTTACCTTGGTACCAAAATACAAAGATTTTGCAATTTAGTCCACAATCTTTTCTTTTCCTCGATTGAGGTCGATTCCACGTCTTTCTTGATCTAAAATAACACATTTAGCTTATTTAATACTCACATTATCAAATTAATCCTTAACTCAAATTTTGGTAAAATTACAATTTTACCCTAAACTTTGCATATTTACATTTTTGCCCCTAGGCTCTGGATTAAACTTTATTCCTTATTCTTATGTTTTACAACATGCTGATCACTTTTCTCTTCTATGGCAACATCAAATTCTCACTCTAACATGTACTTGTGACTATTAGGTATTTTTACCGATTAAGCCCTTTTACTCGTTTTTGCTTAAAATCGAGTAGTACAAGTTGTCTAACATAATTTAAAACTTCATATTCTATCATAAAACATCAAAATACACAAATTTCACCTATGGGTATTTTTCCAAATATAAACCCTAGGTTAAATTATTGCTAACATAAGCTTTATCGAGTTAGGGATCTCAAAACGTAAAAATCATTAAAAACGGGCTTGGAATCACTTACTATGGAGCTTGGAAGCTTGAAACAAACCCTAGCTATGGAGAACCCTTGAAATTTCGGCCTAATGAAGAAGATGGACAAAATTGGCTTTTAATTTTGTTTTTAATTCATTTTAATAACTAAATGACCAAAATACCCTTACTACTAAACTTTCCAAAAATTCCTTCCATGTCCTAATTTTTCCATGAACTTAAAATTGGTAAAATTGCTATTTAAGACCTCCTCATTAATATTCCAAAACAATTTCATACTAAAACTTCTAGAATGCAAGTTTTGCAACTTATTCGATTTAGTCCCTACTTTCAATTTAAGCACTTTAGGCATAGAATTTCATCACGAAATTTTCACACAATCATGCAATCATATCATAAACATCAAAATCATTGTAAAATAATTATTTCTATCTCGGATTTGTGGTCACGAAACCACTATTCCGATTAAGCCCTAATTTAGGATATTACATCATATCATGGAATAAGGTCACCATGGCCCTTTGATATGTCACTCCAGCATTCTTTAGCCCAAATGACATCACTTTATAACATAATGTACCCCATAAAGTTATGAAAGTAGTCTTTCCCATATCCTCAAGATGCATCTTGATCTGATTATACCTCGAGAAGCCATCCATGAAGGAAAACAACGAGTAGCCAGCCGTATTGTCCACTAGCGTATCAATGTGAGGCAAGGGGAAATTATCCTTTGGGTTATCCTTATTTAGATCTCTATAATCTACACACATTCACACCTTTCCGTCCTTCTTAGAAACAGGCACACTGTTGGCTACCCATTCCGAGTATTTGATCACCTGAAGGAATCCAGCATCAAATTGGTTTTTCATTTCCTCATTTATCTTTAAGATAATATCTGGCCTTATTCTTCGAAGTTTCTGCTGTACTAGCTTAAAATCTTCTTTTATGGGAAGGCGATGTAGTACAATATCAGTACTTAAATCGGGCATATCCTGGTACGACCATGCAAACACATCTTTGAATTCTTGAAGTAACCCAACAAGGCTCACTTTGTTTCTTCAGTTATGCATGTTCCAATTTTTACAACTTTCCCCTCTTCTAGAGTCACCATGTCCACTGTGTCTTTATGAGGTGAAATTTGTTTTTCCTCTTGTTCTACCATCCTTAACAAATTCAGAGATAAATCACAGTCTCTGTCATCTTCAAAGTCCTGAGATCCCTCTAAACACATGTCTTGCTCAAATAGTGATTCTGAGTCAGTAACAACGTCACTCATGATATTGATATCCAATGACCTATTATAGGTACAAAAAATATACAAAGAATGAATGAATTTGATATTTATTGTCTGTATGGTATGTTTATGAACGAAATAAAAGAGTAATTGAAGAAAGTCTAAAAAAGAATTAGGATAATTATTTAAATAGAAAGAATAACGTGGAAAGAATAAAAAAATGTTTACTCAAAATGATAGCAAAAATGTATTTAATTGAAATAATGATGTTTGAACATGAATCCTTATTGCCTCTAGGCTTAAAACAACAAGTTTGTTTTGAACATTACTCTGAGTGACTCTAAAAACTACAGGAAGGTCTTCTGCAGTCCAATTGTCTAGAACACTCCCCAGCTCATATGGATGAATATCTGACGAAATCCCCTCTTCATTTGTCTTTTCAAATATGGCATTGATGTACACACTTTCCAATTCTCCTTCCATGTTTTCTTTCTCCGGCATCCCTCGTTTAGGATAAATAATCCCTCTTGATACAAAAGTCCTGAAAATGTGAGGGATTATCATGGGCTCCCACTAAATTTCTCCACCACTCACACGTGCTCTTCTTCTTTCCTGCCTTCTTTCCAATTCCCTTTTCCTTTGTCTTACATCTGGCTTGAACCCCAAACCAAAGCGATCATGCTTGTCTTTCAACATTGGGACCTCAATTCTTCCCTGAAGACATCTCCCAAGTCCTTTTCCTGGTACAGCTCCACGTCCTACCATCAACTGTAGACCGATCATTGTAGTTTTAGACATTTTCGGCTCCAAAATTCTACTTCCCCCAGTGATGAATGTTGCATTTACAAACTCCAAAAATCGAAAAGAACATTCAATAGCTTCATCATCTGTCCCTAAATATGGTGCATCACTACTTACAACTGCAATAATGTCCTCTTCAGCATTTATCGTTACCAGTCGTCCTTCTGATACTAGCTTTAACTTCTAATGTAATGACAAAGGCATTGCCCCTGCTGAATGTATCCAAGGTCTTCCTAACAGGCAGTTGTAAGAAGGCTTAATATCCATCACTAAGAAATCTACCTCATATGTAGTTGGGCCAATCAACAAAGGTATTTCTATTCTTCCCATGACTCTCCTTTCCGTGCCATCAAATACTCACACTATATTCTGACATCTCTTCATGTGTGAGGTATCCACAGGTAACCTGTTTAATATGGACAAGGGCAATATATTCAATGCCGACCTATTGTTAACCAGAACCCCTTGCAATGTGTATCCTTTACACCTGGTGGTTATATGCAAAGCTTTGGCAGATCCCCTACCTCCTGGTGCTATTTCATCATCATTGAAAAAGATGAAATTGTCTGTAGTTATGTTTTTAACCAACCGATCCAACTTATTGATAGAAATATCATTGGTCACGTATGTCTCGTTCAGCACTTTCATTAATGCACTTCGGTGCACCTCTGAGCTTAGAAGCAAAGCCAATATGGATATGTGGGCTGGTTGTTTATGCAGCTGTTCTACCACACTGTACTCGCTATGTTTCAGAAATTTCAAGAATTTCCTAGCTTTCTCTTCTCTTACTGGTTCATTAACAGGCACCCCAGGTTCGACCGCTTTTCCCCTCCTTTGTTCGACCGTCACATCTTTTCCTTTTATAGGCTCTGTTCGGGCATTTGTCAAATCATATCATCTTCCACTACGCGTGTGAGAATCTATATTTTGATCCTCCTTTAATGGGCTAACCGAACTCTCCTTTCCTGGGATTGTTACATTACAATCATAATTCCAAGGGACCCTTTTACTATCCTTATAAGAGAAAACTGCTGGCTTCTGAATTATAATCTTAGGTGTCGTCTTAACTCCTATTTCATTCTTAGGACGCGAAATAATAACCACAGGATAACTGACTTTCGGGACTTTCGACATGGATTCTGACACGCATATACACTCCTCCTCCTTAACCCCTTCATAAAATTCTATTTTCTTGTTATCCATCAGGCCCTGGATAACAACTCTGAACTCTTCGCATTCCTGAATTCCGTGTCCCTCTTCATGATAGAACTCACAATAATTCTCTATCTCATTATCAATTCTTGCTGAATTCGAAGTAACTAACCCCCTTCTTTTCATCTCCTTCCAGACCCATTTGAAAGGAGTTTTTACTTCTGAAACATCCACCTTGATTCTTTTTCCCATACCTCCATCTATTGTATTTATCCCACTGTTAGTATGATTAGGTAGTGGAATTTCTGTACTGGGCGTATTATCGAACTTCACAATACCCATCTGAATAAATCTCTCAACCAACTTCTTAAAAGTAGTGCAATTTTCTACCGAATGCCCTACGATCCCTGCATGATACTCACATTGAGCATTGGCATTGTACCATTTAGGGAATGGAGGCTGTAATGGCTTTAGATAAAAAGGTGCCACCACATGTGCATCAAACAAATTTTGATATAATTATTTATACGTCATGGGGATTGGCGTAAATTGAAGCTTCTCATTGTTTTGCTTTGTTCCAGATTCCTGCCTTGATGAACCAGCAGTTATCGCCTTTGGTTGACTTACAGTAACAGACTTTGAATACCCCATGTTTGCATTGTTCACCTCATTTTCCTTTTTCCATAGGGCAGACCTTTTAGTACTTTCTCCTGCATCTATCCTTCCATTTCTTATGGCGTTCTCAACCATTTCTCCCGTCATTACCACCTCTACAAAACTCCTTGTGGCACTTCCTAACATGTGAGTTATGAATAGAGCTTTTAAGGTTTTAATAAAGAGCATTATAGTTTCCTTCTCCAAGAGTGGCGGCTGAACCTGGATGGCAACTTCCCTCCATCTCTGTGCATACTGCTTAAAACTTTCATTTGGTTTCTTTTCCATATTCTGTAGAGTAATTCTATTAGGATTCATATCTGTCACATGGCTATACTGCTTCATGAATGCTTGTGCCAGATCTCTCCATAAACTAATTCTGTTTCGACTCAACTGATTGTACCATTTAGCTGCTACTCCCACCAAACTGTCCTAGAAGTAGTGAATCAACAATTGATCATTGTTAACATACCCAGTCATTCTTCTGCAAAACATGGTAATATGGGCCTCGGGACAGCTCGTTCCATTATACTTCTCAAATTCTGACATCTTGAACTTGTATGGAAGTACTAAGTCTGGGACCAAACTCAGATCTTTTGCATTAATTCCAGAATGTCTATCAACACCTTCTATTACCCTGACCTTTTCTTCCAGCCATTTACACCGCTCCTCCAACTGTTTCTGTGATTCTGTCCTTGCCTTTTCCTCTTTCGCAACTTCATCCAAATCAGGCACCATTAGATTATTCGAGTTATTACCAGGATTAAAACCTGAGCCAGCTTGAAAATTCATTGGTACTGAAACTCTAGCCTAAAACTGTTGAGGCCTAATCGTAACAGATGGTTTCTGCAAATTAATCTCAGGTTGTGTCTGCACATGTGTAGGAGTGAAGCTAGGAAGATACTGAGGGTCTTCATTATTTTCCCCAACATTATCTATAGAACTTTTCCCCTTATCCATCCTTCCCACAAGCAATTGGGATATTTGGTTCATCATCTCTCTTTGGGACTCCATCATTTGTTCCTTCATCTCTTGTTGAATCTTAACTAACTGCTCTTGCATCTGTGACGCATTTGTTCTTGCATATCCTTTTGCATTTGCTCTAACTTTTCAAGTCTTTTGTCCATTGACTTGGTCTTTTTCCTTGTACCGTAGGGATGCGTATTTGGTGTGTTTTTTATTGGCTTCCAGAATACTGAAATAATTTTTAGTTAATTAGAATCTTGTTATGACCTTTAATGCATATGATATAATGTAATGCAAATGCATGAATGCAAAGGAGGCATCAATTCTGGTTCAATTCCGTTTAGAAAACTTAACTAGAAAACAAAATTCTTTACATAAAACTGAGTTAGAAATAAGACTTCGCCCTAATGCTCAGAGCCTTAATTTTCCTAAGCAATGAAACTAGTTCTTGTCCCCTATCTGACTCCAACTCATACTTCACACTTAATATGTCTGCTTGTACTGCCAAGGTCTGCAAGTAATTAGCTACCTCCTGAATTTGCGTCACGGCTTCTCCCATAATGTAATCCCTGCTTCTAACTTGGTTTTAAGAGTGATGAAGCTGTCCATTCCATTGTTCTTCGTTTGCTTTTAAGAACTCAATCCTCATTTCACAACTCTGCAATGCCGACTCTAATTCTTCTATTTTCCCTTTCATCTCCTTGATCTTGCTTAAGCTTGCTCTTAACTCCATCACGGAATTGCGATTCCGGTATAAACATAGAGATCTCTCAAGTTCTGCTACTCTTGCCCTTAATTCGTTTTGTTCGTTTTTACTCTCTGACAGACTTTTCTCTAAGGCCTCGTTTCGAGCTTGAGCCTCTTGGAACCTCCTTTCCTACTGATCTGCCTTAGTCTTTTCTTCTCGAACTTCCTGATGCCACTGCTCTGAAGTTTTACCTAACCCAGCAGTCCTCATCGACAGGCATAACTTCTTATAATCTGTCTTCAAACTTTCCAAATCCTCCTCCACTTTAATTTTTCTTTTCCATAACTTTTCTGCCTCTGATTCTGAACTTCCATACCTAATTTCAGGTGTATTTTCTCTTCCTCCAACTACTCGATCATTTTTCCAAGCTCAGAACTCTTCTTCTCAAAGTCTTGCTTTCTAATTTCCAACTCTGACAGGGCAATTTGTAATTGTTCCCCCGTTGGTCGGACGCCTTCTAAACTTGGTCTAGTAATATTATCATTAACCCTTTTCCTAAACCATCTATGGTATTTGGGTGTCATCATAGAACCAACAGTCAACCTCTTCATCCAATGAGTTTGCTTCCAAGCATCAGAAATTTCCCGAACCTTCTTCTTATAATGGTCGCCTTTATATGGAAATTCACACTAAGCCAGCCCGCAAGTCGTGGGTATAAACTGCCTCGATTTATACTGCCTTAATCTGAGCAAATGAGTATATCCAGTGGCTCCCCAAATTCCTGACAACGGTACCCAATCAAAGTTCCCACATCGATACAGGATTTCATCAGGAACCATCCAAAAAGCTCTCCACTCTATATCCTCCTCTTTAAGGTTTTGAAGAATTTCCATCCACTTATCCTCTAAAATATCATCTTTCCTTTGAGTAGCTTCCTCCTCCTTTAATGGGGAATAACCTTCAGAGAAGACCCGATAAGAAACCTTGTTCACTTTTCAAAAATGCCCATGAAGCCACACCATCAATAGCTATGCACACCCAATAAATCGACCTTCACCTGCCCTCCGACACATGCTCAAGGATCTGAACGTCTCAGCCAATATTGCAGGTACAGGTATGATTCCCTTCTCAAGATGATCGGATAAGTCAGTGACTGCCTCATCCACATGCCTTAAAGCCTTAGGAAAAATCACTAATCCATAGATGCTTAAGGCGAAGATATCGACCCTCTTCCTTTCATCCGGATGCGTTAAAACCAAATCTCTCAAATTCTCCCAAGGAATACATTTACTATCCCCCTTTTGTTGAATTTGAGCAATGACCCAAGGCTCGCTCATCCCCAAAATATTCATCAATTTCTTCACAAAATTTGGACCATTAAAAACCTTAGCGTAAGCTTTTTTAACTTGAACTTTTGGACACCTCAGTAGGGTAGTATATTCCTCCACGGTAGGCACCAAGTCTACTTCTCCAAAAGTGAAACAATTGTAGGCAGAATTCCAAAATTGAGCCATAACTCAGAATAAATGCTTGTTTACCTTAATATCAAGCAAGTAGGGTATATCACGATAGTTCTGATAGAAAAACTGTTTGGTTCCCTCATCCCAACGAGCCCATATATCTCTCAACTCTTGCAACTCATTCTATGTCACATTGATGCGAATGAAGTTCTGCAACTCTGATGTATATCCTTCTGCCAGGCTATCCCCTTTCTCTGATTGTAACTTCTCTGACCATGCACGGACGACCACATTATCCTCAATTTTATCAAGAAATTCATTCTCCATGTTAAATCTTCTAACTTAGTAATTGAATACGAATCAACACCTCATTTAGTATTGAATGTTATGCAAAACACAATCAAAACAAAACACAACAAGTCAGTATCAGATATAAATAATAAAATTCAAGCAAAACAAAGATAATCAAAACACATATATGGGCAATTACTAATTCTTAACTCATCTTTACCTAAGGATAGTTCTTAAGGTTCACTATATGTGGCTCGGTTCTAGAGAGAAGGTACCTGAACCAACAGATTGCTCAATTCTCACCCATTATAGGCTCATATGAATCAAGTTTGGTTCAGGGGAATACATTTCCCTATGACCATGCGGAGATGAAAATCTCACAAAATCATAGGTACGGATGTATCCCGAAAGCAATCCACTAGCCCATGCGGAGGTGAAAACCTCACGAAAGCATAGTTTCTTACTCCCACTTAACAGGTATAACCACAACGATCATGCAATGCAATGCAATATTATTCTACAAGACTTGGACCACATCAATCATGTGACCAAATGCAACAAAGAATCATGATTTTCAAATTAAATTTCAAATTTAAACAAAAGAACAACAAATAATCAATTTTGTGGCCTGACTCTGTTGTTTGTCCCTAGTGGAGTCGCCAAGCTGTCGGAACCATTTTTTATATTTGAAAAAACAGGGATCGACTTTTAAAACCAAATGTGGACTCGCCACCAATCTTTTTGTTTAGGTGTGATTGGATCACCTAATAAAACATTTTGTTTTATTTAAATCAATTTTGGTCCACGTAAATTTAAAAATGGGTTCGGGAGCCGGTTACGTATGAGGAAGGGTTACCACCCTCACTACGCCGAAAAACTGGTACCAGATTGATTAATTGTTGTCCTTATGTCTAGGTTTTTTTCAAAAAAAAATTGAAATATGGTTCCTTTTAAAACATTTAAGTGGTTCAAATTGGTCGTCAAAACTCTCTCATTTCAAACGTATAAAGCATCACATCTAGCACGATAGGACATGATCCTTTATACTTTTGAGAACATAATTGAGTTCTGACTTCCAAAGCTCATAGGTCAAAAATTACAAAAGGACGTCCAAATATTTAGTCCAACGAAAAATCGAAACCCAGCACGGTAGGGCACAATTTCTCGAATTTCTAAATACTGAACATTGCCTTATTAAAAAGATTTGTAAACTCAAAACATATTAATTTTACTTGAAATACAATGGAGTAATTGACTTTAAAGAGTTGGACATTATAAAGAAACATTTGTAAACCAAAAGGAAAAAAAATGAAAACATGGGATAACATGCATGCATAAAATACGACAATTGATGAATGAAGATAATATAACTTATTTAATCAACTAACAAAACAAATAATTAGATATAACTAACCTAAAAAATATAACCAAATTTCTAAGCAGGTATGGAGAACAATTGAGATAACAATGAAAAAACGGAAAAATAGCACAACAATGATATATATAGCCTAATATAATACAATCCATACAAAATATACAAAACAAAATGAAAATTTTAAAAAACCACTATGGTATAAGACAAATTTAAAATAATGATGAACACATATAATATATGAATTGATGAATTTGAAACTATTTGTAAAAACAAACTAGAGATGTATATGTAATCATTAAAACATGTATTATAGAATGAAGATTTTAGATCAAATAACATACAAAGTGTTCAAAACATTTGTTAAAAATATATACAATAAAGGAAAATTTAATAATATATAAAATATGAAAGGATAGAAAGAATACATAATAAGATATAATCTTAGGAAATACACATAATAAGTTTACAAAACATATATATATAAATAGATTAAGAAATAATTATTTATAATAAATAGGATGAAATTAATAATGCATGTAAGATTAAATTAATTTTATCATGAATTATATATGTAATAGATTTTAAAAACATAATTATGTATACAAAGAAAAAACTATATGTATAAAATAACATGGGTTTAATGATGTATATAAATCAAACATATGTACCAATATATATATATATATATATATGTAAAAAGAAATTCAAAATAAATAATGTATAAGATAATTTTATATGAAACAAATTGATTTAGATTAATGATACATATAGATAATACTTACATAAAGATAATAATATATGAAAATATTCAAATGAATAAAATACACAATTTTAAATAGGATCCTTAAAGAAACAAATTATATAAGTAAATTTAGAAGAAAATATATATATATATATATAATAGATTTAAAAAGAAATATTTACATAAAATAATGTGAACACAATAATGTATACAAAATTTAACTAATTTTATCAAAAACTATATATGTATAAAAAGTATTTGAACATAATATCATACAAAATTTGAAAACAATATGATATAAAAGGAAATTCTAAAATGATAATTTTAAAATTTAAAAAAAAACAAAGTAGATTATACAAATTAAAATGAGAAAAAGATCTTAATTGAAATAAAATCAAATTAAAAGAGTTAATTAATAAATAAAACAAATTGTTGAAACTGAAATAGGGACTAAGGTGCAGTGCGCGTGAATGTGAGAGAATTAAAAACGCAAATAATCCAAATTCCCAAAACACATCTTTTAGGTGCGGGCTAAATTGACATGACACGCCGATTCTAGGTAAAATTTAAAAGAAAAATAAAGTGTGAATCGGGCTCAATCCAAAATCAGTGCGAAGGAGAAGGACCACCTGCGCAAATTCCTCATTTTAAGCAAAAGAGCGCGGATTCGGCCTACAAATCAGGTTAACGTGCGGATCCTTTACCCTTTTGAATGGCATTGTTTTTCATTCTTCCCTTAAACCTTTCTTTTAAAACATAACCAATTCTTTTAATTAAAAAAAAATTGCAGCTATTACCCTCTCTGCTAGGGTTCATTTAGCTTACAGTCGCCGAACCACTATCATGCTTAGCCGACGGTGTGCGAATGATGGCCGGATTTTTCCAACAGAGGCTGCGAACATGGAGATCTGGTAAGTTTACTCTTTCTTTTTCCTTTAAAAAACCTCAAATCCTATACTATTCTTTCAAAAAAACGAAGCAAAATTTGAAGAATGAACAAAAATTCAACACTGTTCGACCCTCACCCATATCTACATACTTCTGAGATATTTGGGCTCTCATCGGCGTCGATTCAGGTGTTTCCTCGTCATGTTTTTATACTAAAGTTGCAAGCAAATCAAAAGAAACGAAAAAGGAAAATAATAGATTGGAGGTCACCTTTTGATAATCTTTTTTTATTACTCTTTTCTAGTATTCAGTATGCGTAGTGTGCGTAAGATTACATAGTACAAGCGAGGCCTTTTTATAACTCGAATTTACAGAGTAAATAGCAAAAAATAAAAATATTTTCCTGTTGTCATTTGTGTATTCTGTTATTCTGTTCTTTCTAGTGCATTCTTTTGTTGTGTTTATTTTCCTTTTTGCAGGTTCTATTGGCGTGGAGTTGTACAGGGAAGAAACCACTCGTGGGGAGGCCGTTTCTGGCTAGCTGCAGCGCTGGTGTTCTAGAAACCTTTAGGGTTTCTGGTGCCTTTCCGATATTGGGCTCATTTGGGTTTCGGGTTTGGGTCAGATATTATTTAGGTTAATTGGGTCATGGGCTATTTTAGACCGATGGACTTTTATTGTATTGGTTTATTTATTTATTTATTTTTTGTTTTATTCTGGTTTTGGGTTCTTTTAGTGGCCCAGAGTTTTTGTAAATGGACATTGGTTTATTTTGATTTTATTATTATTTTTTATTTTTAATTTATTTCTCTGGTTTTATTGCGGGCCGGGCGAATTGGGCCTGCTACAATACCTATCCAGAATATTGTTGTTTTACTTTTATAATGGTTGCTTCATACAAGGGATGGAGATAACAGCACATTCCTTAGAAATAGCTAAAGATTGTCCAAAGAGGGAGACAATACCTTCTTTTTTTGGTGTGCTCAAATTGCATAGCGTTTTTATCAAGCTTAGATGATTATATCCATTCATTATCAATGAATTTGATCATTACTGATGATTGAGCTCGTAAGATGGTATAACCTTAATCTTTGATCGATAACTATTTGATCATTAAAACTACGTTAAAATTGATGCAAATCTTCAATCCCAATTTTCTATTCAAAAGAAAGAACTAATTTAAAAACTGAAAAGATAAACATTTAGATAAATAGGGGAAAATAATGACTTAATCAAAAAATTCTAACAACTTAAAGTCAAAAACTAAGGGAAATCAAATATTAATCAAAGAAAGAACGAATTAAAAAATGATGAAGAGAGAAATTAAAATAAAAGAAGATGAAGAAAAAATGAAACCTCTAAGGTACGGTGGCTTTAAAGGTTTGCTTGCAATCTAAGTAATTAAGGCTGCTAAAATTCTTGAAGACTAAACCCTTTAATAATTCTAAAATATAAGTAAAAGATTAGAGTAAGAACAAATAAATTTTAGAATTTAATAAAATAAGAATATGGAATATAATGGAAGGAAATAATTGA
Organism: Gossypium arboreum; assembly: GCF_025698485.1. Lineage (NCBI taxonomy): Eukaryota > Viridiplantae > Streptophyta > Magnoliopsida > Malvales > Malvaceae > Gossypium > Gossypium arboreum. Next base: position 12,165,836 of record NC_069076.1, on the reverse strand, counting down.
ATATAATGGAATTGATGAAAATTTCCACAAGTAGATATATGACCACTTTTGGAAAATAATCTCCAACTAACTCAAGTAATGAATTTAATCCATCCCTCAAAAAAAAAAATTTCTAAGAAAACACAAGTAAAGAAAACTCTTCAAGATCTTATTTAAAAGAAAATTAATTGTGCAGACCTAAGGGATCGACCATGTCAATTTATAAGCATGTCTATCCAGTCCTAATTGAAAGCAAATTCTAAATTCCTAAGAGACCTAGTGAAGTTAGGCCAAGTGCCATGATTTTTATTTAAGCCCTTTCTTTGGCCAAACTCGCATTACAAGAAAGCTAAAAATTTTAAATAATAATTAAAGAACGTAAAACAAAACTAAAATATTACTAAAATAATAAAATAAAATACTTACTTGGAGTGTAAGAAGCTGATTTATACAAGGACTCCAAATAGACTAATTTAGCTATGGCTTTATGACACCTATGAAATCAACTAACTTTCTTCTTAGGAGAAGTAACTTTTTTACAATGCATAAAATAAGAGAAATTTTCAATATCAGCTTCCTAAATAACTTTGCTAAAATTAAAACATGTCCATATCTAATTTTAAGGCTTCCAACTTGAACTTCATGTATTAAACTTGTTCAAAATATTTTTCTTATACATGCTTCATTATATTGACCATAACTTAAGTTTTTGAACTAATATTGACGTGTTACTATTGATTTTAAATAATCAATGGATGAATATTGTGGGGAATAGAATAATTGCACTCATATATGAAAAAGATGATTTCATAAGATATTTATATAAAAAGAAAAGCCCTAAGGAAAGAAATAATATACAATCCCTAATATCATGTCTATTTGATCCCTAATTTACATCAATAGTAAGAATCTTGGTTGTCAACATTCTAGGTTGTCAATAGTCAATAATCTACGCTATCATCCCCCTCAAGTTGGTGCATAGATATTACACATGCCCAACTTGTAAATCAAACTATGATAGGTCCTTTTACTTGATTCTTTCGTGAACACATCAGCTAACTACTTGTCTGATGTCACATTAACTAAGTCTAAGAGATTGAAGTTCAATTTTTCTTTGATGAAGTGTCAGCCTATCTCAATATGTTTTATTCGATCATGTTGAATTGTGTTTTGAGCTATGCTTATTGTAGCTTTATTATCACAATACAAGGATAATTTTCCTTTCCTTAACAGTTTAAACTCTTTCAATACCTTTCGTAGCCAAATGAGTTCACAAACACCTTGAGCCATAGCTCTGTATTCTGCCTTGGCACTTAATTGAGCAACTATGCTTGGCTTCTTACTTCTCTAAGTGACTAGATTTCTTCCCACAAGCATGCATTATCCAGTTGTAGACCTTTGATAATCTAAAGATCCAGCCTAGTCTACATATATAAAAGCCTCTATTTGGAGATTACCATTTTTAGAGAAGAGAAGTCCCTTTCCTGGAGTAGACTTTAGGTAGTGTAGTATGCGAAAGATAACCTACATATAATGTTCTCGAGGATCATGCATAAACTAACTCACTACACTAACTGAGTATACTATGTTTGCTCTAGTGTGTATGAGATAAATTAATTTCCTCACTAATCTTTGATACCTTTCTTTATTCACTGTCTCTCCAACCGCAGCTTGCAACTTATGATTGCTCTCCATAGGTGATTCTGTAGGTTTGCAACTCGTTATACATGTTTCTATCAAGAAATCAAGGATGTACTTTCTTTGGAAGGTGAATATGTTGGAAAAATTAGGTAAAGAAAATGGTTTGACAGTTATAGCATAGATTTAAAATTTTTCTCAATCGAGCCAGTTTGTGATATTTATAGCAAAAACCTTTTATTGAATAGTACATGTGCTTTGTATAAGATGGATTTGAGTCGATCTTAGGCTTTCAATCGAATGACCTTCTCTGCTATCCTTTTACCTTGAATTGTGTCGAGTATGGGTTTAAGCAACACGAACCTAACACAAAAAAGAAACGAAATTATTAGTTTCAATAGGAAAATAATTTCTCTCAATAAAAATTCGTAAAGATCGTAATTCTCAAAAAATAGAATTTATTCTTAGATAATAAATTCCTATTACTTTTTGCTGGAATAATAATAACTCAAACTTATGAAACTTGTGACTTTAAGTCAATAGGTGTCATCTATTTATAAGGAGTGGTAAAAGAATACTAGTTGAACAAGCCTTTAATAAATAATATTTATTTAATAGAAAACACACTCCTACACTAACTTAGAGTATGGGTGGGTAGCACACCCTAGTTAATAATACTAGGGTTGTCGCCCCTCTCATCTATTATGAGAGGTTTTAGGCCTATCATGTATTTGGTTCAATTATATGTGCTTTTTGAACTTTTAACCCAACACTTTATAATTTAATCCAATCCAACATTGTTTTCTATTTCTCAAAATAAATATTATTTATTCAATTAATTAAATTAACTAAATTAATTTTTCAATTAACACAATTCTAATTCCGTTAAAGTCATAACAACTTTACCATAAAAAATCTATGAGGAAATATATTTAATTTCTTTATTCAAAATATTCATAATTAATTAATTAATTTAATTTCAATTATTTAATTATCATTAATTAATATTTATTCAAAAATATTAAATTAATTCTCAAGTCACTACGTGCTTAGTGAGAAAACTCATTCATTTGTGAATGTAACTCATTTCTATTTCTTCATCATTTTCATTTGTTTCTATCAATTTGGTTCTACATGCAATTCATTTCTGGTTTCATCGAGATAACAAAGGATTCAATTGGACATATATTTGTAGTTTCAACTAGATAACAGAGGGATCAATTGGACATATATAATTAGGGCTTAAATAATTTATAACTACGTGATGTGAGTGATAAGTTTTATATTTATGATTGATCGTACTTGAAAACTAACTATTATCACGATAAAGGCAAGCACACCTATCGAGCAGTAGTATAGCTTATAGCAAGACCGCAATGTCGAACCCACAAGATCTAAAAGTACTAGTATTAACCTTCTTTTTATTATCTAGCCTAAAAATAAGGGGATTTGCTTTATTTAAACTATTTAACTAAACTAAGAATGCACAGGAAGTAAATTGGGGAAATACTTTTGGGAAAATTGATTGATTTGGACAATAACCAAGGGAAAATCCATTTAGACTTCACTTGTTATTTGACTCTGAATTAGGCGATTTATTCACTTGACTCGATTCGTAGATATCCCTAATTTATATTATTATCTCTCTCGAGACTAACAACATCTAACCCTAGGTTGATTAATTGAAATCTCTTTCTAATTAAAATCCCTAGTGTTGCATTAACTCGATCTATGGATTCCCTTATTAGGTTTGACCCTAATCCGGCAGATTTATGTCGCCCTATGTCTAGGGGTGCAATCAACTCCGCTTAATTATGCTAGATCTACACTTAGACAGGGACTTTCGCTCCTCTGAATAAGCACATCAATACTTGAATCAATATCCTGGAATATTGAAGCAAGAATTAAGAACACATAATTAAGAACAAATCAATTTTTTATCATATAATTCAGAAAATAATAACAAGATCCATCTTAGGTTTCACTCCCCTTAGGTATTTAGGTGATTTAGTTCATATGTGTAAAAGGAAACATCTCAGAAGAATAATGATAAAAAAACATAAAAAAAAAAACCTAAAAACCCCTAAAGGAAATTGAAGGGAGATCTTCAATCTTGGAGGAGAATCTGGCTTCTGAGATGGCTTCTGAGATGGATCAATCAACTTTCTTCGAGTAATTCCTTGCCTCCTACTCCTTGTGTCCTGTAGGTGCCCTTCTAGGGTGTTTATATAGGCTTTAGAATGTTTTCAAACCCTCAAAAGTGGCTTTTTCCTAATAGAACTAGACTTGGGCTCGATAGGGACACAGCCTTGTGACATGCCCGTGTGAGGTGGCTTAGGTCGTGTTAGAGTCTTCTAAAAAGACAGAGGCGTGAAGTCTACCCGTGTAAGGAAGTCCAGGCCCTGTTGATTTCCCACGTTGACCCATTTTCTCTATTTTTAGCCCGTTTCTCGCTTTTTTTACTCTCTTATGGTCACCTAAGTATAAAACATGAAATTAAAGGATTAGGAGCATCAAATTCCACAAATCTAATAATAATTCATCCATAAATGTGCTAAGCATGGGATAAAAATATGTATAAATTACGACTTATCAAATACCCCCACACTTAAGCGTTTGCTTGTTCTCAAGCAAAATCTTCAATTCACAATTAAAATTTTATTTTTTCTCAACTTATAGTTCCTATCAATAATATCTCAAAATAATCCATAAGTAATCATACATTAAGAATTCAACTAGAAGAACATCAAAGTTTCAAACATTCAAAGTTGAGCATTTTATCACGAAAACATAGGTGTCTCCCATTATCTAAGTAATCACCTTTGATTCAAAATATTACAGGGTTTAACATCCTCACTAAAGATTCACTCAAATCACTCGAGGTGTTTAAGGATAACAAATTTAGCACTCAACAGTCAGTATGGAAAGTTATTACTATAGGCTTGCGTGAAAATCAAATCTCAACCACTATATATTGAGACGATACATCAATCAAAAGGTCTTTAGAGGGTTGTAATGTGACTTTGGTTAGGGGGTGTGGTCACAAGCTGAAAGAGAAGGCTAGAATCGAGATTGAATTGAAAAATTACCTAACTAGAAAATACTAAAGCTAACAAATTACATTCCTAATTAGATGATCCTCGAATTGAGCTTTTCTTCATGGTTAACATCATTTTAAACCAAGCATTACATAATTTCTTAATATGCTAGACGAAAAATGTCAATTGCAGCAACTTCGTTTTTTTTTAAGAACAAATCAAGCAACATAGAACTTTGCTAACTATCAAAAATAAAACATAGCTAAGCAATTTATTCAAATCAAATCTCGAAAAAATAGAGTTCAAATTAATTGAGGGGATTTCAACAATAATGGGTTATGGGTTAATATTGAGGGTAAATCAATGAATGACTTGTTAGGCTCAAGGGGGTTCACTAAGGGTTAATTATGAAGGTAGACTTTTATGGAGGGAGTGGGTTAAACCTAAGTGCCTTTATCATCTCGACATATCAAATTAATGGTGTGGTCTTGACATGCATAATCGAAGCAAGTTCTAGAATAACAAATCAATATTGACACACTTATAGCAACAATAAAAGTGATCATGAAAGAAATAATATATGCTATAAAGGCTCAAGATCTCACAAAAATTATGGCTTTTTGATGTTAATCCTGTGAATTTCAACTTCAACATAATACCTAAACTTGGGAAAGTAACCTAAAAATTTTTAATTCTCAAAAAAATCAACTTATCGTGCTTGATTCTCTAATTCCTTAAAGTTTAAACAATCAATGCATAAATGCCTATGTTTTAATTCAAGACATATCAATAAAAATCATAAATTAATGAAAATTCATTCTAATAGTGATATGAGTGAGTCACGTAAGAATAAGACAAAATTCAGGGATTTTTCTGATAATGATATAAATAACCCCCCACACTTAAGATGTACATTGTCATCAATGTACAAAGATAGATTTACTGAAAATATATATATAAGATCATCAGATAGGGAGAGAAGTGAAACTTCCTGAATGTTAAAAAGAATCCTTGAATTGGAGTCATGGAAAGTAATCGGCTAAGGCAAAGGTGAGATTTGGAAGAGGATACTCCAGTGGTGGTAGAGGTTGTTAGTCCACAAGTGCTGTGCCAAAAGAATATTATAACTAGTGGTAGCTATAGTCGTGGTCGAGCAGGGCATGGCAGTCGTGGAGGACCTTTTCTAGTAGAGTTGCAAATTCCTAAGTAATAGTGAGCTTTAGAGCTCGTCATAACTGCGATAGAATCAATAATTCTTTAGGAAATATAAAATGACATGATTACTCGTAAAGAAATGGCCGAAAACATAAATTGCTTAATATAAATTATAAAACCTAAAGATGAAGTAAAAATAGTATTAAAGAGAAATAAAAATTAATTTAAAAACATAAATAAAGATAAAAATAAAAAGTCTTCAAACGGAGGACCGGTGGCCGGAGGAGCGACGACGTGATGGTGGGGGTTTGTAGTGTGGAGAAAGAGAGAAGAAGGAAGGAATATGTAGGGAAGGGAGGACAAGAGGTAAGATTTTGATGTCTATAGAGGAAAAGGAAGGAGAAAGGGTGGTGTAATAGCCCAAATTTTCCCGGGCCTTAAACCAAATAAAATAAATAAATAAATGTTTATTTATTTAAATAGTCCATATACAGAGCCCAAAACAAAAAATAATACATAACCCAGCAGCCCAAATACCTAAACCCTATCTTAAGTCTACCCAGACCCAACAAAAAATAGCCCAATGAGACTTAAGTCACTCGGGCCCAAAAGGCCCAGTAACTTAAAGAACCAACAGGAAACCCTAGGGTTTCCTTGGAACCTCAGCGCCTTAAGAGCCGTTCCAGAAGCTTCGCCACAATCAGTCCAAGAGTCACGCCCCTTCGACTCTTGTCCGTTCATCTCACCCCAGGATTCTGGCCTCGAATCAACGCCATGACTCTGGCCTAGCCGTGATTTACGGCCGAATCAACGCCGATGTTTGATTCTCTTCGATCACCTGCAAAAAAGGAAAAAAAACACAACAGAAAAGGAAAATAGATAGGAGAAAAGAAATCTAAGATTTCTTTCTAAATGTAAACAGTTCATAGAAGGCTATAAAAGCCTCTTCACAAATCTGTACAGGGACGGATTTTTACTCAGAATAAAATACGTAGATATTCATAAGAAAGAAGTTCAAGCAGTCTCTCAAAAGGTGATATACCTTTACCTTTTCATTTTTTCCTAAATACATGCAAATACCATTAAAATAAATAAAAGACAAGCTTACCTTTGAAATCGCGTCGAAAATAAAAAATTTTGGGTTTTCTGACCGCCGTACGGGGCGGGGTCGGCGACGGCATGTGGGCACGTGAGGCCAACGACCGAGGTTCGACTCGACAGAGACCGGAGCCCGGACCCTTCTCTCCCTTCTCATTTCAGAGAGAATTTTAAAGTTTTTTTTTAACTTCGGTCTCAAATGAATTTTGAGCTAAAAATTTGGCTTATATAGCCCTAACAAAGCGATGTCGTTTTGGTTTAATTCAATAAGCACAAAACGGCATCGTATCAATACTGAGGATCCGCGTGTTGACCCGTGACCCGGGGAGGATCCGCCTGTTTTTAAAAATTGGGATAATTGCCCAATTGATCCTTCTGGTTTATTAAATTTTATAATTTCATTTCATTTTATTTTTTTATTCGGCCTTAATATTAAATAGTTGTTTTAATTTAGTCCTAATGGCTATTAAACTTCATTCTGGGGAAACGATGTCGTTTTGGGATTAGGGCAATTTGCCCAATGAGTCCCTCGGTTTTAACACGCATTCCAGAAGGCCCAATTTTTTATTATTATTTAAACTAGCCCTAAAACTTTAATTTTATTTCATTATAGTCCTTTTAAATATTTTTTATCTATTAAATACTTTATATCTATAAATATTAATTATAAAATATAGTATATATTATTTTATATATTATTTATTATATATATATTTTACTTATAAATTATATTTATTTATATATTTCATATATATTATTTTTAAAAAAATTATGTATTATTATTTATTAATTGTGTAAATTTTAATTTTATTAAATGATAGTATATATATTATCCTTCATTATATTTACATATTACATTTTATTATATGTATTTTAAATTACTTATTATATGGTTTATATTATTATATATATTTTGGTTATAAATTATATTATACACTAAATATTTACTATATATATATTATCATTTACATTACTTCTATTTCATTATAAAATATATACTATTTTATCACCTATTAGTTATATATATTTTTACTAAATAAGTATGTGTAATATTAATATTTAGTACATTATTAAGGTATTATACCTATAATATATATATATATTTAAATACTCACTTTATTTTATATTTTAATACCTATTAAATCTTTTATATATTGTTATATTTATATATTAAATGCTAGTTTCATAATATTATTATGTGTTGTTTGTTTGATAAATATATGTTACTACATTATTATTATTTTATATATTATCATGATTGTTTTATATACATATTTATATGTCTAATTGTATATTATGCATCGTTTTTTAAATTAATTATTACTTTGTATTGTTCGTATATTTTACTTATTCACCTTCAATATATGCTATGTATATTTTAATATGTATGTTGTTGTGTAACTAAGATTTGCTATATTTATGTATGTATCTAGTATAGGACCTTTATATTATTGCTATCATATTATTTAAATGCATGTTTTAGCTACCTATTATTTGTAATATGCTATCTTGTATGTTATATTCTATAATGTTAATATGATTCCTCATGCATTAATTAAAAAAACGAGATTCCAGAGTTTTCAAAAATAAAAAGGCAATGTTTGGTGTTTGGAAGCTTCGAGAAAAGTAGTGCCCTAACTTACTGGGTTACAATTTTTTTCGTTGTATTTGAATAGTCAAGCACCCTTCTGGGTTTTAAGGTTTTCAAAATACGAGCAACTGTCTTGAAATTTCAAAGCGTTTTGTCCTAACTTATTGGATATGGCGTTTTGTCGTTTTGAGATACGGATTTTCAAAAGGGGCTAGTTTAGCTTCGAATATCTTAAAAACCTTACTTCCTAACTTATTGGATGTAATATTGTGATTCATTTGATACAAGTGAACCCTAATTTTCAAATTTGAGACATTTTAATTAAAAGAGGTTTGCATCTTAAAACTTTCAAATTTTCAACATTAAAGACACTTGATAATCAATTAGGTACCAATTTTTGGGCGTCACGTGGGTGCTAATCCTTCCTCGTACGTAACCGACTCCCGAATCCGTTTTCTCGAATTTCGTAGGCCAAAATTGATGTTTTAAAACAAAACATTTTATAAGGTGATCCAATCACACCTAAAAAGATTGGTGGCGACTCCCGTTTTCATTTTTCTTAAAGTCGATTCCCATTTTCCAAAACTCGATTTAAAAAATGGTCTCGACAGGTGGATTTTGGGGTGATGGTCGAAGCTTAGGTGGCGACGGCGGCGGTGGGAGCAGCGTTTAGGGTTAGGGTATTGGGGAAGGGGATGATGAATAGTGTCAGTTTATATAGATATTAGGGCACACGACCGTGAGGCACGCTCGTGTGCCCTTATTTTAGCCCGTGTGTTTCGTGGTTTTCAAATTTGGGCGCGTCTAAAATTTGGCCCACGCCCGTGTTCTTTGGGTGTGTTGGTGCACACGGCCTTGTCCTGCTACGTTCGCTTCTCTCATGCCCGTGTATATATGCGCACACCCGTGTTATTTTGACAGCTTCGATCAAGGATGGTGGGCACGGGCGTGTCGCACGCCCGTGTTAAATTCTCAGTTTCTACCACGACTTATAGCCACGGGCGTGTCGCACGCCCCTGTTGATTTGGCGGGATTACCCACTGCTATGTCGCACGACCGTGGCAACGTATCGAATCCTATCTTTGAGGAAAAATTTTGCTCTGTTTTCATACGGCCGTATCGCACGGCCGTGTCACCGCCCGTGGTATGAGCACGGCCTAAGGCACACCCGTGTGCCTGACCGTGTGGATTTGGAAAACCTGTGTTTAAGGACTTAGTTAATGATTTAGATGTTAAAAACTAAAATTTAAAGAACTCAACACTGTTAGTGCTTGGGTTGCCTCCTGAGAAGTGCTTATTTAAAGTCTAAGCTCGACTTACCTCTCTGTTGCGTGGTCATGGTGGTGCGAGGAGTTTACACTCCTCATTCCTACTATCAATCCCATCAAAATAAGGTTTTAGACGAGTACTATTTACCTTAACAATGCCGAATTTGGAATGAGTTACCTCGATTGTACCGTATGGGAAAATGTTAAGTACCGTAAAAGGGATTGCTCCATTGGGTTCAGAAATGGCAATACAAGGGTCTGCCGCATCTAGTAGTACTTTGTCTCCAACCTTAAGTTGATTTGATAAAACATTGAGTCTGTTTTGGAGTGGTTTTGGTTTATCGTGTGTTCTCGGTTTCTGTGTCTGTCATTCATCTAGTTCCTCGATCTGTAGCCTTTGCTCTTCATAGATGGATCCTTTGTTGTTACTTAAACTTGGCTCATGTATGCTCTTCAAACGTGTTTCCTGCAAAGAAGGTTGCACTACATGATCAGGATTAGTAACATGATTTATACAACCACCCTTAATATTCGATGTGTTACTCGAATTACGAGCTTGAAGAGTGATTGTTTCATCACCCAGACGAAGTGTGAGTTCACCTGTACCAACATCAATAATAGTTCTAGCAGTTGCTAAAAAGGATCATCCTAAAATCAAAGGTATGTTACTATCCTCTTCCATATCTAGAACAACAAAATCAATTGAGAATATAAATTTATCGATTTTGATAAGTACGTCTTCAATGATACCCCTAGGAAATCTAATGGGTTTCCCAAGGCCTAGTTGTTTAAACCTTTTATAGGGCATGACGTTAATGCTCGCCCCTAAATCAGCCAAAGTATTGTTAACATCTAAACTACCAATTAAACAAGGAATCGTAAAACTCCCTAGATATTTCAATTTGTTGGGAAGCTTATTCTGTACAATGGCTGATCAAACTGCGTTCAATTCCACATCTAAGCCTCATCCAACTTCCACTTATTTAACTACGTTCGGCATCTGTGAAAGAGCTTCAATAAACGGTAAGTTAATATGTAATTTCTTTAATAATTTAAGGAATTTACCAAATTATTCGTCTGTGTGGTCTTTCCTTGTCACACTTGGATATGGCATACGAGGTTTATATTCTCTACTTACTGGTTTTTGTTCACTGTGGTCCACCTCATCCTTACCTTTACTTACCACAAGTCCTTGCCTCGATTCTGGTTTAAGGTCAACTAACCCTTCCTTATCTCGAACAGTAATTGCATTAAGCTACTCCCTTGGGTTAGTTTCAGTATTACTCGGCAAACTACCTTATGGTCAATCAGAAATCAATTTAGCAAGTTGGCCTATCTGAGTTTTGAGCCCTTGGATCGACGCTTGTTGATTCTTAAGTGCTGTTTCAAAATTCTAAAAATGAGTTTCTGACACCGAGATGAATTCCGTTGGCATCTCCTGAAGGTTTGGCTTATTTTCCTGCTGGTAAGGTGGTTGTTGAAAACCTGAAGGATGTTGTGGCCTTTGATTTCCTTGGCCACCCCACGAGAAGTTGGGATGGTTCCTCCAACTTGCATTATAAGTGTTACTGTATGGGTTATTTTGAGGTCTAGAATTATTATTACCCATATATTAGACTTGTTCCTCCTTGTTGCCAGGGTTGAAGGATGGATAATCAAGGTTGTGCATTCCTCCATTTGAATCACACCTCATCACTGGATGTACCTGAGTAGAACCATATAAACCATCAATATTTTTATTTAAAAGTTCTACCTGGTTTGATAGCATAGTGACCGCGTCGAGGTTGAAAACACCACCTGCTTTTGTCAGTTTTGTTCTCATGACTTGCCACTGATAGTTATTCAATGGAATCTCTTCAATAAATTCCTAAGCCTTTTCAGGTGTTTTGTTATTTAATGTTCCACCGGTGGCTGCGTCGATAAGTTGCCTTGTTGTGGGGTTCACACCGTTGTAAAACGTCTGAACCTGCAACCATAAGGGTAACCCATGGTGAGTGCACCTTCTCAATAGGTCCTTGTATCTCTCCCATGCATCATAAAAAGTTTCTAGATCCATCTGCACAAAAGAAGAGATATCATTCCTTAATTTAGTAAAAATTGACCCTCATGGTAACAAGTTCAACCATTGTTTAGCTATGTTCCTCAACGAAAAGGGAAACAACCAAAGGCGAATGGCATCATCAGAAACGCTTTGTTCCTCAATGAGTGTTTGGATCCTTATCCTGCAAACCATCAAACTGAACGAACTGTTGTATCATTTAAATCGTGTTAGGTTTCAGTTCAAAATTATTTGCAGCAACAGCAGGTCTAACTATACTCAATTCAATTCCTATTAAATTAGGTTTAGCATAATCATACATAGTACGAGAAGTAAGATTCTGATTTATTGGATCTACGGCAACCACAGGAGGTAGCTGATTATTTTGATTTTTAGCCATCCCCTCGGTTGTAGTTTGACTATCATCCTCTTGCCCTACCTCTATGTATCGTAGGCTTCGCCTTATTTCTCTTCGATTTCTGCGAGCTATGCTTTCCATCTCACTATCAAAAAGTAAAGATCCTGACTGATTTCTTCTAGTCATAAACTATAAAAACCCGTCAGAAGCAAATAAAAGAAATTTAGTAATATAAAAAAAATTAAAATAAAATTTAACTTGCAATAAAATAAATGGCTAAAGTAATAAAAATTAAGCGTTCCTAATATCTTAATACCCCAGCAACGGTGCCAAAAACTTGATGTGCGTGATAAGTTTTATATTTATGATTGATCGTACTTGAAAACTAACTATTGTCACGATAAAGGCAAGCACACCTATCGAGTAGTAGTATAGCTTATAGCAAGACCGGAATGTCGAACCCACAGGAACTAAAAGTACTAGTATTAACCTTGTTTTTATAATCTAGCCTAAAAATAAGGGGATTTTCTTTATCTAAACTAATTAACTAAACTAAGAATACACAGGAAGTAAATTGAGAAAATGCTTTTGAGAAAACTGATTGATTTGGACAATACCCAAGGGAAAATCCACCTCGACTTCACTTGTTATTTGACTCTAAATTAAACGATTTATTCACTTGACTCGATCCGTAAAAATCCCTAATTTATATTATTATCTCTCTCGAGACTAACAACGTCTAACCCTAGGTTGATTAATTGAAATCTCTTTCTAATTAAAACCCCTAGTGTTGCATTAACTCGATCTATGGATTCCCTTATTAGTTTTGACCCTAATCCGGTAGATTTATGCCGCCCTATGTCTAGGAGTGCAATCAACTCCGCTTAATTATGCTAGATCTACTCTTAGACAGAGACTTTTGCTCCTCTGAACAAGCACATCAATACTTGAATCAATATCCTGGAATATTAAAGTAAGAATTAAGAACACATAATTAAGATCAAATCAAGTTTTTATCATATAATTCAGAAAATAATAACAAGATCCATCTTAGGTTTCACTTCCTTTAGGTATTTAGGGGATTTAGTTCATATGTGTAAAAGAAAACATCTCAGAAGAATAATGATAACAAAACATAAAGAAAACCCAAAAACCCCTGAAGGAAATTGAAGGGAGATCTTCAGTCTTGAAGGAGAATTCAGCTTCTAAGATGAATCAATCGACTTTCTTCGAGTAATTCCTTGCCTGCTACTCCGTGTGTCCTCTAGGTGCCCTTCTAGGGTGTTTATATAGGCTTTAGAATGCTTCCAAACCCTAAAAAGTGGTCTTTTTCGAATAGAACTAGACTTTGGCTTGACAGGGACACAACCGTGTGATACGCCCGTGTGAGGTGGCTTAGGCCGTGTTAGAGTCTGTTAAAAAGGCACGGGCATATGGTCTACCCGTGTAAGGAAGTCCTGGCCGTATTGATTTCCCACGTTGACCCATTTTCTCTGTTTTTAGCCCGTTTCTCGCTCTTTTTACTCTTCTATGCTCATCTAAGTATAAAACATGAAATTAAAGGATTAAAAGCATCGAATTCCACAAATCTAATGATAATTCATCCTTAAATGTGCTAAAAATTGGATAAAAATATGTATAAATTACGTCTTATCACTACGTTCCAGCTTTTCTTTTATTAATTATAAACTTATTTGGTCACGAAGTCATTCCACTATAGTATTGTGATTGAGCTCTACCATTAAGAAAGCTACTTAATAAGTACTTGTCCAATGAACTTTTCATAAGTGTGTTACCCTCATAGGATATCCTTAATCTATTTGGGATAAATTCGTTCTCCTGATGTGGTCTTATTTTGTTCATAGTAACCATTACATATTCGTTCATGAAAAGTTATTTACTATCAATCAAGTCATTTGTGACAAAGAAAAACGATTGTGGCCATGCTTACTTTTCATCTATCATGTAATGTCAATTAAAGGATATCATTTAACCTTTAGTTGGGTTATGAATTTCGCTATTGTGAATGATGTTACATACTACAGAAGCCGTATACTCAACATAGATTTTGTTTCCTTATCTATTTTAACTTAGACTTTTTCTTACATCAAAGTATATGAGTCATGAATACATAGTCCATGATTCAATCAGGATTAATGTATGCCACACTATGAACGTCGCAACTGAGTAAATCTATAAAAGGATCTAACATCTATTCTACTTGGGTCTTATCCGATATACTATCAGCCAAGTCAGTTACATCTATATCTTTATCTTTTGGGAGTCATCCACTAGATGCTCAAGACAAAGCATTTTCTCAATTGGACTTGATAAATGACATATTAGCCTATCAATCAATTTTCTCATATTTTATTAGACTAAATACATGTTTAGTTATTTACTAATACAAGTTGTAATACGATTCGACCATGTAATACCGCTTAGTATTAGTCCAATGTTAAATAACTAGTGACCTAATATTTACTTCCATTTTTTTTTTGCATGCAAAAACCATTGAGGACAATATACAAGAAATATTAATGTACTCAATGGATATCTTACGAAACCATTTTGTTTGAAATATATAAATGTACAAAGACAAATATAATACACTTAGGGTACTAGATCCAATAGAAGGTTCCTTTATTTGATCAGGCAACTTCAATTCCCAAGAAGTACTACAATTTCCCTAGATCTTTGATTTCAAATTCCTAAGCCAATCATTGTGTCATTCAAGCCTTTTCTTCCTCATTGACTCCTATCACCACAATGTCATCAACATAAAAAAAATAAGAATGGTGATCTTACCCTTGTGAAGCCTTATAAAGAGGGTATGATCCACATCACTTTTACGATAGCCAAAAAAGACCAAGGCTTTACTGATTCTGCCAAACCATGCTTTAAGATATTGTTTTAACACATATAAAGCCCTTTTTAAATACACACATTCTCTTGTGTTTTCTCATCATCAAATTAGAGAGGTGTCTTCATATAAAATTCTTTTTCCAGGTCTCCATGAAGGAAAGTATTTTTAACATTGAAATACTGTAGGTTCCAATCAAGGTTGGTTGCACAAGATAATAGTATTCCGATAGTGTTCATTTTGTCTACAAGTGCAAATATCTCTTGATAGTCTACTTCGTATGTTTGAGTGAAACCTTGAGCAAGTAATCTGGTTTTGAATATTTTAATTAAACCATCAAACTTGTGTTTTCTAGTAAACACCCACTTGCAACCAACTAGTTTCTTACCCACTAAATGATTTACTAACTTCTAAGTTTCATTCTTAGCTAGTGCTTCATTTCTTCAACCATGGTAGCTTTCCACTTGGGGTCTCCAAATGCTTCCCTCCAATCTTGTAGAATAGGCATAGAGGACAAAGACAAAGCTAAAGGTTCTATAGGAAGGTGACAAAAAGTTATAGGAAATAAAGATAGAAATAGGATATCTAGTACATGATCTAACTCTTTTTCTTTGGGAAATGAGTTGATATAAATCATCAGGTAAATTGGGATTTAAGGGTAACTCACCATAAGGAGAAGATTCTTAATGCATAGTAGGTTGTATGATGGCATTTTATGTTCCATGCCTCTTTGAATACGTCTTCAAATCCAGTCTATCAAATCACCCAATGATCTCCTTATCAACACCAGTCTCTCTTTTCTTCCCTCCTAAATGTTAGTCTCTCTTTATTCTACAATAGGCTCTTATTGACCTTCTGGAGTTTGATCTTCTATTCTTTCTCTTGGGATAATTCCTTCTAGAGTTACTGAGTTGGGTATCACCTCTTCTCTATTATTCTCTCCTTGAAGAGGTGATTTGTGTATATCATAATAGGGTTTCATTTCAACATCCATACTAAGACTCGTCGTGAAGGAGGGTGATAGTATCCCTTTTTGTGTTGGGGAATACCCAATGAACACACATTTAAGTGCTCGTGGGTCTAACTTTCCAGCTTTTCAATCGTGAACATAACAAATACATCCAAACACTCTTGGAGGAATAGTATATTTATAGTATATTTATTTTTACCTTCTAAAATTTCAATGGGAATTTTGAAATCAAATACCCTTAAGGCATTCTATTAATAAGGTAAGCACTTACAAGTATTGCATCACCCAATATGGTTTTGGCAGATCCATAGTGAACATGAGAGATTTGGCTACCTTAAGTAAATGTCGATTCTTCTTTCCGATACTCTATTTTAAGCACTAGTTCTTGGACAATTAGTTTGATAAGTTACCCAAAAAGAATCTAAATAGTCATCAAAGTTGTACTTTATACCATTATCGATTCTAAAAAGTTGTATTTTAGCATCAAATTCAGTACATGCCATTTTATGAAAAGATTGAAAGCATGCAAACACATCCTTTTTCAACTTCAATAAATATACCCAAGTCATCCTTTTACAACGATCAATAAAGGTAACAAACCATCAATTACCAAATAATGAGATATGCCAAGTTGAGTCTTTGAAAATAAATTGGGATAAGAGTTCTTAGTATGTTTAGCATACTCACAAGTTTAAAAAAACAACGAATCAAATTGAGTCTTTGAAAATAAATTGGGATATAACCTTTTTAGAACCGAAAAAGATGGATGGCCTAACTGGTTGTGCCACTGCTTTATTTCTTAGTTAATAACCTTATTTCCTCTAAATAAAGCTTGAGATGAAACAAAACAATTACTTCCCTCTAATAGATATAGGCTATCATGCAATCCACCACTGCCAATTTTCCTCCTTGTTTCAATATCATAAAAACACAATAATCGAAAAAACAAAACTCAACTTTGCAATTTAAGGTTTTGTTTATAGCACTAATAGATAAGAGGTTAATGGGAAACTAATGAACATGTAAAATAGAGGATAGTTTAATATCTAGTGTACACATGATAAAACCTAATCCAAACACAAAAGTAAATGACTTATTGGCTAATCTGACAATTTCCTTTGTTTGACATGGGAAGTAGTTTAGAAGGTTTTTGTGGACCCTGTCATGTATATTTTTGCACCAGAATCAATTATCCAAGAGTCAGTATGACTATGAGAATTATAAGCATTACCTAACTTCACAAAATTAGTCATATTGGAAAGAGCCTCAAACCGTTACAACAGATGTCTAAGGTGTTTAGTTTCATCAAATAAGAATGTTTTTCTCTCATTTGTCACTATCATTTTTAGAAAAAAAAATCCAACAAAAAACCAACAACTAGCAACACAAAAATTAAAAAAGAAATCCCAAAATATCAACCTCACCAAACTAAGAAATTTTAGAAAGAAAAGATCATAATATTCCAATAGACACGATTGACAGCAACAGGGTGAATAGATTTTGGTAGAGTGAACCACATGTGCTAGTGCATGAAGAATAGAAAAGGGTCTAACGATAGCACGTGAAGATCCCGTGTAGAGGTTTTGGCCATCAAACTGTTAGTGATGGTCATTCAATTCTCATGGTATGGGCACTGAGAACAAAAAACAAGCCTAAAGCAGGAAACCCTAATTTTTGAGACTCTATGCTATTTTGAGAAAAAAATAAAAATCAATCCCTAAATCAAGATAAAAGCTCTAATACCATGTTGATTTTAGAGAATTGAGGGATGAATTTTATAGGGAATAGAATAGTTTCACACACATTTGAAAAAGATTACTACATAGGGCATTTATACAAAGAGAAACTACATGGGCATTTATACAAAGAGAAAAGCTCTAAAGTACTTAAATTTTTTAACTTGGAAATAGTAGAGCTGGAAAAATATACTCGAGCTAAAAAGCCCGAGCCTGAGAAAACTAAGCTCGATAAAATTTGAGCCCAAGAAAGCATGAGCCACTAACAGATCGAACCTATGATTGATTGGCCCGAGCAAGAGATAAGTCTAACTCAAAGCTCGAAAAAGCCTAACTTTACAACTAAACTGTCATAATGGACATTAATAATTAATATAATTTTATAATATTACTTAAAATACAAATAAATGATAATTCTTTATTTTTCTAAAATGTATTCATAGGCATTGCATATTTATGTTAAAATTTTATTATTAGGAAAAGTAATTAATAATAATTTTTTATGTTAAACTATAAAGTGAAATAATTTTTAAAAAAATTAATTTAATATAAAATATTTTAATACTATAATTAAATATAATAATATATAAAATTAATAATTATTAAAATCTATAAAATTAAACTTTAATGATAATATAATAATATATTATATAATTATTAAAAGCTATTTACCTAACCCGACCTTAAATCAATATGCTAAATTCATATATTATTAATACATAAATAAAATAATATATAATTATTTCTATATTATAATGTATCAAGTATCACCAGCACATAAAATAATATTATAATATATAACAATTACTAAAAATATTAATACATATAAATATAGATTATAATAAAAGATATAATATTACATGATATTATTATATTTAATCATCAATGCATATATATAAACAGTAGCATAGCCAAGGAGAGTAGGGAGGGGCCATGTAATACCCCTCACCCAATCCGAGTAAGAGATGCTACATTTAAACATTAAATTTAATAATATTTATTTATACAATTTCTTTCATCGATATACTTAAACTTTTAATTCATTTCCAAAACATAAAATCATTTTTAAATTAACTTTACACCTTACAGTTTTTTAATCAACTTTCACATTCACTTATCAAAATCTTTTCTCATATCACTAACATAACATAAACACTTGATTCACATATTTCATTTAACACTTAATTCACATGTATTACTAAAACACACACACACACACACACACATACACACATACACACACACATCACTATAATATTTTTACTTTCACATATCACTTTTGCAATCCTTAATGAATCTCAAACGAGTTTAATAATTGCAATACATTGTAAAGATCCAGGTCAAACACGAACTCCCACCCTATAATGGAACTCTAATAAAAGGAACTCCAGTAAACTCATCACATAACCCAATACTCCTCTCCTAATCCCCTTTGAACCCCCCGTATCATCAACCTGGTTCCCATCCAAACCCTCAACCCTCTCAACTCCAAAATCATTTCATTATCATATATTATATTTTCTCTGATTTCACTAAGGCATTTTTCACATATCACTTTCATATAACATACTTGATATATCACTAATCACTAATCACTAAATTATCACTTTATTATTTCTTACATTACTAACGTACCATTGTTTATATATTCACTACTAAAATCAATATTCATAATAATATCTTATTTATTTTTCATATTAAAATTTTTAATCCTCGGACATTCAAAATAAAAGAAACAAGCTTAAATTCAATTAAGCAATTACTTATTTCTTAACTTGAACTCAACATTTCTCTTCACTTTCCTATGATTTTTTTCACATTCTCCTTCAACTAATTGATTTCCATAATATAAAATGATCTAGGATATAAAATAAATTTGTAACGCCCTAAAATTATTATTTTTGCTTCTGTTAAATGTGACACAAATATCTATTTGCTAAAGTGGTTAAGTTTTCTAGAAGTATTTGGCGAAATTTTGGATTTTTTTTTCTAAGTAAAGCCTCATTCTTGTTCAGTAGGCTTTTATTTATTTTTTTGTAAGTACATATCAGAATGGGCCTACTAGTCTAGTGGTTAAGTTGAGTGTTGGTGTGTGGAAGGTCGTGTGTTCGAGTACTTGCGCGAGCATGGACGATGTTTTTGCCCCAAATTTCAACTAGAGTTGTGCAAAACTGGGTTTCTGAGTAGTTGGATGTTGGTAGGGTTAGTGGAAAGATTAATGGGGAGCAAATCAAGGGATTTGGGAATTATCAAAATATATTTTCCGTTTTCTTTTTGAAATTTTCGGTCAAAATATATTTTTCGTTTTCTTTTTGAAATTTTCGATTTTCTTTTCCCCTCTCAAAGAAAATCCTGACATTTTCCAGTTTCATGTTTACACTCTATCGAAATTCCCTTTGAATCACTCCTCTCCCTTTTTTCTGTTCGTTTTTCCCTAAATCATCCTTTCTTTTTGCATTGAGAATTGCTCCTACGCGATTTCAATAAGTCCCTCTTCTTTTTTCCATGAATTTCTTAACGATTGAGTAGTAATATTTCTCTTCTATGGTTAATGGTGTAGAGGAGGCTCTGATCAGTGAATTTCGTGTTTCTCATTTAAACGGTGTTGATGGAGGGTCTTTGTCGGCGGTGAGTTGAGTTACTATTGATAAGTTATTATTTAGAACTCGTTAATTAGTCTGCTAAATCGATTTTGAATGCTTCTTTTATATGTTTTTAGGTTTAGGAAGTGTTTTGACATCGAAATCGAACCAGGTGTGTACCCGGTTGCGCAGAAAAGCGGGGTTACAGTGAAAGCCAAAATCCCTACTATCAACGCCACACAGGCTTGTGGTTGCCCGTGTGGTTGGCCGTACGATGGGAAATGGGCGTGTGATCGATGAGGCCAGGCCGTGCTCGCAAGACACGGTCGTGTGATAGCCAGGTAGGCCATGTGAGACACACAGGCTAGACTGATTTGGGCTGTGTAGGCCATACAGGCGTGTGGGTCGACACAGGTAGTCCACACGGGCATGTGGGATTTTGGGCTAGGCTGTGTGATCTACACGGCTAAGGTCAATTTGGGTCGTGTGGGCCAAACAGGTGTGTGGCCCCACACAGGCAGGCTATATGGGAGTGTGGGCCCATGTAACTGAAAAGTTTTTTAAGGTTGCACGGGTCGGTAAGCACTACTTGGACCCCTATATGCATAAATTGAATGCATGATGTATGTACTAAGCATGATGCTTATATGCATGTATATTAAACTGTAAATGTAACTGTTAATCATGTAATAGCATGTCATTTATTGTTTGCTTGCATTGCATTGGGTTGGGACGATAATATATAGAGGAAGTGTACTGAAAGGCTCTTAAGCCTAATATTTGGCAGCTTAGCTACAAATCTACTGATAATGTGCCGCATTCGATACTACTTGAAGTGTAAGGATGGGTGGGAGTTTTTAAACCCCACATGGAGTGTAAGGATAGACGGAGATGGTGTGTAGAGGCTAGTGGATAGGACTCTGTTACTGGTTACTATATGCATGACTGTTACTGTGATGGCCTAAGGCCCTAATGCATAACTGATACTAAATAGTGAAACTGAACTAGGCTAAGGCCCAAACTGCTACTGGAACTGTAATGGGCTTAGGCCCAGATTGCATATGATTGTTAACTACTAATTGACTGTATGCATGTTTTTTTGTGGGGATTACACACTGAGTTTACGTAAACTCACCACTTTCTGTTAAACTGTGCAGGTAATCCCCAAACTTTACGTTCGATGCAGCGGAGGACTTTGTGGTGACCACTTATTTATCGCACTATTTAAACTTCATTTATGGTTTTATTCTCTATTTTTATGGGTTGTTTGATGTAATTTGGACAGTTTGCTTTTGTTTTCAGTTTAAACTGTTTTGACGAGATTTTGAACTGGAACAAAAACTCAGTTTTATTTAATCAACGTTTTTCCTAAATACGAATGATTTTCTTCAAATATCATGGTTTAAAAGCTTCCACTATGAGATATGTTTTTAAATGAATCGAATTAGCAAGGAAATAAGTTTTGAAATTGATGAGAGATAAATAAAAGCTAATAAACAGAAACAGCTTTAACTTGATGAATTCAATTTTCAAATTCCATTCCACATGACATCGCCAGATTCGGCCATAACATCTAGACCAAGTTTGGGGTGTTACATTTAGTGGTATCAGAGCCAGGGTGTAAAACTCATCTGTGGATTTTGGGTTTTTAAGACTTGGTTTTTAAGAACTAATTTTCAAATGATATGAAATGATTTGATTGAGAATATGGTACACCGAGTCTCCAGTGTCGATCCTGTAAGTATTCTGGTAAACTATTATAAATAGCCTATTCTGAAAATAGTTTAGTTAGTGTATGCTGAAACTGTAGTGAAACTGAAACCAATAGAGACTGTGCTTGCGAAAAACAAACTCTGAACTTATGATACTGCTTTACATAAAACATATGTTAATAAATACTAGAACTGTAATTGATCATAAAATTCATAATACAGATAAATCTGACTAGATATGAGCGCACAAGGTATCCACAGATGAGGTACCAGAAGCTGAGGTAGAGGACGTAGAGGGGCTCGAGCTGAGTCCTCTTCATTGGGTAATATGCCAAATCTAGACACTAGTGAGACGCCAGTGTCGCCTATTACTGAGACTGGGTTTCAAGATCGCATGGCTGGGATGACGTATTGTCCTAGGCTATGTTAAGGATATTGGAGAGGGTATTGGGCCTAATACTGGATCTGGGGGTCGTGGGTCAATTATGGAACAACTCTAGTCCAATGGAGCTGAACTTATTAGAGGTGTCACTAGAGTCACCCTTAACGTGACCGAGTACTGGATTAAGGCCACGGAGTGGATTATGGATGACCTGAATTGCGCCCCTGAGCAGAAAATGAAGGGTGCGGTCTCTCTGTTAGGAGACGAGGCTTATTAATGGTGGCTGACCGTTAGGGAGGGCACTCAGCCCGAACGGCTATCTTGGGAGTTCTTTAAGACCATCTTCCAAGGGAAATATATGGGAGCCAGTTATGTGGACACTCGTAGGAGAGAGTTTCTGAATCTTACTCAAGGGGATCGATCAGTGGCCGAGTATGAGGCCAAATTTCTAAGATTGAGCTGCTATACGCGTGCTATGGTGGCATCGGAGTATGAGAGGTGTGTCCACTTTGAGGATGGCCTCAGAGATAATTTGAAAGTTCTGATAGCTTTGTAGAGGGAGCAAGATTTTTCTGTTCTGGTTGAGAAGACGAAGATCGCCAAGGATGTTAAGCGCACTGAGTGCCAAAACTGAGATAGAGAGAGGGGTAAGAACAAGAGGGATTCGAAGCCCTCAGTTCGTTATAGAGGCCTAAGAAAAAGGCCAAGACTAATGGGTCGATTAGAGCTGGGCCTCCTATTGCTCCTACTGGTTTGCAGTTGTGTGAAGATTGTGGTAGACGCTATCAGGGCAAGTGTTGGAGGAGGACTGAGGCGTGTTTAAGGTGTGGGTCATTAGAGCACCGTATTCGAGAGTGTCCGTTAAGGGTCGATCAGATGCAAGCCCCGGGTTCTGGTATTGTACAGCCAAAAAGGGTAGTTCAGTTACCACTGAGGGGCCGTGGTCAGGCTAGGGGTGGTAACAGTATGGGTCGTGGACGGAGAGCACCATGTAGAGGTGCTAGACAGACTAAGGCGAGGCAGCCTGCTCTTGTTTATGTTACTAGTCACCAAGAGGACAGAGATGCTCCAGACGTCATTACTGGTACATTTTTCATTTTTGATGTACCATATATTGCTTTGATAGACACAGGATCTACTCATTCCTACATAGCCTATTCTGTTTCTAAAAATCTAGGGTTATCGGTTGAGAGTGCTACGAGTGACGTCACTGTACTAAGTCCATTGGGGCAAGCAATTCAGGTTAGCAAACTGTATAGATATGTGCCACTAGAGGTGCAAGGATCGGTATTTCTGGTAGCTCAGCTGCAAATCTACTGATAATGTAACTGCCTAGTTTAGACCCTAGCCGAAATAGTGGTTTTGGGACCACAAATCCTAGTCAAAAAAATATTTTAATATTATTTTACGTGCTTATAATATGTGAATTAATAGGTGTGAAAGTTTTGTATAAAAATTTAATCATTTGCGTGCCTAATTTTGATAAAAGGACCTCATTGCGTAAAATGCAAAAGTTACATTCTATATGTTAAAAGTGCCTATTTACTATGGCTTTTTAATTGTGAGGTCCTTATGTTATGAATAGACCATTTTAAGCTTGAATAGGCCATTATGGGCATGTTTAATGAGTTTTCATGAATAAACATTAAGGTTAAATTTGGAAATTGATATTTATGTTAATATTAACAAAAAAAAGCCAAAATTCATGCATTATCATCTTGGTTTGCCGAAATTGAAAAGAAAAGAAAGCATAAAATCTTGTTAGGGTTCGGCTATGGTTTTGACTTAATTAAGGTATGTGTTTTTGATCGGTTTTTGATAATTTCTATGTTTTTAATGCCCATGTCTCAATTTAAGAAATTGATGAAGATTTTGAATTGAGCCATTGATGAGATTGTGAGTTTTGTGATGTTAATTGATGAAAAATGAAAGACATGTGTTAGATTAATATGTTTTGTATTTGAATTTTTGATGAATTTGAGTAATTTAGGCTAAATAATGAAAATGAGATTTTGAGGGACTAAAATGTGAAATAAATGAAAGATATGGGCATATATGGACTACATGAATATTCGGCCAAGTTTGTGTATAAGGAAATTTTGTGTATTTTGTGTATTTTGTGATTTTGTTAATTAAGGACTAAAATGTCAAAATATGGTAATATGAGGGCTAATTTTTAAAATGCCCTAATTATATGTTTTTGAATTGAATTGAATGATTTGGTGAATGAAGGAGTTAAATTTGAATGTGTATAGATTAAGAACCAAAGAAAATGGAATAAGATCGGGGAAAGTTGAAAGTAGTTAAATAGCCGTTTGTTTTCGTTCATTCTTGTACGAGGTAGGTCTATATACAAATAAATGTGTTTTGAATTGAATTTTTATTTCTTATATGCTATTGAATAGTGATGAATGGCTATTTGAGTTGAATATGAGAAATCCGAGAAAGTTCTGATAATGTGACGAAGTCTGAAAAGTCTCGTACGAACCATAGGAATAGTTAGGGTACATATGTCATGGCATAGTATTTCGATATGTAATTTCGTGCAAGACCACGTCTGGGACAATCACATCGATTTTAAATTTACGTGTAAGACCATGTTTGGGACATCAGTATCGTATTTAATTTCGTGTAAGACCCTGTCTGGGATAGTCGTATCGATATTTGATTACATGTAAGACCACGTCTGGGATGTTGGCATTCTACGAGCTTTTCAAGCTATCCGCGTATCCTATATGTAACACCCCAAACCCAGCCTAGACGTTATGGTCGAACCAGGCATGTCACATCGAAGAGACTTTTGAAAACTGATCTTTTCAGTAAAATCTGTTTCTGAGTTTAATTCATTTTATTGTTATTTAAAAAATAGTTCTTGTCAAAATGTTTACCAATTTATTTGACTTCGGTACATTTGTACAACTTAAATCGTGGAAGCATTTCGAAAACTTTTCTATTGAAAGCTCGTGTTCCTTAAAAAATCGTGACGATTTGAAAACTCGTGTTTTCCTAGACTAGCAGTTTATCATAGAAATTCAAAAGCCCAATTAAAACTTAAAACCACCAATGGCCTTATTACATAATCAAAACCCCAAAATGAAATTTAAATAAATAAATTTAAAAGTAGAACATCCGCAATCGTGTGGCCACCTCCGAGTCTCTCACCTCACCAAACCGTCTAAGGCTGGGGATTACCTGCACAGTTAAAAGAAAGGGTGAGTTTACGAAAACTCAGTATGTAATCCCTTATCAATCGACGAGAAACAACATGCGAGAATGATGCAGGTCTTACCCTATCTGATGTCGATGCAGATGCGGGCCTTAGCCTTATCTGAATGATGTAGGCCTAAGCCCAATTGATGTCGATGCAGTGCAGTTATGTAACCCACCCCAATCCAACCAACACACCACCCTTACCAACCAACACACCATGTGGGGATTAAATCGACCCAGCCAACACACCAATATCGCAGCGAAGCTACTAACAGTAACGCAGCAATACTGCTAATAACAGTAAATGTGGCAAAGCCACCAGATCAGTATCTACGTGGCAAAGCCACTGATACGGTACTTCTTCCAAATCAGAAACCCTAACCCATGTAGTATGTCGTGTCATAAATATTACGTGTATGCAGTATGTCATACTCAAAACCAGTGATATAAATGTCATACACACATCAATTAACCTACCACTAGGGGGTACAATGGTCATTACATCAATTAGGGGTAAAATAATAATTTTACCCTTTAAGGGTATTTTGGTTATTTTGTCTATTTTGGAGTCTCGATGCAAATAACGACCTCACTGAAGGTCTATAGTCACTTCGAGCATCACAGGTAGCCTAAATGGTCATAACGGTGTAGATGGGCCCAAGGCTAATTACTCGGCCCAAGTGTTCCCACACGCTCGTGTGGCCCAGTTAGCCCAAAGTTAATTATGGCTATGTGATCTACATAGCCCAGTCTAATATTTATCACTTATTGTGAATTTAATCTGTATGGGGCCCACGAGCCCATTGGGCCTATACAGCCTATTTCTGCCCAACGTGGCCTATAACGGCCCAAGTCTACAGAAAAGCTCGTGGTGGCCTTTACAGTCTACCGCCCATGACTTGTGCACTCGGTTTACCCCACGAGCGATCTCATGCTCGTGAGGCCTCAAATGCCGAAGTTTCGGCATTTCAGCTTTTCGGTTTTTGCCAATTCCCAGTCAGATAAGGGTGTGGATACACACCTTTTCGGCTTTTAACAATACAGAATGGTGTATGGTTACACACCTGTTCGTGAAAGCCTACGAACACCCCTTGAGCACCAACCTACAAGCATCGAGATACTACGTTACTCACTTCCCAAAGACAATACTCAACTTATACCAAAACCAACATATCACCATATATTACCTTGATCGAACGAGAAGAGGTTTTCCACTTGAACTGATACCCAAGACTAGAAGCGATTTCCTCTTCTCCAAAACCCTGTATTTGCAAACACTTTTAATAGACTATAGTATACATACAAGTGCTGAAGTAAGGGCACAGTCACTTACCGAGATTAAAAGAGAACTAATCAGCCAAGGCACTTCCAATGCATAAGAGTGTAATATACCGCCTAACACCACTAGAATATTTGAGAACGGAACAAGGGGAGTAGCACACGGTCAGAGGAAGTAAAGAAGAAGAGAATAGAAAATAAGTGAAAGATAAAGGAAAAAGGGATGGATTCGGCCTAGATTGAGACAAGGGAGGAAAAAACGAAATGATCAATAGAACTCAAAGAATGAAAAGGTTCGGCTATAGAGAAGCAAACCGATAGCACTTATGGGAGAAAAAAAAAATGAAAGGTTAGAGGAAAAGAGTAATGTGATTAGGCAAAAAGTAAAAAAAATAAAATTGAGAATAGGGATTTCGACACTAAGAACTTACACTAATCAAATCCCGAAAGAGCACGAAAGGTAACTTGCGAAATTGGCACTAGGGAGAAAAGAAGCCAGAAACACCAAAAATAATAAAACCCGAAATGACAAAGAGGAAATTTGGCACCCATTCACTCACCAATTGTCGAAAATGCACACCAATGGGCCCTTAGCCGAATTTGCATACTCCAAATCCCCCAATCGGCTACAACTCTCCCTAATTTGAATTCCTTGACTTTCTCCTAAAATCTCTCCCCTTATCCCTCGTTGATTTACTCCTTGAATCACGCCTCATCACTCTCCACAACTCTTCCATCATAATTTAACTGTAACACAACCACTGGTCGAAACCAACTGTAAAATAAATACCCCAATTGTGTTGCTCCACGCTCGAACCTCAAACCTTGAACACCATTTCACATGCCACTACCACTGAGCCACAGGCTCTTTTTGTGACATCAATCAGTCGTAATAAAATATAAGCCCTATATACCAACGTCTAGATTCACTTAAGAGCAAAAATTAAAATTCCTGCAAAAGCCAGGACTTGAACCCAGGTTTCTCAGACATTCCCTAATTTACCCAAATCATCCAACCACTCAGTCAAACATGCAATTTTGTCAAATAACTCAAAATTACAAACCCCTTATTTTTAGGGTGTTACAACTCTACCCCCTAAAAGAAATTTCGGCCTCAAAATTTACCTGGTCAGAATAAGTGAGGGTATTGCTATCACATCGCCTCTTCAGGCTACCACGTGACTTCCTTTGAACTGTGATTACACCAAAGCACCTTAACTAATGGAACAAATTTCTTTCTCAGTACTTTGATGTCACAATCCAATATTTACACTGGTTCTTCCTTTAAAGTCAAATCAGAATTAACCTCAATTTTTTTAACTGGCACAATATGCATGGGATCAGAGCGGTAACGCCTCAGTATGGAGACATGGAATATATCATGAATCCTATCTAAGTCTGGAGGCAACTCAAACTGATAGGCAACTAGTCCTACTCGCTTCAAAATCCAGTAAGGCCCGATAAACCTAGGGCTAAGTTTATCCTTCCGTCCAAATCTCAGAATTTTCTTCCATGGTGAGACCTTTAGAAAGACATAATCCCCCACAGAGTACTTGATCTCTTTACTCTTGAAGTCTGCATAAGACTTCTGCTTATCAAATGCCTCATTTAACCGATCTCGAATTAACTTTACCTTTTCTTCAGTATCAGAAACTAACTCGGACCCCAAAACTCGTCGCTCACCTAGTTCTGTCCAACAGGTAGGAGTACGACACCTACACCATATAATGCCTCGTACGGTGCCATCTGAATATTGGACTGATAACTGTTGTTGTAAGTGAACTCTGCCAACGATAAATAGTCCCCCCAGCTACCTCAAAAATCCAATACATAACATCTTAACATGTCCTCCAGTATCTGAATCACCCTCTCAGACTGAATATCTGTCTGAGGATGGAACGCAATACTGAAGTCCAACCTTGTACCCAGAGCCTTGTGTAACTTCTTCCAGAATTGAGATGTAAATCTAAGATCTCTTTCCGAAATGATAGAAACTGCTACCCCATGCAGTCTCATAATCTCAGCCACATATAATTTAACCAACTTCTACAACGAATAATCCGTGTGAACCGGTATAACGTGGGCAGATTTAGTCAATTGGTCTATAATAACCCATACAGAATCCTTCTTAGTCAGCGTTAAGGGTAGCCCACTTACAAAATCTATGGCTACCCTTTCCCACTTCCAAAGTGGAATCTTTATTGGCTGTTGTAGCCCAGAAGGCAGTTGATGCTCAACCTTAACTTGCTGGCATGTCAAGCACTTACCCACGAAATCAGTAACCTTGTACTTAAAGCCTGGCCACCAGTATAGCTCACTAAGATCTCGATATAACTTATTTCCACCAAGATGCATGGCATACGGACTACTATGCACTTCTTGCAGTATAGATTGCCTCAAACTAGCATCCATCGGTATACAAACTCTCCCACAGAAACACAGTACTCCCTCACTATTCAGACCAAAATCCATAGTCTCTCCATTCTCAGCTAATCGGAAACGAGGAACCAATGACTCATCCAACAACTATTTCTCCTTAATTTGATCAGTCCAGGTCGGTCTCACTTGAAGCTCAGCCAACAAGCTACCATCATCAAACAGGCTGAGACGAGCAAACATTACTCGTAAATTAGATACAACTCTACGGCTCAGCGCGTCAGCTACCATGTTAGCCTTACTAGGGTGATACTCAATGGAACAATCATAATACTTAAGCAATTCTATCCACCTTCGTTGCCTAAGGTTCAACTCCTTCTGAGTAAGGAGGTACTTGAGGCTTTTATGATCTGTCTAAATAATAGTCTTCTCACCGTATAAGTAATGCCTCCAAATCTTCAGTGCGAAAACCACCGCAATAACTCCAAGTCGTGAGTGGGGTAATTCGCCTCGTGAGGCTTAAGCTGACTAGATGCATAAGCAACCACCTTACCCTCTTGCATCAACACACATCCCAATCCAATGTGCAACGCATCACTATAGACAGTGAATTCCTTCCCAGACTCTACTTATTTTAAAACAGGGACCTCAGTCAGAACTTTCTTTAGTTTCTTAAAACTCTCTTGCTGCTTATCAGTCCAATTAAACAGTAACCTTTTACGCAGTAGCTTAGTCAAAGGTGCAGCAATCAATGAAAACCCCTGAACAAAATGTCTGTAATACCCAGCCAAACCCAAAAAACTTCAAATCTTAGATACCGTCTTTGGTGGTTTCCAATCCAATACGGCTTCAATTTTTTGAGGATCAGCCCTAATCCCCTCAGCAGATACCACGTGACCCAGAAACGTCATTTCTCATAGCCAGAACTCATACTTGCTGAACTTTGCGTAAAGCTACTTTTCCCTTAGAATCTGCAAAACAATTCGAAGATGTGTATCAGGATCCACATTGGTTCTTGAATACACCAAGATGTCTTCTATAAACACAACTACGAACCGATCCAGATAGGGCTAAAATACTCGGTTCATCAAATCCATGAAAGCTGTTGGTGCATTCGTCAACCTAAACGATATCACTAGAAACTCGTAGTGACCATAACTAGTCCTAAACGTAGTATTATACACATCAGCCTCCTTAACCTTTAGCTGATGGTACCCAAAGGTTGATGGTACCTAGATCAAATATCTATCTTGGAGAAAACTAAAGCTCCTTAGAACTGATCAAACAAATCATATATCCTCGGTAAAGGGTACTTGTTCTTGATAGTCAGTTTATTCAATTACCGATAATCGATGTACATACGCATGGATCCATCCTTCTTCTTCACAAACAACACTGCACTATCCATAGAGATACACTCTGTCGAATGAATCCTCGGTCTATTAGCTCTTGGATTTGAGCCTTTAACTCTACCAGCTCCTTCGGTGCCATTCTATAAGGGCGATGAACACCGGTACAATTCCAAGTAAGGGCTCAATACCAAATTCAACCTCATGGTTTGAAGGCAACCTAGGAAGCTCTTCAGGAAATACATCCGAAAACTCCTTAACAGTTCTGACATCTTCAACAGAAGGACTTTTAGAATTAAAAATGCTGACATAAGCTAAAAACGTCTCGCAGCCCTTGCAAACCAGTTTCCCGGCCCTTAATGCTAAAACTACGTTAGACAGATAATCTCTTCACTCCCTTATCACAGTCTCCTCGTCATCCTCAGTGGACTTTAACACCATACGCTTAGCAGTGCAATCCAATTTCCCACGATGTTTCACTAGCCAATCCATGCTGAATATAATATTGAATTCTCCAAACGGCAATTCCATCAAATCCGCCGAAAAGACAACCCCTTGGACCTCTAGGGGCACGTCTCTGTACAAATTATTCACCCTAACCGACTGTCCCAGTGGACTCAACACATTCATCTCACTAACAGTATTTTCAAACTGAATACCCAGCGTCTCAGACACAGTTCATGCAACATATGAGTGTGTAGACCCAATGTCAATTAAAGTAGTGTATGGTACATTATAAATCAGGAACGTACCAGTTATGACATCGGGGGTGCCACCATTCTTTCAGCGACGAGCAGCAGAGACCAAGGCTGGCTGTCTCACTTCATTGTTACCGGCACCTCTGCCTGGTACTCCACGGTCTCACCCCAAACTATTTCCATCCCTGGCCTATCCACAGCCTCTCGATGGCTGCTGACCACCTCTCCCTGACTGAATTTGGCCCTGACCTGCAGCTTGCAACTGAATAGACCTCTGAGTACAATTTTTAACCTGATGATCCGTAGCATACACCGGAAGCACGCCCCAGCTCGTTTCCAACACCCACCCTGGTGAGCTCTTCCACAATCAGCATAAGGCTATGGTCTTGCAGCAATAACAAAAACTTTTTGGACTGGCCCATCAAATCTAGCCCTCTTTATAGGCCTTCCAAAAGAACCCAAGGGTTCAAAATCCCTCTTATTTCTGCCCCTATCTTTCTCGCGGTTCTGGCGCTTAGAGCGTTTCACATCCTCAAAAATTTTCGCCTTTTCTATAAGGGCAACAAAGTCTCGCTCCCTCTGCGGAGCTATCAACACACGTAACTCATCTCGGAAGCCATTCTCAAACCGTACACAGCGTTCATACTCAGTTGCGACTATCCTACGAGCATACCGACTCAACCATAGAAACTCTGCCTCATACTCTGCCACCGTCTTATTCCCCTAGGTCAAGTTCAAAAATTTCTTCCTCCAGGTGTCCATATAACTTGCGCCCACATACTTCTCTGAAAAGGCTGCTATGAAGAAATCCCATGTCAAATGGTCGGCCTGTGTACCTTCTCTCATGGTGAGCCACCATTGGTAGGCCTCATCTCGTAGTAAAGACACTGCTCCCTTTAATTTTTGCTCTATAGTATAGTCAAGGTCGTCCATTATCCACTCGGTAGCCTCCAACCAATTTCAGCCACATTTGGGGCTACACTAGAAACACCCTTGAAAATTTTCACTCTATTAGACCGGAGTCGCTCAGAAATTGACCCCCGACCCACTGATCCAGTACTCGCTCCAGCAACCCTTTCAAGAACACGTAGCATTGCTTGAGATAGAGCATCACCCCTAGCTGCTCAGTCATGAGACCCTGTCTCAGTTATTGGTGAGGCTGGTGCCTCCCTAGCAGGCATGTAACCCGATACTAAAGACCTAGCTCTAGCACTTCATCGGCCTCTACCGCGGCCTCGTATACCCCTTCCGCGAGTACCTCTTATGTTTATTTCGATAGTGAATTATCAGTTTTAAAGTCTTATGAATTAGTTATAATTTCAGTAATTATTAACAATATGTTATGAACGGCAGTAATTAGGGTTTGTTTCCGCAGAACAGAATCTTACTACAGTTTCAGTCTTCTATAGTCTCAATTTACCCTACTTAAAGAGTTTCAGTGTAGTCCTACTACCTACAGTAGTCCCTCAATAATACATTTCAGTATATAGCAATATACAGTGTCAGAAAACTTACAGATTTGATGTCGGAGACTCAGTGGGCCACGTTTCCAATCACAACGTTTAAAATTCAAATTTTCAGAAACCCATTCCATAGCCGAGTTTTGTAAACCTGACTCTGATACCACTAAATGTAACACCCTAAACCCAGCCTAGACGTTATGGCCGAATCAGGCGTGCCACATCGAAGAGTCTTTTAAAAACTGATCTTTTTGGTAAAATTCGTTTCTGAGTTTAATTCCTTTTATTGTTACTTAAAAAAATAGTTCTTGCCTTTACCAATTTATTTGACTTTGGTACATTTATACAACTTAAATCATAGAAGTATTTCAAAAACTTTTTTATTGAAAGCTCCTGTTCCTTAGAAAATTGTGACGATTTGAAAACTCGTGTTTTCCTAGACTAGCAGTTTATTATAGAAATTTAAAAGTCCAATTAAAACTTAAAACCACCAATGGCCTTATTACATAATCAAAACCCCAAAATGAAACTTAAATAAATAAATTTAAAAGTAGAACATTCGTAATCATGTGGCCACTTCCAAGTCTCTCGCTGCACCAAACCGTTTAAGGATGGGGATTACCTGCACAGTTAAAAGAAAAAGTGAGTTTACGAAAACTCAGTGTGTAATCCCTTATCAGTCAGACAGTAATAGCATGCAATAACAGTCTAAGCCTTAGCCCTATACAATAACAGTATGCGCCTAAGCCCAATTCAGTATCAGTATAGTGCAGTCATGTAACCCACCCCAATCCAACCAACACACCACTCGTACCAACCAACACACTATGTGGGGATTAAATTGATCCACCCAACCAACACACCAATATCGTAGCAAAGCTGCTAAGAGTAACACAGTAATGCTGCTAATAACAGTAAACGTGGCAAGCCACCAGAGCAGTATCTACGTGGCAAAGCCACTAATACGGTACTTCCTTCAAATCAGAAAACCTATCCTATGCAGTATATCATGTCATAAATATTACGTGTATGCAGTATATCATACTCAAAACCGGTCATATAAATGTCATACACATATCAATTAACCTACCACTAGGGGTACAATGGTTATTACGTCGATTAGGGGTAAAATAGTAATTTTACCCTTTAGGGGTATTTTGGTTATTTTGTCTATTTTGGGGCCTCGGTACAAATAATGACCTCTTTGAAGGTCTATAGTCTCTTAGAGTGTCACAGATAGCCTAAATGGTCATAATGGTGAAAATGAGCCCAATGCCCATTACTCAGCCTAAGTGGGCCCACACGCTCATGTGGCCCATTTAGCCCAAAGTCAATTACGGCTCTGTGACCTACATAGCCTAATCCAATAGTTATCATTTATCATGGATTTAATTTGTATAGGGCCCACGAGCCCATTAGGCCCACACGACCCATTTCGGCCCAACATGGCCTATAACGGCCCAAGTCCACGGAAAAGCTCATGGTGGCCTTTACAGTCTACTGCCCATGATTTTTGGGATCGATTTGCCCCATGAGCTATCGCACGCTCCTGAGGCCTCAAATGCCAAAGTTTCGGCATTTCGACTTTTCAGCTTTTACCGATTCCCAGTCAGATAAGGGTGTGGATACACACCTTTTCGGCTTTTGACAGTACAGAATGGTGTATGGTTACACACCTTTTCACAAAAGTCTACGAACATCCCTTGAGCACCAACCTACAAGTATTGAGATACTACGTTACTCACTTCCCAAAGACAATACTAAACTTATACCAAAACCAATATATCACCATTGTGATTTCCTCTTCTCCAAAACCCTATATTTCCAAACACCATTAACGGACTATAGTATACATACACGTGCTGAAGTAAGGGCACAGTCACTTACCGAGATTAAAAGAGAACTAATCGGCCAAGGTACTTCCAGAGCACAAGAGTGTAATATTTGGCCTAACACCACTAGAATATTTGAGAAAGGAACAAAGGGAGTAGCATTCGATCAAAGGAAGTAAAGAAGAAGAGAATAGAAAAAAGTGAAAGATAAAGGAAAAAAGGATGGATTCGGCCTAGATTGAGACAATGGAGGAAGGAAGAAAATGATCAATAGAACTCAAAAAATGAAACAGGAAAGGTTTGGCTATAGAGAGGCAAACTGATAGCACAAAGGTTTGGCTATAGAGAGGCAAACTGATAGCACTATGGGAAAAAAGAAAATGAAAGGTTAGAGGAAAAGAGTAATGTAATTCGACAAAAAGTAGAATAAAAGAAATTGAGAATAAGGACTTCGACACTAAGAACTTACACTAATCAAATCCCAAAAGAGCATGAAAGGTAACTTGTAAAATCGGCATTAGGGAGAAAAGAAGCCAGAAATGCCAAAAATAACAAAAACTCAAAATGACATAGAGGAAATTCAGCATCCATTCACTAACCAATTGTCGAAAATGCACATCAAGGGACCTCTAGCCGAATTTGCATATTCCAAATCCCCCAATCGGCTACAACTCTCCCTAATTTAAATTCCTTGACTTTCTCCTAAAATCTCTCCCCTTATCCCTCATTGATTTACTCTTTGAATCACTCCTCATCACTTTCCACAACTCCTCCATCAAAATTTTACTATAACACAACCACTGGCTGAAACCAACTGCAAAATAAATACCCCAATTGTGCTGCTGCATGCTCGAACCTCAAACCTTGAACACCATTCCACACGCTACCACTGGGACACAGGCTTTTTTTGTGACTTCAATCAGTCGTAATAAAATATAAGCCCTCCATACCAATGTCCAGATTCACTTAAGAGCAAAAATTAAAATTTCTGCAAAAGTCAGGACTTGAACCCAGCTTCTCAGACACTCCTTAAGTCACCCATATCATCTAACCACTCAATCAAACATGCAGTTTTGTCAGATAACACAAAATTACAAACCCCCTATTTTTAGGGCGTTACACTATTTGATTTTTACGATTCAACGGGCATTCTGATAAACGAACGACTATGTGAATATGTATCCAATTCAAGTACGTTTGAAATGTAGATCATTTTTTAGAATGAAAAGTAAGTATATGTGCATTTGTGGACATATGATATATGTATGAATTATTATTATGAGAATGAGATGTGTTATATGTAACTGAATTATGATCAAATGAGCTATATAAGACATATGGATATGTGATTGTATTTTTCCATGAGCTACATGAATAAATTGGTTTAGAATTGTGTTATGTGATAAGTTTATTTGTTTATGGCTTACTAAGCTTTTAAAAGCTTATTTTGCGTGTTTTTCAATTGTTTTATAGATTATCAAAGCTACCGGAAGCTCAAGGATCGTCGAGGATCATCATCACACTATCGAACTCTATTTTGGTACCTTTTGAAAATATGAATATTGAAGTATGGCATGTATAGGCTAGAAGTATTTGAATATGATTTGTGAAGTGTATATCATGCCATGTGATATGGCTAGATTAAAGTTGCTATTTGGTTTGGTTTCTGGTATATAAGTTGTGTTAAGAAATGGTATGTTTTGAACTGCATAATTGACCTAGTAAGAAATGGTCAATTTGGTAAGTTAGTTATTTGAATTAGTTATGGAAATGGTATGATTTTGATATGAAAAATGGATGTGAAAAACTGGGATAATAACATGTATGAATGAATGAGTTTGATATGTGATTTTGGTATGTTTTAGTTTGAATGATAAGGATGATATTGGTTGGTGATTATATGACATGAAGGATGTATGTTTTGTGATTGAAATTGATTGAAATTATGGTGTAATTGTGTTTTAATTTATTACTTGTAGGGATGACCATTAAGGGTGGCAAATTGGCTTTGCAAATAGCTTATTTTTTTCCACACGGGCAGAGACACAGGCGTGTATCTCAGCCGTGTGAGACACACGGTCATGTTACATGACCATGTGTCCCTTGGGGTAGTCCTACAATTAAAAGTCAATCTTGAGCACGGCTTAGACACACGGGCATGTCTACTGGCCGTGCGAGTGGCACATAGGCTGGCACATGGGCATGTGGTTGACCGTGTGGCCAAGTTAGTAACCTCTCTAATTTTTACACGGCCTAGTACACGGGCGTGTCTTGTGGCCGTATGGATAAGTCAGAATGTATGCCTGGTTTTGCCACGGCCTAGACACACAGGCGTGTCTAATGCCGTGTGAGGCACACGGTCTGTTCACACGGGCGTGTGACCTCTGTAACTTTGAAAAAATTGTTAAGTTTTGGAAAAATTTTGTATGTGCTCGGTTTAGTCTTGACCCTTCTTAAAGCATGTTTAAGGTCTCGTTGACCTTAGAAAGGGACTTTATGATGATGTTTGACTATGATGCTATGATGTGTGGATGATGTATGTGAAGTGATAATAAAATGTTTCGATATGTCCGGTAATACCTATTAACCCTAATCCGGCGACAGATACAGGTTAAGGGTGTTATATTTGGTTAGTATCAGAGCTACAGTTTAGTCAATTCTAGAACTAACGCAGCGTATGTGAGTCTAGCTATACATGCCATATTTATAAACTGCGATAGTGTGATGAATCTTGACAGTTAAAAATGTGTTTTTATATTGTAATTGGATCTCAAACGAGCAGTAGCTGACGATGTTGAGAGTAATACATCTGCTCCCGCTCAAGGGGCAGTGCAATCTGATTCTAGACCTGTTATTAGTAGCCACAAGGGAAAGGCTAAGTAAGCCTTTTACCAAATGATGAATGATTGGTTCACTCAGTATATTAGAACCAATCCGGCTGTTCCATAACTTTCACCCCCGCTTAATTCTTCACAAGTCCCTGTCATGCCACAAGTTGTAAATCTGATTCAGTTGAGTAAGCCACCAGTTGATAAAATTAGAAAGTATGGGGCTGAAGAGTTTTGAGGTACTACTGATGATGATGCTGAGAGAGATGAGTTTTGGCTCAAGAATACAATACGGGTGTTTGATAAAATGTCATGTACTCCCGATGAATGCCTTAAATGTGTTGTTTTGCTTCTGAGAGATACGACGTATCATTGGTGGAAAACGTTGATATCAGTGGTTCCGAAAGAACAAGTCACTTGAGAGTTCTTTCAGACTGAGTTTAGAAAAAAGTATAACAGTCAAAGATTCATCAATCAGAAAGGCAAAGAGTTTCTTGAGTTGAAACAGGGCCATATGTCTGTTATGGAATATGAGCGAGAATTCGTGAGATTGAGCCAGTATGCACGACAATGTGTCTCAACTGAAGCAATTATGTGTAAGAGATTCGAGGATGGCTTGAATGAAGACATCAAATTGTTAGTCGGGATTTTAAAAATAAAAGAGTTTGTTGTGCTTGTTGAACAAGCATGTAAAGCTTAAGAACTCGGGAAAGAGAAAAGAAAAGCCGATTTAGAAGCTAGAGACGTATAAAAAAGATCATCGAATAAGTCATTTCATTCGACATCAAAGAAATTCTAAGATGATTACAGCCGTTCAAAGGCTAATGTGGGACATTTGAGTAGAGATCATACTAGATCACATTCGAGCTTCAGAGCTCGAGCTACTTCTATTGCAAGTGTTGGTAATGTCCGATCCGAACAAACTGAGTGTAGACACTGTGGTAAAAGAAATTTGGGAAGTTGTAGATTGAATGACCAAGCTTGTTTTAGATGTAGATCCTTAGATCACTTTATCCGTGAATGTCTTGAGTCTATAGAGCAAGAGATTGTGCAAAATCTAAGGTCAAGTGGCAATACAGCTCGAGGTAAACCACTTAGAAACATGGGTAATGTGAGTGGCACACAAAGAATGACTAAAGACACTGCTGTTAGATCTGAGGCTCGAGCACCAGCCAGAGCTTATGCTATTCGCGCTCGCGAGGAAGCTTCATCTCTAGATGTTATTACTGGTACTTTCACTCTTTATGATACTTCTGTGATTGCATTGATTGATCCTGGATCAACTTATTCTTATGTATGTGGGACTTTAGTAAACAGTAAGACTTTGCCTATAGAGTCTACTGAATTTGTGATTAGAGTATCGAACCCCTTAGGCAGATGTGTTCTGGTTGATAAAGTATGCAAGAACTGTCTGTTGATGATTCGAGATAATTACTTTCTGGCTGATTTGATGTTATTACCATTTGACGAATTTGATATAGTTTTGGGTATAGATTGGTTAACACTGCATGATGCGATAGTGAACTGTAAACGAAAGACGATTGACTTGAGATGTCAGAATAATGAGATAATTCGGATTGTGTCTAATGATTTGAGTGGTTTGCCAGCAGTGATTTCTTCGATGTTAGCTCAGAAATATATGAGAAAGAGGTGTGAAGCTTATTTTGCTTATGTGCTTGACACTAAAGTGATCGAAAAGAATATTAAATCAGTACCTGTTGTTTGTGAGTTTCCTGACGTGTTTCCTGAAGAATTACCAAGATTACCTCTGATACGAGAAGTTGAGTTTGGTATTGAGTTAGTGCCGGGAACTACTCCGATATCAATAGCTCCATATAGAATGGCTCCGATCGAGTTAAAAGAATTAAAGTCTCAGTTGCAAGAGTTGACTGATAGAGGATTCACAAGAACGAATTTCTCACCTTGGGGTGCTCCCGTTCTGTTTGTAAAAAAGAAAAATGGCATGATGAGAATGTGTATAGATTATCGTCAATTAAATAAAGTGACTATTAAGAAAAAAATATCTCTGTCCAGATTTGACGATTTGTTTGATCAGTTGAAAGGAGCTACCGTATTTTCAAAGATAGATTTGAGATCGGGTTACTATCAGTTACGAGTTAAAGACTCTGATGTGCCAAATACTGCTTTCTGAACAAGGAACGAACACTATGAGTTTTTAGTTATGCCTTTCGGATTAACGAATGCACCTGTTGTTTTTATGGATTTGATGAACAAAATTTTTAGACCATATTTAGATCGATTTGTAGTTGTGTTTATAGATGACATCTTGATATATTCTCATAATGAATCCAAGTGTACCGAACATCTGAGAATAGTGCTACAGACTTTGCGTGATAAGAAATTGTATGCAAAGTTTAGAAAATGTGAATTATGGTTATGAGAATTCAATTTTCTAGGACATGTTGTGTCAGCATCTGGTATCCGAGTTGATCCAAGCAAGATTTCATCTATTTTGGATTAGAAGCCTCCGAGAAATATTTCTGAAGTCTGCAGTTTTCTAGGACTTGCTGGTTATTACCGACAGTTCATAAAAGGCTTTTCTATGATTGCGACTTCGTTGACGAAATTGCTTCAGAAAGATGTGAAATTTGAATGGTCTAAAAAGTTTCAGAAAAGCTTTGATCAGTTAAAAGCCCTATTGGCTGAAGCTCTAGTGTTAGTACAATCAGAATCGAGTAAAGAATTTGTGATTTATAGTGATGCATCATTGAACGGTTTAGGTTGTGTTTTGATGTAAGAAGGCAAAGTTATAGCCTATGCTTCAAGACAGTTAAAGTCGCATGAAAAGAATTATCTGACACATGACCTTGAATTAGTTGCGATTGTGTTCACTTTGAAGATTTAGCGTCACTATCTATTTGGTGAGAAATGTCACGTGTTTTCAAATCATAAAAGCCTAAAATATCTGATGCCTCAGAAAGATTTGAATCTGCAACAGATAAGATGGCTAGAACTGTTAAAAGACTACGAACTTATTATTGATTATCATCTAGGAAAAGCAAATGTTATTGCTGATGCTTTGAGTCAGAAATCATTGTTTACATTACGTGCGATGAATACTCATTTAGTTCTGTCTGATGATAGTTCGATATTAGCCGAATTGAAAGAGACACCGTTATTTATTAGCATATTTACGAAGCTCAGAAGGTTGATAATGAGATTATAGCAAAACAAGCTCAATGTGATTTGGATTCTGATTCTAAATATTGAATTGACAATGATGATTGTCTGAGATTCCGAGGTTAGATTTGTGTTCCGAGAAATTCAGAGTTGATTCAGATGATTTTGAACAAAGCTCATAACAGTCATTTATTAGTACATCCGGGTAGTACAAAATATATAATGATTTGAAACAGCATTACTGGTAGTCTGGAATGAAAAGAGATATCTCTGACTTTGTTTCAAAATGTTTGATCTATCAACAAATTAAAGCTGAACATCAAGTGCCATCTGGTTTGTTACAACCGATTATGATTCCGGAGTGGAAATGGGATAGAATAACAATGGATTTTGTTTCGGATTTACCCTTATCTCCAAGAAAGAAGGATGCAATTTGAGTTATAGTTGATAGATTGACAAAATAAGCTCATTTCGTTCCGGTTCGAACAGATTACTCGCTTGATAAATTAGCTAAGTTATACATTTCTGAAATTGTGAGATTGCACGGGGTTCCAAAGTCTATTGTGTCAGATAGAGATTCGAGATTCACTTCTCAATTTTGGAAGAAACTGCAAGAGGCTTTAGGTACGAAATTGCACTTCAGTACTGCTTTTCACCCGCAGGCAGAAAGTCAATCTAAGCGGATTATTCAAATACTCGAGGATATGTTGAGATGTTGCATTCTTGAGTTTGAAGGTTCTGGGAACAGTTTTTGCCATTGATTGAATTCGCTTGTAATAATAGTTTTCAATCGAGTATTAAAATGGCACCTTTCAAAGCATTGTATGGTTGGAAATGCCATACACCTTTGTATTGGACTGAGCTCAGCGAGAATAAGATTCATGGGGTTGATTTGATAAAAGAGACTAGACAGAAAGTAAAAACAATCCAAGATAGTCTGAAAGCAACTTCCGATCGTCAGAAATCATATGCAGATTTGAAACGAAAAGATATTGAATTTAAGATTGGTGACAAAGTGTTTCTGAAAGTATCTCCATGGAAAAAAGTACTTCGATTCGATAGAAACGATAAATTAAGTCCGAAGTTCATTCAACCGTTTGAAATCATAGAGCGTGTTGGGCCAGTTGCGTATAGATTACTATTGCTACCTGAGCTAGCAAAGATCCACAATTTATTTCATGTATCGATGCTTCGACGATACAGATCTGACCCATCGCATGTAATTACTCCGTCCAAAATAGAAATTCAATCTGATATGACTTATGAAGAAGAACCGATCTGTATTTTAGCTCGCGAGGTTAAAGAACTGCGAAATAAGAAAATTCCGTTAGTAAAAGTAATATGGCATCAAAACGATGTTAAAGAGGCTATGTGGGAGCCCGAAAATGCTATGAGACAGTAATATCGAATCTGTTAAACGGTAAGATTTTCGGGGACAAAAATCCCTAAGGGGGGAGAGTTGTAATAGTCCGGTTTAAACTCTAGTTGGAATAGTGGTTTTGGAACCACAAATTTGATTTAGAAAAATATTTTAATATTATTTTTCATGCTTATAATATGCGAATTAATAGGTGTGGAAGTTTCGTATAAAAATTTGATCGTTTGTGTGCCTAATTTTGATAAAAGGACCTAATTGCGTAATATGCAAAAGTTGCATTCTATATGTTAAAAGTGTCTATTTGTTATGGCTTTTTAATTATGAGGTCCTTATGTTGTGAATAGACCATTTTAAGCTTGAATGGACCATTATGGGCATGTATTAATGAGTTTTCATGAATTAACATAAAGGTTAAAATTGGAAATTGATATTTATGTTAATATTAACAAAGAAAAAGCCAAAATTCATGCATTATCATCTTGGTTTGCTGAAATTGAAAAGAAAAGAAAGCATAAAAGCTTGCTAGGGTTCGGCTATGGTTTTGGCTTAATTAAGGTATGTGTTTTTTATCGATTTTTGATAATTTCTATGTTTTTATAATCATTATCAAGTGTTTATCAAGCCTATGTCTCAATTTAATAAATTGATGAAGATTTTGAGTTGAGCCATTGATGAAATTGTGCCATGATGTTAATTGATGAAAAATGAAAGACATGTGTTAGATTAATATGTTTTGTATTTGAATTTTTGATGAATTTGAGTAATTTGGGTTAAATTGTGAAAATGAGATTTTGAGGAACTAAAATGTGAAATAAATGAAAGATATGGGCATATATGGACTACATGACTATTCGGCCAAGTATGTGTATAAGGAAATTTTGTGTATTTTGTGATTTTGTTAATTAGGGACTAAAATGTCAAAATATGGTAATATGAGGGCTAATTTGTAAAATTCCTTAAATATATGTTTTTGAATTGAATAGAATGAGTTGTGAATAAAGGAGTTAAATTTGAATGTTTATAGATCAAGGACCAAAGAAAACAAAATTAGATCGGGGAAAATCGAAAGTAGTTAAATAGCTGTTTATTTTCGTTCATTCCTGTACGAGGTAAGTCTATATACAAATAAATGTGTTTTGAATTGAATTTTTATTTTTTATATGCTATTGAATAGTGATGAATGGCTATTTGAGTTGAATATGAGAAATCCAAGAAAGTTTCGATAATGTGGCGACGTCCGAAAAGTCCCGTACGAACCATATGAATAGTTAGGATACATATGTCATAACATAGGATTCTGATATGTAATTTCGTGTAAGACCACGTCTGGGATGTTGGTATCGATTTGAGATTTACGAGTAAGACCATGTCTGAGACACCGGCATCGTATTTGATTTCGTGTATGACCTTGTTTGGGATAGTGGCATCGATATTTGATTGCATGTAAGACCACGTCTGGGATGTTGGCATTGTATGAACTTTTCAAGCTGTCCGCGTATCCTATTTGATTTTGTTCGGTTCAACGGGCATTCCAAAAAATGAATGACTATGTGAATGTGTATCCAATTCAGGTACGTTTGAAATGTAGATCATTTTTGAAAATGAAGGGTAAGTATATGTACATTTGTGGACATATGATATATGTTTGCATTATTATTATGAGAATGAGATGTGTTATATGTAAGTGAATTATGACTAAATGTGCCCTATGAGACATATGGATAAGTGATTGTATTTTCCCATAAGCTACATGAATGAATTGGTTTAGAATTGTGTTATGTGATAAGTTTATTTGTATATGGCTTACGAAGCTTTTGAAAGCTTACTTTACGTGTTTTTCAATTGTTTTATAGATTATCGAAGCTACCGAAAGCTCGGGGATCGTCGAGGATCATCACCACACTATCGAACTCTATT
Organism: Gossypium arboreum; assembly: GCF_025698485.1. Taxonomy (NCBI): domain Eukaryota; kingdom Viridiplantae; phylum Streptophyta; class Magnoliopsida; order Malvales; family Malvaceae; genus Gossypium; species Gossypium arboreum. The sequence continues at coordinate 12,121,961 of NC_069076.1, read as the reverse complement.
TTGGTACCTTTTGAAAATGTGAATATTCAAGTATGGCATGTATAGGCTAGAAGTATTTGAATATGATTTGTGAAGTGTATATCATGCCATGTGATATGGCTAGATTAAAGTTGCTATTTGGTTTGGTTTTTGGTATATAAGTTGTGTTAAGAAATGGTACGTTTTGAAGTGCATAATTGGCCTAGTGAGAAATGGTCAATTTGGTAAGTTAGTTATTTGAATTAGTTATGGAAATGGTATGATTTTGATATGAAAAATGGATGTGAAAAATTGGGATAATGACATGTATGAATAATAAGTTTGGTATGTGATTTTGGTATATTTTGGTTTGGATGATAAGGATTATATTGGTTGGTGATTATATGACATGAAGGATGTATGTTTTGTGATTGAAATTGGTTTAAATTATGGTGCAATTGTGCTTTGATTTTGGACATGTAGGGATGACCATTAAGGGTGGCAAATTGGCTTTGCAAATAGCCTATTTGTAACACCCCGAACCCGAGACCATCGCCGGTGTCGGACGCAAGGGGTTAACGAGCTAAATCCTCTTAAAGCACCGACCAATTTGGCATTTCCAGACAGGCTGGAAAACTGTGTCACTGTCGCCTTAAAAATCATATCTCGAGTTTCAAAACTCGGAAACTGGTTCCGTAAATTTTCCCTGAATTTAGACTCATATATCCTTCCATGGATTTATTTCTAGGATTTTTGGTCGGGCCAATTGGTACAGTTTATTAGTTAAAGTCACCCATATTACAGGGATCGACTGCTCTGACCTTCGCGCGTTACAAATTGAATATCTCTCTGTACAGGGCTTTAATACTGATTCCATTTGTTTCTAATGAAACTAGACTCAAAATGGAATCTGCACATATAAGGCATGACTTCTAATTCTTTCTGGATGATTTATAGTAAATTTTTAAAGTCACGACAGGGGACCCAGAAACCGTTCTGGCCCTGTCTCACAATAACTTTAATAACTCTTAACATGTAACTTCTATGACTGTTTCGTTTCTTCCATATGAATGTAGACTCATCAAGGTTCAATTACATAACTTATTCACTATTTAATACCATTCCTACAAATTTTGGTGATTTTTCAAAACCACACCACTGCTGCTGCCAGCATCTGTTTTCAAGGTAACCTTTACTAATTTCATGATTTCCACGATTCAATTGGCCCTTATTGCATACATAGCACAAAGTGTGATCATGATTAACCATTCCAATGGCTAATCTTTTCAAAACAATTCCATACCCCATAATTATCATCATACAAACGATTATAGAATCATACTAAAACGTATATAAGCCATTTTCGCATGGCTATCCAAGCTTACACAAAACCGAAAGGTACATGACTTCAACAATAGGGTAGTCCTATACATGCCATTTCAAAGTTCAACCAAAATTATACCAAAATGGAGGCTTTGATAGTGTAGATGACTTCGACTTTAATGATCCCGAATCCGATCGCTAACGAGCAAAATCTATAAAACAGAGAAACAAAGGAACGGAGTAAGCAATTTGTGCTTAGTAAGTTTGAGCCATAATTTACACACAACCAAAGTATAGCATTCAAGTAGCTAAACAATAATTCATATGCACAATTTCTCAATGACATGCTTACTACACAATCCCAACTCTTATATTCATACACAAATAACGGCTTAGTTAAGGCCGATAACTCGTTTATCATTGGAGCAAATATTCATACGCACTTACTCCTAGTGTGCAAAGCACACACAACACATACCTTGTTGTTGGGAATTTCACAAGTGCATTAACTGAAAATTTTCCAGCAAGCTTATAATTTTCAAATCACATACCTTGAGTTTAACGGATATAGCTACTGTTCAAACGCCTTGGGACATAGCCCGTTATGGTAACCCGCACAAAGGCCTTCGGACTTAACCCGGATATCACAATTTGCACAATTGCCTTGGGCTTAGCCCGGATATCATAACTCTCCCAATTGTCTTGGGCTTAGCCCGATATCATAACTTCGCACAATTGCCTTGGGCTTAGCCCGGATATCACTCGAACATTCATACACATCTTTGTTTCAATTTCATAACACAACTTTTATGCACAATTCACTTAGCAAAAATATCATTTCGGCTCAATGGCCACATACAAAGGCACAATTTCGATTGCTTATTACTTCATTCAATCGAATCAAAATCTAAGTTTCGATACTCGAAAACTTACCTTGGAGATTATCGAGCGCTTCCAACGGCTATTCAATCACCTTTTCTTTTCCTTTATTGGAGCTAGTTCCCCTTTGCTCTTGAGCTTAATGTTAACAAATAAATTGATTTAATTGTTTTGAATATCAAAAGGGGAATCCAAGGTACTTAGCCCTTATAAGGCCGCACACACTTACATCCACATACTTAAGCTCAATAATTATAACATAGCATCAAGCACTCATATGGCCGATTATACTTAGTCATACTTGCATAAATCAACAATAAATTTGAGATTTTCACACCATATAAGTACTAGGCGAATATACATGCAAGTTTCACAAACATTCTTCAACCATTTCTTCTTTAAACAAACATATTTATCATTTACTTCATAACCAAATCATCATGTGCAAACACATATATACATATAGGTGCAAGGCAATTTCAAGGTGTTCATAACCATCCAAAACACAAATTTTAACTAACATGCAAGAAACATAAACCATGCTCATGAGCATGCCATGGCGAATACCTCACACACCATACTCCTTTTAAATTTTTGGTCATGGTTAAACAAAGGACTCAATGCCCTACTCAAGAATACTAAAAGAAATTTCAAGAGTAGTCAATCCATCATTGCATGCATCATCATCAAGCTTCACATTTAGCATGCAATGGCTTTATCACAATATCAACTTTGACCAAATACCACTTCCATGGCATAACAAGGATTTGAACCATGGCTAACATGAACATCAAGTTGGCAACTAAAACATGCATGAATCTCATGACACAACCTCATACATACCTTAATCTTGATGCAAGTTTAGCCAAATCTCCTTCTAGATCTCTTCTAAACAAAGAAAATGAAGCAAAAATCTCTTCTTCCTCTTAGTATTTTCGGCCAAAAAGGAGAGAACAAGGATGAACAAAATTTTTTTTGTTTTCTTTCTTAGTTGCACGGCAATGGGGGGGGAATGCTACACTCTCACACACATTTTTTTTTGTTTCTCTTCCCACATCTAATTATTAATCATTTCTTTCATGCTCCATTAACAAAACATGTTTCAACATGTTTTCTTTGCCCATAAACCATGTCATGGCCGCCACCACCTATAAAGGGGAATTTGACATGCAAGTCCATTGTTTTGCATGCATGCTTTAATTAGTCATCACACATTTCCCTATCGTACTTTCAAAGTTCACTACTAAGTCCTTTCTAGTGGAATTCACCTTTATAACACTAAATCAATCATCAAAAATGTCACACATGAGCACACACATATTATAGGCATCAAAATAAATTTTAAATTATTTTTATGCCTCGGTTTTGTGGTCCCGAAACCACATTCCGACTAGGGTCAATTTTGGGCTGTCACACTATTTTTGTCCACAAGGGCGTGTGTCTCAGACGCGTGTGACACACAGTCATATTACACGGCCGTGTGTTCCCAAGGGTAGTCCTTCAATTAAAAGTCAGTCTTGAGCACGGCCTAGACACACGGGTTCATCTACTGGCAGTGCGAGTGGCACACGGGCTGGCACATGGGCGTGTGGTCGGCCGTATGGCCAAGTCAGTAGCCTCCCTAATTTTCACGGCCTGGCACATGAGTGTGTCTTGTGGCTGTGTGGATAAGTCAGAATGTATGCCCTGTTTTGCCACAGCCTAGACACACTGGTGTGTCTAATGCCTTGTGAGGCACACGGTCTGTTCACACGGGCGTGTGACCTCTGTAACTTTGAAAATTTTGTTAAGTTTTGGAAAAATTTTGTATGTGCTCGGTTTAGTCCCAACCCTTCCTAAAGCATGTTTAAGGTCTTGTTGACCTAAGAAATGGACTTTATGATGATGTTTGACTATGATGCTATGATGTGTGGATGATGTATGTGAAGTGATCATAAAATGTTCTGTTATGTCCGGTAATACCTCTTAACCCTAGTCCAGCGACAGATACGGGTTAGGGGTGTTACAGATAATGTACCGCATTCGGTACTACTTGAAGTGTAAGAATGGGTGGGAGTTTTTAAACCCTAAATGGAGTGTAAGGATGGACAGAGATGGTGTGTAGAGGCTGGTGGGTAGGACTCTGTTACTAGTTACTGTATGCATGACTATTACTGTGATGGGGTAAGGCCCTAGTGCATAACTGATACTGAATACTGAAACTGAACTCGGCTAAGGCCCAAACTGCTACTGGAAATGTAATGGGCTTAGGCCGAGATTACATATGATTGTTAACTACTAATTGACTGTATGCATGTTTTCTGTGGGAATTACACACTGAGTTTACGTAAATTCACCCCTTTCTGTTACACTTTGTAGGTAATCCCCAGACTTGACGGTTCAGTACAGCAAGGACTCTATGGTGACCACTTGTTTATCGCATTGTTTAAACTTCATTTATGGTTTTATTCTCTATTTTTATGGGTTGTTTAATGTAATTTGGTCTGTTTGCTTTTGTTTTGGGTTTAAACTGTTTTCACGAGATTTTGAACTGCAACGAAAACTCAGTTTTATTTAATCAACGTTTTCCTAAATGCGAATGATTTTCTTCAACTATCACAGTTTAAAAGCTTTTGCTACGAGATATATTTTTAAACGAATCAAATTAGCGAGGAAAGAAGTTTTGAAATTGACGAGAGATTAATAAAAGCTAATAAACGGAAACAGCTTTAACTTGATGAATTTGATTTTCAAATTTCATTCCATGTGACATCGCCAGATTCGGCCATAACATCTAGGCCAAGTTTGAGGTGTTACAAAAGCTATGGTTTTGAGATAAAACTCAAGGAAAATTCATGGAATTTTTTTTCTTTTCTTTTCTTTTATTTTTGCTGTCCCAAGATGCTGCTATTTAGCCTTCCATATGTGTAGAAAATTCTACACATTTCTTTTTATTTCAATTTAGTCCATATTTCACCAACCAATCAAATTTCACCACATTTTACCCTTAATTTCCAAAAATTCTAATTTAAAAGGAAAAATTACATTTAGGTCCCTCTTCCATAAAATGGGAAAATTACACTTTGATCCCTATACTTTTCACTTTATTCAATTTAGTCCTATATCAATTTTCCAACTTCACATATCAATCATAAAAAAATATTTCTTAAATTTTCACCCATTTTTCAAAATGGTAAATTTACACTTTTAGTCCTCTAACTTTTAAAATTTTGAAATTTAGTCATTACTAAATTTCATCATTCATACTTTCTTTCCAAATACTTAATTCACCTTTAAAATACTTGTTGTTTCTTAGAAACTAAAATTTATGGGTATTACAAGCTACCCAAAAAAAAAATTTAATACACTTCACAACAGGTTTTAGTATCTATTACAAAAAAAAGGGGAGTATTTCCATATTTAGCCCATCCAATTTTACATGCTCTTTGGAAGCTTTTTAGCATGCCTAATTAAAAAAAGGGACTTTATGTGTTTGGACCCTAATTTCTTTAAATTTTCTTTAAATACCATACTCATTTTGAGAATAAAGTAAATTTGTATTTATAATTTTTGATAAGGTAAATTTGTAATTTATACTATCTAAATTTTTTTTATTTTGTCCATATACCTTCTCAATTAATCAAATACACATTTACATTAATTATTGAAATAATATTTTTATTTTTATTTTTATTTTTATTTTCATTAGAAAGAAAATATAATAAAATCATTACAGTATTTAATAAAATTATATATTAACATGAAAAATTTTATTTACTTTTTAAAATCATATATAATATTTTATTTTTCTTTTGAAACATTAAATAATTTTATACATATTTTAACTATTTTTAATTAGAATTTTTTTGACATTTAGACTTTAATTTTTTAAAAACATATTTTACATCTGCAATATGTATAAATATTTTAAAATTCAATTTTGTATATTATTAGGAAACTTATATAGGTTTAAAATCATAATATGCCGACTGAGTTGTAGTTGGTTGGTATTGACATTGTTGCCAATACAAGAGAATGTGGATTTGAATGCGTTGAAGTACATTTTTTCTCTTATTTAAGGTGCATTCAAATTGCTTTGTATTAATTTTATTTCAAAATATAGTTAATAATTAAAAATAAATAAAAGATTTCATTTATATAATAGATTGTTAATAATGACTACAATTATATATAACTATTGTTATATCATAGATTATAATAAAAGATATAATATTACATAATATTATAATTTTTAATCATTGATGCATGTATATAAACTATTAATATATTATATACTATATGAAATGATATAACATTATATAATATAGTAAGAAGGTTAACTTTCAAAACGCGTCTGAAAAATATAGGGACTTAGAGCATATTTCAACTAGTATAATAACAAACGATGATATATAATAATAATTAATATATAATGTCCTACTATTATATATAACTATGATTATATTATAGATTATAATAAAATATATAGTATTGATATTATAATATTTAATCATTAATGCATATACATATAAACTATTAATATATTATATACTATATGATATGATATAACATTATATAATATAGTAAAATGGCTCACTTTCAAATGTAGGAAAGTATAGGACTTAGAGCATATTTCAACCAATATAATAAACAATAATATCTGATAATAATTAATATATTATGTATTACTCTACTATTATAGTATGTGGTATAGTATTATATAATGAAATAATATATTTTATAAGTATTAATATAATAACTATTATTATATAGCATCAATAGTTGTGTAATTTAGTATATTAAAATACATGTTTATAATTATAATTAACAATATATAAAATATTATTAAAATTTTAATATCTTAATAAATTATCATTTTAAAATTAGATTTAAATTGAGCTTTAATTTTTACAAATTGTATTTGGGTATTGAGTTTAACTTCGTTTTATTTTGGACTTGAGATTTAGGCTATAATTAGTTTATTTTAAGTTCGGATAATAATGAGTATAATATTTGGGTTTGAGCTTAGTATAATTTATTTGGATTTTGAAATAAATATTTTAGAATATGAGTATTAGGTTTATAAATTTAATAAGAAAGATAAAAAGTTATTCAATTGTTAATGTAATATAATAATGAACAATAAAAGATATTTTTTTAATTTATATAATATTATAAAATAATAAATTTTACATATAACACGCATTTAATTGTTTTATGAAAATAACTTTATTAAATATATAATTTATGCTTTTTATAAGGCAAATTTGAATTGTGTTGTCATCGTTTGAAAGTAAAGTAAATTATTACATTCAAAATTAAAATATTTATAACTTATAAAATTCAAAATTATTTGAATACGTCAGAGCCTGCTCGGCTCGATCCGAACCCGAATCTGAAAAAATCCAAGCTCGAAAAAATTTATTTCTAAAAGGGCCTGAGCCCGAGAAAATCCAAACCCGAGAAAACCTGAGCAAGAGTTGATCCAAGCACGAGAAAATTCGAATCCAAAGTAAGCCTAATCCGAACCTACTCGTTCGCCAGCTTTAGAAAAGAGGACTAATTTTCTTTAAAATGAATGTGAAAGACTAAATTCCAAATACACAAATTGTATAGGATTTAAAGTATGTTTTAACTTTCAAATTTTTACTCCATAATTTCGTAAAAAATAAAATCAACTTAACACGAAGTACGATAACTATACTAGTTTAGAAATTTTTTTTTTTTCATTTCAGTTGAGCAAGTTACTATATAAACTTGAAACAAAATCAATAAATAGCATTAATTTAGAAATGCTTTTCTTTTTATGTCACACCTCGAATTTTGGGGTTAGAAGTTCTTAGGTTTTATGGTTAGGGTTAGTGAGAAGGTTACGCTAATGTGTTTAGTTGTGCATTTAAGTGTCAAAATGGACTTGTTAGTTTAGTGGTTGAGTGGGTATTAATGTACATTAAGATTCTAAGTTCAAGTCCTTGTGCATTTTGAATGTTATATATTTATTTATCTTTTCTATTATTAAATAGTGGATTGTTTGGTGTTTTAAAATAATTATTTAATTTAAGTATTTGGTATTTATTTTATTTTTTTTGTTATTATTTAATTTATTATTTTTCTTTTCTTTTCTTTTTTCTTTTGCACATTTTTTTCTCTTTTTCTTGGTTTGGTTTTTTTTTTAATCGGTGGTGTGGTAGTCGGCAGAGCTCCATTTTTCTTTATCGTCGAGTCGGCATCAGGACTTTCGATCATCAAAATAGGTGTGGGTTCTGAACCTTTCTATTTTATTTGCGAAATCTAATTCGAGTTTGCGAAAAGTCAACTATGGATGTGTTATCATTATCTTATGCTTGGAATGTTTATGGTTTTGTATAATTTTGATCTAATGAGGACCGAAAAGGATTTCGTGGTTGAAAGCACGTGTTTCAAGGCTATTCTAGGGTGGTTTCGTGACCACACAAGCGTCCACACAGGCGTGTGACGACTCACACAACCGTGTGCTTTTGGGAATTAAGGTTCCGAGTGAAATTTGGGTACCACATGGTCTGGCCACACTATCGTGTGGCTGATTTGGGGATTTTATCGATTTTCACACGACCGTGGCCGTGTGTGTTTGGAGATTAGGATTTAGGGGGATTTGGTGCCACACGGCCTAGCCACACGGCTGTGTGGCTGATTTGGGGATTTAAGGTTTTTACACGGGCGTGTGTTTTGGGCACATGGTAATGTCTGGTGGGCACACGGGCGTGTGAGACTCTCATACGACCGTGTCAGCTCTATACTCAAATTTAGTGCAATTGGACAGAGAGTTACACGGCCTATTCCCACGGCCATGTCCTTGGTTTACACGGGCTTGTGCTTCAGGCATACGACTGTGTGCCTCTCTTCACACGAGCGTGTGCCCCTTTTTACACAGGCATGTGACCTCCCACACGGCCAGGGTAGACGGACGTGTGGTCGTAAGACACTTATATTGGTTCTACGTGCGGTTTTGGTCTAAAAATGTGTTTGCGTGCTTTAACCATTGGCTAAGCTTAAACAAGGGCAGTTAAGACTCTATTTTGGGCTACAGCTTAAGTGCTATTTGTGATCGATGAGTGTAATGTCTGACTCTGAACTTGATTAAACAGGGTGTGTGTGTGTGTGTGTGCATATCTGTTCTGTTTGAATGTTTGATACTGTGTCACTATTCTGTGAGATTGAATCCATACATGCACTTGCATAAATTGTTTTGGGTTGGGTTGTGAAGAGAAGGAGACCGGTTCGATCGATTTGGCGCTTCTCTGCAACTTATCTGTATGACGATTTATCGTCTTATCGCGCATGCGTCGACTTTACTACGCACTATTATCTAATCTGGCAGTTTAACTGCAACATGTCTATACAGCGGATTATCGCATTGCACCGCACTGTATGCACGTTAGCTATGCTATGTACCACTATTTGATCTGACAATTAAGCTGCAAATTACCGGTATAGCGGTTTACCGTATTGCACTGTACCGCATGTACGTTAGCTACACTATGTATGTATATCTGATCTGGCAGTTCAACTGCATTTTGATAAGTCATCGTTGTCGGGCAACCCGAGATGAGCTTATATGGTGTGTAGGGTTGGATGGGCCCACTTGGTCCTAATTAATGTGTTTGGTTGGATGAGCTTTAACAAATCTTTTGGGGTGTGATCGAGGGATGAAAAGGTGTGTTGGCTGAATGGGTGGGTTTTTATTTGACTGCATTTCATCCAGATCTGTCTGTGAATTCTGACTGAAAGACTAGTTGTCTGTGATCGGTTTGTTTGATTAGCATTTGTGATGAAACTTGGTGTGAACTTAATGTGCTCTGATTGTTAAGCGTTGTTTGGACATTAGTTCCAGGTATGCTTTCTGGTTCTGTGTGTATTTGAAATTCTATTGCGCTTCTGATTTGGATACTCTATTTCTATCTCTGTTTTTTATTCGAACTCACACTGAGCTCGAGTAGCTCACCCCCTCTTAGTGTTCTCCTTTCAGGTACTCTTCTGAATTCTGACGCTAGGTTCGGTATGCGGAGGTCTCAGACAGTCTCGGAGTAGAATAAATTATCAGTTTGTATTTTCAGTTTCTAATTGATATTTCAGTTTTGAACTGTAAGATTTTATAAAAATGAGGTACAAATTCCGTTTTAAGTTTTTAGTTTTAATCTGATGATTTATATTACCTCAACTGTAATTTTACTGTTTGTATTTTTAAAGATTAAATGTTTCAGTTTGACGTGACAACCTGTTTTTAGGCCAGATTTAGGGTGTTATATTTCATTTCATAATTAATCTAAAAAATTAAGTTTGAGTGATAATACATTCATGACTTGAGGTGAAAAAATTTGTTTAGACGTTTCGAAAAAAAAAAACACTTTGCTTAAGCAATAATATTGTTGAATTGAATGAGAAAATGTATCATCGTATAATTTGTAGATCGTTAAAAAAGAAAAATAACTCTTCAACTTGAGGAATTACATACCACAATCTAATCCTGCATTTATCGATTTAGTTAATTGTAATAAATTGTACCTGAATTATATAAATTGAAGAATTACATACCAAACTAGCTTTTGCTCCCTAATAGTCATCTATCAAATTAAATTAAAATGGAATTGTAGGTGACACAAATTATGAACAGCTCCAATGTTTTCCTTGCTTCAAAGTGCGCAGTTTAATCTGTCTTGGTTGGCTTGGGATGTCTGAGCCCATATCTAGTTTGAATTGAGTTACTTGTAAGGTAGAGATGGAAGATGTTTTTCTTGCAAATCTATCTCTGTCAAGAAGTAGAAGTGGACTGAAAGAATCCATGTCGGCAAGTGTATTCTGTTTTCATGCAAGAGCTGGAATACACGTAGTTTGGTCAGTTCACATGTAAGCAAATAATATTCTCTTCGAAGAATGCACAAGAAGAGAAGACATTAAGAACTAGTGCAAGTACAAAAAAGGATTCCCCAATGGCTCATGTTATAATCTCATTGGCATTGCCATATATTCTCTGCCTGTTTTTCCCTCTCAAAAGTTTCATTTGTAATCCCAGGCATTCTGCCATTTTGCATATCTCTTCGGACCGCGGATGGGATCGGTCTCCTGAGGAGAACCCATGCAAAGACATTGAACTCTTGACGTCACCAACATCCACCCAACTAAACCCCACTTCTTTCCTTACTCCCCTTTGTCTCATCATTTTCCTCACTTTCGCTACCTTCTCCCACTTCCCCTTCTCAGCATACAAGTTTGACATCAACACATACGGGCCAGACTCATTTGGCTCCATTTCCATCAAAGTATCAGCTACCCTCTCACCCATCTCTAGATTTCCATGTATTGTGCAAGCCCCAAGAAAGCTTTGCATCATAGACAATCCTGGCCCTCCGGGAGTGCAGCCCATTAGCTTCTCCGCCTCTTCCAATCTACCTGCACGGCCCAACATATCCACCATACAAGAATAATGCTCCGAGGATGGTTCAATCTGATACTCTCTCAGCATTGAGTCAAAGAGTTGTCGACCAATATCAACCATTCCGTTTCTGCCACAAGCTGTTAGTATGGAAAGAAAGGTAATTGAGTCAGGTTTCACTCCTTCCCTTTTCATCTCTTTGAATGAAGCCATCACTGAATCATAGTTTCCATGCCTTGCATGAGCAGATATAAGTGATGTCCAAGCAAACTGGCTCTTTTGAGGAATCTCACTGAAAACTTTTTCAGCCTCAGAAATGCTCCCACGTTTTGCATACATATCGAGCAGAGCATTGGACACTATTGGATCAGTATTCAATCCAACCTTTATTAGATGTAGGTGGCACCACTGACCATGTTTTAGAGATACGTGTTCACAAGAACCAATTGCATTCAAGACACTACCAAACGTGTATTGATTTGGCTTACATTCTCTAGCTGCTGACAAAAATGTCCTCAAAGCTTCTATCAACATTCCATTTTGAACATATCCCGAAATTAAAGCATTCCATGAGACAATCTCTTTAGATTCGAGTTCCTTAAAAACCTTAATAGAGTCTTGTATCAACTCAAACTTAGCATACATGGTGATAAGGCTGTTGCAAACGTTTGATTCTATCAAAAAGTTACCCTTTATACAACACGCATGAACCATTCGGCCTTCTTCCACTAATTTCCCAGTGGTTATGGCATGGATCAATCCAACATATGTAACATCATTAGGATAAACAGAATCTGATCGCATTTCATTGAAGTGGTGTAATGCATCTTTTTCATCAACAGAAATCATTGTAGTCCATGAGATCACGTTCCGCTCATTCATTCTTCTGAATACCAATTTTGCATCTTCAACAACCTCACACTTTGCATACATTGACATCAAAACATTACAAACGGAAACATGTGGACCGTGCCCTCTCTTTATACAGAGACCATGAATCTGTCTTCCCACCTCTAAGTTCCTCTGATGACTGCAAGCTGAAACTGCACCAGTAAATGATACATTATCAAGCTTCATTCTTTGTTTCACCATTTCAATAAATGTACAAATTGCTTCTAACCCATAACTATCCTCCTGGCTATACCCCGAAAGGATCGCATTCCATGAAACCAAATCTTTATTTGGCATCTCATCAAATATCCTTCGAGCTTCCTCTAAACGCTTCCACCTTGCATACATAGTTATAAGGGCATTTCCCACAAACACCTCGTTATCTAATCCAGATTTCATTACAAAAGCATGCAACTGCAACCCTAAAAGAAAGCCTTCGAGGTCCAAACAGAAAGAAAGGGCAGTGGTACAAGTTACAGCATCGAAAGCAACTCCATTCAGATTCATTCTCAAAACAAAATTCAAGGCTTGTTCACTTTTTTGAAACCCAGAAAGCAAAGTATTCCAGGAAACTATATCGGGATCATTTAAGCCCTCAAAGACGCACAAAGCCTTATCAAACTGCCCAGATTTAGAATACATATTCATTAGTGAATTTGGTACCGTAATGAAGGACATGAGACCAGAGGTGATAGCAAATTTGTGAACCTGGGCCCCCTGTTTTGAATCACTGCACGATCCCTTGAGAGCCAAAGCCAGTGTAACTTCATCGATGGCATTAAATTGGGCAGATTTAAGGAGTAATTTAAACCTTCTAAAGGCGTCAAAGGGGAGATTAACAGGGTAAAAGGGGGTTGGGTTTGAGTGAGGAATTTCGTCGAGCAAGTGGTGAACATATTTAGATGAGTGCAAGTTTGCTAAGAATGTTGACCTATGGTTGGTGAGATAACGGAATTGGCGAGCAATCATGAGAGGTTCATAAGAGACAGTTATTGAAATCAAAAGAAAAATTAAAGCTAAACCTTAAACCCTTCTAAAACCCTCATCCTCTTTTTTCTTCTTCCAACAATCTGAGCCATGGAACTAAACTTGTTAAGGCCTAACCAATATCCCAATGAAATGGGATTTTGAATGATGCTACGAGTTTTCCATCAAATCGAATAAAATTTTTTTGAATTAATTAAGCTAACAAATTTTATTTTATCATTCTAATTTGATTTGAAATTTTCTTAAATCGAGTTGAGTGAGATAAAATCAAATTAAATCAAATATATTTGTTCGAGTTAATTTTTTTTAAAAAAATAATTTTGGATCATTATAATCATTGTCACCCACCATAATCAGATTTGTCAATCGTAATCAAATTTATTATTAATTTTCATCCCTCATAATTTATTTATTAATATTTTATATACGGATTAGCTTCTTTACTTCATTAATTATCTTTTGATTATTGTCATTATGTATTTTGAAATTAAAAATATATTAAATCTAAAAAATGTGATTTTAATAAAAGTTATCTTAAAAGATAAAATGTGAAATTAATATCAACATAAAATTTTAACACGAATATTTGAGGACATCATCAATAATCCAATTTTAACAAAAATATATAAAAATTCAATATGACTAAACAATTTAATAATATAATAGTACAAAATGTGAAATTTAATTTAATAATATAAATAGTAGATAAAAATAAAATTATTACTATTTTAGGTTTAAGGATTTTTTTTAGATAATTTTAAGTTTTGATTTGGGGTAAAAAGTGAGAAGTAAAAATTTTGGAGGGAAATAAAAAAATTTAGGGGTTGAGGGAGTAAAATTTTGGGAAGGGGGAAATGGATTTGGGGTAGAAGGGAAAGAGATGGGAAGGGAGTAAAAGTTTTGGGGAAAAGTAAAGAGGTTTGGGAGTTTGAGTAAAAATGTAAAATATTATAGTTTGGTATTCGATTTATTCGAATTCGAAAACCAAAATCGATTCGAACTCGAAATTCGAAAAAGAAATTGAGTTGACTTGAATAATTCAATTAATTCGAATAACTCGATTCGTTTAATTTGAAATTTGAAGTTTTTTTTTTTTATTTTTTCTAATTGAATCAAGTTTTGCTCACCCCTAATGCGCAGTTTGGTTTCTAGGTATCAATTGACTATATATGCTGTTTCAAAAAAATTTATTTGCATTTTAGGTCGATTTTTATAATATTTAAGGAAATAGGTCGATTTTGAAGAGAGTGTAAAAATGCGTCCAACTAAAAGCATTTTTTTTGCACAGTTAGCAAGAAAGCACATCTAGCTAGACGCTTTTTCCCTTTAAAATGCATTTTCTAATTTTTTAAATAAAATTAGTTATATTGGTTAACAGTTTTGTCATTGAGTATTGGATTTGATTCCTTTCTACTCATATTTGTATTTTTTATTTCATGTTATTCTAAGTTTTTTTTAATTAATATTTTTAATACATTAGCTCCTTTGATTAAATTGTTTATTAATAATTTCATTCTTAAGTCTCAAGTTCGATTTTTCCTCTAAACATATTTGTAATTTTTATTTCATCATGTTTCAAGCTTTTTTATTTTTAATTAATAAATACATTGATTTCAAGTTTTTTAAAATTTTTATTCATCTTTTTAATTTATGTCTCTTTTATTTTTAAAATCAAATAATTATTGCAAATATCATTATTTTTAATAAATATAATTTTTATACTGTAATATTTATTTTTCAATCAATATCATGAGTATAGTAAATTTTAGTATTATATATTTTGTATATATATTTAAAATATTTCACATAGAAACATAATGACATTTGAAATAATTAATTAAAATATTTCACGTATAAAAATATTTGAAATATCGACCCACAATGTAGATGAAAAACCAATATTTGAAATATTTTACAAATAAAAATAATAATTATACATGAAATAATTGTTTCATTTTAAAATATTAGAAATCACCATACCCACAATATATGTGGGAAAAATAAATATTTGATATATAAATATTATATATAAAGAAAAATATATCAAAAAAAATTAGTTGATGTTTATATTATATATAAAGGAGTTATTAATTTCAAATATTTTTAACATAATGATATATATAATATATTTTTATTATATAATTATATAATTATTATTTGATTTTATAAATAAAAGAGAGATTAATTAAAAGATAAATAAAAATAAAATAAAACTTGAAAATAATATATTTATTAATTAAAAAATTGAAACAAAATGAAATAAAAATTACAAATGTGTTTAGAAGAGAAATTGAACCTAAGACTCAAGAATGACATTATTATTAAACCATTTAACTAAAATAGTTGATATATTAAAATATTAACTAAAAACCCTTAGAAAAACACGAAATAAAAAATAAAAATATGAGTAGAAAAGAATCAAACCTGAGACTCAAGGATAAAACCACTAACATTTAATCATCTTACCAAAGCAATTGATTTTATTAATAAAAAAAAGTCAAAAAATACGTCTAAGGGAAAATGAATCCAGTTGGGCGCTCTTTCCTACCAACCGTGCATAAAACACTTCCAACTGGATGCATTTTCATACTTTTTTTTTTAAATTGACTTATTTTCTTAAATATTGCAACAATTGCACGAAATATTTGTTTTAAAACGATGCAATTGAACCGGTTTCTGGAATTAGAAACTGTTTTTGTTGTTGCTGTTTTAATGAAAAAAATTATTTGAAAAATTAAAGAAAAAATTGAAAAATAAAAATAGAAGCCTATTGTCTTATAATTATGGTTACAATATCATTATCATTTAAAGTTTTTTTTTCAAAGATAATAATTTGATGGTTTAATTAGTAGAATAGTGAAGGTGGTGGATTAATTAGAAAAATAGACGAAGTTGGCCTCTGAAGGTGCCGATTTGGAAGTCAGTCCCTAGAGGTGTAGACTTCACTGTTTAGTATTTTCAAACAATAGCATGAACACTTGAGCATGCATATAGGAAAATGCAAGAAAAAAAAAAGGAAAAAGTAGAAGCCTTGAAAGCATGCATGAAGGCAGAAAAATGCAATGTTTTATTTACATGAAGCAGAGCAAAGAAATAAAGAAGCCCATGCATGAAAGAAGCAAAAAAAAAAAAAAACAAGTATACTAACATGTAGAAGTAATGAAATTATTGAATAATCCTATGTGATGACATGATGATTTAAAGTGTTCATCGTTTTAGGTGTGGCCTGAGTTTGAATCGCATTACTTACATTTATTATTTGGGCTTTGTCCTCTTATTATAATTCACTAAAAAAAATTTATTAAAGCATACAATATGAATTAATTATTATTTTTAAATATTATGCAATTTAATCCTTATAAATTTTGTGTATATAAATGGACAACGGCTCTTCTTTTATTTTTTTTATATATAAAAAAATCTTCTATCCATTTGAGTGGGTATAAAAAAATTCAAAATTTCCCATGTTCGATAAGAGCTTTAAAAAAAAGTCAAAGGGGAAAAGAGAGTTATTCTTATAAAACAACTTACCCAATTTTCTTAGATTAATGTTATTAATATATTTTTTCCTCATTGATAATATTGCTTAATCTTTTTTTCTCATTGTTAATATTTCTCTATATTAATGTGATTAATGAGTTGAATTGCAAGCATTAGAATATATCAAGTTACAATCTCAATCCTTCATTCATTAAGAAAAGACATTTAAATCGTCTAAGTTTGTTAAAGGTGGCAACAAACAGCAGTATGTATGTTACCCGGATGAAATACAGCAGCTACAAATGTACGTATGTTGTTCGAATGAAGTACGTTTTTATAACAAGCAACCTGTATATGATTTGACAGAAAACTTTTTGACTGGATAAAGTTGGTCAAGTATTTTCCAGTTTTAGACAGGTCCTAGGTTATCATTAGGATGTATTTAATGTTTGTTCACTTCTACAAGTCAAAAATATTGTTGTAGCTCTATATATGTACATCATACATTTGATGAATTAATGTAATGAGAATAGCCAATTCTTGTTCTCTCAATTTCTCATCCCTTTTGCTTCTGTTTTTTTGGTTGCTTTCCTTGTAACTCTCATTTCTTTGAATCTCAAACCTATTTCATACTTTATCCGGAATTATTGCTTTGTTGCTCTAGCTTCAACAAGAGCTTCATATTTCATCCGGATGATTTTGTTCTATTTTTCTTCTTGTGTGAAAAACCCAACAAATGGTATCAAGAGCCTAAGTCTTTGAGGACCTTGGTTGTGTGTTGTTTGTGAGTAACTTGTGTTTGAGAGAAAAGAAGCATAAGCTTTTTCTTTTTGTTGGTCTGTTTGTTTGTTGCAAGGATGAGTTTTACACCACCACCACCACTTTCATTTGCTGGAGAAAACTACCACATCTGGGTAGTAAAAATGAAGACATATCTCCAAGCACACGACTTGTGGAGTGTTGTAGAAAATGATGCTGAACCACCTCCATTGAGGGCCAATCCAACCATTGCACAAATGAAGCAACACAGTGAAGAGTGTGCCAAGAAGCATAAAGTAATGGCCTGCTTGCAAAATGGGGTATCTGATGTGATCTTCACAAGGGTAATGGCTTGTGACTCACCAAAGCAAGCATGGGAGAAGCTAAAGGAGGAGTTTATGGGGTCAGACAAAACAAGACAGCAACAACTGATCAACCTTAGAAGGGATTTTGAGAATCTAAAGATGAGAGAGTCAGAGACCATTAAGCAGTACTCTGACAGAATAATGGCCATAGTCAACAACATTAGGCTCATTGGCGATAATTTCAGTGAGAGCAGAGTTGTTGAAAAGGTCATTACAACTCTTCCAGAGAAGTTTGAGTCAAAGATTTCTTCATTGGAGGACTCGAGGGATTTATCAGCCATCTCATTGTCTGAGTTGATAAAATCCCTATATCCACTTGAGCAAAGGATGGCCAATAAGCAGAAAGAGCATCCTGAATGAGCTTTTCAAGCAAAGGCCAAGGAAGGCTCAGATTCTGTTCAAAAAGGGAAAAAACCTTGGGTCGATAGAAGGGAGAAATCAAGAAGAGATGCAGGGAAGAAGAGGTTTCCACCATGCATTCACTGCAAGAAGACTTCACATTTGGAGAAGAACTGTTGGCACAGACCAGATGTTTAGTGCATGAGCTGTAAACAGCTGGGACATGTTGAGAGGGTGTGTAAAAACAAAGGGAAGGCACAAACTCAGCAGAAAATGCAAGCTAAGGCTGTTGAGGATCTTCAAAATCAATAGGAGCATGTTTTTACAGCCTCCTGTTTTGCAACCTCGAGCAAGGTCAGTGATGACTGGCTAGTAGATAGTGGCTGCACACACTATATGGCAGCTGATGAAAGGTTGTTTAAGGAGCTCGACAGAAGTTTTGCCTCAAAGATCAAGATTGGTAATGGAAACTTGATTGAAGCCAAAAAGTAGGGGCAATGTGGTGATCAACACAAAGTCAGCTAACAAAGTGATTTCTGGTGTACTTTTTGTGCCTGACATAGATCAGAATCTACTTAGTGTTGGTCAGCTTGTAGAAAAAGGTTACTCACTTGCTTTAAGAATGGCTCATGCATTGTTGAAGACTCTTATGGTCAGGAGTTGGTCACAGTAGCAATAACAGACAGGTATTTTATGCTTGATGTTAATCAACTTGAGAAGAAGGCTTACACCAGCCTTGTTGATGATGCTGGTCTATGGCATAGGAGATTAGGACATGTGAATTACAAGTCACTTGATTAGTTGTATAAGTTGAACTTGGTTGAAGACATGTTGAAAGTTAAAGTCAAAGACACTGTCTGTGAGGTTTGCCAGCTTGGTAAAAAAACCAAGTTACCTTTTCCAGTTGCTGTGGCATGGAGGGCTCGAGAAAGACTTGAGCTAGTCCATTCTGATGTCTGTGGACCAATGAAGACCTCTTCCTTGAATGACAGTAAGTATTTTGTGCTATTTATTGATGATCTGACTAGGTTTTGCTGGGTCTATTTCTTGAAGCGGAAGTTTGAAGTATTTGAAGCCTTCAGCAAATTTAAGGCATTAGCTGAAAATCAGTCTTGTTGCAAGATTAAGGCTTTGAGAACTGACAATGGCACTGAGTACATGTCTAAAAGGTTTCAGAAGCTGTGCGACTAAGAAGGGATTCACCATTAGCTAACAACAGTCTATACTCCTCAGCAAAATAGAGTATGTGAGAGGAAGAATCGAACGGTACTTGATATGGCTAGATGTTTGCTATTTGAGAGCAAGCTAACAAGCAAGTTTTGGGCTGAAGCTGTCAATACCTTAGTGTACCTGCTCAACAAGTTTCCAACCAGTGCTGTGAAGGAAAAGACTCCTTTTGAAGCCTGGCATGGAATCAAGCCTTCTATTTTACACTTAAAGGTGTTTGGCTGTGTTTGCTATGCCCTTATTCCGGTTGAAAGGAGAACCAAGCTCGAAAGAAGGGCAGTTCCAAGAATATATGTTGGTTACAGCGGCACCAATAAGGGCTACAGGGTGTATAATCCCTCGACAAAGAAAATATTGGTGAGTAGGGATGTGAAGTTTAATGAAGGTAGAGTATGGAGCTGGAATGATATTGATGCAAGGTTGACTGATGAAGGTCAGCTGGACAGCAGTTTGGAGCTAACTGAAGAAAGGCTAGTTGATGATAATTTCAATGAAGCACCTGTGAGAAGGACAATGACTATTGCAAACATATACCAAAGATGTAATGTTACAATAGTTGAACCTTCAAATTTTGAAGAGGCTGCTAAAGAAGAATGTTGGAAAAGAGCCATGAAAGTTGAAATGGAAATGATCCATAAAAATGACACATAGGAGTTGGTTGATAAGCCAGTAAACAGGAAGATTATAGGTGTGAAATGGGTGTTCAGAACCAAGAACAATGCAGATGGGTCTCTGAACAAGCACAAGGCTAGACTAGTTGTAAAGGGGTATAGTCAGCAGCAAGGAGTTGATTGCTTTGAAACCTTTGCACCTGTTGCAAGGCTAGATACTATAAAGCTGTTGTTTACCTTAGCTGCTTAGAAACAGTGAAAGGTGCATCAATTGGATGTAAAGTCAGAATTTTTGAATGGATTTCTCAGGGAAGAAATCTTTATAGAACAGCCTGAAGGATTTAAGGTTGCTGGTAAAGAACACAAGGTTTACAAGCTCAAGAAAGCTTTGTATGGCCTAAAACAGGCACCAAGGGCCTGGTCTGATAGGATTGATGCATACCTGTCAAAGCTTGGATTCGAGAAAAGCATAAGTGACCTACACTTTATTTGAAGATGGCTGGAGAAAAACCTTGTTGATAGTCTCACTTTATATGGATGAATTATTGGTTACTAGTTGCAGGGGTAAGCTGATTGAATATTTCAAAAAGCAGATGCAAGATGTGTTCAAGATGATTGATTTAGGTTTGATGACCTACTTCCTTAGTATGGAAGTTAATCAGAATGAGCATGGCATTTTCATAAGCCAGCAAGCATTTGCATAGAAAGTTCTAAGCAAATTCAGCATATCAAGGTGCAAGCCCGTTAGCACTCCTATTGCACTAGGAGAGAAACTCTCAAGCACCAGTGAGCATGATCGAGTAGATGAAAAGAAGTATAGGAGTTTGGTTGGCTGCCTACTTTACTTGACAACAACGAGGCTAGACATCTAGTATGATGTTAGCCTTCTATCGAGATTCATGCACTGCTGCAATGTTGCACATTTTA
The DNA here is from genome assembly GCF_025698485.1 of Gossypium arboreum. NCBI lineage: Eukaryota > Viridiplantae > Streptophyta > Magnoliopsida > Malvales > Malvaceae > Gossypium > Gossypium arboreum. The sequence goes on along the minus strand of NC_069076.1, from coordinate 12,100,827 downwards.
AAGCTGCTAAAAGAGTCCTAAGGTATGTCAAAGGCACCTTAAGCTATAGTGTGAAGTTTGAGAGAGCTGAAGAAATGAAGCTGGTTGGTTATTCAGACAGTGATTGGGTTGGCTTAGTTGATGACATGAAGAGTACATCGGGATACTTCTTCACTTTAGAATCAGGAGTTTTCTGTTGGAGCTCAAAGAAGCAACAAAATGTTGCTCAATCAACAGCTGAAGTAGAGTATATTGCAGCTGTTGCAGCCATTAATCAAGGTATTTGGCTTAGAAAGTTGTTGAATGACTTGAATGTTGAACAATTAGAAGCAACAGAGATCAAAGTTGACAATCAGTCAGCTGTTGCAATTGCCAAGAACCCTATGTTTCATGGCAAAACAAAGCATTTCAAGATCAAATACCATTTTGTGAGGGAGGCAGAGTTGTCAAAGGAGATCAACTTGGTCCATTGCTGCTCAGAAGCTCAATTGGCAGACGTTTTGACCAAGCGATTAGCTGCCACCAGGTTTGAGTATTTGAATAAGCAAATTGGAGTCTGCTATTTGTAGCCAAGGAGGAGTGTTAAAGGTGGCAACAAACAACAATATGTATGTTACCCGGATGAATACAGCAGCTACAAATGTACGTATGTTGTCTGGATAAAGTACGTTTTTATAACAAGCGACCTGTATTTGATTTGATAGAAAACTTTTGACTGGATAAAGTTGGTCAAGTACTTTCCAGTTTAAGACAGGTCCTAGGTTATCATTAGGATGTATTTAATGTTTGTTCATTTCTACAAGTTAAAAATATTGTTGTAGCTTTATATATGTACATCATACATTTGATGAATTAATGTAATGAGAATAGCCAATTCTTGTTCTCTCAATTTCTCATCCCTTTTGCTTCTGTTTGTTTGGTTGCTTTCCTTGCAACTCTCATTTCTTTGAATCTCAAACTTATTTCATACTTTATCCGGAATTATTGCTTTGTTGCTCTAGCTTCAACAAGAGCTTCATATTTCATCCGGATGACTTTGTTCTGTTTTTCTTCATGTGTGAAAAAGCCAACAAAGTTCCTCTTCAGAGTGCCTTGAATATTGAGACAACCATTTCGATTATGACCTTTGTTTCTACAAAACCCATAATGCTTACATTGTTGTTCCTCTTTAATATCCATTTCAGTATGGATATCAGATGATTTCTGATGTCCCTTTGGATTTCTACATAGCAACAAGTTTGGTAACAGTTCCATATTATTTGGAATAGTTTTCCAGTATGCAACGTTTTGTAGCCCATCTAACTCCTGTTAGTATATTTTAAGGATTGTCTCTAACTTGTAAATCTCGTTGACATAGCTCATTGGATCAATACGAAAACAAGCACGTGCTGCAACTACATGTGCACATGAGAATCGAAGAGCTTGAAACCTCCTATAATCATACCATCTTTGATTCAAATATACGAGGTATGTTCTCGTAACAACTCTCTCATGCGGACTTACCATTTTAACAACTATGAAAGTTTGATCCATTCGAGTAAATCCATGCACCAACATCGAGTTTGTCATATTAAGTTTTTTCTATAAAATCGATAAATATTTTACGCCATGATAAATCATTGCCTCAAACTGCTTCCCCATTGTGACAAAAAGAGTACTCATCCTGTAGTAAGTCTCTTTTACTATACCATTTATATGAAGATGGCGTGTCCGCTTCAAAATGGAGTTAGTAGCCTCGGCAATGTTTGTAGTCATGTGGCCATAGTATCGTCCTCCATCGAAACATTGAGCCCATTGCTCAACCTCCATTTGAGCCAACCATGGTCTGATTCTATCTTCATATGAGCATAAAGTCGCGTACCTCTCCTGAGATCGAGGTCTAACAAGTTTATATATTGTTATACAAATAAAGAAATGTGTTATTAACTGGAATCTAAACCACATCTCAACTGTACCTCAAAACATAATAAATAAATCATACCAACATTAACAACTTTCTTATGTCAATCATTGTTCCTGAACTCTTTCATAAAGTTTGCTCCAATACGTCAGATGCAAAAAACATGGTAAGCATGCAGAAGAGTCCATCCATTCTCTTTATGTTCCACAACAACAATTATACCGAGGGCTCTATCAAATATGAGGCACACATTGTCCTTCTTAGCAACATATAGTCATAAATTCTTTAGAAAAACTTCATTCCTCAATTGTTTTACCCTTGATAATGGAAAGGGCTAATAGGACAAAATTTTGATCCCATCTTGTGATAGCGCCAAGAGAAGAATCTAATTGTATTTCCCATATAGCCACGCACCATCAATTTAGATAATGGATTTACAATACGAAAACCCTTTGATGCAAGACCTGAATGTCCAAAAAACGCGACCGAAAATTCTCTTGCCTCGAGCTAGTTAGTTGCTATCATACACAAGTAGAGTCTCCAGCTCAACTATGGCACTCGTGCCTGATACATGTTATTGCAATGTCGCCAACAACCTTGGTAATTTTCTATATGCATCATCTCAATCTCTAAACATCTTCGCTAGCGCCTTTTGCTTTGCCTTCCATTTGCATACAATACTTGGTATCGGGAATGAATATTCGCAATTAACACCGAAACTGAAATCCTTTGACTTGCTATCATATCCAAGCTCAATTTACAGTGATCTTGGGATATCATTGGAATCGTGCAGGTGTGACTCATACCCACCACATACATTCATCATTGGATTTTACACATGTTCCTATATATGTTACAGTTGTAGATACATTCACTCTGTAATCTACGAATATCTTAACATTGTACTCTTGAATGGCTAATACAATTACCTCTTTCATTGGAAACTGAGTACCAATAGCCAATTGCCCTAAATATGTACTGGTCGAGGTGGTATAACTGTGATATGTAGATACTCCAGGAACTCAAGTCCTCTCATTCAGTCAAAGTTAACTTCCAGCATACAGGCTAGAGGTTCTAATTCCAAATTATCCTATCCAACATCACTAGCATTTACAGGTTCCCCAATCTTCGAATTAACATCGCTAAAATTACTAATAAATTCTCCAAACAATAATCCGGTCAAATTCTCAGGGACTTCTTGCTCTAGTTAGGAATGATGTATTCCAACAGAAGTGGACAGCCCCTCATGTTATTGGGAATGGTGTATACTAGCAAAAGTTGACGACACATCGTATGATTAGGAGCATCACTGAATCTGGATTCTAGAATTTGCAATGCAAAATATCCTTATTACATCTTCGTCTAATTGTATTCATAAGAGATATATAAGGAGTTTCTAACAACAATATGAAGGTATTAATCCACCCGTATGTCGAGTTTGGTGTTTCCATTTGTGAATCCACTAAAGGGGTCATAGACAAGCTTGGAAATCACCCCCTCCCCCATGTCCTTCTACAATGTTGTCGAGCTCGACATATTGCTCAATTCTTCCAATACCATTAGACTCATGAACTGCAATCATTGTCTGTATATCATCATTATTCACTAAATGAATTGTTGAATATATGATTTAATCGTCACAAGTAATAAATCTATACCTAAACAGCCCAATCATAATTTCAATTTTTTGATCAGTTTTTCGTCTCATCTCCACTAACTTAACATTCAGAGACTGAATCATCACGGGTAATAAATATATACCTCAACAACTCAATCGGAGTTCCAATTTTTTGACCAAATTTACGCCTCATTCCACTAACTTGATATCCTTTCTAAATATCATGTTAATCGGACTTTTGAACTCAAAGATTACATAAAAGATTACATTGATATCCAATCTGACCATTATAATTTACCACGACATAAAATATGTTCCTCATTTTGTAGCGGATTGAAAATAAAAAGCAAATTTCCAGAGAAAAAAAATGTGTTGCCAGCTCTCCTTCCCAAAAAATAAAATATAGCATAGACCTCTCCAAGTCCAATTTAGCCATACAATTATTACTAATTAAAAATGAAAGCAATTTAAAAAATAAATAAAAAACAACCATTGTAACTTATTATTAATTAAAAAAGGTCTAACTCTGAATTTATTAAATCCATTTAAAAATTCTGTACAGCATTTCCATGCACAAAATAAATTAAGATGTCAAGAATCTGTGCAAGCATGCAGAATTTTCAATGAGTTTTTCATTTCGTGGTTGATATTTCAAGATGAAATAGATCAGCTACATAGTTGCACGGACAAAATTTTCAATGAATTTCAATTGCTGGTTGGGTGATCTTTCGAGTTAAGTTTGAAAGCTGAAAAAGAGCATCAATTCAACTAGAAATTCATAGCCTGTAATCTAAACCAGATCCATATTTCCAAGCCTCAAGGTGCCTCTTCCATTCATACTTCACCTTCGATGGCAAACCATTTAACCATGACCTTGCAACAAGGCAAAGAACAGATTGAAATATCTAAGCAGATATCTTTAAATCTGTTTTAAGTGATTGAATTTTTTGGGATCTAACATAACTCTGTAGAAACAAGGCCGAAATATTACCTTATAACAGGATCCATGTAGGTCGAGAGAAACGTATAATATCCGAGCATGAAAAAATGTCGAGACCAATTGATGAGAACAGGGATGTCAACCTGTAGATGAACAACATCGCAGATCTCGGTTAAGTACAACAGAATAGTATTTATTAGTTGCATTCCTTTTCCGGCAGTGGTTTTCTTAAATAAATGTATGACAAGGCTATGTTAGAAAATGCTATTGCCGTTAAAAGAGGAAAACATTGTATCTGGCTAAAAATTGAGTTCTATCAAAGCTGGATGAACTCAATTCATTGAAACCATCAATTTTACACAGTTGAAAAGGTGTGTCCTCACTAAGTTGAAGAAAGGGCCTAAGGAGTCCCTCTTCCGTTATTAATTACCTGCTTGAATATCGATGGAAGAATTTGAGGCTTAGTTAGCATCACGAGGCCTAATGTCTTGGCAAGAGGTCCAAACTGTATGACATCCTATGTCACAGCATAGCCGGCAATAACAAATCAATGGCATTGCTTTCTTGACCCAAGCGGTGCATATTTGAAGGAAAAAGTAGGAGCTAACCTGAAGAAACGGTCTTAGCACAGGGTCTCCAAGCCTCTAGAAAAGAGGAAGAAAAGTTCATTAGGAAATGACAAAACAAATATGTACATGAAGCAGGGTGGATAATTCTCGGCCTTAGCACAGAAAATAATCTTCTTACCTCCATACTCTTGAAGTTTATGTCAAGAAGCTCGTTAATAAAATCCGGTGGAACATTAGACTGTTTCTTTGCAGACATTGCTCTTTGAAATAACCATGAAGCACTCAAGTTAGGCTGCAGCAAACAGATTTAGATTCCGAAAACCATAAGGGAAAGCCACTTAACCTATAGCCAAAAAGAAAAGGTTACTGACCATGTAAGGATTCAGCAGGGACAAACTGTATGAATCGAGAAAATCCCCATCAATTGCTTCGTAAATCCCTGCTCTTGAAAAAGGTAAGACATTTTAAAGCTGTCTCACGTCTACAAATTCAAATATATAGCACCATGTTGAGGAGAATAAATCAGCTTATTCTTTCCCCAAGGTTCCGATTACCATGTAAATCTTCCTTCTTGAAATAACTAAAAATACATGTTTCCCAGTCCTGGTGCAGTCCGGAGGACAATGGAAGAAAAAAGAAGAAAAATGAAACTAATTGAAGTCAAGTGCAAGGTGCGCCGCAAACTATCCATGAATGGAAGGAGCTTATGCATTGTGATATGGTTTACAGTTACACACATCTTAAAATTATATAGCTTTTCCTGAAATGATTTTGCTTAAATCCAAGGAAACCAGCAAATATTACAGGCTAGCAAAAATACAATAACAGGAAAGTACCATTTGATAATCTTCCGAGGTGCCTAGTCAAGCTCCCGAAACCACCAAAAGAGACAGGTGATTGTATGCCACTAGCATCACCAAACTGCAAAACATAAATTCATGACACATGTATTCTATTTCAGATGAATAATCTATTGGAAGATTTCAAAGTTAATAGAAAAAATAACCTGTAAAACACGATTAAATGCTGCTGGCAATGGACTGTCAAGTCGATCCTCCCCCATTAAGAATTGGAAGGACATAAAACACTCAGAGCATATTCATGTCAAGTGAAAACCAAGAAAACAGTATATTGATTGGATGTAAAGATTAAGTTGGAAAATAAAACTGCTAAAATTTATTAAGAGAATAGGAAGACAAAATCTATTATCAAGTCAATACTCTATAACAATCCTCAAGTTTGATGCTCAGTCTTCACTGTGAACATATGACTGATATTACTCTGAACTACATAGGATAAAAACATTTGTAACCCCATTCAAGTAGAATTGACGATTAATCAAAATCATTACCTATCACGATAAGTTGGGAAAATGCCATATATAACTCTCAGTATCTCCAGACTATCCATAGAAACTCCCTACAAAAATAGAAGTTGTAAATTGTTGATCCATATCAAGCCTTTTGCAAACACACTATCATTTCTAAAGCAAGAATATTAACAGAATCATACAGCAATCTAGAATGGTGCAAGGAGACCCCATAAAGCATTTTTTATAGGTGAACTGAAATAGAAAACCGGTAACAGTGAAGGATAAACTATTTGAATCAAGAGCCAACTTTTATGGAAACTAGAGAAGAGCATGCACTTCTCTCTTGTTTTTCTTTTATCATTGATGTTGACTTACTTTGTTTCTTAGACTCGGATGTGACCCTAGTATGTGTCTGACACAGGTATGTCCATTTTTTTTCAAATGTATTAGGATTGTCATTGGAGGAATATATCCACATACTTATGTTTGGATATGTTTTGGATATGGAAGAAATGAAGAGTCGGAGCAACATAGATTGACTAAGTCATCACATGCATTTGCTGCGGGGAGAAATTTAAAGGTTTTTTCTCTTTCATTTAATTCAAGGGTAGTCAATGCTTTTCATAAAAAGTATTTCTAGAAGTTAAACTTACACCCTGCCTCGTTTAAGCACACTCATCAGCATTTGTCCAAGAATAACTATTCTCGAATTATACATCAACCAGTAGTGTCAGATGTGACACTTTAGCAAGTTGACAACTTAGCCATTGGGAAATTGGCTGAGTCGATCATGATGAGGGTAAATCATATGTCAATATGGTAGACATTACATGACACACAGAGGCACGGAGAAGAACATGCTGTCATCAACATAAAAAATTAAGCATGCCTTATTATAATGTTGCAAGGTAGGAGATAAAGCACATGACAGCAAGAAAAAAACAAATGATCCAACATCATCAAGATGCAGCAACATAAAACCGAAGCAACAATGTAATAGAATTTACTGATCAGCAAATGAACCTGATATTTCGGCATCAAATCCCAATAGTCTTCCAATAGTTCTTCCAGTTTTGGGGATGTCGGTTGAGGATTGACATATGTAAACATATAAGTAGTGCGGTCTAACGGACCAGACCCAGCTGGAAATGCCTACAAAATATGAAATATATAAAATTATCAAACACTTACTATTTGCATTTAATGTTAATGCTACTGCAAAGAACCAATTTACCTCCCAAAAGTATTGCACTTCCGCATTGCCAACTTTCTTCACTGATGAGCTACTATATATGACATCACTTGTAGAGTTCTCCTTAAATCCGCGAGCACAGGACCCAACAACAAGACAAACGCCGTCTGGTTTCCTCCCACCTCTAATCTATAGATCAGAAAACAGACCACCGATATACGGCTTAAGCCAGCCTGAGCATATTCTAAAGAAACTTGATTTTCTCTCATTCACTGGTAAGTCAACAATCCAAAAGTTTTGTAGGACAAGTTCATATGCACACGTTTTTGAATCTCAAATGTTCAACCATAAATGCAGGCACATGCATACAAATTAATAAATGAATGTATCATTACAAATGTAGTTATTATGTCTATTAGTCCTCCAGTTCCAAATAGTAGGAGCATATTCAGTAACTATGTGAGATATACATGAATTATATATAAGAAAGGGAAGTAGGGAACCTAACCTGTTTCACGACAGGAGAAAAATTTCCCATGGCGTCAATGATGAGACGAGATGAAAGAATGTTTTCTTCAGCAAGTTGCAAGATCTATAAAGAATAGGTGGCAACATGTAATCATCTTAGTTGTTTATTATCAAAGAAATATAATCCAAGTTTGCAATTTATTGAACTTCTTTCAAGTTTTGAGCAACATTACATAGTAATTATTTTAGTTGTTTATTATCAAAGAAACATAAGAGAACAACGTTTTATCAGGTATCCATATGGCAGAGTCCCTGCCAAAAGGAAACATGGAAATGCCTTGTACCATCATGGTACCCTGTCTTCTAACTGGAGTGTTTTGACTCTTATCCATCAAATTTAAGAAAGATAGCAGAATTAATCTATCAGTTCAACTTCATTGCTAGATGACAGTTTAAAGTCTCAATAAGATGCAACAACAACTATACAACTTTGTAAATATCATTATACTCACAGCTGTGTCGTCATAAATGCTTATGCTGGACACACTGCAACCCTCAAAGATAACTCCACCAAAGGAAACAAAACGTTTCTTCACAATTTCTATAAGCTTTACAGGCCTGGAATAATGGAGCAAAATATCAATTGAAGCTCATCGTTATTAAGTTCTGAAAATACAATGAGCAAAATATTTGTTAATAACATTAATCTCAAGCTTTTTTCGAAAAAAAAAAAAAAGAAGAAAGAAGATAATAAGCTTCTAAAATTTCATAATCAACCTTCATCATTTAATGACCTAGATCCAAAGAATAACTACAGTGACCAACTACAGTGGCCTCTGTTTAAAAGAAAAAAAAACAGGAGTTACTTTAATTATTATCACAAGTCTACAACAAATGAGACTCCTAATTATTCAAATATGGATGAAAGTTTTTAAACAAAAACTGATGTTTGCACAAACTTCTGCCTCTGCTATTAATCTTTTCATAAAAGATTTCCTCAAATCTTTTGTTGCACCTAGAAGGTTTTAATATTCAACCTACATAACGTTCCACATTTCCAATCTTCAAGAGCTGTTTCTATTCGCTAAATTATAGCTTATAAGAACAATGGAAACCATTTTCTGATGTTATAAAAAGTAACATAAATGAAGAACGGAACTTTCAGTTCAATAAGGAAAATAACCGGTGGCTCAAGGTACAAGCTTTAATTTCTAGAAAAAAATTTATTCAATGCAAAAACGAAACAATAAATAACATGACCAGCACATTTGAAGCATTTCTTTTTTAGCTTGCTAGCAGCAGCACAGTTAATAGGTAGTCATTTCTTTTCATGTTAAAAGCAACTTTGGTCCAGGGAGAAGATGTTAGCAGAATTTGCATTTGTAACTTTCTTTTATTTAATGTCACAATGATCATTTACAACATGGTGCAAATATTATGTACATAAATAAGGACCAGGAAAACTGATATACTTTCTGATTATTTATCTATAATGCAGATTGGAAAAGGAGAATTACTCACGAGACACCCAGGTTAAGAATGTCTTCTACCCAGATCTCACCCTTATTCTCAAATCCGCATCTGTTCTGAGCAATTAATGAAAAGAAAGAAAAGCATAAGTATAATAACAATGGTACTAAAGAGCGGTAAGTGAGATTAAAAGGGAGGAAAAAGAACAGATGGGGTTGGGGGGGGGGTTGAACGATAGTTTCAAGAATGGAACAATGATTGCAAAATAAAGAAAGTGCTTGCTAATGGTAAGTTTTTTGAGATCATGTTTGAGCAAAGCGTAAGGTTCACTTTCCCTTAAATGAAACTTTAATTTATAAAATGCAAACCTGAGTACACCATTCCTCTCAATTCTCTTAAACGAGTATCATTCAGTCATAATTGTAGTAAGCTACTATGAAAAGTTCAATGCAATCCAGCTTGGTGATTGTAGAAAATCTAGGGGGAACATCACTAGATATTTGCCTTTCCAGGGTTTGCTATCATTTTAATGACTAAACTAGGTGATATGCTCCATATGTGTGAAAATTGGTATTGCGGCAAATCATACCACAATGTTCTAAGCGTTTTAGAAAGAATGATGGCAGAGCAACCGCACTCTTACATTCTTTCACAGTCAAAACAAAAACTGTTCTTTTAAGCGCCTGATATTTAGTTGTTTACAGTTGCTCATGTGGACTAATTTCTACCTAACTTTTCAATGTGTCAAATGGTAAGTAGAAATCACATACACCAAACTAACTTGAGAAACACTAATCGATTCATGATGTTCAGGAAACTTACAGGATTGAATGACACGGCAGTAACTTCTTCAATGTCATCTTCATCCAAAATGCCAGCTTCTACAAGTTCCATCAACTCTTTCCTTGAGATATTCCATTCTTGTTCCCTCTAAAATCAAAATGTTTTTAACATCTCTTTCAAGAAAAGTATTTTGAAGCAAATTATTCTTGCTATGAAGACCCCTACTATAAACTCCATCGAAAACCTTACCCCTTTTAATATATTTCTTTCCACAATACAGACTTTAAGACCTTTGGCGATCAAGGCAGTAGCAATGAAGATTCCCAACGTACCCCCGCAAACAACCACATCACATTTATCTAATTGTTTTTCAGCAAGAACAGAATGGCTAGACACACCAGGAAAGCTTGAAACTACCTGCTGAGGTGCTTGCTGAACTGCAAAGACAAGTGAAGGCTAGTATTCAATAATTTTAAAGCACAACTTAACACTTTAAACTCGCCTGAATAAAATGTGACATACCAGTCTGAGTAGAGCAAATGCTTGACCAAATTCCGTCCAACCTCTTCAAGGCATTATAGGAGTATGCACCACCAGCACCACCAACCTCACCACTAACTGAAATGCTCTCCATTATCCTCTGCACGATTGAAATGTAATGATTCAGAAACAACTCGCATGCAAAGAATATAATAGTACTCCTTGGCACTCCCTATAGAGTTGGCAAAATGACCCGAACCAGTCAGATTTCCACTTGACCCTATAGGGGCTAGAGTTTTGAGTAAAATTGCTTCGAATCAGGTACAAGTACATAAACTATCCAGCACTCTATCAAACAAACTACAGTATGTTGATATTACACCAATATTTATGTTACAAAAGAAGCACTACAACATCATTATTTAACTACACATTATTCCTTTGAACCAACGTATCAATTTTGTTTATACAAACAGCTAAATCATTCAAGTAAAGCGTCGGTTCAAGACAGTAACAAACAATTGGCTATACAAAAACATAAAACAACCATAGCTCTCATAAAATACATATATCCCGAACTTCCTTTAATGAGAGAGTGTCATGTTCTTGGGGAACAACCAGAAAATGAAATAGAAAGGTAAACTGACCTGGGTTCTGGAAGGAACTGCTTGTGTTTGAGCACTCATGTAAATGGTACCCCTTAGAGCTGTCTGCCTGTTTCTATGAACCAATGAATGTTTTGATGGATACGGAAAGACCCCATTAAAGGGTCTCAGCGAGACCATCATCGTGGTTCCAGAAAGCATGTAGAATAACTTTCTGAGACTCTTCTATTTATTTATTTATTTATCAAGTATTTCAAAATGGAAAGGTTGATATAACTCATATATGTGTGTTAAACAAAAAAAAAAGAAAAAAAAGATTTAACTCATTTGTGTAAGAGAAATAGACACGTCTGTATCATAGTTGTCTTTTAATCTGGTTTTGAAGGCCCAAAAAACCTAAAGGAAACAAAGAAATGACCGAGAGAACCAGTTGTAAGTAAAGGAAGTAAAGACCGGCGGGTGACAAATAAAGGGTCACCACCAGGTGAGGTTAGATATAAGTTTATGTTTTCGTGGATTTATCAGATAAACCTCAGCTGAAGCCCAAAAAGGGGTTTTAGAAACCGGTTTCCACTCTGTCGTTTAATCTTCATCTTCATCTTTGTCTTGGGTTGTACAAGTTTCCCTACATAAATACTTCAACAGGTAAAATAATCTAGATTTCTTTTCCCCTTCTTTTAGGTTCTCTTTTGATTTTGTTGTTCTGTTTTTGGGTTTCTTTTCTTTTCTTTTCTTTTCTTTTCAATCTATTCCTCTGTTTGGTGGCTAAGAAAATCTGGGAAAGTGGGGAGGCAAAAGGCCTTTTAACTGTTTTTTTTGGGTTATAACAATAGGAACCCAGAAATGTATTTGAAGATAGACTTAAGAAATTGAAATTTGCTCTGATATTTAGGAAATGCTGCCTTTGATGTAATTCTGTGTCTTAACTGTTGAATTTGCTTCAAATTTGCATGTAGGAAATTAAAGAAGATGGCAAGCATGATATCTACAGCAAGTCTTGGCTACCTCTCTTTCAAGAGACCCAACAGGTCCAACAATGGTGTTGGGGCAACTTCAGGCAGTGGAGTAAAAGCAATGCGAGCGGAGAAACCATTAGAGGAACTTTACAGTGTGAGGGTTGAAAGGAAAGTGCCAAAAGAGCGACTGACAGAGCTTGGGGTTTCAAGATGGTCAGTATGGAAGACAGGGAAGTGTAAATTGGCATGGGACTGGCAAGTTGATCAGCTGGTCTACATAGAGGAAGGGGAAGTAAGGGTAGTCCCTGAAGGCAGTGACCGGTTTATGCAATTTGTTGCAGGGGACCTTGTTCGTTATCCCAAGTGGTTCGAAGCTGATCTTTACTTCAATGGTCCATACCAAGAGCGCTATAGTTTCCGAGTTTACGGGGATGATCAGTAATACCTTCAATTTGCATGCTTGCTTAGGTTCAGTATCTCTTTTTCATTCCACCATTCATGTTTTTGTGTGTCATCATGCTCTACTTTTCTTTTCTTTTTTGTTGTCTTCATTTCGCTTTTAATATTATAAGATCTACTCCCTCCTATAGAAATCAGAATAGTTCACCCAATCATATCAGAAACAAATATAGGACAATGCACAAACACATTATAAGAACAGTTACAAGAACATGCCATAATCTACCAAAAAAGACTTAAGATGCCCATATTTATATAAAGGAATGTGATGAAATATATATATAACATGACATATGGATTGTCAAGTCTATACACTGAGCAAATAGAGGGAAAATATATATATATATCCTTGCATCATTACAGGAAAAAAAATAACAATAATAAATAGTAAATCCAAAGAAATGTTTTTATAAACGAAATCCCTTATGTCATAATACATAAACTTGCACCTCCATCATGGAAGAGGAAGGCAGAGGGGGGATAGAGGGAGAGAATGGGGGAAATGAGGGAGATAAAAATATGCAGACAGAAGAACCAAATTAAAAAAAGAAACATGCGTCATAATCAGAGAATCCCACCACTTGCCATTCAGGAGGTCAGAGACTTGGATGTTAAAAACCGAAGCGACATCAACCAATTCCCGTGGTGCTTCACCATTTCAGTTACACCCTGAGCTGGAAGATCATTTAACAGTGATGGATTTGACTGGTTGCTTACAAACTGCATTCACTGCATCTCTCATCGACTTGCCGTTGCCTTTGGAGCTGTGCCCCTGTCAATGGCAATGGAAGAGATGGATTTTGAAACCATTACAGCCTCATTGCTTACAACTTTAGATGCAGCCACATCTTCCAACCGCTTCCAGGTTAGTTCCCGCTTCTCCTGCAGCTCTTTTTGCTTTGCTTCATCTTCTTGGTATCTGGCCAAACATTCATCAAAGATCGCTTGATCAGCATCTGAGAATATCTTCCGGACATTCAATGTAAGGCTCTGAACAGCTGGATTCCAATGACCACGTGTGTTTCTCTCCAACGCTGGGAAGATTATTGGAAGTATTACTGTGCGGTTCTGGGTGATGAGGTTTCTTATGTGATCATTGTTCCACAAAAACAATGCACGTTCTGCTACCTGCCAAGATAACATGTTATAACAAATTAATATTGTCCATGAATCTCACAGAATCAAAAAATTGAAAGTACAAAACTCTACTCAAATCAAAACAGATACCAGGCAACTATAATTACTAAAAAATGAAATTCCAGCAGAACAGATAACTCTCTCCTTTAGTTTTCACTTTAAACCCCACATAAACAGAACTACTTTACACAGTGAGTGTGCGCAATTACTCAAAAGTTCCTTGCTAACCTCTCCAGTAGGGATACTCAAATATAATCAGTTATCTATTTCTAGGTTTTGCAGCAATGAAATATAGATAAAAATATAGACCCAAATTTGCCAGCATAGAACATTCATTTTCAGCAAGAGTTCCCTCATCCGTGACAATTGCAAAGTGCTTTCACGGCTGTCAAATCAGAAGCCATTTAAATTTATATTTCTCGGAGAAGATGCAGCTGGGTGTAAGCATTGAGCAGAAAGAAAGTAGGAAAAAATATAAAATCGGTTGCTAGCAGACTATTTATGAAAAAATTATCAGTTAGTCGCATAGTGAGGCATGAATGCCTGGCAACTACCTTGTGTTTCCTTTTAGTTATAGGCTAATGTACTTTACCAATAATTCCATTTCCTTATTATATCTGTAAATTTTCCCAAACACAACCCAGTCCAGTTCAATGCTTTCCTTGACTCTGAAACTAAAATCAACTTAGATAAACCTACACCCTTACCTCGCCAAAAGATCCTAAATTATATCATTAATGCTTGAAACTTTTTGTAGCTTCCTCTAGAACTCCAGACAACTTTTGACCAAACCAAATTCTAGTAACATTTACACTTATAAAGGAGCTCAAGTTCAACAATACTTATAGAAGGTGGAGATTAACCGACAGGGATTGTTTCAAGTGCAAAGGTTTTCAGGTAAACAGATACCAACTTTAAACAAAAGGTATTTTGTGCATGACCTATCTTCCATAACTGCTCAATTCCTAACACGTGTTTTATAATACGGACCATAATGCTCAAACCATCAAACTCTTGACATCCTATATTCCAACCAAACTGCCCAACTAAACTGAATGGGTTTCCATATATGCTATAAATGAATGGTGCCAGTTTTCTACAAGTGAGTGTACCAGGCCAAGATAGAAAATCATGACCAAAGTCTAAAACAAGTATGCTGAATGAGAGAAAATCAATTTGGATAAATATTCCAATTGATCAAACGATCATTTTCCCACAAAGAACAGGACACAAGCATCTATGTGTCCATAAATCATAACAATATCCAATCCAGCATGAAACAATGCCCAAGAGATGGTCACATGGCTTAATACTTCAAGCTTCTTTGCCTTAGCAAAGCGAATTGCGTGATCCTAGATGAAACATTGGCTCTCTCAATGGAAAGCAAGAGAATAAAAAAATGAGGCTTGATCATTCATGATTAAACAAGCATATCTTGCTCAACAATTAACATAAATGTATTTAAGTACAAACGTAAAGAGGAAATAAAAGCAGGTGCAAAACACATACAAAGCATCTAACACCATATTGAAATTGGACTGCTTCTACATATGCAAAATGACAATTGAGGATTGAAAATGGTGGAGGTGTGGCTTTCAGAACGACTTAGGAGACCAATCTTAATTAGATCATATAAAGGAGTAATTAGGTGATTAAGGAGAAAAAAGAAATCTGTGAGATGAACGACATGAAAATGTCAAGATTGAGGGCAGAAGTATATTCTAGAATGGGGCAAATTTATCCTAAAAAGAAAAGGTAATTGTAAGGGTGCATTACATTAAGTGGCAAGAACGTGGCTTTAAGTGACATAACCCCTTAATATAAAACATATCAAGATCAGGCCATGATAAGTTTAAAGGTTCTGGCTTGAGCCTTATACTGGCCCGACCCTCAAGTAAAATTCAAATCAATGCCAGCAACAAATAAAACCCAAAAGTCAAATTGATAGATTTCTCTGTTGACCCAACGTCAATATGCCATCAGAATAAAACAGTGGGCAAATTATATTATAACAATAAACTATAAAGCACCAAGTGTAGTAACTCCTGTTGGAGGGGAGCATTATCTCACTAAGGCGTGGGAAAATTCTCCACAACAGCGATATTTGGGGAAGAAAAATAGCAATCAAATATCTCAAGAAATTTTTTTTTTTTTTTGGGGGGGGGGGATGCGATGGTGATGAAGCATGGAATAAATCAGTCATAGAAGGAGGTAAGACATTTGTAACAAAGTGAGTGGAAGGAATAACAAGGAAAAGCTATAAACACCTGAAAATGCAAGCTGTTGAGGCATCGGCCAATCTGTCGGAAAAGAGGAACCATGCAGCGTTGGAATTCTGCTGTCTGAGTAGCTTCAAGAACTTCTTCCAACTCTCCAAGGAACATTACCTCCTTTGAACTATTAGTTACAGGCCAATACTTTAGAAGGCCTCTGATGACGGTATCAGCCAACTTGAAGTCTTTCTCAACAAACTGAGTAATGCAATAAGAAAGTTGCTGATGGTACATAGACACACACTTAGGCTTGTGAAGAGGAATGAGCGCTCGGACCAAGAAGAGCTTGTGCTCTTCCTTCAACGGCAAAGCAAACCCATTTATTATGCTGCCCAAGATTTCAAGCAATTCAGCAATACCATTGTGCTTTTCTGTCTCAAAAATAAACCTGTAGAAGATATTGTTGATGGCTTTTCTAATGAAGGGCCGATGGACCATGAACTTCCCATAAATCCGATGTAAAATCGTCTTTAGATACTCCCTTTCTCTTTGATCATCTGAATCAAACAAATCCAACAGTTTCAACACAAATGGATGGTCGACGTATCTCTTAGCAAGCTTAGCATCAGTCTCTGGTGAGACCACAAATCTAAGTAGAAGTTCATAGACAATCTGAAGATGCGGCCAAGCAGGATCCATGGCCGGTTCTTCATCTTCCATATCATACATTTCTAAAATCTTGCTATCATGATTCGGAGATGGGAATGTTCGAAATAGATTAGCAGCCACCATTCTCGTAACCTCTTGCATTGCGACCTCATTGAACTTGGA
This sequence comes from Gossypium arboreum, assembly GCF_025698485.1. Taxonomy (NCBI): domain Eukaryota; kingdom Viridiplantae; phylum Streptophyta; class Magnoliopsida; order Malvales; family Malvaceae; genus Gossypium; species Gossypium arboreum. The sequence continues at coordinate 12,083,915 of NC_069076.1, read as the reverse complement.
TGAAACAGACGATATATAATCAACAAGCTCCAACAACGTCTGCCTTTTTATCTCCTTTTCCCTAAGGTTCTTAGAGGGATCACTAAAATCGAAAACCACATAACACAGACTCAGCTTCTTAAGGAAAAGATTCTGCTTTTCTGAGCTAGGGACATCCCGGAAACTGGGCAAAGCCTCATAAACCCCTGAAGCTGATATAGGACCAGCTTGGCTTGCAAGAGAGGCTGTTTTCTTCCCGTGATTCGATTTATTTGAAGTGGAAGAATGTGAATTAAGAGGCCCATTGTTGGAACGTGATGAATTGGAGGGCTTGGAAGAAGCCGAACCGGGTTTTGAATTGTTCAAAGAATTGGGACCTAGAGCAGAATTCAAAGAGGAATTATCATGGACTCCTCCATCACCATTTGAGTCATTGTGGGATGATTTGGATGGTTTTCGAGGTAGCTTTCCAAATATTTGCTTGATCATATCTACAAAAAGCCCTAAACCTAATCCACAATTATCTAAGGTTCCAACATGAAAGACTTCAGATTGTAAACATTTCTTTTATACATCATTTACAGATTCAAGCAATGGAAGTAAAGATTTGCATTTAAAAGAAAACAATGCAAATAAATATGTACCCAAAAAAAAAGATCTATTCAGAATATAATGCCTTTAAAATTACGATTCTCTGGATTAAGAAATAAAGGTTACAGAAATGAAGGAATTGAAAAAAAAAAAAGACGAAGGTTTTTTCAACTTACAATTGATGAAATAATTGAAGAGATCCGAAAAAAAAAGCGCGAGAAAACGAGATAAAGAGAGAGGAAAGAAGAATAAAGAAAATTAAAGCCCCCTAAAACGATCTACGATCATATAAACCCTAAAAACAATTTCGATTCAAAAGAGAAAAATAAATAAATAAATAATACTGGGCGAAAAACGGAAAGAGACAGAGAAATTAGAGAATGCCTAGCAAACAAAAACAAAATAAGATTAAAAAAAAAAAGGGTAAAGAGATTAAGATGGTTCCCTCTTCAGCTCTATCGAAATGGGATTTTAGTTTTCTGTTTGGATGAAGAGAAAAGAGGAACGGAAAAAATCACGGGAAATTGAGGTTTTCGGACAGGACTGATGGGAGGGGCAGAAAAGAACTTTATGACAAAAAAGTGATATTACAATAATGACCTCCAATTTAAAAGCTTGACCAATGATAATGATTCAAATGGACCCTATTTTAGAGGCGATAATGGATCCGATTAGATTTTTCCTTTTTTGAAGTTGTAAATTTTTTATTATTTTTATTTCATAAATGAAGTTAGCAACATAAAAAAGGCAAAACTCATAACATTTTCTTTTCTAATTTCACGTGTGCAGTTTTAATTTTTAGCACTTGAATTCACATCTTTTTTAGTATTTAAATTTACATTTTTTTATATTAACATTTTTACATTTAAACTCATTTTTTTATATAAATTAACAATAATGTAAGGTCGCATTTTTACAATGCGTTTGTGGACTGTCTTTTCATTTATCTTAACTAACCTTTCTTTTTTTCCTCTAAAAATCTCAATATTATATGTATATATGTATATATATTTGTTTTGAGTGGCTCCCCTTGCACCTGGCTTGTAGTTGCAAAGTATAATGCAAGGTTTAGCATAGTTTGGTTGACTTTATTTTCTAGCATCGCAATATGCAATATTTAAATCCAAATTCTGCCATATACTCAAATGGCCTCAATTTTTATATATATTGACAAATTCATATGATAATTTCATCTTTTATTATTATATTTATGTCCGACCAAGTCCGTCCTTCCTCCACTCAACAATATAAATCTTTATTTTATACATTTCATTAACCTGGTCAATATAATACCAATAGTTATAACATTTTCTTCCTAAAATATATCACAAAAGACCCTTAAATTAATTAATCATAAAACATGTGATAGTCTGATTATTTCGTCTACCACATCAATTTTTAACAATAAAATAAATAAAATTTAAAAAAACTAATTTTCTTTTTAATCTATTGTACAAGAACTAATTTGCCCATTATTTTAATAAAAATTGCAAAATGCAAGGTACTTCTACCCATTTTTGTTCTAGTACATGCACGTTGATGGTACATGCATTTTTGTTCCCATAGACCTGGTAGAATATCATTGAAGCACCATCATAGGAGACTAGAAACTATCGACATAACCAAAGAAGAGAGAAGGTTGGTTTAATTCTTAAGTTTAAGCAGCCATTGTTAATGGTTCTTGGGGGGTCTTATATTAAAGATTTGTCATTTTTGCAGAGACTGCACTCACAAGTCCAACCACACATACAAACATGAGAAGAACATGGTAAATTATGAAAGATAGCCTTCCCTTTTTTTTTTTTTCCTTGGCGTGCAAGCACAGAATCTTCTATGCACTGTACAATTCCACAGCACAAACAAGAACAATATCTGAGCTAATGTGCTAGAAAATCGGTACCTCCTCATTCCGCATTACAATGATGGGGTTATCTCTTTCTACGCTTCGGTTCCACCTAAAAGCCAAAAGAATGAGATACAAGATCAAATGCATGGCTGTATTACATTTGCTAAGACGGAAAGGGAAAAGAAAGAATAGTTCTTCAACAAGTAAAATGAAACTTACAACCAAAATATGTTATCAAGGCTGTTCATCTATTGTAATAATTAAATTATAAATAAAAATATTAACTAATTAATTATATTTCGTTACGAAGGAAAGTACTAGAAAGTTATCCACAATGCCAAACTACAAGCAAGGATTGATTGATTGCAGTTTGGTGTTGCAGGTGAAAGAACTTGGAACTAACAGCTGCATTGCAACAGCATCATCAAAAGATATCAAATGTCAGTCTAAGTCAATATATAGCAATCTGCTGATAACTGAACGGAGTAAAATAAGAAACAAGAAATATATTTATGTATGCACGCTCAAACCATGAACATGAATGCTCTAACCTTTGGCTCAAGGGATGCTGATACTCGGAACGTATTCATAGATCTTTTGGCATCATCCTCTGAAGTACAATCAGAACATAAAAAGTGATCCAATCTTTTTGCTTCTTCGATGGTCATCTCCATGCAGGATGGATGAAACCTGAAAAAGATTAATGTTCTAATCAGGAAAATATGATAATCCATTTTCATGTCAAAGAGGAAGCACCATATCACAACACATTCGTGTGTGTGTATACATACAGTACAATGGAATCACTGGCAAGGAACCGAGAGAAAATACTAAAGATACTAGCAGACCTTGATAACATGTCCTCAGACCAAATATGTTTTTCATTTCCAGTAAAAATACTCGGCAAATAACTCATACAAAGTCCCTTGAAGTCAACATGACCATTAGATTGTTTAAACAAAAATCTACCTACAACTAGCCGGTAGCACTTCCAACCCATATGTGCTCAGAAGTAACGAGAAGTACAACTCGATGCTGAGTTATACTGGCAGACCAAAAGTAAAATATAAAATAAAAGCTAAAAAATATATGTTTAAAAGGTTACATACACCCCCCCCCCCCCAAAAGGCACACAGAAAACATTTCAGCTTTTCCGGTCTTATTATCAACAAGTTAAACTCATTTAAGTTCGTAGTGGATAAGAGCTTTAGAAATCTCTGAAAGGCTCTTGTGAAATATGTTTACTTTCTTTATCTACAGACCAAGAAGCAAGTCCATTGCAGTTTTCATTGTAGTTTTAGCTTTTGTGAAGGTTTAAGCTGCAATTTTTGAGCTAAAACAGTCAAAGGTAACATTGTTTCGCGGTGCAAGCTAAACTACTATAATTTGTTCACTTATGGTATTTATATAATCTAGTGAAATCTTAAGTTTTAAGATCTAAAAGAACAACGCTACATTGATTCACATAGTCTTTTATGTGTTTATTAGGCCCCTTCCAGAGTTTAAGATTCAAAATTCACATTTTTCTATATAGACCATTTAGTCAATCATATGTAAACTTCTTTTCTTTTTTAGGTATAAATGTAAATGTTAATATCCATTTCCACTCTATTTTCTCCATCCATCTAATATCTTTTTTAGGGTATAAACGTAGTCTTTTGCTCTTTGTGACAATTTTCCCTTCATTTTCCTTAAGGTACTCATGTCTTACACTATCAAACATATGTTCAGACTTGTGCAAAGGGATATGATCTTCTAAATATATGGAAAATCTCAGAAATAGTTGTGCATGCCTGTATCCGCCATTCAACCCCAAACCTGGTTATCATAGCTTAAAAAACTTCAAGCCATCCAGTCACCTTTCCTTCTACAAGTCACCTGAAAGTCTCCACACTCCACTATCGGCAGATATTACCTGAAGCTAAATCCTCCTTTCCAGACACTCTTTTTCAATACAATATCAATCAACTAAAACCTTATTGACATTAACATTCATCAAATTATAGATCATAAAATTGCTACCATTTACACGTTGAATAGCTGACTTCAGATTATTGTAGAATGTTAATATGGAAATGAACTATGTCTGAAGACAACAGAGTAATGAAGTTAGATCAGATGGCATTAGCAGATCAGCTTAAAGATTCCTAATGGGGAAATGAAAAATTTTGCATCTTCAATTGAAACTGATGTTGATCTCGCTAATGAATCTACCATTACAGCTGCAATACCTTAAATTAATTGCTTTCAGTCTCTACAAAACCACTGCTTCATAGATACAATACCAAAAGAGAAAGGACCCAGAAAGTCTTTATTGGGGAAAAAAAGTTTGGATGCTACAAACTTATTTCCAAGGCCATTATTAAGTCAAAGTACACTACCCCAGTACTCAACAATGGAAAATCATTCATCATTGTATTTTCCATGAATAATGGAACTCGGAACTAAAAGCATTTGCTATGGAACAAAACAATATACATACAAATATCCTTTTGCTTCAAGAGCTATCGGTTATCCAAAAATAGCCAAACTTGTTAACAACAACAACCTAGTAGGATTAAACTCAATAGTGGAAAAATCACTCATCAACAGATGTTCCGTGAATAACGGAAACAAGGAATTAAAAGTGTTCTCTATCAAACAAAACAAAATGCATGCAAATATCCTTTGCTTCAAGACTCAAGAGTACCAATTAATCGAAAAAGGAAAGAAAAAAAAAAGCAACTTTTTCATGGTAACAACCTAGTAGGATTAGCATATTATATTTAAACATCCGAAGTAGCTGAGTTAAAAACTTAGGCAGACTTAAATTAAAACTAGAGCAAAAGTAAGTGCAACATTAGTGAGAAACCCTTTCAGCTCACAAATCAATATGAAACCACCAAAAATAAATGAATTTAATCTCCAGTTCTACACACACAAGCACAAGGAAGGTGAACAGTTCACATTGATTGCAGAATGAAATAAGTGAGCAAGGAATTTACCAATCCTTGCATCCTTCGCATTGCACCATAAGGTCATCCGGGTTATATGGCATCTCACATTTGCAATACCTTCAAAACCGAAACCCCGAAGAGTTAGTGAACAAACTCGAAGAACATATAAGACACTGGAAAAAGAAAATTACCCTAAACTTAACCCCAAAACATAAGAAAAAACCGAAGGTACTCACACTGCCACCCGGTCCGGAGTGAAACCACCGGTGGCGGCCTTATATTCGAACCTACAAAAGTAATCTTCAGCACCAACATTTTCAAGCTTAGTGTAGTTTTTGAAAGTGTGGACGATACACTTTCCTTCAATGGTGTGGGCACTTTGCACATCATAATGGTCTGATAAAAAGAGCTCCTTGGCTCCATGGAACTGTCTTCTCCCCCCAATAGACTCCTCCGGCCGATAGTACCATCGAACTCGAACCTTCACATTGTTCCGATGGTCGGCCTCGATCTTCTCTACACGAGCCACGTACGGTGGCTTATCGGAGTCCGACGGTCTCATCAGCACGCAATCACCAGCTGCAAAACAAACCAAATATAAAATATATCCAACCATTTCCCAAAATCCAAACACATTTGCGAGTTATAAATTTTAAGACAAGAAAGGTCTAAGAAAAAACGAAAACGAATTTTGGGATGTTTTTGAAATGTAAAAAGGAAAAAGAAAGAGATGGGTTTAGATAGAAACATACGACGAACAACTTTGTTGGTGCCTTTGATAGCGTAGGAATCAAGGTCCTTCTTGCCAGGTTTGGTCTTGGCCATGAAAGGGTTGGTTTGTGAATGAAAATGTGAGGAAGACTGAGATTTTCGTTGATGTTTTAAATGGTGAAAAAGAAAAGGGAGAATTGGGGGATGGAAATGAAGGAATCGAGAGAGAGAAGAGGGAGACAAAGAAACAAACCCTAACAACTGGGAGATAATAAAAGGACTGTTTGTAAGAGAAGATCCGGAAGCGATCGAAAAAGAAAAAAAATAGACAAATAAAAGCAGTAATTTTTATTTTTTTTGGAATAGGACGACACGTCAGCATATCAATGTTATACACCCGTTGCACTTTTAGGGGGAGCTTCTATCAAATTAATCAGTCAGGAATTAATAGAGATATTATTATATAAATAGATTTATTCACCAATTTTATTTATTTTATTATTCATATATGTTGAAAAATCATAATATTATTCCTTGGCATTATAAATTTTACAGTTTTTAATTAAAAATATTTTAAGAATTTTTATAATGTTGATTTTTCAATAAGACTCTTAATATTTACTTAGAAAATTGTATTTTCATTAGAAATTTGAGTCAATAGTTAATGATTTTAATAGTTGTTAAAAAATATTGTAATTTGTGAGATATTTTGTTACGTGTCATATAAATAGATGATGTGGCATGTTGACCAGTCAATATCGGTCAACATTTGGAGTCAACGTTTCATGTCATCGATTCACAATCTCTTTATATGACACATAATAAAATATTTTTTAAATTATAATATATCTCATAAATAATAGCATTCTCTAACAATCAATAAAACCATCACTTATTGACTCAAAATCCTCAAAGTACTATTGGAAACTCAACTTTATAAAATTGTAAAAATTGTTAATTAAAAATTTTAAAAATCATAAAAATTATAAATTTTTTGGCATTATAAATTTTTCAATTTTTAATTAACAATTTTTAAAAAAATAAAGAATTTTTATAAATTTGGGTTTTCAATACAATTTTAGTATTTAATTAGAAATTTGTGTTGTTGATTAGGAATTTGAATAAATAATTAATGATTTTGGTAGTTATAAGAAAATATTGTAATTTAAGGAATATTTTATTATATGTTTCAATAAAATGCACTTTTAGGAAGCGCTTCTTATTAATATGTCATAATTCTTGGCTTAGTGGTTAATGTTGATGTTGTCATGTTGTGACTTTTGTTTAATTCCTTCCTAGCCATTTTTGTTTTTATTTTTCTCTATGTTGCTTCAAACATTTTCTTTCCTTTTTTAAATTCTTAATTAATAAAATTGTTGTTATCAAGTTATTTTATTTTATTTTTAATTTATGTTTTAATTAATAATTCCTTTATTTATATAAACAAAATAATTAATATGTAATTATATAATTAATATCATTATGTTAAAAAAATTTACAAGTTTCAACTAATTTTTTATATATTGTTCCTTGTATATAATTTTTATATGTTAAATATCATTATTTTTCAATTACATTGTGGGTATGGTATATTATAATATCATAAAATCAAATAATTATTATAATGACTTGTTTTTAGTCAAATCGAAAGCAGTGATTTTGGGACCATAAATTCAAGGTAAAAATATTTATTTTATTATTTTATTAAAGTTTACAACATGATAGAATTACTGTGTGAAAGTTTCGTAAAGAAATTTTACTATTTGAATGCTTAATTCGGTAAAAAGGACTAATTCGCGTAAAGCGTAAAACTTGTGTTCTATTAGCTAAAAGTGTCCAATAGCTATAGAACATTAAATTAAAGGTCCTTAAATGGTAATTAAGCCATTTGAAAGGTAAGTGGACATTAATGGACATGTATAAATGAATTTTAATGTTATATACTTAAGGTTAATATAGTAAATTAGTTATTAATTATGATAAAATACTAAAAAGAAAAAGAAAAAGCTTTCATATTCTTCAATTGTTCACCGAAAAGAAGAAAGGGAGACTCCATTTTTGGTGTTTTAGGGTTCGATCACTTTGAGCTTCAATTGTAAGTCCATTTTTTTCGGTTTTTAATGATTTTTACGTTTTTGAGATCATTGCTTCGTATTCTAGCTAGCCCGTACCTTAGATTTCAAAATTGTTAAAGATTTTTCATGTTTCCATTGTTGAATGCTTGAGTAATTTGATGATGTGTGATAGATTTGGAAGGTTTAATGTTAGATTGATAGCTTTTGTAAAGTGATTTTTGACAAAAATGTTAAAAAGGGATTAAATTGAGAAATTCTAAAATAAAAGATATGGGCTGCTAGGGACTCCATTAAAATTCGGCTAAGTGTGGGTTTATGATTAATTGCATGAATTTGCAATTTTATGTGATAGGGACTAAATTATAAAAGTGTGAAACATTAGGGGCAAATGTGTAAATTTACCAAAATATGAATTAAAGGCTAAATTAAATAGATCGGATACTGAATGTGCTAAATTTGAAATATATATAGATCAAGATAAGTAAGGATTGAATCTAGATTGGGGAAAAGGAAAGGTTGACGATTAATCGATATTTGTTATCCAAGTGATACGAGGTAAGTTCGTATAATTAGAATCGAACTTTTAAATACTTATAATTATTTGAAATGAATGTATGTAATTGAGTAAATGATATATTCAAAATTCAAATGCTTTATTAATATAGTTTGATGGTTACCTAACCCCGTTTGAATCGTAGGAATTCGTAGGATACGAGTGACATGTCACTAAGGTTACCATTTAAGTCAAGATCCTGCATGTGTTGCGAACTCACCTCAGCTCGTATGAGCTTACTGATATATCAGCTTGTAAGAGCTTATTGTTCTCAGCTCATAAAAGCTTACTGTTTCCAGCTCGATAGAGCTTACTGTTCATTAGCTCAAAATAAGCTTACTGATCATAGCTCGAAAGAGCAAATACAATGATGAATTAACGGATTACCGATTAATACACTTAATGTGTATCACCCGTGTATCTATCGATATTCTGATAGGTTCAATGGGCATAATTCTTCTAATGATTATACAGATGAATTCCTGATTATATAAATGAATTGTCGATTATATGAATGAGAATGAATTGTTACATATGTTATACATGTTACATGAAATTAGTATGATATAATACATTGATGTATGAAATTGAGATAAAGGTTGATTATATGTAATTATGGGACTAGCTTATTGATGAATGCTTATGTATAGGAATTTGGCAAGTGAATTTGATATACTTTGTTTAATTGTTTGATTATGTATAAATGGTAAGTTAAATTCTGAATCATACGGGCTTACTAAGCTATAAAACTTACTTTGTTTCTTTTCCGTGTTTTATAGAGGTTTGATAGCTCGCTCGATTCGAATTGAGTCGGAGTTACGCATCACACTATCCAGTTGTCGATTGAAACCTTTGAACTTATGGATATATGTAAATATGGCATGTATAGGCTAGTTATAAAGATGATAGTTATAGTTACTTGAGATGGTGATTTTGGTACATGTTGTGGCATATGTTGAAGCCTTGTGATTTGGCTTAACTTGGTATAATGTTTTGATTGTGTATAAGTATTCAAATATGGTATGTTTTGGCAAGTAGTAGATGGAAAAGAAATATGCAATATTGTCTGTGATAGGATTATGAATAGAAAATGCATGATATTAATTGGGTATTTGAATACTATATCTAATTGGTATAAAATGTGTATGAAATGTTGTGGATTGGTTGCCTATTGAGTTATAAATGTTGCAAATTATGCTTGTGCAGGTATGTAAAAATAGGGTGGCAAAATGGCTTTGCAAATAGCCTATTTTTGTCCAAACGGGTAGAGACATGGGCATGTGTTTTAGCCGTGTATGACACACAGTCATGTTACACAGTCGTGTGTCCCCTGGTGTTGATATTAAAATGAAGTCAGTATGCTCCACACGGTCTCACACACGGGCGTGTGACTGGCTGTGTGGTATAAGTTAGTATACCCCCTAATTGGCACACTGCCTAGCACACGGGCATGTGACTTGGCCATGTTGCATAAGTCAGTATACCCTACAGGTTTGGCATAACCTAGCACACGGCCTGGCACACAGGCGTGTGTGGCCACTTCGAAGGGCACACAGGCTAGACACACGGGTGTATGGTTGGTCGTGTGACCCAAGTTAGTATATACCCCCTGTTTTCACACGGCTAGTGACACGAGCGTGTCTAGTGGCCATGTGAGACACACGGCCTACCCACACGGGCGTGTGCTCTGTTTTGAGAAAAATTTTCATAGTTTCGTGAAAGTTTTATAAGTTATCTAGTCCCGAACCACTCCTAAAGCATGTTTAAAGCCTCGTAGGCTATTATAAGGAACAAATTGATTGAGATTGAATGATGATTGTATGAATTAATTGAATGCATGAGAAAAGTACAGTTATATGTATTATAAGTCTAATAATGCTCCGTAACCCTATTCCGGCATTGAATACGGGTGAGGGGTGTTACAATTATTTCAAATATCATTATTATTTTTATATGTAAAATATTTCAAATAATTAATTCAAGTTTTTTCATATAACAACTACAAAAATCTATAACTATAGTGAAAATACAATTTTATAACCAAATACTCAAATTCTTATTGAAACCCAATTTTGTATCCAAATACTCAAATTTTTAATGAAAAATACAATTTTGTAACTAAATACTCAAAGTCCTATTGGAAGCCCAACCTTGTAACCAAATAATTTGTAAAAATTCTTAAAAATGTGAAAAAAAACAAATTGTTAATTAATAGTTTTAAAATTGATAATGCCAAAAAGTAATTTTATATTTTTATGATTTTTACAATTTTTAATTAATTTTTTACATTTTTAAGAATTCAGTCTTTGGTTACAAAATTTGTTTTTTTCTCTAAGAATTTGAGTATTTCAAAAAATTAAGCAAAAATGTCAATTTTTAATAATAAAAAAAATCAAGGAATTAGGCTGCTTTCACTAGGATGCAGTGCCACATGGGCGAAAGTGTACCATGCTGCTGGATGTGTTTTCATTGAAAACATGTCCAGCAAAGCACACTTTTGCTCAACAGATTTAAAAAAATAATAATTTCAAACCGTTGGATGCCAACGGTTAAAACATCATGGCTCTTGATATTTTAACCATCAACCTAATAATTAAATAAATTTTAAATAAAAATTAATTCCAATGGTAAAAAAAATTGCCCTAAAGTCCCTAAAATCACTTATATATACCCAAACTAAATTTAATGTTTTCTCACTCAATTCCACCATTTCCAAAATTTTAAAACTAGTGGATAATTCAAAATTGAATTAAACATACAAAAAAATTGATAAAATGTAAAGAAATAAATTTATGATGTATAAAAATAGTACAAATATAAATGGAAGCATTAAATATATAAATAAAAAATTAAAAGTTAACAAACTAAATGATGATGTACATAAAAATTTTAATATGAAAAATCATCCCTGTCGTTGGACCAAATGTGTGCCACAACTTGGCAGATATCGATTACGAGGAGGATTTCATCGTGGTTGAGGTTCCAGCTAATTATCACCGTCATCTTCATCGTCCCCATCTTCGTCATCATTATCATCATCTCCATCTCCATCTCCATCTCCATCTCCATCTCCAACGTTATCTTCATCTTCATCTTTATCTTGTTCTTCTATGCTTGATTGCATTTGCATCCTAAGTTGCCATTGTATATCACCAGTTGTATTAGTAGGTGGTTATGAAGATGACCCACTTCTGAAGAGAAGTGATTTCGGTGGTGTTTGTGACACTATCAACAAAGAAATATATGGTATCAAACTACTTGGTTGTGCGTAAAATGCTGGAATTGTAGGTGGTTCTGGATACAATGGTTTTTTTTTTACGATATTTGCTTGTAATGTACTCTTACAAATGGAGGTGGTGCAAAAAAATATTACTGGGGAAGGTGTTGATGCATGGTATGATGAAGAAATAGATGGCAAGGAATATCTCGATGATAGTGCATAATTCAGTACTTATATGAAAAACATAAGGTTATTAGTAAATGTACTAGAAAAATATGAATCATACTGACCTGGAGATGCACCTATTGGTATAGGATTCAGGGTTGGAGCTAATGATGAACGCGATGCATATACTCCTAATAGCGACCTATTATGGGGTCGTGTTGGCCTTCTACAATGAATGTCTACTCTTTTCCTCTTCCAAAAATAGATATGGCTTACCATTAAGTCTAAACCATGTCATGTAATTTGAATACGTTGCCAAATGTGATTTGATAATTTATTCGCGTATAGGTAGAAAATCGTACCTATTTGCTCAGAAGTTGATATACTTGGCATGGAATCTAAATCAGTCTTCATCGGTTCTCCCTCACAAGTCAATGTTGTGAAGTTCATTGAGGTTCTGAGGCGAGCGCTGAATATTTTTACATGTAACACCCCTAAAATCGTTATGCTATAAAAGTAGTATTAAGTGAGAATCGTGTGTAACACCTTTAACCTCGTCCTATTACCGGAACAAGATTATAGAGTATTAACAGTCATTATAGTACATTTGCACATAAACAAGTATAAATGCAATATTATCCATCTAAATATAACTTTAATGGGTCCACAGTACTTTACAAGTGTAATTAAAACAAACCGGGATTCGATCGGAAGCTTAGGAAACTTTTCGTGAAATTTTAAATTTTCTTCTTTTGAACAGTACCACACGCCCGTGTGGCTAGTTTAACATGCCCATGTGGCTTGGGACACGCCCGTGTCCTCAACCCGTGTGCAACACTGACTTTTAAACACGACCGTGACACACGTCCGTGTGACCTGCCCGTGTACTAAACTGACTTTAAGACATGGTCGTGGCAACCAAGGCACACGCTCGTGTACTAACTTGGTTATAACAATTTAAGCGCAGGGGACACACGACATAACAACATACCCATGTGCAAGCCGTGTGTCTCACACGGCCTGGTCACACGCCCGTGTGGCAAACCATGTGAACTCAAAATGAACCTTGTATTTTAAAATTTACCAATCTTGCAAATTTTAGACAACAAGCATTTCAAAATTTCTCCATTCAATCAGTCCAAACATGATTAAACATACTTATGACATTCTAGGTACATGCCATTATCAACAATTAACATACTTTACCTTATTGAGTTCGGGATCGACCTGGGATGCTGATTCAACGATCTGACTTTAACTTAACCTGCGCATGGAAACAAACCGTACGCTGAGTATGTGCTCAGTGATATTTCTATAATCCGAACATTTAAAACATAATATACACTTATTATCCTATAATAATCATAAATATTCATTTATTCATTTCATAAGTAATTTCATTACAACTCATTCAACCTTCATTATCTAATAACTTGATTAACTTTTTCATTTAATTTACTACAATAATATTCTCTATTCATATGTCTTACTTATGTTTCTGTTCACTATTCAATATTAGTAAACATATTTCAGTATCGGTTAATTTATCAGTTTCTTTCAGTAACATTTAGTCATTCGATAACAATTAGTTATCCAGTAACGATTATTCGTTCAGTAGCGATCCTTTACTCAGTATCAATCAATTATAGACAGTCAGTATTTTTTAATAACAATCATTTAATCATTATTATTCAGTATCAGTCATTTATTTATTCAGTAACAGTCAAATATTCGGTAGCAATAAATTTTTTAGTACCTTTATTTGCCCCTATTAACATGACTCGGAGCTGGACGGATACACGGATCCAACCCACACACCAGGGATAGTATATAGTGTTTCATCGGCCGAAGCCGAAATACACCGTGAATCTGATAAATGATAATAATGTGATGGCGGTACATAGAGTACCTCATCGGAACAAATCTGGAGCGATAATGATATGATCGGTCTGAGTACCTCTTGAATGAATTCACAGATCCACGATGAGTCGACACGTATAGTGTCTCATCGACACAAAGTCGGAATATCCCTGAACACTTCCAATCCTATGGCATGCCAACTATATCCGACTAGCCCGATACAGTTAATAAGGTATTCAGTGAACTTTTAAATTTTCAATTTCATTTGTAATTTAATTTCAATTCAATTTAATACATTTTTCCATATCAATCCACATGCAATTTAATTGCAATACAATATACATTTTGATTCATTTCAATAATCATAAAACACAATAATACTTACCTAATTACTTACCATAACATTCAATCAAAATATAATAATTAATAATTAAAATTTACTTTTCAATGCATCAACCTGCACATTAAATAATAAATTCAACAATTATATATTAAGTTCGGATTATAAAAACACAAACCGTGATTTCCGAGCTAACCCTCGTTGACATCGTCTTTTCCTTTCTTAACCGAGGATTTTCCGGCACCCCGTTAGCTATGAAATTAATACAATTTATAATCATTAATATAGTACAATTTTTCACATTGAATGTTTTAATTTTTATTCAACTTTTATCTAAATTCCAATTTAGTCTTAAACCGAGACTAACTTTTATTATTCACGTTTAACTCAATATTTTCATTCAATTTTCACTTTAAACTAATTTCAGCTCTCTAATTTCAGCATAAAACCATAATTTTGAAATTCTTTCAATTTAGTCCCTACTATTCAAAACTTATGAATTACTTTACAATTCAATCCTTTAATCAATTCTAACTTGAATTTCTATCAATTTAGTTCTTAATTCATCTTTTTGTTCAACATGAACAATGTCTAATAATTAACTATATTTCAAAATATCAACTTAACTTCATCAAAACCTTGTTCCAATGCTTCTAAAACATCAAAATTAAATAAAAAGGGCTTGATTGAGTTACCTATTAAACTTCCAAGCTTCAAACCTTTAATTTTTCCTTTCTTCTTTCTTTCTCCTTTCCTTCCCTGTAACACCCCTATCCCGTGACCGTCGCCGGAATAGGTAAGGGGCATTACCGGACTTGTAACTCATGTCAGAACAGTAAAATTTTGAACTTCTTCTTGAAATAAAGATCATTCATTTAAATAAGTACTAAGCACAGCCAGGGATAAAATTTAAACTTCTCTAAGTAAACATTCAAAAGATGCCATTTTCGCATGGCTTATATACATTAACCAAAAATATTCTTCCGCTACTAGTCTATTCTACACATGCCATAAGATAATCCAAACCATAGCAGTACCAAACAGTGGATAGTTATAGTGTGACTAGTTGCTGACGATCCCCGAGCCTGTAGCTTCCAGATGAGATCTATAAAACAGAGGAAACAAGTAAACGAAGTAAGCATTACAATGCTTAGTAAGTTTTAAGCAGTGTCAACAGATAACAACCAAATTATAACATAGTTGTTCGTATTTTTATTTCACTCTTCCTTCGGGCATACCATCCCTTTTCCGAATATGCACATCTCATCATATATAATAGGCGGATAAACTTTCACATAAAAGTGAGCTCATGTGACATAGATATATTGTATAATTTCACATAACCCCTCACACTGATCCGATGTCACATAATCATAGGAATAGTCTCATAGATTGCTCACGTATGCATCACATAACTACCTTATGATTTAGTTCAAATCAAGCTCACATATAAACTTGAAGTACATACCTGTTTAACCTTTCGCATTGAATATATCTACAAGAAATTCTTATTGCGAAGTCTTATAGCTTTAACCTCTACTCGGATTATCAGCGAGACCTTTAGCTCAGATGAAATCTCCACACGAAGTCAGCGGGTCTTAACCCAGACATAGTCACCACATATGGTCATCTGGTCTTTAATCCCGGGTTTACATCATAGAGTTTCATGCATTTTTATTCACATGTTACAACATTCACATCGACTATCATATTTGTAATTTATTTACCTCATCAAATATCTAATATCTAACAAAACTCACCTTCCGCCGTCTGTCATTTGGCCACAACGTATATATATATACACATCTCATACATATCTCACATTAGCCATTTGGCTTTACCACATATCCGTCTCATACACGTTTCGCATTAGCCATTCGGCTTCGCCACATATATACACTTTCACGTTCATCACATTGGCCATTCTGCCTTATCTCATATATGCACATTCACATTCATCACATTGGCCATTCGGCCTTATCACACATATGCATGCTCACATTCATCACATTGGCCATTCGGTCTTATCTCATATATGCATGTTCATAATCATCACATTGGCCATTCGGCCTTGTCACATATATGCAGGTTCACATTCATCACCTTAAATCCTAAATCAAAATATAAATTTTCATGTATTCACATCTTAATTATCCAAATATACTTCACATACCACATATACTGTCATGTATAGACTTTGTCTTGGCCGAATCTACATCTATCATTTTCCAATGAATAATTCAATTTCACGCCATACTATCATTTCATATTCGAATACTCATAAACTTACAAGTTCACAAATTTTAATATCAAAGATCCATCTAACACTCATATATCATTTTACAATATCACGATTTAGAATTTACGTATGGGTTTAATCAATAGCTTATGAGCAACTAAAACAAGTTTTATCCATGTTTACAACAAAATCACATATTCACTACAAGCTGATTTCCTGAGCAATAGTCACTAAATTATTTATAATTGGAGCTACAAAACTCCAAATCACTTGCCATTAATTTTCCCTGAATATAGACTCGTATATCTTCCATCCATAAAATTTTCAGAATTTTAGGTTTGGCCAATCAATACCAGATTTTTCTTAAAGTTTCCCCTGTTTCACTGTTTGACTAATCTGACCACTCTTCACTACGAATCAAATTTCTCATTATACAGAATTCCAAATGTGTTCTATTTGATTTCATTTGAAACTAGACTCATTAAGGAGTCTAAGCATATAAATTTTATCTTATAACCATTTTTGTACAAATTATAATGATTTTCTAAAATCACGTTACTGCTGCTGTTCAAAGCAAATTATTACAATTAGCTCTTAAATTTCCGAGTCCAAACACTTATGAACTTACCATTTGAGTTTAAGACATATCATGGCCACATCATATCTTATTAAATCAACTTATTATGTCCTATTATGATTGAATTTACTCAACGCTTAATCACTTAAAACTTACCTCGGAAGCGGTCGACGACTAGATATCCACGGCTATTCGTTTACTTTCTCTTTTCCCCTATCCGACTTTGATCCTCTTTGCTCTTGGGCTTAATTTAAACGAATGAATTTGTTTAATCATTTCGAACATTAAAAGCTCTTTTAAAGCACTTAACCCTTATACTCAATAATGAACCAAACCATATAGCTAATTATTTTATCACATCACCTTAAGCACACATATTAACTATTATACACCCATTTCACATGCCAAGTTAAAATAAAAAAATGCATACACACCAATAATTTAATTACTCATTTCAACCTTATAGGGTAACTTCAATGCATTATGTATATACCATTTGCCATACACGTACCACATTTTAACAAGCGAAATTACTCCTACATATTATCCATTATAATTATTTCATAGATATAAAACATAGCTGAAAAATCTTTAGCCTAAATGCGTATAATAACACCCAAATCATCAACTATTTTAACGAACATGACACAAAAGATTAACTAAAACTCTATTCAATTTTAAGGTATTAACCCTACTAAACTCATACCATGACCATATCTAATCGAATTCAAGTAGAGGATTAATTACAACCATGTACACCAATATATAATTATAACATGTTTTAATATCTTATATATCCCATTCGGCCCTAACCACACAACTTAGCTTTTATAATAAACCTTATCTTAACCGAATGTACATATATATATATATATATATATATATACTCAAAATATCATTCGATTTCAAAGGCATATTAACACCATATAACCGAATGTTCCTAGACTAATATACATATACTCATAAATCCAACTTTAAAACTCATACTTATACATAGCATATAACCGAAAATACTTCATGAATCCACCTACATTTACATTATTATCATATATAGAATTTGCATTTAATATCAAATAACAACTTAACTTACTTTCAATTAGGTAATCAAATACCTCATACCCAATCATTTAACAACTAAAATAATAAACCACAACATTTAAATTCATCTTATTCTTTTCCCATTTGACCGAATGAACATTTATCAAATGAAAATTCAACTAAACAACAACATTTTTCTATCTAAAATGTATATACACTCATACGGAAACTTTCAATTTATACTTTTCAACCATGAATTCTACTCATTCAAACATCATTTAAGCTACTTAACAAATAATTAACATCTTTCAAAAAAAAACTTATCAAAATGACACCAATTTAGCACTTGCCGAATGGACCTTTGTCTATTGATGCATGAAATTAAACCATGGGTTAAATAAGTTATGCACTTATCAATCTAATCTCATAGTCAATTAAAAGAAAATCACAATGCATACCCTAAACTAGGATAGCCATGGCGAATACCTTGGTTTTTCCTCTTCAATATTCCTTTTCCCAAATTCGCAACCAAGAAGAAAGATGAGCATGTAATTTTTTTCTTCATTATCTTTCTTCCATTCACGGCAATGGGGGGCATGGATGAGACAACTTTGTTTTCATCACCCTCTCTTTTCATTACTTTATTACTAACCTTTTATTTTATTCTTTCTAACATAACACACTAACACAACATGTTTACAACATGTTTCACCCCATAGCATGGTCGGCCACTAGCTCTAGTTTTGGGTAATTTGACATGCAAACCCATCATTTTCATAACATGCATTAATAGGCCACTTTACATTTGCCTAGCACATTTCTAAATTTTCTCACATAAGTCCTATTTAATAAAATTCACTTACAATTAACAAAATTCAAACATGAAATTTTCACACATGCATATATACATATAATAAGCATCAACTATGACGGTTAATTATTTTTATGACTCGTTTTAGTGGTCCCAAAACCGCTTTTCGACTAGGGTCACTTTAGGGGTGTCACAACTCTCCCCCCCTTTAGGGATTTTCGTCCTCGAAAATTTCTACCGATGCATAGTTTAGGATAACGTCCTCTTATTGAATTATATCCATATAAACATTAGCTCATCGATAGCAATTGTAATTCATTACTGATTTCGCATCGAACTATAAAATCATTTTCTTATCTTAAAACAAATACATAAACATTTCTACAAGTATGCACATATATCTCATTTTCTTGATTTCATAAGCAATAATCACTTAATTTAATTCACAAATGCATTTCAAACACATATTAAGCACATATTAACATGTATAATTCACATCATCAACCCACATATTCATTCACGATAAGTCAGTAACTTCGATCAAGGTACACATACTCAAACATCTCAATAAATATCATTTATAACTCCATCGTATCTCAATATTCAACTTAACTTATTTCCAACAGAAAATCAACTTCCACATACCTGAACATTTTATTCATTCAGCACATTCAATCACCGTTAACGCTACCCGTATACAGTCGATTAGGCATAAAGCCTTGTATAGTACATCGGCACGGGATTTATTTTAGCATATAACCCATATATCCAAAATTATCAGCATTCATCAAAAATTCTTACAGACTTCCAAATGTCGAACTTAATCGAAATAATTTCTTGAACATGATTAACAAAAAAAAAATAGGGGTCATTTAGCAATAGCACATATGACTTTATATACCAAGCATCCCATAGACTAAATCCGTAACACATTTATAACATGAATTTATTTCTTAACAACATATCCACCATCTTTTTACGTATTCACTTATTTAGTATATATAACATAATATAATATGAACTCACAAATTTTTACTTTCATTTGATTTTCACATACCTTCCGTACATACCTGTATCACTTATTCTGATCTTACTTTATTTATCATCTTAAATATACCCGTTGAATCATTCGAAATCATTACGGATACTCATTAAACACATATAGCTCTTACAATGCCATATCCTAGATATGGTCTTACATATTCTCACATATCGAGCCGATGCCATGTCCCAGACATGGTCTTACACACTATCTCAAATCAATGCCTCCGTCCCAGACGAGGTCTTACATGAATTCCACTTCACACACTTAGTGCCCACTGACCGATCTCGCACTCATAGTGCTCGGTTAAAGGAATTCGCACACACAGTGCCTCTAATCATTCACACACATAGTGCTCTCATTCATTCGTTATTACACATTGAAATGACTTAATCAAGTCTATAAAACATCTCATATGTACACTTTAAACGTATACTTTCATTTAACTTTGAATTCATATAGTAATGAACACTTAAACTTTGCTCGAATCACCAGCGTTAAGCGTACTAGGCACAAAGGCCCGAATACACATCACCGGCACGAATGCCCTTCGGGACTTAGCCCGGATATAACATCGGCACGAATACCCTTCGGGATTTAGCCGGATATAGCTACTCACTCAAATGCCTTCGGGACTTAGCCCGGTTATAATAACTCGCACAAATGCCTTCGAGACTTAGCAGGATATAGTAACTTCGACAATTGCCTTCGGGCTTAGCCCGGAATTAGTCACTAGCACAAATGCCTTCGGGACTTAGCCCGGGTATATCACTAGCACGAATGCTCTTCGGGACATAGCCCGGGTATATCACTCTCAATTCTCATGTACACATACACATATAGCAATACACATTAGTATATCATTTACATTATTTGAATACAAACACAACATGCTTATCAACCATTCAACTTCCAGTTCCATAGCCACATACAAAAATCACATTTATAGTCATAACACTCTTTCAAAATTGCATCACTTATACCCTTATAATTCAATCCAAATCGAAATTCAAATACGAGTACATGATACGTACCTAATCAACTTAATAATTTAGGCATATCTAAGTGAAGTTATATCGCAAATTCTCATAGTCAGAAGCTTGCTACAGCTTGATCGGGATCAAGATTCATTACAATACAACAAACACATTTTAATAGTAAAAAATCATCACACTATAATTTTATCACTTTATGGCATGTATAAATAGACTCACGCGTGCTACGTTAGTCCTAGAATCGACTAAACCGTAGCTCTGATACCAATAAAATTGTAACACCCCTATCCCGTGACCGTCGCCGGAATAGGTAAGGGGCATTACTGGACTTGTAACTCATGTCAGAATAGTAAAATTTTGAACTTCTTCTTGAAATAAAGATCATTCATTTAAATAAGTACTAAGCACAGCCAGGGATAAAATTTAAACTTCTCTAAGTAAACATTCAAAAGATGTCATTTTCGCATGGCTTATATACATTAACCAAAAATATTCTTCCGCTACTAGTCTATTCTATACATGCCATAAGATAATCCAAACCATAGCAGTACCAAGCAGTGGATAGTGGTAGTGTGACTAGTTGCTGACGATCCCCGAGCCTGTAGCTTCTAGATGAGATCTATAAAACAGAGGAAACAAGTAAATGGAGTAAGCATTACAATGCTTAGTAAGTTTTAAGCAGTGTCAACAGATAACAACCAAATTATAACATAGTTGTTCGTATTTTTATTTCACTCTTCCTTCGGGCATACCATCCCTTTTCCGAATATGCACATCTCATCATATATAATAGGCGGATAAACTTTCACATAAAAGTGAGCTCATGTGACATAGATATATTGTATAATTTCACATAACCCCTCACACTGATTCGATGTCACATAATCATAGGAATAGTCTCATAGATTGCTCACGTATGCATCACATAACTACCTTATAATTTAGTTCAAATCAAGCTCACATATTGTGACAGCCCTAAAGTGACCCTAGTCGGAAAGCGATTTTGGGACCGCTAAATCGAGTCACCAAATTATTTGAATGTGATATTTATTGTCTAAAATATGTGAATATGAATGTGCGAAAATTTTTAAGCTTCGATTTAGTTAATTGCATGTGAATGGAGTTCATAGGACTTATGTGAGAAAATTTAGAAATGTGCTAGGCAAATGTAAAGTGGCCTAATAATGCATGTTATAGAAATGGTGGGTTTGCATGTCAAATTGCCCAATATTTGAGCTAATGGCCGGCCATGCTATGAGTGGAAACATGTCACAAACATGTTATGTAGTGATGTATGTTAGGAACAATAAAATAATGAGTATGGGTAATAAAGAAATGGAAAAAGGAAAAGAATGGTGAGATTGTTTCTCCCTCCCCATTCTTAGTGAATGTAAGAAAGAAAACAAAAAAAAGTGTCCATCTTTTCTCATTTCTCTTGGCGAATGTTCTAAGGAAGAAAGAAAAACAAGTTGTGTTCTTTGGTTCTTCTTGGCGAATTGAAAGGAAGAAGAAGGAGTGAAGCAATCGGTCATCTTAGGTCACTATTAAGGTAAGGAAGTTTGTACTAGCTCTTGAAATTTTAGTTGATATTGAGTGAGATATCAAGTGATTTTTGTAAACGATGACGAAATTTTGATTTTAGATTGAGTAAGGTTTTTGACTATGGTAGTTAATAATGGTGAGTTTTGTTGTTTCATGTTAAAGTTAGGTGAATGATGATGATGGATGAGTGTTTGAACCATAAAAAGAATTCGGCTACCTTGTTATGAACTAGGGCCGAATGTGAGTTGGTTGTGGTTGAATATTGCATGCTTGGTAGAATGGTGGATGAAAGTGCCGAATGTGGTCTTTG
The DNA here is from genome assembly GCF_025698485.1 of Gossypium arboreum. NCBI lineage: Eukaryota > Viridiplantae > Streptophyta > Magnoliopsida > Malvales > Malvaceae > Gossypium > Gossypium arboreum. The sequence continues at coordinate 12,061,085 of NC_069076.1, read as the reverse complement.
GTTTGGCATGAAGTGATAATAAAGGTTTAAAAGATAGCTTAGGTTAATTGATACTCACTAATGAGTTCGAATGGAAACTTTGTTAAGTGTGAAATGAGTGGTAGAGAGAGAATTATGGACTATTGCGAATGTATGTTGGATTGATAGAGTATCCAAATTGATTTTATATGTGTATGCATGACCGAATATAATCGACCACATGAATGAGTACGTAGGTTGATGTGTATGTTCGGCCATAGGTAAACATATTGATGGCTTTATCTTGACTTAGAAAATTCGGCTAAGGTGAATATTGGCTAATGTGTTGAGTTGATTCATGGTTTCATATGTATGTGACTTTAGTGTCTAATGTATATATATGGGCTAAGTACCTTGAGTTCCTCTTTTGATGCTCAAATGATTAAATCAATTTATTTGTTAAATTAAGCTCAAGAGCAAAGGGGAACTAAATCCGATAAAGGGAAGGAAAAAGTGGTCGAATAGCCATCGAAATCGTTCGACAACATCCGAGGTAAGTTTTGAGCAATGAGACTTAGTTTATGATTTGATTAAGTCATAATGTATGAGCATAACAAATATACAGTGATATGATGATTTTTACTTGAATTATATGTTGAGTTAATTAGTCTATACGTATGACGGGTGGCCGTATGTGCATAGAGATCGTGTTATAAAGCAAACTAAACCATCTTTGTTTGTATGTGGCTAGTGAGCCGAAATGGGAATGCTTAATCGTGACTTGTGTTTGAATTCTAATTATGAAAATGAAATTAGATGTGTCATGATTTATTGATATGTGCATGAATGTTCGGATGATAAAGGGCTAAGTCCCGAGAGCATTTGAGCTAGTGGCTAATTCGGGCTAAGTCCCGAAGGCATTCGTATGAAGCTACTATATCCGGCTAAGTCCCGAAGGTGTTTGTGCGAGCTATTATATCCGGGCTAAGTCCCAAGGCATTTGTGCGAGTTATTATACCGGCTAAGTCCGAAGGCATTTGTGCAAGTTACCATAACGGGCTAAGTCCCGAAGGCATTTGAGCTAGTGGCTATATCCGGCTAAACCCTGAAGGTACTTGGTTTGAGAACGAGTGATCTTGCTGTAATAAGTTAGATTGATACGCTCGTAAAACCCAACGATGAGGTACATTTCATATATGCATTGGGGTAGTGATTCCGTTTAAATAATATTCGCTCAGTAAATTAATGAGCTTCCGGCCTTGGCTAAGTTGATCTTTTGTGTATGAATATAAGGGTCGGTAATGTGAAGTAAGTATGATATTGAGAATTTGTGCATATGAGATTATCTGTTTAGCCATATGAATGCTATATTTTGGTTGTGTCTAATTTCATGGCTCAAACTTACTAAGCATTAAATGCTTACTCCGTTTCTTTGATTCTCTGTTTTATAGATTTTGGTTCGTCAGCTATCGGACTCAGGATTTTTGAAGTCGAAGTCGCCCACACTATCAAAGCTCCTTTTGGTATATTTTTGGTTGAACTTTGAAATGGCATGTATAGGACTACCTTTTTGTTGTAGGTCATGTACCTTTCGGTTTTGTGTAAATTGGATAGCCATGCGAAAATGGCTTAAGTATACTTTGATCGTAGCATTATAATCGTTTTGTATGTTGTCCGTCGAGAGGTATGGAAATGTTGGTAACGGTTAGTCATGGGAATGGTTATTCATGATCACTTTTGGTATATGTATGACAAACTCTAGTTGATCCATGGAGGATCATGAAATAGGTAAAGTTTACCTTAAAATAGATGTGGCAAAGCAGCAGATGATGTGGATGTGAAAAATCTCTAAAAATAGTAGGAATGGAATTAAATAGCGAATAAATTATGTAATCGAACCTTGATGAATCTATTTTCATAGGAAAGTAACGAAACGCTCATATGAACAGTATATTATGAGATGCTAAAGTTTTCGTGAGATAGGGCCACGGTTTTGGATCCCCGATCGACTTTAGAAGTCATGCCATATATGTATAGATTCCTTTTGAGTCTAGTTTCTATAGAAACAAACGGCATCGATATTGAAGCCCATGCAGGAGATATCCAAATCGTAATGCATGAAGGTCGGTGTAGTCGCACCTGTAATAGGGGAGACTTTAACTAATAAACTGTACTAATTGGCCCGACCAAAATTCTAGAAAAAATCGTAGATGGACATATGAGTCTAGTTTCAGGAAAAATTACAAAACTGATTTTCGAGTTTTGGAACTCAAGATATGATTTTTTTTGGTGACGAGTGACGCAGATTAGCCAACCGCTGGAAATTTTAAAATGGACTGTGAAAGCAAGTGATTTAAGTCGCAAACCCCTCGTGTCCGACTCAAAGAACGGTCTCGAGTGCACGGGTGTTACACATATAAACTTCAAGTACATACCTGTTTAACCTTTCGCATTGAATATATCTACAAGAAATTCTTATTGCGAAGTCTTATAGCTTTAACCTCTACTCGGATTATCGGCGAGACCTTTAGTTCAGATGAAATCTCCACACGAAGTCGTGAGTCTTAACCTGCACATAGTCACCACATATGGTCATCTGGTCTTTAATCCCGGGTTTACATCATAGAGTTTCATGCATTTTTATTCACATGTTACAACATTCACATCGACTATCATATTTGTAATTTATTTACCTCATCAAATATCTAATATCTAATAAAACTCACCTTCCGCCGTCTGTCATTTGGCCACAACGTGTATATATATATACACATCTCATACATATCTCACATTAGCCATTTGGCTTTACCACATATCCATCTCATACACGTTTCACATTAGCCATTCGGCTTCGCCACATATATACACTTTCACGTTCATCACATTGGCCATTCTGTCTTATCTCATATATGCACATTCACATTCATCACATTGGCCATTCGGCCTTATCACACATATGCATGCTCACATTCATCACATTGGCCATTCGGCCTTATCTCATATATGCATGTTCATAATCATCACATTGGCCATTCGGCCTTATCACATATATACAGGTTCACATTCATCACCTTAAATCCTAAATCAAAATAAAAATTTTCATGTATTCACATCACAATTATCCAAATATACTTCACATACCACATATACTATCATGTATAGACTTTGTCTTGGCCGAATCTAAATCTATCCTTTTCCAATGAATAATTCAATTTCACGCCATACTATCATTTCATATTCGAATACTCATAAACTTACAAGTTCACAAATTTTAATATCAAAGATCCATCTAACACTCATATATCATTTTACAATATCACGATTTAGAATTCACGTATGGGTTTAATCAATAGCTTATGAGCAACTAAAACAAGTTTTATCCATGTTTACAACAAAATCACATATTCACTACAAGCTGTTTTCCTGAGCAATAGTCACTAAATTATTTATAACTGGAGCTACAAAACTCCAAATCACTTGTCGTTAATTTTCCCTGAATATAGACTCGTATATCTTCCATCCATAAAATTTTAAAAATTTTAGGTTTGGCCAATCAATACCAGATTTTTCTTAAAGTTTCCCCTGTTTCACTGTTTGACTAATCTGACCACTCTTCACTACGAATCAAATTTCTCATTATACAGAATTCCAAATGTGTTCTATTTGATTTCATTTGAAACTAGACTCATTAAGGAGTCTAAGCATATAAATTTTATCTTATAACCATTTTTGTACAAATTATAATGATTTTCTAAAATCACGTTACTGCTGCTGTTCAAAGCAAATTATTACAATTAGCTCTTAAATTTCTGAGTCCAAACACTTATGAACTTACCATTTGGGTTTAAGACATATCATGGCCACATCATATCTTATTAAATCAACTCATTATGTCCTATTATGATTGAATTTACTCAATGCTTAATCACTTAAAACTTACCTCGGAAGCGGTCGACGACTAGATATCCACGGCTATTCGTTTACTTTCTCTTTTCCCCTAACCGACTTTGATCCTCTTTGCTCTTGGGCTTAATTTAAACGAATGAATTTGTTTAATCATTTTGAACATTAAAAGCTCTTTTAAAGCACTTAACCCTTATACTCAATAATGAACCAAACCATATAGCTAATTATTTTATCACATCACCTTAAGCACACATATTAACTATTATACACCCATTTCACATGCCAAGTTAAAATAAAAAAAAATGCATACACACCAATAATTTAATTACTCATTTCAACCTTATAGGGTAACTTCAATGCATTATGTATATACCATTTGCCATACACGTACCACATTTTTAACAAGCCGAAATTACTCCTACATATTATCCATTATAATTATTTCATAGATATAAAACATAGCTGAAAAATCTTTAGCCTAAATGCGTATAATAACACCCAAATCATCAACTATTTTAACGAACATGACACAAAAGATTAACTAAAACTCCATTCAATTTTAAGGTATTAACCCTACTAAACTCATACCATGACCATATCTAATCAATTCAAGTAGAGGATTAATTACAACCATGTACACCAATATATAATTATAACATGTTTTAATATCTTATATATCCCATTCGCCCTAACCACACAACTTAGCTTTTATAATAAACCTTATCTTAACCGAATGTATATATATATATATATATATATACTCAAAATATCATTCGATTTCAAAGGCATATTAACACCATATAACCGAATGTTCCTAGACTAATATACATATACTCATAAATCCAACTTTAAAACTCATACTTATACATAGCATATAACCGAAAATACTTCATGAATCCACCTACATTTACATTATTATCATATATAGAATTTGCATTTAATATCAAATAACAACTTAACTTACTTTCAATTAGGTAATCAAATACCTCATACCCAATCATTTAACAACTAAAATAATAAACCACAACATTTAAATTCATCTTATTCTTCTCCCATTTGACCGAATGAACATTTATTAAATGAAAATTCAACTAAACAACAACATTTTTCTATCTAAAATGTATATACACTCATACGGCAACTTTCAATTTATACTTTTCAACCATGAATTCTACTCATTCAAACATCATTTAAGCTACTTAACAAATAATTAACATCTTTCAAAAAAACTTATCAAAATGACACCAATTTAGCACTTGCGAATGGACCTTTGTCTATTGATGCATGAAATTAAACCATGGGTTAAATAAGTTATGCACTTATCAATCTAATCTCATAGTCAATTAAAAAGAAAATCACAATGCATACCCTAAACTAGGATAGCCATGGCCGAATACCTTGGTTTTTCCTCTTCAATATTCCTTTTCCCAAATTCGGCAACCAAGAAGAAAGATGAGCATGTAATTTTTTTCTTTTGTTATCTTTCTTCCATTCACGGCAATGCAGGGGGGGCATGGATGAGACAACTTTGTTTTCATCACCCCTCTCTTTTCATTACTTTATTACTAACCTTTTATTTTATTCTTTCTAACATAACACACTAACACAATATGTTTACAACATGTTTCACCCCATAGCATGGCCGGCCACTAGCTCTAGTTTTGGGTAATTTGACATGCAAACCCATCATTTTCATAACATGCATTAATAGGCCACTTTACATTTGCCTAGCACATTTCTAAATTTTCTCACATAAGTCCTATTTAATAAAATTCACTTACAATTAACAAAATTCAAACATGAAATTTTCACACATGCATATATACATATAATAAGCATCAACTATGATGGTTAATTATTTTTATGACTCGGTTTAGTGGTCCCGAAACCACTTTCCGACTAGGGTCACTTTAGGAGTGTCACATTCCCCCATTTCCTTCCTCCATTTTCGTTTAAACATTTTGTTTCTTTCATTCTCTTTTCTTTTCTTTATTTCTTTTGTTTCATTTACTTTTGTGTTTTAATTATATTATAATATAATATTATTCTTAAATAATAAGTAAGTATACATATATATTACAAATGTATATATATCATTGGTACACATAAAAATTATTATTACCACACACTTGTCTTTATTTAATTATTTACTTTAATTAATTAATTATAAAATAATAATATTTACTTAAATAATAAGTAAATACATACATGTATTACAAATATATGTACAATATTTATTACAGATGTATTTTATTTTTATCACACACTTGGCACTCCTTTTTGGCTTATTTGCCTATTTAGTCCCTTCACTTTTCTTTATTCTATAATTAAACTTTCTCACTTCATTCAATTTAATGCTTTTTTTCCTAATCACTCTTAATTAAATTAAATTCACTTAATTAAACTCTAATTAACCACTCACTTAAGTTCGTAAATATTTATAATAAATATTTACGAATCCATTTTTCAGAAACGGGGACCCGAAAATACACTTTTTCAGTAACAGTAAAATTCGGGTCATTACATCGTGCGTAGGGGATTTCTCGGTAAAGTAAAATAAGGAATATAAATGATAAAAGAGAAGGTTGATGGATGCCAGAAAAAGTTGAATTAAGAAGTATGTTATGATATATTAATTTAAGGTAGGGACCAAATCGTGAAGATGAGAAAAGTTTTGAGACTCAAGTATAATTATTCAAAGTTTAGAGGTTGAAATGTAAATATGAAAAAGTTGAAGGACCAAAAATAAAAATAACCCAATTTCTTGTGATACAAAATTAGTAAGCAATGACCAAATTGAATCAATGAAGAAATCTAAGGGAGTAAATCACAATTTTACTAAATTAAGTGATGATTTAAGGGAGGAATTGTAGAGAATGTTAAGGGTAAAATGGTCATTTCACAATTTGGATAAATATTAAATGTAATAATTAAGGATGAATGGGGTAGGAATGTTATTGGTTGAAATATTGTATTATTATTTTATTATTACTTTATTTTAAGATATTTTTACATTAATTAATCATTAAGTAAAAGATGGAAAGGAAAAGAATGCTCTCCATCTTTCCCAAGCTCGTGTCTACCATGGACGAAAAAAAGAAAGTTTTGTTACCATGGATGAAAGAAAGAAAGTTTTGTTTTCTTTGTAATTTGGTCTTTTTCTTGAAATTAAGAGAGGAGCCTTTGAAATTTGTAATGGCTTAGAAGCCAGTGGTGCCGAAAATTGTGGTTTCAAAACCTCGTTTTCATAAACTAGACTCGTAAATATTTTTATTAAATATTTACGAAGTTATCTCAAAAACAAATTTAATTTCGATTAGGTAATTTTTCGGAATTAGGGTTTAATTTAAATATAGGGACTAAATCAAGTAAGTGATAAAAGTAAGAAATAATATTAAATTACAAAGGTGGAGTTAGATTAAGGTACTTATTAAGTAAATATGCCATTATATATATACTTTTGATAGTGGAAGATTGTGGTTAGTCTTATATGTATTATATGTTAGATATATTATTAATAATTAAGTTAAAATGTATGTTATAATAAAATAAAAACAAAATTTAAGTAATTAACAAAGTGGGGAGAAAGAGAAACAAACCTTCATTCTGTTTTTGCATGCCGAAAATTGAGATAGAAAAAGAATGAGCATTCCGCTATAGCTATTGATTTTTGAAGCTCAATTTAGTTGGTATATCTTAGTCCTTTTTATATAAATTTTATTTTTTTGGAGTCTTAAGTTTTTGAGCTAGATTATCCATGATGAAATTTTTAGAATTTTTGAAGTTCATGAAAGTTGCCATTGGAGAGAAAATTAAGTTTTTGATGTTATTTTTATAGATTTTGAAGTTAGAAATGAAATGGGACTATTTTGTAGAGTCAAATGAAAATTCCAAGCAAAAAGGACTAAGTTGTGCAAAAAATTAAATTTAAGGGTTTATTTGGGAAGTAGGAAGTCTTATAGGGACTCTAGGAAAATTCGGCCTAACGTTGGAAGGTTAATTATGAAGTTATATTAGTCCTGGTTTCGGGGGACTATATTGAATTTTATGGAAAAGTAGTTTAAATTTTGTAACTGAGTGCAAATTGGGTTGTGTGTTGTTAATTTTTTTAATTGTTTCAATCCATAGCTAGCATCGTCCCAGAATCCTCGAGAAAGAAGGGAAAAGACAAGGTTGATGATAAGTAGCTCAAAAATTATGGTTTGTTTCTATAATCCGAACTAATTTATATATTTCTGCATATTGGTTTGTGTATGCATGGTAAGTAATTGAGGTGAGAATTTTTGTTCAATTTGGTTGATTTGAATTATTTGATGATTAGAATGACTCAATTATTTATATTTGAGAAGTATATGTATTTTTATGAATGAATAAATTGAATATATATATATTGAAAAATTGTGGTTGATTCCAAGTTAAATAAATGCACACATGTTGATAATATATATGAAATTAAGACATTGGTTGTATTGCAATATGAAATGAAAACTCTATTAACTGTTCGAGCTGAGTCGGATATAGATGACATGTCATAAGATAGGAAGTGTTTAGGGTTACTTCGACCATGAGTCGATGAGGCACCGAGTGTCAATTTGCTTCGGTTTAACTGATGAGACATTAGGGGTACTTTTGGTTCACTGTAATGGAATAAGGTTGTAATGGAATAAAGTTGTAATGGAATAGAGTTGTAATTAGTAATTCAATTGTTTGGTTGAAAGGAGGAATAAAATAGAGCTGTAAAAACATTCTTGTGTTTGGTTGAATGGAATAGATGTTATAATAGCATAAGGAAGAAAGACTTAAATGACCAAAATACCCTTAACAGAATTTTTAGATAGATGATTATTGTTATTTTATTAAATTTTAATAAGAATATTATGAATATATTTTAATAATAATAATAATAATAATAATAAATATTTTAATTATATTTTAACATAATTATTATTAAATACAATTTAATAAAATAGTATATAATTTAATAAAATTCTTAATATAATTATTATCAAAATATAAATTAAAAATCATAATATATAATATTATAAAATAATATATAACCTACTTTATTATTTTTAAACTGCAATACATATTTAATATGCTAAAATATCATTAGTGAAACAAATAATTTAATTATTCTAAAATAAAAAAGTAAAATATTAGAAGTAATAAATAGCTTGAGAATTATATTTTACATTCAAACATAATGTTCATATATTAACAAATAGTTACATGATTTCATTAGCTTATATGTCATAATTTATATGTTAAATTTTACAACATCAAAAGGTTACAACATTGTAATGACATTCTATCACGTCATTATACTATTTAAATATTACATATACAAAAAGTTAGAAAAACATCACTAACACAACCATGATTTTTAATGGTCAGAAAGAAATCTTCTCACCCATTCCAATCGTACAAAAGAAGGTAGACTAGAGAAAATGAGCATTTGCGTTGGATGGTCTGGAATTTTGCACAACACGCGGTAGCGCTCATCCTCAATTAATCCTTCTACTTCACATAAGGTTGGATATAATTTTAGAGTACTTTCTTGAATGACCATTTTTGACTTTTGTTGAAATAGCACTTCGGAGGCAATGATCCTACTTATTTCAATGCCAACGGTTCATATGTTTTCCGCCAATAACGTGGCAGCATCAGTGAATGAAGTAAAAGAAATATGATCACTTGCATCAGAAATCTTTCTTTTCTTCTTTGAAATTGTGGATTCACCTTGGTTTCTAGATGGTTATGGTTGTGTAGCTGAGAGATCCATATCATCCAAAGAAACATCAGTTTCACATCCATGGAAATTGTTTCTTTCTTCATGAGTATTTGCAATAGCTACATCCTTAACATCTATTTCTTCAATAATATTAGCGGTTATTTGAGCATCTTTCCCAGTGGCTCGATCTATTGCGTAGATGGCAGTAAGTTGGTCATAATAAGGACAACTGCGATGTTTAAATTGACTGGCTTCTTTATGACTCTATAAAAAAGGACGAATCCATATTAGATATAAGTTTGGTCAAAACAAGATAATAAAGACTTGAAATAATTCTTATATTTATATGTGAGTCCCACACAACATCTTCAACAACAACAAGCTGCTTATGCTCGTCCCAACCAAAGCCGCTATTGTCTTTTTCACTGAGCATGTCATAAATGATTGCCCAATCCCTTTTCAATGTCCTAATCCTTGATTCAAGATTAGGTTTAGCCTTCAGCATAGCATGGGGTAAAAAAATTTCTAACATTCTTTCCAGCTCATTTAAATAACCGACCTTGAATCTCGTATCTGCATTAAAGGTTCCAACTTTGTGCAAATTGACCATATAGGCAACCATCGCAACATCTTCTTCTAGAACCCATTTCCCTTTGGTTCCTTGAGAATTTTGGGAATAAACACTTGATTGTGAAAAGCCTGACATAACTATCTTAAGAAAAAATGCAAATTAAAATTAGGTTTGATATTCTGAATCAAAAGGTCAATACTTTATAAAATTATAACACATGACGAATCAAAAGAAAATAAAGTCTAGTACAATATAGAAAGACAAATCAAACACCACCAAAGTTTCATAAACTAGAAACATGAAATAACATAAACAAATTAACGTTTACTATTTTTACCCTAAACTTAACTAATTTCTAGATACTTGCCATTCATCGAACATTTGATTGGCTAGTTTCATCCTCCAAGTAGCTCATGCATCCGATGGATGAATATCTATGATATTCAGTTCATCGTCATCTATCACATTACTAGGTGATCCTTCTCCTAACTCTACTTTAATAGGATCAAGACTCATATACGTTTGAATAAAATTATGGAGCAAACAACAAGCAATAATGATTCTATTGTGCACCCTCACAGGATAGAATGATGGACTCCTAAGTATTCCCTGTCTAAGTTTTAATAATGATTCTATTGTGCACCCTCACAGGATAGAATGATGGACTCCTAAGTATTTCCTATCTAATTTTTAATAACCTAAAGCATCTTTCAATAACATTGCACGCTGAAGCATGTTTCATATTGAAAAATTCTTCCACAGTACTTGGTTGGTAACCCTGACACCACTCATTCAAATGATATCTTTGTCCTCTAAAAGGCGCAGGAAATCCCTCACAGTTTGTGTAACCAACATCAACTAGATAATATCAACCTATAAAAAAAAACTATTTATCATGGTTAATTTTCCCAAAAAAGTATGATCTTAAAAATTAATCCAAATTCCTCAAATTTTGCACTTTACCATGAAGAAATTTTAGTCCATGTCTTCTACTAATGGCATCTCAAAGAACACGTCCATCAGCAGTAGAACCTTCCCAACCAGGAAGAACATAAATAAAATGCATATCAGGTGGATGAACACCTAACATATTTGTTGCTATGTCACATTTTCGCGTTCGATATCTAGGTTTATCAACTATTGGAACCCTAATCTTGATGTGGGTTCCATCTAAAGTACCTAAGCAATTCTACATCACATGTATAAAACCTCAGGTTAGGATACTATATTTAAATTTAAATCAACTAAATTATGTATGAGCTATATATGGAACTCATTCCAATACCTCGAACCATTTCCACCTTGGGTCTGTAGAATTAACTGTAATTGGCTCTACCTTTTTAAATAACACATCTTGTAAGCATGGAACAACATTTAAAACATTGTGAAATGATCTTCTAACAATTTCCCCGGACTTATTAAAGTGATGCTTGATAACTAGGTTTTTAAGATTATGAGCAATGATATGTAAGACCATTGCCAGTTGCTCATCAACAAGCATGTTCCTTGACGACTTCAATCATCTAAAGTTTGTAACATCTCACATAATTTAAAAAAAGTAACTCTATTCATCCTAACTTGTTCAATACAGGTCTTGTCACTAGTATGTACAAGTCTTTTCACATAATCTCGTTGTGCATAAAAATCTAAAATATATGATCTAATCTTTGGTATATAAGTATGTAGACTAGAGATGACGCCCAATACCCAATGTAACTAAGAACCAACTCGCAACTGTACACATTTGCAACTATATTGTCAATGCAAGACTAATTCTTTTTCGCCTCTCACTTTGTACTATTAAAGGCAAACGAGCCATTACTACAAGATATTAAAATGTTAGATATCTTCAAACCACAATATAAATTAATATCAAAACATTATACTAGTTGGATGTAGGAATCGAGAGTTTCATGAAATCAAAACATAAGGATTTGTTCATTTTACTATTGCAAACAAAAATTCATATCCATATAAACATGATTTTTTATCTTATATCTTTAAAGATGCTACGTCAGGCACTTTATTCCATGGTAGTCTCATCTTTTATGATTAACACTTTCTTTTCTATTATATTAGTGACTTTCCCTACATTGGAAATTATTTTAAAATAATAATTTATAATTATAATTATAATTATTCCATGCTATTAATTTATAATTATTTATTTTAAAATTATTGATATATTATCATAATTTTTATTAAATCTCCTTTTGAGGAAACATTTGGCATCTATATTTAGCTAATGATTTATAGCCATATATGGAACTTGAACTTATGAATGCACTTACATTATTATAATATTCTTGGAGAAAGCTTGGCTCTCCAATGAAAGGAATCAAGACAAGTATATTACTGTTAATTGACAATCAATGACATTGCAAGAATAAAATAAAATATGTAAGGTAATGAGTTCAAAAAATAAGTTCAAAACCCCAGTGACAAAGACAATCATGATAAGAAAAATTGGTGTTCGGTTGAAAAATCAAATAAATTTTACATGCTTGTAGAATAAATGTCGATAACTTTGCAGATTTTATTCACCGAATATTGATATAATGTATACCTCAAGCTTATTGGTTTTTGCGGAGGTAAAACATTATGTGAAAAATAAGAGATATATATTAATATTTGAACTTAAAAAATTAATTTTATATTGATACTATCAATCCATGATATAACTAATAAAAAGTTAATAATTGCGACAATATATGATGTTATTAATTTGTCTATGTTATCTAAATCGTGAAAAAATTAAAAATAAAAATAAAAGCCAATCCATAATTGTGACAGTGTATTGATACTATCAATCCATAATATAATCAATTAAAAGTCAATACTTTTATTAAACCAAGAAAAGTACCGAAAAAAATTGATGAGGTGTTTAAGTTCAAACTTGGGTATTAAATTAGAGAAGCTAATAAGGATAAACACCAGAGAAATTATAAGAAGAATGGATAATAATTCATTATCCTTAAATGTTATCATAACCAATCAAAGATAGTAGCAATAGAATTGAAAAGGAAAAAAATGAGTTGCAAATTTTCAATGAAAGAAGAGACATATAACAACACTCTTTTAAGAAAATGGACAAAGACTAGTGATATTTTGAATATATATAAAAAATTGAAAAATAGATTAGAATGAATATATCATGCTCAAACTCTAGATATGATGGTAAGTATATCAGAAAAGCATGAAATAAATATATTATGTGAGGTGTTGGACAAAAATACATTAGCGAACAAAATAGATAAATATAAATAAATATTTATATATAAAATAAAATATAAATAGAACAATTTATATTTAATTTTTCAAATATGAAAATCAAACAAAACCATAACAAAAGTTGAAATAAAAAGGAAGAATAAAGATTTTACGAAACGTTGAGGCTTGTGAAACATAGTTTCCTTAAGATAGATTCGGCCGATCCTACGGTACTTGGAGAAACATTGGTTGAATGTCTCCCAAGATACAACAACACAAAGACTAAAGCAGCAACACCTCTGCAACGATCAACGAACAAACGATGCATTTTTCTATCATCGGAATGTTCAAAAATTTCGGAGAAAAAGAGAAGAGTTTTTGAGAGCCACAGAAAAATGGTGTTAGAGAGTCGAAATTTAGCAAAGAATTCAGAAGAAGTCTTATCCTTTTATAGGCATTCAAAGTGGAGGAATTTATGGAAATATCCGTGTATAAAGAGATAAAATCTGCATTAAAAGGGCTATTGAATCAATTTGATTAAAATCAAATCAAATTGATTAGAATCAAATAATTCAAGATATATATTCTTTTATATAAGATTTTAAATATATTTTTTGAGGAAAAATTAAATTTCATGTTGGGCTAAAATATCTACAAGTCCATATTGGGCCCGATCGGTTTGAACATTTCGCATCGCTCATTTCATATGAGTGCCTGTTGGGTTTGGACCTGCACCCTCTTGCGCGCAAAGCAACGTTTCAAGCTTAATCATTCAATTACCTTTTAAGATGATTCTCATATATAAACCCATCTCACACTTGATATGTAACCAATGTGGGATCTAAGTTTTTCTTTTCCTCAATAATATTTTTCAAGTAGCTTACTTTGAGCATCAATTTATCATTCATCACTCAACCATTTTAGCATATGATATATCATTGTAAAGATCTCATGGAGTAGAATATGAAACCATAATTTTATGATTCAACTCTCCACCTTTACTTATTGAGAATATACCTCAAAATTCTCATAAAAATACAATTTTTCCAACATGAGGTAGTGTCAAATTCATGTTTGGCCAACAAATCAAAGGCTACTAATTCTGATTCTTTAACCTTCCCCCAATCCAGATCAAGAAAAGCAAGCAAGGTACTAGGTAATAGTATGTTCAAAATACACTCAGTACCAGCACTCTTGTACATAAAAAACTAAATTACAAAGTTCAAAAAAACCATTAATATCTATCTACAGTCCAAAGGTGAGCAAACTGAAGAGAAGTAATTAAAAGGGCAAAACACATTAAGCTTTACCTAATTATCGGTTGTTATTAAAGTATAGTTACTTCAAATATTAAATGCACATGGTCTACAATTGGCACCAATTGATTTTTTCAAAATTATGGCATCAAAAGACTTTTACTCCCCCTCCCCACTCTACAAACAACTACATTAATGGGGTTAGCAGGAGACACATACTGATTATAATTTTCTTCCCAAATCTTGGGTTTATCACTGAAAAACCTTGTCTCATGCCCTTCATTAAAAAAGAAATTGAAGCCAACAGGCTATTTGACTCCATATTGTTTTTAAACAACACAAGAAGTTCATATTAAACCTAAAAAAAGTACCAAAAAAATTAGAAAAAAATTGATAGGGTGTTTAAGTTCAAACCTGGGTATTAAACTAGAGAAGCCAACAAGGATAAGCACCAGAGAGAAGCTATAAAAAGAATGGGTAATAATTCATTATTCTTAAATGTTATCACAAGCTTAAGTAATGACTTTTAGGGGTTTCAACACAATTTAATAGAAGATAAATTTCTAGCAAGGGAACTTTTGTGGATGTGGTGAAATCAATTTAACTTTGATAATCTTTTTAGTCTCAAATTCATGTGCTTTGATTTTCTCTTCTCAGGTAATGCTGTCTAAATTCTTTATTAATTTCTATCAAGAGTTGAGTTGTTTAAATGGTGATTTTATAACTCTTTGTAAAATTAGGAGCAGAACCACTCTAATCAACTAAATACTATACCAACATTTTTTTGGAACAACACCAATAAAAGAATGTACAAAAAGTTAAGAAAAAATGTTTCCTCTCTTAAGCGAGCTAGATTGCGACCACTCTTCTCATAAATAGAGTCAATAACATTCTCAGGAACTCTAATCTCTACAGTTGCATTTGTCACAATGACAGATTTGTTTCCACTGCAAATATGAGAAGAAAGGGACATTAGTTATGAGAAACTGTCCGTAAGCCTTACTTTTCATTCCCCACTCCCAATTATATTTGGACCCATATAACACCATTAAGTTTAGCAATATAAAACCAGCATCAATCTTCAAAACTATACAGGATATACTAAATTGATTTCGTATAATAACAAGGTAAGATCTTGAGAATTTAATGTAGTTAATTTAGATGGATTGCCATCACTGAAAAGAAACCTCTTATTTCTACTAATTTAATGATAAAAAAAAAAGAAAAAAGGAAATCAAAATGGGATAAGAGATGATTACAAGTAGATAAATCGATTACAAATCTGAGGAAAACTTTGGCAGATTAGAGATTTAGATGAAGACGAAGATAACCTTTTTGGAAAAACACAGATTTGCCATTTCCATTTTCAAGACTTTGAACCAGTCTTGTTCTTACGGTTACTAAATGAGGCAGAAAGGAAATCGAAAGGAATAACGAAAAAGATAAAGGTTTATCTGATGATGGACTGTTATTGGCCGGAGAAGAAGAAAGCAAAAGACGTTCGGGAATGAAATCGAATTGAGTGAGAGCTTTTTTGAGGTAAGAAAATGAAGGGTAAAATGAAAACAAAACATCTATTCAATGGGTAATTAGTGGGGATGAAACGAAATAGGAATGCTCCCTATTCCATACTTAAACACGTAATGGAAGGCCTGCAATAGGCATTCTATTGAAACAACCTATGGTTTGTGGCAGGCCCACAGAATTGGGTTGTAATGGCTATGTCATTACATCCGTAGCCATTACACCCCACCAAGCATGTTGTAGGTATCAACTTATTATAGCGCGAGGCACAATTATTTACTTTAGATTTATCCGATGAGGCACTGGTGTCAAACTGGTGTGTTGATTGGATCCATGTATCCGTCAGAGTCTGAGTCTTGTTAATAGGGATATAAAAGATGAAATGATGTGTATGAATTGATATTGCTAAAAGAATATGAAAAGAAAAAAATTAGGAAATGAAATGAAAGTGTGATGTGTGGATTAAAATGGGAACATTAATATAATATGTTTCACAAACTTTGAATTAGACTTTGATATGGAAATGGTTTTATATGCATTTGGATTATAGAAATACAACTAAAATATGTTTGGTATATGTTTTGTGTTATGCGCATAGGTTAGGTGCATTTCCATTTGCTGTTGACTCAGCATCCAACAACAATCTCGATTTCAAGTGTAGTGATACTTCTACTTTGTTATGGTATGTACTTAGGAAGTCTTTTGAGTTTTAATGCTCATTTTGTAGGTTAATGGTTAATTTCTGTGTTGGTTGGTAAGTTATAAAAATTGTGTGTTTATATATATTAGTGTAAAAGTATTGGTAGTAGCTTTTTTGGTGATGATGTGTTTGGTTGAATGATTTTCTTGCCTAATGTTTAAATAGATGAGATGACACCATGGTATGGCTATATGATGCTTGAGCAGTTGAAGGTGAATACATTATTGAATGAGAATTGAACTGGCATTTGTATGTTCTTCTAGTCTTGTTTGGTAAAGTTGAAATGGTTGAGATGTATCAATGACTTATTGGTTTAATTGTATATACATATGTAATTAGTTAGTTTTGAATCATGGTACATTGTTTAGGGATTTAGGTTGGATGATTTAAATGAGGTGTTTGATATGAAAATTGGTGTTTTTGAATTAAGATATGTGTCTACAAATATATCTATGCTTACCATTTGAGTTTATGTGAATTTGGGCATGAGATGAACTTTTTGAATATAGTTTTTACCATTCCTACCCCAGGTATTGATATTTTTGGTATTGGCATCGATACTTGTTTTTATGCACAAATTTAAAACAAACAGAATGCCAAAATGGTATCGATATTTTTTCATAAAATATTGATACCATAAAATAATTATTGATACCTTTTTTTGCAAAGAAAACAAAATTGAGTTTTGGTGTCGATTTTTAGTAAGGTATCGATTTGATATCAATACCAACTGTGAATTTTATAAATTGACATTGAAACTTTAAAATTTTACAATTCAATCTTATTATATGCCCAAATTTAACAATTAGGTCCTTGTAGAATTCAAAATTTCTAATATACTCATATATATATGATTTAAAGATAAATAATTAAGTTTTTGTTTAGTAAGGTAATTGTTGATTGTTAAAGTTTATCGTAGCATCTTATTACTCGAGTCCAGCGACCGGGCCAAGTAAGGGTTGTTACAAACTTCCGTTAAATGTTTTAGTAAAATAAAACCTCCAATAATCTCGTAAACTTAGATTTTAATAAGGGAGATTGTATGCTCATGTTAGAGGAGAGAGAAAATAAAGCTAAGGCTTGAAATCAAGAGAACAAGGTATAAATATCAAGGTTTTATTATGTTTTCAAGTTTAACCTTGTTAAATAAGTATGGAAATGATGTTAAAGTAGAAATTTCTCATGAAAAGTTTTATGTTCTTTATATGATATTGAAAGAGAGATACAAGAAGTGATTAAAATGACTAGAAGAGAAAAAAAAGTGATTGAAGGTTGTAGAAAGGTAAGTACCTTTAAATTCTCTTGTTATCTAAGTATTAAAATGTAAACTTTGTGAAATTTGTAGTAAATTAGCAAATTAAAGTGTAAAATAATATGACATGTAACAT
The DNA here is from genome assembly GCF_025698485.1 of Gossypium arboreum. Lineage (NCBI taxonomy): Eukaryota > Viridiplantae > Streptophyta > Magnoliopsida > Malvales > Malvaceae > Gossypium > Gossypium arboreum. The sequence continues at coordinate 12,042,841 of NC_069076.1, read as the reverse complement.
CCCAAACTCGGCCTGAATGTTGTGGCCGAATCCTGTAGAGTTATTTTAACTCACTTGAAAACCCAGAAATATACTTTGAAAACGTGTGGTTCAACCAATGTTCACTTTGATAAATCATTTTCTAGTTTTAGGAAAATTTCTTGTTAAAACTATTACTTTATTACAAGAAAACATTAAAGTGATTATATCGTTTGCGGTGGAATTTACTGAGCTATAAGGTTATGAAAACCATGGTTTAATTTGCAACAAATCATTTTGCAAATAGAAATTTAATACTTCTTAATTCAGAAAAGTATGTTAAAACGAAAGTAAAGTCCAAAATAGTTTATGATTCAAAAGTCTGAAAATCCAAATTAAACATAAAGTCCATTTAAACTAGTTTATCGAAAGAATTCTATTCTGAGTTCCCGCATGTCGTCAGCTCCTAAGTTTGTTGATTACCTGAGAGGACTAAACCAAAGGATGAGCTTACAAGCTCAGTGTGAAACTCAACCCAACAAGCAAATTAGAAACATGTAAATTAGTAGATACCTATGCAATTGCAGATCAATTACAAAATCAGATGCATAATCAGATACAAAATCAGATGCATAATTAGTTACAAAATTATATCCTACCCTCATCTGCTACACATCATCTCTGTCCATCCTTACACACCAATTAGGGTAATAAATACCTATCCAACCCCACATGCCTATAAGTGAGCATATGTCAATTTTCAGAATAGTGCAGCCAAGCTGCCAGAAATAGATAAGTGTGGCAATGCCACAAGAACAGATATGTGGTTTTAGCCACCAGATAAGGCAGATTATTAAACTACCAATGTAACACCCCTAACCCGTAATCGTCACCGAAATAGGGTTATGAGACATTACCGGATAATATACATTATTCATGTACATTTATGCAATCATAATCAAAATCCATTCATCTCAATCATATGTCCCTTCTAAGGTCCTACGAGACCTAGCCATCAAAATGGTATCATTTCAACACATATATAGGCAGCCAAAATATGGCAAGTCAATTACATATCATGCTATCTATCATCAACCAATTCAACTACTAATTCCATATTCAAAACATACCAAATCATCATGCCACAATCATCAAACTCACATAACTCCTAAATAAAAATTCTCACCTTTCTATCAACCAATTCATGCTTCTTAAACATATCAATTCATCATCCTCAAATCATACCAAAATATACCAAACTCCAAGCAATAATACCACAACATATAACTATCCAAAAGAGCATCCATACAACCATTCCAAATAAGCCAACACTTAGGACATTATATACATCACATATATCATTTATCAGACATATAATTCAAGCCAACTTAAATGGACATATTCCAATATTTACAAGCCAAATCTCATGGCTATAATCACAACTCAAAATATATCAAAATAACACTAGCCTATACATGCCATATACCATATATACAAAGCTTCAAAAGTACCAATGGGATGATTGATAGTGTGATGACATTTCCCGACGATCCCCGAGTTTGAGCTAGCTTCGATAATTTATAAAACATGGAAAGAACACACAAAATAAGTTTTAAAAGCTTAGTAAGCCATAAAAAAATAAGCTATCAAGTGAATCTTTGCATATCAATTCAAATATGTTAACTACTTATACACAAGTTCACAAACCTTTCACATTGAACACATATTCAATATCATAATCAAATTCGTCATTTACCTCAATTCTCAATGCTCATATGAATCTCGTATGTACCTGAGTCACTTAGCTCATTTACATATTCTTTCTCAACTTGACTTTTCCCGTTGAACCATTCGAAATCGTTAAGGATACTTGGATATCCCATAAGCTCGTATAATGCCATATCCCAGATATGGTCTTACATGTTATCATATATCGATGCCACTGTCCCAGACAGGGTCTTACACGAAATCGATTAACGATGTCAATGTCCTAGACATGGTCTTACACATAATCTCAATATAATTCCAATGTCCTAGACATGATCTAACATGTAATCACATCTCGATAACCTAATGTCATGACATCTGTATCCTATACTATTCCTAAAGTTCATACGGGACTTTCGAATATCGTAACTCTGTCAATTCTTGCTCATAATTGCTCGTTCAACATTCATTGTAATTCTATCATAATAAAACATATATAATTTAATATAAATACGTTTATTTGCATATGAACTTACCTCGCATTCGGAATAAACGAACTGGATCGATAATTCGTCAACTTTCGATTTTCCCTAATCTAAATCCGTTTTCTTTTGTACTTGATATATATACATTCAAAATTAACTCTTTTGTTCATCAAAACATTAAATTTCATCCACAAACATGTATTTGGACATTTTTGCACTTTACCCCCTAAAGTTATACATTTATTCAATTTAGTCCCTATTTCATAAATACACAAAATTCACAAAATTCAATATGACCCATGCTTAGCCAAATTCTCTATAGGTCCCTAGCACCCATATTTTTCATTTATTTCACAATTTAACCCATCAATTTACACTTTTCTCAATTTAATCCCTAATTGACATTTTTGTCAAAAATCATTTTACAAAACATGTATATCAAACACCAAGCTTGCATAATTCATCATCAAACATCATAAAACTCATGGATTCATCAATGGAATTTTTCAAAATCACTAACAAACTCAAAAATTAAGGTACAGGCTAGCTAGTACTCAAAGCAATGATCACAAAAATGTAGAAATCATAAAAAAAACCTTTCAAAAATCACACCTTAATCAAGGATTAAAGGTGCCGAAAGTTCAATCCCTAAATGTCTTCTTATTCTTTGATGTTTCAGTTGATGAATGCATGAAATGGTGAACATTTTGTTTTATTTTAATTAAAACATATATTAATTACTAATTTACAAATTTAACCTTGATTTAAAACATTAATAAACATCAAATTATGCCCATTTATGTCCATTCCCACAATCAATGGTCTATTTACAACATAAGGACCTCACATTTAATAAGCCATAGAAAATAGACACCTTTATCATATAGAATGCAACTTTTTCATTTTACGCGATTAAGTCTTTTTTTTTCAAATTAACCACTTAAACGATAAAATTATCACACAAAACTTTCACACATATATAATCACATACTGTAAACACCAAAAATAATATTAAAATAATTTTATGACCTCAAATTTGTGGTTTCAAAACCACTATCCCGATTTAGCTAAAACTGGGCTGTTACAACCAACACTTCCTTTGTCTTAAGAATTAGGCAGATTATTAATTTAGTGCCTAATTGAATGTATTTGATTTGGTAAACATGTTTGAGATATGTATGTCACAATTGAAATGGTATGATTGAATGTGAATTAGTAATAGTAAAGTTAGATGAATGTTTATAGTTGAACATGTTGAAATTGTAAGATTTTGTGCTAAATTGAGGTTATATTGAATTGGTTGATTGGAAATGATTCAATGGTTTGTTTTAGCGTGTTTTGGTATGGTTCGAATGAAGTTAAAATGGTGAATGGTTGGGCTAAATGTGTAGGTTTTAGGAAATCTTCCTCGCCGTAACGTCGGCCGATAGTGAGTCACGTTGCAATGTCAAGTGGCCTGAGGTCATGACATGACAAACTATTTGGAAACATCATGATGTGGAAGAAGTGACGTCATGACATCAAACTTGAAAATTTGAAACTTTACAATTTCGTCCTAATTTGTGCTCAAGTCAACAAAAGAGCTTTGGTAAGCTCGACTAAGACTCGATTTTGATTGTTTAATCGTAAATTGATATGTTTGGTATTATATTACATATGCATGTGAATATTTTATTGTGATTTGACTGTAGTTGCTTCGGGAACGAATATAGTATCTTATAGCTCAGACCCAACGATCGGGTTGGGCCAAGGGGTGTTACAAATATAATAATGAAAAAAATAATATGATAACTATATTGTTAAATGAATATTACTTTATTATGAGTAGAAATTGGTGAAGGAACTTTACGCGAGGAGATAAAAATTGTAAACGGTACTATGCCCATGATTGAAGGAGTATACATCCACTAATTTTAATTTTTAGTGCTTTAGTGGCCCGACACATCTCTTAGTACAATGTAGCCAAGACAATTGATCTCTATCTAAGCTACTCGAATTATTTTAGGTCGATTAATTGTAGGAGCCACCTTAAATATACCGTATGTTTCAGAACCCCATTTTTTATGTTCGAGCCCATAAATATTAATTATTAATATTTATGAATTTAGCATTAATTTTTTATTAAATTTTGGTCCCTTAATTTTGTTAAATTGATAGTTAATTAAGGTATATTGACTAAATTGTAAAATTTGTAAAAAATTTATCGCTATAGATTTTTAATTAATTGAAGGAACAAATAAGAAATTGGGCTATTCTTAAATGGCCAAACAATTGTGGATGAGGTTGGAATCCACTTACTTGAGTTAATTAAGCTTAAGGTTTTATTAATCAAAGTTTAATTAACTTAATCCTAATTATTTAAAGTTAAAACAAAGTATAAAATCGAAAAATCAAACAAAAAAATGATCATCTTCTTTGTTCTTCTTCTCCACCAAAATAAGAAGATAAAGATGAAAGCTTCAAAGTTTTGACTACTAATTGGTTAGTTCAATTTAGTAATTTTCTTGTAATTTATATGTTTTTGAGGTAGTAGGAGCTTGATTTAACTAGCTTATGTACCAATTTGTAAAATTGTTAAAGTTGCTAAAAGTTGTGATTGATGATTTTTTTGAAGAAATTGGTATTAAATGGTTAGATTTTAATCTTAGATGTGAAAAAGGACTAGATTGTAAAGTTTAATTGCTAGTTTTCAAACATAAGGACTAAAGTGTATAAATTTCAAAATTGATGTAAATTTTCTTTAAATATAGGTAATAAAGGGCCAAAGGAGGATGTAATTAGGATCGATTTTGAAATCAAAGCTACGATTTACCTACTTCATTTTCTCAACGATTTTAGGTTTTCCCACTAGGTTTTCAAACACTCGTTTTTTGGTGTGGAACAACATGTATCTTAAGGTCAAATAGCAACTCGTTTTCGGATCTTACGAATTTGTCTTACTCCGTGGAAACAATACCCTAAGCATAACAGTTGAGCCTTAGGAATTCAGCCTCATATTCAGCCACAGATTTGTCTCCTTATTTTAGCTCGATGAACTTGAGCCTATGGGCTTCCACATACCTCATGCTCATATACTTCTTCTGGAAGGCCTCTTGGAAATATTCCTTGGTGATCCACTCAGACTGTGTACCCTAACTATAAAGTGCCACCAATGATAGGCCTCCTCCTTGAGTAAGGACACAATGCCCTTTAGCTTCTACTCAAAAGTACAGTCTAAGTCCTTCAAAATCCTCTTTGTCGACTCCATCCAATACTTAACTACAATGGGAGTCGTACCAACAATGCCTTTAAATGTTTCTGGCCCATTTGATCAAAGTCTCTCTACAACAGAACCGTAACTCCCTGATCTAGCTTAGGCTCCAGCAACCCTTTGTAAGACCCTCAACATTGCTTGTGTCTTGGCGTCATCGCCTTTCTCATAGCCCCCGCCACAATTAGTAGTGGATTTTTCGAAATACTCCTCTTCATAAACTGAGTTTTCGCCTTAAACAGTAGGTAACTCTACAGGTGTAACATTATGCAGCCTACCTCTTCCACATCTACCTTAAGTGTTCATAATGATTTTGAAAGTTATAAGTTCTAAGGTAAATTTATAGTTTCACACAAAATTTCAAACATTAGTTATCTTCCTAGACATTCATGATCTAAAGTTTATTGTATATCTAAATTTTTAACAGTAACTAAAGTAGACTGGTATTGAGTCTCGGATTTAATTTCATGTAGAAAATCAGTTTTCCAAAAATTTTGTGGCATGGTTTTTCCCCAAATACCATTTTAATGCATGGAAGTTTATTTATATTTTTTTACGGTTCAAGTTTAGAAAATCTAGCTCTGATACCGCTAAATGTAATCTCCCCAACCTGACCGAGATGTTACACTCGAATTCGGAAGATTATATCAGCTACTGATATGGCCCTACAGGGTTATCAGAGTTTTTGAAAACATACATCTTTAAAAAAATTATTAGTTTAGTAGAAAACTTGGTTACGAACCATTCTATTATTCCACTAAGTTTTAATTCTATATTATTAGCGAAAAAGTGATTTGCTTATTTTTATTAAGAACTGAGGTTCATGCATATTAATTAATAATCATAATATAATATTACAATAATTTAAATTAAATATCATACAAAGTAAATCAAACCCAAATCCTACGTCTCATGCCATAGTTCTATATAAAATAATAAAAACTTTGAATAATAATCTTAAAATGCTTTTAAAAAAATCCTTCTAAGCTGAGACTCTTCGGATGCCATGTCCACGTCCTAACCTGGTGGGTTATCTGTAAGGATGAAAATTTAAAGGGGAGTGAGCTATGACGCTCAGTGTGAGTCCATTCACAAGTTTTAATTCTATTTTAGCAACAGAAAAGTGATCTATTTATTTTTAGTAAAAATCGGGGCTCATGCATGTTAATCAATAATAATATAATATCCTAATAATTTAAACTAAATGTCATGCAAAGTAAATCAAACCCAAATACTACGTCTCATGCTATAGTTCTAAATAAAATAATACAGTCTTTGAATAAAGAAAATAATATTAAAATACTTTAATAAAATAAATCTTTCTGAGCTGAGACTCTCTGAATGCAATGTTTGTGTCCTAACCTGATGTGTTATCTATAAGGATGAAAATTTAAAGGGGACTGAGCTATCATGCAAAGTGAACTCAAATCCTACGTCCCATGCCATCTTTCTAAATAAAATAATACAGTCTTTGAATAAAAATAATAGTATTAAAATACATTAATAAAATAAGTACTTCTGAGCTGCGACTCTCCGGATGCGATGTCTGCGTCCTAACCTGGTGGGTTATCTGTAAGGATGAAAATTCAAAAAAGGGTGAGCTATAACGCTCAGTGTGAGTCCATTCACAAGAAAATCAATACGAACAGTTCGTAAGACACATTAAATAATATCGCATAATATAATCATAATTAGATAATCAATTCAGAGTATCGGTTTTTCAATGGAACCATCTTTAACAGGTTGTTGAAAAGAAATAAGTGAAAATGGGAAGAGTGTGGCTTGTACCTTGGATTTGTAAGGAAATACACTAGCTACATAACCATTAAGATTAAGCAATTTCTTAGTAATTTATTTCATCTAACCTTATATATTTTGGGGTGTTATAGTTCTCACCTCGTTAAAGAAATTTCGTCCTCAAAATTTACATGGTTCAAATAGATGGGGATATTGCTGATGGAACGCGTCTTCTGGTTCCCATGTGTCCTCCTCGATTCCATGGTTTCACTATAGAACCTAAATAAGAGGGATACATTTCCTTTTTAGAACCTTTGCATCATGGTTTAGGATTTGCACAGGTTCCTCCTCAAAGGATAAATTCAGTTGTACTTCAATCTCCTCGATTAGAATAATATGGGAAAGGTTGGAACGGTATCATCTCAACTTGGAGATATGGAAAATGGCATGGATTCAATCCAGTTTAGGTGGTAATTTGACTTGGTATGCAACTAAACCGATTCTCCTAAAGATATGATATGGTCCTATGAATCGCAGACTTAACTTACCCTTTCGATTGAGCCTTAACACCTTTTGCCACGGGGACACTTTTAGGAAAACTTGATCACCAACACTGTATTCAATGTCCTTCCTCTTCAAATCCATATACGACTTTTTTCTATTGGAAGCTGCTTTCAACCTATGTGAAATTAACATTATTTATCCCTCAGATTCCTACACTAACTCAGGATCCAAAACTTTCCATTCACCTAGTTTAGTCCAATACAAAAGTGTTTGGCATTTGCGATTATATAAGGCCTCATATTGTGCCATTTGGATACTTGATTGAAAGTTGTTTTTGTAAGCAAATTTGATTGAGGGTAAATGTTCTTTCCAACTGCCTTGGAATTCAATAATGCAGCCTCTTAGCATATCTTCCAATACTTGGATAACTCATTTAGATTACTCGTCAGATTGCGGATGAAAAGTTGTACTAAAATCCAAGTGAGTACCCAGTGACTCTTGCAGCTTCTTTCAAATACAATATGTAAATCGAGGATTTCTATGTGAAATAATTTATATAAGCACCCCATGCAACCTTATAATTTTTGAAATATATAACTTAGTCAACTTCTACAATGAATAATCTTTTTAGGTAGGTAAGAAATGTGCTGACTTCATTAATCGGTCTACTATTACCAGAACTAAATCTTTCTTAATGGGTGTTAAGGGTAACCCACTAGCAAAGTCTATTGTTATTCACTCCCACTTCTACTGTGGTATTTTAATATGTTGCAACAACCCAGAAGGGATTTGATTCTTAGTTTTTACTTGCTAACACGTTAAGCACTTAGCCACAAATTTAGTTACATCCCGTTTTAATCTGGGCCATCAGAACATCCTTCACATCGTGATACATCTTGTTCCTCCAGGATGAATAGCATAAGGGCTAGCATGCGCCTCCTGAAGTATGGTTTGTCTTAATTTTTTGTTATTCGGCACACAAAACCTCTTCCAAAAGCACAAGATGTCATCCTCACTAAACCTGAAATCTTCAGTTTTTCCCTTCTCCACCTATTTAATCTAGGGTAACAAGGTCGCATCTAAAGATTTTTTAGTTTTGATTTCAATGGCTAATGTGGGTTTCACTTACAGTTTGACTAACAAACCTCCATCATCTACTAAACTCAACCTGGCAAACATTTCTCTTAAATCCACCATCTGTTTTCTACTTAGAGCATCTGCTACAACATTTGCTTTCCTGGAGTGATATTCAATTACACAATCGTAATCTTTTAACAGTTTTAACCACCTCTGTTGCCTAAGGTTAAATTATTTTAGGGTGAGAAGGTATTTAAAACTCTTATGATTAGTATAAATGGAACACTTCTCCCTATACAAGTAGTACCTCAAAATTTTTAGTGCAAAAACTACTGCAGCCAACTCTAAGTCATGAGTTAGGTAGTTGCATTCATGTTGTTTCAACCGCCTTGATGCATAAGCCACTACTTTACTGCCTTGCATCAACACACAACCAAGGTCGATATAGGATGCATCACTATACACCAGATAATCTTTCCTTTATTCGGGCTGAATTAAAACAGGAGCTTGGGTTACTACTGCCTTAAGCTTTTTAAAGTTGGATTGTTGTTCATCCGCACACTTAAATAGAACATCCTTTCTTAGCAGCTTGGTTAAGATGCAGCAATAAAGGAAAACCCTTCAACAAATCTATGGTAAAACCTAGCCAAACCCAAAAAACTACGGACTTCGAAAACATTTTTGGGTTGTTTCCATTCAATGATCGCTCCAATCTTCTTTGGGTCTATTCAAATACCTTTTGCGGATACCACATGACCTAGAAACATAACCTCCTTAAGCTAGATCCACATTTACTCATTTTGGCGAACACTTTTTTTTCTTGAGGGATTTGTAAAACCTTCTTGTAACATCCCTCACCTGGTTCAGTTGCCGGACCCGAGCAATAGGATGCTACAACTAAATACCAAAAAATTTCAAAGAAATTATAATCTAAAAAAATCTATTAAATATAAAACAAATCATAATTAAATAAATTAACAAGTTTTTCAATCAGTTATGAGTTAATATTGAGCTTACTAAAGGTTAAAACTAAGGAAGCAATCATTTTGGATCAATTTGAATCAAATTTAAAAAGATAAGAAAAATATGAAAATAGGGGACACTTGGTCGTGTCTCGAGGCCATATGGAAGGGTTGAAGCCGTGTGGATGAGTCACATGGTCGTGTGAGAAAATCGTTTAACAACCTAATACCATGTGAAAATAGGATCACGTGGTCGTCTAGTCAAGCCGTTTGACAAAGCTCAGCCTGTGTGGCTCAGGAACATGGCCGTGTGGCCAAATTATGGACAATTCAAATTTAGGGTCACATGATCGTGTCGTTAGGCCATCTGGAAAAACTTGCACCAAAATTAAATAGGCCATATGACTGTGTGGGGTGACTATATGGGACACATGACCGTGTGGTAGACCGTGTCCTAGGTCGTTTGCACCTAAAATAACTTCAAAATCAAGTCATTTCACCTACCATTTCTTGGTTACCAAGCCATACCATTTGCACCTATAAATACCCATTTCAAAGCACAACAAATCATGTCAAAACATGCCATAAACCATTCAACCTAAGTGCCTAACCAATATGCCCTCAAAGGCACCTCAATTTACAATTCAAAACAACCAAAATAAATATGCTCAAACATACCAAACAGTATATAACACTAGCTCAACCACTGACTTAAGCACAACTAACCTTTAAATTAACTTCATGATTCAACATTAAATATATATCAAAACATATCAAACATCCTTCCACATCTAAGCATCAACCAAAAACTTATAGCATAACAAGACATTTATCTAAACCATAAGGATATTAAGCAAACAATTCAAGCAATCTAACAAGTTATCAACAAATACTATTACCTTGTCATATATACATATATATATACACACTTATAAACAAAATAAGCAAGACCATCAAGATACAAAATGAACTTTATAACCAAAAGACGTCCTAGGTACATGCCAAAACCAAAATAAAAGCATCACCAACACTCGGGTTCGGGTTTATCGCTGAATGTTGAATTCACGTACGAACCGAATAGTACCTAACCTGCACACAGAAAACAAAATTGTACTCTGAGTCTAACTCAGTGGTATATCTATAATCCAAACAATGACTATAATATGAAACATAAAGGAGCATAAATTTAGAAAAAATAACACGAAGTTTATCAAGTCAAGTAGGCTATTACACATAATCATGTACCCAAAACCATCTCATTTATCTTATATCAACTAGAGTCTATCACATTTTGCAAGTTTATAGTCATACAATTCGTATAAGATGCATTTCATCTCAAAATCCAATTTCGTGTTTTCATGGAACATAACATATTAATCTTTTCAATTCAATCCACAACTCACGTTTCATTTTACATTTCCAATTACATTTCTTGTTCTTTTTGCCATATCAAAATCATATAATCCATTTCGTCCTTTATATCCCTATTAACACGACTCAGACTCAAACGGATACATGGATTTAACCAACACACCAATATCACACCAGGTGCCCCATTGGATAAATCAAAAATAAATAGTTGTGCCCAGTGCTATCAAATTGATTGACACCCAATGTCTCATCGGTTAAATCGAAGCAAATTGGCACCCAGTGCTTCATCGACTCGTAGTCGAAGAAATCCCTAAACTATTCCTATCCTATGGTATGCCAACTACATCCAACTCTGGCTGAACAATTAATAGAGTTTTCATTTCATAATCCAATACCAACGAATGTCTCAATTTCACAATTATTTCAGTCAAGTAAACATTTATTCAATATATACATTAGCCATAATTATCCCAATTCATACTCAATTTTCATAATTAATAAAAATACACATATTTATCAATCATATTCATTTCAATCCTCATAATTGTTATTTGATTCAATCATCCCAAGTGAACAAGAATTCTCACCTCATATTCTTACCATGAATAAAAAAAATCAATATGCATCAAGTTATAATTAGTTTGGATTATAGAAATATAAACCGTAAACTTCGATCTAATCGTCAACGACTTTATCTTTTCCTTTCTTTTTTAAGGAATCTGGGTTGATGTTAGCTACGGAATAAAACAAACAACACATTTCATCAATAACAAACAATTTCACATTTAATTGCTAATTTATGCAATTGATACATTTTATTCAATTTAGTCACTAAAATTAAGACGACCAGAACTTTCACATTTAACCCTGAATTTTTATACCAATTTCACTCTAAGCCTAATTTAGCTCCCTATTTCTCATTTCTACCCCAAAAATTTTTAAATTTTCACAATTTTTTGCCTAATGCACAAATTCATGAATTGACATTACAATTTAGTCCATTATCAATTCTAAACTTAAAATCCAACAAAATAACACCTTAAACTTCAAATATTCAACTATGGTGACCTTCTAAATCTTTAAAAGTATTAAAAATTATGACATGGATCAGCTAGTTCGAGATACTAGGATTCGAAAAATATAAAAATTACAAGAAAAAGACAAAATTGAACTCACCAAATTGAGCTTGGAATATTAAATCCCTATACCGTGCGTTCTCCCTTTTGTTTCTTTTTGCTTCGAAATGAGAATGAAATGAAATTTCTCTTTCAATCCACTAGGTTGTTTATTAAACTTTGTTTATTTGTTTTATTATATTTTATTATACTTTTTAATTTATAGTTTAATTTAACCATTATAAATAATATAACATACATACATTTTTTTCATTAACCGCCATGCATTAAAATTTTGGGAATATTTATTATTTTACCCATTTATTTAAGTTATAATTATAATTCCTTAGTAAATTGCACTTTTATGAATTATGCGATTTAGTCCTTATATTAAAATTAAGCATTAATTCAACGAAATTACCTAACCGAAATTCAATACGCTTCTAATATAATTTTGTAAATTTTTAATAAAAATATTTATGAGTTCGGTTTATGGGTTTGGGGTTCCAAAAACATATGTTCTAACACCATTAACTTTCAGGTAGTTACACTTCCTAAGGTGCTCATCATGTCCGAGTTTGGTTTTGGAGTAAACTAAGATATCATAAATAAACGATAAACACAACCACGAAGGGTTGGAACAATTGATTAATTAGATCCACGAAAACAATGGAGTGTTGGTTACACCGAATGGCATTACAAGGTATTCATAGTGGCCATAATGGTATCTAAAAGTAGTTTTGGGTACATCTACCTCCTTCACCTTAAGTTGATAATACCCTGACCTTAGATTTATTTTGGAAAACACAACTGCACCTCTAAATTGGTCGAACAGATCATCAATCCTACACAAAGGATATTTATTTTTGACAGTTAGCTTGTTTAGCTATTAGTAATCTATATATAACCTTAGGGAACCATATTTTTTTTTCACGAACAGGATTGAAGCTCCCTACGGAGAAATGCTAGGTCTAATAAACCCGTGATCCAAAAGCTCCTCAAGTTGTATTTTCAGCTCTTGTAACTCCTTAGGTGCCACGTAATAGGGAGTAATGAACACCGAAGCAGTTCATTGCAACAGTTCAATTCCGAATTCTACCTCACGATCTGAGGTAATCTTGGCAACTCCTTGGGAAATGCATATGGGAATTCCCTAACGATTCGAATGCTATCTAAGGTGGTACTATCAGCATTCCCATCAATCACATAAGTTAAATAAGCTTCACACCCCTTACAAACTAGATATTCGACGACCATAGTAGATATTACATTGACAAATAATCTCATCGCTCGTTACCACAACAATTTCTCTACCCTCAATTGTTTTTAAAGTTACCCTCTTAGAGGCTCAATCTAGGCTAACTTGATGTTCTACTAACCAGTCTATACACAGAATTAGATCAAACTCCCCAAATGGTAAATTCATAAGATCTGCGGGAAATAATACCCCTTAATCCTCCAACAAACATCTTCTATAAATTTTATTTATGATAACGGGTTGTCCTAAGGGGCTTACTACAGTTACATTAGTAGTGGTTCTCTCTACCCCAACACCCACTTTTTCAGACATTTTACAATAAAAATAAGAGTAGGTGGATCCTATATTAATCAAGGCAAAGTATGGGACAAAATTAATGGTAAAAACACCTACTATGGCATCGAACGCATCTCTTTTCTCATGTCCCCTAACAACATAAATAAAAACAGGTTGTTTAGCCTTAATTCGATTTATAATGGTGGCTATAGTGATCGCGGCCCGGTTCTGCCTACAGCCCCTCTGAGGTAATTGACCCGCTCTCTGATTTTGGGTCTAAATTTGGGTCAGAGCTTGCAATTGACCACTTCGTCGAGGGTATTCCCTTGCCATATGCTCTATCGACCCATATTTAAAGCAAGCACCCAATTTCTTCCAACACTCACCCAGGTGTCACTTCCCATAATGCTTACAGGTGTTTGAGGTCATCCCTAGAGTTATTCACCGTAACATTTTGTTGCGATCTACCCTCTCTAGTTTGTTTTACAATATGAGAGTTTGAACCAGCGGAACCAGAATCTCTCTTAGATGGGACCCTACTTTTCTCCCTTTTTTCGAGATTTACCTGCTTGATTTCCTCTACAATTTTTGCTTTCTCCACTAGGATTTCAAACACCCTTTCCTAGTGTAGAGCTACTTGTATCTTAAGGTCAAATCACTATATGGCAAATCTTACACCCTTTTCAAACACCATTTTCAAATCTGACACATTTATCCTGCTCTATGGCAACCATTCCCTGAGCATAATGACTGAGCCTCAGAAATTCAGCCTCATATTTTGCCAACGAGCCTCCACATACTTTGTGCCCACATACTTCTTTTGGAAGGCCTTCTAATACTACGATCACCCTATATGCCCCTAAGGCACAATGCCCTTTAGCTTTTGTTCCGGAGTATAATCTAAGTCCTCCAGAATCCTTTCTATTGACTCAATCCAATATTTAGCTATAGTGGGAGTTATACCAACAATGCCTTTGAACATTTCTGTCCTATTAGACCAGTGTCTCTTCACAACAGATCCGTGACTCCCCGATCCAATTTGGGCTCCAGCAACCCTTTGCAAGACCCTCAGAATTGTTGTGTCATTAAAACACCCCTAGCCCGTTTTCATTGTCGAATTAGGGTTACAGAGTTTTACAACACATCACAAATCCAATGACAACATAAAAATATAGAAATATTAATTTAAATATCAATTATTCAAAAAAAAATCTTATTCATAGCATATATATGAATACAGGCCTTAAATCGAGTTTACGGAACCTAAAAATAAATTTGGAAAGAATTAGGGACTAATTTGAAACAAAATAGAAAAATGTAGAAAAACTGAAAATAAGGGTCACATGCCCATGTGACAGAGCTCAGGCTGTGTGGCTCAGGGACATGGCCGTGTTGCAAAACCGTGTACAATTCAAGAATAGGGGCACACGGCCGTGTTGCCAGGCCGTGTACAATTCGAAATAGAACCACACGGTCGTGTTGCCAAGCTGTGTAGCAACTTGTAATTGTGTAGGAAAAACCTACACCAAAATTAAATAGGCCACATGGTCATGTGGAGTGGCCATGTGTGGCACATGGCTATGTGACAGCCCGTGTCCCAAGCCGTGTGCACTTAAAATGACTTCTAAAACAAGGCCATTCACCACTCATTTCTTAGGTACCAAGCCAACCTAATATCAACCATTTTCATACCTTGAAAACACATTCAAACATGCTTAAAAAAATACTAAAACACTCAACCTAAGTGTCTATACAATATGCCCTCATTGGCACCACATTTCATACACCAAGATAAAATTCAATTCAAAGATCACAAGCCCTTACCTTATACACATGCCAAACATGTTAATCCATCCATTCCATTCACATGTAATTTTACCATATCCCAACCATTTCCAAGAAGCATAAACCACAAAACTAAAGGCACCTATATGTGGACATATACAACCAAAACCAAAATATATATACATATTCAACATCAAAATGACCAAAACTTCTACCAAGTTAAAGAGCGGATAGTGTGTGTGCTCCGACTTGAAATTTCAACCAACCGAGATTTTTGATGATCTACAGGGAAAGAAAATAACATAAAAAACTAGTGCTTAGTAAGCTCGTAGAACTTAAACTTACTAAACATGTATATATTCAAACCATTCATCCTTAAATTCAGTCATTAGATCATGAGCATATATTTATTTCCTATACAACACAAACCTCATAAGTTTAGTAAGTATAAGAATGAAACATATAATTCCAACATCTTATGAATAATGTAATAATAAACATGTCAAGTACACATTTCATTCATCATATATCGAAATAGCACAACTTTTCCATTTCGAGTTTTCAAACCAACATTTTCCATTTCACATGTCAAGATCATACAACATTTCATATATATACATTCATTTAAGTTTTTATCACCCATTGAAACAAATGAAATAACATCGGATGCTCAGGAAAATGCCTACACAAGCTGTGGCTGTAACCGTATATGCTCACATAAGTAGTGAAATAGGTCTGCTCAAATAAGCTGTGCGTCGGGATGTTAGGCTATACGATGTTGTTCACATGAGTTGTGGAGAATTTGCAACAAATGCAGGACCTTAGCCATCAGTAGGACATCCAAGACCAACACCCGAAATTGTAAATAACCCCTAATGACATGTCATTTGTATTCTAAGTATTCACGAGGTTCATATGGGCCACATCACATATCTGAATCATTTAAATTCATTTCCATTATACCATTCCAAAATTACATCTATGTATTTCACATTTTCCAAGCATGATCATCAATTTAATCAACATCTCAATTTAGTCCAAAATCACTAATTGACATATAACATTCAATTTGACCATACCTAACATGAATAATTGTTAAAATGTTACCAAAATCATCAATTAATAAGTTTAAACAATAAACGAACTTACCTAAACAAAAACTATTACGAACACGATGCTGACGACTAATATGTTAATTTAGCTTTTCCATTATTCGAGTCTGATTGTTTCGTTTCTTGATCCAAATAATAATTTTCATTCAATTAATCTATTTAATCATCTCAAATAGTTAAACTTAAGCTTATATGTCATTTCATTATAAATTTAAAAAAATTACCCCAACATTTTACCCTTTTACAATTTACTCCTTAAACTCGAAACATACGAATTTCCTAGGGTCTCTCTATAGCCCACGTTTATCACAATTTCACAATAATTCCATTAAGTTTTACTATTTTAACAATTTAATCCTTAAACAATAAAATTACAAAAAACTAGTTTACAAAATAGTCCTATTTAACAACCAAGCTTAATAATCTACCATCACACTTCAAAAACACTTCAAACTCATCAATGAAACCTTTCAAAATATTTGATATTTTTACAAATTAACCCTCGAGTTAGCTAGATTAAGCTAAAATGATCATAAAAACATAAAAATCATTAAAAATTAACAAAAATTACATATCATGCATGAAGAATTAGGCTTGGTCGAATCCTCCCTGGGTTAACAATGGTGAATTCGATTTTGGCTAGTGAAAAAAGAATAAGATGATAGCCATTTGGCTTTTTTTTTTGTTTTTATTGTTCTTTAATTATGAAATTACAACTTTAACCTTTTAACATTAATAAAATTTCATGAAATATACCACCTAAGCCATCCACTATCTATCTAAATGGTATATTTACCATTTAGGTCCATCAATTCACATTTCTATAGCCATTTAACACCTTTAACTAATAGAAACTAACTTTTGCACCTTTTATAATTTAGTCTTTTTTACTTAATTAACTATCTAAACGTTAAAATTTTCTTACCAAATTTTAATACAACATTTTAGTAACTCTATAAATAATAAATAAATAAATAATAAAATACTGACTCACTTGTTGGAATTGTGGTCCTGAAACCACTGAAAATGAGTTGTTACAGTCACGGAGTCATCGTCGTTCCCACAGCCTCTGCCACCATTGGTGGTGGAATTCTCAATGTAGTCATATTCAAAAATAGAATTCTCGCCCTGGATGAAGGGTAGCTCTACAGGTGCAGCCTTACACGGCCTACCCTTACCACGTCTACCTTGAGTGTTCATAGTGTTTTCGAAAGTTTAAGTTATAAAGTATATTTACAGTTTCACACAAAAGTTCAAACATTAGTCATCCTTCTAAATATTCACAATCTAAAGTTTAGTTTGTATTTAAAGTTTTAATAGTAACTAAAGTATGACTGGCACTGGAGTGCCGGATTTAGTTTTCCTGCAGAAAATAATTTTTTCCAAAAAATTTGTGGCATGATTTTTTCCTAAAATACCCTTTTAATGCATGCATGCAAATTTATTCAAATTTTTACAGTTTGAGTTTAGAAAACCTAGGCTTTGATACCATCAAATGTAACATCTCCATTTCAGCCTAGATATTCGACCCGAATTCAGGAGACTACATCAGCCACCGAGATGGCCGAGTAGGGTTATCGAAGTTTTTGAAAATAGACATCTTTTAAACATTTGTTTGATTTAGTAGAAAATTTAGTTAATTTCCAAATTATTTATTACTTGAAAACTTAATTACACTTTAAGAACGGAAAAGTGGTAACTATTTGTTTTTAATAAAAATTGGGGTTCATGCATAATTAATTAATAATCATAATTCGAAAAGTTTAAAACTTTAATTAAGTGTCATGTAGAATAAAAGAAACCTAAAACCTAAATCTCATGCCACAATTCAAAATAAAATATTATAGTATTTGAATAATAAAATAAATCAAAAGAATAAGCCTTAATAAATCAAAAATAAAATAGATTGAGCCGAGACCCTCCAGATGTCACGTCGCATCCTAACCTGGTGGGTTATCTATAAGGATGAAAATTTAAGGGGGTGAGTTGTGACGCTCACTGTGAGTCCATTCATAAGAAAATCAATGGAAATAGTCGGTAAAACATATTAGATAATATCGTATAAAATAATCACAATCAGACAACAATTCACAGTCTCTAATTTTCAATGCAACCTTCATAAATATATATCAAAACCCACAATAGTAGTTATTAAAGTAACCAATTTTCAGATTTGCCCACAATATATATATATATATATATATATATATATATATATATATATATATATCCACACATAATTAAATCATATGAATTTCCAAATTTGTATGCACATAATTTTAGAGATGTCATACAGTCTCGATTTTTAATAAAATAGATCCTACCCCACCACTGCACACCACAATGGGAGTTTCCCTGAACTCACTTCTCTAACACACCGGGATGTGGATAAACCACTACTGGTTCATATATAATAAATTTCATTTGGATGTAGACACACAGCAAGTCCCTGTAGATAGGGGTATTCAAATTTGTTAGAACTGAATTAACCTACCAAACCAATCTAATTCAGTTAATCGGTTGAAGGTCGGTTAATGATTTTTTAGAAGTTTGGTTATTGATTCATTTGGTTCAAAATCAGGTAATTAACTGAATTAATTAAATTACTCAAACTTAATAATTAATAATACAAATTTACGTAGTTTTAATTCAATTAATTCGGATAATTCGGTCAAATGAACATTATCGATTTTTTTATATATTTTATACTTGTTTTAACTAAAAAATAAAAACATATAAATTCAGTTAACTAACCAAATTAATCGAAATATTTCAGTTCGATTAATTATTTTTGAAAAAATTTAGTTCAGTTAATTCAGTTCATACTAGTTTGGTTCGGTAAACTGTTTGGACACCTTTACTCGTAGATGGAATTTGCCTTTAGCTGTGGGTTCACTGCAAAAAGATAAATGCAGATAAACTGCCAGATTTCTTCCGATCACATTGTCCCATCTTATGCAATACAATGCAACACATTTAATACAAATCAAGTATGATAGCAATTAATGTACTAACACATGGTAAATCAGTAGGAAGAGTCATGATTTCTATGTATTTGGATTAATAGTAACATAGGGCATGTCGTTCATACGATTGGAAGTATAGATACAATAGTAACATACACTACTCATGATTCATGCAAAAATATATATACAAATAAATACTGCGTTAATTTGATCAAGCATCGATTCTAAAATTTTTCATATTATCAAGGACCTAAGTGCATCAGTTAAAACACTTTAAATAGTTCAGAACTTATTCATAGACTAATCTAATCAAAACATAAAATTTTGAGTCAAAACTATAAAATCTGAGTTACAAGGGACACATGACCGTGTAACCAGACAATGTGGGTGGAGTACACGGCCGTGTGACAGACTATGGTTGTGTGGCATTTGTAAAATTAACCTACAATAAAGACATGATTGTGTGCAATTTGAACTCTTAGGGTTTCAGGGTAGACATGGCCATGTATGGGGGTCGTGTGGTTCGCCGAAAAAAGCCAGTTTTATTAGAAAAAAGAAACTATAGTTCAATTATGTTCAGGAAAAAGGATTAAATAGTTAGACTTTCCAAATTTTAAAGGGTTGATTGGGTAATTATTCCTTCTTGCCGAAAAAGAAAATAGGAAAGAAAAGTGACATGACTTAAGCCTAAGTTACAAGGGAAGAATGGGGAGATGCTTAACCAATTGAATTACTATCCACGCTTTTTTATTTTTATAGTAAATAATATATATTCTAGTACGATTTTGCTGCTTAGTTGCTGAAAAAAAAAAAGGAACTAGCATAGCTTGAACCTTGGGTTTTTAAGCAAACACACTAACTACATAACCATAAAGACTAACCCATTTCTTAATAATTTATTTTATCAATTATATTCACTTATATATATTTAAAATTATGAATTTTGATATTTTTAGAAATATTTTAAGTGCAAATTTTGTAGTGGATTAAACCTAAAATAACTTAACCCTAATTAGTGTCAAGATTCACCCGAAAACAACACACTTTAATAAATAATAATAAAAAGTTATAATTGAGAAATGCTTATGCGGATAGTCTGCCCATAAATTATGACTTTTTATCTTATATTTGCTACTTAATTAATTTTTTGATTAAGATTAATAATTAATTTTTTCTATCTTGGTATCTCTATTAGTCAACTCTTAGTTAATGATGGTGAACAATAATATAGCTCCATCGCATGATGACATGAGGCATAAAACTACATAAGCACTGCCGTGTAATTATTTATACCAAATAATTCCTAAAAATCAAAATAACTAGAAAGAGAAAATTAGAAATTTAAAATAAAAATTAAAATTACATAAAATTCATTTTTTAATTTTAAAATATAAAATTATATAAAATAAAAATATATAAATTTTACTTAATATTATATTTTACTTATAAATTTCTAATTTAAAAAATTTTATTTTGAATATTATACATTTTCCATTTTGAATATTGTTATGTAATTTTTAATTTTTATATTTTATAAATATATATATATATATATATATATATGAAATTGTTTGATATAAATAATTATGCTTATGCGGCCTTTTCCTGTCATGCAACAATTTTTAATTAGTTGAATGTTTAACAATCTAACAATTAGAATAATTTAGATAACCAAAAAATTGGCACTAAAATAGAAAATACGGCAAAATTAATTGCTAAAGTAATATATTGTAGGAAATGATTAAATTAATCTCTCTATTATTAAAAATATTATTTTAATCAGTATTGAAAAGAATAAAATAATATCAATGGTGTGTTTGTTTCACGAAAAATGACTTACATGAAATATTTTCTACATTTTCCTGTAGTTTATTTTTCATTGAAAACAATTTGGTTAATGAGAAATGACTTACAAGTTAATGGAAAATAAATCCTTTTTTCATGTAAATTAACTTATCATTTTAAAAAGCATAAGTCATTTTTAAAAATTAATTTGAATCAAGTCTAATATTATTATATTAATAATAATTTTTATTTTTAAAATTTTTAAATAAATTAAAATATTAATATCAAATATTATAATGGTTATTATTAAACATACATATTTAATTATTTATATTTAATAATATAATAAATTATTAATATAATTTATTATTTAATTATATTATTCAATATTACAAATTTCTTTTAATAATGAATTTTAACCATAATAATTTTAAATTTTAAATAATATTATTAATATATTTTTGGAAACTATTTATGTTAATATTTTAAGGCTTAATGGTATTATAAGCCTTCAAAATTTTTCACAAAAATCGTTTAAGCTCCTCCAAACTTTGTGCTCCCAATCGAACCCTAAACTAACAAAACTAGCCTAATGGGTTATTTTACTAATGTTGATTGTTAGCATTTAACGGTGGGATTGATGTGGCTTTTAACAGTGCCAACTTAGCCAAATGTTGTTGACGTGGTATGCCACTATGTTGGCAAAATATAAAATAAAATATTTATTTTTTATTTTCTTTTAGTTAATGTCTTTAATATTTTTATTTACTTTTTATATATTTTTCTCCTCACTTTTCCTCATCATCTTCTTTTCTCCCCAAATGAAACCCTAGTCGCCTTGCACTGTCGTCGTAGTCAGTGCTCCATTCATGCCGCCAATACCATTGTAATAAGCTCCACCGTCTTATCTTCACTTCTCTCGGGTTAAATTTTTGCAAACCCAAACCAAGCCTTCGAAAACTCCAACAAATGCTTGAAGCAAACAACCCCAATTCGCCACTATCTGCTGTTACTTCGGCCTCATTCTCTGGTATGTTGCTCCCCTCTACCTCTTCAGACTCCCCTTGTTCGAATCTTCAAGAGGTGAACTTGAACCTTGAAAATCAAGGAGCCCAAAGATAAGCTTCTTCTCTCTTTTTCTATTTTATTTTCTGATTTGGGTTGATTTTTTTTAGATTCCAACTAAAGGCTCTAAATTTCTCCTCTCTTTTTGTTGTGGTTTATTGTTGTTAATGGGTAACGAATGGAAATAGATTGCTTGCATATATAATTCTAAGTTTGTTTTTTTTTCCTTTTCTAATTTCAATTCCAAAGAATTTTCATTTGAGAAATCTTGAGGGTATCTGATTATTGTAAATATAAGAAACCAAGTACTACAAAGGAATCTTGTATATTTGTAGTCATTTAGATTGAGATTTTTGTATAGATTTAGGGATATGTCTAAAGTAGAGATATTGGGGAGGCTTTAGAATTTTTTGAACTTGTAAGTTTTTGGAGATGACTAGTTTTCAAGAGAAATTGGAGATAGAAAAATTGATCGAACAATGGATCCAAGGGAGAAGAAGAAGATGATGATGATGAATGAAGTCATAGAAATCTAGCGGAGAAGAATTATAATGGCCTAATTTTCAGTGGTACAAAAAATGCAGTTTCGGAACCCCATTTACTTAAATTGAGCCTGTGTATATAAAATAGAAATATTTATGGAGTTAATATGAGAATATACTAAAGAATGGTCAAGTAATTTAGCCGATAAGTCGTTAATTAAAAATTAGGAACTAAATTGTAAAATTCCAATCACTATCGAGTTTTAATTAAAAAAGGCTTGAGAACCTAGATTACAATTAACCAAAGGGTCAAAATGGTTATTAAACCGTTTCCATTACGAGATAGTGGACATTGATGATGTTTTCCACTTAGATTATTTAATAATAAAATTAACATTATTAAGGTTTAGTTAAGTTAATTAAATTAGATTAATCAGATCTTAATTAATACATATGTGTGTTGGTTTGTGGAAGGAAAGATGAAAACATTATCATCTTCTCCATTTGCCACTGTCCTCCATTGAAGAAAAAGGGAGAAAACCTTAAGCTTAAGCTAAACATTCAACCACCACATTGGTAAGAAAACTAAGCCTTTTTCATGTAATTTTTATAGATTTATGATCATGAGAGCTTGATTTAGCTAACCTATGTATCAATTTTTTCAATTGTTAAGTTTTTAGCAAGTTATCATTATTGATAAATTGATGAATTAGGCTTGAATTTGATAATTATTAAGCTTAGACCATGATAGGGACTAAATTTTAAAATTAAATAAACTAGTTTGTTAGCTCCATAACATTAGGGACTAAATTGAATAAATAAAAAACTTGTCATGAATTTATGATAGAAATATAAAGTATAAAGTCCCTAATGAAAGAATATAAAATCAGATTTTGATCCAAAGTTAGGAATCGAAAAATATGATTATCTCGAGTTTAGGGAATAAATTGAATAAAAAGAAAAATATATGTGTATTTAAAAAGGGATTAATTAGGATCATGCATCTAAAGGCATTGTTGTTGTGAGTCATTGAAAAGTCATTGTGTGTTAATATATGATATTGATTTGATATTTATATATATTTGTATAGAACAAGAATTGGATAAAAGTGGAGCATGTAGAGGAAAGGCTAAAATTGTGGAATAGTCCTTCGAAAATCTACTCATTTTGTGTTTTGAAAGGTAAGTTCTTATAGAACTTACTACCCTTCCTTATTAAATAGGTATGGTTGCGTTTATTTTCATTTTTTATTTATATTTGAACTTATGTTAAGGTTTTGGTGGAAATTGGCATAGTTGGCTAGTAACATAAATGAATTAAGTTGAATTGTGATAAGTGAATGATGTTATATCTAGTGGTTGGTAACTAAAAGAATGACAAGAGAACTTAAATGCATCATTAATTGTATGTGTGATTCATGTTCAAACTTGATCAATGAATTCGGAAATTGATATGGGATGGTTACAACTTATGTTTATGCAAATATGGATAATTGATGCTCATGTGAACTTAGTAAAAGGCTAGGATACAATTTTCATTTCAATAGGGTCATATGTGTGCTTGTGTACGAGTTACTTGACAATATGAAGAATATGATATTTATTTTGAGATTCAGCATTTGTTGCGGATCATCGAATATTCACTATCTTTTCAGAGACCTTGGTGTGGTGGAGGGATGTATTTGAATACATATATACATTTGATGCCTACAGGCTTTGCACTCTAGTGCTTTGGTGTAGTGTAGTTCACTCGCGTGTCCGAGTCTGTTTTACTACAGTTCCATTGGGCGAAATGTTAAAACTGAACTTTGAAATAGGAAAATGAAAATGAATCGGATTTAATAATTTATTAAGATATGTGGTTAAAATTTTATTCGCATTGACTAATAGATTAATGCAAGTACATGAAATGATGATGATCTTATATGATTTGGTATAGTTTGATGATTGTTTTGGTCATGTTATAATGTTTGACATATATGAATACTTATGTTTCCTATGTTCACTTTGTTGTGACAATATATGCCATGTTCTAGCTAGATGTATGCCAAATCTTTTGGTATTGAACATGCTCACCTATGATCAAGGCACGTGTTTTAAAATCCATTCGAACTTACTAATCAATAAATGCTTACCTATTGTTGTTTTCCTTACGTGTAGATCCCTAAATTGTGGAACTCTCAAAGTCGGATCAGTGCGAGTATCACATTATCATCAAGTCGGGAAAAGTATGTTCATTTTGGAACCTATAATTGTGGCATGTATATAGGGTCCCTTGTTATTTAAATGGTTGTCTATAATGTAAATGCTAATGGTTGGATTTGTGTATTAAGGTTGGGAAATAGCCTAGTTATGCCTAGTCTTTTATCATGAGTTTTGTGCCATTTGAACACTTGATTTCAAAAGTTTCCTAAGCTTTATTTGGCATAGGTTGGCATGATATGATGTCTTGATGAATGTGGAATGAGCATATATATATATTGAAATGTTTTTGGTAGGAAGTATTGAATATGTTTCAAAGTGATTTTTACCAAAACAAAGGGTAATGTTGTGATGACAAGTTCCCAACGTCACGACTTAAATCAACAGTAAGTGACGTCACAACCTTGAGTTTTCTAAAGTTTCGACTAAACTCATTCGTTGATGAGGTAGCCATGGTGTCGCAATGTCAACTCATGTGTAACAGCCCAATTTAGACCCTAGTCGGAACGGTGGTTTTGGGATCACGAATTCAAGTTAGAAAAATATTTTAAAATTATTTTCTGTGTTTATTTTGTGTGAATTTATATCTGTGGAATTTTCGTGATTTAATTTTATCGTTTGAGTGCCTGATTAAATAAAAGGACTTAGTCGCGTAAAATAAAAATTTAATGGTTATTTGTATAAAGGGCTGAAATGCTATTGGCTTTTTAAATGGAAGCCTTTAAGTTGCAATTAGACCATAGTTGCATGTGATGGACGGTAATGACCTTAGAAATATGTGTTATGTTTATTTATTTTTAAAGGGTAAAGTTGTAAAATGGTTAAAAACATATGTAATAATAAAACATAAAGAAATTATAATATGGTTTCATAATTTTCTTCATCCACTGAAACTAAAACAAAAGAAAAGAGAAAAGAAGGTTAGGGTTTGGCACTTACTCAAGCTCAATCAAGGTTTGTTTTTGTTTGGTTTTTGATAATTTTTACGTTTTTGAGATCGTTGCTTCGAGTATTATAAAATTTATGCTTGAATTTTTTATTTTGGTGAATATTTCGAGTTATGTCATTGTTGAGAGCTTGTGATTTTTGTTGTTTGATTATGAAATATGAAAAATATGTTTTAGATTAACATGTTTTGTATTAGAGTTTTTGATAATTTTGAGTAATTAGGACTAAATTGCAAAAATAACAATTTGAGGGACTAAAATGTGAAACAAATGAAATATATGGATTTGTATGGGTATGGGTAAAATTCGGCCCAACATGGGTATATTGAAATTTTGTATATTTTGTGTTTTGTGCAATAGGGATTAAATTGTAAAAAGTGTAAATGTTAGGGGTAAAATGGTAATTTGTCCATTTATGTGTTTTTGGACTAAATTGAATGAAAATATGTTTAAATGAGCTTAATTTGATTATGTTTAGATCAAGAACCAAATAAATCGGATTTGGATCGGGGGAAAGCGAAAGTTATCAACTAGCTGTTCCATTCCGTTATACATAGCCCGATGTAAGTTTATAAGCAAATAGCCGTACTCAATTTTAAATAAATGCAAAGTATATATGCTGAATTTATATGTATGAATTATTATATGCTATAGCCGAATGTGAATAAGCTTGATTATTATGTTTCTGAATTCGTTTCGATTGAATTACAACGTCCGAAAGCCCCGTATGAACCTTAGGAATAGTTAGGATACATATGTCATGACATAGGATTCCGATTTATGTATGCGAGTGAGACCATGGCATCGATATGTGATTCTGATATATGTGTGCGAGTAAAACCCTGTCTGGGACAGTGGCATCGATATGTGATTACATGTAAGACCACGTCTGGGACGTTGGCATTGTACGATTTATGTGTGATCATTTGAGTGTCCTATCCAATTCCGAATGGTTCATCGAGCAAAGACAAGTTGTGTTTGAATGTGTAAGATAAGCTAAATGGCCAGGTATGAATTTGCTTGTTGTTTATTTAAAATAAGGTAAGTGGGTAATTTGGTACTTATTTCAAATTATGCATAATGCAATTAAAGGTTACATGTGAATTTGGTAAGTGTACTTGGCCTTTTGAATAGGATTAAAATGAGTTTAAATTATACCTATGTATGAATACATGTATTCTGCTAATAACTAAAATGCATATAAAATTATATGATGACACATGAGTTTGTGTATTTGTGTGTATGTGAACTAGGTTGATATTAATTATTTGGCTTTGGAATTTAATTGATAATATGTTAACATGGCTATATAAGCATTCGGTTAAAGTGACAAATATGAATGAAGATATATATAATATAGATTTTATATGTTCAAATATAAATGTTTTATAATAATGTGCTTTGGCTTAGTTTAATTAAATTGATGATATTTTTGGGTTGCTCATTTGCTTATGACTTACTAAGCTATAAATAGTTTACTCTATGTATATGTGTGTTTCTATTTTATAGATTTTGGAGTCAAGCTACGAGCTCGGGGACTGTCAACAAAGTTTCATCACACTGTCAACTATATTGGTACCTTTATAAGTTAAACTCGGATTATGGCATGTATAGGCTGAACTATGCTTGAGATGTTGAATTTTTGTTATGAATAATTAAAGCCATGCGAAAATGGCTTACTTCTAAGTTTAGTTTTTGATTATGTTCGATTATGGTTTAAATTGTTTTTGGTGATGATGCTATGAGTTATGAATGAATGGCATAGGTGATAGATGTTATACATTATGGAAATGGTTGGATAGTGACGTGAGTTAGGGTATTACAGTTGGTTAATGACTTTGGAAGTGACATGAATGAATTGGCTAAATATGTTTGTTTGGTTAGGATGTGCTTTATACTAAGATATAGTATACGTGTGAATTTGCTTATTATGCTTAGTTTTGATCTAATAAGTTCTTAGCTATGATACCTAATGAGTTTAGTTTTGATAATTTGGTGATGGTAATTTTGGTTGTGTAAGTGGTTTGAAATAACATGATTCGGTATTACAGATTGGCTGATCATGTCCGAATATGATATACCTTTGTCTTAATATGTTTATTATTATGATATAGGAAAATTCATGTTACTAATATATTTATATAAATTAGTTAAATGACTATGATTGTAGAAATGATATTCGGTTATGAGATGGGAGATATGAATATTATTTTTGAGCTACCTAGGGTTTGGCATTTGTGATTATACATGTAATGAAGTGGTTTGATGTATTATTTGAATTAAATGTTTATAAGATAAAATGATTTAGAATATAGGGATTGGGAGTTTGGTTGTAGTTTATGTTCATTGACAAGTATGAGCTATATATATGTATATATATATTTAGTCATATGTATTTGGTTACTATGATAAAACATTCATTTAAGTCATAAAGGTTAGTTTCATAAATGAACTATTACATGGTATTAGCATGCATAAATGTTCGGCAAAATTATGTGACTTATGTGGTTGTTTTCTTTGAAATTAGATATTCAATACTAATTGGGTTAGTCATTTTGCAAATATTTATTAAGATATTTGTTTGTATAATGTGTTGACATGTGAATTTAAGTATAAATTCAATTGATATTAGATAATAAAATGATGCTTGAGTTTGGGTTGAGTAATGATATCATTAGCAGTTAATTTGGAAAGTCAGTGTATACTCATGTATTTATAATAGTTGAATAATCATTTAAGTTTATATCATATCCTTGTTAAAGTCTGTAAATGCTTTAATATTTGAATGTTATAATTCATTTTATTTCATGTGAATGATATGACTGTATGTATACGTATGATATGAAATGCTTCAAATTTAAGTGCTATGTTAGTTCATGAAATAAATTTTGACTGATTCTCGAGACTCGTTCATGTGTATATATCAATATTTGGAATTGTGCTTTTGATAGGTAATGCCTCATAATCTTAATTCGGCGACAGATACGGGTTAGGGGTGTTACATCGTGAGTTTTGAAAACTTGTCAATGAAGTCATTAACTGACTTCGAGTTAGCAAAAGACCTTTTTTAAGCTCGTACAAAACTCTAAAATGATTATAAAACATATAGAAAATGTGTTTTATACTTTTAAGAATGTTGGAATGGTTAAATCATATAAGAATTAGTTGTAGTTGCTTCGACAACAAATGTGGCATTTTGTAGTTCAAACCCAAAAATCAGGTTGGGTAAAGTTGTTACAAGGAGGAGAAAGAAAGAACAGAAAAAAAAAAAGGAGAATTAAAGAAAAAAGAAGGAAGAAATGGGAAAGAAAAAAATTTAAATTGCTTATGTAGCAATGTCATGTGGGAAACAAATGTGGCATGCTGATGTAGCAATGTCACATCGACAATGTTTGGTCAATTTGTAACACCCATTAGCTGGGTTAATTTGATAACCCGAGCAAAGGATGTTATATTTGGACTCCGAGTCAATTTAATTCAAATTTCATTTATATACTTTATCAATGTCATTTTAAACTCTTTTAAGGTATCTCAAGTCATTTCTGGGCATCCATTACAGTTTGGTTGCGATTTGAGGTCGTTCGGGCCTTTTTTGAGTCAAATTGAACATGCACAGGGTAAAACATGGCACTTGTATTGCTACTCACTATTCCAAGAATCAGTACATTTTCTCTATAACTAATCATTTTTGCTCTCTAGAGTACTTGTATCGATAACAAGTACCAATACTTCAATTGCAGGGGACTCTAAATCATGCCTAAAACACTTTTGTTTCATGTCGATTTAAATACCAAACATTCTCAAACATATATCAATCATTTTAAACCATCAAACGCTTTAAAATATCATATAATTCATCATATGCTCATTGCATAATTTAAATGATTTCACTAGGCTATCAAAACATTTAAACTTCTCTAAATACTTTCACTCGCATTTATTGTAATAGCCCATTACCCATCCCAATCGTTGGGTTCGAGTTCAAGGTGTCACATTCATTTTCAAAATAATTATGATCAATATTCTTTCAATTTATACTATTAAATTATTAATTTCAACCAATACATGCATACAATTCGATATACAGTCGTTTTCAGGTCTTAAACAAGCTTACGGAAGCTCTAAAGCTAACCTGAGGTCAAATTAGGACCAAATTGTAAAAAAATAGAAAAATATTGGGTTGGTGTCTGAATGTCAAAGGGTTTCTCATCATGATGTAACATACTGAGTAGGCCTTATCCCATTGGTTAGTACTCGACATCGCATCATGGCATGTCAACTTGGTCTCATCGCGACGAAAAACGTTTGACATCGCGAGGTGACATACTGATTTCAAAAGGTCAAGTTTTGGTACCTATTTTCAATCATCTATGGAACTTCAAAGAATTTGCAAATAAAATTTCAGAAAAAATACATATTCAATGAATTCTAATATAGTTAAAGTACCATTCATACACGTAAGTTTTAATCCATTTCAACCAATTCATGCAAATTCACAAACATCTCATCAACACTCTTCATGGAACTATTTGACATATATATATGTATTTAGATACATTACCATATAACTTAATAACATACCATAAGTTATGCCAAACCAAATGGTGTAATATTCACAATTTCATATATATATATAAACATATGGTCAATTCAAAAATGCTAATTCCAACCCCAAAGTTCAGATGACCACCTATTATATTAAAAATCGACTCAACTAAGGTACATGCCATATAACGAACAAAAAAGAGGTTATGTAAACATTGTTGATTCAGGGATCTCTAGCTAGATGTTGGATTCACTATTCGAGATCTCAAGATGTACCTATACTTGCGCATGAAAAACAAACCTTACGCTGAGCAATAAAGCTCAGTGGTATTTCCGTGATTCAAATCAATATAACATAGATTATAATCAATTGCGTACAATTTATATGATTTCTAATATCAACTAATACAATTTCATTATAGACCACAATTATACCAAATGCTTCATATGAATTACCTATACATTACTTAAATTAATCAAGCTAAATGGTTATATTATAACAACATTTCAATGCCAATAAAATTCGCACAACTATTCAATTTGCAACATTTGATCATACCACATTTTCTTACCAAATTGAATCAAATCATTTGTAACCTTACCATATCGACCCTCAAGATCGTCAACCAATTTGCATGGTCTTTCACATGCTATCAATAATCAAATATCATATACAATTACCTATAATACCACTTCATAACATTTAATCATTTTCGAATATCATTCAACCAATTCACAATTTGTATCCCCTATTAACATGACTCAAACTCAAACGGATACATAGATCCCAACCAACACACCAATTTGGCACCCAGTGCCTCATCGAAACATCCAAAGTAAATAGATTGCACCCAGCGCTTATCGGTATAAATGAAGTAAAAGTTGTGTCCAGCACTCATCAGAAACGTCCGAAGGAAAATGTGCCCAGTGCTCATCAACATATAGCAAAAGTAACTCGTACTCAATCTATCCTATGGCATACCAACTACATTCGACTATGCCCGAACAATTAATAGGGTAACCAATTTTTCAAATTCATTATATAGCTCAATTAACAATCTATCAATCTCAATTTATCATCAATTCATCATTTCATCAAGTTATACAACATATCTCAACTCAATTTCATACTAAACATCATAAATCATGAAGATATACTACTTTTTATTCTATTCAATTTAGTCCTCTATCTTGATAATCAATTCCAATCATATCAATTCAATTCAACCAACCATTTTCAACTCACCTTAGTATCATACTATGCAAAACTTCATGCAAAATTTAAATTGATCTGAATCGTAAAAATATAAATTGAAAACTCGAGCCTCTCAATGGCCCTACATCGTCTTTAGCTACAAATAATAATTCAACAATACAAAACATCAAGTTCTATATCAAATAACATTCAATTTCACAGTCACACATATTTTTCAATTTATTCAATTTAGTCCCTAAACCTGAGACAAGCATAACTTTCGATCTAGACCTTTGGCTTAAAATATGATTTCACATATATGTATTAAGGACCTTCTACTTTCTATTCCTACAAAAATTTCATAACAATTTTTTATTTTATTCAATTTGGTCCCTAATGTACGAAACTAATAATTAAATTTTACAATTTAGTTCTGTTCTTAATTTAAGCTTAATTTCTATCAAATTTACACCAAATTCATCCATTTCTCAACAATGGAAACTTTCAAAACTTTAACAGCTTTGCAAATTGATACATGGGTTAGCTAAATCAAGCTCCCACAATAAAAAAAATTCATAAAAATTAAAGAAAAATGGCTATGAACTTACTTGTAATTGATGGTCGAATATCAAAAAGAGTTTTAAAGCTTTTCCTCCATGGAGGATGGCATGAAAGGTTGAAGAAGATGATACTTATCATCTTTTACCACAACATTTTATATTTATTATGATTAATTTTAATTAAACTTAATTAATTATCTTAATCATGGTTAATTAAGCTTAAATTTTTAATTAACTTAAGTTAATGACATTTAACATCACATCACACTATCATACATTTAAAATAGTTTTATTTTCCATTTTAATCCTTTGGATAATTGTTATTTAAGTCCCCAAGCTTTTTCCTAATTAAAAACCTATAGCAGTTAAACTTTTACGATTTACTTGAACCTTAATTACTCACAATTTTGGCTAAATTACTTAATTGAATTTCAATTCATCTATACACTAACTCCATAAATATCTATATTTAATATTTACAAACTCAATTTACGAAAACAAGGTTCCAAAACCGTATTTTCTGATACCACTGGAAATTGGGTCGTTACATTAATAAAACATAAATACTTGAATTAGGCCTATGTAGATGTTGTGATTTATACCATGAGTTAAATTTCATGCTTTTTCTCCCAAGCCTTGATGATTTAATGTGATGTGTTGATATTAATCTTCTTTCAAAGGCATCAGTCTAATCTTTCACCTACGTGTTAAACAACAACACATTAAGCTATAATATAGCCTAGTAAGTACTCGTGAATTCAAATCTTACCAATACTTTAATTTATTTAATATTAACAATATGACTATTATAATTTCATGAATATATCAAATTAATCAAGAGGTTATTCAATATTTACAAAATTCACTAATACTTTGATTCACTATTTTCACTTCATGGTTTAACATGAACTATTATTAGAAATCACTTACCATGACTTTTTAGCCCATGCTAGACTTGTTTGGACAAGATGGATACACAGAACATAACACGATACATGGAGCACATAAATGTTGAAAACAAACGTACCAAAGTGTAATATCACGAATATCATGATAATATAAGAGCGCTCAGGTTCCTATAGCATGTCAACTATATCTACAAAGTTCAACACTAGTCTACATGGGCACTAAAATATCATAAAATTTACATTATTTATTTAAGAATGTGATATTTCAGAATTTCAGTACATTTTTGCACTTCTTCAATTTAGTCCTCATTTTCATGATTTAAAGAAAAATGTAAATTTCAATTACAATAATCATGAGATTTTATTCACTAAATTCTTATCCATAATACATCATATATTTCATATTCTCTACATCATTTTCACTTATCAAATAATAACACTTAAAACTTTCACATACTTTTCAAGTTAGTCCTTGTTACCATGTTATTATTCACTAAATGATTTGGCATTCTTAATGGCCACATTAGCCCCAGGCTAAATAGTATCAATTAATGTCAATCAAAGGGCTTATTTGGCGATTTATTAAATTAAGGACTCAATTGGGTGCAAAAATTTCAAAAGGGCTTCATTGATTTTTTTTAAATGTTTGAGGGCTTTTAGTACCATTAACACATATTTTAATAATAAATATATATTGAAATTTATAAATTGATAATAAATATTTTATAGTATAAAATATTAATATTTTAATTATCTAGATATGAAAATCTTTTAAAATCATGGTTTTATTTATCTCTTCCAACTCAAATGTGTCACTATCTATTCTCATATATGTAATCTAATACTTATATTTAAGCATTTTACTAAGTTGGTGTCACCCTTAATCGGGTCATAAACTTAATTATGAAATTACATTAATACCCTTTCTTTTAAATATAATTATAATAATAATTATTATTATGACAATTTTGTCTTTTCTGCTCTCATATCATGATTAAATAAAAGAATTAGAAATTACAAATCCAATTATTGAACATGTTTAATAGTATTAAAATACAAGTTCATTACCTGTTCCTATATTCATTATTGAATAAATTTTAGAAGAAAATATTTTAAACATAAAATATTTAAAATATTTTCACTCACATCATGTATGTGACAAAATCTAGTATCGTACTTTAAATTAAGTTTTAATTAGATATTATTTATCGAAACTCTTTTTTTGGGGGGGAATCGACTTTTTATTTTAAAAAACAAAAATGAAGAATCCACCAATTCTTTTTATTAGGTGTGATCGGATCACCTTGAAACTTAATCATTTTAATAAAAGGCTTAATTTACTAAAATGATAATTTTTGGTCTACAAAATCCAATAAGTGAGTTTGGGGTTTGGTTAGTATGAGGAAGGATTAGCAGAGGAAGGATTAGCACCCTCATAATGCCTAGAATTGGTACCTAGTTGATAACTTGACGTCTTAGCGTCAAAAATTGAGAATTCAAAGAGAATTTAAAATACGATCCCTTCTTTGCATGATGTTATCTAAATTAAAATTTATGGAAAAGACCCTATCTTGAGTTAATCGAGAAGAAAATATCATGCCCCGTAGGTTAGGACACAATGTCTCAAATCCTCGAAAACAAGAATAATCGTCATTTGATTATTACCTAAATCCTATGTTTTCATTTTAAATAGGATATTTAATTATGTCAGTTCTAGGAAGAGGTCATACTCCGTAAGTTAGGAGCACGACTCCTCGAATCCCAAAAATAATGGATATTGCCTTGGTTTTAATTATTTGTTATGCGCTTGCACCGAAAAATGAATGAATGTATGTAGCAATATTTACAATGTACAATGATGACAAAATTATGATATTAACAAAATAACAACATAAATAATGAAATAAAATGACAATTCTATAGTGAATACAATAATAAGAAATAATAATAACAATAAAAAAATTCAATTAATAATACTATATGATAATAATGATACTAATAGTGAAATAATATAAAAAATATAATAATAATAATATAATTACATTCATAAAGTATTAATTTTTGAGCAAATTTTTAAAAATAATATTAATTAGCAACGATAATTACTTAATAGTATTAATGATATTAATAGTATCAATAATTAAAAATAAAGGGACCAAAATAAAATAATTAGGAAATTTGAGGGCAAAAATGCAAATTATACAACTTAAAGGGTGAAAATTTAAAAAACAACAAGTATAGGGACTTAATTAAATGAACAGAGGACTAAATTAAAACTGTGATAAAACTTCAGGTATAAATAAATAAAAATAGAAAATAAAGGGGTTAAATTAAAATACAATAAAAATACAGGGACCAAAAGGACAAATAACCCATTTCTAGTACACATGTCACTCTCCAAAGGGTCAACAGTCTAAGGACCAAAATGAAAACAAGTCAAAATTAAATGGTATAATTTTAAAAAGAAGAAAAACCAAAATTAAGACCACATTGAAAAGCGCCTAAAGGCAGAAGGACTTGGGAAGTAATTTGACCCTTCCATAAAAAACATATGGATCCTAGAGGATCTAGGTCGGGTTATCGGGTCATTTCCAAAACGACTCGTTTTGGGGCTTCTGAAGCCAGGCCAAAACGACGACGTTTCATTAAGCCTATATAAGTTAAAAATATTTTTTAAACAAACCATTCTAAACCTATTTTTTAAAAAAAGTTCCTTTCTCTTTTTCTTTTTTCTCTCAAGCCCTCCTTCAACTGGCAATGAGGCTGTCGCAGCTTTGCCGCGGCCACCGATCATCAGCGACGGTAACTGCCACTTTCAATGGCCAGAAAAATCGAAAAAGTTCCCCCGGGCCCCTTTTGTTATGTAGATCGTGGATCTGGTGATGGATCCTCTAAAAACTAGAAGTTTAACTGGAAGACGATAGACCTTTCAGTTTCTCTTCTCCGATGTGGCTGTCAACGAACCCTAAGGGGTTCGGAGATCTTTCAGAGAGGAGGAGGGCCTCTTAGTGGTGATGAATAGGTAAAATTTAAACTCTTATTTTAATTTCTTATGTTTTTCGAAATAAAAAGTAGAAAAAAAAAGAGATGAAGAACCTTAGTTTTTTTTCTTAACTTTCTTTTTCTTTTGTATTCGATTTTTTCTCTTTTCCCCTGTTACATGTGGTTGTTGTGGCTTTTATAGCCAAATACATTACAAAATATTCATTTTTTGTTTTTTTTGTTGTTTATTCTATTTTCGCGTTCTGTCCTTTGTTTTTGTTTTTTTTTTTTCCTTTTTTTGCAAGTGTCTATGGCAAGGTCAACGACGCTAGGGAGCCACGCTCTACCATTTTGGTGAAAGGAGGGGGTAAACCTCGAGCGGCATGCTTACTAACATGGTAAGGGAGTGGCGTCGAAGCTTTTAAGGTTCTAGGGTTTTCTTTTTTTGTTTGGGTTTTGGGTTATTGGGCTGGTGTATTTGGGCTTTAGATTTTTTGTATTTGGGCTTCTGTAAATGAACTTTGTTATTGTTATTATTTTTTGTTGTTTTGTTTATTGGGCCGGACGAAATTGGGCCTCTACAACTGTCCCTCTTTGCTTATTGTTGTGTAACAGGAAGAGAGCAAAAACCTTAAAAGATGACCAATTTTGTCTGGTCTTGCTAAATCTTGACTTCTTTGGAGATTCTCTTTTTTAAGTAGCCCACTCTTTCAATCCACTAGTTGCTCTACTTCACTGTATCCATTTCGCTACAACTTTAGGAAGGCAAGATTTAGTGTTACAGTTTCATCTTGCTCCATTGCAACTTCAAGGAGATAAAATTTGTTGTTGTGGTTTTAATCTGACCCACTGTAACTTCAAGGGTATAGGATTTGTAGCTTCATCTTGCTCCACTGCAAATTCAGGGAGATAAGATTCACTATGGTAATTTCAATCTAACCCACTGCAACTTTAAGGGTATAGGATTTGTAGCTTCATCTTGCTCCACTGCAACTTCAGAGAGATAAGATTCGTTATGGTAACTTCAATCCGACCCACTGCAACTTTAGGGGTATAGGATTTGTAGCTTCATCTTGCTCCACTGTAACTTTAGAGAGATAACATTCGCTATGGTAACTTCAATCTGACTCACTGCAACTTTAGAGGTATAGGATTTGTAGCTTTATCTTGTTTCACTGCAAGTTCAAGGAGATAAGATTCATTATGGTAGATTCAATCCAACCCACTGCAACTTTAGGGGTATAGGATTTGTAGCTTCATCTTTATCCACTGCAACTTCAGGGAGATAAGACTCGCTATGGTAGATTCAATCTAACCCACCGCAACTTCAGGGGTATAGGATTTGTAGCTTCATCTTGCTCCACTGCAACTTTAGAGAGATAACATTCGCTATGGTAACTTCAATCTGACTCACTGCAACTTTAGAGGTATAGGATTTGTAGCTTTATCTTGCTTCACTGCAAGTTCAAGGAGATAAGATTCATTATGGTAGATTCAATCCAACCCACTGCAACTTTAAAGGTATAGGATTTGTAGCTTCATCTTTATCCACTACAACTTCAGGGAGATAAGACTCGCTATGGTAGATTCAATCTGACCCACCGTAACTTCAGGGGTATAGGATTTGTAGCTTCATTGTAATACCCTGAAAATTTTTACAGTAAGATATTATCCTTGATATAGTAAAATAAGGAAATAAAGTGGCAAAAAGGGAAATTTTGAGTTATGTCAATATTGAGAAGTATATTATCATATATTAATTCAAGAAAGGACTAAATTGTAAAAGTGAGAAAAGTTTTGTTGCACAAGAGTAAATATTCAAAATTTGAGGGGTTAAAGTGTAAATATGAAAAAGTTGAAGGACCAATAGTGTAAATAATTTAAGAGTGGAATGATCTAGAAACTAAGGAAAATGGATGAATTAGGACCAAATTGAATAGATGAAGAACTATGAGGGACTAAATTGCAATTTTACCAAATTAAATGATGACTCAAGGATGGAATTTTAAAAGATAATGAAGGGCAAAATGGTCAATTGGAAGAGAGAGAAATCTAGAAAGTAATAATGATTCTAGAGATATTTTGATATTTTATAATTATTTAATTAGATAAATATTATTTTATTAATATTTTAATAAGATATTTTATTATTATTTTATTAGTATATAAAGAAAGAAAGATGAGAAATTCTCATCCATATTTTCCCATGCACTAACGTGAGAGAAAGAGAGGAAGAAAGAAAGTTTTGCTTTCTTTACAATTTGGTCTTTTTACCAAAAATTCACCATTTTCACCCAAAAATCAAATGAATTTCCATAGCTACCAAGAGACAAAAATGTTAAGGAGAGCATGGGGAGTTAGAATATCAAGTTGGATTCAATAAATAGAAGTTGGAGGAGAGAGAAAACCAAGTTAAAGATTAGTATCAATAGAACAAGGTAAGTATATCAAGATTTCAATATGTTTTTAAGTTTATTATTATTGACAAAGTATGGAAATAATGTTATAGTAGAGTTTTCTTACATAAGGCCCTATGTTTTTGATATGTTAGTGAAGAGAAAATAAGAGAAAGTGATGATAAATGGTGTAGAAAAAGAAAATAAGGGTGTTATAACATGGTAATTAATAGCTTGCACAAAAACAGTTTGGACAGCAGTAGTAGACTAACTTTGAAAAATCACCATAAATTGTAGAAATCGAATTAGAAGATGAAAAAAATATGGAATTAAATCTTATTGAGTCTAGTTTCTCATAGAAGAAATAGTGTAGAAATGGATTTGTAAATTTTGAGATATAATGAATTTTGTGAGACAAGGTCAGAATGAATTCGGGTTCCCCTGTTCTGACTTTGAAAAATTATAAAAAATTGAAGAAAAATAATTAGGGGCTTAATTTATATGTATAAAATTATGAATGAGTCTATTTTTAATAGAAACAAACAAGAACATCATTTAAATCCTGTATGAGGAGATAATTAATTTTTGGTGAAGAAGGGTCAGAACTGTCAGATAGCAGAATAGGGGTAACTTTAAAGAATAAACTGTACTTATTGGCTAAACCAAAAATTCTAAAATTTTTATGGTAAGAATATATATGAGTCTAGATTCAGGGAAAATTATCGGATATTAATTTGGAGTTCTATAGATCCAGATATAAATAATTTAGTGACTATGATGCAGATAGATAGCTTGAATATTCATAAAAGTAAATAATAAAAATTATGGATAATGTTACTTACAAGTGTGTTATCTACATTAAGGATGTGGAATGGAGAGGAGGAGGAGGAAAAATATGTATGAATATTCATCTAGCATGGCTAATTTGCATATTTTAGGCTCAGAGACTAAATTGAATAAAAGTAAAACTTTATGGGCAATTTTGTAAACATGTCAGAAATGACCAAATTGCATGAAATGGATTATTTTATTATTTAAATTACAAAATTGAATGAAATTATTAATTTAGTTCAAGATCGGGGGAAAACATGTTTTAGGGATTAAATTGAAAAGTGTTGAAATTATGAAAAATTCTGATATTTTATAGAATTCATGGATTGTTATCAATATAAATGAGAATAATAGCTGGAAATAAGGATTAAATTGCAAGAATTTTATTTTCCTGACCCTAAAGATGAAATCGTCATTAATTAAAAGTTTAGGGGCAAAATGGTAATTTTGCCTAAAGCATTAATTAAATGCATTAGAATATGAAATGAATGAAAATGATGATCAAATTTATTTATAAAGATCCGGACGACTCAAATATGAGACTTGATCATAGAAAAGAAAAGATATCAGATTAATGAAATTATAAACACAAACAAGCAATGAGGTAAGTTCGTGTAACTTGAATTATATTCTTAAATGCTTGAGATTGTATATTATTGATGTGAATATGATTTGAATGTTCATTGTATGAAAATTAATGAAATATTGATATATTTGATAAAATGGGAAAAATCCTGGTTGAATGAAAGGAAAATTCGATAGATCTTTAAAAAGGAATTGGCGGTAAAAAGGATCTAGCCCGGACGGGTGATCCTATCCTGATATAGCCCTCCCGAAGAATATGTGGAAAATGGATTTAGCCCAGACGGGTCATCCGAATTAGGGTCTGAATTTAGCTGGATGTAATTGGATCCAAGCTCATTAGAGTAATTGTCGTTGTAGGGATTTAGCACGGACCGGTAATCCCGACAATACTCTATGAGTTTATATTCTGAGGATTTAGCCTGGTGGTAATCCCTTTGTAAGGATGAGGTTCAGGGAGTGTGCTCTCGATATGAAATGTGTAAGACCATGGTTGAAAGATACCATGACAACCTGTGTGTAAGACCATGGTTGAAAGATACCATGGCAACCTGATATGAAATGTGTAAGACCATGGTTGAAAGATACCATGGCAACCTGATATGAAATGTGTAAGACCATGGTTGAAAGATACCATGGCAACGTGACATGAAAAGAATAAGACCATGGTTGAAAGATACCATGGCAACATAACAGAAAATGAGTAAGACCATAGTTGAAAGACACTATGGCATCACGTCAAAGATAAATAAGACCGTGGATGGGAGACACTATAACGTCTGTTGAACAATTGATATTCAGGTAAAATGTATCAGATGACGAATGGTTATATGAAATGGTTGTGTGAAATGTTTACAAGAACTGGTCATATGGAAATATATGTACAAAAGCGTTGTATGAAAAAATTATGAAAATGGATAAACAAAATAAGTATAAGTACATGGAATATAATTTATGTTAAGTTTCATATAAGCTATTACCAGAATAAATATACATAAAATATATGGAAATGATGGAGCATAAAATATTGATATAATGAAATGAATGATATATGCTTGTGAAGAAACGGTAAGAGCATGATATGTTTCATGACATGTACATTTATGATTATCTTTGATATGTTGATACAAGGAAATTATGTAAGTTGAGACTATTATTAAACTCAAGTGCGACATGTCGAGAAAAATAGATATATCAATGTTGAATTTATATGAGATATGTGCAAGTATACTAATAATGTTGTTGTTTGATGCTTATACAAGTGCCAAACTGTTGATTGAATGATAATATATTTATTTTATATGATGCATTGAATCGGTAAGTATTTTAATTTTATAAGTGATCTGCAAATGGTAGTAATGCTCCGAAACCCTGTTCTGGCAGCAGATACGGGTTAGGGGTGTTACATTCATCTTGCTCCACTGTAGCTTTAGGGAGATAAGATTCATTATGGTAACTTTAATACAACCCACTACAACTTTAAGGGTATAGGATTTGTAGCTTCAATCCAATCCACTGCAACTTTAGGGAGATAAGATTCACCATTGTAATTTCATTCCGACCCACTGCAACTTCAAAGGTATAGGAATTGTAGCTTCATCTTGCTCCACTACAACTTCAGGGAGATAAGATTTGCCACTGTAGTTTCAATCTGACCCACTACAACTTCAAGGGTATAAGATTTGAGATTTTACTGATCTGTTACATCGCTCTCTAGGGGAACAAGACCTGTAGATTCCATTTCATAGGCCTAAATTTTATGCCAAGCAATTAGGATGTTACGACCGGAATGAATTAAATGTTCCTAACTAGATGTATATGGATGATATGTTTATCAATGTAAAATTTTATTTTCGAGAACGGTCCCCTTTTAAGTGCTTAGGCTGACATTGCTCGTCGCTCGTCAAGGTTCTATCACTTATGTGTTACCATGTACTCTTGTTCAGGTCTGATATCTTTGACAGAAACCAAAAAAGGTAATCACAATTTGGACTATTTGTTCCAAGATCTTTCTAACCTTCAAATTTGGTTAGTTCTAACTAGTGGTCCTGTTTCAGGTCTCTATACTATTTAGAAGTCTTTCAGAATAATATGCAAATATCCTTTTACTTTAATATTTTTAGTCCATTAATCATTATTCCGATGCAAAAAAAGCTTGAAAAATGTCATAAAAATAGACAAGACTGAAATTTATTGAGGGTAAAGTTCTTAATGAAAAGATTAATCAAAGTGTCAAACATTGTTAAAACATAAAGTGAGTAAAAATGAAGCCAAGTGCCCTAGATATCGCAATATGAGCTTCTTTGAGCAAACTTGCTGAGGATCAATCTGAGCCTGATATGTGTTTGGGAGATCTAGAGTACTTTGTCGATGCCCCAAGATGTAAAGTTTCTCCCCCTTGTTACTTTTGAGGGGAAACGACTATTACATGCCTATTCTTCGATCAAAATTTGAGTCGCCCTTTTCGGGTTTTCAACTCAAAACTCATTTGGTCTCAAGACGCCTTTTGCAAGTTTTTGCCTTGGCTTCTCCTTATTCTTTTTTTAAGTGAAATATTTTTTGACTGAATTTGAATTCACGGGATTGGGCAGGTTTTTTCCATCCATCTCAATTAGAATCA
Organism: Gossypium arboreum; assembly: GCF_025698485.1. Taxonomy (NCBI): domain Eukaryota; kingdom Viridiplantae; phylum Streptophyta; class Magnoliopsida; order Malvales; family Malvaceae; genus Gossypium; species Gossypium arboreum. Next base: position 12,000,179 of record NC_069076.1, on the reverse strand, counting down.
ACACTCTTCTAGAAAAAGCTTTCTTTACCACATAATATCCTTCCGAATTTGGCATCCATTTTTCTCTGAAGTCCTTTTGTATGAGAATAATCTTTTTCAACACCAGGTCCCCCACATGATATTCTTTGGGGCGAACCTTTTTGTCATAAGCTCGCATCATTCATTTTTGATATATCTGACCATGACGGATAGCTTTTAGCCTCTTCTGTTTGATCAAGTTTAACTAATCATATCGAGATTGGATCTATTATGTTTTATATAACTTCAACTCTGATAAAACTTGGAGAGAAAGAATATCGACTTCAATGGGAAAGATTGTCTCCATTCCATAAACCAATGAGAAAGATGTTGCCTCGGTGGAAGTTCTGACAGATGTTCGATAAGCATAGAAAGCAAATGGTAACTTTTCATGCCAATCTTTATAAGTCTCTGTCATTTTCCCTACGATCTTCTTAATGTTCTTATTGGCTGCCTCCATTGCACCATTCATTTTTGTGCGATATGGTGACAAGTTGTGATGTTTGATCTTGAATTGAATACAGACCTCTGCTATCGTACTATTGCTCAAATTTAATGCATTGTCAGATATAATCCTTTCTGGCATTCCATACTGACATATGATCTCTTTTTTCAAGAATTTTCTAACTGTAGATTTCGTGACATTGGCATAAGAAGCGGCTTCTACCCATTTGGTGAAGTAATCGATTACCACAAAGATAAATCGGTGTCCATTGAAAGCCTTTGGTGAGATCAGCCCAATAATGTCCATGCCTCACATAGAGAAAGGCCATAGAGAAGTCATCACCTGGAGAGGTTAATAAGGTACATGAATTTTGTCCCCATAAATTTGGCATTTATGACACATCTTGGCATAATTAACACAATTCTCTTCCATGGTGGACCAATAGTATCCAAATCTCATAATTTTTCTGGTCATTGTGAAACCATTAGCGTGTGTTCTACAAACACCCTCATGGACTTCTTCTAGGATTTTCTTGGCTTCAACAACATCTATACATCTCAATAACACCTAATAATTTCTTCTTTTGAGTAGGACCTCCCCATCTGGGACATACTCATTGGCCAGCCTTCTTAGAGTCCTTTTATCATTATCGGTTGCCTGCTCAAGTTATTCATGGTTCCTTCCATCTTGTAATATGTCATGGTACCAAGGGTGATCATCCCTTTCTTCTTCCTCAATGTTGTAACAATGGGCTGGGGCCTCATAAATACTCATCTCGATAGATTTTACACCCTCTTGTTTGTTCACTATGACCATGGAGGCTAAGGTAGCCAAGGCACTGGCCATCTAATTTTTATCTCGTAGGAGGTAGCAGAAGGTGATGTCATGAAACTCTCTAATTAACTCGAGAAACAGCTTTCGACAGTCAATAAACTTGAGATCTCTCATCTCTCATTCACCTTTGAGTTGATAGATTACTAGTGCAAAGTCACCATATACTTCCAGCACTTTGATCTTGCATTCTATGGCTATGTAAATACCCATGATACATGTTTTGTATTCCACCATGTTATTTGTACAATCAAAATCGAGTTTACAGGTGAAAAGATAATGAACTTTGTCTAGGGATACCAGGATTGCCCCAATTCAGTTACTTATGACGTTTGAGGCGTTATCAAAATTTAGTTTTCAGGGATATCCTCTTGGAGCACCTTCTTCCGTGGTTGCAAGATACATCAGATCCTCATTTGGAAAATTAAAATCTAAAGGCTCGTAATCCTCTAGAGCTCTACTAGCCAGAAAATTCACTATTGCACTTTTATTTACTACCTTCTGGTTTACATAAATTATGTCAAATTCGGAGAGCAGGATCTTCCATCAAGCCATTCTTCCATTTAATACAGTCAACTCCATCATGAACTGTAGATGGTCCATTTTTGAAATGAGCCAAGTTGTATGATAGAACATATATTATTTTAGCTTCCAGCTTCTCGATTGATGAATATCTTGTCTCACATTCAGTGGACTTCTTGCTGAGGTAATAGATTCTTCTTTCTTTCCTCCCTGATTCGTCATGTTGGCCAAGTACACATTCCATAAAATTTCCAAATATTGCCAATTATAGTATCAGTGATTTACCTGAGCTATGTGGCACCAGCACCGGGGCATTGGACAACTAGAGTTTAACATTGTCAAAGGTCTTCTGGCATTTCTCATCCAACACATATGGATCATGTTTCTTAAAGAGACAGAATTTGAGGTCACATTGCTCGGTTAGTTGTGAAATGAACCGGGTAATGTAATTTAATCTTTCCTGAACTTTCTTTTGGGTACGCGGCAAGGGTAATGTAATGAACCGAAAGTTACAGTATCGAAAATTGAGTCTTGAGTACTGTTTCCGTGAAATTTATTCATGAATATTTATTAGAAATATTTATGAATTATAGTTGAATGGTTATTTAGTGTTTAATTAAGTGAAGTAGCTTGAATTTAGTTTAAAGGGCTAAATTGCATAAGGAATAAAAGTTTAATTATAGATTAAAGAAGTAAAAGGGACTAATCTAGTAATTAGACCCTAAGTGCCATATGTGTGTTAATATTGAATAACGTGTGTAATAGTTGGTATATATGTGTAATAGCTATAAGATATTTTATGTTATAGCTATTACACATGTTAGTTTTATATTTATTATAAGTTAATATTAGTATAATAAGTAAAATTGATAAAATAGAAAAAGAAGATAGAAAGACTAACAGAGAGCAAATGTGAAAGAACGAAGAAAGAAATAAATAAATAAAAAAGGGAATTAAGGCCTTAAAGTTTGATTGGTAAGTTGTTTTAGTATGGATGCCTAATTCAAAGTTCTATATGTATGAGGTTAAAATGAAGAAAAATAGAGAATTTTTAGATATTGATTTAGTTGAATAAATTGAGGTTTTATGGGTTAAATTGATAGAAATTGAAGTTAGAAGTGATTAGTTAAAGGAATTTCTAAGTTAGGTTTAAATAGGGGCTAAGTTGAATAGAGCACAAAATTTATGTTTTATAATGAATTTTATGAGTTAGAAATTGTTAATGAGTTGATTAAAGAGAATATGAATCTTAAGTTAAAGAAAAAAGATTAGTAATGGAAAAAGGATGAAATTGGAATTTTGTAAAAGTTTGGTAGAAAGTGAAAATGTGTTTTATGAATTAATATATTGATGATTTTTAATTGTATGATTGTTAGTAGCAAACGTAGCACCGGATACGTCATCAAAGAAGGGAAAAGAGAAAGTGAACGAAGATATTGATTAAATTCGATAAATAGTGGTTTGCATTTCTATAAACCGAGCTTAATCGTTATTGCTATATTTGATATTTATATTGTATGAAAATGTGAATGAGGTAAGTATTTTTACCATATTGAAATGAATGTGATTTTGAATACCCTATTAACAGTTTTGGGCTAGTCGGATATAGTTGACATGTCATAGGAATTGGAAGTATTGGGATATTCGACATTGAGTCGATGAGACACTATGTGTCGACTCATCGTTAAAGTTTTGGATTTGTTCCGATGAAGTACTTTGTGTACTATAATGTTAAAGTTCGGATTTATTCGATGAAGCACTATGTGCTTATCCCGGAGTGTGGGTTGGATCCGTATCCGTCAATGTCCGAGTTATGTTAATAAGGGTAAATAAAGTAAAGGTTATTAAAGTCTTGATTGATATTGAATAATAGCAATAATGTGTTTGAATTACCATGTTTTAAAGTTGATTAAGCTATTGTTTATAGAAATACCACTGAGAGTATTCTCAGCGTACGGTTTGTTTCGCTTGCAGCTAGGTCTGAAAGTATAAGGACTCAGCATACAAGCCGATCCCAAAACTCAAATTGGTGAAGTTTCTATCTTTTTGAAAAATGGCATTGTACCTAGGATGTCTTTTGGTCATTTTGAAAGTATCTAAGTTGTTAAGTGATATTTTGGTATGTTTTGTAAATGTTACCAAAACCTTAAGTATGGTATGTTTTGATAAGTTAGTGAAGAGTAATAAGAGGAAGTGTTGGTAAATATTGTAGAGAGAAGAAATGAAGATGTTATAAACTTAGCTATCAACATTTTATACTAAAACAGATTTGGACAGTAACGGTAGTCCAACTTTAAAAATATACCAAAAATAGTATAAAGTGAATTAGATAATGAATAGAATTTGTAATTGAAGCTTAATGAATCTATTTTTATATGGAAGAAATAAAATAGGTAAAAGAGTTGTATTTTATGAGCTATTTACGTTTTGGTGAAATAGGGTTAGAACAATTTTTGGATTCCCTGTTCTGACTTTAGAAATTCACCATAAATTGTGTATTAAGAATTAGGACTCAAACTTTACTTGTATGGATTCCTTATTGAGTCTGTTTTTAATTGAAACAAATGGCATAGTCATTGGATTTCTGCACAGGAAGAAATTTGATTCGTAGTGTACAAGGGTCAGAGTAGCCGAACCCTAAAATAGGGGAGACTTTTTCTAATAGATTGTACTAATTGGCCTGAGAAAAAATTCTATAAAAAAATTAGTAAGTAGATATATGAGTCTAGTTTCAGGGAAAATTTATGGAATTATATTTTGAGTTTCGTAACTCGAGATATGATTTTTTTAGCGACCGTGACGCAGATGGATAGTTTACTACGAAAACTGTTTAAGTGCTAAGATAAGTTTTGTAATGTCTCCTGCTCGACTCTGGCGACGGTCTCGGGTAAGGGGACGTTACAGGTAATTCCTATATGGCATTGACTTTATCTAGGTCAATTTCAATCCATTTCTTGCTGACTATAAATCCCAGCAATTTGCCCAATATGACCCCGAAAGTGCATTTTATTAGATTCAGTTTTAATGGGAATTTCCTCAACCTCAAGAACAATTTCCTCAAGATTTTGACATGCTCTTTTTCTGTTCGGGATTTTGCAATCATATCATCGACATAAACCTCAATTTCTTTGTGCATCATATCATGAAAAAAGTTAGCATAGCTCTTTGATATATTGCTCCCGCATTTTTCAGTCTAAATGGCATCACAAAATGTTCCCCACATTGTTACGAATGTGGTCTTCTCCATGTCTTCAATATGCATCTTTATCTGGTTATATTCAGAGAAACCATCCATGAAGGAGAACAATGTATGACATGTCATGTTCTCCATTAAGATATTGATATGGGGCAATGGGAAATTGTCCTTTGGGTTGGCCTTGTTTAAATCTCGATAATCGACACATATTCGCACTTTTCCATCTTTTTTAAGGACAGAGACTATATTGGCTACCCACTCTGAATATTTGACTACTTATAGGAAACCAGCATCAAATTGACCTCTTCTTTTATTTTTAATAGTACGTCAGGCCTCATCCTTCGAAGTTTCTACTAAACCGACTTGTATTCTTCCTTTATGAAAAGCCGGTGTACCACAATATCAGTATTTAGACCAGACATGTCTTGATATGACCATGCGAAGACATCTTTAAGTTATTGGAGTAACTCAACGAGGTCTCGCCTTGTCTCTACAGTGATACAAGTTTCGGTTTTCATTTCTTTCTTTTCTTGTTCATCCCCTAAGCTCACAACTTCTACTGAATCTTTGTGAGGTAGGATTTGTTTCTCATCTTGCTCTACCACCCTTAACAAATCAGGAGACAAGTTACAATTTTGAAAAGTACTAAGGTTCCTCTAGACACATATCCTACTTGAAATGAGACTCTGAGTTACAGCGGCGTCGGTCATATCATTGATATTCAGAGACATATTATAAGAATAAAAGTAGACCCAAGGAACAAATGAATTTAAGAATGGTTAAATGTGCGATATGAGTATGAGAAAAAAGAGGGGAAAAAAAGTAGAATATTTGCCAAGTGGGACATAAAAATGCATTGTTTTCATTGAAATAAAGATAATGGACACGCGCATTTTCACAAAAAGATCCTTATTACTCTCAAGCTTAGAGCAACAAGTGTGTTCTGAACATTACTCTAAAATAGTCCTAAATACTATAGGGATCTCCTCTACAGTCCAGCTGTTCAGAACACTTTCTGGGATATAGAGACGAATTTTTTATAGGTTGCCTTGCTAAGTTCCCTCTTCTGAATCCTCAATGTCTTTAAAGAATTCTAATTCTTTATTGTCCATCAAGCTCTGTAATAGAGTTCTGAACTTGACGCATTTTTGGATTTCATGAAATTTATTGTATGTAATGAAATGTAATGTTAACTAATGGAAAAGATGCATGCAAAAAGGCACTGATTCTAGTTCAATTCCATTAGACAACTTTACTAGAAAACGAGTTTCTTTACATAAAACGGATACTTCCACTTTATCAAGAAACCCTTTTTCCATGACAAACTCTCTATTTAGCAATTGAACACAAATCAACACCTTTCCTCTAAGATGAAAATACAATTCAACCACAACCAAAACGAAACAAAACATTTCAGTATATTTTGTAGAAAGATTGAATACAAAGCAAAGAATACAATTAAAATGTCTCTTCTTTGTAATCTATTCAGGTAACCGCTAAAAGTTTGACATGGTTCTTCTTAGGGTTGGCTCTTAGGGTTTATTACATACGTTTTGGTTTTGAAATAAAGGTACCTAAACCGGTAAATTCCTTGATCCTCACCCATTATAGGCTTATACAGACAGAGTTCAGTTCAGAGGAATACATTTCCCTATGTCTGTGAAGAGGTGAAGACCTCATGAAGACATAGGTATGGATGTATCCCAAAAGTGATCCACTATCTTATGCGGAGGTGAAGACCTCACGAAGGAATAACTTCTCACTCCTACTTAATAAGGCTAGAATGGAATGATTATGCCATGCAATATGTGAAAACATAAAGAGAAACTCTTGAACCAATAAAACAAATGTATTAGATCGCTATGTAACCTGAGATAACAAAGACATTATTTATCACCAAAATAAAATATGAAGGATGAAAAAGTAATTAACTCACGGCTCAACTCTCTTATTCGGTCCCTAGTGGAGTCGCCAAGTTGTCGAAACTCTTTTTTTTGGAAATTGACTTTTTATTTTAAAAAATGAAAATGGAGCCACCACCAATCATGTTTATTAGATGTAATCGAATCATCTTGAAACTTAATCATTTTAATAAAAAGTTAAATTTACTAAAACGATAATTTTTGGTCTACAAAATTCAAGAAGTGGGTTCGGGATTCGGTTACGTATGAGGAAAGATTAGCACCCTCATAATGCCAAGAATTGGTACCTAGTTGATTATTTGATGTCTTAGCATCGAAAATTGAGAATTCAAAGAGAATTTAAAATACGATCCCCTCTTTGCATGATGTTATTTGATTAAGGCTAACTAAATTAAATTTTATGGAAAAAGGCCTTATTTTGAGTTAATCGAGAAGAAAAGATCATGCCCTATAAGTTAGGACATGATGTCTCGAATCCTCGAAAACAAGAATAATCGTCATTTGATTATTACCTAAATCCTATGTTTTCATTTTAAATAGGATATTCGATTACTTCGGTTCTAGGAAAAGGCCATACTCCGTAAGTTAGGAGCACGACTCCTTGAATCCCAAAAATAATGAACATTGCCTCGGTTTTAATTATTTTTTTATGTGCTTGCACCGAAAAACGGATGAATGTATGTAGTAATATTTACAAAATTATGATATTAACAAAATAAAAACATAAATAGTTAAATAAAATGACAATTCTATAGTGAATACAATAATAAGAAATAATAATAACAATAAAAATATTCAATTAATAATACTATATGATAATAATAATACTAATAGTGAAATAATATAAAATGTATAATAATAATAATAATAATATAATTACATTCATAAAATATTGATTTTTGAGCAAATTTTAACAAAAATAATATTAATTAGCAACGATAATTACTTAATAGTGTTAATAGTATCAATAATTAAAAATAAAGGGCCAAGGGAAAAATGCAAATTATACAACTTAAAGGGTGAAAATTAAAAAAAAGTACAGGGACTTAATTAAGTGAACAAAGGACTAAATTGAAACTATGATAAAACTTCAGGTACAAATAAATAAAAATAAAAAATAAAAGGTTAAATTAAAATACAATAAAAATGTAGGGACCAAAAGGATAAATAACCCATTTCCAGTACATGTGTCACTCCCCAAAAGGTCAACAGTTTGAGGACCAAAACGAAAGCAAGTCAAAATTAAATGGTATAATTTTAAAAAGAAGAAAAACCAAAATTAGGACCACATTGAAAAGCGCCTAAAGGCGGAAGGACTTGGGAAGCAATTTGACCCTTCCTTCAAAAACACGCGGATCCTAGAGGATCTAGGTCGGGTTATCGGGTCATGCCCAAAACAACGTCGTTATGGGGCTTCTGAAGCCAGGCCAAAATGACTACGTTTCATTAAGCCTATATATGTTAAAAATATTTTTTTTAAAATCATGCTAAACCTATTTTTAAAAAAAAGTTCCTTTCTCTTTTTCTTTTTTCTCTCAAGTCCTCCTTCAGCTGGCCATGAGGCCGTCATAGCTTCGTCGCGACCACCGATCATCGGCGACGGCGACAGCCACTTCCGGTGGCCATAAAATCCAAAAAGTTTCCCGAAGCCCCTTTTCTTGCATAAATCATGGATCTGGTGATAGGTCATCCGAAAACCCAATCAAAGTTCGACGGGAAGTCGAGAGACCTTTCGGTTTCTCTTCTCCAATGTGGCCGTCGGCGGACCCTAAGGGGTTCAGAGACCTTTCAGAGCCGAGGAGGGCCTCCCAATGGCAATGAACAAGTAAGATTTAAACTCTTATTTTATTTTCTTATATTTTTTTAAATAAAAGCAGAAAAAAAAAGAAGAGATGAACAACCTTATTTTTTTTCTTAACTTTTTTTTCTTTTGTATTCGATTTTTTTTCTCTTTTCCTCTGTTACATATGGTTGTTGTGGCTTTTATAGCCAAATACATTACAAAATATTCATTTTTTGTTTTCTTTTTTACTGTTTCTTTTGTTTCTGCGTTCTGTCCTTTACTTTTATTTTTTTTCCTTTTTTTTGCAGGTGTCTATGCCAAGGTCAACCACATTGGGGAGTCATGCTTTGCCATTTCGGTGAAGGGGGGCAAACCTCAAGTGGCATGCCTACTGACATGGCGAAGGAGCGGTGCCGAAGCTTTTAGGGTTCTAGGGTTTTCTTTTTTTGTTTAGGTCTTGGGCTATTAGGCTAGTCTATTTAGGCTTCTGTAAATGGACTTTGTTATTGTTATTGTTTTTGTTGTTTTGTTTATTGGGCGGACGAAATTGGGCATCAACATTATTTATTATTAAGTTTATGTATGATATTTATTATTATAGAATATTATCTTATTATAAAATAAATTTCAATTGTTGAAAAGAGATGTTATTATAATATTTTGTAACAAATATATTTATCTTGTGTTTGTTTTACTAAAAACAACTTTTAGAAATGATTTCAAGAAAATTTGTCGAACAACGAAAAATATTTTATGCAGAATTATCCAAACACCAGAAAATATCAATTTTCTGGAAAATCAATCCATTTTTCAGAATTTATTTTCGGAGAAACAAACGCAACCAAAATTATAATAGAGTTAACATTTACCGTTAAAAATGAAATAGAAATTATTATTAGAATCATAAAATACTTTCAAAATATTAACTTTGTTAGCAATGAATATTAACTTTATTGAAATTTAGAATTTTTTAATAATATGAAGATTAGTTTGACCTATTTAATATAAGAATTAATTTGATCCGATTCTTATAATAAAATCAATTACAAGGTATATTCATACGACGAAAGTAGTTTAGGTGTTAGGATCAATTTATCACAGTAAAAAATAAAATATATATGTTAATTTGTGACACTAACTTAATTAAGAGTTTTATTAATAGTATATATACATAAATTTGATGAAAGAAAACATTTTATGTTAATAGTTAATTTTTTAAAATTGAGGGAAGAATTTGGTGCCTTGGTAAAAGAAATTGTTAATAAATTCCTTAAACATAAATTTAATCTCTTGAAGTATAAAAAGATAAAGAATCCCATGTGATGGCTTGAATTCGAATCGCGCTAATCACGTTTATTATTCGAATTTTACTCTATTATTATAATTCAAAAAAATATAAAAAGATGAAAAGGACCTAAAATTAGTAATTTAATTTAAAGATATATTAAACATTTTTTTAACTTAATTGATACACAATTAACCGGTAAAACCAATACAATTAAAAATTTATTAAATGGTTACATGATTGGGTAAGCGAGTTTCCATTTTTTTTTTTATTATTAATAGCAAATACTAACTTGACTGTTGACATGTCACTTCGACCAACGAACTACTAAGGAAAACTTTTTTTAAAAAAAAATCATTTTTATTCCCTATTCAAAGAAAAAAAAATAAAAACAGAAAAGAAAAATCCACATTCATGGTTGCCGCCGGAACTGAACTTAATTGACTCGCTTTTAATTGATACTCCAGATTCCTGAACAACAATCCACCGTGCGGTCTCTCTAGATCTCTTTCTTTCTTTCTGTTTTTATTTTTGGACATTTTGATGCGTGGTGATGGCGGCTTCAGAGGATACCATTACCGACGACGGGAATCATACGGTTGAACTGACCGTGCTTGACAACGAGGAATCGGCAGCTAATGGTGGCTCTGCAGCAGCGTCTTCGGAGGAGATAACACCTCTCTTGACGCAGATCGAGAGGCCCAAGATCAACATCTTTTCTGTCTCTCGTTCCCGAAGAAAACCTAGGGTAAGTAAAGTAAACCCTTGATGTTATTTTTTACAGTTTTGTTAATTTGAAGTTATCTAGTTCTGTCTGCCTGAATCTTTATTTGTAGTTTTACTTGTTAAGGGAAGCTGGTTGTATTGAAAGTTGAATGTTTGACTCGATAAACCATTTATTTATGATTTACATCGAATCTGAACTTCCCATGCCCCTAGAGGAAAAGAAATTAGCTAAATCAATGGACAAACAAATCAAACCGAGCATTAGTTCTTATCATTGCTATTTCATTTTATTAGAAAGAAATGGAAAATGTTGCAGAAATGAAGCAGTTTAACTCAACTCAGATTCATAATTGATAAAGTTTGAACAATTTGCTATAGATTTAAGTCATAGGATCCAGGGGGCGCGGGGGCAGTCGCCACTTGGAATTTTCTCAGATTTTTGAATTTTATATATAAATTATCATTATTTTAGATTTGGTATCCACATTGTATATCATTCGCCCCCTTTGGCCAAATTGTAATTTATATAATTCGGCCTTTTTTAAGGCATAAGTTATATTTTATATTAACAAAGTATTTTTCAGTTTTTAATTATATAACTTTAATAATAATAATCAAATATTAATCTATGATGCGCCTTGAAAGACTAAACTTAGAGGCCCAATATGGACTTTAAAGTTGAATTTCAGAATTAATTGATTTGACCAATACCCATATATATTAGGTTAGGGACTTTCCTGTATTTTAATTTGTATGTCTTGCTAAGGAATTATATTCCTCTAGTAAGGTGCCGGCATTGCCGAGAGAAAAAGAAAGGAGTTTGATGCAAAGAATGAGAGCACAGAGTAAAAAAATACAAATTATCTTCCTCTCGACTCCTTACGCAAGAGACCTCTTGAGAATTTTCAACAGATTCTATCATTGATGAGTTTGATCTTATGAAAAAGCGGAGGGTGCAATTTAGGATGCCTAGTATTGAGAAATAATACTAACGCCAAGTTTTTTTAATTTAATTTTTGGAACTATAATGATATTTATGAAATTTTTTAGTATAGTATTAGTTATTCTTTTTTGCATATTGGAAAGAAATATTTAATTTTATATAGTCTGATTTTTTTCTTTTCATTTTTTTACAGTTAAATCATTCATACTTTTTAAAAAACATTAAATTGATTTGTTTGATATGAAAAAAATGTCTCCGAGAAGAATTGGTACTTTTTTAAATTAAATAAAAAGTCGTTCGGATTTAGAAGTTTTGCTCCCCTTGGAGTAAAATCCTAGATCCGTCCCTGATAGCAATGCTAAGCTTAAAATAACAAAGTTCCTACAAATTGAGGTTAATATGGTTTATTGAAATCGTCGGTCAATCTTATTGCTTGTGCTTAAACTAATATTAGTATTTGCTTACCCGAATGCATAAGGTGATGCAGAAGTATTTTAGTTTATGGACTGAATTTAGGTTTAATTGGTTTAATGTGTTTGCAGGAGTTAGTGATAAAAGCTTCAGAAACAGAGATATCTCCGGTTTCACAGTTTATGTTGTGGGCATGGAGTGGATCCAGATATTCTGGTCTACTATGCATGGCCTTGTCATCTGTTATCTACTTTGTCATGGAAATTCTTTCCGAAAACTTTACTGGTTAGTAAGTTTCTGCGCCCCTATGCCTGAAGCCAACTCACAAGGCATGTCATAATTCATATATGTTGCTTCCTACGTAAATTAGCCCCTTTTCTGTTGTAAATGATATTTTGTGGTCCCCATGAGATTCTAGTTATGGTAAATGGAAGTCCTAACATAACCCTAGCTAATGATAGACTGAATTAGGTATAGTGATAGCCATAAATTCTAAATGGCATAAATGATTCTTAAACTTCAATTGCATAAATAAGATTGTCATGCGGTTGCATCCTCCTAATAGAATCCATTGTAAGTTAACAGGGAAGCAATGTTGTTATCAATGGCGCAAGGCACACCCTAGGTGCTAGAACCCTTATATTGCCTCAGGTGTAAGGCACAAAAAAATGCTGGCTTGAGTGAAGTAAAGCGCAATACAATACAATATGTATATCTTTGGGTTTTTGTATGTCTGAGTGTGTGTATATAAATATATGAAGCTTAAGATATATATAAACTCTAAAGTATGGTCTGGTTTATCTACAAAACATGCAACTTTTTTATCAGTCAATATGCACGACTTCCTTATGGTCAATATTTCTTGTTGAATGCTCAAATATTGTGGAGTATAGGTTTTGATATTAACCCTTTCTTACTAGTAAAGGTATATCAAATTAAAAAGGTGAAAATGAAAGAAACTAAAGAGAAACTCAATCAGGCGGGATTTTTTATGCATTTTGACTTTCCAAAAAAACACGCCTAGGTGCAACTAGGTGCACGCCTTGACAGCACTGCAGGGAATTTTTCTATTCTATCATTGTTTGCTATAGCTGAGCGGGTATGGATTAATCTATAAAATGATAGTCAAGAGCGGGCCAACTGTAACAAGCACAAACTTCATTGATATGTGATAACACAATTTAGTAGTCTCAGATGTAGATCTCTATAAAACAACTAAGACAAAGGGCATGTGAGCCACAAAATGCATGCAATAAACAACCTACATTTTTAAGTAGAGTCTTCACTGTATACTATTGTTGTTGACATACAGATATATGCAATGCTGATGTTATGTAGTGTTATTTTTAAGTGTTTACACCTTCCCCTTTTGCTAGCTTCTGATATCTATTTTCCAATGATTCCAAATTATTTGGCATTAGATGTTTTTCATTGATTCTTTTCCATTACTTTTTTTATGATGGCAGCTCAGTCAATTCCTTTATTTGAGACGGCATTTGTAAGATGTACAGTTACCTTGATATTATCATATATATGGTTGCGAAGAATTGGCCTGCCAATATTTGGAGCAACTCATCCCAGGAAACTTTTACTTTTAAGATCACTAGTGGGGTATCTCTCATTATTGAGTTTTATCTATTGGTAAGTTTTAGTTCACATTCTTGCTTCTCTGCCTCTTTAGAGCTTGCTTATATTAGGGACCCTTTCGCTCTTCTTCCATGACAGAGAAGGAATAACCTAGGAAGAAAGGAAAAAGAGAAAGTTTTCATCATATTGGACTACTCCCCTCTGTTATCTTTTTGGAACTTTTTTACAGCATATTCATCTTGCTAAAGTTAAAAGCTTCTTTCTATTGTTGTTAGATTATATTGACACTGATGTTGCTCCAGTGATACACTAGGCATACTAGATTTTTTTTTTTTTTTTTTTTTTTTGGGGAGGCGGTGCTGCAATTACATTTTTCTTCCTGCTTATACCAGTTGTTACGAGTCCTATCTTTGCAGTGTATCATAAAGGGCTTATCACTTCTATGCCTGCAAAGCTGTAGTTTTTATCTAATCTATTTGATGCCTTGCTTTACGTGAAATTGGAAATTTAGACAATAAATTGGCATAGGATGTAGACTATTACCAAGCTAAACATGAATTAACCCGTTTGCTAGTATAACCCACTGTTGATAATGGTTTAAACATTAGTTTCCAAAACTAGGTTTTGCTTCTTTTTAATTTCTCTAGTTATTTTAAACTAGCAATTCTTGAAATTGCTCTTGCTATGGCAAGTAAGATTTTTCATTGTTAACAAAAATAAGATAATCTGGTAGTCATAACTGGTTTGCTCAATTTTGTTTTCAGCATTCAAAGGATACCTTTCTCTTTGGCTATTTTATTAAGCTTTACAACTCCAATAATGGCTTCAATCGTGGCTAGAATTATTTTGTATGAGAAGTTGAAAATTACAGAAATTGGAGGTCTGTTAACATATTCTCACCTTCTATCTTGACTTATGCTATAAAAATTGAGCTGCCTTACAGTGGTAGGGTTTAATTACTTTATTGATTTTCATCCATTTCCAGGTCTTGCTTGCAGTTTCTCTGGCATGCTTTTCATTTTTCAGCAGATGCTTACTACACAAGGTACAGAAGTGAGTTGACAGAACCTTCTCTAATGTGCTCAAAATGAATGCCTTGGATATGTTAAAAGTTGAAATATAGTGGGAATATTTTGTTAGTTTGCTACTATATGTTTATAAAGATAATGGAGTATTTCCATTTATGCTAATGAGTGATTTTTATTGTTTCCATGTTTCTGAAATTATGATATCCTGCAGTCTCTTCAGTAACCTCACTTCGCTTCTCTTTTCTCTTTCTCTGCATATTTGTTACTTAAGTTTTAATATTGTTATATGGCCTTAAGTTTTTTCAGTCACTTTTAGTTTCATGATTAAAATCCTTGTTCTGGTAGGTATGTGAGAGGTTGTCTCCACTTTCTATGCATCCATCAAGTGATAAAATATGTTCGATTATGTAGTTCTCCTGGATTTTCTTTTCTTTTTTTTTTTTTTTTTCATCTGTTAGCATATATGGATTTATTTGCCCTTTTCTGCACTAATTTAGATTCATTTCTTAATAATTTAATGGCTAGCACCTAGCAGTGATTCTTCTCATTTCGAACACCAAAATACCAAACCTTGACACCTAATATTGAAATTTCTCTATTCTCGATTACTTTCAGTCCTACCAAGTTTCAGACATCTTATGTGTTATTCAGATTTCAGAGCCTTAAGTTTGTAGCCTCTTCTCAATACCAGCCAGTTCAATAAATTAACCAAATCATAAGAAAAAAGTCAAAATAAAATTCATCTTAGAGATGCCAGGAAAATCAACTACATGCATAGATCAAACCTTTACTTCAACTTTTTGTTATCATTTTTACTTTCTATAAACGAATTATCATCTCTAACCCAGTAACCCTTGATACCATTTATTATACCAAACCACAACAAAGCAGTTTGAGGCAACAGTTTAAATCCATTTTAAATTTATTCCTAGGTGACGCTTAGACTCAATTTTTTATTCATGTACTTATCTTCTTTCTTTTTTCTATGAAATTATTCCAACTTCAGAGTTGAGGTCATTGAGGAGTACATTGCATTTTTTTGTAAAAAGGTTTTAAAACACTGGTTTCATTCTAGTGCAGGCATATGCACATGTTTTCTTTAATGATTATGATGAAGCTAGTGCCATGAGCAAAACCATGTCCTTCAATTTTGTTTTCTCTTCTTGGATCATGGAATTATTTACACGGTTTCCTATAATTGTGCATTACTGATGGCAAACCTGTTGCTGGATGTGGAAGGAGGGCTACAGAAAACTGAGGAAGCAAGCAATTCAAGTTTCAGAGGAAGTAACCATATATATGCAGCCTTGATTGGTTTTTTTTCATCAATAACTGGTGGAATTAGCTACTGCCTCATAAAGGCTGCAGCAAAGGCAACAGATCAGCCTGTGTAAGTTCTTTCTATGTTTCCGTGTTTCAGATCATTGCTTACCATCAAACTTCCTAAAATTTTCTGTAATCATCATTCCAAAATTTATGTTCACGAGCCTTATTATGATATCTACAATTTTTTTTTTTTTGTGATTCTATTAATGCTTGTTGCAAATAATCCTTCTTTAGGGTAACAGTTCTGTCCTTTGCCATACTGGCTAGCCCTGCTGCAGGAATATGCACTTTTGCCTTTGAGGTGAGTGCCATAATATGATCAATTTTTGAATGTTTAGAGACACTTTTTTTATGTGCAACTAATTACAGTTTGACCAGGGCTTATCTAATGTAACAAAGCCCCATTATGTTTAAAGAGACGCATTTTCTATTCTGCATCATTGTACCATTTATTAGTCTCTTACAAGTTTCTGATTTTGGAAGCAAATCAGAGATTTCATAATAGACTCATTGGTCCAGAAACCTCACACACTGGTTTACCTTACAAGTCATACATGGCTGGTTTTAATCATTTCATAACAAGTCCTAGTTCGCTTATTGTATCAACAACAGTAGCTGACAGCAGCTTGAATACGTTGTCATAGCTTAAACTTGCAATTCTCTATGCATGGAAAATACCTTTTATATGAATACAGTTATTCCAAACAAGTAAAGCATTCCAAAGCGGTAATGTGGAATGCTAATGTTTATGAACTCTAGGGCTGTCATAGGCTAGATGAAATAGAAAATGATAAGTGAAATTGAATTAGTAGTTATATTTAAGATTTTTTACTGCTTCCTGGTATTGACAGCCAAATATTAAAGCTGAAGCAACAATTTTTGGATGCTTATTGTTGCCCAAGTCTATTACTTGGTGGATCCGAATATGCTGATCGACACTTTTAATTCCCATCTCACTTAAGGGAAAAGATTTAGTTTGTTGTTATTTTGTGCTTGCTCCTAGACGTGAAAATGATTTGCCTGGATAACTGCCAAAAGATTTTGAGCTTCATTTAATTGATACTTGTATTAGCAAGAAATCATAATTTTGAATATGGTTTGCATTTCCTGGTATTCCAGTCTTCAACATAAAATTGTTATTTATATCTCAGGAGTTTGTGCTGCCAAGTTTCAATTCACTATCTCTGATGCTTGCACTTGGTATTCTGTCCTTCTTAGCTGAGGTTTGTCCATTATAACAATCAGTACGCTTTTGCACCAACGATAGTAGTAATAACTTTTTTTCCTTGGAATAATGATAATGACCAACCATGCTGAACCATAGTTTCCTTAAAACTTTTGGCATTGCGTTAAACATATTTCTGCTACAGGTGTTTCTAGCTCACGGACTACAGCTTGAGAAAATAAACAAAGCTGCAAATGTCATGTTTATGGAGGTACGCTCTTGTTTGCACTTTCGGTATTCTTTTTTTCTGGTTGATTGAGGAGTGCATTGATTTTTTTTTTTCATTGGTTTAACGTATTACAGGCTGCCTTGTCCCAGTTATGGGGCATAGGTACATCAAGCATAGCCCCTTCTTTGGGTCGACTCGTTGGGTGCCTACTCATCTTAATCTCAGTGTCTTTTACTATGTTTTTTGGACCTGAAAAAGAGAATGAATGAGAAATGTTGGTCAATTCCATCTTCTTTACCTTTCTGTTCTTGCAACATCACCCAATTGTTTTTTTGAAGATATTGCATTCATTTTGTTGTTTCTTTAATTGAATTTATGCCCATTTTTAGTTTAACCATCTCAAAGAGAAAGAAATACTTGAAAGATGAAACATCCGACTTCGTCGCACCCTTGTTAATTGGCTTGAAATTTGCTTTGTTTTTCAGTTAGGGATGAGGTGAAAAATTTCAAATTAATCAAATTTATGAGTCATATTTTATTATCTTAATTTAATTTAAAAAAATCAAATAGGTGAAATAAAATTTGATTTAAAATTAAATTAAGTGAAACTTTTATTTAAATTAAAAAATTAAACAAATAAATTTAAAATTTTATTACATATTTCATGTCAAAATAAACAAATTTATAATTTATATATATGAAAAAATTTAAATAAAAAAATATATATAATTAACTTGAGTAATTAACTAAGTTATCTAGATTCTAAAATTATCATTTTAAAAAAATTTAATTTTTTAGTTATTTTTAAATTTTTTAAATTTTAAATTTTGAAATTTTTATAAATATTTTAAAATTTAAAAATTATATTAAATTTTACATTTTTTTAAAAAACTAGTATTTTTTTGTTGAAAGAGAAACACTCAATTTCAAACAAACTTAACAAGGAAAAAAAATAGACTAATTTGAAACAAATTATTCAAATCATTCATATTATAAAATTCCAGATTCATTAAGACACTTAAAATTAGAAAAAGAAATTCAATAATTTTTGCTCACCTACAATCATGTGCCAATTTCGAAATAAGAAATAAATTCATTAAAAACAATTGATTTTATTTCTGAAACAGATAAAAATCATATGGAAAGTAGTGAATGAAGCCCCGGATTTAGGTTTTTTATCCAATTATGTAACGGGTTTCATCAAGGTATTTAAGGTTTTTACTCCACTACATTTCAGTCCATCATTATTTGTGTTTTGTATTATATTTGCGTTTGTAAATACCAAAAAACCAATTTCCTTAATCACAATATCTTGGTAGGTAAATGATTTCTTTTGACAAAAATAATTATTTTTAAAATGGCTCAATAATTCCTACAGTATGAACTAAGCAAGAGAAAACAGATTGTAGGAAGCCTCAGACAGCCAGTCGAGTTGACATCAAGATAAATTAAATATTCAGTCGGTAATTCCAACTATAATAATCAAATCCTCATTGGCTTCCACAATCCATCCATTTATAAACTGTAATCGCCGAAAACGGCTCCGTAGATCACAACGTTTCAGATCCACAGGTTCCTATCAGCAAGCGAAACATGGAATTTATATCGGTCCAATCATAGCATCGCCGGTCACTGCTGTTGGCTACCGGCGACGTGGCATCGGACCCAAAAATGATAGACAAAAAAACCATTCAAAAGGAAACCCTCAGAGACCCGTTTCAAATCACTCACACAGCGGAACACGCTTCGAGGAAGCACTCGCCTGATTTCCCGGCCAACCATCAAACACCTAAGAACAAATATCAGAGGGCTGAGAATTGGCGGATGGGAAGACGGGTATGTTCCTTAGCGCGTTGCCGCTGCTGATAAAAGTGTCATACGGCACTTCCTATCTATGGGAATTCTTCTTCACTGGGATTTTAAAGTCTAAAACACTTTTTCTTCTACATCTCGAAACAAATTTAAACCAAGCCAAAACAAAACAAAAACAGAGAGTAAAAGGGAGAGCTCCGCAGATAAACACTGGAATGAATTGTTCTTTTCATTATATGACGAAGAAACTTGGGTAGGGTTTTATAGGGAGCAACGGAGTTAAAAGAAACCCTAGATCTCTAAATTGGAAATTGTAGAGAGACTGAAATTCATTAAATTGGGCTTATTTTGGTGATTTTAAATAAACCGAAAGGAATTTTCAATGCCCAAAATGCTTGGGGTAGGTTGCTCCTACAAACTCCATACGCCTAAACTATTGGTCTTATTAATCTGTTTCCATCCATCTTTGTTTTTTTAAAAAAAATATTTAATCTATAAATATCAGAATATAAAAGTGAATTAAAACATAATGAAAATACATTTTTTTAAAAAAGAACTTGTTAAAAACATGTTTTAAAAATCCAAAATTTGTTGAGTTATTCACCGACCAATTCAATCCCCAACTAGTTTAATCCTTATCAAATCATATGGTATTATTATTCTATGTTTTATTGGATTACTTTATAAAATTAAAAACTGAAGCCAAAGGCTTATAAAATTTATAGATTTAAATTATATACTTTTTCCCATCTTTATGCTTAATATTTTTTGTCACTAGTGCTTCTTAAATTATTTTTTTCCTACTATTAGTCAAACCGTTTGTCAAATTGTTAAACCTATTTTAAAAAGAGCTTAACTCACAAATTAGTATCTAAATTATACCATTTTTCTCAAATTAGTATCTAAACTTTTTGTCACAAATTATACTTAAAATATTCTTTTATTACTTATTTTACACCAAAAACATTATATATATTAAAAGAACTCTAGCCAATAATGAATAGTCACATCATATAAACATAAAAATATTTTTAATTCTTTTATTTATTTATTTATTTTACATTATTTCTTACTTTTTTTTCTTTTTCTTTTTTTTTTTTCCTTTACGATGTTTGACAAAACCAACAATTCTTGAAATTTGCCCCTTAACTCCTAAGGTTGAGACGTTAGCGATTAATTCTATTTTTGAACTTTATTGCTTGCTTGCTCGACTTGATAAGATAAAAAAAAAGGTATTTATCAGACAAAACTAGTGTTTTTAGAACCAGACTAGCTAGACTCAGAACCTGTCAAGGTACTAATCCGAAGATAGAAGTTAAACCAACTGACTCGTAAACCAATACATATTGATTGAACCAACATGAAAAAAACCAGTTGAACTAATCTTTCCTATTTTAAATTATTGTTATATTTTTATATTTTTTATTATTTAACCAAACTGAACGAACTGATCAAATTAAGAATTGGTGACTTGACTAGTTTGGCCATTAGTTTAGTTTTGAAGAAAGAAAAAAATAATAAAAAGAATATATATAAGAGAAAATAATATTCTCCTTTTTGCCACGTTTCAATTTTTACTTTGTTATCTTTTTTTTTTTTAAAATAGGCTTATAAGTTTAACTAACGATTGCACTAGTAGAGGATCTAGCATTGCCTTACTAAATCTCTTCACTTTTCACGAACCTATGAATGAGTCCATATAAGGTGGAAAGCTTGTCCAGGGGTTTTCCAATGATGTTGTACTTGAGGAATGAGTGGTGTTAGCAATGAAAGCTTATATGACTAGATCATTCGAGACCTTTTTAGTTATCATGGTAGCCACGTTGAAGCGCCTCACAAAGTCCTAGAGAGATTCGCCCTCTTTCTACTAAATGGACATCAGATAGGTCAAGGATTGTTGCAAAGTCTTGTTGGCCAAGAACCAACTCATGAACAGGTTGGCTACCTGATTAAAAGTACGAATAGAACACCTCGGGAGTGGCAAGTACCATGTTCAGATGGTATGGGTGAGGGTCACAGAGAAGACCCAATATTTGATTTCATCAAAGGCACCCAAGATTTTTATATAGTTCTTGTACTGGGCCAAGTGGTCTTTCGAGTCCCCTAGACCACCATAAGAGACTTGGGGAACTTGAAAGATGAAGGGAGGTTATAGGCCAACACATCCGAGAAAGTGGGAGTTCTCATCTGTCTTGACCTCTTGGAACTTTTGCAATAATTCCTTCTTTAATGTTAGCATTTGCTCCTCCAAAGAAGCATCATTTATTGAAAAAAAATTGGTTTGAAAACGGTTTTTTTGCACAACGGAAAATTAAGATTTTCAAAACTGACTTGTTTGTGATATTTATAGCAATAAACCTTAACAGAATCCATACCTGTATTTTAGGATAAGTGGATCCTTGATGTTTTACAACTTTCAACCAAACGATCTTCACTATTCTTTTACCACGAACTGCTTCGAGTGTGGGTTTAAACCAATTGAATAAAAACACATAGCTAGAAAAATTTTTTCCTTTTGGGGTGAAAACAAAAATTCTCTTCTTTAATAGAAATCGGTAAAATTGTTATTCTAAAAAATATGTTTATAAGTTGAGAATAAATTCTCTCTATTTTTTGGCAGAATAACAATATCTCAAAAGTTGTCTAGATAGCTCTATTGGTGTCATCTATTTATAGGAAGAGAAGGTAGAGAACCCTTATAGAGTTGTAGAAGTTTATTTCCACTAAAAAAATAATATCCTAGTTTATCTAGGATATAAGGGACAACAAACCTAGTTAATGATACTAGGGTTTTGTCGTTCTACCTCCTTACATGAGGGGTTTTGGGCCTCTTTCACATCGAGTCCAATTATGACTATTTTTTGAACCTTTTTGACCCAATACTTTGTAATATGATCTAACACGATTTAGTTTTTCTATTTCCCAAAATAAACTTTAATATCTACATATTAAATAATTTTCTCATCCTAATTTTATCCCAGTAAAATTGACAATTTTACCATCGATAAAATTTTACCGATTTTACCCCGATAAAATTTTGAGAAAATTTGTTCAATATGTCACAACTCAACATGTCCATTATGACCGAATGATTTATTTTCATTTTCGGGCTTCAAAATAGTCTAAAAAAATAAACTCATTCTCCTATCATTTTTTAAGTAATCCTATATAGGGTTGCAAGTTTTCATTTTCATTTTCATTTTCATTTCCATTTCCTTTTTTGGAAACCTACGTTTATTTCCAAATGATTCTATTTCTCTATTTCAAAGAAAATCGTAATCATTTCTGAATGTTCTTATTTCTCCTTTTCTATTTATTTCGTTCATTTCTATTCAAACACACAATTTATTTTTCGTTTCAAAGAGCTAACGGAGGGACCGATTAGGTATATGTAGTTGAAGCTCAAATGATTTATAATTAAGTTTCGGCTTTTTGCCTATTAATTATAAACTCATTTAGTCACAAAGTCATTCCACTATAGTATCATGATTGAGTTGTCCTCAACAACATACCATTATGAAAGCAACTACTCAGTGTGGTAGTCCAATGACCTTGTCATAAGTGTGTTACCCTCATAGGATATCCTTGATCTCTTTGGGATAATATCTGTTCTCCTAATATGATCCTATTTTATCTCATGGTAATCATTACATCTTCCTTTATGAAAAGTCAGTCACTATCAAATAGGGACCAAATCATCCATCACAAAGACGGATGACCTGTGGCCATGTTTACTTTTCATCAACCATGCAATGCCAATGGGAGGATATCGTTTACCCGTGTTTTTGGCTCTGAATTCCACTGTTGTGAATAACACTACGTACTACAGAAGTTGTACACCTAAAGCACTAGCTTTCAGTTCTTTATCTATTTGAACTCAGGATTTTACTTACATCAAAGTGTATGAGTCACGCATACATAGGCCGTCATCCACTCAGGATTTAGGTACGTCACACTATGAACATCACTAGTAAATAAATCCATAAATGAATTCAAGATCTATTTTGCTTGGGTCTTACCCGATGTATTAATAGTCTAGTTAGTCGTATCTGTGTCTCTATCTTCTAGGAGTCATCCACTCTAATACTCAAGACAAAACATCTCCCTAACTGGACTTGATAAACAACATATTAGTCTTTTAATCAGTTTGCTAATTCTCAATTAGACTAAGGGCATGTTTAGGCTCGTCTACTAATATAAACTATCTTTTTGTATTATGATTCGACCACATAATACCACTTAGTATTAGTTAAACATTAGATAACCAATGTGCAACATTTACTTCTATTTTGCTTTGCATGTAAAAACCATGTGAGGCCAATATAAAAAATATTAATGTAATTCATGAATAATTTTGTTAACTAATATGTTCGAAAAAATTTCAAGTGTACATAGATGAAAATACTACATTTAGAGCACCAAATCCAACATCATTATCACGGGGACTTTGGCCTTGGGAACCAGTCAGACGCATGTTATCAACGAAATGGTTATCCCATTATATTTGGTCATTCTGCCTGTGGAGGGTAGATTGAATTATTCCTTCTTCTTAAGGTGACATGAACTCGATTACGAGTTGATTCACTATTTAAGTGTCCCGATCATCTAAATAGGTACTTGCTTGAACAAATGGATGAATTACGAAAATAAAAGATAAAACAATAGATGGATAATGGATATAAGTTACGAATAATAAACGAACCAAAAGAGAACCGACATTATATGACAACGCGACTCGAATTCTATAAGGTTGCTTCACAAAGTTTGGGAAAGGAAGGAACCTTGACCCGCTATCTATAATGAGATAAGAATCGAAGGTATAAGGTTGATCACCACACATTGGGATGGGGAACAAAGTGATAAGATCTGTTTTGTGAATGCCACAATAATGAAATTCTTGATAAGTTTGGTAGTTATTGAAGAACAAATAGAATTAACTCAAATATATGTTTTATAACAAAATGATCTAACCTTTACATGTTCACAAGCCAACTATTTATACTAAAAACTAGGACATGAATGCCCAATTTTGGCCATTAATAAGTAACATGAATCAACCCATACATGAACCAATTTTAATGACATATGTTCATCTATTGAATGACATTTATGTTACATTCTTCCCCCTTGTCGTCCATATATGCATCCTTAGTCATGAAGCAAATGTTTGTTCAACTTAGATAATTAATTCAGCTTATAGAATCTGCCCATTCATCCCTTCAATTTGGATAGTGCATTTAAGTGTTAACCGAATGGTCATTTTTTAGCCCACACGAACAACCATTTGCTAACCCAAACTGCCACTTATGGTGTGAACTCATTTGATTCCCTTTTGCCAAAAACAAGCAACCATTTTTGAAGCTTTTAAAATCGGCTATTAGACTCTCCTAGGAATATTAAATCACACATTAAACAATATATTAGGGCACCTTAAAATGCAACAATAAAGTTGTAATGAAAACACATTAAACATGCCTAAAACTAAAACAAGCATTAAAGATGTAATAAAAAAAATACAAATTAAATAGCTAGTTTCAAGACATAATAAAATGCAATAAAACTAATTGTATAAACCACCAACCAACTTAACTATAACTACCATAATTAAATATGATTAAGACATTAAAATTCTGTAATAATAAGACATGAAATAAATTAAAAGTTGTGTAATTTTACACAAATTAGCATTCATCATTAGGTTTCAACGTCCGCATGCAGAATTTTGCATAGAATTAAACGATCTCATCTTACATTTAGGCCTCGTTTAATCTCATGTTGCATTTTGGTTATCCTTTCTGGAAGCGTCTTTGGCTATCTTGAACTCCTCTATTAACTATTCATTTTAACTATTCTTTAAGTCCAAAAGGCATTGGCACTCTTGTTGTTCTTGAAACTGGTGTTGTTACTTAGGAAGTTGTAGTTTAAGGCGACACATCTTCTCTTGTATCTCAGTGACTTTGTTGTTAGGAGTTAGAGTTTTGATACTGAGATGCATGGTCAGTAGGAGTGGTAGCAATAGTAACCTGGGGAGGTGGAGTAAACCACCAACGTGGAAAAGTGTATTAGTAGTATAATGAGAGAATGTGTCTGGGGAGAGAGAGGATGAAGCACCAAGAGGAGGCTGAGATTGGCATGGTATTATTTGGTCAAAATTGAAGGTTGGTTGCTTTGTAGCCAGTGCATGTGGTTAAGTAGATGTTTGGTTTGAAAAAAGCTCTAGATTAGGGTTTGTTGGGTTGACAGAGGGCATCGATTGAAGAAGGAGGCATGGTTCGAACCATGCTCATTACACCAATTGTTGATACAAGTGTTCAACAATAGAAGAGTTAGGAGGAGATGGTGGTGGTGACAAAGAGGTCGATTCACCTTGATAAGTGAAGAGGTAAAGTGAGAGAAGTAAGAAGAAGGAAACTTAAGGTAGATAAGGGAGATTGTGTGCTAGGTTGGATGCTTTTTGGTTGCTAAAAATGAGAGAAGATACCTTATCATTATGTGTTGGGGTATATAAGATACCTTATCATTGTGTGTTGGGGTATATATAGGGGGAGGATCCCTATTGTCTTGCACATCATTGACAACTTTGAGATATAAAAAACGTATGGTTGTCTAGGTGGCAAGGTCGTTACACCCTAATTGTCATAAAGTGTAGTACTGCTTTAACATTCCCTTTGTTGAGATAATAAGAGGTTGTTAGCCTTAGTGATCCCATCTTGGGGAATAAGTACGTACTCGCGAAAAAACTGGTGGCCTAATAGAGGGTTCGCTATTTAGCGAATGGTTGGTCATTTGTCGGGTGGTATAATTCTGAGGGCCATCCACGAGTGCTTCCTAGTTGCTTCTTGTGATGCCATATGTCCAGGTAGGAGGTAAGGGTATAACAATGTACCACTTGGGACTAAAAAACTGTTTAGATACCCAAAATCGGAAAAAGAAGACTTAGTTTAGGTACCAATTTGTAAGTTAACATTTTTCTTAAATAGACTTAATGGTTTGACTAACGAATGTATCAACTTGAGAAAAAAAATAATTTAGGTACCACTTGTGAGAAAAAATTTAGGTATCAAAATGAAAAAAATAAATACAAATTTGTGAATTAAGTCAAAATTATATTTAATGCAGCTACAAATATTTAATGGTGTATTTAAATAAAAAATCATCTTTATCAAGAAATTTAATATTTTAAAAAAATTCAAAAATAAATATGTGTAACTCATATTCTATATTCAAATTCTTCATAAACATAATTTTATTATATAATAAAGTCTAGAAATACACATGATATTTGTATTGCATATTTTAATATAATTACTTTTCCTTTATAATTATTTTTGAGTGATGAATTTTCAATGAACTATTTTTCTAAAAATATTTATTAATCACAAAAATAATATTCTAAAAGACTAACAATTTAAAATTTTAGAAAGAATACCGCTTTTCTTTTTTTTTTTTTTATAAATTCCAATGAGAAAAAGTAATTTAAATTCAAATAAGTTGGGGAAAAAAAAAAACTGAAGTAGAAACAGAGGCCGGCCTGGCAAATCTGGGAACTAGCTACTCCGTTCAAATCACCCACTTTATTTTATCACTTTGAAAGTAAATTCAGATCGGCGAGAGGTTAGAAGGTAGCATTTGGGCGTGAAATGTCAATGGGGACCGATACCACTTGGGTTGGGAAGAAGCCTTTGAGGCGCATCGGAGGAATGTCCGATGCTCTCTCCATTGCCGCCGATCTTGGTTTCTCTGTTCCCCCTCCTCCTTCTCAGGTTCCTCCTTTTTTCTGTTTCTTAATTAATTCCATTTGCTTTGCGTCTTATAATTTCTTTTCTTTTTGGTAGATTTTATTGATATTTAATTATTGGATTTTATAAGTTCAACTTTCAAATCACGCAATTTCAAACTCCTCATTCCTCGCTGCAGTTTGTGTAACGAATTTGGGTTTTTGATGCTTATGCTGAAATCGTTTGGCATCCCCCCCCCTTCTCACCCTTTTAATGGTTAATTTTATGAAGAATTTAACCTTCAAAACCATATGATCTCGTTGCTTGAATTGTAAATTTAGGGTTCCTTAGCAATAGCTTAAGTCTGAGATTTTCATTTAACTTTTCAAAGACGTAGGGTTTTAGCCAGTCAACTAAAATGGCAGATAAGTTACTCATACATGTCTGATATAATCGAGACTAAGATATATCGTCTCAAAGCCTAATATCTCGAGCATTTTCCTCTTTAATTTCATTGTTAAATAGTTTGTACATTGTCGTCTATGGAACTAAAAGTGTATAATCAGAATTAATGTTGTTTTTCTTTTATAGGAAGAAGTGCAAAACTTATCATCTGCTACAGGAGAAAACGGTGATGACTTGATAAAGGTATTAAGAGAGCTAACCACTGTACAGAGAAAGATAGCCGATTTGCAAGTTGAACTACAGGGCCGAAAGGTAAGCTCCCCAGGTTATTTATTCTATCTGCATTGTTTTTTTCACTCCTTGTAAGGTTCATTGCTTGGCACTTTTGAATAGTATTACAGGTTTACAGTTGACCAGAAGAAATTAAACTCTCGAGTATTTATAAGGGTTGGATTTATTACTGAAAATAAAATAAATGAGCAGTTCAATTACATGTTTGTTCGTTCAAAATAGGAATGATAAATAAATGGACAACTCACACTAAAACCTTGGTAGCTTCATATGTTTATGTAGTTTTCACTCCAACTTTTAGTATACATTTGAAAATATTTTAATGTAAAATTTAAAAGTATTTTGTAGAAAACAATGAATTTTGCTTTTAACTTAATCTTGCTGATTCAACTACAGTACAGTTCTCTAACTGCATGTTTTCTACTTTAACTGACCCATTTTATGGTATGTATAGGATGACAAAAATGTTGCACACCTTACACACGTGAGTGAAATGGAAAAGAAGTGTGAAACATTGGCGAGGATTACTACTATATTGAAAGATGTTATTCAGAATAAGGTAATTTCAGGTTTTCTTATTGTGCACTTTAGCATGCTACTGTCCGGATTGTCTCATGATACGTTTTTTTGATGGAATTTTATAGATATAGACTCATATGTGCAACATATGACTTCCATTTTAGTGGTTTGGAATTTCTCTGCCACTACTTTCTGCAACAATTCCTTTTGATCTTTTTACTTGTCAATAGGGTTAGGAAGATAAGAGATTTTATTTCTGCTCTTAGTAAGTTTTATGTCTGGTTTTAGAACTCCCATGACCCAGACCAAATTCAACTTTCAAAATTCTTATCAAAATGGTGCTGTAAACAATAATGGAACTACAGAAATGTGCATATCATTTATTGGTGATCCTTGACGGCTTTGTTGTTTATATATTATTCGTGGATTTCAGACTGTATTGACCTGTTTGTGTTGATACCCTTGTGAGGACTATGTCATTGGCTTATTTATTTTGTCCCAAGAAAATTGTGTTGAAAACAGAAACAAAAAGTTTGTCCATAGCTTTCCTACAATTAGATATTGTCTTTGCCCTAACACATTGTATTCCTACTTTTCATATCACACAACCAAGATGAGTTCATTTATTATCTGACTATTTTTCTCTTGCTTTATTATTTTGGCAGGATCGAATTATAGCTCGTCTGCAACAACCTTATTCCCTAGATTGCATTCCCGTGGAAGCAGAATATCAGGTTTTCCGTTCTTCTGTGGTTTAGTTTATAAGCACAGAAAAGAATTTGAGATTTTGGTTCTTGTTTTCCTTGGTCTAGTGATGATTGCTTACAGGTAGAACTTCTGTGTTCAGTTGCTTTTTAGATTCTAAGCTATTGAATTTGGTACTGGTCTGGAAAGTTTATTATAGTGGAACATGGGAACTAGACGTTTAGGTTGCTACTTTCCTAATGCATTTTTGGTAGTTACTTTAAAGATGAGATTTACTTTTGTTTTCATGAACCAGAATATTCGTATCTGGTGAAGATCACCTGAAAAAACTTTCAACTTCACAATCTGCCAAACATGATCCTGGATCAAGTACTTGTAGGTTATGAACATACTTTAAATATCAGTTTATTTGTTTAACCTTTTTTCCCTATCTTGTCCTCAATTTGTATTTATCTGCTTTGTCACGTTATACTAGTGAAAACAACATATTCCACATTCAGTTCCAAAATTTCAGATTTTATGCAATTTTACATGAAAATTTAATCATTAAAAAGATTAACATGTTGCCCACCGGGCTTCATGACATTGCAATTGGGTCTGTTAGGTATGAACTCTTGTGCGAATTTTTTGTTAGTTTATGATGAAAGGTCAGAGGAGAATTGGATTATTGATATAGTTATTTTGGATATGCACTGATTCAGTTACTTTGATTCCTCCCATTGCATGCGAACCTTGTAGTATCAGAATGGAAATTGAGAAGTTTAAGGATATTAGTTTGTTGAAAGATACAAGACAGTAGATATTAGAAAGAAATCATATATTCGAATGCAATTTTCTAAATAATGCCATGTTAAAGTATTGAATGCACGATTATGCACATTTTAGTGCTCAAGTATTCTTCCATACAAAAAATAAACTGAAAACAAGAATAACAAATTTAGGCTTTTTGGCTGGTTGTTTTAGTTCAATTTGTGAACCAAAAAGAGAAGGATTTAGTTTCACTACTAAAGGCCATTTTACTTGGATTTATGCAGAAACAATTTTCTGAATTACTGATGAAGGCTGCAAGTGATTATGGTGCATTGACTGCTGCTGTTACTGATTTCCAATGGAGCCAAAACTTTAAGGAGCCTCCTTCAGTTTGGGGGGTAGGATTAAAGATGCATTTTGATATATACATATGTACGATCAAGAGCGTGATATTTTGCCTCTCTTATGTGATGTTGTTTTCCTTTTCCTTACACAGGAGATGCTCCGTCCAATTCCAGTTGCATTAGCATCCTGCACCCGATTCTTTGAGGCCATGTCTGCAACAAGAGAGTCATTTGCAACCCTTCAAAATTTGAGAGTGGGGCATTCTGCAACCCCATTACCAACAACACCAGTCAAGGATCCCTCCCATAGAGCAATAGGAGGAGACTCAGAGCATACAACTCTTCCGGCTTGGAAAAATGAAACGAGTTTTGATGACTTAGCTATCAAAAGCCTCAGAAGCCAAGAACTTGAACGCCAAGAAGCAGATGATGAAAATAGCGAGGTGGGGGACTTTGATCCTGTCGATATTACAAGCCACAGGAGATTGTCTTGGCCTCCGTCAGTTAAAAAGAATGGTCTGTAACCTCTATCATGTAAGTATTTGCTTGCTCTGGTTTGTTTCCTCCCTAGTAAGTATTGTCTTTAATCCATAGTAGTATTGTTTGCCTGAAAATTGAGCAATAAATAACAATGAGTCTGCATATTATCTTTTCTTTGTTTTCTTCTTTCCCCAAACATATTATATATCCACTCAGTGTTCTTATTTGAAATCAATGCTATGTTTGAAGTCACTTCTCTAAGCTCATATACTTTTATTATATTCAAATAAACCCTTATCTTCTTATTTGCACTTAAATATGCTTTTCTTAAAGGAAACTTAAATATGGTTTTACATTAAAATGAAAGGGTGATTTATGTTAAGAGTTTGTTGAGGTATAAATTAAAGCTTAGTGGCATATTTGGATACTATTTTTTTTAAAAAAATGAGCATAAATTAAAGGAATTCATTTATGCGTAATAAAATGATTTATTTTATATAAAATTTATAAAAATTAATTTAAGGGAGGATTCACTTACATTGATGTAAAACTTAAGTGATTTTATCCTTCGTAACTTTTATATGATTAATATTTTAACAATTCAAACGCCATATTTCATTATTGTAGATCATGCATATCAAGTTACGCATAAATTAAAGTTTTTTAACTATTTGTTATATGTAAACAACAGGAGGAAGGGGAAAGGGCTTTCAAACACAGGAATTAAACCTTAGACCTCATGTCAATAAACTTGAAACCTAAGTTTGTCACCAAGCTAGTAGTATGATTGGCATTAAAATTTGAGTCTTTAGATAATATAATTTTAATGTCTCAATTTTATCTTTTTAACCAAAGTTTCATTTTTAAATATTTTTTATAAATATAAATTTACATAAATTCATGTCATCTACATATGTAGGTGTGTCATAATTTGGTATGAATAGAAGCAAAGAAAATTTCTAACTCAATAGAACTACACTGGTGTAAGTGTTTGGCAAGACCCTTTATCATAGAGGTCATATTAAATTAGTTTCTCTACTATTCTAAGAATTAATTTAATCTTTATGCTATTAAAATAATTAAATAAGGTCAAATTTTTACAGAGTTAACATTTATTGATAAAAAATGTCATTTATTGTTGAACAAAGTTAATATTTTGAAAGTTTTTATGGTTTTATAAATAATCTTTTTGTCTAGTGTTTGTAGATACTCAATTTTTTGTTATTAACGCTTCTGTCAATAATAGTTCAGGAAATATCATTCATTGCATAACCACTCTATGTTGAGAAAGTTATGGAGCTAAACTTAAGAAAGTTGACAGAATTCTTAGGTTTGCTCCACTGTTGGGATGTTTTGGAGAACATGGTTTCGAGGCTTAGATACAGATATTGTTAAGAATTCTACTTTTTAACCTTTTTTTAGAGAGCAAGTGTTTTCTCTCCCTCTCTTTGTTGATCAAACTATGCACTTGCACTTAAGTTTGCAAGTAGCACTCTCTTTGCTAGAATGAGTTACACGAGAATAACTTTAACCAAACTACTATTATATTCACTATTTTCATAACTTCTTTCTCATTACTCACTACTAGTAATATGAGGTTTAAACGTCTCTTTTGGGGGATTTTTTGATCTTTTGACAAACTTAGCATCCTATTCCTTCTACAATCATGACAATCCCATAGCTCTTATCTTTCTCATCCCCTTATTGTGTCCATCACCACCGCCTGTCATTGCACTTGTTTTCGAGAGTCTTCTCCGATCTTTCTCTCTGCCATCTCTCTCCGACATCTCGTTTTTCTAAATTGTAACATCTCCTCACTTTACCAAAAGAACTCTCTACATTTTAGTGACTCCATTGGGGAAGAGTGATTACATTTAGTGAAATGCCACCGACTATTATTTTATCTTCACCAAAAATATTGGAAACACTTTTCTTTTGTATCATCCTCAAAGGCCACTGCTTCCTAAGTTCAACCCTCAAGCAATGGAAACACTTCCACCTCATTAAAGCGCGAGATGAATATGAATATTACCATCCATAGATTGTAGGTAATGCTTATATAATTTATGATAGGGTTCATGAACTAGCAGTAACTTCATTCTTAATTTGTAAGAAACTTTGGTCATGATGTTATAACTATCTTTCTAGTAGAAGTAAATAACTCCCCTGACTGCAGTTATGATAACTCAAAATTTGGTCGCTAATAATTCATATGCAAGGTCTGAGTAATTTTTTTCACTTAGGTAGAGACATGATTTCCCTAGTGGATTCCCCAGTCACAATTAAGATTGTTCAAAACTTGGCTGCTAATAATTCATACACAGGGTTTGAGAAATTTATTTCACCAGTGAAGGAGGATAACTCCCCTGGCCATAACTATAATCATTTAAATTTTGGCCACTAGTAAGTTATATGTAGACTTTGAGTAATTTACTCCACTTAAGTGGAGATATGATCTCCCTAGTGAAAATGGAAAATTACCTTGATTGTAGCTATAATCGCTCATACTTGGGCCACAGAATTATAATTTAGTTGAGCAAGCTTACAATACTACTAATCTTTTGTTATTCTATCATGCTGAAGATAATTTGATTAATAAAATAAGAAAGTACCAAAAGATCACATCGGTCTAGAAACCTAAAAAGAAATCGAAGAAGAGATGCTTGATCTAAATGCTTTCATTCCACTTAGACTACTTGTACCAAAAGCATTATTCACAAATTTAGATATCTGTAAAGGTTATTTATGAGTTAGTCGTGCTAGAAAGTATGGTTGCAATCTATAACTTTTAATACTATGGTGGGAGAAGCACAAAGAACAACTAGAACAATATTAGAAACATTACTATCACTAAATCCATCCTTAGAAGTAGACTTGACAATTTCACAATTATGTAGTCATCTATTTTCTTCTTCTGCAAGAAATACTTGTGAGATGGCATGACCTCAGCTTGCAATCTTGTTTTTCATGGTAACATATGGAATTAAAAATTATTATATATACTTTAAATAAGAGGAAATGGGATTTATAAATCATTAAATAATTTAATGCTCCAAGGAGAAACTAATGATCCTTGTGGGGGCAAACCTTAGAAGGTATGATCCTACTTTGTAGTTGTTTTTGTTTCTTCCTAGCTATAATTTCATACACAGGTGCTTATCTTTCATGCATATGTGGTTTTAATGTGCTTTGTTGATTATAATTTGAAAAAGGAAATCCACTTAATCTTGTTCAGAAAGGATTAGAGAATACAAGACTTTGTCATACTAGATTTGTAATAGCATGTTTATTTGGTATCTTAAATTATTATTATTATTATTTAAAAGGGTCACTTACATTGAGATTTGAGAAGGAAATACAATTTTAAATATTAAGAAGAATTGTTGAAATTGATTATTATTATTATTATTATTATTATTATTATTATTATTATTAGTCCTTTTATAAATTTCACTCTAAAAGAAATACTTAGATTTATCTTAAGCCGCTGAATATTTTCTCAAGATATTCCTTTTAATTATTTTACATTAAAAAATCACCATTGAGATACAACTTAAACAAATATAATTCATTCATATATATTTGTTTGATATGTAAATTAATTCTTTTTACCCGTGCTATGCATAAAATGATTAAATTAGTTGATATAGATTTTAATATCTTAAAATTTTCACAAATAACATGATTAAAAACTTTAAACATAATAATCAAGAAATTAAAACTTGAAAAATGATAATTGATGTTAGAATGAATATATTATTATTTAAAATTAATATTTTTATTTAGAATCATATGAATAATAGTTTCACACTTGTGAGATATATGGGATGGTTGCATATGTCAATTAAAATATTAAAATATTGTACATTCTCTTACTAATGTGATGAATAATATGATAAAAACTTTAAACGTATTATTAACACAAATAAAAGTATGATTTTAAGGTAGATGGTAAAATTTTGGAAATTATTTTTAAATTATTAAAAATAAAATGGTCAACTTATCAAAACAACAATAATAATATGATGAATTGTGAATTTAAATTTTTTTAAATTGTTCATGGTCCATATTTGGTGTTCATAGTTGCTCCTCTTAACAATATTGTCTTTGAAACTCGAACTCATATTCTCCTTTTAAGAATAAAATATATCTTAATATTACATCCAACGATTTTTGATAGTTGTAAATTTGGTTTGTAATAAAATTTTGTATTAATTAATAAACACATAACATAGATAGCATTAATTTACATAAAAAGAACTATCCATTAGTATTTTATGTTTCACTTGTTTGTTTAATCTATTAGTCAATTAATGTTTTAATGATAAAGAATAATATTCATAAATAAGTATAAAACAAATCTAAACATTATTAAGTTCATAAAACTAACGTAATAATTGGATTTATATAAAATTAATTTAGTGAGAGTTACATTATAAAAATACAATTAATTTAACCAAAATAAAGTTACATCAAGAAAATGAGCATATAATGGAAATATTAAAAAGCTATATTTATAAATCACTTATTAAAAGTTGTAAAGTGGATTTAATATGAGAAAAAAGTTATATCGTAAAATTATTGTAAATTTATTAAGGTAGTTGGTACCGTATTAGTAAATACATTATTTTTCTATAAGAATTGGTATGTATTGATATTGGTATGTGATGTACCTTTTCAAATTTATTAAAATTTTTAAAAACATTTAATTTATGCATTTTAATATTTAAAAATATTAAATGAATGATATTAAATATATTTTAAATATAAATATTTATCAATTATATAAAATACTCATCAATAAACTCTAAAATCAAAATCTATCATTCAGTAAATTTAAAATTAACAAAAAAAATCATCTAATGTATTAAACGAGAATATAATCCACAACATTAACCCATTTAATACTAACATACATATCAAAGGTTGAAAGAGGTTTTCTGAAACCAAGCTAAAAGCTAAAATATTAGGTATTTAGGTATTCAACTTCTTTCCCTCTTCCCTAAAAGAAATAAAAGAAGGTAAACGCGAGGAGAAATTATTTTGACCCCTGAGCGAGTTTATTAATTTTTATTATATCTTGATTTTCTATTTTAAATTTTAAAGTTTGTTAGATTAAGTGTAGTTTTGATTAATGCAAGTGCTGATTTTTCAAAGTTTAAAATTGTTAACTCGATCAATTAACTGAAATAGTTAAGAGGGAGGTTTGAATTGACCTTTTAAAAATTGTGGAAGCAAAAGAAAAAATATGAAATAATGAACTCAAGAAATTTAGAGTGGTTCGACCCTAATTGCTTACTCCACTACTTAACTTTCCATAATTAACGATTTTTATAAATTTACTAATTTGATGAACCTTTAAGGACAATGTT
Organism: Gossypium arboreum; assembly: GCF_025698485.1. Lineage (NCBI taxonomy): Eukaryota > Viridiplantae > Streptophyta > Magnoliopsida > Malvales > Malvaceae > Gossypium > Gossypium arboreum. Next base: position 11,964,366 of record NC_069076.1, on the reverse strand, counting down.
TAACCTTACAATTCTTTTAAGATTTCTACCAATTCTTAAGATACAAACCCTCTCAAAAGAGCAAACAAAGAAATAATCCTTACAAGATTAAAATGTTTGCCAATTAAGCACTAATACAAAGAAAACACTTGAGCTGATTGAAAAACACTAAATGCTCACAAGTGTATACAAGAAAAATATGAAGAATTTAAGCACAAAGATTGATGGGATGACTTTTTGATCTTTTTGTACTCTCATGTTATTGTTGAACCTTTTGAAGATGATATTTATGCTCCCAAATTGATTTCCATCCATTGTGATTGTTGTAGAATTGAATAGAGTCGTTGGGGATGTAAAAACTAGTGCATTAATGTCACCTCTAACAACATGTATCGATATCTTTTGAGGGTATCGATACTTAAAGCATTTAATGTCCAATTTAGTGACCGTTTCTCCTTTTTCACGTCGATACCTAGAGAAATTTATCGATACTTGATTAAAAGTATCGATACTTTTTTATGCGTATCGATACTTGAGTAATTTTTGAATAATTTTCAAAACATCGAACCTGAAAACCATATCGATATCAAAGGAGGGTATCGATAAATTTTTTTAGGTAATTGCAATTATCGATACTTAACACTTTTGCTCAATTTTTCCTTGAAGTTAGAATACCAATTCGTATCGATATCAAAAAAGGTATCGATACTTAATAATAAGTATTGATATTTTTACTTTGTTCAAAAAATCCAGAATGACAATTCCATATCAATACCAGGCATGAGTATCAATAAAAATGTCTAAGTATCAATACTGTTTATTTTTGCTCAATGTTTCTAAACTTCGAAACTTAAAAACAATTTTGTAAATATAAGAGAGCAATTTTTCACTTGTTTTAAAATGATTGAAATTTGTCTAAAGTAATTTTAAGTGCTCAAAGTAATTTTCAGTGTCTTTGAGAAATCTTAACTTTAAACTTCATTAAGTCTTTGTTCAAAAATAATTTTTGTTATATCAAAATATTTTATCAAATAAAACTTAATTTAACACAAACGAAGTAAATGATAAAATAAATATTTTTTTAATATTATTTGATGTATCATATTCCACTCGGTATGACCGAAATTGACTGGAACGAGTCGGTGCAACTAGTGCAAACTGAAATTTTTACTAGTGCAGAAAGGGTCATTTGATGTTTTATTTTAGCACAAAAATAGTGCACACCAATCGAAACAGCCAGAGTCAGTGTGGAGCTGACCACCATAAAATTTACATAACACAATATTAAGAAAATATGTATTCTAAAATTCAATATAAATTTACTATCAAGAATTATGTATAAATTATAGAATTGAAAACATATTATATATGTTTTAATGGATATTGAATGAAAATATACATATAAAAGTAAATTGGAAAAAAATTGGAGTATTGGAGTTCAATCTATATATGTATGTATATATTTGCAATATAGTATAAGTATATAAAATACATATTCGATAACAATAAATTATTAAATATATTTAAAGTAAATATATATACTCATTAAAATATATGTGATCTTGGCATTAGTATAACTAAAACCATAGTGAAATCGAATGGAGTTTCTTGAAAAAAAAATCATACTCTTAGAGAATTTTTTTTCAATGAAATAAATAAATAAATTTTCTTGATGAAAAAAGATAACTTTGATTAATAAAATTTAAATATAAAAAGATTGAAGTTGAAAATAATAAAAATCAAGTTATTATAGATGTTTTAAACAAATTCAGATCAAGTCTTGATAGTGAAAAACTAAAATTTAATAAAAATATGAGAAATTTGTTAATTGAGAATTTTTGTTAAAATTGAATAAAAGACTTTAATAAGAAAATAGACTCAGAGGAAAGGAAAGTTGAACTATCTATTTTGTTCATTAAATAACCACCTTAATATAGGTGATTTCAATAACGTTAAAAACCAAACTTCTCTTAATAGTTAGGCAACTCATTAGCTAAAAATTAGGAAGCAATCTACAAAAAAGTAGGAACTACTAAAACAAAAACTCCTATTTTATAGAGAAATATCTTAACACCCTCCCTTAAACTGATGTCTGTAGACATCAATTGCAACTAGAGGTGTGCATGGGTCGGGCCGGGCCCATAAAAAATTTCGGCCCGTTTTCAAGGACCGGGCCCGGCCCGACCCGACCCGAAATATGGAACTAGAAATTTGTCCAAGCCCGGCTCGGGAAAAAAATGATAAGCCCGAGCCCGGCCCGGCCATATTAAAAAAAAATTTCTACTTTTTTTTATTAAATAAAAACGTTAAAATATAATAAATCAAATACATTTAAAACATAAAAACAAATATTAAAACGAAAAACAAATAAAAAATAAGACTAAAATAATTCTTAAAATAATACATAAATTAAAAATAAAATAAAAAGTAATTATATTAAAATTAAAAATTGAAACAAATTAAAATTAAATTAAGAACTAAATTATATTAATAACAAAAGTTTTACAATATTAAAATAACATTAAAAACAACAAAAGAGTAAAGTAAAATACTAAAGTTACTTAAAATTAAAAATAAATTTTTAAAAAATAATTTAATATTAAAATCGAATTAGTTAGGCCGGGCCCTGCCAAAAAATCTTACCGAGGCCCCGCCCATTTACTAAACGGGCCTCGTTTTTTGTCCAAGCCCATTTTTCGGGCCTATATTTTTACCCAAACCCTCCCATTTTTTCTAGCGGGCCTTCGAGCCGGGCCGGGCCGTCCGGCCCATGCACATCTCTAATTGCAACTTCCTTTGAAAAGCATACTTCAAGCATCCTTCTAAGTTTTTCAAACACAATTTGCTTCAATAGCTTTATTAAGATGTTAACTATTGACTTTCACTGTTACAAAACACTAAATCAATTACACCACCATTTCACAAATTGTGTATAAAATGGTATCTGACAACAATATGTTTACTTATTCCATGAAGAACTGGACTTTTTTGAAATCTTTATTGCTGAAATATAATCACAATAGATAGTTATTGCTTCCTTTGGATGCTGCTGAAGTGTCTCAAGCAATCTTCTCAACCAAAGAACTTGATAGGAGGATAAAGCTGCTGCAACAAATTCAACTTCTATGGATGACAATGTCACGATCTGTTGTTTCTTTGATGACCATGATATTGCTTCAAAACTCATCATAAAGCCAAAACCTGATGAGCTTTTCCTATATTCAAAATCACCGACATAATCACTGCTTGTAAATCTAAATAAGGAGCTTTTCACTTCACCTTTGTGCATAATACCAAAATCAACTGTGCCTTTAAGATAACGAAAGATTCTTTTGGCAGCTAGCAAATGGTTCTCACTTGGATTTTCCATATAACGACTAATTAAGCTAACACCATGCATGATGTTAGGTCTGGTGGAATTTATATACACTAAACTTCCAATCATTTGCTTGAATAAAGTAGCATTTATCTTCTTAACTCATAAATGTCATAGCCAACATCTAGCCCGATAAGATATTGTTTACTTTGGGCGTACATGACCCTCACGGTTTTGCTATTAGGAGCGCCCATACACCTTCAAAAGGCCCGCCTAGGGTCTTACATTCACCCCCGTTAAAAATTAGAGTCCTCGCTGAGGTTTGCCCCATCATCGCTCAAGAGGCACGACGAGTGGCTCTGAGATTAATAAATGTCATAGCCAACACCCAGTCTGGTAAGATATTATCTGCTTTGGGTGCACATGACCCTCATAGTTTTGTTCTTGAGAGTGCCTATACACCTCCAAAAGGCCTTTTACCACTTAAGTGTTGCTACCCCTTTATTTAGTTCAGGTCTCTCTCATGTTTTGTGGATGTGGGATTCCCTAGGTTGTTACATTATGTTTTCTTTGCTTTATGCCAAACTTTATCGGAGTACGGGTTAGTTTCAATCATGCATTTTAAATTTACTCAAAACCTCAAGAATGTATTTCTTTTGTGAAATAAATATACCAGTATCTGATTGCAAAACTTTTATGCTAAGGAAGTAATGCATCAATCCCAAATCAGTCATGTCAAACTTAGTCATCATATTTTCTTAAAAGACTTGATCATTAGTTTATCATTGCCAGTATAGATCAAATCATCAATGTAGAGACACACTGCAAGTAATTTTCCATTACCATCTAATTTTGTGAATAGTTTTTTCATGCGAACACTTACAAAAATCTTCTTTCGTAAAATAAGCATCTATACGACTATACTAAGCTCTTGGGAGCTTGTTTTAGTCTGTATAGTCCTTTTTTCAATTTGTGTACTTTACTTTCATCACCTTGCTTCATGAAACCAGGACATTGATCAATGTATACCTTTTCTCGCAATTCTCCGTATAGAAAGGCTAACTTTACATCTAATTGATAAACCTTTCACAAATTTTGAAGAACTATTGTAGCATCCCAACTACTCGACTGACCAAAGCAGAATGGCTACAATCATGCAAAATTTTAATTGAGACAGTAACAAGCATATTAATGGTGATTAAGAATATTGACTTCATTAAATTGTATCAATCAACCTATGTTGGAATAATTACAATATTGTTCAAACTCGATTAGAAAATTTTCAAATCCTAAGGCTGAACCTACAGATTGCCCCCACTATATGCATGTTACAGGTGAGAGGAACAAGCTTACACAGGCTTGGTGAATTCTGGCTTAGTCCTTCACTTGCGTATTATGCCTGAAAAGCATAATAGGAAGCTAGGTAAATTCTAATGAACTTAATGATTTTCTAGTATAACATACCCGATCATGATATTATTATATGATATGACTTTAATGGCCTGATTTCCTATTTGACAACACTTGCCTGAGGGCAAATCGCACGTCTTCATAGAGCATTCTTGTCATTCATTTGCGTTCACATAACTTGCAAATTGACCCATTTTACACATTGACACAGTTTTTCACTTTCAGCGTTCGTGCACTAGTATATCTTGTAAGATGATTCCTTTTGCACATCTACAATGATTTCATACATGATGATTCATAAACACAAATTCATATATGTTGAATCATAGTTACAGATTCATACAGGCGGATTCATACATGCAGATTTATAGATACAGATTCATACATGTGAACTAATTCTTGGCGAACTTAGATTCGCAGGAATATACTTGGTGAATTTAGACTGGAGAATTCATACTCATCAGTTAGTTTTTACGGATTCTTGCTTGAAAGATTCATAGATAAAGATTCATATATGTTGTATTCGTGCTTGGTGGGCTAGGATGCAAGAAGTCATTCCATGCAAATTCAATCGTGTGGATTCGATGAACAGATAGTCTCGTGGATTTTTATATGAAAGAGTCCAACGTATAGCCTTAACATGGAAGCTTAAAGACACATCCACATATCGTTGTATCTTGAAACATGAGGAAAATTCTAGCGGACTATCATAACTTGAAGCATGAGGACAAGTCCAGCGGACTGTCATTGTAACAACCCAGTTTAGACCCTAGTCGGAACAGTAGTTTCTGGACCACAAATATAAGTTAGAAAAATATTCTAATATTATTTTCTGTGTTTACAGTATGTGTTTAAGCATGTGTGAAAGTTTCTTGTGGAAATTTTATTGATTGTGTGCTTAATTTAAAAAAAAAAAGACCTAATCGCGTAAAATGTAAAATTGGCCTTCAAAATTTTAAAGTGCTTATTTGCTATGTCTTTATAAATGAGAGGTCCTTATGTTTATATTTGGCCATTGAATTAATGTATGGACATTAATGGACATGAGATAGTGAAATTATAATGAAAATAATAAGGCTAAATATGTAAATGGGTTATTAATGTTTATTAATTAAAATAAAACATCAAATTAAGCCATTATCATCCATGGTTGCCAAAAATTGAAGAAGAAAAGAAAGGAAAAAGAGTTTTAGGGTTTCGGCTAGAAGAATTTGTGATTAAGGTATGAATTTTGCTCGATTTTTTATAATTTTTATGTTTTTGTGATCGTTGTTAAGTGATCTAGCTAGCCCATGCTTAGATTTATGGAATTGCTGATAACTTGATGAGACTCCATTGATGAATTCATGAGTTTTTTGATGTAAAATGATGAAATATGAAAGCTTAGTGCTTGATATACATGTTTTGTAAAGTGCTTTTGAGTAAAAATGTATACTAGGGATTAATTTGTGAAAATGAGAAATTGAGGGGCTAAAATGTGAAATAAATGAAATGTGTGGGCTTATATGAGCTAGTGTAAAATTCGGCTAAGGCATGGTTTTAATGAATTTTGTATATTTGGTGTTTTGTGTAATAATGACTAAAATGTCAAAATGTGTAATTTTAGGGGCTAAAGTGAAAAAATGCCCAAAGATGTGTTTGTGTATTAAATTGAATATTTTGGTGATTAAATGAGTTAATTTTGAATACATATAGATCAAGAAAAGAGGAATTTAGACCTAGATCGAGGCAAAAATAAAGTGCTCGATTGATCGACTAATATCGTCGTTTTTACGTCCGAGGTAAGTTCGTGTATAATACATATTGTTTGTGTAACGTTTATATGTGATGAAATAAATAGAAATGAGATTGAGAAGTTGGAGTATGTGAAATGTGAATTGAATTTGAGGCACTAAGTGTGCGAGAAATGAAATAGCTACGGCTATTAAAAATGGCATTGAGTGTGCGAGAATATAACAGTGATGGCTGAATAAATGGACTAAGTGTACGATACCGATATAAATTCAGTTTAATGAAATGGCACTAAGTGTGCGGTAATATTATAGCTTCAGATAATTAATTGGCACTAAGTGTGCGAGATCAAAGAATGTCTAAAGATGATTGAATGACATTGCGTATCGAGCATTGAAGAGATAAATGTGATAGGTAAGAATGTGATGGTACAGGTATGTATGGAACCTACGTGGTAGATGATATTGTGTATGATATAGATGAGAGATTATATAAATGAATGATAAGTTGAGTTGCATTGTATAGTATTGTGAATGTTTATCATATGCTTAAAGTTATAGCTTTGAATAACTAAGAGTAATGTGAAGAGTAAATTAAGTGTTAGTTAAGATATTGAATTGTGGATTGATGCGTTAAATGTATTATATCATGAACTTACTAAGCTATAAGCTTACTCTGTGAAATATTCTCTGTTTTACAGCGTTATAAAGCTAGCTTGGATCTGGTGATCATCAGCGACATCAATCACACTATCGGACAACTATTTTGGTACCATTTTGAGAGTTGTATATATGGTATATAACATGTATAAGCTAGAAGTATTTTGGTATGTTTTGTGATGTGAATATTTGACCATGAGACGTGGCTTGTAAATGTTGGTATGTAAGGCTTTTTAAGTTGGCCTAAATGATGTGTTTGATAGGTAAGTTATATGATGTTATAATGTTCATGTGATGGTTTGATTATGGAATGTTAAATTGGCAAGTTTTGTGGTATGAAGTATGTGATAAAATGATGAGTTTATGTATTTGAAATTTATATAAGTTGTGTTGATTTTGGTACATTGATTTGGTAAGTTTTGGTTGAGAAATTGAGTAATGAATTGGTTGGTAATTGGATGGTATGAATATATATACAAATTGGTTAATTTGGTTGCCTATGAATGTATGTAAATGATGCAAAAATGTTGTGGTTTTGGTGTGCTTGAGATAGGTGGGAAATGTGGCTTAAACCAAGCCTAATTTCACCCCACACGGTTGAGCACACAGGTGTGTGTCTCAACTGTGTGTTCGTCGTAATTCAGTTATTCAAGTCAGTCTCGAGCACAGCCTGGACACACGGGCGTGTCTGGTGGCCATGTGAGGCACACAGCCTTAGTACATGGGCGTGTGTAACCATTTCAAAGAGTACATGGGTTAAACACACGGACGTGTGATCGGCTGTGTGACCCAAGTCAGTTTTGACCACGGCCAAGGTACACGGGCGTGTCTTGTGGCTGTGTGGTTAAGTCAATATGTATGCCTTGTTCTGCCACAGTTTGACACACAAGCGTGTCTAAAGCCGTGTGAGGCAAACTGCCTGTTCACACTGGCGTGTGACCTGTGAAACTTTGAAAATTTTGTTAAGTTTCTTACAAAATTTGTATGTGCTCGGTTTAGTCTCGACCCCTTTCTAAAGCATGGTTAAGGTCTCATTGACCTATGTAAGGGACATTATAATGATGTGTGACGGTAATGCTATGATGATTGAGAAATGAATGCGAGATGTTTAGATTTGTCCGGTAACGCCTTTAACCCTAGTCCGGCGAAAAATATAGGTTAGGGGTGTTACATTTGATTGGTATTAAAGCTACAATTTAGTCGATTCTAGGACTAATGTAGCGTATGTGAGTCTAGCTATACATGCCATATATATGAACTGCGATAGTGTGATGATTCTTGACAGTTAAATTATGTTTTTCATATAGCTAATGGATTCCGAACGAGCGATAGTTGATGAAGTTGAGAGCAATACGCCCGTTCCTGCTCAGGGGGTAGCACTAACCGAATTTAGGCTGATATCTAGTATTCAAGGAGGAGGGGATAAGCAAGCCTTCTTCCAAATGATAAGTGAGTGGTTCATAGAGTTCATACGAACGAATCCGGCAGCTCAACAACCTCCACCCTCACCTATTCTTCAACAAGTCCCGATTTTTCCACAAGTAATAGATCCGATTCGACTGAGTAAGCCACCTATTGATAAGATTTATAAACATGGGGCTGAAGAGTTTCGGGCTACGATTGATGATGATGTCAAGAGGGCTGAGTTCTAGCTTAAGAACACTATCCGAGTATTCGATGAGTTGTCTTATACTCTAGATGAATATATTAAATGTGTAGTATCTTTGCTTAGAGATACTGCATATCACTGGTGGAAAACGTTGACATCGGTGGTTCCTAGATAACAAGTTACCTGAGAATTCTTTTAGACCGAGTTCCGGAAGAAGTACATTAGCCAGAGATTCCTCGATCAAAAAAATAGAGTTTTTGGAGTTGAAATAGAGTCGGATGACTGTTATAGAATACGAAAGAGAATTTGTACGTTTGAGTAAGTATGCTCGAAAATACGTGTCTACTAAAAAGATTATGTGCAAAAGATTTGTTGATGGATTGAACGAAGAAATAAAGCTGATAGTTGGAATACTTGACCTGAAAGAATTTGTAGTACTGGTTGAGAGGGCTTGTAAAGTCGAGGACCATAGCAAAGAAAAGAGAAAAGTTGATGCAGAGGCGAGAGATTCGAGGAAGAGATCGATGAATAAATCTTATCATTCTTCATCAAAGAAATCAAGAGATTACTTTAATCGATCGACAGCTTCAATGGGATATCAGAATAGAGATTGCAAGAAGTAATAAACTAATCTTAAAGCTCAAGCCACATCGGTATCGAGCGTTGGCAATATAAAAGATGTTAAGCTTGAGTGCAACAATGTGGAAGATGGCATTTTGGAGAGTGCTGGGGAAAAAGTAATAATCGAGCTTGTTATAGTTGTGGTTCACGAGATCACTTTATAAAAGATTGCCCAGAGCTAGCTAAAAAAGATAATGCTCTGAGCATGAGGTCGAGTAACACTACAGCTAGAGGTAGACCACCGAGAAACACAAGAAATGCGAGTGGTGGTAGAAGTGTGACGCGAGACAATGCAGCAAGATCAGATGCTAGAGCACCCGCACGAGCCTACACTATTCGAGCATGTAAAGAAGCTTCACCTCCAAATGTTATTACCGGTACTTTTACTCTCTATGATACTAAAGTTATTGCATTGATAGATCCAGGGTCTACTCATTCGTATATATGCATGAATTTAGTATCCAGTAAGACTTTTCCTGTAGATTCTACTGAAATTGTAATTAGAGTATCGAGCCCCTTAGGCAAGTGTGTATTAGTTGATAAAGTGTGCAAGAATTTTCCATTGATGATTTGGGGTAATTTTTTTCTGGCAGATTTGATGTTGCTACCATTTGACGAGTTTGACATAATTCTGGGTATGGATTGGCTAACGTTGCATGATGCAGTCGTAAATTGTAAACGAAAGATGATTGATTTGAGATGTCAGAGTAATGAGATTATCCAAATTGAATCAGATGGTTTGAAAGGATTGCCGACAATGATTTCAATGATGCTAGCTTAGAAATATGTGAGAAAGGGTTGTGAAGCTTATTAAGCTTATATAATTGACATGAAAGTGATTGAAAAGAAGATTAAATCAGTGCCAGTTGTTTGTGATTATCCAGATGTGTTTCCTGATGAGTTATCGGGTTTACCACCGATCCGAGAGGTTGAATTTGGTATTGAGTTAATGCCAGGGACTACTCCGATTTCGATAGCTCCATACAGAATGACACCGACTGAATTAAAAGAGTTGAAAGCTCAATTGCAAGAATTGACAGATAGAGGCTTTGCACGGTCGAGTTATTCTCCCTGGGGTGCATCGGTTTTGTTTGTGAAAAAGAAAGACAGAACTATGAGAATGTGCATCGATTATCAATAGCTCAATAAAGTGTCGATCAAGAACAAATATCCTTTACATCGGATAGATGATTTGTTTGATCAGTTGAAAGGAGCTACTGTGTTTTCAAAGATAGATATGAGATCAGGTTACTATCAATTGTGAGTATAAGATTCAGGCATTCTGAAAACTGCATTCAGAATGAGGTATGAACATTATGAGTTTCTAGTTATGCCTTTCGGATTAACGAATGCACCTGCTGTTTTTATGGATTTGATGAACATAATTTCAGACCGTATTTAGAATTTGAGAATAGTGCTATAGACTTTGAAAGATAAGCAATTGTTTGCGAAGTTCAGTAAATGTGAATTTTGGTTACGAGAGGTCAGTTTTCTGGGCCATATTGTATCAGCATCTGGTATTAAAGTTGATCCAGTTTGGCTATTCTGGATTGGAAGCCTCCGAGAAATGTTTCTAAAGTCTACAGTTTCCTGGGACTTGTCGGTTATTATAGGAGATTTGTAAAAGGCTTTTCAATGTTCGTGACTTTGTTGACAAAACTGCTTCAAAAAGATATGAAATTTGATTGGTCTGAAAAGTGTCAGAAAAGTTTTGATCAGTTGAAAGCTCTATTGACTGAAGCTCCGATGTTAGTACAGCCAGAATCGGGTAAAGAATTTGTGATTTACAGTGATGCTTCATTGAACGGTTTGGGCTGCGTTTTGATACAGGAAGGCAAGGTCATAGCCTATGCTTCGAGACAGTTAAAGCCACATGAAAAGAACTATCCGACGCACGACCTTGAGTTAGCTGCGATTGTATTTGCTTTGAAGATTTGGCGCCACTATTTGTTCGGTGATAAATGTCACATATATTCTGATCATAAGAGTTTAAAATATCTAATGACTCAAAAAGATATGAATCTACGACAGAGAAGATGGCTAGAACTGCTAAAAGACTACGAGCTTGTTATCGATTATCATCTTGGAAAAGCAAATGTTGTTGCTGGTGCTTTGAGTCGGAAATTATTGTTTGCATTATGTACCATGAATGCTTATTTAGCTTTGTTTGATGATGGTTCGATTTTTGCGAAATTGAAAGCAAGACCTTTGTTTTTACAGCGGATTGTTGATGCTCAAAAGATTGATAATAAGATAGTAGCAAAACGAGCTCAGTGTGATTTGAATTCTTATTCTGAATTCCGAGTTGATAATGATGATTGCTTGAGATTTTGAGATATGATTTGTGTTCCGAGAAATTCAGAGTTAATTTAGATAATTTTGAACGAAGCTCATAGTAGTCGGTTATCTGTACATCCGGGAAGTATGAAAATGTATAACGATTTGAAACAAAATTATTGGTGGTCTGGAATGAAAAGAGATGTCTCTGATTTTGTTTTGAAATGTTTGATATGTCAGCAAGTTAAAGCTGAACATCAAATGCCATCTGGTTTGTTACAACCGATTATGATTCTTGAGTGGAAATGGGACAAAATCATGATGAATTTTGTATCGGGTTTACCTCCGTCGCCGAGTAAGAAAGATGCAATCTAGGTTGTGGTTGATAGATAGACTAAATCAGCTCATTTCTTCCGATTCGTACAGATTATTCACTTGATAAGCCTGCTGAGTTATACATTTCTCAGATTGTGAGATTGCATGGTGTACCTATTTCTATTGTTTCAGATAGAGATCCGAGGTTCATATCGCGCTTTTAGAAGAAACTACAAGATGCGTTAGGTACGAAACTACAGTTTAACACTTTAGCACTGCTTTTCACCCACAGACGGATGGTCAATCTAAATGGATTATTCAGATACTTAAGGATATGTTGAGATGTTGTATTGTTGAGTTTGAAGGTACGTGGGAACAATACTTGCCATTAATTGAATTTGTATATAATAATAGCTTTCGATCGAGTATCAAAATGGCTCCTTACGAAGCTTTATACGGTCGAGAATGTCGAACATCGTTGTTCTGGATAAAGCTTAGTGAGAATAAGATCCACAGGGTTGATTTGATTAGAGAAACAGAAGAAAAAGTGAAAGTAATTCGAAATAGTCCGAAAAGAGCTGCGGATCGTCAAAAATCGTATGCAAATTTAAAAAGAAAAGATATTGAATTTGAGATTGGTGATAAAGTATTTTAAAAGTCTCACCGTGGAAGAAAGTACTTTAATTCGACAGAAAAGGAAAATTGAGTCCGAGATTTATCGGACCGTATGAGACTATCGAGCATGTCGGGCCAGTTGTTTATAGTTTGTTGTTGCCACCATAATTGGAAAGGATTCACAATGTACTCCACATATCGATGCTACGAAGATACATATCAAATCCTTCGCATGTTATTTCCCCTATTGAGGTTGAAATTCAGTTTGATATGTCTTATGAAGAAAAACTTATACAGATTTTAGCTCGTGAGATCAAAGAGCTGAGAATAAAAGAATAGCATTAGTGAAAGTGTTGTAGCATCGGCACAGGGTTGAAGAAGCTACGTGGGAACCCGAGGATGCTATGAGAAAGCAATATCCAAACTTATTGACTGGTAAGATTTTCGAGGACGAAAATCCCTAAGGGGGGAGAGTTGTAACAGCTCGGTTTAGACCCTAGTCGGAATAGTGGTTTTGGGACCACGAATCTGAGTCAAAAAATATTTTAATATTATTTTATGTGTTTAAAGTATGTGTTTAAACATGTGTGAAAGTTTCCTGTGGAAATTTTATTGATTGTGTGCTTAATTTTTTTTAAAAAAAGACCTAACCGCGTAAAATGTAAAATTGGCCTTCTAATTGTTAAAGTGCCTATTTGCTATGTCTTTATAAATGAGAGGTCCTTATGTTTATATTTGACCATTGAATTAATATATGGACATTAATGGACATGAGATAGTGGAATTATAATGAAAATAATAAGGCTAAATATGTAAATGGCTTATTAATGTTTATTAATTAAAAAAAGAACATCAAATTAAGCCATTATCATCCATGGTTACCAAAAATTGAAGAAGAAAAGGAAGGAAGAATAATTTTAGGGTTTCGGCTAGAGGAATTTGTGATTAAGGTATGAGTTTTGCTCGGTTTTTGATAATTTTTACGTTTTTGTGATCGTTGTTAAATGATCTAGCTAGCCCTGCTTAAATTTATGAAATTGTTGATAATTTGATGAGATTCCATTGATGAATTCATGAGTTTTGTGATGTAAAATGATGAAATATGAAAGCTTAGTGCTTGATATACATGTTTTGTAAAGTGATTTTGAGTAAAAATGTATACTAGGGATTAATTTGTGAAAAATGAGAAATTGAGAGGCTAAAATGTAAAATAAATGAAATGTGTGGGCTTATATGATCTAGCGTAAAGTTCGGCTAAGGCATGGTTTTGATGAATTTTGTATATTTGGTGTTTTGTGTAATAAGGACTAAAATGTCAAAATGTGTAATTTTAGGGGATAAAGTGAAAAAATCCCCAAAGATGTGTTTGTGTATTAAATTGAATGTGTTGGTGATTAAATGAGTTAATTTTGAATACATATAGATCACGAAAAGAGGAATTCGGACTTAGATCGAGGTAAAAACAAGGTGCTCGATTGATCGACTAATATCGTCGTTATTACGTCTGAGGTAAGTTCGTGTATAATACATATTGTTTGTATAACATTTATATGTGGTGAAATAAATAGAATGAGATTGAGAAGTTGGAGTATGTGAAATGTGAATTGAATTTGAGGCACTAAGTGTGCGAGAAATGAAATAGCTACGGATATTAAAAATGAAACTGAGTGTGCGAGAATATAACAGCGATGGCTGAATAAATGGCACTATGTGTGCGGTACCGATATAAATTTGGTTTAATAAAATGGCACTAAGTGTGCGATAATATTATAGCTTCGGCTAATTAATTGGCACTAAGTGTGCAAGATCAAAGAATGTCTAAAGATGATTAAATGACATTGTGCATCGAGCATTGAAGAGATAAATATGATAGGTAAGAATGTGATGGTACAGGTATGTATAGAACCTATGTGGTGGATGATATTGTGTATGATACAGATGAGAGATTATGTAAATAATGTTTATCATATGCTTAAAGTTATAGCTTTGAATAACTAAGAGTAATGTGATGAGTAAAATTAAGTGTTAGTTAAGATATTAAATTGTGAATTGATGAGTTAAATGTATCATATCATGAACTTGCTAAGCTGTAAGCTTACTGTGTAAAATGTTCTCTGTTTTACAGAGTTATACAGCTAGCTCGGATCTGGTGATGTCAGCGACATCAATCACACTATCGGACAACTATTTTGGTACCATTTTGAGAGTTGTATATATGGTATATGGCATGTATAGGCTAGAAGTATTTTGGTATATTTTGTGATGTGAATATTTAACCATGGGATTTGGCTTGTGAATGTTGGTATGTAAGGCATTTTAAGTTGGCCTAAATGATGTGTTTGATAGGTAAGTTATATGATGTTATAATGTTCATGTGATGGTTTGATTATGGAATGTTAAATTGGCAAGTTTTGTGGTATGAAGTATGTGATAAAATGATGAGTTTATGTATTTGAAATTTATATAAGTTGTGTTGATTTTGGTACATTGATTTGGTAAGTTTTGGTTGAGAAATTGAGTAATGAATTGGTTGGTAATTGGATGGTATATACAAATTGGTTGATTTGGTAGCCTATGAATGTATGCAAATGATGCAAAAATGTTATGGTTTTGGTGTGCTTGAGATAGGTGGTAAATGTGGCTTAAACCAAGCCTAATTTCACCTTACACGGTTGAGTACACGGGAGTGTGTCTCTGCCGTGTGTCTATTGTGATTTAGTTATTTAAGTCAGTCTCGAGCATGGCCTGGACACATGTGCATGTCTGGTGGCCTTGTGAGCACGCAACCTTAGTACATGGGCATGTGTAACCATTTCGAAGAGTACACGGGTTAGACAGAAGGGCGTGTGATCGACCGTGTGACCTAAGTCAGTTTCGACCACGGCCAAGGCACATGGGCGTGTCTTGTGGCCGTGTGGTTAAGTCAGTATGTATGCCCTGTTTTGCCACGGTTTAGACACATGGGTGTGTCTAAAGCCGTGTGAGGGACACGGCCTATTCACACCAGCATGTGACCTGTGAAACTTTGAAAATTTTGTTAAGTTTTTGAGAAAATTTGTATGTGCTCAGTTTAGTCCTGACCCCTTTCTAAAGCATGTTTAAGGTCTCATTGACCTATGTAAGGGACTTTATAATGATGTTTGACGATGATGCTATGATGATTGAGAAATTAATGCGAGATGTTTAGATTTATCTGATAACGTCTTTAACCCTAGTCCGACGATGGATAGGGTTAGAGGTGTTACTGTCATAACTTGTGTATGCCCATGGCCATGAGACTTGCATACATACATGAGGCTTAAAGCCATAGACTTCGTAGAGTCTCATACTTGTAATTTGAGCATGCTTGGCCATTCTCTATACCATACACCCGAACCTTCGCAAAGCCAAATAACGTGGGGTACAAGTACACAACATGACATCTCTTATTCTTTCATCTCTAATCATCACATACCTCATATGCTCCGCATGCAAATTGTTCAGATCAAGATATCACTTATCTAACATTCAACAAATTTACATATTCAACTAATCATACCGTTTACTGGCACAAAACCAAACATGCCAATAATTCCACCACAATCACTAAAACACATTACAACTAATGGACTGTTCGACAATACAACATAACCAATAGCGATTTACTCAGTAAGCATCTCATCAATACAACATGCTTATGCTAGCAATCGGGCATGCATTTTTATGTCAAAACTAAACATGCATAAACAATTACAGCAAAAATCTTGCAACAGAGCAACCCCTCATCATCAGCAGAACACAAAATCAACTATAACCCAAACAAGACAGTAATGAAAAAGTAAGACAAACACCAAAGTTTAAAGTTCAGAAACTCACCAACGATTACCTCAGAGTTGTAGTGCCTATGCTAGCTTAGCCATTCCCTTGTCTCTTGGTTTTTCTGCTTCGAGTTCACGAGTTCCACACTTGATTAAGCTAATATGCTATTCTTCACTGACATGCAGCCCCATTCCTTCGTTTCTCTTACTTTTCTTTGGAAGTTTTTAGATCAAGAGCCAAAAGGATTCTTAGATTTGGTCGTAGAGGCAAGTTGAGTCTGAGATTTATTGGGTCGTATGAGATTGTAGAGCAGATTGGGTCGGTTGCGTATCTATTACTGTTACCACCTGAGTTAGAAAAGATCCATAATATTTTTCATGTTTCAATGCTCTGACGGTATAGATCTGTTCCATCACATGTGATTAGTCCATCCGAGATTGAGATTTAGTCCGATTTAACTTATGAGGGAGAACAAATCCGTATTTTGGCTCATGAAGTGAAAGAGTTGAGAAATAAGAAAATCTCATTGGTGAAAGTGCTATGGCATAAGCACAGGGTTGATAAAGCAACTTGGGAACTTGAGGATTCGATGAAAGAACGTTGTCCAAACCTATTCATTGGTAAGATTTACATGGACGAAAATCCCTAAGGGGGGAGAGTTGTAACAACCCAATTTTGACCTTAATTGGAACGATAGTTTCGGGACTACAAATCTGAGCCAAAATAATATTTAAATATTATTTTATATGTTTAAAATGTGTGAAGTTGCTTTTGTGAAAGTTTCGTTTAAAAAATTTTAGTGTTTGGAGGTCGATTGATGAAAAAGGGTTTAATCCCGTAAAATAAAAAATTTAAGGGTTAATGTATAAGGGTCAAATTATGATTGTTTTTATATTATGGAATATTAAGGTTGCAATTTGGCCATAAATAGGAATTAGTGGCCGGCCAATATACATGAATTAATGACTTGAATTGTTTATTATATTTTATGGCATTATGGTATATTTTAATACATGTTAATATATTATATTTTATAAAAGATGAAAGTGTTCATCATTCTTATTATTTTTGGCCGAAACTAAGAGAAAGAAAAGAAAGTTTAAGCTTTGATATTTTCGGTCCTTGCTTCAATTAGGTAAGTGATTTAAGTTCAGTTTTTATTAATTTTTTCGTTTTCGAGATCGTTGTTTTGAATACTATAAAGCCCATGCTTGAAATTTTGAAATTTGATTGTGTATTCATGAAGTGTCATTGTTGATAGTTTGATGAAATTTAGGTTTGATGTTAGAAAATAAAATAAATGTGTTAGATTAACATTTTTGGTATTGGGATTTTTGGAAATTTTGAGCATTTAGGGTTAAATTGCAAAAATACTAAGTTGAAGGACTAGATTATGAAATTAGTGAAATGGGATGACTTATATAATCCTAGTGAACATTCGTCCCTAGCATTGTATATGCAAATTCTTCATATTTTTTGTTTTGTGAAAATTGGATTAAATTGTAAAAGTGCATAATGTTAGGGGTAAATTGGTAAATTGCTCAATTATGTGTATTTGGACTTAAATGAATGAAATTCTATTTGAATGAGCTTAATTTGGAACTTTTTAGATCAAGAACCAAAAAGATCGGATGTGGATCCGGGAAAATCAAAAATCGTTGAGTAGTCGAATTCAACTGTCTGCCGATATCCGAGGTAAGTTATTAACCAAAATTTTTTTTTGCTGTTGATTAAATTTAAATCAATTTAAGTATATGAGCTGAATTGAATTACATGAAAGATTGATGTTGCCGAATTCAAAGGGAATTGATAAATTTAAATTGATGTGTATTGAGTAATGGAATTTAGGCACTAAGTGTGCGAGTATAAATGATTACGGATGTGAATCTTACATTAAGTGTGCGAATGTGGTTTTTGAGCACTAAGTGTGCAAACTCGATATATATTTCCGAGTAAACATTAGCACTAGGTGTGCGATTTATTTGAGTAGATCGGGAATGGTTGAATGAATTAAAGCTTCAAATTTCTTGATGAACAACTATGACGTATAGCTCAAGTTTGTGCAGGTGAGTATCGATTCTAGGTGATGGATATTATAAATTGAAAGTATGTATAATGATAGATTGGTTTTAATGGCTTTGCACTCAAATATATTAATGTTATACGATGATAGAATGCTAAATGCATTCAGTTTTGTGTTTGAGAGTAATGTAGTATATTGTGGTTGAGCATATGTATATTGGACTTAGTTGAAATTGAGTATATGATTAATAAATTGCCTTGAATGTGGTAAGATATTGACTAAATGATCTAGTAGCATGACTTAGTTAGATGATACTAAACTATTAAATTGAATTTGGAGTTTTTGATGCTTATAACTTACTAAGCTATGGTAGCTTACTTTGGATGTGTTTTTCTTGTCTCTATTTTATAGATTTTGGAGATTGTTACGCGCTCGGGGATCGTTAGTAAAGTCATCCACACTATCTTCAATATTTTGGTACATTTAAAAGTTGGTTTGGTACTTATGGCATGTATAAGCTAATAACTCTTTTGAAGATGTTTAAATTTCATATATGTATAATGGTTAAGTCATGCGAAAATGACTTAATTTACATGTTAAAGTTTGGTTATGTTTGGTTGTGGTTTGAATCTGCCTTTATTTGTGATACCTAAACTATGCGTATTTGATTATCGTAATGATCAATATGGGTTATAATATTAGTTCGGTAAAATTTGAATATGATGGGATAATGTGCATTAATCGAGTCTAAGTATTATATGCTATGGTGGTGTAAGTTTAATCATGATATGTATATGTTGTGATAAGTGAGTTGTTTTATATGTTCTTGGTTGATGATCGAATATTTATACTTATAATTTGATCAATTGTGGGTTGGATATTGATATTCGGTGGTAATGGCAAGCATGATTATGTTTTAAGCTTATTAATTGGTATTTATATTCAGTTTATTATATATATATGATTTTGATATGCACATTGAGCATATATGGTTTTATATAAACGTTCAAAATGGTTGAAATGAACATGGTCATTTTGCTTAAACATTGATGAGAAATGATGCACATTTACTCTTGTTATAACGTTTCTTCATGCGCATAATTTTTGTTAAGTATATATATATCTTATTTTGTTGAGTAAATATCAAGCATTGATGGCATTCGGTTTAACCTATTAATTGTTTTGTAAAATGAATTCGTAAAATGGTCAATTGACTTTGTAAGTAAGTATAAGCAAATAAGTTGGTAACTAACCAGGTTCAAAAGAGAGTAAAAGAACGGTGACACTGATTTGTGTTAGTTTTATTAATGAATTCTTTTCATATTTTCTTGTTATCTTTTACATTATACTATGTTTGCATATACATGTTGAATTCTTGTGTAATTTTATATTGGCATGAGTTTTTATAACATATTTTCTATAAGCTTAAAATTTTGATTAGAAATATATTTATTTATAAATTCTTTTTATTAGCATAGTATTGTACAGTCTAATTTTGCTATATGAGTGTTCAAATGTTATTGTGATCGTTAGATAATACCTCATAACCCTCCAGCGACGGAATTGAGTTAGGGGGTGTTACATTTGATTGGTATCAGAGCTACGGTTTAGCCGATTCTCGGACTAACATAGAGTGTTTGAGTCTAGCTATACATGCCATAAATTATACTGTGATAGTGTGATGACTCCTGACACTTGAAATGCGTTTTTCGTATAGTAAATGGATCCTGATCCCGATCGAGCCGTAGCGGATGATGTCGAGAGTGTAGCTCCTGCTCCCGCGCAAGGGATAGAGCTGGTTGATTCTCGACCGAATGCAAGTAACCATGATGATGTGGATAAGCAAGCCTTTTATAATATGATGAACGAGCGGTTCATTCAATATATTCAGACAAATCTGGCTGTTCAACAACCCTCAAACCTGAATAACCCACCTCTGATGCCTGTGGTACCTCCGACTATTGATCTTGTGAGATTAAATAAGCCCCCTATTGATAAAATTCGAAAATACAGGGCCCAAGAATTTAGGGCCACAGATGATGACGATGCTGAGAGGGCTGAATTTTGGCTCGATAACACTATCCAAGTATTTGAAGAACTATCAAGTACTCTTGATGAGTGTCTAAAATGTGCCATGTTTTTGTTACGCGATTCTGCCTATTATTGGTGGAATACTTTGGTTTCGGTTGTACCGAAAGAACGGGCTACCTGGGAATTCTTTCAGACTGAATTTTGTAAGAAATATATCAGCCAGAGATTCATAGATCAGAAACGTAAAGAGTTTCTCGAGCTTAAATAGGGTCGTATGATTGTCACTGAATAAGAGCGAAAATTTGTGAGACTCAGTCGATATGCCCGAGAGTGTGTTTCATATGAAGCTGCTATTTGTAAAAGATTTGAAGAAGGGCTGAATGAAGATATAAAATTGCTTGTTGGCATACTTGAAATAAAAGAGTTCGTAGTACTTGTCGAGCGAGCTTGCAAAGCTGAAGAGCTTGGGAAAGAGAAAAGAAAAGCTGAGTTCGAAGCTAGAGATTTTCGCAAGAGATCAACGAGTAAGACTTTTTAGTCGGCATCAAAGAAGTTTCGAGATGATTGCAACCGATTTAAGACTACTGTCGGGCTTTCTGTACGAGATCGACCACCAGTGAGTTCACAAGCCACTTCGATTGCCAGTGTTGGTAATACTCGACCGAATAAACCTGAGTGTCAGCAATGCGGAAGGCGGCATGTGGGTGAATGTTGAGGCAAATATAACAATAGAGTCTGTGATAGATGTGGTTCACAAGATCATTTTATTCGGAATTGCCCGGAGCCAGTTGAGAAAGATAATGTTCAGAGTGTGAGACCAAGTGGTGCGGTAGCTAGGGGTAGACCACCCAGGAACACGGGAGGTAGGAGTGGTACTCAGAGAGGGGCTTCGAACACAGCAATTCGATCTTAGACTCGTGTACCTGCCAGAGCATATGACATTCGCGCTCGATAGGAGGCCTCATCCCTTGATGTTACTACCGGTATTTTCACTCTCTATAATATTAGTGTAATTGTTTTAATTGATCCCGGTTCAACTCATTCTTATGTGTGTGAAACATTAGTATCCAATAAGACTTTGTCTGTTGAGTCTACTGAGTTTGTGATTCAGGTATCAAACCCCCTGGGCCGATGTGTGTTAGTTGATAAAGTGTGTAAGAACTACCCCCTGATTATTCGAGATTCATGTTTCCCGGCTGATTTAATGCTATTGTCGTTTAATGAGTTTGATATAATTCTGGGAATGGATTGGTTAACACTACATGATGCGGTGGTGAATTGTAAATGAAAGACTATTGATTTGCGGTGCTAGAATGATGAGATAATCCGAATTGAGTCTACTGATCTGAATGGTTTGCCAGCAGTGATATCTTCTGTATGGGTTCGGAAGTATGTGAGAAAGGGTTGCGAAGCTTACCTTGCATATGTGCTTGATAGTAAAGTAACTGAAAAGAAGATTGAATCTGTACCAGTGGTGTGCAAGTATTTGGATGTGTTCTCTGAAAAATTGCCGGGATTGCCGCCTATTCGAGAGGTAAAGTTTGGTATTGAGTTAGTACCAGGGATGACTCCGATTTCGATTGCTCCGTACTGAATGTCACCTACTGAGTTAAAAGAATTGAAGGCCCAGTTCTATTTGTAAAAAAGAAGGATGGAACTATGAGAATGTGCATTGATTATCGACAATTCAATAAAGTGACCATAAAGAAGAAATATCCGTTGCCACGCATTGATGATTTGTTCGATCAGCTAAAGGGTGCTTCGATGTTTTTGAAAATAGATTTGAGATCGGGTTACTATCAATTACAAGTTAGAGATTCTGATGTGCCTAGGATTGCTTTCCGAATGAGATACGGACATTATGAGTTTTTGGTGATGCCGTTCGGACTTACTAATGTACCTGCTGTTTTTATGGATTTGATGAATCAGATCTTCAAACAGTACTTAGATCGATTTATGGTTGTGTTTATTGATGATATATTGATCTACTCTCGTGATGAAATCGAGCATGTCGAGCACTTGAAATTGGTACTACAGACTTTGCAAGATAAATAATTGTATGCAAAGTTCAGTAAATGTGAGTTCTGGTTACACGAGGTTACCTTTTTAGGGCATGTGGTTTCGGCATCGAGAATACGGGTTGATCCGAGTAAGATTTCGACTATACTTGATTGGAAACCCCCGAGAAATGTTTCAGAAGTTCAGAGTTTTCTAGGACTTGCTGGTTACTACAGGCGATTTGTAAAAGGTTTCTCGATATTGCAACTCCGATGACAAAGCTACTTCAAAAAGATATTAGATTTGAGTGGACAGAAAGGTGTCAGAAAAGCTTCAACAAATTGAAAACTTTGTTGACTGAAGCTCCAGTGCTTGTTCAACCGGAATCGAGTAAAGAGTTTGTTATATTTAGTGATGCATCCTTGAATGGTTTGGGCTGTGTTCTAATGCAGGAAGGCAAATTTGTAGCTTATGCCTCAAGACAGTTAAAGTCGCACGAAAAGAACTATCCGACACACGATCTCGAATTGGCCGCTATAGTATTTGCTCTGAAGATATGGCGTCATTATTTGTTCGGTGAAAAATGTCATGTTTATTCTGATCACAAAAGTCTCAAATATTTGATGACTTGAAAAGATTTGAATTTGAGACAACGACGATGGTTAGAGTTGCTTAAAGATTACGAGCTTGTGATTGATTATCACTCAGAAAAGGCTAATGTGGTTGCTGATGCCCTAAGCCAAAAATCACTGTTTGCTCTGCGTACAATGAATGCAGATATGGCTATGACTAACGATGGTACGATTATAGTAGAATTAAAAGCGAGACCGTTATTTGTTCAACAGATTTGCGAAGCTCAAAAGGTTGATGATGACTTGATAGCAAAAGGGAATCACTATGATTCGAATACTGACTCAGAATTTCAGATTGATGCTGAGGGATGTTTGCGGTTCAGAAACAGAATATGTGTACCAGAGGATCCTGAGTTGATTCGGATGATTTGTAATGAAGCTTATAATAGTAGATTGTCTATTCACCTAGGTAGCACGAAGATGTATAATGATCTAAAACAGTATTACTGGTGGCACGGTATGAAAAGAGATATTTCAGACTTCGTGTCGAAATGTTTGATATGTCAGCAAGTAAAAGCCGAGCATCAGGTACCATTGGGATTACTTTAGCCAATTATGATACCTAAATGGAAATGGGATCAAGTCACGATGGATTTCGTATCTGGTTTACCGTTAACACCGAGCAAGAAAGATGCAATCTAGGTTATTGTTGATAGATTGACGAAGTCGGCTCACTTTATTCCAGTCTGTACAGATTACTCGCTCGATAAGATAGCTGAATTGTACATTTCTCAGATTGTATGATTACACGGGGTATTTATTTCTATTGTTTCGAATAGAGATCCGAGGTTTACATCGCGGTTTTGGAAGAAACTGCAAGATGCACTAGGTGCTAAATTACATTTTAGCACTGCTTTCCACCCCCAGACGGATGGTCAGTCTGAACGAATCATTTAAATACTTGAGGATATATAAATACTTGAGGATATGTTGAGATGTTGTTTTCTCGAGTTTGAGGGTACGTGGAAAAGATACTTGTCCCTGATTTAATTTGCGTACAATAATAGCTTTCAGTCGAGTATTAAGATGGCACATTATGAAGCTTTGTACGGTCGTAAATGTCGTACACCTTTGTACTGGACCGAACTCTGTGAGAACAAGATATACGGGGTTGATTTGGTAAAAGAGACTGAGCAGAAAGTAAAAGTGATCCGTGAAAGTTTGAAAGCAGTGTCAGATCGTCAGAAATCATATGCGGATTTGAAGTGTAAAGACACAGAATTTCAGATAGGTGACCGAGTATTTTTGAAAGTCGCGGCGTGGAAGAAAATTCTTTGATTTGGTCACAGAGGTAAGTTGAGTCCAAGATTTATTGGGCCATATGAGATTGTAGAGCGGATTGGGTCGGTTGCGTATAGATTACTGTTGCCACCTGAGCTAGAAAAGATCCACAATGTTTTTTGTGTTTCGATGCTCCGACGGTATAGATCTGATCCTTCTCATCTGATTAGTCCATTCAGTCCGATTTAACTTATGAGGAAGAACCGATCCGTATTCTGGCTCGCGAAGTGAAAGAATTGAGAAATAAGAAAATCTCATTGGTGAAAGTGCTATGGAATAAACACGGGGTTGAGGAAGCAACTTGGGAACTTGAGGATTTGATGAAAGAACGTTATCCAAACCTATTCATCGGTAAGATTTTCAGGGACGAAAATCCCTAAGGGGGGAGAGTTGTAACAGCCCAATTTTGACCTTAATTGGAACGGTAGTTTCGGGACCATGAATTCGAGTCAGAATGATATTTAAATATTATTTTCTATGTTTAAAATGTGTGAAGTTGCTTTTATGAAAGTTCCATTTAAAAATTTTAGTGTTTGGAGGTCGATTGATGAAAAAGGGTTTAATCGCGTAAAATGGAAAATTTAAGGGTTAATGTATAAGGGCCAAATTATGATTGTTTTTATATTATGGAATATTAAGGTTGCAATTTGGCCATAAATAGGAATTAGTGGCCGGCCAATATGCATGAATTAATGACTTGAATTGTTTATTATATTTTATGGCATTATGGTATATTTTAATACATGTTAATATATTATATTTGATAAAAGATGAAAGTGTTCATCTTTCTTATTATTTTTGGCCGAAACTAAGAGAAAGAAAAGAAAGTTTAAGCTTTGATATTTTTTGTCCTTGCAAATTCAATTAGGTAAGTGATTTGAGTTCGGTTTTTATTAATTTTTACGTTTTCGAGATCGCTGTTTTGAATACTATAAAGCCCATGCTTGAAATTTTGAAATTTGATTGTGTATTCATGAAGTGTCATTGTTGATAGTATGATGAAATTTATGTTTGATGTTAGAAAATAAAATAATTGTGTTAGATTAACATTTTTGGTATTGGGATTTTTGGTAATTTTGAGCATTTAGGGTTAAATTGAAAAAATACTAAATTGAAGGACTAGATTGTGAAATTAGTGAAATGGAGGACTTATATAAGCCTAGTGAACATTCGGCCCTAGCATTGTATATGCAAATTCTTCATATTTTGTGTTTTGTGAAAATTGGATTAAATTGTAAAAGTGCATAATGTTAGGGGTAAATTGCTCAATTATGTGTATTTGGACTTAAATGAATGAAATTCTATTTGAATGAGCTTAATTTGGAACTTTTTAAATGAAGAACCAAAAAGATCGGACGTGGATCCGGGAAAATCAAAAATCATTGAGTAGTCGAATTTAACTGTCCGTCGATATCCGAGGTAAGTTATTAACCAAAATTTTTTTTGTTGTTGATTAAATTTAAATCAATTTAAGTATATGAGCCGAATTGAATTACATGAAAGATTGATGTTGCCAAATTCAAAGGGAATTGATGAATTTAAATTGATGTGTATTGAGTAATGGAATTTAGGCACTAAGTGTGCGAGTATAAATGATTACGGATGTGAATCTTGCATTAAGTGTGCGAATGTGGTTTTTGAGTGTGCGAGTTTAAATATCGAGCACTAAGTGTGCAAACTCAATATATATTTCCGAGTAAACATTAGCACTAGGTGTGCAATTTATTTGAGTAGATCGGGAATGGTTGAATGAATTAAAGCTTCAAATTTCTTGATGAACAACTATGATGTATAGCTCAAGTTTGTGCAGGTGAGTATCGATTCTAGGTAATGGATATTAAAAATGGAAAGTATGTATAATGATAGATTGGTTTTAATGGCTTTGTGCTCGAATATATTAATGTTATACGATGATGGAATGCTAAATGCATTCGGTTTTGTGTTTGAGAGTAATGTAGTATATTGTGGTTGAGCATATGCATATTGGACTTAGTTGAAATTGAGTATATGATTAATAAATTGCCTTGAATGTGGTAAGATATTGACTAAATGATCTAGTAGCATGACTTAGTTAGATGATACTAAACTATTAAATTGAATTTGGAGTTTTGGATGCTTATAACTTACTAAGCTATGGTAGCTTACTTTGGATGTGTTTTTCTTGTCTCTATTTTATAGAATTTGGAGACCGTTACGCGCTCGGGGATCGTTAGTAAAGTCATCCACATTATCTTCAATATTTTGGTACTTTTAAAAGTTGGTTTGGTACTTATGGCATGTATAAGCTAATAACTCTTTTGAAGATGTTTAAATTTCATATATGTATAATGGTTAAGTCATGCGAAAATAACTTAATTTACATGTTAAAGTTTGGTTATGTTTGGTTGTGGTTTGAGTTTGCCTTTATTTGTGATACCTAAACTATGCGTATTTGATTATCGTAATGATCAATATGGGTTATAATATTAGTTCGGTAAAATTTGAATATGATGGAATAATGAGCATTAATCGAGTCTAAGTATTATATGCTATGGTGGTGTAAGTTTAATCATGATATGTATATGTTGTGATAAGTGAGTTGTTTTATATGTTCTTGGTTGATGATCGAATATTTATACTTATAATTTGATCAATTGTGGGTTGGATATTGATATTCGATGGTAATGGCAAGATGAGTATGTTTTAAGCTTATTAATTGGTATTTATATTCGGTTTATTATATATATATGATTTTGGTATGCACATTGAGCATATATGGTTTTATATAAACGTTCAAAATGGTTGAAATGGACATGGTCATTTTGCTTAAACATTGATGAGAAATGATGCACATTTGCTCTTGTTATAACGTTACTTCATACGCATAATTTTTGTTAAATATATATATATATCTTATTTTGTTGAGTAAATATCAAATATTGATGGCATTCGGTTTAACCTATTAATTTTTTTTTAAAATGAATTCGTAAAATGGTCAATTGACTTTGTAAGTAAGTATAAGCAAATGAGTTGGTAACTAACCAGATTCAAAAGAGACCAAAGGAACCGTGACACTGATTTGTGTTAGTTTTATTAATGAATTCTTTTCATATTTTCTTGTTATGCGCATACATTATACTATGTTTGCATATACATGTTGAATTTATTGTGTAATTTTATATTGGCATGAGTTTTTATAACATATTTTTCTATAAGCCTAAAATTTTGATTAGAAATATATTTATTTATAAATTCGGTTTGGTAGCATAGTATTGTACAGTCTAATTTTGCTATATGAGTGTTCAAATGTTGTTGTGATCGTTAGGTAATACATCATAACCTTCCGGCAACGGAATTGGGTTAGGAGGTGTTACATTTACAGTAAATTTATCCTCAAAACTGATTAGTAGTATAAAAATTTCCATTTGAATGAGAAAATATGGATTTACTACTACACTCATATGATTGCTGCAGCCTGTGTCTACATACCAAATTTCTGTTTTAGTCTTGTCCATATTTTCATGAACTGCCATTAACAATGTTTTTTTTTTTTTTTGTGTGTGTGTGTGTGTAGCAAAACTTGATTTCAAGGTCTTCTCTTTGTCTTGAGACAACTTGGTTTGACATTCGTTTTGATAATGCCCAAGCTTGTGACATCTATAGCACTCAATTTTTTATTTGAATAGTTGATGATATCTTTTGCCTCTGCCTTGAGATAAATCTTGATTATTCATATTGTGTTGGTGATGTCTGCCACCATCTCTATTGCCTCGACCTCTTCCTCGACTAGGCGAAGATACATGATCTGTAGAAGCTTTTAGTGCTTACTCCTCCTCGTCCTACTGAACTATTTTCTTCTCATGAACTAATAGAGAGCCCTGCAACGCATCACGAGAAAGAGTATCAAGATCCTTTGATTTTTTAATAAAACATACCACATTATTAAATTGTAGTGTCATTGATAGCAGGATTTTCTCAATCACAATCACATCTTCAATCTTTTCACCATGGATTCACATTTTGTTTATTATTGCCATTGTTCTTGAGAAAAAAATCAGAAACTGATTCTCCAGTCTTCATCCATAATGTTTCGAATTCATATCGTAGAGATTGTAACTGTTGCCTCTTAATCTTATTTGATCCTTGATATTTGTTTTTCATGGAGTCCCAAATGTGCTTGGAGGTATCTTTGCAAAGAATTGTCTCCAAGATTGAATGTTCAATGGCCTGAAACAAGTAGTTTTTAAGCTTAAGATCTTTTAACTTCATTCGAGACACTGTTGTTGTTGGTGCTGACATTCCATTCGAGGCAACTTACCAATGCTCATTTAATCTCAGAAAATTCTTCGTTAGCATGCTCCAGTGACCATGACCATCGAAGCAAGGTATTGCAGGTTGCACGAAATTTTTAGATGCCATGGAATACGAAAAGCTGGTGCCTTTTTTTTTTTGTGTTTTTGATAACATAAATTTGATATCACTGTTAACTGAAAGTTTTTGCTAAAACTAAATAAAAGACTTAGTAAGAAAATAGACTCAAAGGGGAGAAAACTGAACTATATGTTTTATTTATGAAGTAGTAGCCTTAATATAGACAATTTCAATAACGTTAAAAAACAAACTTCTACTAATAGGTAGGCAACTGGATAACTAAAAATTGAGAAACAATTTACAAAATAGTAGGAACTAACAAAATAAAAACTCAAAACTCTTATTTCTTAGAAAAATATCTTAATACAATCATAGTGAAATTGGTTGAAATTTTTATAAAGAAGAGTAGAGATATTCGTTTACCTTTCTCCAAGCAAAAGACCAGATAAAGTAAAGAAGAAAGTATTGATTTAAGAGGATCCATTGATAATTAAAGCAAAAATTATCATCAATCTTTGAATAATTATTTTGAATTAATTGTATTTAAAAATTGGTGTTATATATAATCTGATTTTATTACTAAAAATAAAAATAAAAAATAGAGATATGACAAGTGGCACAATATAGTATTTTTGTACCTTTTAATATATATATGATATAACATATTAGCAACTTAGTTCATGTTGAGACTTATCGTCTTATAACTTGATTAATAATAAGAGTTTTAATTTCAATTAGATTTTTATTCCTGTTAGCTTCACTTCCTCCTATTTCGCGACCTACTAGTTTTGATCTTGCTAACGTCGCAATTTACCATCTTACATTTCTTGTTAGCTTCGCCTCTCGCTTGCTTTCATCCATCTCTATTTATGATTTCTATTTATACATTATGATTTATTTGGTATTTTAATTTTATAAAAAAAAAGTTATTTTAACCTTTATTTATTTTGTCTCTTTTAGTTTTTAAATTTTGTTGGCGTAGTATACACGTAAATTATTACATAAATGACATGTCGGCATTTAATTAATTTTTAATTTTAAAAATATCGTAAAAATATTTTTTATATTTTTAAAATAATTTTAATGATTTTAAAATTTTAAAAGTAATTTTTGAATTTTTAAAATTTAAAAATTAATTAAATATTGACATATTATTCATGTGGTAATCACGTGTATGCTACATTACTAAAATTAAAAAAAAAAATTCCATCCATTTTGAGTGGTTTAACAAAAGCATAAATTCAAGGGATAAAATTTAAATTGTAGGCTAAAATGTTTTTTTCTAAATTATAAAGTTAGATTAATTTTATACCTTTATATTTATTAATAAAAAATCATTGATAGTGAACTCACGCTCCTTTGCGTGCAAATTAGTGTGGTTATTTATTTATCCTATTATTTATTATTAAAAAAATCTTTTTGTTATTTACTTATTTTTATTATTGTTGTGAAAGAAGCTCGCTTGCAAATATTGCTACTTATATAACTTAATAAGCAATTATCAATAAATGCCTTGCAAGGGGACCAGTAGACTATTTATTTATTGGAATTTGAATGTAACTTGTAATATATCACTGTTGCTGTATCATTCATCTATGCATATGCACGAGAATTTCTTTTGTTAAAAAGAAGTTCCTCATGCAGAGGCAGCAGAGGCAAAATATAGGTATTTTTTTTATTAACGCTTTTATCAATAGTAGTGTCAGGTAATATTATTTTTTGCATAACGATTCTATGTTGAGAAAGTTGTGTAACTAAGCTTAAGAAAGTTGACAATATTCATAAGTTTACTCCACTGTTGGGATGTCTTGAAAAGCATTGCTTGAAGGCTTAGATACAGATATGATTAAGAATTCTACTTTTTAACCTTTCTTTGGAGTATTAAGTGTTTTTACCTCTTCCTGTCTTTGTTTATCAAGCTGTGCACTTGTACTTAAGTTTGCAAGTAGCATTCTCTTTGCTAAAATGAATTATACGAAAGTAACTTTCATTAAACTAACATTATATCCACTATTTTTATAACTTCTCTTTAATTATTCACTACAAGTGGCATGAACCTGATTTTATTTTAATTCATTACCCAATAACTCACAATACATACTTGAAAAATAACCTACATCTCTCCCACATTCCATAAAATGTCACTTGTTTCATAATAGATAACTTCCTTTCCTAAGTTTATAAATAGAAATTTGAGCATCTTATTCGGGGGATTTTTTGATCTTCTAATAAACTTAACACCCTAAAATTCTCTCTACAACTTTCTTTCTACAATCATAATAACCACCATAGCTTTCATCTTTCTCAGTCCCTTGTCAACCATTGTAGCTCTCATCTTTCCTAACCCTGTATTGCATCCATTACCACCACCTACCATTATACTTGTTTTCTAGAGTCTGCTCCAAATTTTCTCTCTACCATCTCTTCTCAATATCTCATTTTGTTACATTGTAACGTCTCCTCACTTTACCAAAAAAAATTCTCTATACTTTACCAAAAAAATTCTCTATAGTGCTGAACTCTACTGCAGTTTAACTTTATTTTGATTCATTTAATGATATAGAGATTAATTTTTCCAATCCCATAACAAAGAAATTTATATAGTAGTTTGAAAAAATACGTACATGGAAAAAAAGGTAAATATTATTATTTTAAAATTATTTAATATTTGTTTTGGTGCATATGAAAGATTCAAATGTAGAAAGTATAAAACAAAATTTAAACTAGATAAAAGATTTTTAAAAATTAAATATATTTACGTTGAATATATATCCGCTTTTGATATCCACTCAAAAATTGGAATAATATCTACATTAGATATTAGTTAATTTCATAAATCAATCGAACTCCAACTCCTTTCTATATATATATATATAGAAAGTAAGTTATATTATTGGGAGAATGTTATATTAGATATTAAGCTTTTAGTTGAATTAATATCACAAATTAACAAAACATCAACTCAATTGGAAAAATACCAAAATACATTTTATATACAAAATAAGTTAAAAACTTAAAATTTTACTATTTCAACCAAAATTTCATTTAAATTTTATATAACTTTTAATAAATATACTTATTATATAATAGTTTTACCCCAACATAAATAAATGTGCCATATAGTAAGATACAATCCCTTTTTACTTACTTTTAGGTTCAGTTGAAGTACTCATGTTCTATATTCATGTTCAACACATCCGGAGGTGATACAATCTTTTTACATATAAGGACCAATAGCAGAATTTAACCTTTCTACATATTTTTCTTTCTTTCAACGAATAAAATCCAATCTATAATATTAAAACCTCGTCCAAATTTGGATCATAATATAGTGAATACACTATGCATGCAGTATAAATATTTGAGAACCAAGAAATCACTAACTTACAAATAGCTAGCAATTGCCACAGCCATCAAACCAAAGGCATAATGAAAAAACAAGCTTCAAATCTCATCTCATTTTAAACCGAAGCCAGTAGAACTCATAAAGAAAAGCTAGATATTTCAGAACCAAATAGGTAAATAAAGATTCCATAGCAATAAGTCTGTATATAATAACATCTACACAATCAGACAATAAGTCTACTTTCAACTGCTAAAAACAGTAAGCTAAAACTTGCCTTCACACAAATGACAACATCAAGCGCTTCTGCCACCAGTTTGGTGAAGCATAGCATCAATCTCATCACCATCCTCCATTTCCAGCTGAAGGAAAAGAGAAAATATGCATTAGAACACATTCCCCATCCGCAATGTGCACATTAGCACGAGTGGTCACTCATCTAACAGAGAGAAAATGGAATGATACCTCATCAGGAGTTTGCTCGCCTCGCAGGCGGCGGCCATCGAACAAGAAGGCAATTGAGTTGAAATCCACAGATTGTCGATCACAATATGCATTCATGAGCTTCTTCAGTTGAGTGCTTCTTTTGATCCTAAAGAAAACTTCATTTCCATCCTAGGCACATCATACAAAATTACAAATTTAGTCCAAAATAAAAGAGGAAGCCTTACTCCAAAAGGCCAATTATAAATCTCAATTCCACTACGACAATATGAACACCTCTCCAAATATATATATCATTTAACGGTAAACTAACAAAGTGTTGAACCAGAACCGCTTACCAACAAAAAAATTAACAGTTTCCATGAATAGATAAGTCAAAACAAAGGTGTGTCACGGTCACTACAAGAATTTATACCAGACTTGCAGTTCTCTATCATCCCAAAAGTACTAAAACTACTTCAACCTTCAAATTTTCTACGACCCACAACCCGAATTAACTTCCCATTATTCATATATCTCTCGCTTATATGTGTTTTCCAAACTGGATTGCAAGAAATACAAGAAGCACAAGAAGATCCGAAGTAAGTCCGACACTAACCATTCTAATGTATGCCTACAAATGGAAGGGATGGTTGTAAATTTGTCAGCCAACTTTCAAAAAGAAAACTATCAGATACCGGAAAAATCAAACTGGAAGTGTGGTGTTTCTTTTGGCCAGGGAAAGGGTGCCATTATTATGTAAGCAAAGAATCAATTAAAAGACAAAATCAAACATAAATAAATAAAAACAAAGTGAACTTGAGAGACAGAAACTGGATTTGGTTTGTTATACAAATTGAAAGAATGACATATGCACCGTGTAAAAACTAGTTAACATTCAATATATACTATTTATATATTTGAAACATATAACAAAATGAACTTGAAAATAATTTACCATTACATAGTATTCAACAAATCAGATAAATTTGAAAATAATCATAAAACTCATAATTACATGTCGTTTATCTACATTTTATACTAATAGAAAAATCCATTCTTTTGTGAAAAAAAATACTCAAGTTACCGAAGACAGTCTAGTCTAACTCTAAAGCATGCATAAATCGTAACAAAGAAAAAGAAGAAGAAAATAATGAAAATAATATTATAAGACGAAAATTACAGAATTAACTTTAATTTCAAGTATTAAGCTCCATAACAACAAAAACAGGAATATAAAAAGAACAATCTCTGCAACAACCCAATCGCAATCATACCAGCATCTTATTTAATCCCAAAGCTCAAATATCAAACACAGAAATTACAAGGAAAGACAAGGGGAATTATGAAATCAATCCTAGTCCACATTAGCATAATTTTCTATGTGCAATGAAAAAGAACAGGAATTAAAATAACTGAGCAAACAAGTGAAAAGGGAAAAAAAGAGAAAATTTTCTCCCAGTATTAACTAAAAAAAAATAGAATGGAGGGATTCAAGTGGAGAAAGACCTGGCCTTTGACTTTGAGGTTGATATGGGCGGCGGATTGATCGCCAGGCTTCTTATCTTCCTCTTGCGGCCCCGACATATTATTCTTTTTCTGGGTTTTGTCCTCTCAGTGATTTCTGATTCCGATTCTTCACTAAATCGATCTTTTATAGAATTAGGGTTTTCTTTTCTTTTGATTTCAAATTATTTTATTATTTTATTAAAGCATCAGCTTATATATTTTTTAAATCAAATTTAATGACGTGTAAACTTAATTCGATTTTTATTTATTATCAAATTAAATAAATAAATATAAGTTAACTTTTTCAATAATATATGTTTGACACATTCAAACTTATATCCTCCTATATTGATAATAATATTTATGTCAAACTAATTAAAATTCAATCACTTGTAATTATTTTTTCAAAACATTTTCATTGTTTAATAAAATATTAAGAAAAGGAAAATCATAATTATCTAAAATAAAGACATTTTACTTACAATTGTCAACAACTCATTTTACAATTGTGCAAATTCCAATTTATTTATTTTATTTTTAGGTATATTTTTACCTATTTTTATGCATATTTTAAAGGATATTGAGCAATAATTTTCGTAATTATAATTGGTGAAAATATTCGGACAAGAAAAATTCTTTTAAAAGTTTTAGTATATTTCACTTACATTGTTTAAAGTGATTTGTCATTGGTAGAAATTTGATTGTTGAAGATCTATTTTATTTTATGTCATATCAAGTGTGCTTAATTGGAATGTTTATTTTGATCATACTAGCTTGGATTTACAGTTTTACAAACGTCTATATATTGAAGACTTGTTCCCTAATTTGTGGATGAATTCGAGAGAGAACTAATTTATTCAATAGACGAATTTGTTGTGAGTGCATTTTATGTTGTAAACAAACCATTTTGATTAGCCTATGCCGAAGCTTTTAGGATGAAAGATTTAGTAAAAGAGTGAATATGGATAATTATATAGGAGTGAGTTGCAACACAATGAGCGAATCAAGCATAAACCACATCTTGTACTATTGAAATTATAATGGATAACTCTTCGAGCAAAGTTGTGCAAATATAAGAAAGGATTCCAAAATATGTTGTAACTAATTTGTGTGTTTGTTTTTTTTTTTTACTTTTTCTAATTTCATCTTTGTCGTTAATTGCAACTCAAAATACAATTGAATAACAACTCAACACTAACATGAAGGATTTGGGGAGAAACAATTGAAGATTCAAAGAACTTGGAAGTAATAAATAGTAATACTTCCACTAGGTTTTGGAAGACTATCTGTAACGGCCTAATTTTCAGTGGTGTCGGAAATGGTGATTTGAGATCACTAAATTCGACAAATGAGATTGAACAAGATAGTAATTTAATATTTATGAGTCAAGTAAGAATTTAGAAGAATTTGTGAAATGGTGAAATTAGTGAATTAAAAGAATTTATTAGGTCAAACGGGTCAAAAATGAGGTATCGAGACCTCAAAGTTGAAAATCGAGCTATAAATATTTTTATAAATATTTATGGAGTGTCATTGAGTTAGTATTAAAGTTTCGTTAGAAAATTTTAACGTTTGGATGGCTAATTAATTGAAAAGGATTAAATTGAAAATAGCACAAAATTTGTTAAATTGTGAGTAAATAGCTTAAGTATTTAAAAAGATGGATTTAAAGAGCAATTAGACCCAAAGGTTAATGGCTGGACGGTTTGGGTATGAAATAAGCAAGAAAACAATGTGAACAAGGGCAAAATTGGAAATAAATAAAAGTTAATAGTTAAATAATGATGTAATTGAAAAATCTAGACATTTTCTTCATAATTTCTCAGCCAAAACGCCATAGAAGGTCTGGAGAAAGCTGGTTTTCATATTTTTACATCATGTGAGTCTAATTCTTGCTTTTTCTTGATAATTTTATGTTTTATGACTTTTACAATTAGGTCCACTTGTAGAATTCATTAGTTTTTTATTTTATGGGTGAAATTGGAAGTTACCCTGGATGGATAAGGAATTTTATGATGAATTATTATGAAATTTAAGTTCTAATTTCATATTAAGGTGGTTTTATTAAGTGATTTTGATAGGAAATGATATTTAGGACCTAATTGTGAAAAAGTTGTGAATTGAAGGTTGCTGTTGAAATTCAGAATATAAAAGGTTTTGAAATAGTTTATAATGATAAAATAAAGTGTTAATTGAGAAAAATTAGTTCAATTGATGGGTGAATTGAGTAGGGACTAAATTGTGAAAGCTGTAGATTTTGGGGTAAAAGTGCAATTTCGAAATTTTAACAGCATAAATTGTGAAGTGAAATAGAAATCAAATAAATGCTAATGAGTAGAAATATTTTATATTATAGATCAAGAATCCAAAGAAGAACGAGGAAAAGAAAAAGTTGCGAATAGTCCCAAAATTTCAATATCTTCTACAAATTAGCCGGGTAAGTTCATATGGTTGAAATTAGATGTTTATTTGTGAATGATTGAAGTATATAATGTGTTATTATATACTAATTTGTTGTGGGATTGTGTAGATTTTGTTAATGAAAGAATAAATGTGGAAATGCAAATTAGGAAAACGCAGGATTGAGTACGTCAGTATCGTGACGTGTGATGAATTGACGGATAAGACCATGGTTGTTCCATGGCAAAGTGTGAAATGTAGGTATGGTACCATCCATATTGAGTTGTGAAATGTAGGTATGGTATTATCCATCTTTGAAATGTGAAATGTAGGGATGGTATTATCAAACCCATCTTGAGTTAAGAAATGTAGGTATGGCATTTCCCATACCGAGTTGAAAATGTAGGTATGGTATTTCAATGAGGAAAACCATACTGAGTTGTGAATCGTGGCATTGAGCAACGACGTACTCAATTTCGTAAGTCGTTTCCTAATTTGATTATAAGAAATAAAAGAGAAGTGATCCAAATGAAAGAGATTGAGTAGTTATTCTTGTTGAGCTCAACTATGTGAATTATTATAACAATGGTTGTGAATCGCAGGAAACTTTAGCAAATGTTTTGGTATTGTTTGGAAATATTATGTTTGGTAAGCATTACTTTTAACCTATGAACTTACTAAGCTTCAATAAGCTTACTTGTGTGTGTTTAATATTTTATGTAGATTGACTTGAAGTGAAGTGGGTAGATCGGATCAACACAACAAAGCACACTATCCAGATCAATTCGGTAGCTTTTGTTTTATGTTTGAAGATTTATATGGCATGTATAGAGTTTGAATGAATTGAAGTAAAGATGTTATAAACTAGTTAACAATATTTGTACTAAAATAGTTTTCGTAAGTAGCAGTAGTTTGACTTTGAAAAATCACTAAAAATAGTAGAAATGGAATTAAATAATGAATAAATTATGGAATCGAATCTCGATGAGTCTATTTTCATATGGAAGAAGAAAAACAGGTATATGAGCTATATTTTATGAGATGTTTAAATTTTTGTGAAACAGGGCTAGAGCAATTTCTGGATCCCCTGTTCTGACTTTGGAAATTCACCATAAATTTTACAAAGATAATTAGAAGTCATACTTTATATGTACAGATTCCTTATTGAGTCTAGTTTTATTAGAGACAAACGGCATAGTTATTGAAGCTCTGTACAGAGAGATATCTGATTCGTAATACACAAAGGTTAGAGTAGTCAAACCCTGAAACAGGGAGATTTTAAATAATAAACTGTACTAATTGGCTTGACCAAAATTCTAGAAAAAATTGGTAAGTAGATATATGAGTATAAATTCAGAGAAAATTTACGGATTTGGATTTGAGTTTTATAACTCGAGATATGAATTATTTAGCAACTATGACACAGTTGGACAGCTTGTCTGGAAAGTGTGATATAAATTGTTTGAATTTGTTTAAGTGCTCAAATAAGTTTAGTAATGCCTCGTGCTCGACTCGTGACGGTCTCGGGTAAAGGGGGCGTTACATTTATTGGTATCAGAGCCTGGTTTAGTCGATTCTCGGAACGAATTTGATGTGTAAAGTGTTTAAAAATACATGCCATATAAATCTGTGATAGTGTGATGTGAATGATCCGATCTAATTACTAATTTTGTTATAGATTGTAAAGATGTCGATAGACCCGATGGTGCTAGTCAGGAAGAGGAAGTTAATAGTAGAATACAGACTTCTGAGCGGGGAACAAGTGGTAATGTCCCGATTTCTTTGATGAGAGAGGAAGAACTTAAAAATATGATTTACGGATTAATGAATCGGTGGTATCATGAAACAATACAAGGAAGAAGTCAGCACAACAACCTCCTCCTCCCCTCTTGTACCACCGATTTACAACCCGGTTGCTCCTCCTTTAATAGATGAATCTAGCAAAAGAACACCAATTGAAAAACTCGAGAAAGTTTGGAGTGAAGAATTTCGAGGAGATCGGACGATGATCCGGTTAAAGCGAGTATTGGTTAAAGAGTTTGGAGAGAGTTTTAAGCAGATGATGTGTTCTCCGGAGGACTATTTGGGATGTGCGTTTCGCTATTGAAAGAAGAAGCGTATAATTGGTGGGAAACCATTGCGGCGATGGTACCTGCAGATAAACTTACAGGAATTCTTCCAAAACGAATTTAAGAAGAAGTATGTGGGAAAGAGATATTTAGATAAGAAGAGAGAATTTCTTGATATTCGACAAGGGAATAAAACAATGGCGAATATGAAAGAGAATTTGTGTATCTCAAGAGATATGCTCGGGATGTTGTACCGACAGAGGAAGAAATGTGCATTAGATTTGAAGAAGGGCTTAATGATGAAATCGAATGATGATTGGAGGTACAGAGATTGAGAATTTGTGATTACATCGATCGAGCTCAAAAGATGGAAGAAGTGTATAACGAGAAAGATGCAAGGAGAAAGAAGAGGTAAAGAGGTATACAAAAGAAGTTTCTCTAGACCAACTTCGACTTTTTCGCCAAAAGTTCGAAATGATTTCGTCGACTGTTATAATCCGAACGATCGAATAATAGTAAACCGACTCAACAAGATGTCGGAGTAACTAAGAAACCAGCAGACTAGTGTTAGTAGTGTGCAAAATATTCGAGACTTAGATGTAAAAATTGTGGTAGATTTCATATTGGTGAGTGTTGGGGAAGAGCGGAGCTTGCTATAAATGTGGTGGAACTGATCATTTTATTCGGATGTCCTCAATTATTAAAAGAAGATAGAGAACAAGGGAGAAGCAAGCAAATACTCCTCGAAAGGTAAGCGTTCGGGTCAAAGTAGTCTTCTTGGACTGTTCATTCGGGAACGAGAGATCTGCAACTCGATCGAGACAAGAGTACCAAGACGTACATACGCTTATCCGGGTAAGGAAGAAGCTTCGCTCCGGATGTGATAGTGGTAATTTCTATCTTTTGATGATTCTGTATGCTTTAATTGATCCGGATCTACACATTCATATATTTGCTTTGCATTAGTGTCGAAAAGAAAATGGTATTGAGTCCATGACCTTGAATTGCAAGTCACTAATCCACTAGGGCAAAGTGTGTTGGTTAATTTAATATGTCGGAATTGTCCCTTTGAAAATACAAGGTCGTGAATTCTCTGCTGATTTAATGTTGTTACCTTTCAGAGAATTTGATGTTATTCTTGGAATGGATTGGTTGATTGAACACGATGCCATAGTGAATTGTAGAGAAAAACGGATTGATTTAAAATGTCGACGGGGAAATAGTTTCAATGAGTTTGGGGATAAAAGAATGATGTCGAGGATTATTTCACCTTTACATTTCGAAAATTGATTCGGAAAGGTAATAAAGCATTTCTAGCTTATATTCTTGATACTCGGGGTTCTGAATTGAAGATGGAACAATTGTCAGTTGTTAATGAGTTTACTGATGTGTTTCCTGAGGAATTACCTGGTTTACCCCAAGATCGTGAGGTTGAATTCACAATTGATGTAATTAAGATGCAGCCCAATATCAATAACACCGTATAGAATGGCACCAGCTGAGTTAAAAGAGTTGAAGACACAGTTGCAAGAGTTATTGGATAAAGGGTTCATTAGACCGAGTACATCACCTTGGGGCGCACCTGTCTTATTTGTGAAAAAGAAAGATGGTTCATTGCGATTGTGTATTGATTACGAGCGGTTGAATAAGGTAACAATTAAAATAAATATCCATTACCTCGTATCGATGATTTGTTTGATCAACTGAAAGGTCTGCAGTGTTCTCAAAAATAGACCTTAGATCCGGGTATTATCATTTGAAGGTTAAAGAGTGTGATGTGCCAAAGAGCGCTTTTGAACTCGGTATGGTCACTACGAATTTTTGGTAATGCCTTTTGGTTTAACGAATGCCCCGCTGCATTTATGGATTTAATGAATCGAATTTTTCAGTCTTATTTGGATAGATTTGTGGTGGTATTTATTGATGACATATTGGTCTATTCAAAGATGAGAATCCGAACATGCACAAAGACTTGAGAATTGTACTACTGAGACTTTGAGAGAAAAACAGTTATATGCGAAATTTAGTAAATGTGAGTTTTGGCTTCATGAGGTTGGATTTACGGGTCATATTATATCATTTGAAGGAATTCGTGTGGATCTAAGTAAAGTTTGGCGGTGGTGAATTGGAAAACACGAAGAATGTAAATGAAGTGCGAAGTTTTCGGGATTAGCAGGATACTATCGCCGTTTTGTAAAGAATTTTTCCATGATTGCTTCACCAATGACTCGTTTATTACGGAAGAATGTTGAGTTTATGCGGTTCGATGAATGTCGTGAGCTTTGATCGATTAAAGAAAATGTTAATGAAGCTCCGGTCTTAACTCAACCGAATCGTATACCGTATGTTGTGTCTGATGATGCATCTTTAAGTGGTTTGGGTTGTGTGTTAATGCAATCGGGAAAGGTAGTGGCTTATGCTTCACGGCAATTAAAACCACATGAAAAGAATTACCCTACACATGATCTTGAGTTAATGCAATTGTTTTTGCCTTAAAAATTTGGAGACACTATTTATATGGTGAGAAGTGTTATATGTATACGGATCACAAAAGTTTGAAATACTTAATGACTCGTAAGGAACCGAACTTAAGACGAGAGGCGGTGGTTAGAGTTCTTTGAAAGACTATGATTTGGTTATTGACTATCATCCGGGAAAGCTAATGTAGTTCTTGATGCTCGAGTCGAAAGTCATCCTTGTTTGCACTTGAGCAATGAATACTCATTTGGCTCTTAATGAAGAAGGTGTTGTATTAGTAGAATTGAAGGTAAAACCAATGTTTCTTCAACAAATTCAGAAGCTGCAGAATGAAGATCCAAAATTGGTGCTGAAACGACAAATGGTTCGGGATAATTTAGATTCAGAGTTCAGTATTGATGATGAAGGTATATTGCGCTATCATAATAGGATTTGTGTTCCCAATAATTCGATTTAAAGAATGATATTCTTTTCGAAGCACATAATAGTATGTATTCTATTCATCCGGTAATACAAAATGTATGGTGATCTGAAAAAGACATATTGGTGGCCTGGTATGAAAAGAGAAATTTCAGAATTTATTGCAAAATGTTTGATTTGCCAGCAAGTTAAAGCAGAGCATCAAGTGCCAACGGGTTTATTACAACCCATTATGATTCTGAATGGAAGTGGAGCATATTTCAATGGATTTTGTGTCGATTGCTCGTGACTCGAGAAAGAAAGATTCGATATGGGTGATTGTTGATAGATTGACAAAGTCAAGACACTTTATTCCAAATCGAATAGATTTTTCACTTAATAAGTTAGCGAATTGTATGTGTCGAGATTGTGAGACTACATGGAGTTCCAATATCTATCATTTCGCATCGGATCCGAGGTTTACTTCAAGATTTTGGAATAAATTGCAAGAAGCCTTAGGCACCAGATTGAATTTTAGTACAACATTTCATCCTCAAACAGATGGACAAATGAGGCGAGTGATTCAAATTTTAGAAGATATGTTAAGATGTTGTATACTCGAGTTTGGTGACAGTTGGGAAAGGTATTTACCGTTGGTGAGTTTGCTTACAACAATAGCTATCAGTCTAGTATAAAATGACACCATTT
Source organism: Gossypium arboreum (assembly GCF_025698485.1). NCBI lineage: Eukaryota > Viridiplantae > Streptophyta > Magnoliopsida > Malvales > Malvaceae > Gossypium > Gossypium arboreum. Next base: position 11,922,392 of record NC_069076.1, on the reverse strand, counting down.
GAGGCTCTTTATGGTAGAAAATGCAAGACTCCATTGTGTTGGTGCGAATTGAGTGAATCAAAAATAGTTGGGGTTGATTTGATTCGAGAAACCAAGAGAAAGTCCGGATTATTCGAGATAGTCTAAAAGTCGCTTGGATCGTCGAAGTCATATGCGGATTTAAAACGAAGAGACATAGAATATGCGTGGGTGATCGAGTATTTTAAAAGTTTCACCATGGAAAAGGGTGTTACGATTTGGTAAAAAGGAAAATTAAGTCCGAGATTCATAGGGCCATATGAAATTGTGGAAAGGGTTGGTCCTGTGGCTTATCGTTTGGCTTTACCTCCGGAACTTGAGAAGATTCATAATGTGTTTCATGTGTCTATGCTAAGGCGGTATAGGTCGATCCTTCACACGTAATTCCCCCATCTGAAATTGAGCTTAAACCAGATATGACTTATTCGGAAGAACCGGTGAAGATTTTGGCTCGTGAAGTTAAGGAATTGCGGAACAAAAGAGTACCATTGGTTAAAGTATTATGGCATCGACATGGTATGGAGGAGGCAACCTGGGAAACAGAGGAGTCAATAAGATCACAAGATATCAAATCTATTTTCAGTAACAAATTTCGAGGACGAAATTTTTAAAGGGGGAGAGTTATAACGGCCTAATTTTCAAGTGGTGTCGGAAATGGTAATTTGAGATCACTAAATTCGACAAATGAGATTGAACAAGATAGTAATTTAATATTTATGAGTCAAGTAAGAATTTAGAAGAATTTGTGAAATGGTGAAATTAGTGAATTAAAAGAATTTATTAGGTCAAGCGGGTCAAAAATGAGGTATCGAGACCTCAAAGTTGAAAATCGAGCTATAAATATTTTTATAAATATTTATGGAGTGTCATTGAGTTAGTATTAAAGTTTCGTTAGAAAATTTTAACGTTTGGATGGCTAATTAATTGAAAAGGATTAAATTGAAAATAGCACAAAATTTGTTAAATTGTGAGTAAATAGCTTAAGTATTTAAAAGATGGATTTAAAGAGCAATTAGACCCAAAGGTTAATGGCTGGACGGTTTGGGTATGAAATAAGCAAGAAAACAATGTGAACAAGGGCAAAATTGGAAATAAATAAAAGTTAATAGTTAAATAATGATGTAATTGAAAAATCTAGACATTTTCTTCATAATTTCTCAGCCAAAACGCCATAGAAGGTCTGGAGAAAGCTGGTTTTCATATTTTTACATCATGTGAGTCTAATTCTTGCTTTTTCTTGATAATTTTATGTTTTTATGACTTTTACAATTAGGTCCACTTGTAGAATTCATTAGTTTTTGATTTTATGGGTGAAATTGGAAGTTACCCTGGATGGATAAGGGAATTTTATGATGAATTATTATGAAATTTAAGTTCTAATTTCATATTAAGGTGGTTTTATTAAGTGATTTTGATAGGAAATGATATTTAGGACCTAATTGTGAAAAAGTTGTGAATTGAAGGTTGCTGTTGAAATTAAGAATATAAAAGGTTTTGAAATAGTTTATAATGATAAAATAAAGTGTTAATTGAGAAAAATTAGTTCAATTGATGGGTGAATTGAGTAGGGACTAAATTGTGAAAATTGTAAATTTTGGGGTAAAAGTGCAATTTCGAAATTTGAACAGCATAAATTGTGAAGTGAAATAGAAATCAAATAAATGCTAATGAGTAGAAATATTTTATATTATAGATCAAGAATCCAAAGAAGAACGAGGAAAAGAAAAAGTTGCGGAATAGTCCCAAAATTTCAATATCTTCTACAAATTAGCGGGTAAGTTCATATGGTTGAAATTAGATGTTTATTTGTGAATGATTGAAGTATATAATGTGTTATTATATACGAATTTGTTGTGGGATTGTGTAGATTTTGTTAATGAAAGAATAAATGTGGAAATGCAAATTAGGAAAACGCAGGATTGAGTACGTTCAGATCGTGACGTGTGATGAATTGATTGGATAAGACCATGGTTTTCCATGGCAAAGTGTGAAATGTAGGTATGGTATCATCTATACTGAGTTGTGAAATGTAGGTATGGTATTATCCATCTTGAAATGTGAAATGTAGGGATGGTATTATCAAACCCATACTGAGTTAAGAAATGTAGGTATGGCATTTCCCATACCGAGTTGAAAAATGTAGGTATGGTATTTCAATGAGGAAAACCATTCTGAGTTGTGAATCGTGGCATTGAGCAACGACGTACTCAATTTCGTAAGCCGTTTCCTAATTTGATTATAAGAAATAAAAGAGAAGTGATCCAAATGAAAGAGATTGAGTAGTTGTTACTATTGAGCTCAACTATGTGAATTATTATAACAATGGTTGTGAATCGCAGGAAACTTTAGTAAATGTTTTGGTATTGTTTGGAAATATTATGTTTGGTAAGCATTACTTTTAACCTATGAACTTACTAAGCTTCAATAAGCTTACTTGTGTGTGTTTAATATTTTATGTAGATTGACTTGAAGTGAAGTGGGTAGATCGGATCAACACAACAAAGCACACTATCCAGATCAATTCCGGTAGCTTTTGTTTTATGTTTGAAGATTTATATGGCATGTATAGAGTTTGAATGAATTGAAGTAAAGATGTTATAAACTAGTTAACAATATTTGTACTAAAATAGTTTTCGGTAAGTAGCAGTAGTTTGACTTTGAAAAATCACTAAAAATAGTAGAAATGGAATTAAATAATGAATAAATTATGGAATCGAATCTCGATGAGTCTATTTTCATATGGAAGAAGCAAAACAGGTATATGAGCTATATTTTATGAGATGTTTAAATTTTTGTGAAACAGGGCCAGAGCAATTTCTGGATCCCTGTTCTGACTTTGGAAATTCACCATAAATTTTACAAAGATAATTAGAAGTAATACTTTATATGTACAGATTCCTTATTGAGTCTAGTTTTATTAGAGACAAACGGCATAGTCATTGAAGCTCTGTACAGAGAGATATCTGATTCGTAATACACAAAGGTCAGAGTAGTCAAACCCTGAAACAGGGAGATTTTAAATAATAAACTGTACTAATTGGCTTGACCAAAATTCTAGAAAAAATTGGTAAGTAGATATATGAGTATAAATTCAGAGAAAATTTACGGATTTGGATTTCGAGTTTTATAACTCGAGATATGAATTATTTAGCAACTATGACACAGTTGGACAGCTTGTCTGGAAAGTGTGATATAAATTGTTTGAATTTGTTTAAGTGCTCAAATAAGTTTAGTAATGCCTCGTGCTCGACTCCGGCGACGGTCTCGGGTAAAGGGGGCGTTACACTATCATTGGTTAGTCTCAAGTATTCATTTACTTGCAAGATCAAGAAGCTCAATAGTAATACCTACACTAGGTTTTAGAAGACTATCATTGGTTAGCCTCTAGCCGTTCATTACTAATAAAAAATAGATCCAAAAGCTCAAGCCACCTCTTAGGAAACTAAAAAACATGTAAAGTTTATACATAGTTTAGCTAGGAAATGGAATTTTGAAGGATGTTGGTATGGAAAAACGTTAACAATAGTGTGATACTAAAATCCTCTCACTATGAACGATACCAAAACCCTTAATAATCCTTAAATAGATAAACTCAAAGAAGGTAAGTCAAGTTTGCCCAATTAGTCTCTCCAATGCTAGTTATAGGCAAGGGAGAAGTCAGAACAATCTTTTAGGGGGCGAATGAAATTTTAATTTTTTATAGTCTATATCTTTATAATTTTAAAGGATTAAATCGAATTTTTATAATTTTAGATGGGGCAAAATACAATTTTACCTTTATTAATTTAATTTTTTTTAAATTAAGGGCTTAAATAACAATTTTACATTTTAAAGGGGGTCGGGGCCCATGCCAGCACCCTTATAGATTCGCCACTGTTTATAGGCTTTTTTTTTTATAAAAATAACATAAAAAAATTAATTAATTATGAAAATGGGTTGGGGAGAAATTATTTACGGGAATGGGTTATTTGCAATAGTACTCGTCGGTGCCGCTGGTGACACACCTACGACATCACTCCCATTTCAGCCAATCATGACAAAATCATTATTTAAAAAAAAAGAATTTTTTATTAGTGTCGCCACTATGTCAGACAACACCTGCATTTATTTATCAAAATACCCATTGAAATACAGGTATCCAAAGTGTTAAAAAAAATAATAGTGTCATTGGTCTGTTCGGCGGCACTGGTGATATTTAAAAAAACTGTTGTTAGGAAAAAAAAATCCTAAGATAAAAAAAATTAATTGATGTCACCGGTGTGTCAAACAACACCACTATATTTTTTAAAAAAAAAAATTTGGATATTAGAGGGGAAAACAAGGGAAACCCCAAAAAATTAATTTTTTAGTGGTGCCGTCGACGTGTTAGGTGGAACTAGTGGTCCCGCAACATTGTTAGGTACACCACCTAGTATATATACCCCTTTCCCCTGTCAAAAAAAATTGTTTCTATTGAAGAGAAAAAAGAAGAAAGATTAATGTTTAGTAGAATGGGAGAAAACAGAAAAAAAAATAACTAAAAATAATTTGTTTAGCAATACGAGAGAAAATAATTGGTTTAAGAAATCGGGAGAAAAAAATGAGATGTTAAAATCAATATTTTAAGATTAACATTTGCTTTTCGTTTTAGACTTTAAAAATTAAGTTCGAGTTTATAATGTTAGTTTGTAATTATTTGTAAATTTTATTTTATTTTATAGTGATAATTAGTAATATGAGATGCAAGGTATATTTTTTGATAAAAATATTTTTGTTGCTATATATATATTTTAATAAGAGCTAATATTTTTTAGTTTTTTAATTTATTTTACAGATTTAGTATCGAAGATAAATAACCAATTCTTCGTATACGTTCATTTTGAGGGGGTAATTTTACAAATGATAGTTGGTTATATATTTGAATCTCGCCAACAAATAGGAATGAAGTTTAATAAACATGTAAAAGTTGATGATATGAAACAAAAGATTAGTGCAAAAATTGCTCGATGTTGTAGGAGGATGATGTCCAGACTATTCTACAAATTTCCAATTTTGTCAAATCCCTGCAAATATACGGAGATGGAATCTATAGATGATGAAGATGTGGAGACTATGATCATACTTTATTGCTCGATTGGAAAATTTGAATGCTAAAAAGTTGAGTTGTTCGTTGAGTTAGCGTATGTGGAGCCCGTTCAAAATGTCTGTAACGTCCTCTAACCCTATACCGTCACCGGAACAGGGTTACGAGACATTACCAGTCAGTACAATCTAATTCTGGTCATTAATTAAAATAAATATTCACACTCATCCTAGTTTTAAGATGTCGTCCCTTTAATGGGCCCTCGCGGTCCAATATGAACAGTAAATTCAATTTGGAACTAATTTAGAATCAATACGAATTTTTTTATAAATTTCAAAATTCATACTATATACCGTTGCCAACCACAATTTACTTATTTCATCAATACTTTTACAACCTAAATGACTCTCATTAAACATCCTAGGTACATGCCATTATCAATACTCAACATACTTTACCTCATTGAATTCGGGATCGGCCTGGGATGCTGATTCAACAGTCTAGCCTTAACTCAACCTGCGCACGGAAACAAACCGTACTCTGAGTATACACACAGTGGTATTTCTATAATCTAAACACTTAAGCAATTATAAAACTTATTAATTTATATATATTGAACTATTCAAACTCAATGAGTATTCAAATATTCACTTTCCAACCAATGTTTTGGTCTACTTTAAATTTCAAATCATTTATTAATTTCAATAGCAATTAATCAATCAGTAATGTTCATTAATAATCAGAACAATTATTTATTCAGTAACAGTCAGTTATTCGGTAACAATCAATTATTCAATAACAACCAATTATTCAGTATTGATCAATTGATTGGTTATCCAGTAACAGTCAATTATTCGGTAACAGTCAATTATTCAAAAATAATCAGTTATTTTATACCTTTATTTACCCCTATTAACATGACTTGGACTCAGACGGATACACGGATCCAACCAACACACCAGTACGGCACATAGTGCCTCATCGGCCGAAGCCAAAACAGTAACAGTAACAGTAGCAATACGGTACACAGAGTACCTCATCGGAACAAATCCGAACGAATGAAGATGAAGTGATAAAGATTCAACACACAAAGTCTTTGAATCAATAACGATAAGAATAAAGATTCGACACACAAAGTGCCGAATCGATAATGATAATGGTAATGATAACGATGAGTCGGCACATAAGTGCCTGATCAGTAAGCCGGCAAAACCCGTACTCTTCCATATCCTATGGCATGCCAACTATATCCGACTAGCCCGACTAGTTAATAGGGTATTTAACTCACTTTTCAGATAATTTCTATCTCATTTCAAAGATCAATTATAATTCACTTTCTCAATTCAATAATTCTTTCCTTAATATACCATTCCAATAATTATATATATTCACACATTTTCATTCAATTCAATATATATATATATATATCTCGGTTATGCACATTAATTCATAATTTAATACAATTCAATTCACTTTTCATTTTCACATAATTAAATTCCACAATAAACACATGTTCATAATTATTTCACAATATTTTCAAATCAAATTATTTCAATAAAACACAATACCAATAATTCATATTTTAATTATTTACCATAACATTCAATTAAAATACAACAATTATTAATTAAATTCACCCTTCAATTTCAATCAATATTCATTTTATTTCAAATAATTTAATCAATGCACCTACCATACATAATAAATAATAAATTCAATAATTAAATATTAAGTTCGGGTTATAGAAATACAAACCGTAATTTTCGAGCTAACTCCCGTTGACTTTGTCTTGTCCTTTCTTAGCCGAGATTTTCGGCACCACATTGACTACGAAATTAATACAATTCATAATCATTAATACATTACTAATTTATATCTTGAGTTACAGAATTCTAAATTAAGATCCGTTAATTTTTCCTGAAACTAGACTACAAATCTTATTACCATAAAATTTTTCAGAATTTTTGATTTAGCCATTAAGTACAGTTTATTCTTTAAATTCACCCCTATTTTGCTGTCTGACAGTTTCGACCCTTCTTCACTAAAAATTAATTATCTCACAGTACAGAACTCGGATAATATTCCTGTTTATTTCTCCTAAAAATAGACTCATTAGGGATTCTAAACATATAAATTTAACCCTCTAATTATTTTTCTCCAATTTTTGGTGATTTTCCAAATTTAGAACAGGGGAACTCGAATTCATTCTGACCTTGTCTCACAAAATTCATTATATCTCATAATTTACAATTCAATTGCTTATACCGTTTCTTTTATAAAATACTAGACTCAATAATATTTAATTCAATATTTTATTCATACTTTAATTCAATTTCTACAATTTTTGGTGATTTTTCAAACTTAGACTACTGCTGCTGTCCAAAACAGTCTTAGTGCAAAATGTTGATTTTCTACTTTTAATTTCAATTTAATCCTAACTAAATTCACTTACTTTTCTATCTTAATTCATACTTTATTTCTACTCAATTTTAACCAAACTTAGACATAATTATCTATTTTTCATCATAAAACCATAATTTCAAAATTCTTTCAATTTAGTCCTTAAAGCATAAAACTTATGAATCACTTTACAATTCAATCCTTATTTCATTTCTAACTTAAATTTCTATCAATTTAGCCATTAATTCATCATTTTACTCAACATGAACAATATTTAGAAATCTAATAACTTTCAAAATATCAACTTAATTTCATCAAAACTTTGTTCTAAAGCTTTTAAAACATCAAAATTAAGTAAAAAGGGCTAAATTGATATACCTATTAAAGTTTAAAGCTTCAAAACCTCGATTTTCCCTTTTTTCCCTTTTTTTCTTTCTTTGCTTTCTTTCTTCCCTGTTCTTCTCTATTTCGTTTGCTTTGTTTTCCTCTTTCATTTCTTTTATTTCATTTATTTTTTATTTCATTTCTTTATTTTTATTATTAAAATATTAAAATATTTATTATTTATACATGTGTATATTTATTAATACACATGTATTCATTTATCACCTTACACTTGTCATAACTTTTATTTATTTAATTAATTAATTTAAAATAATATTAATATAATATAATTTAATTATTATTATTTTACTTATATAATAAGTAAATACACATGTATAATACATGTGTACCATTTATATTTGTACACATTTAACTTATTTTAACCATACATTTGTCACCCCTTTTGACTTATTTGCCTAATTAGTCCCTTCACTTTTCTTTATTCTATAATTAAATTTTCACACTTAATTCAATTTAATCCTTTCCATTAATTACTCTTAATTAAGCTAAATTTACTTAATTAAAGTCTAATTAACCACTCAATTGATTTCAGTAAATATTTTTAATAAATATTTACGAATCCATTTTTTTAGAAATGGAGATCCGAAAATTTACTTTCCCGATAACCGTAAAATTTGGGTCATTACAATGTCACTCTATTAAACCAACAATATGGAGTTCAAGACTTGTGTACGGAGGTTACGAGGCGTCGTCGACAGGCGTAGCTGGGACTGCATGGGCCTGGCCCCCCCTAAAATGGAAAATTTCATTTTAGGCTCTTGAAATTTTTTAAAAATTTTAAATTAGTAAAGGTAAAATTGCACTTTGCCCCCCTAAAATTATAAAAATTCAATTTAATCCTTTACAAATTATAAAAATATAAACTATAAAAAATTAAAATTTTATCCGCCCCCCCTAAAAAAATTTTCTGGCTTCGCCCCTGTCTGTCGATAGGCGATCGTTTGTACACAGTTTTGACTTTGATCTGAATGTTGGATGAGCAGAACCGTGCAGTTATGGATCGACATCGGTATGGGCCAAGAATCCACACAATGCTGCTACTATGTATAACAACCATAATACAAGTCCTCGTTTACAGATACATCAGTTGGTGGTTGGTACTCATGTAGATGGTGAAGAAAGATGCGGTAATGATAGTCGTTCTGATCATGAGGGTGAAAATTTTAGTGACCCAGTCTAGTTGAAGTCTCAGATGATATCGACAACAAATGTGCGGATAATGATTTATATGCCACTTCGGTTCCTACTTATGGCATTGTCATACACAATGACCCTGAGATCCACATGTTGAGCGTAGGTCCTGATGTGGCGTATGCATCCGAGTTCCTTGAATACCAAAATATAATACATTCTCTCTGGTTGGTGGTAGATTCTGAATTGGAAGAGTTGTTCGTAAGCCAACAATTTGCAAGCAAGGAGTGTCACATCCCAAAAATCGGGTTAGAAGAAATTGGGTTAGTGAACTAAAAGTTTTCTTGTTCTTACTTTTAAAGTTATGTTTGAGCGATTGTGGAAAAAAAAGAGTTACTGGCTTGGCGGTTAAGAGTTAGTGAATTCATCCTTGAAACCCAAGTTTAAATCTTTTCCTTCGTATCATTTTTATTTTGTGCAATTTTGCTCCAAATCCTAGTAGATGTAATGCCTTATTTTAAAAATAAATGTGGTAAGAGTTTAAACAAGAATGAGATTTGACCTAGTGGTTAAGTAGTGTAGTTACTTGAGATTGAGTTTGGTTTCCCTTGCTCGCATTTCTTTAACTGAGTAATAGGCTTACGCCTATTTTTCTTTAATTGAGTGTTAGCATCATAAGGAGTACTTACTGGTTTAACATCAAAATGTTCAAATTTTTTTAGAAGTTTCTCAATATAATGTTTTAGTGATAGCATCAAGCTATCACATTTAATTATGATCTTAACACCCAATATAACATTTGCTTCCCTTATATCTTTCATGTCAAATTTAGAAGTAAGATCTCTTTGTCTTGAGTAGTAACTCATATTTAGTACTAAAAATTAACATATCATCAACATATAAACATATAATCACTATCACTATCAACAAGCTTTGTATATACACATTTATCTACTTCTACTGAGAAAAACCATCATTTATTAGAGTTTGATTGAATTTCTCATGCCGATGTTTAGGAGCTTATTTCAAACCATACAAGAATATAAAATGTTTACAAACCTTAGATTCTTGACCTAAGACAACACATCCTTCAAGTTGTTTCATGTAAATTTCTTCTTCTAATTTTCTATTTAAAAGGCTATTTTGACATCCATTTGGTGTTCAAAAAGTTTATGAATAGAAGCTAAGGTAATCAAAATACGTATTGAAGAAATCCTTGTTACTAAAGCATAAGTATCAAAATAACTAATGTTTTGTTTTTATGAAAAAAACTTGTGCTACTAGTCTAGCTTTATATTTTTCAATAGAACCATCGAGTTTGTATTTTTTTTTTTTAAATTCACTTACAATCAATAGGTTGTGCTCTAGGTGGTAAATAAACCAATTTTCAAGTTTTATTTTGAAAGATTGAATCAAGCTCGATTTAATTGCCTCTTTCTAAAAAGGAGCATAGAAAAAATATATTACTTCAAAAAAAGTTAATGGATCATTTTCTATCAAACATGTGTAAAAATCATTTCCAAAAGATTTTTCAATCCTAGGTCTTTTGGACCTTCTTAAATCCTCATATCTAAAGTTATTTTGTAAGATAGGTGCATGAGAATAGTAATCAATCTTTAATGGAAAAATATGCTCAAAGAACTTAAGCATTTTTTGTTTCAAGAATAGTATTATGCTCAAGCACATCACTTTTACAATTAAAAATTTGTATGTAGCACTATATTCAACATAACCAATGAACATGCGATCAGAATTTTTAGAACCTAGTTTCCTTTTCTTAGGCTCAGGCAACATGACTTGAGCAAGACACCCTTACACTTTCAAGTATTTAAGATTAGGAGGATTAAATTTCCATAGTTCAAGTATTTGATTATTTTTGTGTTTTGCTATTAGGTGCATTCATCAGTTAATTTTAGTTTTAATCCATCTTTTGAATTATTAAGTTAAATAAAAGGAAGAAGATAATTACTAGTAATTGTAGTCCTTGAAGGAACGATATTTGTGCTCACCATAACTAAACTATTAATTGATAGGTGCAGTTGCCTTAGTTGATTTATTAGTTAGTTTAGTGGACATCATATATGTGTGATTAAGTTTGCTAGAGAAAGGTTTTGATTAGCAAATTGGCCATAAACTCTTCCAACAAAATGATTTTCTCAGTTTTCAAATCCTCTAAAAGTTTGCGGTACTCATTCATTTGCATTTTGATGTCTTTGTTATTAGAAATACCCCATCGGTAGTATTTAACTATAAAATACTTCTATTTGCCACCATCATCGGCTGTGTACTCCAAATCTCTTTCACTCCCTCGTACGAACAGTAAACATAAAAAAGTTCATTTGAAAGCTTAGAAATTATTGTGTGTCTACATACCTTGTTGCCAAATACCCACAATTCAACCTACTTATTTGAGGTGTTAAACGAGGTTTCTCGGTTAGAGCAAAAGTCACTCCATGCATGTCAAGGACAGAAAATATACGTTCCTACCAGTTCTTGAAATTATTCTTGTAAAAAAAATTCGATCTTAGAGAATTAGAGAATGATTTAACATACGATACAACAGGCATTATCGAAGTGGGGGAATATGTACGACATTGGTCGAAGGGTGATTAGTGAGGAAGCTGGCAGAAATGTCTACTGAGGTAGGAATAACTATAGCAACGTTGTGATCCATCTATCCAAAAGATTGTTAGAAATCCAAGGGTAAAAAAGTTAGCATTGCTACCTGAGTTAGCATATCCCCCAAGATTCAATAAGTACTTCTGTTAACCGGTAGGAAAACAAGAAATAAGGAAGAATAAGCCAATTAAATACTCGACTAAAATCGTAGAATAAAACTTTTAAGAAACCAAAGAGTGTTTTAAAGAGAAGGTAAAGAATAAATTGATGGAATTTATAGGTACCATGCATGCTGAAAATAGGAAAACATAACGGTTGGGAAAATATTTGATATTGTCAGTTAACGTTAAGAAAATATGATTTAGTTAGGAAATTAAGTAACCTTGTTTAACTAAAACAATACAAATAAAATAAATGAGAAATGTGAAAAGCAAAATCGATTTGAACCTAGTATCACACTCAAGGGGAGAGAATCGTTTCGTTTGAACTGAACTAAGCTTTTGGGCTCAAGCCTCATGCACACATGCCCATCTTCTTATTTTGGCTCTCATAAGCATAAAGTACATAATCTTGATGGTCTAACTTCTGAAGGGGATGGTGCAAAAGATTATTGAATTCAATTTATTATAATACAAAATTTTAAAATTTTACGAAGTAAAAAATAAATTTTATATTTAATTATTTGCAAATTTATATTACAAATTAATCAATTTGCATATTATTATATTTTCGTAAACACCACATATTCACATTATATATTACTTATAAGTTAAAATCTCACTTTCATTATTTACTGTATACATTTACATTCTTTATCTTCCATAGATCCTCATCATTTACAATATTATTTAACAACTTAATTGATTTTTTAAAAAATCTAATTAAAATTTGGAGCTTAAATAATTAGTTATCCTTGCATATATTTCAATTACTAGTATAGATTTTCACTAGATTTATTTATGGATCTGATTACTTGCTCAAATTTTAAAAGGTCAGTTTGAAATTTAAAAGAGTTTAAGTAAAAATATTAAGTTTGAAAAATAGATTTGGACAAAAAAATTAGTCCCATTTAAAATATGGTCCCAGCTCGGGCTTAAATATTTAAGGAGTCCAGTCCAATCTATTTTTAAATTGGTAATATTTTATAACACGTTATTTTTATATATTATATAATTTATAACACAAAAAATTAAATCTAGTAGTATTATATGGGAGATTAAGTTTTGTTAGAAGTAAATTTTCATTTTGTTTGTAATTTCACAAATTTAGATGCGGTTTCACTACAAAACAGAGAAAACAGAATGATTAGGTTATTATGTATGGCATTCCAGTTAAGCAGACCAAACGTTAAAAAATGGAGTATTTAATATTAAAGTCCAACTCACCTCATTCACCTAATCTCACCATACCACCTGCCATCATCATTACTTTTTAGATTGTTATTTTCTTTTTAATATTTTTATGGAATAAAATTACTTTTAAAACTGTATAATATTCGTTACATTTATTCCTGGTAAAAAAATTACCTTGTGTTTTTTTAATTATATTTAAAAGATTAAAATGAATAAATAAAGTGTGCAATAAAATTTAAATTTGCATTTTACAATAATTTTTATATGATTAATTGTCGGACTTGAATTTTAAAATTTAAAAATTAAATAGATTAAATTTTAGAAATAAAAATATAGAGGTTGAGTTTTAAATTTTAAAAGAATATATAGACTTATAACATATTTTAACTTTTAAATTATAATATTAGGTAAAAATATTAATATTCCATATAAATTTAAAATAATTTTGTATGAATAGAAAATAAGTATTCGATACACTTTAATTAACCACTTATCTGTAATTTATATTTTAAAACATTATCACTTATTTTTTTATATAAAATAGAAAATAGAGGATAAATATTTTTTATATACGTAGATAACTATCTTTAATTTCACATATAAGATAAAAATTATCACTTATCTTTAATTTATATTTTAAAAATAAATCAAAACAGAATTTAATCTCATTTATTAAATTTAAAAATTCTACAATTATCATAGTTGTTACTTATCGGAATCAAATTCAATTAGTTAGTCAAATCCATAAATTTAGGAACGGGATGAGTTGAACTAATTTTTGAATAAAATTTTAATTTTAATTGAATTAAGATAAAAATTGATTGAATCAATTATTAAAATAAATTATTTAATTAAAATTGAACCGATGGTGGAATAAATAATAATAATATGAGGAATTTGATTTTAAAAACCATGAAGATTAGTAAATCAAATGAAAGGGTAAACGTGGATGAAATGTACAACGGGTGACACATTGCGGGTGATGAAGGTGAGTAGCATAGGAATTGTACAGCTGAGGGCAAAACGTACTGGGAAGAGAAAGTAGGGCCACGTGGGATGGAGTAGTCTTGTGTTTACCCAATTCAAGCCATGTTTTTCATCTTAAAAAGCTCTGACTAAGGTTCTCTCACTAATTTTCTAAGAACGAGAATGTTGTATAGAAATTAACATAAAAATTTTAAATAGTAGTATAAACACCATACGATTTTCGATGCAGCCAATAGTTAATATAGATTACCGAAGTGGAGGGAATCGTGGTCCGTGCAAACTCTGACGCCCCGCATCTCTCTCTTTCTCTCTCTGGTTATTGTCAATTTCTTCTGACACCCAGGTCCCACCCCCACCATCTCGATCTGCTCAAACACACTATTCACTCTCACATTACACACCTAATCTTCCCCACTCTTTTTCTCTTTTATACACTCCTCAAAACCCTACCGTTGAACTCCCACTACTCCCTCTTCCTCTTCATCTTCCTCTTCCTCTTCCTCTTCTTCACTTCATTTCTGCTCTGCTTCTCAGTGGGAAAAAAAAAAAAATTCATAGAGCAGAGCAATGGTGCCCATTTTGGCTTCTTTCTCTCTTTTACTCATTTCTGCTCTCTTCATTGTTGCAGGTAACCAACATTTTGGTCTTTTTTTTTTTTAAAAAATGGTTGTTTTTTTTTTTTGTTTCTCTTGGGTGATGCATTTGTTTTTCCCATTTTGCAGACTGTGGTTCTATTGGAGTAAACTACGGAAGAATTGCCAACAACCTTCCTTCAGCTACCAAAGTAGTGGAACTACTTAAATCCCATGGTTTAAACCGTGTCAAAGTCTACGACACTGACCCGGCTGTTCTCCATGCATTATCTGGATCCGGAATCAAGGTCACCGTCGACCTCCCAAACGAGCAACTCTTCGCCGCTGCTAAAAGCACTTCCTTTGCTAACTCTTGGGTCCAGCGAAACGTCGCCGCTTACTACCCTCACACTGAAATAGAAGCCATTGCCGTCGGTAACGAAGTCTTCGTGGACCCCCACAATACGACTAAGTTCCTCGTACCCGCCATGAAGAATATCCACCAAGCTTTGGTTAAGTCCAACCTTCACTCGGATATTAAAATCTCTTCCCCCATTGCCCTTTCCGCTCTCCAAAACTCTTACCCGTCTTCTGCCGGATCTTTCCGACCCGAACTCATTGAACCCGTTTTTAAACCCATGTTGAATTTCCTCCGCCAAACCGGGTCTTTCCTTATGGTCAATGCTTATCCTTTCTTTGCTTATGAGTCAAACACGGACGTCATCTCCTTGGACTACGCTTTGTTTAGGGAGAACCCGGGTGTGGTGGATGCGGGTAACGGGTTGAGGTATTTTAGTCTTTTCGATGCTCAAATCGATGCCGTTTTCGCGGCAATGTCTGCTTTGAAATATGATGATATTCGATTGGTTGTGACGGAAACGGGTTGGCCCTCCAAGGGGGATGAGAATGAGATCGGTGCTAGTGTCGAAAACGCCGCCGCTTATAACGGGAATCTGGTCCGTCGGATCTTGACCGGCGGTGGGACCCCTTTGAGACCCAAAGCAGATCTCACCGTTTATCTGTTTGCCCTTTTTAATGAAAACAACAAAGTCGGGCCTACATCCGAACGAAATTACGGCCTCTTTTACCCGACCGAGGAAAAAGTTTACGATATCCCTTTCACTGTAGAAGGGTTGAAGAATTACCATGACAGGCGGTCGCCGGTGGCCGGGAATCAACCCGTCAACGGAGGAAAAGGGGGTGTGTCGAAGAGTACGACGGGGAACACGTGGTGCGTTGCGAACGGTGAAGCTGGAAAAGAGAAGCTGCAGGCAGCTCTAGATTTCGCCTGCGGTGAAGGAGGTGCAGATTGCCATCCGATCCAACCAGGTGCCACGTGTTACGATCCCAACACCCTGGAAGCCCACGCTTCGTTCGCTTTCAACAGTTATTATCAAAAGAACGGACGCCACATGGGGACGTGTTATTTTGGCGGGGCGGCCTACGTCGTCACCCAACCCCCTAGTGCGTATTCTATCCTTCTCTCCCTCTTTAATTCGGCGCATATTAAATTATTTTCTGCATATAAACTGTTTTTAACAAGGTCCACGTTAGGGAGATGTAACGTGGGGAGTTACTAACGTGCACAGTGGGTGGTCCACAGTGCACGCCAGGTTAAGAAAAAAAAAATCCACGTGATTAGGGGTGAAAGTAAAATTGGAATCTTTCAAAAGTTGACGTGGTGTGGGGCCGCAGTGCAGTGGGAAATAATAAAAACATTAATGGTAATAATGCTGGGCCTATGGATTCCATTTTAATGCAAATATTTGGTTTAATTTTGCAGAGTATGGTGATTGCGAATTTCCGACGGGATACTGAAAGAGATAAGGAAGAAAGGAGTGGCAGAATGAAATCATGAATTTTTAGGGTGGGGAGTATTATTGTGTATTTTAGTTGGATTTGTTAGCAAGTTACTACCTTTGTGTATAAATCAATGGATTCTAAATATGTTATTCTATTCCTACTTTACTTTTCAATCTAATCATCAATTCGTTACTACTACTCTACTCTAACAATGGTTTTCTTTTTCTCACGTTATTTCCGGTGAGATGCGTTTAGTTTTTATTTTATTTTTTATTTCATGTTATAGTATTTAGTTTATAATATTTATTTATGTAATAGAAACAAATTTATTTATTTGTATTTGAGTATAAGATTGAATTAAAATTTTCAAATGCTAATTCAAAATTGGTGTAATAACCTAACCTTCTTTTTAACATTTAAATTTGTATTTTTTAATTAAATAACTTAATTAGATGAAAGAATATTAATTTTGTCCATGTGGATGTCACATCAATAATTAAATAAATTTAATTAAATAAATTTAATATATATTTTAAGAGAATTATAATTTTTTTACAAAATTTTAAATAATTTTATGAACTTATTTTTCTTTGGATTTTCTTTTGAATTTTTTGAAAAATTGAATTATCTATTGTTGTGGTATTCACATAATAATTCACGAATATGTCTACATTAATTAATTTAACAAACGTTAAATAAATTATTATATATTAAAAATAATTTTTTTTGTGGTTGATGTACTCTAGTAAAAATATGAGGTTACTCAAAATCGACTACATCATCATCAAAATAAATTTTAAGTTTTTAATTACATGGAATCATACTAACGTCATAAGTAAGTCAAATTTGAGCAAACAAATAAATATAATGTCAATAATTAAATTAAAAATTTAAATAAAAGAGAAGAATTAATTTTAAGTTTTGGCTAGTAATTAAGTATTAATTCGATTGACATGAGCATTATTATTTATGTAAGAAGACGTGAGTTCGGATGTGTTGAGGTATATTATCCTCCTATTAATATGTTAGGAAAGAACGATGAATAATTCTAAATATTGTGTCAAATAACACATATATGATTAAAATCTACTATATCAATATTCTTTTGAAAAAAAAATTTTTTGAAATAAGTATTAAAAACAAGTTTAAATAAAATGATAAACATATTTTATTACATTTGAACTTATATTTTATAGTATTATTAATATCGATTTAAAACCACAATTTGATAATCAAATTGGCTTATATAGGAAGGAAGCAGACAACATAACTAAATTCATTCCTTGTTTTGCCCAAATAACCAATGTAATGGGGGCATCTTCTGACCCTCGAATTTGCTTCAAAACATGGAAGTGTGTTTATGTAATGGGGGGGGGGTTTCTACTAACCCTAGACCCTATTTTAGGTGGGAACCTTTCGAACCCAATGTAGATAATATATAAATATAATATATATGCGCTATTTTACCTCAAAAATACAAAAAAAAAATAAATTCAATGATATTTTGTTGATATAAATAATTAATAGAAGTAAAGATGGAGGTCTCAAAATAAGAAAAAAAAAGAAGATGTTCTCTTGTTTTGGAGAACAACGGAAGTAGGAGCCCCCCTACTTTGGGGTTTAGGGTTTCATTTTATTATATTAGGTTCGAACTCCGGGTCGGGTCATTTTTATTTTATTATAATTATATAACAATTTATTCTCTCATCTTGTCAAAGAAGAGTTATAAAGTGACTCCTCTGAGATAAGCTTACACTTATAATGTGTTTAATTTGGGGCTTACTATATAAGTTTTAACTTGAAACTTTATTGAATAAAATTTGTTGCCCAATAGTGTGGGACAAGAGTCAAGAATTGTAATGCAGAATACTGTGAACTATATTTGCCAGAAGAAAAAAATTATAGGCTAGCGAACTTAAAGAAGATTATACGATATCAGTTTTGATCTTAAATCAACTAATTCAAATAATTGAAGGTTGTGATTTTAACTCAATTAACCTTTATACTATGAGCCAGGAACATAAGTTTGCGAGCTGTTTTGGAGGTTGTGATATTGAACCGGTGAGCCTTTAGAATATCTGTAACACCCCAAACCCGGCCAAGACGTTATGGCCGGATCCAGCGTGTCACATTGAAGTGTTTTATCGAAAACTTTGTTTTCATTGAAAACCCTTCAAAAGAGAAAATTAAGTAACATTTAGTTTGTATTTAGTTTCAAAGCATAGTAATGACAATGAAATAATATCTAGCGAATAGGCCTTATTACAATCCAGACTGAAATAACTTAAAATACTAGAAATTATATGCTTAAGAAAATAGGTCCAAGTCGTCTTGCTAGCTGGCCACCTCGGAGTCCCTCCAACCATCGAACCACCTACTGAGGATCACTTGAGAAAAATAAAAGAGGGGGGAATGAGTTTTCGAAAACTCAGTGTGTAAGTTTTCGAAAACTCAGTGTGTACAACCCTTGGCAAATAGTAAAGCATGCAATAGCAAGTCTTTTTGGGCCTAAGCCCAATTCAATATCAGAATAGATGTAAAGCAATCAAATATGCATGAATCCTTCCCATCCAACCGCTACACACCATCTCCATCCCCCGATACACACTATGTGGGGATTAAATATCGACCCACCCACCGATACACTCCAATGGTAGCCTGGTTGCGGTACTACCTAACGTTGCAGCAAGCTGCTACTCATATATTAGGCTTAAAAAGCCACCGGTGGATCCACGGTCGTCAAACAACTATGCGATCCTCATATTCTTCCTCCGTTCCATAAATCCCAACCCATTTGCAACCTAATCAGACTGTGATATGAATGCAACAGGTATACATGTAACATCCATAAATCTTATGTGACAGCCCTAATGTGACCCTAGTTGGGAAGTGGTTTCGGGGCCACAAAACCGAGTCATAAAAATAATTAGCTGTCATATTTGATGCTTATTATATGTATATATGCATGTGTGAAAAATTTCATATTTGAATTTTGTTTAATTGTAGGTGAATTTTAGTAAATAGGACTTATGTGAGAAAATTTTGAAATGTGATAGGTCAAAACATAAGGATCTATTAGTGCATGAAATAAAAGGGGGACTTGCATGTCAATTTCCCCTAATTAGTAGTGGCCGCCATGACAAGTATGGTGGACCAAGTGTGATGGGCAAAAACATGTCATAAACATGTTAAGTTAGTGTTTCATGGGAGGTATGATAAAATAAGGAGCATGGGAATAAAATAATGAAAGGAATATGATGAAAACAAAGAAAAAAAGTGTGTGGTTGTTCCCCATTTTGCGAAACTAGAAAAAAAAAAAAAAAGGAAAGGCTTCATCCTTTGGTTCTTCTTGGCGGTTTGAAAGGAGGAAAAAGAGGTTTGGTCACCTTGAGCTTAAGGGAGGTTAGTATGTTGTGTTAAATTCTTAAGTTTTAAACTTGTTTCTAGTTAATTAGCTAATTTCTTACACAAACCATGGCAAAAATTTTGAAATCTCGGTGATGGCTTGAACATTCGGTTTTGGTTGTTGAAAGGAATGAGTTGGAGGTTGGATCATGTTAAGATTCGACCTTGTACATAAACATTAAGAGTTTGATGTTTTTGTGATTTTTGGAAGGTAAATAAGGTTATACACAAGATAAATACTAAGATTTTGGTTGACTTGTTTTTAGTGAGGTTCGGCCAAGGACCTTATGTGCAAGTTAATTCGGTTTAAGTAGAGAAAACGTGACGAGTAGATATGAAGTAATGTGTATATTGGTTCGGCTGCTAAGCAAGGAAATAATTGTTAGTAACATAGTATCTATGCACTTATGTATATATATGTATGTACAAATAACCTATTTAGCTATGGATATCTAAGGTGTTAAATAATGAAATTCTTGATGACTTGGGTTAAATAGCATTCGGCCAAGGACTACATGGGCTTGCTAATTCGGTTTAAGTGAAGAAACTATGATAGAGAAATATGACTAAATTGTGGACTTTGACAATTTAAATGATGCATTTGACTTGTGTACCGACCTCTGACGATATGTGTTTCTATATGAAGTTAGATGGTGTTGATGAAATTGGTAATGCATGATGTTTAAATAGTATTGAGCAAGGTCATTGTACTTAAATTGTATGACATACATGTATTGAATGGAATTGCCCAAGTGAAAAATAATTAAATGAATTTATTTGTTTAAATTAAGCTCAAGAGCAAAGGGGATCTAAATCCGATAAAGGGAAGGAAAAAGTGGTCGAATAGCCATCAAAATCGTTCGACAACATCCGAGGTAAGTTTTCGAGTAACGAGACTTAGTTTACGATTTGATTAAGTCATGACGTATGAGCATAACAAATATACAGTGATATGATGATTCTACTTGAATTTTATGTTGAGTTAATTTGTCTATACGTGTGACGGGTAGCCGTATGTGCATAGAGATCGTGTCATAAAGCAAACTAAACCATGCTGTTTGTATGTGGCTAGTGAGCCGAAAATGGGATTGCTTAATACGTGACTTGTGTTTGAACTCTGATTATGAAAATGGAATATAAATGTGTCATGATTTGTTGATATGTGCATGAATGTTTGGGTGATAACCGGGCTAAGTCCCGAAGGCATTTGCGCTAGTGACTAGTTCCGGGCTAAGTCCCAAAGGCATTTGTGCGAGTTACTATATCCGGGCTAAGTCCCAAAGGCATTCGTGCGAGTTACTATATCCGGGCTATGTCCCGAAGGCATTCGAGCGAGTAGCTATATCCGATTAAATCCCGAAGGTACTTGGCTTGGGAATGAGCGACCTTGCTGTAATAGTTTCAATTAATACGCTCGTAAAATCCCAGCGATGAGGTATGTTTCGTATGTGCTTTGAATTAGTTGATGCCTTACAAATAAGTATTCGCTAAATCGATAAATGAGCTACCGGCCTTTGGCTATGTTGATCTTTTGTGTGTGAATATAAGGGTTGGTAATGTGAAGTAAGTATGATATTGAGAATTTGTGCATGTCAAATTATCCATTTAGCCATATGAATGCTACATTTTAGTTGTGTCAAATTTTATGGCTCAAAACTTACGAAGCATTAAATGCTTACTCCGCTTCTGTAAATCTCTGTTTTATAGATTTTGGTTCTTCAGCTATCGGACTCGGGATTATTGAAGTCGAAGTCGCCCACACTATCAAAGCCCCTTTGGTACACTTTTGGTTGAACTTTGAAATGGCATGTATAGGACTACCCGTTTTGTTGTTGGTCATAGACCCTTTGGTTTTGTATAAATTTGGATAGCCATGCGAAAATGGCTTATATACACTTTGAGCTTAGTATTATAATCGTCTTGTATGATGTTCATTAAGAGGTATGGAAATGTTTGGGAACGATTAGCCATTGGAATGGTTAATCATGATCATATTTTGTGCTATTCATGCAAAAGGGCTAGTTGAATCATGGAAACCATGTAATAGGTAAAGTCTACCTCAAAAATAGATGCTGATAGCAGCAGTGACGTGAATGTGAAAAATCACTAAAAATAGTAGAAATGGAATTAAATAGTTAATAAATTATGTAACCGAACCTTGATGAATCTATTTTCATAAGAAAGTAACGAAATGATCATATGAACAGTATATTATGAGATATTTAAGTTTTCGTGAGACAGGGCCAGAACGGTTTCTGGATTCCCTGTTCCGACTTTGGAAATTCATCATAAATTAACCAGAGATAATTAGAAGTCATGACTTATATGTATAGATTCCTTTTTGAGTCTAGTTTCATTAGAAACAAACGAAATCAGTATTGAAGCCCTGTACAGGGAGATATCCAAGTCGTAATGCGCAAAGGTCAGTGTAGTCGAACCCTCAAACAGGGGAGACTTTAACTAATAAACTGTACTAATTGGCTCGGCCAAAAATTCTAGAAAAAAAATTGTAGATGGATATATGAGTCTAGTTTCAGGAAAAATTTACGAAACTTGTTTTCGAGTTTTGAAACTCAAGATATAATTTTTAAGGCGACAATGATGCAGTAACCAGCTTGTCTGAAAATTTTTAAATGGACTGTAAAAATAAGTGAATTTAGTCTGTGAACCCCTCGTGTCTGACTCCGGCAACGGTCTCGGGTACGGGGTGTTACATCTTACATTCCACACATAGGGGTATTTTAGTCATTTTTTCCCTTAGGGACATTTCGGTAATTTCTCTTTATTATGGGTTTATTACTTACCTTGGTCCGTTAACAAGTTCTCGTTGGCTAAAGTGAACAGATACTATGCACCAGGTAGGATTCCAAAGAAGAGGAGGTGGGTCATTAAGACCGCTTAAGTACCAAGCTCTCCCTAGATCCAATCCTAGACATGTATATACCTATTGCCACACCTTAACCTTATGACTCGTCCACGGTCGCAATTAGTTAATTATTTAAGTTTTATATCTGATTGAGTAGTTACCAAAAACTAGGTCCACAACCCCTTACTAAACACTAACAGATCTACACTTATTCATTTGGCCCCTTTAGGACCAATCTCATTCACATGGCCCATCAGGCCCAATCACATTCATATGGCCCGTCGGGCTCAATCACATTCATATGGCCCGTCGGGCTCAATCACATTCATAGTTATGCAATCATATGATTTTTTATCACATAGTATCAAATTGCTAATTTTGCTTATTATGGGCCTTACAGCCCATTCTGGCCCGGTTGGCCAATACTCGGCCCAAGTCCATGGAATTGCTCATGGGGCCTCTGATAACCTATCGGTTTCCCCCCTTACGAGTGTTCGCGCACTCGCAAGACTATTGTAGCCAAACTTCTGGCTTTTCGGTATTTTGGCTTTTCGGCATTTCAGGATTTGCTAGTCTACTGTGTGTGTAGAGTGTTTGTACACACCTGGTACTAAAACGTGTCGCGATCTCCTTAGCCACGAACCTACAAACGATGTCACTCAACGATTAATTACACACTTATCAAATACGATTACCAAAAACTGAAAATCTCACCTTTGCCTTACCTTGAACGACAAGCCTTAACAACCCTTCCTTGATCACTAATCACGAGTATTTCTTAAATCTGCATCAATCTTAATCATTAATAACTAAACAACAAGTGACTCGCAATCATCTTAAGTCACTCTTAAATCATCCATGACCATCCGGCCAACCTTAACCAATAAAAGAGGAATACTTACCCAAAACCCCAAAACGCCTAAGGAGCAATTCGACAAAGATCTGAAATCCGAGATTCGATACTAATCCCCTACCAAAATTGATTTAGAAAGAGTGAGGGAGAGAAGAAATCAGTACTAGGAAGACCGACTAAAAGAAAGTAAAGCACTTACACAAGAATCGATCGGCCAACGTTGAAGAAAAAGTGGCGGCACAACAGGATTTTGGCCAAAAGATATTCGGCTTTAGAGAAAGTAACTAGGAGCAAGAAAGAAAAGAGTTTGATGAGAAAGGAAGGGAAGGAATCGACACAAAATAAAAGAGAAAGAATAAGGGATTTCGACTTTTAGATACTTGGAGAGAAAAGTGTTTTCTTTAAAATAGAAAAGAAGAATCTGATATTAGCCTAGAATCCCCAAAATCGGCACCTATATATACTATAGCCGAATTTACCTATCCCCAAATTCCCAATTCGGCTCCACTTCTCTACACCCCTCATCACCTAACTTTTCTCCCTAATAACTCCTTAATCCCTTCCCTAAATTTCTCCTCTGATCACTCCCTTCAGAGTTCACATCTAACGTCACTATTGGCCATTTATTGAGCAAAAATAAATCCTTCTTTTGAGCAAGGAGGGATTCGAACCCCAAACCTCCTTGCCATGCATGTGATGCCACCTCTAAGCCCCACATGTGACGCTACTTGCCACTCTAACACAAGACTCCTTGTGTCCAATTCCTCCTTCATTTATTTGAAAACCAAACTACTTGCCATCAAGGTTCTTTTAATTATTAAACTATAATTTCTTTCACCCCAAAGTTCGAACTCAAAACTTAACCAAGGCCTATTATCACATGAATAACACTTGACTAGGAATATTAAGCACACCTTTTATCAAAATTGAAAAAAAATAAAGTTCGGGATTTTTGGGGCGTTACAATATCAGCTGAAAAGTAGGTCCGCTAATTGTTTTGGAGGTTGTCATTCTTCACCTGTAGTAGCTTTGCTCACTCTAACTATATTGAAGGCTGCGATTCTTCACCTACGAGCCTTAATATGACAGTTGAGAGCTTTGCTCTCACTAAATGTGTTGGAGGTTGCGGCTTTTCAGCTGCAAGCCTTAATGTAACAGTTGGGAGCTTGTAACTCTCGCTAACTGTATTGGAGGCTATGGCTCTTCACCTGCGAGCCTTAATATGACAGCTGGGAGCTTTGCACTTGCTAACGGTGTTAGAGGCAGCGACTCTTCACCTACGAGCCTTAATATGACAGTTGAGAGCTTGTAACTCTCGCTAACTGTGTTGGAGGTTGCAGTTTTTATCTTGCGAGCTTTTGTAATATCACCTGTAAGAATAAAAAATTATGCTTGTGAAGAGAGAATACAAGGCAATTGCATAGTGATCATCTCTCATAGAATGAAACTTAAATCGCACTTACAGATGTCTGCTATTTTCTGAGTTCTGACATCTTTTAGAATGCTTTGTCCAATGTTTTGAACTCTATATTTCCTAGCTAAAAAAACATATGAGGAGTTGCCTTTTTTTTTTGTCTTCTAATCTCAAGCATTTCACCACAATCAATACTCAAAACAAATTCCGTAAACAAGGTTTTTACTTCTTAGTTATAAGTAATAAGGCTAACATAGAAAACATCTATATTTAAGGAAATATGTCATCAATAACAAATTCAATTGCAAATATGTCAGGCTGTCCATTTAAACCAAACTTAACAATTTGAAGAAATCAACAAAATTCGGATGAAAAATGTCACGAATAGAAGGCTAAAGAACTTCTAAAGGTCAATTTTAAATTTCTTCTTTATATGAGTTATTCTTCCCTCCCTCCCCTTTTTTATATATATATGAAATCAGCAAAGATAACCTTAACCTAATAGTATAATCCTACCATACATTGCTAAATATCATGTAATTTAACAAGACACATCATTAAATATGACGCATGTAACACCCCTAACCCGTTTCCATTGCTGGAATGGGTTACGAGATATTACCGAAGCAAATACTTATTCGTAAAATTTCCATGCATTTACTTCTATCATCTTCATTGCGTTAAGTTTATCTTTAATAATGTATAATTCATTATACTCCCATATAGATCCTTATTCATACATAGCCGGAACACATAGTTAATCATTATCAAGTTCAATCAAAACTATTACATAAGTTTACATCATATAACAACCATATCATACGATTGCATGTTATGTTAAGACATAACTAGACGACCCATTATGCTATCTCAATTTAGATACTAAGATCATATACAATAGCCACGTTGCAATTAATCACTTATATAAATGTGTCATAATCGAACCACCCTAAAAACATATAGTCAAGATTTCTTAGCATTATCAACCCTCAAGCATATGTATAATTTTTATAGATATATATATATATATTTATCATTCATTAATAGCATTAAACATTATAGCCAAGACAAATTATACCATGATTAAATATAACCAAATTCAAACTTAGTATTTAAGCCATATTCGCATGGCTAGAAGTATACATATCAAAGTTCAAACAAATACATATTAGCCTATACATGCCAAAATGTTCACTTAGACCAACTAAGAAGAGGGTACCAAAATGTTGCAAGCTGGTGTGATGACTTCGATGATGGTCCCGAGCACACAAAATGGATCGAAGAAATCTAAATAAAAGACAAGTAAACACACCAAATGAGTATTCAACTCAGTAAGTCATAAGCAATATAATTCATTCCATTGATAAAAGATCATAAGAAAAATAATGTAAGATCTATTACTCCATCCATACCGAACTATGCCATAATTACTTAGATTATTGGTTCAATCTTAAGCCAAGTCCTTTTACCTAATCAAATATCAAAATTACCCAGTTGATCTAGATCCATTTCCTCAAAGCATGAAACAATGATGCACTAGATAAATTCATACATATACATTTCATGTCTCAAATTCGATATTTTAGTTAATAGTTCTATCACTTTATTATTTTCCTGCACATATTATATTATCAACATAGTGCAAATTAAGCTTGCACACATAGTGCAAATTAAGCTCGCACACATAGTGCCATACTAAACCGCACACATAGTGCCTGAAATTTTCACTCATGCATCGACATTCAAATCTGCACACATAGTGCCATTTAATTCTGCACACATAGTGCCAATGTTAACTCATTATAATAATGCAATTTACTTAATTCAAATAGCATCTAAAATCTGCACACAAAGTGACATTTAATTCCGCACACATAGTGCCAATGTTAACTCATTATAATAAGGCAATTTACTTAATTCAAATAGCATATAAAATCTGCACACAAAGTGACATTTAATTCCGCACACATAGTGCCAATGTTAACTCATTATAATAAGGCAATTTACTTAATTCAAATAGCATATAAAATCTTCACACAAAGTGACATTTAATTCCGCACACATAGTGCCAATGTTAACTCATTATAATATGGAAACTTACTTAATTCAAATAGCATATACGGTCACATTAATAATATATATATCGCTTCAAAGGAACACCTAACAAAAGGTATTCTTTCATGATTCACTAGTATTATTTATGCAAAAACTAATCAACCTTACAAAATGCTTAAGGACTTACCTTGTGTTGGGTAAAACAGTTCCAACTCGGCTACTCGATGTTCTTTGCTTTGCCCTTGCTCGATTCCCTCCTTTAAGTTCTTGAG
Source organism: Gossypium arboreum (assembly GCF_025698485.1). Taxonomy (NCBI): domain Eukaryota; kingdom Viridiplantae; phylum Streptophyta; class Magnoliopsida; order Malvales; family Malvaceae; genus Gossypium; species Gossypium arboreum. The sequence continues at coordinate 11,895,178 of NC_069076.1, read as the reverse complement.
CTTAATCAAATAAATTAACTAGTTTAACCGTCTTGCTAGATATTTATATCAAAATATTAGTGATTTTATATCATAAGAAACACATGGTAAAATTTTATCTTTCTACCTTATGCTTTTGAGCTATTCGGCTAATAACCATATAATATCACCTTACTATCAATAATCCAATTACACATACATATATAACACATATATATTTGTATATCGGCAACCACCCTTGCTAATTTCTCACATATATAGTCTAATAATTTTCATTACATTTTACAACCGTAATTGTTCAAGACATTAAAACTTCAACAAATATTCATCTATTACCTCGAGGCCGAATGCATCGTCACTTCTCAACATAACATTATCTCAAATAGGTTTACATTCAAATATATATATAATCATGAATCAAACTCAACTTATAAGCCAACATCACTCATTTAGTCGATTATATATAATCAAAGGTAATATCACAAATGGGCATACCTATATAGCGAATGTGCAAAAATTAAATTCAACATCACCTATGTACTTAATTAGATGGCCGAATATACAATATCAATTATAATATCATTTTTAATTCATTTACACACATAGTTTCATCTCATGAACACTTGACCGAATTTTTCCTAAACTAGCATAGCTTCACATCTATTTATAACATCATATAAATCCACATATATCTACATATCTACCCTAATTTTCTTTCACCTTTCTACTATTTCCGTTCAAAACATCAAAAGCACCATACTCTTAGCATTTACCTCCCTCTAACCGTATGCCATTTGTCACTTATTTAGGTAGAAAATTAACATATGGGATATAATAAGACATTGGCTACTAACTAGATTTTCACAAAAAATTAATAAAATTAACATGATTCCTACCTTAATCAACCCTTTAGGATGGCCGAATGTCTTAGAAAATTTCCTCCTTCTTTCCCTAGCTTATGACATTTGCAAGAGGAAGAAGATGAATACTTTCTCACCCTTTCTTATTTTATTCATCTTTTTCCTATTAATTCCTTTCTTTAATTTATTTTAACCATTAACTAATATAAAAAAAATTACAATAAAATTCAACTTAGTGGAAGAAGCATCTTGCTTGGCCGGCTACTACTTGAATTTTGGGCAATTTGACATACAAACCCAAGCTTTCTCACCTTGTTGTTATTTGATCCTTACAATTTACCTATCATCTTTTCTAAGTTTCTCAACTAAGTCATTTCAAGAAAATTCACATTCCTAAGACTAAATTAAAACATTAAATTTTCATACACACACTATCACACATTAAATATATGCAATAAAAATTAAAGTAAATTTTTATGACTCGGTTTTGTGGTCCCGAAAGCACATTCCGACTAGGGTCAAATTAGGACTGTCACAACTCTCCCCCACTTAAAAATTTTCGTCCCCGAAAATCATACCAGCGAATAAATTCTGATAACGTTCTTTCATAGATTCTTCAAGCTCCCAAGTAGCTTCTTCAACCCCATGCTTAAGCCACAGTACCTTCACTAATGAGATTTTTTTATTTCGTAATTCTTTTACTTCACGTGCTAAAATGCGAACCGATTCTTCTTCGTAACTCAAATCAGATTGAATCTCGATCTCAGAAGATTAATTATGTGCGATGGATCGGATCTATAACGTCGAAGCATCAAAACATGAAAAATGTTGTGAATCTTTTCAAGCCTAGGGGGTAAAATCAATCGGTAAGCGACTGGTCCAACTCATTCGGATATTTCATACGGCCCGATGAATCTCGGACTCAATTTGCCCCTACGGCCAAAGCTGAGCACCTTTTTCCAAGGTGAAACTTTAAGAAACACTTTGTCTCCAACCTGATATTCAATGTCTTTTCTTTTTAAATCCGCATACGACTTCTGACGATCCGAAGCTGCTTTTAGACTTTCATGGATCGCCTTTACTTTCTGTTCAACATCTTTAATTAAATCAACCCCGAAGATTTTACTTTTACTAAGTTCGGTCCAAAACAACGGTGTACAGCATTTACGACCGTACAAAGCCTCGTAAGGTGCCATCTTAATGCTTGATTGAAAACTATTGTTGTAAGCGAATTCAATCAAAGGCAAATACCTTTCCCATGAACCGCAAAACTCTAGGATACAACATCTCAACATATCCTCGAGTATCTAAATTATCCGTTCAGATTGACCATCAGTCTAGGGATGAAAAGCGGTGCTAAAATGCAACTTGGTACCCAATGCTTCTTGCAATTTCTTCCAAAATCGCGATGTAAATCTCGGATCTCTATCCGACAGAATAGAAATAGGTACTCCATGCAATCGGACAATTTGGGAGACGTATAATTCTGCCAATTTATCGCTCGAGAAATCCGTACGGACAAGGATAAAATGAGCAGACTTCGTCAATCTATCAACAATAACCCAGATTGAGTCTTTCTTACTCTGTGTCAAGGATAAACCAGATACAAAGTCCATCATTACTCGATCCCATTTCCATTCGGGTATCATAATCGGTTGAAGTAATCCTGAAGGCACTTGATGTTCTGCTTTCACTTGTTGACATATCAAACACCTTGAAACAAACTCAGAAATATCTTGTTTCATACCAGGCCACCAAAATTGACGTTTCAGATCGTTGTACATTTTTGTACTCCTCGGGTGGACTGACATTCGACTACTATGAGCCTCGTTCAAAATCATCGAAATAAGTTCTGAATTTCTTGGAACACATAATCGACTCTTGAATGTCAAGCAATCATTGTCGTCAATCTGAAACTTTGAGTCCACATTTGAAACACATTCAGCTCGTTTAGCAACCAATTCATCGTCGACTTTCTGGGATTCAAGTATTTGATGAATCAATAATGGTTTGGCCTTTAATTCTGCTACTAGCACATTATCAGATGAAACGGACAGGTAAACATTCATCGCTTTCAAAGCAAACAGTGATTTACGACTTAAAGCATCGACAACCACGTTAGCCTTTCCCGGGTGATAATCAATGACGAGTTCATAATCTTTCAACAACTCAAGCCAACGTCTTTGTTGCAGATTCAAATCTCTTTGAGTCATCAAATATTTGAGGCTTTTGTGGTCCGAATAAATATGACACCTCTCTCCAAACAAGTAGTGTCGCCATATTTTCAAGGCGAATACAATGGCCGTTAATTCAAGATCATGGGTCGGATAGTTTTTCTCATGCGGCTTTAATTGCCTCGACGCGTAAGCCACAACTCGACCTTCTTGCATCAACACACAACCCAGCCTAAGTAAGGATGCATCACTGTAAATAACAAACTCTTTACCGAATTCTGGATGTACTAGCACTAGAGCTTCAGTTAAACAGGTTTTTAATCGGTCGAAACTTTTCTGACATTTTTCTGACCATTCAAACTCAACATCTTTTTGAAGTAGTTTCGTCATCGGTGTAGCTATCATTGAAAAACCCTTTACAAACCGTCGGTAGTAACCAGCAAGTCCCAAAAAGCTCCTAACTTCAGTAACATTCCTCGGAGGCTTCGAATCGAGTATGGCCAAAATTTTACTTGGATCAACTTTAATACCCGATGCGGATACTACATGTCCCAAAAAGCTAACCTCTCTCAACCAAAACTCGTATTTACTGAATTTCGCGTATAACTGCTTGTCTCGTAAAATCTGTAATATCAATCTCAAATGCTCAGCATGTTCAGTTTCATCTCGTGAATAAATCAAGATGTCATCTATAAACACAACCACAAACTAGTCCAAATATTGTCTGAAAATTCGATTCATTAAGTCCATAAATACCGCAGGGGCATTAGTGAGCCCAAACGGCATCACCAAGAACTCGTAGTGACCGTATCTCGTTCTAAAAGTAGTTTTGGGTATGTCTGAGTCTCGAACTCACAACTGATAATAACCCGATCTCAAATCTATCTTTGAAAATACTGATGCTCCCTTTAACTGATCAAACAAATCATCAATACGTGGTAACGGATATTTATTCTTTATTGTTGCTTGATTCAATTGACGATAGTCGATGTACATTCTCATGGTTCCATCTTTCTTTTTCACGAATAATACTAGTGCACCCCAAGGTGAGAAGCTCGGTCGAGCAAAACCTCTATCCGTCAACTCTTTCAACTAAGTTTTCAATTCTTTCAATTCTGTTGGTACCATATGATACGGAGCTATCGAAATTGGTGTGGTACCAGGTGCAAGTTCGATGCCAAATTCTACCTCTCGAATGGGTGGTAATCCAGGTAACTCCTCAAGAAAAACATCTGAATACTCACAAACCACTGGTACTGATTCAAGTTTCTTTTCTGACTCTTTGCTATCAAGTACGTACGCAAGATATGCTTCACACCCCTTTCTTACATATTTCTGAGCGATCATCGAGGATATTATTGCTGGCACTCCCTTCAAGTCAGTAGACTCAACTCGGACTATCTCATTATTTGCACACCTCAAATCAATGGTCTTTCTTTTGCAATTCACCACTGCATCATGTACGGTCAACCAATCCATACCAAGAATAACATCAAATTCATCAAACGGTAAAAGTATCAAATCGGCTGGAAAACAAGAATCTCGGATTATCAGAGGGTATTTCTTACACACTTTGTCAACAAGTACATATCGACCCAAGGGATTTGACACTCGAATTACGAACTCAGTAGACTCAACAGGTAGAGTCTTACTGGATGCTAAAGTCTTACATACATATGAATGAGTAGAGCCAGGGTCAATTAATGCAATCACATCAGTATTAAAGAGAGTGAAAGTACCAGTGATAACATCAGGAGAGGATGCCTCCTCTCGTGCGCGGATGGCATAAGCTCTGGCAGGAGCACGAGTCTCAGATCTAATAGCCGTATCAGAAGTCCCTCTCTGACTACCACCCCTACCTCTTGTAATTCTCGGTGGTCTACCTCTAGTTGTTGTACCATTAGGTCTCGTACCTTGCATCTTATTTTTCTCGTCAAGTTCCGTGCAATCTCGAATGAAATGATCCTTCGAATCGCATCTGTAACAGGCTCTATTAGTAGACTTACCCCAACATTCACCTACGTGTCGTCTTCCATATTGTAGACATTCAGGTTTTTCTTGGCGATTGTTACCCACACTAGCAACCGAAGTAGCTCGAGAGTCCGTTGATGGTCGCTCTCTAATAGAAATTCCTACAGTTGTATTCGATTTATTAGTATTGTCCCTAAACTTTTTTACAGCCGAGAATGAAGTTTTACCCGATCTTTTACGAAAGTCTCTAGCTTCAAATTCAGCTTTCTTTTTCTCCTTTCCAAGTTCTTCAGCCTTGCAAGCTCGTTCAACTAGTGTTACAAATTCTTTTATCTTTAAAATACCCACTAGTAGCTTTAAATCTTCATTCAATCATTCTTCAAATCTTTTACACATGGCAATTTCATCAGCTACACACTCCCCAGCATATCGACTGAGTCTTACAAACTCACGTTCGTATTCGGATACTGTCAAACGGCCTTGTTTAAGCTCCAAAAATTCTTTATGCTTTTGATCGATGAACCGTTGACTAATATACTTTTTTCGAAACTCCATCTGAAAGAAATCCCAAGTAACTCATTCCTTCAGGACAATAGTAATCAAGGTTCTCCACCAATAGTAGGCCGAGTCTCGTAACAAAGATATGGCACACTTTAAACACTCATCAAGTGTGCAAGACAGCTCATCAAAAACTCGGATGGTGTTATCAAGCCAAAACTCGGCCCTTTCAGCATCATCAGTAGCTGTGGCTCGGAATTCCTCGGCCCCGTGCTTCCTAATCAAATCCACAGGAGGTTTACTCGGCCTCACAGGATCAGTAATTGGTGGTATTATAGGCACCTGAGGCGGATTATTTAAATTCGGGAATGGTTGAGCAGCCGGGTTAGTTCGGGCATATTGTGCAACCCACTCGTTCATCATGGTAAAGAAGGCTTGTTTTGCCCCTTCATCTTGATTATTCGCGGATGATTGAGGTTCAACAGGCGGTGTCCCTTGCGCAGGAGCAGCCGCTACACTTTCAACGTTATCCGCTAAGGTTCTCTCTAAATTGGGTTCCATTTACTAATCAAAACAATAATTCCAACCGTCAGAAGTCATCACACTATCAAATACTAACATTAAGACATGTATAGCTAGACTCATACGTGCTATGGTAGTCCTAGAACCGATTAAACCGTAGCTCTGATACCAATAAAATGTAACACCCCTAACCCATTTCCATCGCTGGAATGGGTTACGAGATATTACCGAAGCAAATACTTATTCGTAAAATTTCCATGCATTTAGTTCTATCATCTTCATTGCGTTAAGTTCATCTTTAATAATGCATAATTCATTATACTCCCATATACGATCCTTATTTATACATAGTCGGAACACATAGTTAATCATTATCACGTTCAATCAAAACTATTACATAAGTTTACATCATATAACAACCATACCATACGATTGCATGTTATGTTCAGACATAACCAGACGACCCATTATGCTATCTCAATTTAGATACTAAGATCATATACAATAGCCACGTTGCAATTAATCACTTATATAAATGTGTCATAATTGAACCACCCCAAAAACACATAGTCAAGATTTCTTAGCATTATCAACCCTCAAGCATATGTATAATTTTTATAGATATATATATATATATTTATCATTCATTAATAGCATTAAACATTATAGCCAAGACAAATTATACCATGATTAAATATAACCAAATTCAAACTTAGTATTTAAGCCATATTCGCATGGCTAGAAGTATACATATCAAAGTTCAAACAAATACATATTAGCCTATACATGCCAAAATGTTCACTTAGACCAACTAAGAAGAGGGTACCAAAATGTTGCAAGCTGGTGTGATGACTTCGACGATGGTCCCGAGCACACAAAATGGATCGAAGAAATCTAAATAAAAGACAAGTAAACACACAAAATGAGTAATCAACTCAGTAAGTCATAAGCAATATAATACATTCCATTGATAAAAGATCATAAGAAAAATAATGTAAGATCTATTACTCCATCCATACCGAACTATGCCATAATTACTTAGATTATTGGTTCAATCTTAAGCCAAGTCCTTCTACCCAATCAAATATCAAAATAACCCAATTGAACTAGATCCATTTCCTCAAAGCATGAAACAATGATGCACTAGATAAATCCATACATATACATTTCATGTCTCAAATTCCATATTTTAGTTAATATTTGATATTTTAGTTAATAGTTCTATCACTTTATTCTTTTCCTGCACATATTATATTATCAACCAAATTCGCACACATAGTGCTAATTAAGCTCGCACACATAGTGCATACTAAACCGCACACATAGTGCCTGAAATTTTCACTCATGCATCGATATTCAAATCTGCACACATAGTGCCATTTAATTCCGCACACATAGTGCCAATGTTAACTCATTATAATAAGGCAATTTACTTAATTCAAATAGCATATAAAATCTGCACACAAAGTGACATTTAATTCCGCACACATAGTGCCAATGTTAAATCATTATAATAAGGCAATTTACTTAATTCAAATAGCATATAAAATCTGCACACAAAGTGACATTTAATTCCGCACACATAGTGCCAATGTTAACTCATTATAATAAGGCAATTTACTTAATTCAAATAGCATATAAAATCTGCACACAAAGTGACATTTAATTCCGCACACATAGTGCCAATGTTAACTCATTATAATATGGCAACTTACTTAATTCAAATAGCATATACGGTCACATTAATAATATATATATCGCTTCAAAAGAAGACCTAACAAAAGGTATTCTTTCATGATTCACTAGTATTATTTATGCACAAACTAATCAACCTTACAAAATGCTTAAGGACTTACCTTGTGTTGGGTAAAACGGTTCCAACTCGACTACCCGATGTTCTTTGCTTTGCCCTTGCTTGATTTCCCTCCTTTAAGTTCTTGAGCTTAATCAAATAAATTAACTAGTTTAACCGTCTTGCTAGATATTTATATCAAAATATTAGTGATTTTATATCATAAGAAACACATGGTAAAATTTTATCTTTCTACCTTATGCTTTTGAGCTATTCGGCTAATAACCATATAATATCACCTTACTATCAATAATCCAATTACACATACATATATAACACATATATATTTGTATATCGGCAACCACCCTTGCTAATTTCTCACATATATAGTCTAATAATTTTCATTACATTTTACAACCGTAATTGTTCAAGACATTAAAACTTCAACAAATATTCATCTATTACCTCGAGGCCGAATGCATCGTCACTTCTCAACATAACATTATCTCAAATAGGTTTACATTCAAATATATATATAATCATGAATCAAACTCAACTTATAAGCCAACATCACTCATTTAGTCGATTATATATAATCAAAGGTAATATCACAAATGGGCATACCTATATAGCGAATGTGCAAAATTAAATTCAACATCACCTATGTACTTAATTAGATGGCCGAATATACAATATCAATTATAATATCATTTTTAATTTATTTACACACATAGTTTCATCTCATGAACACTTGACCGAATTTTTCCTAAACTAGCATAGCTTCACATCTATTTATAACATCATATAAATCCACATATATCTACATATCTACCCTAATTTTCTTTCACCTTTCTACTATTTTCGTTCACAACATCAAAAGCACCATACTCTTAGCATTTACCTCCCTCTAATCGTATGCCATTTAGTCACCTATTTAGGTAGAAAATTAATATATGGGATATAATAAGACATTGGCTACTAACTAGATTTTCACAAAAATTTAATAAAATTAACATGAGTCCTACCTTAATCAACCTCTTAGGATGGCCGAATGTCTTAGAAAATTTCCTCCTTCTTTCCCTAGCTTACGACATTTGCAAGAGGAAGAAGATGAATACTTTCTCTCCCTTTCTTATTTTATTCATCTTTTTCCTATTAATTCCTTTCTTTAATTTATTTTAACCATTAACTAATATAAAAAAAATTACAATAAAATTCAACTTAGTGGAAGAAGCATCATTGCTTGGCCGGCCACTACTTGAATTTTGGGCAATTTGGCATGCAAACCCAAGCTTTCTCACCTTGTTGTTATTTGATCCTTACAATTTACCTATCGTCTTTTCTAAGTTTCTCAACTAAGTCCTTTCAAGAAAATTCACATTCCTAAGACTAAATCAAAACATTAAATTTTCATACACACACTATCACACATTAAATATATGCAATAAAAATTAAAGTAAATTTTTATGACTAGATTTTGTGGTCCCGAAACCACATTCCGACTAGGGTCAAATTAGGGCTGTCACAACGCAAGAATCACTAGCATTAATAAAGTTGCATATCTAGAATTTTAATATATATTAAGTGTATGTATACACAAATGAATATTAATATGTCATTGTAAGCATTAAAAAGGAACTATATTGAATCACCAACCATGCTTTCCACTAATTTTCATATTGGTTTTCTATACTAATGAACAAGTACATCTGTATAAGCTCCCATAAAAGGGATAAATACACTAAAATATCTAAGGTGGAAATTCTCATTGACGAATATAAAAACAGAGCAGAACTGGTATTATTTATAGATTAAATTTAAATGAGATGAAAGACAAAAGGAAAATGAATAAATGAGCAGGTGATGAACCGATTAATGTAGCAAACTAGCTCATATAATCAAATCTCAATTCTTAAAAAAATTTTAAAGTGAGCCCTTTAAATTTGTTGCATAACATATATACATATTTGAGTTTAGTTTTGACAAAGGTTGTAATTATCCTTAAATAGGACAACCTTTTGAAGCAAGATCTTAAAGGACTCTGCTAAAATCCTAAAGTTTTAATCCTTTTGACAATTTAGAGTTAAGACATAATCGAGTTTGAAAGCAACATGAAAGAGTTCAGGAAAAATATATACATGAAATATTAGAACATGATCCCAGAAAAACTAAAATGGATGTTATATTCGACAAGAAATAGGAATCTTACCTTTGAAAATGTGATGAAACGACATAAGTCACAACCCAAGACTGATCAAATCTCTCCTCACTAACTTGTTTGATCGGATATGATGACCAGAAATGAAGAAAGCTATCAAAAGATAGCCACTCCAAACCAAAGGGCTTAATGTAGCTGCCTTTCACTCATCTAAATTTAACCAATTACTTTCACCTAGAGTGGAAGACCTCCTATTATCCCTTTTTCAACCCCATCATGGTTGCTTTTTTATTGCTCAAAGAAGAGCTTTGTAAGGATTTCTCCAATGATTCTGCGATTGTTTCCATACTTGGTGCTCTCATTGATAGCCTAATTTAATGAAACGATTATCAATTCAAACCTTTGAGTAAAATTAAGAAAATGCTTGGAGAAGCACAATACTGTTACAACAGTAGAGAAATGAAACTATCTACTTAGGGCAAGGCATATTCTTTTTAAGTTATAATGTATGGATAACATTTTCCTTGCAAGAAATTTGGGCAACCTAAAAAGTTCAAATAGTAATAGATACCATATTGAACAATTAGATCTAACATCTTTATATTTCCAAAAGAAGTGGGGTAACCTAATGCTTTTAACTCATTAACTTTGATTAATTGAAACAACAAACTATGTAACTAGCTAAGTCATATGCCTTGTCTTTGTTTTAATTTCTTTCTCCTTTTTAATATGCAGATTGGATGCATTAACAAACCATTAGAAGAATTTTAAAAGTAGTTTTAACTCAAAAAAAAAAAGGTTTCGTATAACATGAAGTTGAAAGAAGCAGCTAGTGTATTAAAGAAGAAGAAGAAGCTGGTAGTTACCTTCTTGTAACACCCTTAACCCGTATCCATCACCGGAATAGAGTTACGAGGCATTACTGGAAAATATAACATTTATCAAACATTCAATATCGCATATAATTCATTCATATACACAAAGTCCCTTAAATAGGTCTATAAGACCTTAAAACCTGCTTAAGAATGGTTCGGGACTACACCGATCACATATAAAAATTTTCGAACACTTAGAAAAATTTCATGAAATCATATGTCACACGCCCGTGTGAACAGGCCTTGTGCCTCACACGGCCACCAGACACGCCCGTGGCACAGGCCGTGTGAAAATAGGGCATAGATACTGACTTGTACCACACGGTCGAAGACACGCCTGTATACCATGGCCGTGGAAAAACTAGGGAGGTTACTGACTTGGGTCACACGGCCGACTACACGCCTGTATGTCTAGCCTGTGTACCCTTCGAAATGGCCACACACGCCCATGTGCTGGGCCATGTGCCATTAAAGGGGTATACTGTCTTACGTCACATGGTCAGTCACACGCTTGTGTGTGAGTCTGTGTGACACACACGGCCAGTAGACACACCCATGTGTCTAGGTCGTGTCGAACCTGTAAGGTATACTGACTTAATTTGTAGGGCTATCCCAAGGAACACACGACCGTGTAACCATGACTGTGTGTCGCACATGACTGAGACACATGCCCGTGTCTCTGCCTGTGTGGACAAAAATAGGCCATTTATAAAGTCAAATTGCCACCCTTTCCACAAGCATACAAATCAACCAAAATAACACCATTTCAATACATTTTTAGGCAACCAAAAACATGCTAAATCAATCACATATCAAGCTATATATCATCAACCAATTCAACTATTGATTTCCATATACAAATATACCAAATCCATCAAAATTTGTCATTCCTCAAACATTGCTAATTAACCAAATCAACATCCATTTAACTATATCCACAATTATGGCAAACATACCAAAACAAGCCAACATATAAGGCATTATATGCATCACATATATCACTTATCAAGCACATAAGTTAAGCCAACTTATATGGCTAAAAAGATACCAACACTTACATCATTAATAAGCCAAATCACATGGCTAACATCATAGCTCAAAACATACCAAAATGAGACTAGCCTATACATGCCATATACCATATATACAAAACTTTCAAAGTACCAAAAAAATGATCGATAGTGTGACGATGCTCCTAACGATCCCCGAGTCCAAGCTAGCTTTGACGATCTATAAAACATAGACAAATAACACACAGTAAGCATCATAGCTTTGTAAGTTCGTAGTTAAGTAATTCAATTCATCAAATAATATAATTCAACTATTTGCACATTACCAAATCAACATTACATTAACAAAAACCTTATTCATGTATCAAACATGATTAAATACCATTTCATTAAGCTTTCTCAATGTAGTACTTGAATAGGTTCCGTACATACCCGTATCACCTCGTACTAGCCTCTTTATCAACCACGACATTCATTTATCCGTTGAACCATTAGGGATAGAAATCGGATACTCACGAATCACAATCGATAAGTATGTATACCATAGCCCGTAGCCAAATCAAAGTAACTTATCCCGGAGTACCTATACCATGGCCCGTAGCCAAATCAAGGTAACTCCTCTCAAAATACCTATATCATGGCTCGTAGCCAAATCAAGTTATTATTCGCACCTGAAGTTTCGATATCTTGGCCCGAAGCCAATGCATTAACTTAATGACATTATATTATCATCATCACTGTACTTAAGGTTTAACCAGGAAGTTTCGCTTGTCGATTTCATCATTGAACACTTCCGTATAGTCATATTCACAATTCAAACATTATTCGCAATCTCATAAACACATTTTATGCAATATCAAAGCATATATCATTCATTTATAATGAAATTAACACCTACGAACTTACCTCGATCGTAGAAACAACGAAACTAGCTGATTAATCGCGTACTTTGTTCTTGCATCGATCTAAGTATGAGTTCCTCTTTTCTTGATCTATATGTATTCAAAATTAACTTATTTAATCATCTATTCACTCAACTTCATCCAAAAATATATATTTGGGAATTTTTTGACTTTAGCCCCTAAACTTTCACATCTACTCAATTTAGTCCCTAATTCACAAATACACGAAATTCACAAAATTCAATTTAAAACATGCTTGGCTGAATTACCATAGTGCCCCTAGAATCCCATATTTTTCATTTATTTCACTTTTCAACCCTCAATTTACACTTTTTACAATTTAACCCTTAAATGGTAATTTTACTAAAAATCATTTTACAAAACATGATAATCTATCAACAAACACTCATTTTCCATCATCAACAAGAACTCAAACATTCATCAATAGAAACTTTCAAAATCACCAACACTTTCAAAAATTAAGGCATGGGCTAGCTAGAACACGAAGCAACGATCACAAAAACGTAGAAATCATCAAAAACCGAGCTCAAAACATACCTTAATCACAAACACCAAGTGCCGAACCCTAAAACATGGATATGGCTTCTTCTTTCTTCTATTTTTGGTTGAGAAAGATGGACATTTAACATTTAAATTATTTTTATTATAATTAATATAACTTAATTCATTATTTACCATTTTACCCTTAATTAATAAACCATTCAATCAACAAATATAAGGTCATGTAGGTCCATCTCCACTATCCATGGTCTAATTACAACATAAGGACCTTTCATTTAATAATCCATAACAATTAGACACATTTATCATATAGAATGCACCTTTTGCATTCTACACGATTAAGTCCTTTTTCCCAAATTGAACTATTAAACGATAAAATTAGCTCACGAAATTTTCACTCATATAGATTCAAATACTGTAAACACCAAAAATAATATTAAAATAATTTTCTGACCTCATATTTGTGGTCCCAAAACCACTGTTCTGATTTAGCTAAAACCAGGCTGTTACACTTCTGGTATACGATAGATAAACTGTTAAATTCATCAAATATGCCATCTTTGATTCCAATAATTTGAGTAAACAACTTGCTTTGGAGGGTTCACCATGTTCTGCTACAGATACATTATACTGTAAAATCCTAGTTTAAATTAGCAATACCTGCAGCCAATATAACTCCCAATGCATTTTGGGTCTTAGGTGAAGATATAAAGGTCACGTGTTTGATCCACGCTCACCGCACCATTTTTGATACACAGAATCAACAAAAGCAAATATGGAGATCCCAAAATGAGAGAAAATGATGTTATCTTGTTTTAGAGAAGAAAAATAGAAGTAGAAGGAGTCCTCTACTTTGGGGTTAAGGGTTTCCTTTATTATGTCGAATCGGATCTCGGGTAGTGTCATTTTTATTTTATTATAATTATATAATAATATTCTAAACCAATTATTTACCAAAATTGTATGTTTGCAACAGATGGGGCCTGACAAGGTAGCGATACCACCCAAAATTTTAATTAGGTCATCATTAGACCATTACAAAACAAATATATTTTAATGGTGGAGAGACCCAAAATTTTTTGTAATTATTATTTATTTGTTTAAGGTTTTGTGTTATTTATTATTTGTTTGATTTTATGGTTTTAGAAGGAGATGAGGTAACAACAAATTTTATTTTAAATGTAATTTTTTTATTTGTTTAGGGTTTTGGGTTCTTTATTATTTGTTTATTTTTGGTTTTGGAAGTAGTAATTTAATAGGGTTTGAAGGTAAATTTTTAATTTTTTGTAATTATTATTTAATTGTTTGTTTTGTAATCTTTATTATTTGTTTGTATTTGTGGTGTTATGTTATTTATTAGTTGGATGTAACTATTGAGTTGAGGTTAGGTTTTAGAGTAGCTGGTATGTTCTTATACATTTAATTTTGGCTTTTTTACCTCAATAATCTAAAAAAAAATTAAATACCAAAATGGGTTACCCTACAAATTAATTATCGAATTGGGTTGTTTGTGACAAATTTATAGGGTGACCCGTTTTGGTATTTAATTATTTTTTTTGGATTATTGTGGTAAAAAGCTCAAATATACACTAAATTAATTGTCTTCAAGTAGAGAAATTATCATAATACTTTTAATTTTTTATAAGAAAATCAAATGATTGATGCGATTTTATAAGAAAAACATGTTCTTTGCTTATCTTCAAGTAGAGAAATTATCAGAAAAATTTCAAAATTTTTTTTACATACACTTGACACTTGATTAAGATTCACTATCTAAATAGAATGAATTTATACATGTTATTGGATAAAAATATTATTAATGCTTCCAAAAAATTCATTTTAATTTTAATTTACACACTTAATTTTTATTTATACACTTGATTAAGATTCACTGTCTATATTGAATAATTTTAATTTTAATTTATAGACTTGATTAAGATTCACTATCTAAAAATAAATGACTAACTTACATTAGAGTTAGTGCATCCAAAATTACGTTGTTATTGGATAAAAATATTATTAATGCTTCCAAAAAAAAAACTGTACGAAATTCATTGTTGTTATTTGTATATTGTTTATTTTTTTAAGCGACGATTAATTTTTTTTTTGAAATTGTAGATATCCAAATGGTTTCTTTGATTAGAGAAAACAAACACACAACAAATATTGATAAATGTGTCGATAATAAAATTGTTCCTTTTTATTCACGGGTCCTCTTATAAAGTTGCGCATCATTTTTTTTAATTGAGATATTTATCTAATGTGGTAATTTAATATGGTCAGGGTGAGTACTGCATATTGAGGGCCCATGTAAACGGTTCGGGCTATAGGCCAGATGAACACATTATGCCATACTTAGAAGCATCTGGATTTGGATCAGTGGCATCAATCTGCATGTTCGCTTTGATGGCCGACTTGATATCTACTTTGGCTGAGTGGTGGCACTCGGAGACCCACACATTCCATTTGCTGTGTGAGGAGTGCACCATAAATCTGGAAGATGTTGCATTGCAACTTGGGCTCCCATTCGACGGTAGCATAGTCATGAGTATAAGTGTTCGAATTGACGGTGCTTTGCCATCACTTACTAGTACGCTCGCTTGGTGATACTAGAGATAATTTTAGGACTTTGAGATTTTCATGGTTGAAAGTAAATTTCGAATCTTTGCCGAGTAGTACCACTGAGCAGGAGATGATGTGCGCTGCTTGAGAAAATATTTTGCATCTAATTGGGGGTATTCATTCCAGGTGCAAATAATAATAAGGTCCACTTGTTCGAGTACAACCGTTGGTACATCAATAATGGGAAACCATATTTATTTGATCAGCAATTGATGGTAGTGTAATAGCCCGATTTTGGGCTTAGTCGGAATGGTGGTATCGAGACCACCAATTTGAAGTTGGAGAAATTATTTTATTATTATTTTAGAGTTATAGCATATTTATATTAGTGCATGAAAAATTTGGTGAAGTAATTTTAGCGTTTGTGAGCTTAATTGTGAAAAAGGACTAAATCGCATAAAGTGCAAAAGTCCTGTTTTAACAGCCAATGGTGTCAAATTTTTAGAGAACCTAAATTGGGGGTATTTAAAGTGAAATTGGGCCATTAAATAAGTGATGACCGGCCATGAGACAAGGAAAGCCAAATAGTCAAATGTTAGGTAGGTTTCGGTGGATTATTTGACAAAATAGAAATAAAATAAAGAAAAGATGATATCACTTTATCATCTTCTTCTTCTTCTTCACAGATTTTCAACATCAAAAAGGGGGTTTAGAGAGCTCAAAATACCAGCCATTAGTATCTCTTGCAAATCAAGAATTACAAAATCCGGGCCTAGACCTGGGAAAAACAAAGCTAGCGAGCTAAGCCGAAGTAGTCGCCATATTTTGAATACCAAGGTAAGTTGTATGTTAATAATGCAACTATATCTTTATGATGTGTAATTGAGTTGATATGGCATAAATTGTCTTGATTTTTAATATGAGAATATACGTTGAGAAATTTACGTAGTAAAGACTTTCGTTGAACATTTGGAATAGACTTGGATATTTGTATCGTGATAATGGGTGATATGTGTGCTAGTGTAAGACATGTCTGGGACATGCACCAGCCACAGCATGAGAGCCAGTGTAAGACATGTCTGGGTCATGCATCGGCATTGAGACGAGAGCTAGTGTAAAACATGTCTGGGACATGCATCGGCCTCGTGATATACAAGCTAGTGTAAGACCTATCTGGGACATGGCGTCAGCTTGTGGTGTGTCAGTGTAAGACCTATCTGGGACATGGCATCGGCCTTGCTATATGAAAGCTAGTGTAAGACCATGTCTGGGATATGGCGTCGGCATCTTAACCCATGTTAGGGCTATTGAGTATCTGGTAGTATTCCAAATGGTTCAACAAAATGTTTATGATCTTTATTGAAATGAGAAAAGTTATGATCATGTGATGAGTGGAACAGGTACCTAATTGAAATGTATGAGATATGGGCTCGATGTATGCAATATGAGTTGTATTGGATGGTGATGAGTAAGTCGTACTTACGTTTATTTATGGTATTCATGAATAAATTATGAAAGGTTATAAGCATATTTCTTTATGATAAGTAGTTATCGTTTATTTTCATGCAACTTACTAAGCTCTATACTTACCCTATTTTCCTTTCCATTTTCTTATGCCGCCATAGTATCTTGAGGATCATCGCTACGTCAGAGAAGCCAGTCACACTATCATCCAAAGCACTTGGTATAGTTAGATCTTTTATTTTGATTATGGCATGTATAGGACCTTGACTTTTGAGTTTTCTATCGTTGTTAATTGGCCATATGTATTGGCTTAATCTAATAATTGTTTCATTTTGTATAAGGCCATGGAAAATGGATAATATTGAAAATTATTATGTGAATGCAAGCTAGTCTTTCATGAATGTGAAATTGTTGGCATCGTTGAATATATGAAATGTATATAGGTCTTAACTATGGTTGTTTGGTTGAGAAATCATATTAAGTTAGACTTTGATATGTTGGTTGATGTTAGATTGTGTTTCAGGATGGCAAAAGCTTGGTAGATAGCCTTATATAGTCCATATGGGTAGACACACGGGCTTGTGTCTAGGCCGTGTGTGAGACACGGTCAGCCCTATGGGGGTTTTGTTCAGCCTTGTATCCCTTGCATGTAAAATTTGCAAGTCAAAATGCATGGTAGTAAACACAAGGGCAGAGACACGGTCGTGTGTCTCATCCGTGTGGAGGACACGGCATCTGGCCACGGGCATGTGCCTTAGCCATGTGCCTCTTACTGGATGCTGACGTCAGAAATAGAATGTTAAGGTTTTTAGACACGGGCTAAGACATGAGCGTGTCATGGCCGTGTGAGGGACATAGGTGATGGACACAGGCGTGTGTCAGGTCGTGTGAAAACCCCAGTAGGTTTGAATTTAGAATTTAGTTCACACGGGCATGGGACACGGACATGTCCCTTGATGCTTAGGACGTGTGTGTTACATGGGCCATCAACACGGTCATATCATAATGGTCATACGTGCGTGTTCCCCTTTCGCACGGACGTGTTGCCCTTCCACACTGGCATGTGCCCTGTTTCAAGGGTCATTTTTATAAAGTCAGTTTAAGGACCCGAGTTGGTTCTGAATGGCTTTCAATGGATATTTGAGGCCTCGTAGGTCCATATTAAGGAGTTTAGACAAAGTTCGAAAAAGTTTTCAATTTGACCAAGTCTTAATGACATCACAATGAGTGTATGCATGTGATTAAGTGTGGTAACGCCTCATATCTCGTCTCGGCGTAGGGCTCGGGTGTAGGGTGTACAGGAAGTCCCTCCACACTCACATCGATGAGGGCACCTGCCTCCCGTACCTTAACCCAAGTGGTCTTATACACAATCTTCCGGTAGTTCTTATCATCGAAATTTGGCAGGGTCATCAGGCTATATATGTCACTCGAAGATTCCTGATTCCAGTTCTGATCATCAAGAACCAAGATCATTAATGGTATTTGATATTTTTAGCCCATTACCACCCCGGTACTCCACATTTTTGGGCAAACCTTTGGGACGTACGATTTTTCAAGTTTGCTTAGCACACCCCAAGGTTTGCCGATGGATGATGTGAATGATGGTCTAGATGAGGAGAATAATGAATGCTACGAACACCCTTAACGCTAACGTCAGGCACCATAATAATTGACCCCACGACAACACCATCAAACTATCAAATTTAGGGTGTGTAACATTATCTTCATTGCATGTATTTTATAATTGTAATTCAAATTTTAAAGTTTGTATAATTTATATAGTTTAGACATTTCTTTGTATTTCAATGTAATATTCATTGAAGTGCAATCTTTTATTTTATAGTTGAACATGTTTAAGCAATATCAAAATTCCATCCTAATTAAACAAATTTTAATAAAACTAAAAGTATACACAAATAAGGACTTAAAATGAAATATTACTTCAATTGATAACAACGTTTTACATTCATTTGAACATGGAATACATTAACTCATATTCCACTCTATCGAGATGATTATTTGAGATGGTAGATTTGATGCGAGAATTTCTCTTGATTATGACCAACTATTTTGTATACACCGAAATGTTTAGGGTCAATTTTCTCCCCCAAGTCCATTTCACCATGAATCCTGGTGACGTGTGAGTGGCCTTTTGACTTTTTACGTAAACATTTGTTTGGTACAAGCTTGAAAGTTAGCAAAGACACTTCCTATGTTGACACATCACACAAGATAGGGAACGTGTTTCCCCAAATACGCAATGTGCGATCCAAAGTGTACATCTCATAGACATATTTTTCAACACTGATCGAGGCGCAAGCTACAATGATGTGTGTAGAAGGGTAACAAAATGTTTGGAACTTCCTTTTGGGAAATATGCACTCATAATGTAGTAAATATGTAATTGTTTTCTATTTATTTGAACGATGAATAAATAAATAAAGTTTATTTCACATTTCACTATTATGTCTTTTGTATTTATGTCTTTTATATTTTACATGCATAGCGAAATTGTGACAAGTAAATATTAGCTCATTGATTGTCTAAAGTTCAAACTGAAGATAAGTGGCATTGTAAAAAACGTTTACATTGCGAGAAAGAAAACGTACTTTAGTAGATAATCTAAATAAGTCCATAATCCCGTAAAATAATCAAAGTAAGCATTTGATTCAAATACTGAGTATGATTATTATGTCATCTATAATTTCAATTGGGGAGATGGCTAGTCTTGGCTATCAAAGCAATTGACTCCATCAGTAGAGACATAGATGTATTCATTGGTAGAATGATACATTGGACTAGACCCAAGATGAATTGATTTTGAACCTGTTTGTGAATGAATTCACTTGTGACGTTCATGGTGTGATTTACCTAAATCCTGAGTTAGTCACTGACCATGCATATGCAACTCATGTGCTTTGATATAAAT
This sequence comes from Gossypium arboreum, assembly GCF_025698485.1. NCBI lineage: Eukaryota > Viridiplantae > Streptophyta > Magnoliopsida > Malvales > Malvaceae > Gossypium > Gossypium arboreum. The sequence goes on along the minus strand of NC_069076.1, from coordinate 11,874,957 downwards.
GAAGGCTTATGCTCTAAAGATTGTCGAGCCTATAGTTGGTATGTTGGGTACATGACTTGTGTATGGCATGACTTTACTAGCAACAGTGGATTTCATAGCTCAATTAAAGAGTTAATGATATCTTCTCATTGGCATTGTGTTGAAATCAAAATTTACCCATGTTCACTATTTTTTTCACCAGTCTTCAATTTTTTACGCTCGGTTGAAGTTGACGGCAATCTGCTGGATGCAATAAACAGATCTCCACGGAACACTGGAATGCCTAATCACGACAATTAGTCTCTTTAATCTAGAAGATATGATGCAAATATTACCTTCTTTAACAATATACATCCGCAAGTTCATCGAGAAGAAATTCCATAATTCCATGTCCTCTGACTCCACAATGGCAAACACTATTGGGAGTAAGTTTCAATTCTCGTTCTGAGCAATCGCAATAGGTAGGATCTACATATATTTTTCGTATAGTCAAGTTTCATCAACCTGTACAAGAAGCTTAAAATGGGGAAAGCCTCATACGCATGGATCGAATGTCCAAAAAATCTGATGGAAACTCTTCTTCCCAATTATAATTGGTCTTCAGGGCATAATAAGGTTGTGTCTGCAACTCAACGATAGTGCTAGGCACATACTCTTGCATAGCGGCTATCCACCACTGTAAATCATTGTACGACGCATCCCAATCTCCGTAAAATTGTTCCATGACCATCTGTTCAGCTATCCATGCTTTCTGGTATGACACTCAGTACAAAAATTATTTTTGAATTTTGACAATTAGTACTGATACAGGAATAGTCAACATGTCCTTCACCATTGGCATAATGCAATTACAGATAGTTTTCACATCAAGTTTGCGGTGATCTTGTTTCATACATGCAGAAGTGCATGTATGAGGCCCAACAGATTTTTGGATTCCCATATTTGTGACTTTTGGAGAAACGTAGCTTTTACCTGCCAATTTCACCCTTCTGCTAACCTCCAACACTCCCCAATATATATTGTTTCTTTAGATACAACAACTTTGTAGTAGACTGACACATGCATGCTATACCACTTAATAGTAAATACGCAATCTTCTGTCGTCATGAATTTTTGCCCCACGAACAACTCTTAACGTTCGGGATCTGCAGCCAATTGGTGAAAAATAGTATATCAAGGTCTACAATTGGCATTGGGTGTAACACCCCGTACCCGAGTCCGTTACCGGAGTCGAACACAAGGTACACACAGACTTAGCTTAATTGTTTTCACAGTCCGTAAAAAAAATTTTCCAGACTAGCTGGTTACTGCATCACTGTCGCTTTAAAAATCATATCTTGAGTTTTAAAGCTCGAAAATCAGTTTCGTAATTTTTCCCTGAAACTAGACTCATAATTCCATCAACATATTTTTTTCTAGAATTTTTGGTCGGGCCAATTAGTACAGTTTATTAGTTAAAGTCTCCCCTGTTGCAGGGACCGACTGCACTGACCTTCATGCATTACGAATTGGATATCTCCCTGTACAGGGCTTCAATACTGATGCCGTTTGTTTCTATAGAAACTAAACTCAGAGAGGAATCTATACATATATGGCATGACTCCTAATTATCTCTGGTTAATTTACAATGAATTTCCAAAGTCGGAACAGGGATCCAGAAACTGTTCTGGCCCTGTTTCACGAGAACTTTAATATCTCTTAATATATAACTCATATGACCGTTTCGTTTCTTCTATATGAAAGTAGATTCATCAAGGTTCATTTACATAATTTATTCACTATTTAATACCATTCCTACTATTTTTAGTGATTTTTCACATCCACATCACTGCTGCTGTCAGCATCTGCCTTTAAGGTAGGCTTGACCTATTTCATGGTTTCCATGATTCAATTGGCCCCTTTGCATACATAGCACAAGGTGTGATCATGATTAACCATTCCAATGGCTAATCATTTCAAAACAATTCCATACCTCATAATGATCAACATACAAACGATTATAGTACTATGCTAGAAAGCATTATATAAGCCATTTTCGCATGGCTATCCGAATTTACACAAAACCGAAGGTACATAACCTACAACAAAAGGGTAGTCCTATACATGCCATTTCAAAGTTCAACCAAAATTGTACCAAAATGGGGGCTTTGATAGTGTGGATGACTTCGACTTCAATGATCCCGAATCCGATAGCTAACGAGCAAAATCTATAAAAGCAGAGAAAGCAGAGAAAGCGGAGTAAGCATTTAATGCTTAGTAAGTTTTAAGCAAAACAAAGTGTTCTCAATCACTATCATTGGTCATTCATATCAACTGTTCGATGAAGTTAATCCAGGGCTTCATCTCGATCTATAATATCATTAAACGCAACACTTGGCTGCCACATAAATACTTTGAATAATAATGACCTAGATGGTCAAATATTTCCCAAGCACATTCTTCATCGATTTTCAATTTCAATAATCCTTTCCACTTGTTCATAATCACATCCATGCTTTTAAGTATTTCAACATGACAAGTACTAAATTACCATAGGCACATAAAGAACCAAACATATTCCTTATCACATATCGTAAGCTTACAAATCATAATCCTTACCTTGTCTTGGCACATCTAGCTCAACCCAACCCATACTCAAATCATAGGCTTTTGGCAGAATATGCACTAATACATAAGAATATTTCATCGCATACTTTACTATACAACATACCATTACCAATTAGATCATTCTCATATTTGGAGTTATAATATTAGTCACATTTACCTACCTCTTTGATACTGATAATTCACCTCGAAATCACCCCACCGATGGGTAAGTAATCGATACTGAACATCTTAAATACATAATACTTATTTGATGGTAACTTAATGCGGATACTCAATATCAAAGTCTTACTTGAATCCTAGCCTTTAGCCGTCGGGTCTTTAAAGCTCGAATCTAGTACGAGCACGAAGCCTACGGACATTAATCAGGATAATATTCTCGCATAATGCCTGTGGGGTTTTAACCCGGATATAGTACTGACACAAATGCCCCTCGGGACTTATCACATTTATACACTTTCATATTCATCGCATTGGCCATTCGGCCTTATCACTTATATACACTTTGACATTCATCACATCGGCCATTCGGCCTTATCACATATATACATCTCATACATGTTTCATACTAGCCATTTGGCTTTACCACACATATATCTCATACATATTTCACACTAGCCATTTGGCTTTACCACACATATATCACATACATATTTCACACTAGCCATTTGGCTTTACCACACATATATCACATACATATTTCACACCAGCCATTTGGCTTTACCACACATATATATATTTAACTTGTATATCAATTTCAGCAATGGCTTATAAGCAACTCAAATGGTTTTATTAAGGTTTACAACAAAATCCCAAATTCAGCACAAGCTGTTTTTCCTGAGCAACAGTCATTAAATTATTCATAAATGGAGCTACGAAACTCCAAATGAAGTGCCGTTAATTTCCCTGAATATAGACTCGTATATCTTCCATCTATAAATTTTTCAGAATTTTGGTTTGGCCAATCAATACCAGATTTTTCTTAAAGTTTCCCTGTTTCACTGTTTGACTAACCTGACCAGTCTTCACTACGAATCAAAATTCTTATTGTACAGAATTCAAAGTATGTTCTATTTGATTTCATTTGAAACTAGACTCATTAAGGAGTCTAAGCATATAAATTTTATCTTGTAACCATTTTTGTACAAATTATAGTGATTTTCTCAAAACAGAATAGGGATTTCGGTGTCATTCTGACCCTGTCCCACACAACTTTAAATATCTCTTTATAGGAAATTTCTTTGCTTCCACGGTCTCTTTTATAGGAAACTAGACCAACTAAGCTTTGATTACATATTTTATTCAGCCTATAATTCCACACAAACAATTTATAGTGATTTTCTAAAATCACGTTACTGCTGCTGTCCCAAGCAAACTATTACATTTTGCTCTTAAATTTCCAAGTCCAAACACTTATGAACTTACCATTTGAGTTTAAGACATATCATGGCCACATCATATCTTATTAAATCAACTCATTATGTCCTAATATGATTGAATTTACTCAACGTTTAATACTTAAAACTTACCTCGGGAGTGGTCGACGATTAGATGTCCACGGCTATTCTTTTACTCTCTTTTCCCCTATCCGACTTTGATCCTCTTTGCTCTTAAGCTTAAGTAAAACAATAGATTTGCTTAAGTACTTAACTAATATTATTCACTTAACAATCACATATCATTTAATCTTTATCTCAATACCAAACCGAGTTATGAGATCATACACCACACCATCAATTGAAGGTTAATTCATGGTAACATTAGTATTGAAAGGTTGCGTTGTGGGCAGCCTAAGAGGACCCATAACACTTGGCTTAATTGCTGTAATATATCACATTCGGAGGCTGATTCGGACAGCATTAATAGTACAACATTTAGACAGCATGAACAGGGCAGCAATTAACGATACCAACAAGGTAAAATTCGGACAGCAATTTAACGGTTTCAACAATTATCAAACACAAGAAAATAAAAGTTCAAGGAAAACTCACCAAGGCTCCCAACACCGATTCCACCTATTCAATTTGCTCTTTCCCTTGTCTACTACCACCTTCTCCTACCTTGTTAGCTAAATACAATCAACCCCAAAGTTACAAAAATAGATTATAACAACACAAGCATTCACTAGATTCTTTTAACACAAGTGAGAAACTCTTCATCTACTAGACATGCAACATTTGCAACTAGAAAAGAGAATCTTCTCTTCTCCCACATATTCGTCAAGCTCAAATCAACAATGCAACCAGAATTTGTCAGCGAAAAGCTATGGGCAAGGGAGAGTTTAGAAGAGTTACCCTTCTACTTGAAAATTTTAACTTCTAAGCAAACAAATTCCATGGTTTTCCACTACATGCATTGCCCTCTCCTTTCTAGCTTCATTCCTTTCTTCTTCTTTTCATTTCAGCTAAGAAGAACCGATTTCTTCTTTTCTTTTGCTTCTCAAGTCACGGCAATGGGGGAACATGGATGAGACAACCTTTTTTTTTCTCATCACCCTCCTTTTCATTTCTTTATTACTAACCCCTTTATTTTATTCTTTCTCCCCTAACACACTAACACAACATGTTTCCAACATGTTTCACCCCATAACATTTTGTCCCCTCTCATGCTCATGGCCGGCCACTACCAAATTAGGGGGGAAATTGACATGCAAGTCCCCCCTTTTTATTTCATGCACTAATAGATCCTTATATTTTGACCTATCACATTTCAAAAGTGTCGCACATAAGTCCTATTGACTAAATTCACATGCAATTTACTAAATCAAAGCTTAAAACTTTCACACATTCGTATTCACATATAATAGTCATAAAATATGACGGCTAATTATTTTTATGACTCGATTTTGTGGTCCCGAAACCACTTTTCAACTAGGGTCAAATTAGGGGTGTCACAACTCTCCCTCCCTTTAGGGATTTTCGTCCCCGAAAATTTCTACCGATGCATAGTTTAGGATAACGTCCTCTTATTGAATTATATTCATATGAGCATTTCTACAAGTATGCACATATATCTCATTTTCTTGATTTCATAAGCAATAATCACTTAATTTAATTCACAAATGCATTTCAAACACATATTAAGCACATATTAACATGTATAATTCACATCATCAACCCACATATTTGTAACCCACATTTTCATTCATGTATAAGTCAGTAACTTTGACCGAAAGTATAAATATACTCAAACATCCCAATAAATATCCTTTATAACTCCATCGTATCTCAATATTCAACTTAACTTATTTCCAACAGAAAATTCAACTTCCACACACCGAACATTTAATTCATTCACACATACTAACATACCTCATTGCTAGAATTTTTGCAAGCGTATTAACTGAAATTTTTACAGCAAGATTGCTCATTTCGAATCACGTACCTTCGGATTTAACCGGATATAGCGACTCACTCGATTGTCTTGGGACATAGCCGGTTATAGTGATTCACACAATTGCCTTGAGAATTAGCCCAGATTTAGTAACTTCGCACAAAAGCCTTGGGACTTAGCCAGATACCATTCAAATAACCAAGCACATATATCAACAAATCAATACACATTCTTATTACATTCTCATTACCAAAGCTCAAACACAAGACACTTATCATATTTACAATTTCGGCTCAATAGCCACACACCAAGAGCATGATTTGATTTGCTTAAAACATGATCTAATCAAATCATAATTTAAGCTCTATTTACTCAAGAACTTACTTCACATTACCAACCCTTATGTTCATACACAAAGATCAACTTAGCCAAAGGCGGTAGCTCGTTTATCAAGCGGCGAATACTTACTTGTAAGGGCTCAACTAATTCAAGCACATATGGCTCTTACAATGCCATATCCTAGATATGGTCTTACATATTCTCACATATCGAGCCGATGCCATGTCCCAGGCATGGTCTTACACATTATCTCAAATCAATGCCTTCGTCCCAGACGAGGTCTTACATGAATTCCACTTCACACACTTAGTGCTCTTATTCATTCGTTATTACACATTGAAATGACTTACCCAAGTCTATAAACATCACGTATGTACACTTTTAAACATATCGTCTCATATAAATTTGAATTGTATAATAATGAACACTTAAACTTTGCTCAATTTATCAAGCACGAAGCCTACTAGGCACGGAGGCCGAATACACGTCACCGCATGATTACTCTTGGGACCTAGCCGGATACATCACTAGCACGAATGCTCTTGAACTTAGTCCGGTACATCACTAGCACGAATGCTCTTGAACTTAGTCCGGATCGTCACTAGCATGAATGCTCTTGAACTTAGCCGGATATATCACTAGCACGAATGCTCTTGAACTTAGCCGGATATATCACTAGCACGAATGCTCTTGGGACTTAGCCGGATATATCACTAGCACGAATGCTCTTGGGACTTAGCCGGATCATCGTCGAGACCTTTAGCTCGGATGAAATCTCCACACAAAGCCGGTAATTTTAATCCGGACATAATCTCTGTACCTAGCCATCGGGTCTTTACCGGACATAATCTCTTCATACGATCGGTGGGTCTTTAAACTCGGATTCACATCACTGAGTCTCATACATATTTATTCACATGTTATCATGTTTCACATGGCACAAATCACATTTATAATTTAATCAATTCATTCACATGTAAACATATAACATGATTCTTGACTTTAAGTCGTAAATATCATTCAAATCTAATACATGTATGCTTCTTTTACTAAACTTTCAGCTCAATAAGTAATCACACAAAAGCATATATCCCCAATCTCTTCCTTTGTTCATTTCTCTAATAATCTTATTATGATAAGGACAATGGGACATCATTCATCTATCATACATGTATATCATGGCATTTTAAATTAAATACCAAATTCACTTACTCAAAAGCGTACTTATGTTATACCCTTCTTAATATTGACACATCATAAGCATGTCTCAGTCCTCTCAATACCATCTGCTACATTTCGATCGGGATCGAATTCATTACAATAAATAAACACATTTTCAATTGTCGAAATCACCACACTATCAAATAATCACATAATGGCATGTATAGCTAGACCCAAACGTATTACGGTAGTCCTAGAATCGACTAAACCGTAGCTCTGATACCAATAAAATTGTAACACCCCGTACCCGAGTCCGTTACCGGAGTCGAACACAAGGTACACACAGACTTAGCTTAATTGTTTTCATAGTCCATAAAAAAAATTTTTTAGACTAGCTGGTTACTGCGCCACTGTCGCTTTAAAAATCATATCTTGAGTTTTAAAGCTCGAAAATCAGTTTCGTAATTTTTCCCTGAAACTAGACTCATAAGTCCATCAACATATTTTTTTCTAGAATTTTTGGTCGGGCCAATTAGTACAGTTTATTACTTAAAGTCTCCCCTGTTGCAGGGACCGACTGCACTGACCTTCGTGCATTACGAATTGGATATCTCCCTGTACAGGGCTTCAATACTGATGCCGTTTGTTTCTATAGAAACTAAACTCAGAGAGGAATCTATACATATATGGAATGACTCCTAATTATCTCTGGTTAATTTAAAATGAATTTCCAAAGTCGGAACAGGGGATCCAGAAACCGTTCTGGCCCTGTTTCACGAGAACTTTAATATCTCTTAATATATAACTCATATGACCGTTTCGTTTCTTCTATATGAAATTAGATTCATCAAGGTTCATTTACATAATTTATTCACTATTTAATACCATTCCTACTATTTTTAGTGATTTTCACATCCACATCACTGCTGCTGTCAGCATCTGCCTTTAAGGTAGGCTTGACCTATTTCATGGTTTCCATGATTCAATTGGCCCTTTTGCATACATAGCACAAGGTGTGATCATGATTAACCATTCCAATGGCTAATCGTTTCAAAACAATTCCATACCTCATAATGATCAACATACAAACGATTATAGTACTATGCTAGAAAGCGTATATAAGCCATTTTCGCATGGCTATCCGAATTTACACAAAACCGAAAGGTACATAACCTACAACAAAAGGGTAGTCCTATACATGCCATTTCAAAGTTCAACCAAAATTGTACCAAAATGGGGGCTTTGATAGTGTGGATGACTTCGACTTCAATGATCCCGAATCCGATAGCTAACGAGCAAAATCTATAAAGCAGAGAAACAGAGAAAGCGGAGTAAGCATTTAATGCTTAGTAAGTTTTAAGCAAAACAAAGTGTTCTCAATCACTATCATTGGTCGTTCATATCAACTGTTCGATGAAGTTAATCCAGGGCTTCATCTCGATCTATAATATCATTAAACGCAACACTTGGCTGCCACATAAATACTTTGAATAATAATGACCTAGATGGTCAAATATTTCCCAAGCACATTCTTCATCGATTTTCAACTTCAATAATCCTTTCCACTTGTTCATAATCACATCCATGCTTTTAAGTATTTCAACATGACAAGTACTAAATTACCATAGGCACATAAAGAACCAAACATATTCCTTATCACATATCGTAAGCTTACAAATCATAATCCTTACCTTGTCTTGGCACATCTAGCTCAACCCAACCCATACTCAAATCATAGGCTTTTGGGCGAGAATATGCACTAATACATAAGAATATTTCATCGCATACTTTACTATACAACATACCATTACCAATTAGATCATTCTCATATTTGGAGTTATAATATTAGTCACATTTACCTACCTCTCGATCATCGATAATTCACCTCGAAATCACCCCACCGATGGGTAAGTAATACGATACTGAACATCTTAAATACATAATACTTATTTGATGGTAACTTAATGCAGATACTCAATATCAAAGTCTTACTTGAATCCTAGCCTTTAGCGTCGGGTCTTTAAAGCTCGGATCTAGTACGAGCACGAAGCTCACGGACATTAATCGGGATAATATTCTCGCATAATGCTGCGGGGTTTTAACCGGATATAATCTTGACACAAATGCCCCTCGGGACTTATCACATTTATACACTTTCATATTCATCGCATTGGCCATTCGGCCTTATCACTTATATACACTTTGACATTCATCACATCGGCCATTCGGCCTTATCACATATATACATCTCATACATGTTTCATACTAGCCATTTGGCTTTACCACACATATATCTCATACATATTTCACACTAGCCATTTGGCTTTACCACACATATATCACATACATATTTCACACTAGCCATTTGGCTTTACCACACATATATCACATACATATTTCACACTAGCCATTTGGCTTTACCACACATATATATATTTAACTTGTATATCAATTTCAGCAATGGCTTATAAGCAACTCAAATGGTTTTATTAAGGTTTACAACAAAATCCCAAATTCAGCACAAGCTGTTTTTCCTGAGCAACAGTCATTAAATTATTCATAAATGGAGCTACGAAACTCCAAATGAAGTGCCGTTAATTTTCCCTGAATATAGACTCGTATATCTTCCATCTATAAATTTTTCAGAATTTTTGGTTTGGCCAATCAATACCAGATTTTTCTTAAAGTTTCCCTGTTTCACTGTTTGACTAACCTGACCAGTCTTCACTACGAATCAAAATTCTCATTGTACAGAATTCAAAGTATGTTCTATTTGATTTCATTTGAAACTAGACTCATTAAGGAGTCTAAGCATATAAATTTTATCTTGTAACCATTTTTGTACAAATTATAGTGATTTTCTCAAAACAGAACAGGGATTTCGGTGTCATTCTGACCCTGTCCCACACATCTTTAAATATCTCTTTATAGGAAATTTCTTTGCTTCCACGGTCTCTTTTATAGGAAACTAGACCAACTAAGCTTTGATTACATATTTTATTCAGCCTATAATTCCACACAAACAATTTATAGTGATTTTCTAAAATCACGTTACTGCTGCTGTCCCAAGCAAACTATTACATGTTGCTCTTAAATTTCCAAGTCCAAACACTTATGAACTTACCATTTGAGTTTAAGACATATCATGGCCACATCATATCTTATTAAATCAACTCATTATGTCCTAATATGATTGAATTTACTCAACGTTTAATACTTAAAACTTACCTCGGAGTGGTCGACGATTAGATGTCCACGGCTATTCGCTTACTCTCTTTTCCCTATCCGACTTTGATCCTCTTTGCTCTTAAGCTTAAGTAAAACAATAGATTTGCTTAAGTACTTAACTAATATTATTCACTTAACAATCACATATCATTTAATCTTTATCTCAATACCAAACCGAGTTATGAGATCATACACCACACCATCAATTGAAGGTTAATTCATGGTAACATTAGTATTGAAAGGTTGCGTTGTGGGCAGCCTAAGAGGACCCATAACACTTGGCTTAATTGCTGTAATATATCACATTCGGAGGCTGATTCGGACAGCATTAATAGTACAACATTTAGACAGCATGAACAGGGCAGCAATTAACGATACCAACAAGGTAAAATTCGGACAGCAATTTAACGGTTTCAACAATTATCAAACACAAGAAAATAAAAGTTCAAGGAAAACTCACCAAGGTTCCCAACACCGATTCCACCTATTCAATTTGCTCTTTCCCTTGTCTACTACCACCTTCTCCTACCTTGTTAGCTAAATACAATCAACCCCAAAGTTACAAAAATAGATTATAACAACACAAGCATTCACTAGATTCTTTTAACACAAGTGAGAAACTCTTCATCTACTAGACATGCAACATTTGCAACTAGAAAAGAGAATCTTCTCTTCTCCCACATATTCGTCAAGCTCAAATCAACAATGCAACCAGAATTTGTCAACGAAAAGCTATGGGCAAGGGAGAGTTTAGAAGAGTTACCCTTCTACTTGAAAATTTTAACTTCTAAGCAAACAAATTCCATGGTTTTCCACTACATGCAGCTGCCCTCTCCTTTCTAGCTTCATTCCTTTCTTCTTCTTTTCATTTCAGCTAAGAAGAACCGATTTCTTCTTTTCTTTTGCTTCTCAAGTCACGGCAATGGGGGAACATGGATGAGACAACCTTTTTTTTTTTCTCATCACCCCCCTTTTCATTTCTTTATTACTAACCCCTTTATTTTATTCTTTCTCCCTAACACACTAACACAACATGTTTCCAACATGTTTCACCCCATAACATTTTGTCCCTCTCATGCTCATGGCCGGCCACTACCAAATTAGGGGGGAAATTGACATGCAAGTCCCCCCTTTTTATTTCATGCACTAATAGATCCTTATATTTTGACCTATCACATTTCAAAAGTGTCGCACATAAGTCCTATTGACTAAATTCACATGCAATTTACTAAATCAAAGCTTAAAACTTTCACACATTCGTATTCACATATAATAGTCATAAAATATGACGGCTAATTATTTTTATGACTCGATTTTGTGGTCCCGAAACCATTTTTCGACTAGGGTCAAATTAGGGGTGTCACATTGGGCCCCAGGATTATTGCATATGACAATGCCTTGACTCAGGTTTCTTGTTAAACATGCATTAAGATATCCATTGTCATTCGCGCATTTATTGTCGATATCATTTGGAACCTCGTTTAGACGGGGATCACTATAATCTTCAACCTCATGATCAGAAGAACCATTATTATCATATCCATTTTCACCATTTGCATCAACCTCTAACAACACTGGATCTATTTGTAAACAAAGACCCGAGTTAAGGTTCTTAGATACAAGTGGATCATTAAGATTGATGTCAAAACCGCGTACAAATTATCGCCTATCAATAGACACTTTCGAAACCTCCGTACACAGATCCTGAACTCCATATTCTTTGTTTAATAAAGATAAATCCTCAGCTAGCTCCACATCAGCTAACTCAACAAACAACTAAATCAGTTTAGTGTTGGCACTCCTAGTTCAGCAATAAAGTGCGACCAACGTCTCCACGTCTTCGTCGTCTACAAGTTCCATCCTGGTAAATTTGATACGATTTGAAAAAATTGGGAATTTTTAGAATAGTTTCGACATCCTCCTCTCACAACGTGTAACAATTTTTGCACTGATCCTCTTTTTCATATCATCAACAGACACATTTCTATTAAATCCTATTGCTATTTGTTGGCGAGATTCAAAAATACAACCAATCGTTGTTGTTAAAATTACTCTATCGAAATAATGCATACAAAGAATTGATGATCCATCTTCAATACTAAATCTATAAAAAAAATTCAATTTCGAATAATTATTTGAAAAACAAGATTCTACTCTAAAAAATATAATAAAATAAAATAAATATTGTACTAACCTTACGAATTCTTATTTCTTTTCTCCCCTTCTACAATTTTTTTCCTTTCTTATTATCAATTAATTACTAAACTGTTCAAGAAGGCTTTGGTTAAATAGGGTTTAGTGTTGCTTGACAGTGTCCCTCCACCTAGGTGGTGCCTAACAAGTTTCCTCCACCTCTCTAACCTGATTCAAACCCGTATTTTACCCGTATTTTGGCAGGTAATACTAATGTCGCTGTATAGGTTGGCACCACCAATAAAAGTGATCTTTTTTATTAAGAAAACCCTATTATGGCCTCATGATGGCCTGATAATTGTGAGAAAAAAACAATGGTGGTGCCAACTTGTAAGGCACCACCCATGGTAACTATTTCAAGCATACATTTTTGGTAAATAATCTTATGTGCATACCATTTGAGATAATTTTGTTTTTGTATTATTGGGGTAAAAAAGCCTATATATTTGTATTTTTGTGCAATATTTGTGTTATTTCATGTGTAGTATTTAAAATATGAATTAGAATTGAATTTATTACTTTTTCATCCATTAATTTTAATGCATTTATAAATATTTCTCAAATATATAGATTTGATTTTTATAATATGAAAATTAATTTGTGAATGATAATTAAATATATTTTGAATAATAATGGACATAAAAATAAAGAAGGAAACCAAATCCTTAAATTATTATAAATAGTTATCTATGGTATTACAATCTACGGTTGAGAAAATGTAAAATTTTTTAAATAGTAAAACTATAATAAGAATAATAATGTCATCACAAAATTTCATATACTATTTTTTTAAAAAAACTATTTACTTCTTAAAATTTCTATTTGATAACCTAAAGATCTTCCCTTAAAAATATTAATTAAACTACCTATTTACATAATTTCTCAACATTTAGCCTTTACTTGGTATGAAGAAAAGAAAATTAGAAAGATGGAAACTTGAAAGAGTGCAAAACTAGAATGATAGAAAATATAAATTTTCTTTCCATAAGTGTGCTTGGTAAAAAAGATGAAAAAATGGAAAGGAAAAGTAATTTTCTTTTCCTTTATTACTTGGTAGAGTTGAATAGTGAAAGTAAAGAAAATAATATAATTTTAAAATATATATTGTAAACTACATCCAGAGTCGCTCTAATTTTTTTTTTCAATTTAGTCGCTCTATTTAAGATAATTGTTCAAGCTAGTCATTACCATTAAAATTTTTGTTAATCCTCTAATGAATTATTGACATGATACAATAGCCCATTGAGTGACTGACATGTGGCATTTTTGACTTTTGACTAAATCTAGGGACCTCTTTATAATTAGCCCAAAATAATTTTTTTTTGTTCATTCTCTGCTTTCGCTTCTTTTTCTTCTTCTTCTTTTTCTTTTTTGTTTTTTAGGTTTTCTGAGATGCCCAAATTGCCTTTTCTCATCCATTAACTTCATGATTTCTTGCAATTATGTACTTCACCATTTTCTCAATAATAAATCTATGGCAACTATCTTTCATGTCAAAACCCACTCTCCACACGTGAACAACAACATGAAATTGAAGTTTTGATAATCATTGTTTGATTTTTTTTTTAAATTTTTTTAAGAAGAATTGCAATCTGTGATAAGATCCATAGTTGAGCATGTCTCCACTATCATCTGTTTGTATTATTCTAGAACAAGCTTCATGTCTGCAAAGCACGTATTACATGTAATATTAGTGTATGTATTGTCACAATATATATTTCAAGCTATATAGAAAGAAAATTTTCAAATGGAAAATATGTTGTATATTGATTTTAAGATCTTAAAAGGGTTTGCAAAGAAAATGTTCATGTTGTTCATCTCTAGAGTCAAACCAAGGATCACTGAAACAAATTATTACTATTAGTATTGACTGCAGTTGATGTAGTCACATCCCATGCTTTACTTTTCTTATGCGCTCATCATGCTGATTAGATTTCTCTGAAGGCTTATATACCTTTTAAATTCTCTTAAGTTATTGTGTGAATAACATATCGATGTGTTACTTCTAAATTAAATATAGTTTGAATTTGCTAGAAATATACTGGCACCTCTTTGTTTATTTTACTTTATGCAATCAACTCTCTATAGCTTGTCATATAGTTTTTGTCAAGTGATGAGTAAACTGAGAGAGATAATCAATCACTGATTTATCAATCTATGTTTCTATTTTTTCCACACAGGTTCTTTGAACACTTGACTTTAGAAATTGCAAATCAGCCTAAGAAATTAAAAGAAGTGCGTTCCTGAAGTTATGTTAAAGTAAGTTACTAGTGTGGCACTAGTTGTATATTCTTACCAGATTTTAGTTTGCATCCCTTTTCTATTGGCTATTTGTCCATTCTAGAAAAAAAAAAGATAAACGAGAGAAGAGAAAGAATAAAAAAAATTATTTTGGACTAATTACACAGAGATCCCTAACTTTAGTCAAAAATACAAAAAAATGCCACATGTCAGTCACTTAATGGGCTAATGTGCCACATCAGCAACCTGTTAGGGGGTTAACGAATTTTTTAATGGCAGTGACTAATTCAAAAAATTATCTTAATTAGAGTGAATAAATTGAGAAAAAACAATTTTAGAGTGACCCAAAAATAGAATAAACCCAATTTTAGAGTGACCATGAGTGTAGTTTACTCAAATGTATAATTTGAACTAACAAACATTACTCTCCCATTTTCTATCCTCTCATTTATTTTTAATTGGGAAGGATTAGTTTTTATGCACTAGTATGGAAAATGATCACTCCTATTTTTTTCCTCTCACTTTTCTTCCCAATCAAGCACACTCTAAATTTGTTTTCCTTCTACTTTTTAGTTCTCTTCTCTCATTCTTCACTTTTCTACCCAACCAAGCACATCTTTGGCCCTTGGTTTATTTCGTAAAGGCGGAAGCTTTGGAACTTGAGGATCTAAGTGTTGATAATGCAAAGTGGGTAATCCCACTTTAGTTGAGAAAAGGCTTTTAAGAAAGTTTAAATATAGCTTTGCCTCTTACCTTCATGGAATAATTGGGGATAAAGTCCTAACACATGTGCACCGTTGTTTGGCATGTCCATGTTAACACTTGTCTACAACATGTACCACACCTATTTCTTTTTGGATAAAATTTCTATTTTTTTATTTTTAGAATATTTTCAATTGTGGAAAATCCTTTAACGGTTGTGGAAATCCTTTAGCGCTAGTATCAAATGATGGTTATATTTTTTTGAGAAACTTGAACTTGACTACGTCCTCTTCAATTCACTTGCCATCCTTCTCGGAGACTCGGACATCAATGCCACAACAAAAGCCAAGTATGACAAGGAAAATAGAGTGGTAAGAGGTCACATGGCTAACAACCTCTTCGACCTGTTTGTGATACCCTGGAGAAGAAGTATGGAGCTGATGATGCTGAGATCAAGAAGTATGTCGTTGGAAAGCGGCTTAAATTCCAGATGACTAAGTTGGAGAGCGGCTTAAATTCCAGATGACTAATGATAAGCTGATAATAGATCAAGTACATGCCTACAAGAAGTTAGTTTCCAACATCCTAGCTAAAGGAATGAAGATGTCTGAAATCCTCCAAGCAAATGTCCTAATTGAAAAGTTGTTGAAGTATTGGTACGACTACTGCAATCTCCTAAAGCATAAGAAAAATGACATTTCTTTGGATGACCTGATTTCCCATTTGAAGATTGAGGAAGCCAATCGTCTTAAAGATAAGGCTGTAGTTTCATTTAAAAGGTAATTTTATGGAATCTGGTTATGGTCCCAAGTTTAACAAGTTAAGAAGCACTGAAAATTCAAATAAGGAAGCAAAAATTCAAAACAAGAAGGCTTTCAACTTCAAAAAACTAGGGAAGAATAAAAAATCCAACAACTTTGTAAATTGCTACGCGTGTGGCAAAGTTGAACACAAAGCATACTAATGCTACCAATGCTCTGATTGCCAAAATGAAAACAAACCACAAGCACATTTAGTTGAAAATCCAGATGAAATAATAGTCGTTATAGTTTCCAAAATGAACCTGGTTGAGAACAATGCTAAATGGTTACCCGCACGTGTTTGTGCACAGAAAAATAAAGAATTTTATAAAACAATTTAAAAGAGTGGGTTTTAACTGCAAGCATTTAGTGTTAGTTGTAATATTTGTAATGTCAATAGGACACTCGAGTTGTAACATCCCATTTTTTCAGTGGTGTTGGAAATAGTGGGTTTGGGACCACAAATTCGACGAGTAAGTTTATATTATTATTTAATATTTACAAGTCAATTATAATATTATATTGAATTCCGGCTTAATAATTTTTATAAATTGAATGAATAGATAAGTATAAATGGTTCAGTCCAAAAGTCAAGTGGTTTTTGAAAATGATGTATTAGGACCTCGTTTCCGTAATTTAAGGCAGTAATTTTTTTATTAGATATTTACAGAGTCATATTATAGGTGAATTAAAGGTGAGTCCGGTAATTTTGACGACTGATTTCTTAATTAAGGTAAAAAGATTAAATTGTAAAAGAGGTAAAAGTTATACATTATAGATTTTAAAATACCAAAGGGATGAATTTGGCAACTCAACCCCAAAAATCCAAGCGATGGTGGATGTTAATCATTCTACTAAGTATTGGGTTATTTATTCAACAGGTCCTAATACTTTAAGGCTAAATTAAAATAATGCATAATTAATTAATAATAATGAAATAATTGAAGGATCAATTGTGTAATTGAACTGTCGTTAAATAATCAAACGGTAAGAATAGTGGAGAATTATTTAGAATTGTGATTAATTTCTTTATTTATTATTTAAAATGTTTTAATAAAATTAAAGTAAAAATATAATAATAAATAAAAGAATACAAAAGACACAAAAGCCTTATCTTCTTCATTTTTCTCCTATGTTTGGCCGAACCACTATTTTTAAACCTTGAGGATTTTGGTAGGGTATTTGTGCTCGTGTGATATGTTTCTGTAACCCATTTTTTTAATGATTTTTATGCTTTTGAGCTCGTATTAGTTTAATCTAACTAATTTGGGAACTAACTTGTAAAGTTGTGAAATTTGACAGATTATGCCATTGGTGAGTGTGAGTTGTTCTTAAAGTTTTATGTTAGATTATTAAGCTTGGTTGTAAAATAGAACTATTTTGTAAAGTAGTTTTTTTGGTAATTTTAATGCTTAAGGACTAAAATGTTAAAGTGATAAAATGAAAATAACTTGATGTGAAATAAAAAAATGTATGGACTGTAATGGAGTGTTATACAATTCTGCTGAATTTATTTTTAGTTAAAATTGGTTAAATTGCATGTTTTGGGGTTAGGGACTAAATTGCATGAAAATAAAATGTTGGGGGTAATTTTATAAAAATGTAAAAAAGACTTATTTGCATAAAATTAGTTAATTATGTTGCTAGAAGTTGATAATTAAATGAAATTATTATTTGATCAAGAACTAAATCGATCAGACTCTAATCATGGAAGAGCTAAAGTAACGCATTGATCGTTGTCTCGACTTCAACTTTGTTTTTGGTCAGGTAAGTTCGTTCGGATTAATTTTAGTACAATTTAAATGTACGTTATATGAATTTCATTGTTGAATGTTGAATAATGTATTGGTGCTGGGTATGGAAGTAATGAATCGTTATAGCATTGAGTATTGATGAAATATCCTGAGCCGGATGAATGTAAGATTGAGTACAGTGGGCATGACAATAGGTTATTTTGCACGCAATACGAGATTAATATGAGATGTGATGATGAATCTATATATCCTTTGTTTACTGAATATATTAAGGTCTTGCATTTTTTGTGGACTATTAAGTTATATTACAGTGTTTTTGATGTGTTATGGGGGCGAATGTTGGCCTACGGGTTAAGAACTTAGTGCCGAGGTGTGTTATCGGTTGGATTGGCTCCTATGAGCATTTGGTGTGTTATGGTTGGTTAACCGTGTACTCGTATCCGTACATCGTTCAAGCACAATTTATTGATCTCTAAATGTTACTGAAATGTAGAGAATTGATTTGTATATTGTTGAGCATTACTCACCTATACGAGCTGGGATCTATAGGAACTCTGGTAGTAACCTTGTTATTTGAGTTATTATTTTAATTTGGTAAGTTTTATTGTTTAAACGACGAACTTACTAAGTTTTATGTAAGCTTATTCATGTCCTTTCTCATTCTTTGTAGATTACGTTTTGTGTAAGTCGGGAGATTAGATCAACTTGAAGAATCACACTATTCGAGGATCATTTTGGTAGATTTTGTATTTAACTTGGATTATATGGAATGTAATAGGAGCTCAAGTTGTATGTAGTGATGCATAATGGTTGGTGTTGTATAACTTGATTTGCTTATGTTTTGGATTTGTTTTATAGATTTTGGTGCATGCATGTATGTTATAAACCTAGGCACAAGTGATTTAGATGTGTGAGTCAAATGGTAAGTTTGTTAACTTATATGTGTGCTAGATATGGTCAAGTGTGATAACATGGAATTCTAGCCAAGGTAGTGAATTGTTAGTTGATTGAGATTTGGTGACTTTAATGACATTGGATAGTATTTTTGGATGATTTTTTTTGGTATGTTAGGGTGGTTCTTGGATGTGTTTTTAGGCTAGTAATAATGGTTATAAGGTGGTATAGCTACCTATGCAATTGGATGAAAAATGAGAATATTTTGGGTTATTCTTAGGCACACATGGCCTGGGACACGGGATGTCACACAGCCGTGTGTCTCACATGGGCAACCCACACGAGTGTCTGCCCCAAGCATGTTAGGTGCAGGGTTCACACGGGCTAACAAACGGCCTACAGCACTACCGTGTAAGCCAAGTTAGTGAGTTACACGAGTGAGCACATGGGTGTGTGGGATAGCCACACAACCATGTTTGGAGCCACACGGTCAGGGTTTTGTCACACGACCATATGACCCCTGTAGCGAAAATTTTCATATTTTCCCAGAACCTTCTGATTTGTTTCTAATTGGTCCTCAATTTTTCCTAAACTATTTTTAAGGCCTCGTAGGCTCGATTTAAGACCTATAAACGTATGTTTTACTCAAGTCTGATTATTTATGAATTTGTTAAGTAAATTTGTTAAACTTGATACTATATGTTATTGATTGATCTGGAATGTACCGTGAAACTTCATAACCCTAATCCGTGATGAGTACAAGTTATGGGTGCTAATTAAACTAATGAATCTATACTGATTATATTGGTTGCCACTTTTAGTTAGGAATTTCCTCTCTATATCATCATAGACTAAAAGATACCACCTAAGATTACCTCTCGGTCTCGCTACTCAGCACGATCATATCGAACTATCTAAGGATAAAATCTCCTCTCGGTCTTGTTTATCTAGGTTTTCCGTTAGAGGCATCAATTTGATCATATTAAGCATTTTGATATAATTGAACAACCAATCAATCAAGAATAGACATCAACTTAAGCTAACAAACAACTAAACAATCAAACAGCCAACAAATTTAGCACATACTCAAACTCAAATTCCAAATAAACTTTTTATCAAACATATTGTAAGCATAAAATGATAGCAAAGGGTTTAAGAAAATGCTTATTCAATTGATGGAGATTCCTTGAAGCCCCAAGAGTTTGTTCATCCTTGTTTACAAAATCTTTAACAATAAGGAAGAAAGAAAACTACAAGATTAAAATCTAACATAAAAAGAAAAAAGAAAACCTAAACTAAAAATGAAAAGAAAAAAGAAAAGAAAAATAAAATAAAACCTAACCCTAAAACTATGGAAAACTAAAGGAAGCTATCAGCCACTAAAATCTTAAATGAAAGGCTTATAAAGTTATATTTATAGCCTACTAATATTTAACCTAATAATGACTATTTTTCCTTTAAGTAAAAATAAGGCTTAAGCTTGTTTAGACACAAAATTACCCTTGCAGTTTTTTTCACTTGTTAGACTTAGGTATCGCGATTCCCATAATATTCTTGAGATTGGAAGTCTTAGGGGTTTTCGTATCGCGATACCACTATAGAGAGCCTTTATTCTTCTCATTTTAGCTATAACAGATTGATTTTCAATTATGACAGAATAGTGGTCTCAAGAGCACAAATTTCCATTGTATTGACTCCTAAATATTATTTTTAGAATATTTATAAAGTCATTAGAGTCGTATTAAAATTTGGTTTAGAAATTTTAACGTTTAAATAGTTAATTAAGGAAAAAGGACTAAATTGAAAACGATACAAAATTTAGAAAATCTTGAATTCTATTAATTTGATAGCATAATTATTAAATGAAAAGGGACTAAAGTAAAATTAGTCCGTAATATTATTGATGGACAATAATAGGCTTTTAGATTGCTAAATTAAAAGGTTATAATTAAGGGTAAATTTTTAATTTAGGGGTAAAGTTTGGAGTAATTATGTAAATTTTAAAAATAAAAGTGTATAAATTTTAAAATGGATTGGAATGTGAAATGTAAGCTTATAATATAGAATTTTATATTTTCACATCAAGATCCGGTATATATTCGCGAAAAAGGAAAAATAGCGTAATAGTCCCTAAACTTCTGCAACTACTACAATTTAGTCCAGGTAAGTTCGTATAGTTAAAATTTAACATTTATATGAATTTTTAATGGTATAACATGATATTAAATACATATATTCAATTTTTGAAAATGAATAATTATTTGAGATATGTTATTGAATTTGATAGCTCGAATTGGATGACATGGGATATAGTACAGTTGTGATATGGTATGTTGTAGGGGGATTGGAGTGGAGATTGTTTTTATGGATGTATATATTTATTTCTCGAGTAAACCGAGGCTCAGTATTTTTTGAGAACTCTCGAGTTATACTCTCTGTTTGTCGTGTTTCAGTTGGATTAGCTATTATGAGTATTGATGTGTTTCGGTTGGATTAGCTCTTATGAGAATTGGCATATTACGGTTGGATTAGTTCTTATGAGCATTGGCGTGTTATGCATGGATTGGCTCTAATGAGCATTGGCGTGTTACAGTAGGACTAGCTCTTATGAGCACCGGTGTGTTATGATTGGACTGACGATATACTCTTATTCGTAAGTCGTTCTTCGAATTGAAATCTCGGTAAGGTGATTTGTTTAATGAATTTTACCAATTTTATATTCATTTGAGTATTAAATTGAATGTATCTTATTTATTGGTTGAGATTTTTGATGAGTGGAAACCTTCGTGGTTGAATTGTTGTTGCTTGAATTGTTTTATTTACTTTGGTAAGATTTATCATTTAGTACATCAAACTTACAAAGGTTCTTAAAGCTTACTTGTGTTAATCTTTGTTTTTGTAGATACACAGAAGGTTGGACGATCGGATTGACACTCAAGTCACACTATCCAACTTAATTCTGGTAGTTTTTAGAACGTTCTTTTCGGTTTATTAGGCATGTATTAGGAGTGTATGTCTGTATAAGTGGTTTGGATGTGTGTAATGTTAAGTATGACTTATGTTCATATGGTTGACTATAAGACATGTGAATGAAGTAGATGTTACAATGCAAATAGAAATGGTATGTGTTATTGTAACACCCCTAACCCGTATCAAACGCCAGAATAGGGTTACAAGGCATTACCGAATTATACACCTTAATCATAGACATTTATATAATCATAATCAAAACCCATTCAAATCATTCACAATGTCCTTTATAAGGCTCTACGATACCTTAAAACATGCTTAGAAGTGGTTCGGGACTAAACCAATAACATTTACAAACTTTGGGGATCTTAGAAAATTTTCCAACATTAAAGGGTCACACGCCCGTGTGAACAGGCCGTGTGCCTCACATGGCCACCAGACACACCCATGGTGCAGGTCGTGTGAAAAAAGGGATACATACTGACTTGTACTACACGGCCGGAGACACGTCTATGTGCCTTGGCCGTGGGAAAACTAGAGAGGTTACTGACTTGGGTCAAACGGCTGACCACACACCCATGTGCCAGCCTGTGTGCCACACACGGCCAGTAAACACGCCCGTGTGTCTAGGCCGTGCCAAACCTATAGGGTATACTGACCTTAATTCGAAGGGTACCCCAGGGGACACACGGCCATGTAACATGACCATGTGTCGCACATGGCTGGGACACACACCCGTGTCTCTGCCCGCATGGACAAAAATAGACCATTTGCAAAGCCAATTTGCCACCCTTCATTCATGCACGCATAGTAACCAAATTGGTACCTTTTCAACACATATTTAGCAACCAAAACATGCCAATTTATACATATATCATGCCATCTATCCACAACCATCTCAACTATTCAATTCCATATTCAAAAACATACCAATTCATCACAACTTACATAACTTCTAAATGCATTTTCTCATCTTTCTATCAACCAAATTATACTTCTCAAACATTAATACATCAACTAATAGCTAACCAAAAGAGCATCCATACAACTATTTCGAGCAAGCCAATATTTAGGATATTATATACATCATATATATCATTCATCAAACATATAATTCAAGCCAACTTAAATGGCCATATCATGGCTATAACTGTAACGCCCCAATTTTCTTAATTCCGGCTTTTGTAAATTTGTGACACAATTGTATGTCTGCTTTAGTGGTTAAGTGTTCTGGGTATGTGTTAGAGTTTCTGAGTTCAAGCCTTGACTTGGGCAAGGTTTTTCCTTTTATTGATTTAAGCCCTACCTCTAGACAGTAGACTTTTAATTGAATGTTTGTAAACTTATAGCAAAATGGGCTTGCTGGTCTGGTGGTTAAGTGGAGTGTCAGTGTGCTTGAGGTCTTGAGTTCGAATCCTTGCTTGTAAAAGGGGTTAATTTTTGCTACTGGTTACGACCGGAGTTTGAGATAGATTGGAGTCTGAGTAATGGTTGTAGGGGAAGTTTAGTAGAGAGATTTTAGGGGAAATATTAGGGGGTATCGGTTTGGTTGAGCATTATCTCCTCTTTTTGGAAAATTTCAGATTTTTCCCTAGTGATCCATCTCTTTGATGATGTCTTCCCCTTGTCCTTCATCATCTCTCGATTTCTTTTTGACAAACCCTTTTATTTTTCTTTTTCTTATTACCGAAATTTTCATTCCCCATCTTCTCCCTTTCTGGTTCTTTTCCATCCGTTCCATGTGAGCAAACGTGTGATTGTTTGGTTCAGTAAGTTGGTAAATTCGGTTTTGTTTCTAAATATCTTTTGGATTAGTTCTGAGAGGAAATTCTTTTTATGTCTAGGAAATAATCAAGGGATTGAACAACGTGTCCAATCGACGTTTTAAAGGCGTATAATATCATAAATTCAATTGAAGGTAAGGATTTTAGCTTGAATTACAAGTATTTCATTTTGGGTTTTGGATGTTTTGGTTGTTAAGTGATTATCTAAATGAATTGGTTGGTCAATTGTAGGTATTGAAGTGCTCAGGAGCGTTTAGGCATCGAAAATGACACAGGTGTGTACTCAATTGAACGAAAAACGAGTATCGACGAAAGCTAAAAATTCATATTGTCGAAGCTACACGAGCTTGTAGTCGCTCGTGTGGTAGGCCGTGTGAGGGGACATGGCCGCGTGACTGACAAGCCAGGCTGTGCGCGCTTGACATAGGCACGTAACACGGCCGTGTGATGGCTAAGTGAGGCCGTGTAGGACATACGGGCTTGATCAACTGGGCCGTGTGGGCCACAAGGACGTGTGGGCTCTACACGGGTAAACCACATGGGCGTGTGGGATTTTAGGCCAGGTTGTGTGATCCACATGGCCAAGGCTAATTTGGGTCGTGTGAGCCACATAGGTAGACAACATGGGCGTGTGAGCCCATTTGCACTTATTCTTTGCTAAGGTTGCAGAGGTCACCTGAGATGACTGTGAACCTACTGTAGGGTTAGTAAGTTTACCTAGACCCCTAATTGACTGAAAGGACTGAAAGGACTGAAAGACTGATATATGCCTATATGAGATAGATATGTATGTTTGTATGTTGAGCATGTTATTAACACTGTACTGATTATATATGATACCATGACATTGCATGACTGTATGATGCATTGCATTGGGTTGGGGATTGATTATTAGAGGAAGTGTACTACAAGGCTTAATGCCTATTATACTGGCAGTTTTGCTGCAAATACTATTTAGTGTCGCAACCGGTGCTAATTATAAGTGTAGGGATGGGTGGGTGATTTAATCCCTACAGGAGTACAGGGTTGGACAGGAGACGGTTTATAGCGGTTGGTTAGGTAGGATTTGAATATTGTACGTCGCATTACTGCATACTAATACTGTGATGGGTTAAGGCCCTATTATTACTGTTACTAAATGTGCTACGGCCTTACTACTTACTGTACTGACATGAGCTAAGGCCCAAGCTAGTGCTGTTACTGATACTGAAAAGAGCTCAGGCCTGGACTGTGTTTCTACTTACTGATTGTTTGGTTGTTGTCTGTGGGTATTACACACTGAGTTTACGTAAACTCACCCCTTCTGTTTAATCTTACGCCAGACATAGGCGGATCGATGCAATGGAGGACTCAATGGTGGCCACATGTCCTCTTTTACACTGTTTCATACTGATTTATGATTTTAAGTTTTATTTGGATATTTTACTGTAATTATGGCCTATACGGGTTTTTGGTTTAAATTTGGATTTTATACTATTTCATGTTTTATAAATGCTAGCGATACGCAAAACTTGGGTTTTCAAAAAAAAATATGAATGTTTAATCAAAATACCACGTATACGCAAACTATTTTAGAAGCTTTAGCAAAGTAAAACGTTTTAGAAATAAATAATGTTTTGAAATGGATAGCGTTTTGGAAACAAATGACATGATTTAGAATTAACATAAGATAATGAAAAGTTGTTTAAACGGAGAAATGGTTTTAGAGACATTACGATTTCAAAAGCACTACCATGTACACCACTAGATTTAGTCATAATGTCTAGGTCGGGTTTAGGGTGTTACAATAATCACAACTCAAAATATTCCAAGATGACAATAACCTATACATTCCATATACCATATATACACAGCTTCAAAAGTACCAACGAGATGATCGATAGTGTGATGATGGTTCTCAATGATCCCCGATGTCTGAGCTAGCTTCGATAATCTATAAAACATGGAAAGAGCACACAAAGTAAGCTTTAAAAGCTTAGTAAGTCATA
The DNA here is from genome assembly GCF_025698485.1 of Gossypium arboreum. Taxonomy (NCBI): domain Eukaryota; kingdom Viridiplantae; phylum Streptophyta; class Magnoliopsida; order Malvales; family Malvaceae; genus Gossypium; species Gossypium arboreum. The sequence goes on along the minus strand of NC_069076.1, from coordinate 11,848,987 downwards.
CAAAAATAAATCATCTTATGAATCAATATCATTTCCATCAATTAAGCAAGATATAAATGAGCACATTTAAATAACATTCAAGTTCACAAACCTTTCTCATTGTACACATATTCAATATCATAATTGAATTCATCAAATGCTTTCCTTTTTAATACTCATATGAACCTCGTACGTACATGAGTAGTTTAACTCATTCACACCTTCTTTCTTAACTTAACTTTGCCTATTGAACCATTCGGAATCGTTAAGGATACTCAGAAATCACATATGCTCGAACAATGTCATATCTCATATATGGTCTTACATGTTATCACATATCAACGCCATTGTCCCAAACAAGGTTTTACACGAAATTGATTAACAATCCCGATGTCCCAGACATGGTCTTATACGTAATCTCAATACAATGCCAATGTCCCAGACATGGTCTTATATGTAATCACATCTCAGTAACCTAATGTCATGACATTCGTATCCTATACTATTCCTAAGGTTCGTACGGGACTTTTTCATATCGAAACTTCATTGTTTCTTGCTCGTATTTGCTCATTCGACATTCATAACAATTCAATAGCAAGTAAACATATATAGTTCAATTTAAAGACATTTATTTGCATATGAACTTACCTTGTATTCGGGATAAAAAAACTGGATCAACTATTTGATAACTTTGGATTTCCCCCGATCTAAATACGATTTCTTTTGTTCTTGATCTAATTAAGCTACCAAGATTTCGAATATCAAAACCCTATTTTAACTTTCTCCCTTGCTTCATTCGTCCATAAAAGATGATAAAATGACCATCATTTTCACTTTGTTTTATTTTAATTATCATTAATGTATAAATTTCTAAAATAACCTTATATCATAACATAAAAAAATCACTTAATAGATGACTGTATTTGTCCATCTCAATAACCAAAGGTCAAATAACCACATAAGGACTTACGCATTTAAATTTCATAGCAATTAAAGCACTTTAACAAATAAAATGTATCTTTTCATTATACGCGATTTAGTCCTTTTCTCAAATTAACCACTTAAACGACAAAATTATTTCACGAAATTTTCACACATATATATTCACATGCTGTAAACACAAATAATAATATTAAAATAATTTTACGACCTCAGATTTTTGGTTTAGAAACCACTATTCCAATCAACTAAAACTGGGCTGTTACAATTATTGATTTGTGTATTTGAAGTACCTATGATAGGTACATTGCTTAAGTGTGGATTTGATGAATTTTTAAGTTGTGTTTGACCTTTCATATTGATGTACAAATGTATATACTTGGGGTACCTATAACAGCCCGAATTTGGGTCTAGCCGAAACAGTGGTTTTAATCTGACGCAGAAAAATTTATTTAATTTTATATTTTTATGGTCTAAAGTTTTATGGAATGATTCTGTAAAAAATTTCGTTCGAAAATTTTGATATTTGGGCATTTAATTTAGCTAAAAGAATTAAATTACAAAAAGCGCAAAACTTGAGTTCTAGAAGTTAGAGGTGTCAATTGCTATGAAATTTTAAATTAGAGGTCCTTAAATGGTAATCAGACCATTTGTTAAGTTAGTGGATAAAATTGGACTTGAAGTAAGAAAATTTTATGTTTTAAGAAAATGGCATTTTGGTCATTTGGTAATTAAATGAATTAAAAAGCAAAAATGAGGCCAAAATCTTGTCCATCTTCTTCTCCCATGGCTGAATATCCCTAAGGAAGACATAGCTAGGGTTTGTTCATCTTCCAAGCTTGATGGTAAGTCTTTTCTTGCCTCGTTTTTAATGCTCTTTACATTTTTGAAGTCATTGTAACCCGATCTATCTATTTCTACAACTAATTTAAGAAATAATCAAAGTCTAAATTTTTACCCATGATAGATATTTGTGTACTTTGATGTCTAATGGTAGAAAATGCATGTTTGGTGTTAGATAAAAAACTTTTCCTCAATGATTTTCAGTAAAAATGTCAAAAAGGACCTATTTGTAAAAGTTATAAAATAATTAGTAATAGTGTGATTAAGTGGAAAATATGGGCTGGTGTAAGTATGGAAATGGTTCAGCTAGGCTTCGGTTTTGAAGAAATTGAATACATTTCATTTTACGAGCCTAGGGGCTAAATTGTAAAAATGTGAAACATTAAGGGAAAAATGTAATTTTTCCATAATATGATTTTTGGACTGAATTGAACAATGTGAATATTAAATAAGTTAAATTTGTCATTATAGATCAAGAAAAATGAGGTTCGGACCTAGAACGGGGGAAAATAAAGTATTTGACGATTAGGTCCAATTCTACTCTTTTTTTTTTTTGCCGAGGTAAGTTCATCTGTAAATAATGCATTATTATATTTATGTTTTAAATGCTTTAATATTGTATGAATTGTGATTGACTCTTTCGACGTATTCGACAAAGTTTCGACAAGCAAGAATTCTCGGTTGAGCTTAGGAATAGAATAAGATACGAGTGACATGTCACTAGGAACCCATGTGTATATGCGATTATGTAATCTGGGTGCTGGTCTCGTACGTCCTACCAGTGGCTGGGTAGTCTGACATGAGTTGTGGATATCTGACAGCTTGTGTGAGCAGCACTGTGTAGCTACATCCTGACTGACAGCTTGTGTGAGCAGGCCCGTGAATAGCTCGAAAAGGAGCCTATATGTATTATGAGATATGAGGTAGCTTTGGCTACATACATGGCACTCATGTGTAAGATTTACAAGTATCTGTTAATATTCCGAGTGTTCAACGGGAATGTCAAGTTGTGAAAAGATATGGTTATGTTGCGAGTTGGTACAGGTATGTACGTAAAACTCAAAAGTAATGAGCTTGATATGTGATGAACTCTTGGCAGGATTATGATTGAGTAAGTTATGATTTTAGGATTTTAATAACATTCATGACAATTTTCATCATGTTAATTGTATGTTAAATGTGTAGTTATGATGCTTATTATTTGCATAGAAACTTACTAAGCTATATAGCTTACTCCCCTTCCTTTCCCTTATTTTATAGTGTCACCAAGCTAGCTTGGGGATCGGAAACCGTCAGAGATCCACTCACACTACAATTATTTTGGTACCAATAATTTCAACATTTTGAGTTATGGCATGTATAGGGGACTTAGTTGTTTTGTTATGTGTCATAATTGATTTGGCCAAATATGTTGGCTTATATTGGTTGAAAGCTCATTTTGTATAAGGCTAGTTGAAATTGGCTACTCTTGGTATAAGCAATTTATATGATGATGTCTTTCATGGATGTGGGAATTTACATGATTTGAGTTGATAAGTATGTGATGTTGCGTATGATAAATGGTAGCATTTGTATGATGTCTTGATTGTGGCAGACATGGTTGTATGTGTATGCTTGAATTGGTTCTATGTTGTGTTATGAATGTGTGTGTAATAGTCTGGTTTAGACCCTAGTCAGAATAGTGGTTTCGGGACCACAAATTCGATCATTTGTGTACTTAATTTGCAAAAAGGATTAAATCACAGAAAATGCAAAATTGGCTTTCTATTTGATTAAGTTCTGAATTGATGTGTCTTTCTAAATATGAGGTCCTTATGTTGTAAATGGACCATTGAATTTACTAAATGACATGGATGGACATTAGTTAGTGGAATTTTAATGTTTATAATAAGGTTAAAATAGTAAAATGCATATTAATGTTATTAATAATAAAACAAAGCATGAAATTGGTTCATTATTTTCTCCATGTTGGTAGAATATACTAAAGAGAAAGAAAGAAAAACTCAAGCTAGGGTTTCAGCACTTTGAGCTTCAATTGAGGTATGATTTTTGATCGATTTTTGATCATTTCTACGTTTTTGTAATCGTTGCTTTGCATACTATCAGGCTCATGTCTCAATTTTTGATTTTGTTGATAATTTTGAGTTGAGCTATTGATGAAACTATGAGATTTCTGAAGTTTGATGTTATTAAATAAAAGATATGTGTTGGGATTATATATTTTGTCCTTGAATTTTTGATGAATTTGAGTAAAATGGACTAAATTGTAAAAATAAGATTTTGAGAGACTTAAATATGAAATAAATGAAATATGGGGGCTTGTATGAGCTATAGGAATATTCGGCCAAGCATATGTCTAAAGAAATTTTGTGTATTTTGTGATTTTATGAATTAGGGACTAAACTGTTAAAATGTGAAAATGTGAGGGCTAATTTATAAAATGCGCTAAATGTGTGTTTTTGGATTGATTTGAATGAATATGAGTTTGAATAAGTTAAATTTTAATTTTTATAGATCAAGAATTAAAGAAAATAGAATTAGATAAGGGAAAGTCGAAAGTCGTCGAGTAGCCGATTCCGTCTATCCGAATCTGTACGAGGTAAGTCTTTATACAAATAAATGTATTTGAAATGGTTTATTTATGCTTATATACTATTGAGCAATGATGAATGGCTTAATGCCTTGATTATGAGATATCCGAGAAAGTATCGACAAAGTTCCGACGTCCATAAAGTCTCGTACGAACCTTTGGAATAGTTAGTATACATATGTCATGACATAGGATCCGATATGTGTTATCGTGTAAGATGACGTCTGGGACATTGGCATCAACTTATGATTTACGTGTAATACCATGTTTGGGACATTGGCATCATTTTTAATTTCGTGTAAGACCCTGTCTCGGATAGTGGCATCGATATTTGATTACATGAAAGACCACATATGGGACGTTGGTATTGTACAAGCTTTTCGCGTATCCTTATGATTTCAAACAGTTCAACAGGCATTCCGAGAAACGAATGATTATATGTGATCTGTATCCGATTCAGTTATGTTGAAATGTTTATTATGTTGAAGAATAAAAGGTAAGTATATGTACAAGTGAGAATATATGTAGAAAGTATGAGAAAATATGCTATATGTGCAAATGAATTGGGAATATGTTAAATGTATATGAACTATATGGTTTGAGATAGTATTTGGCCATGGAGTTTGAATGTTAATTTTATTTGTATATGACTTACTAAGCTTTTCAAAGCTTACTTTGTGTGTGTTTGCTTTGTTTTATAGATATCGGAGCTTTCAGGATCGTCAAGGATCGTCACCACACTATCAACTCTATTTTGGTACCTTTTGAAAGTGTCAATATTGAAGTATGGCATGTATAGGCTAGAAGTAAGTGAATATGTTTTGTGATATATATATCTAGCCAAGTGATTTGGCTTGATTATGGTTGTGTAAATGAATGAGATCTTGGTATGAAATAATTGATGCAATAAGAATAATATGATGTGTTTTGAGTGGCCAAAGAAATTGGTCAAATTGGTAAGTTTTTGAATTGTGCTTATTTGGAAAAAAAAAGGTAAGATTATGGTCATGAGTTTGAATGATGTATTTTGAAGTTTTGAAACATATGCTTTGATATGATTTTGGTTTAGATTTGGTATGATTTGGTTGGTGAATTGAGAATGAAATTTTTTGATAATGTAATGGCATGAATAATGTATGTTTTGGTATTGAAATTGGCTGAAATTATGGTACAAATGTGCTTAGTTTGATGCTTGTAGGTTTGACCCAAAATTGGGTGGCAAATTGGCTTTTCAAATGGCCTATTTTTGTCCACACGGGTGGAGACACGAGCGTGTGTCTCAGCCGTGTGCGACACACAGTCATGTTGCACGGCCGTGTGTCCCCTGGGGTACCCTACGAAGTTAAGTCAAGCTTGAGCATGGTCAAGGCACACGGGCGTGTGGCTAGCCGCGTGACTCAAGTCAATTTTGACCACGACCAAGGCACATGGGCATGTCTTGTGGCCGTGTGAGTAAGTCAGTATGTATGCCCTGTTTTAACACGGCCTAGACACACGGGCATGTCTAATGCCGTGTAAGGCACACGGCCTGTTCACACGGGCGTGTAACCTGTACAACTTTGAAAAATGTTTAAGTTTTGAAAAATTTTGTATGAGCTCGGTTTAGTCCCGACCTCTTTACAAAGCATGTTTAAGGTTTCGATGACCTATGTAAGGGACTTTGTATTGATATTTAATCGCTGATGCTATGATGCTTGTGAAATGAATGTTAAATGTTCTAATAAGTCCGGTAACGCCTTTAATTCTAGTTCGATGACGGGTACGGGTTAGGGGTGTTACAGTGTGTACATTAAAGGGTGGCAAAATGTCTTGGTAAATAGCCTTATTTTTTTCCACACGGGTAGACACACAGGCGTGTGTGACACACGGCTTGTCCCACCGGCATGTGTTTAGACCGTGTGTCCCCTACACCCTACTTTTTCCAAAATAGAATGCCCAATATTGAGTATACGGGAAGAGACACGACCGTGTGTCTCAGCCGTGTGAGGGTCACGGCCTTGGACACAGGCGTGTGTCCCGGGTATGTGAAGCCTGCAACTATTTTATGAAAAATCATAAATTTTAAATTAACCACACGACCTAGCATACGGGTGTGTGACTTGGCCGTGTGTCTTCAATTTGTTCTTGGGTGACAAGAATAGAGTTACACGGGTTCAGGACACGGGCATGTCCCATATCCACACTAGCGTGTGACCCCTGTTTAGTGGAAAATTTTCTAAGTTTTGTAAAATTTTCTAAAGTTCTCGATTTAGTCTCAAACCACTTCCAAAGCTTTTTTTGGGCCTCGTAGGCTCGTATTAGGGACTTTATGATTGATCGTGAAAAGTTTTAATTTGGATGGAAATTTGTGGCTTGGAAATGTATGTTTGTTCATATGATAAGTCTGGTAATGCCTCGTACCCTATTCTGGCGTTGAATACGGGTAAGGGTTGTTACAGTACCAATGAGGGTACATTGGTTAGGTACATAATAAGTTGATTTAGTATGCTCTTGGCTTGATTATGTCATATTTATAAGGTATGTTTGAGTGCTTGAAATTGAGGTGTCTTGTATAACATATTGGTTAAATGATCTTAGACTTTTTAAATTGGTCATTTTATATAGGTTTTGGTCAGGTTTTGATGCATGGATGATATGTACAAGAGGTCTTTAAGTGATTGTATGATTTGGTATTGAGAATGGCTTGAATTTGGACAAATTTGAGTCCACACAACCTAAGACACTGGCATGTGTCTCAGCCTTGTGTGCCACACGACTGTGTGTCCCTTGTAGGTTTAATGGTTTCATTTCGAAAGTTTTATGGCCTAGCACATAGCTTGGCACACGAGCGTGTGAGACCATCTCGAAGGTTACACGGGCGTATAGCTTGGCTGTGTGACCCAAGTCAGAGAGTTACACAGGTACGGACACGAGTTGGGACACAACCGTGCGTTCCTTTTTCGATTGTCACACGACTTGAGACACGTACGTGTGTCTCAGCCATGTAAGTCACAGGCCTGGCTAGAAGACCGGTTGACCCCTACAATCAAAATTTTTCACCTTTTTCTTAAACTTTCCAAATGTTTTCGACTTAGTCCTGGATTGTTTCTATAGTATTTTTAGGGCTTTGAGGGCTCAATTAAGGGACGTTATAAATGTATTTGAATGAAATTAGATTATGTTTGTAGTGATATATGAATTGAATGGTTTACTGTTCTATTTGTTCGGTAATGCTCTATAACCCTATTCTGACAACGGATACGGGTTAGGAGTGTTACATTAGCACTGTCAGGGGCATCATGTAATAGTCTGTTTTTAGGGTTAATCAGAACAGTGGTATCGGGACCAAAATTTGACATTGAAAAGTTTGTTTTTATTATTATTTTAATATTTATAGCATGATATTAGAGTGGTGTGAAATTTTTGTAAAGAAATTTTCTCGTTTAAGTGGTTAATTCGGTAAAAAGGACTAAATCGCGTAAAGCATAAAAGTTGTGTTCTATATGCTAAGGTGTCAAATAGCTATAGAACTTAAAAGTAAAGGTCCTTATGTGGCAAATATCCCATTTGTGAGTTATTGGATGATAGTGGAGTGGCATTCGGTGTAATTTCAAATGTTTTTAATGGTTTAATAGGTAAATAAGTAATTTAAGTTAAAAATTAAATAAACCAAAGGCCATATTTCATTTCTATCATCACCTCCACCAAAAATTCAATATAAAATCAGCCATAGGAGTGTATTAGGTTCGGCCAAGCTTTGGAGCTTGATAGGTGAGTGGTTTTTGCTCGGTTTTTAATAATTTTTACGTTTTTTAGCTTGTTGCATCTTAATCTAGCGTATCTCCATTTTTGAGAATGTTATAGATTTTGTGAGAAGCCATAGATGAATATTCATGATTTTTGAAGATTGATGATGAAATATGGAAGTTAGATGATAGTTTTACACATTTTACAAAGTGATTTGTGTAAAAATGCAAATTAAGGATTAATTTGTGAAATTATGAAATTATGTGGTTAAAAGTATGAATAAAGTAAAAATATGAGCTGATATATGATTGGGTAATATTCACTAAGCATGGGATTGTTTAAATTTCATGAATTTTATATTTTATGTGTTAAGGAAATTGCAAAATGTGTAAATTGTGTTAAATTGAATGAATTAATGATTAAATAATTAAATTTTGTTATTATATAGATTGAGAAAAATGAGATTCGGATCTAGAACGGGAGAAAACAAAGTATCGAACAAGTCGAATGTTTTATTAAATAAAAAAGAATTGAGTATAAGTATGTTTTATGTTAAAATGTGTTTATTTGACTATAATAAACTATATATATTGAATGTTATGTAAGATATGAATAATAGTCATTTAAACTAAATATACACGTAGCAATCGACTAATAAGACCATAACCGGGTTATGGCACATGAAAGAAAGACCACGGCGGGACCTTAGCAATGTATGTGTAAGACCATAGTTGGACTATGGCATCGGAAAATCGATGAATTTGTATCATAAGCACTTATAAACCAGAGAGGTTTGATAAGAGTATGGGTGATAAATAGAAAGGTATCAATACATGTGGTAAATAGAATGGTATCAGTACAGGTATGTACAAAAAATTACTCAAGTATTGAGTTATATGAAGTTGAGAACTTGCGAATGAGGACTTGAATAATTTAATGTTAGCTCATAAATTGATGTTTTAAATGTTAATGATTTATTTATTTCAAATTTCTATATTAATGTTGTGATCATTTTAGGATCATGTACAAACTTACTAAGCTGTGAAGCTTACTTTGTGTTATTTTTCTATGTTTTGTAATGTTTCAGACGTTCACTCGTGTTGGAAGTCAACGGAGATCACATCACACTATTCGGCTATTGATTTTCAGTATTTTTACACTTTATGGCTTGGTTATATGGCATGTATAAGCTATGGTCTCTTTGATATGGTTGTTGGAAATGTATATGGTCATTTGAAATGGCTTATTAATGATTTTGGATAATGGTTATAAGGTGGCCTTATGTTTTGGCATGGTTGGTATAAAATGTGTATGTGGCCTATGTTACGTATATGTGTTTTGGTTTGGAATGCAAAAGTGGTAATAATGTGGTTTAAGAAATGACATGTATGGTCTGATTTAATATGATGAATTGATATGTTTGAGAGGCATGATTTATTTGATGGTAAGGTGATGAAAATACATTTAGAAGTTATGTGAGGTTGGTGATTTTGGCATAATGATTTGGTATGTTTTGAAATGGAATTGAATAGTTGAAATGGTTGAGGATAAATAGCATAATATATGTATGAATTGGCATATTTTGGCTGCTTATATATGCATTGAAATGGTATATTTTGGTTGCTCTATGTGCATAAGAAAAATGGGTGGCAAATTAACTTTACAAATGACCTATTTTTGTCCACACGGGTAGAGACGCGGGCATGTGTCTCAACCGTGTGCGACACATAGTCATGCTGCACAATCGTATGTCCCCTGGAGTACCCTTTCGATTTAGGGCAGTATACCCTACAATTTTAACACGGCCTAGACACACGGGCTAGTGCACGGGTCGTGTGTGACACACTGGTTGGCATATGGGTGTGTGGCAAGCCGTGTGACCTAAGTCAGTAACCTCCCAAATTTTCCCGCGGGCATGGCACACGGGAATGTTCTCAGCCATGTGGTGCAAGTCAGTATGTATACTTTATTTTCACACGGCCTGTGACACAGACGTGTCTGGTAACCGTGTGAGGCACATGGCCTGTTCACACGGGCGTGTGACTTTTTAAAGATTGAAAATTTTATAAGTTTCTCAAAGTTTGGGAATGTTACCGGTTTAGTCCCAAACCACTTCGAAGCATGTTTTAAGGTATCATAGGACCTTATAAGGGATAAAGTGATTGAGATGAATGGGTTTTTAATGATGATTGCACAAATGTATGATTTATATTGTGGTTGATCGGTAATGCCTCGTAAACCTATTTTGGCAACGGATATGGGTTAAGGGTGTTACATTTAATTGGTATCAGAGCTACAGTTTAGTCGATTCTAGAACTGAGAGTCTAGCTATAAATGCCATATTTGACCTGTGATAGTGTGATATCTCCCGATTCTAACGAGAATTATTTTAATTAGACAGATATGTTTTCCAACCGAGCTAATTTCGATTGTACAGAATGTTACACTCAAACATTTGAGTGAAAATTGTGTTGGTGATGAGTGGAAACTCATAAAGGTATGAATCAAAGTGCATGATATTCTACTATTGGTAAATGTCATAATTATATGAGTATATGAGTTGGGATGTTTGGTTTATGATTGCTATGTGAATATTTTGATTGTGAATTAATGATTTGATTTAGCGTATAAGCTATGTGTTAAGTACAAAATTGATCATAAGTAAATGATTATTAGGTGTTTTGAGAATGTGGAATTAGTAATGAACCGGCCATTCATAATAGTATGTGTAATGTGGATGTTCACGTGAGAGTTAAATTTTAGGCTTGACAACCCTCACCCCCTTATCAGTAAAGTATAGTAATGAAATTCGTATTATATAGATTAAATCAGCTTGCAAGTTTGGAATTATAAAGTTTTGTGATTGAAAGATTAGTACTGTGATCAGATAAGAGAATGAGTCTGCAAGTAAATACAGTAACAGAAAAGATATTGGATTTTGTTGAAAACTATTCGTAATATGCAAAGTCACTCTTAAAGAAGAAGTTGAATTCGATGAGACAAAAATATTCTCGTATGATGTCGAAAGAACGTATTAACTGGAAGTTCTTCTGAATTGATTTCTGTTAGTGATGAGATAATGTGAAATAAGTGATGACAGAATCAGACAGTAGAATAATGTTTGAATTGAAATGATAATTGAGTGCAGTGGTTATAGTCGGGCAGTTACTATGGTTTCTTCTGGGCATTCTATGTGTACATTTATTCTCAGAAGTATATGTGACAATTTAATTTCATAAGGAATTCTTATCGTATGAGAACTTTAGTTAAACATACTGTTAGACGAAAGCATTGTGGTATATATGGTTTATGATCAGTATTGCTCTATTTTTTCTCTAGTATTCTATTCTAGTGTGTTGATAGAAAAGTCAACGGTAAAATCTGTATGATTGCCAGTATTCTGTTTCTACTGGTTATTGTTCTGTTGAATTTACATGAAGATTATATTTCTTCTGTCACCTTTGATTTCATTGTTTATGAGTGTTGTTCTTCCTTCTGGAAATCTTCTGGAATATCATCGGGATCTTTATCATTCTATATGGATTGTAATTCCCAGAAACTCTGTGTAGATTAACATTTTGAGATTTTGCTACCTCGGTTTTGCTATGATTCTATGTGACATTCTGCAAGAGATATTCTTTTGACGGAGATGACCATATCTAATATGATTTAAAATTTCTGGTTTGATCTTGGGAGTACAGTGGTATATTTATCAGATTTATAGAGGTTGTGTTTCTGCGCTGGTTGCTATTGAAAAGCATATTTGAATTTCTCTTATGTTCAAAATGCTTTATTGATAATTGGGACATTACATATCTATATGGTTGAGATGTCGGCCTTATTATGGCACTATGATTTTAAATATATCTGATGGTTATGGCTTCAATATGGTTCAAAGCTTCATTGATTAATAATTGAAAAGTTATTGTTTGACAGTCGAGATCAATTCAGTTGTTTAGTTTGATTGTATTAATTGTTTGAAGGATTAATTGAGTTACTTGTATCTGAATCTATCCACAAGGTGGAAATAAACTTTGAATGTTCATGGGTAAATAGATGAATATTTTGAATGCAAGATTCATATTCTAGAAGACATGGTATAGAATTATATCCATCAGAACGATTTTATTGAGATATGTTCTTGTAGATTGCGCTTGTGAAGTCTGTATGACATGATAATTATTTATAAAGTGATAAATAGTTGAAGATATTATTAACTGAAGCATAAGTTTTGGTTTAGCCTGCATCGGGTAAAGAGTTATTCGACATAAGAATTAGAGATGGTTGACGTTGTATTTGTGTTGAATAGTTAGTGACATTAATTGTCTGGTGAGTAATGTAACCTTTTGAAGACTGCAAAAGTTTAAAATATTTGATGTTTCTGAAAGATTTGAATTTGAGATAGTAAAGATGACTTAAATTGTTGAAAGATTGTGAGTCAGTGATTGATTATCACTTTGGGCAAACGATTATAGTCTCGAATGTTCTGATCCAGAAATCTTTGTGTGTTTTATGACTGATAAATATGTGATTGATCCTATCAGATGATAAGTGGTTATTGGCTGAGCTAGAAATTAAATTGATGTTTAATCAGCGAATTTGTGAGGTTAAGAAGTGTGGCAGTGAATTACAAGTTAAAAAGGGTACAATGTAAATTGATTTCTGATTCAGAATTTCAAATTGGAACAAAAAATCGTTCATTGTGTCGAGATAGAGTTCATGTACTGAGAAATCCAGAGATTTTACAACAATTGTGGCATCTAGCACAGTGATAATTATTTGTCCGTTCGGGGAGTACTAAGATGTACAATAATCTGGGACAGTTGTATTAGTGAATGAGTATGAAAAGTGATACTTCTAACTTTGTATCGAAAGGTTTGATGTTAAAGCTAATTATTGAGTGTTTTCGGAACTGTTATAGCATGTGATGATATTTGAGTAGAAATGAAATAGAATTTTGATGAATTTTTGGAATGGGATTATTCTTACCACTGAAAAGACAGATGTTATTTGAACTATTGTTGAATATTTGAAGAATTCTGCATATTTTATCTTCGTATGTACGAATTTCTCTCTTGATAGATTAGATCAGTTATACATTCCTGAGATGGTTAACTTTTACAGAGTGCTAGTTTTTGTTGTTCAATTGGAGACAAGAGGTTTATATTGTGTTACTGAAGTAAGCTACTGTGAGCTTTGCGTATGGGATTGCTTTGTAACATTGTTTACTATCCTCAATGTGATTGTTAATATGATAAGTGATTCTGATTTTCGAAAATATATTTTGTTACTATATTTTAGAACTTGAAAACAACTGAGAAAGACATTTATTGTTGGTTAAGTTTGCGTATAGCAATAGTTGTGAGATGAATATTAAGATAGCATTGTATGAGTATGGTATAGTTGCAATTATTAAATTTCGTTGTATTGAATCGAATTTTAATAAAAAGAATTCCGGGGTCGATGTGATTAGAAACACTAAAGAGAAAGTGAAAATAATTCGCGACAGTCTAGAAGTAGTTTCAGATTGACAGAAAACATATGCGAATTTGATACGTACAAGTATTGAATTTTAGTTAGAAAACTAAATATTTGTGAAAGTATTGCAGTGGAAATAGAATTTCTCGATTTAACTATAAGAAGAAGTTGAGTTCGTTATTCATCAAACTGTATGAGATTATTATAAGAACTTGAGAAGACCTATGATCTATTTCTTATATATATATGATGTGATGATACATATAAATACTTTACCTATAGTACCTCTTTCAGAAGTAGAAACTCAGTTTGATATGACATATAGCAAAGAACATATAAAAAATCTTAGCTTGTGAGATTAAAGAGTTGAGAAATCTGAGGCTATGTGAGCAATTGATGAGACTAGTGAAAGCATATCATTAATCTATTCTCTGATAAGATTTTCGGGGACGAAAATCCCTAAGGGGAAGAGAGTTGTCACAGCCCATTTTTAGGGTTAATTAGAATAGTGGTATCGGGACCACAATCCGACCTTGAAATTTTTATTTTTATTATTATTTTAATATTTACAGCATGATATTAAATTTGTGTGAAATTTTTGTAAAGAAATTTTATCGTTTAAGTGGTAAATTCGGTAAAAAGGACTAAATCACGTAAAGTGTAAAAGTTGTGTTCTATACGCTAAAGGTGTCAAATAGCTATAGAGCATAAAAGTGAAGGTCCTTATGTGGCAAATAGCCCATTTGTGAGTTATTGGATGATAGTAGAATGGCATTTGGTGTAATTTCAAATGTTTTTAATGGTTTAATAGGTAAATAAGTAATTTAAGTTAAAAATTAAATAAACCAAAAGCCATATTTTATTTCTATCATTATCTCCACCGAAAATTCAACCTAAAATTAGCCATGGGAGTTCATTAGGTTCGGCCAAGCTTTGGACCTTGATAGGTAGTGGTTTTTTCTCAGTTTTTAATAATTTCTATGTTTTTGAGCTTGTTGCAGCTTAATCTAGCTAGCCCATATCTCCGTTTTCGAAACTGTTATAGATTTTGTGAGATGCCATAGATGAATATTCATGCTTTTTGATGGTTGATGATGAAATATGGAAGTTAGATGATAGTTTTACATATTTTACAAAGTGATTTTGTGTAAAAATGCAAATTATGGATTAATTTGTGAAATTATGAAATTATATGGTTAAAAGTATGAATAAAGTAAAAATATGGGCTGATATATGATTGGGTAATATTCGGCTAAGCATGGGATTGTTTAAATTTCATGAATTTTATATTTTATGTGTTAAGGGAATTGCAAAAATGTGAAATAATATGGACAAAAGTGTAATTTTGCCAAAATGTATAAATTTTGTTAAATTGAATGAATTAATGATTAAATAAGTAAATTTTGTTATTATATAGATTGAGAAAAATAAGATTCGGATCTAGAACAGGAGAAAACAAAGTATCAGACTAGTCGATCCATTCCGTCATTTTAACGATTGAGGTAAGTTCGTATGCAATAAGCATTGTTATATTTATGTTTTTAATGCTTTCATATAGTATAAATTGTATATACATGACTATTGTTATGTTTGATGACATATCGGCTAAATATGGCACTTAGTGTGCGATTCGGTATAGCTTCGGCTAAACTTGGCACTTAGTGTGCGATTTGAGATAGCTTCGGCTATGTATAGCACTTAGTGTGCGAGATATTGAGAATGGCACTTAGTGTGTGAAATATCGAATGATTCAACGGGAATAGTCAAGACGAGAATTAAAGCGTGATTGGAATAAGTAATATAGGTACGTACAGAATTTATGTGAGAATCGAATGAAAGTAAATTGGTGAGTTCATATTGTATTATGTATATTAAATAAGAAAGAATTAAGTATTTTTATGTCAAAATGTGTTTATTTGACTATATTGAATTATATATATTGAATGTTATGTAAGATATGAATAATAGTTGTTTGAACTAAATATACACGTGGCAATCGATTAATAAGACCATAACCGGGTTATGGCACGTGAAAGAAAGGTCACGGCGGGACCTTGGCAATGTATGTGTAAGACCATAGTTGGACTATGGCATCGGAAAATTGATGAATTTGTATCATAAGCACTTATAAACTAGAGAGGTTTGATAAAAATATGGGTGATAAATAGAAAGGTATCAGTACAGGTATGTACGAAAAATTACTCAAGTATTGAGTTATATGAAGTTGAGAACTTGCAAATAAGGACTTGAATAATTTAATGTTAGCTCATGAATTGATGCTTTAAATGTTAATTATTTATCTATTTTGAATTTCTTTATGAATGTTGTGATCATTTTAGGATCATGTACAAACTTACTAAGCTGTGAAGCTTACTTTATGTTATTTTTCTATGTTTTGTAGTGTTTGGGACATTCGCTCGGGTTGGAAGTCAACAGAGATCGCATCACACTATCCGGCTATTGATTTTCGGTATTTTTACACTTTATGGCTTGGTTATATGGCATGTATACGCTATGGTCTCTTTGATATGGTTGTTGGAAATGTATATGGGTATTTGAAATGGCTTATTAATGATTTTTGTTGATGGTTATAAGATGGCCTTATGTTTTGGCATGGTTGGTATAAAATGTGTATTTGGCCTATGTTATGTATATGTGTTTTGGTTTGGAATGCAAATGTGGTAATAATGTGGTTTAAGAAATAGCATGTATGGTATGATTTATAGATAATGAATTAATATGTTTAAGAGGCATGATTTATTTGAAGGTAAGGTGATGAAAATACATTTAGAAGTTGTGTGAGGTTGGTGATTTTGGCATAATGATTTGGTATGTTTTGAAAATGGAATTGAATAGTTGAAATGGTTGAGGATAAATAACATAATATGTGTATGAATTGGCATATTTTGGCTGCTTATATATGCATTGAAATGGTATATTTTGGTTGCTCTATGTGCACAAGAAAAAGGGGTGGCAAATTAGCTTTACAAATGGCCTATTTTTGTCCACACGGGCAGAGACACAGGCGTGTGTCTCAACCATGTGTGACACACGGTCATGCTGCACGGCTGTGTGTCCCCTGGGGTACCCTTTCGATTTAAGGCAATATACTCTATAATTTTGACACGGACGTGTGTGTCACACACGGGTTTGCATATGAGCGTGTGGCCAACAGTGTGACCTAAGTCAGTAACCTCCCAAATTTTCCCACGGCCAAGGCACACGGGCGTATTCTCGGTCGTGTGGTGCAAGTCAGTATGTATGCCCTGTTTTCACACGGGTGTGTCTGGTAACCGTGTGAGGCACACGGCCTGTTCACATGGGCGTGTGACCTTTAAAAGATTAAAAATTTATAAGTTTTTCAAAGTTTGTGAATGTTATCGGTTTAGTCTCGAACCACTTCTAAGCATGTTTTAAGGTCTTGTAGGACCTTATAAGGGACAAAGTGATTGAGATGAATGGGTTTTTAATGATGATTGCACAAATGTATGATTTATGTTGTGATTGATCGGTAATGCCGTGTAACTATTCCGGTAATGGATAAGGGTTAGGGGTGTTACACATCACAACTTCCATGCTTCAATATCGCGACGCTCCCCTTTTAAATGATGTTTTCTTCATGTTCAAGCCACTGTCAACTCCCTATAACACTCAATCAACTTGTTAGGTTCCCTATGGCACGATTGACCAATTTGGGTCTAAAAAATGGCTTAAAAATAATAAAAATGATTTATTAATGACAAAAATAAAAATCAACAAAAACATATAAAATACACTTAAATATATTGAGAATAAACTCCTTAAGTGTAATGGAGAGCCTAATTTGACATATCAAATTATGGTAGATCAAGTGGATTGTAGACACAGGCACTTCCAAACATTTCTATGTCAATAGAGAAATGTTCACCTAGTTTGTAAGTGTAGCTGAAGGTGAACAAGCCTACATAGGTAATTTTAACTGTTCAAAAGTACTCGATAAAGGAAAGATCTTACTTAAGCTTACTTATGGCAAAACATTAACATTGAATAATGTTCTTTATGTACTTGCACTACGTAAGAATTTGATCTGTGGTAGATTACTGAATAAGGCAGGCATTATATTAGTCTTTGATTCCAATAAACTTATACTTTCCTATAATGGAGATTATGTTGGGAAAGGTTATCTGAGTGGAAGTTTATTTGTGATTGAGACTAAGCTATGTTTAATGATAATAATAAGGTCACCATTTCTACTTATATTGTTGAATCCCTTGATATGTGGTATGCTAAATTAAGTCATGTGAATATTCATTTTCTAAAAAAACTCGTAAAAATGAATCTACTCCCTAATCTAGATGATAATAGCTTTAATAAATGTGAAATTTGTGTTAAAACCAAACCTGCTAAACCTTCCTTAAAAACTCTTACTGAAAAGAAAATTGAACTTTTAGAGTTAGTTCATTCTGATCTTGTAGACTTAAAAAAACTAGAAAGTAAGAGTGGAAAACGCTAATATATCACCTTTGTAGATAACTACTCTAGATATACAAAGGTTTATCCTCTAAGATCGAAAGATGAAGCTGATAAAACTTTTCTTCTTTATAAAGTAGAAGTAGAAAACTAGTTTGATTGGATAATAAAATGTCTTACATCTGATAGAGTTGGTGAATATGGAATTAATTTCCTTGAAGTGGTCTATAATAAAGACAACATTATACATGAGTTTTCGGCTCTTTATTTCCCACAACATAATTACATAGTTGAAAGGAAAAATAGAACTCTAAAAGAAATGATGAATGTGTGTAAGTTCTAGTTTATTTGACAATATGTGAGAGGAGGTTGTACTTTCTGCAAACCATATTCTTAATAGTTGTGAGACATTTAATCAAGAATGAAGTACTTGCTTTGGAGTACATGAGGTCTAAAAGGAACCTAGTTGATCCACTAACTAAAGGGCTAAGTAGGAAAATAGTTCTTGATTCGTTGAGGGGGATGGGTCTTAAGCCCAGTGGTTGAGGAATTCATGGTGGATACCCAACTTAGTTTTCTAAGTTAAATGTGGTCAAACGAAACCATGGAAAGACTCATAGTGTACATTTTTACCTTTCCCTATGGAAAGCGATGTACGTATATAAGGTTGAGTTCTTACTTTTACTAAATTCATATCCCAAGGTTTGGATGATCCTATTAAGAAAGATTTGATGAATTCATCAAATTTAAATTTGAGAGGATGAGCCTAATAAATGCTATTAATGATTTTATAGTCTTATTTCAGGTAGTCTTTATTGAGATAAACTTGATGAAATCACCTATGTAAGTGTGAAGAACTAGCCACCTTCTATGAAAGACATTGAGTCGTCTTTCTAGAGCACTTACTAGTATCCTGATGTGTATTGGCTAAAACTTGTTGATCTATTGTGGAACATCAGTTAGATCTAAGATTAGTCATATGTCATAAGTTAACCCCTATATTAATAAGTTCAAGATTCGTTCACTTGTTAAAGAGAAGAATCATTTATTTCACTACATACTAGTTCAAATCCACAAGATACTAGTGTTTAAGCGGCTAATTTCGATGTTGCTCTTCTCAGATTTTACCTTTTCTCATATTTACAAAAAATTCCAATTCTTTTGCATTAGTGAGGGAATGTTGGTAATGCAAAGTGGGTAATTTCGCATTGGTTGGGAAAGGGCTTCTAAGAGGGTTTAGAAATAGCCTTACCTCTTACCCTCATTGAGTAATTGGGGCTAAAGGCCCAACACACACGCGCCATTGCCCAACCCGATCCGTGTTCATGTTACTTTTTGTGGATATTAACATTGCGTGTTTTACCTTTTTGCCCCTTCAAAAAATAGTTAAAATAGCAGGTCATTCTCCTCATTTTATACAACAAGAAAAACAATCTCATTCTTTTTTTCTCAACTCGCCTGTTTTCTTTTCAGTTATCTTTTTTGGTCAAATTTTCTAACCAAATCCTCAATTTTATTTTCCAGCCTATTTTTCCAATTCCTTTCCAAGAGAGCAATACTAATTGTGTTCCATCCTTCTTTATTCGAGTGTACGAATATTGAATTACTATGTTAACCTTTGGGAGCAATGTCCACTACATGATTATTCTAATCAAGGCATATTTGCTTCTAAGGTAGTGGTTCTTCAACGGCACAATGGTTATTTTATCCATTTACACTCAGTTTATTTTTCCTGTTAGTGCTAACGGATTCGTTCTGCAGTAGTATATTTCCAACATCACGTTCAAGACCCACTTTGCACAACTAAAATGTATGGATCTCTAAGTCCCACAATGAGCTATTATTATGTGTGAATCTACACCAAATAGTTACTCGAACATGAATTAATACTTTAATTTATTTGTATTTGTAAATTTTCAAAAGAAAAAGAAATCCACACTGTTATTTTTAAATTAAAAAATTTATATAGATATAGATAAATATGATCTTTTCACCCATATTTTGGTAGTGATAAAATTTAATTTAGATAAATTTAATAAATAAGTGTTTACATATTTATATACTTGGTTGTTTTTATACGGTACGGTGTGACTTGCGAGTAGTTTTCTTTTAGGATTTAGTTACTATTAAAGATGTTTCCACTCCATACAAGGTTTTAAAGATAAATGCAATTAACGTTATCTTTAATTAGTTTATGGTACACCTTTCTTTGTGAGTGAAAAATGTAATAAATATATTTTTAAAATATAATAATTAAATATATTCTAGTTGAAATGGTAATATAGAGAATTAAAATCATAAAGTTAATTTGAATTTTGTTGTGTAAATTTTTTTAGATTTTATATGAAAAAGATAAATTTTATCTAAAATAATATTCCTTAATTTTAAAAAATAAGGGTTTTTCTTTTTTATAACTTTAAAACTAAGTTTGGAATTCAATTTATGAGTGGTATCTTAAATATAAAACTAGTTCTATGTAAAGGTATTCATTGGTTGGGTTGAGCCTAAGTATGATATTAACACACTTTATACTTGTCCAATCCTAATCCAATCCGATATATGGGTCTAAAATTTTGTCTAAATTTGCCCATATTTGTAATAGCTAACTCAAACTTATTCTAGGCCTGCCCATAATTTTTTTAAAAATAAAAATATTTATATTATTTTTAACTTAATATTTTTATTTACTAAAATTTTATATATAACCATCTTAATTTTTTTAATATTTACATTACTGAAGTATTATATACTACATAAGATTTAATTTTTATGTGTTTTAACTTACATAATATATATAAAAAACATAATACAAAACATTATAAACTTATAGAAAATATGTCGGGTTAAGCTCAAGTCTTAAATGTTTTAAGTTTGAGCTTGATCTATATTTTTAACGGGCCAAATTCTTTTCCAAATTTCATGAAAAGACAAAAAATTATCGTATTAGTAGTTGTTACTTTGTAAAAGTAAAGGTATTTTAATAATTTATTAATTAAGTTGTGCTTAATTGACTCGTAACACCAAACTCAGTAGGAATTTAAAACAAGTATAGATAGATGAATAGATAATATGATAAGGTTGAGTTTGATTCAATTTAGTCGGATCTTCAAAACAATTTAAGATAATTCAATTTGGTTTTTTGATTTTTTTCATATTAATTTAGGGTTTTGAACTTTTGCACATTCTTTAGTAAAGTTTAAAAATTTTTAGAAAAATATATTTTTCAAGAATAACCAATAAATATTTTTTCAAGAATAACAAATAAATCAAAAGGCTTCGTTTACATTGGATTCCACTAATAAAACCCAAGAAAAGATAACGGTCAATTTTTTCATTAGTCATTAGTAAATTGTGAAATTTAGTTATTATATATTAATAGGGTGAATTTTAATTTTATATTTTCAAATTTTAAAATTTTAATATTGACTCAAATTATAATAGTTAAATCGTTTTAATTAAATTTTTGTTGTTAGTCTTATACTATGTGTAAAGTTATAGATTTAATTCTTGTTATTTAATTTGATCATTTTAGTTTTATGCTTCAAATTCACAATTTTAATTTGACACAAACAATAATTATTCAATTTAGTTGTTTACTTTTTTACATGTAATACGTGGAGGTAATAAATTGATATCATATTATGTATATATTAATATATTTATCGCATAATATTTAGAAAATAATAAATAAAATAAATATAAATAGATGAATATTGGAATTTTAAAATTTAAAAATATAAAAAATAAAAATTAAAAATTAAAAGAAATTACACATAATTTAATAAAATAAATAAACAAATAAAGGGAAAGGTGAAACTTGTAGGCGCTTTCAGAATGTTTAATTGGAAAGTGGGAATAAATGTTGATCAAAACTATCAAGCTGTCTAAAAGTTACATTGGATCCTCATTGTGGCGTGCTTTGCTTTACTTCTTTGTTTCAACGGTAAAATCGTACAACATTTTTATTAAAAGTGCCGTTATTATTTTGATTTTATTGAAATCAAGTCTGTTGAATTATTATCTAATATCGCGAATTAAATCTTAATTTAATTAGTATAAATATTATTGTTAATATAAAAAGTGAATTTGATTGTCTTTGAAATGCATTATCCTCTTATTTATAAATTGAAATGGACTATAAATAATTCTAGACATTATATAAAAAACAAATATAATCGGAAGATTGCTCAAAAATTTTAAGTGAATGTCATAAACAAAATATTTTGTCATGTTAATAAAAAGTTTTTCAAATATAATTTTGTTAACCGATAAATGATAAATTTTAAACAATAAATGTTAACCTGTTTTAATTTGGCATTACTCGAATTTTAATAATATAAAGAATAAATTTATCCATTTAATAGTAGATAGACTAATTAAATATAGTCTCTATAATAGAGACACTGTCAGATATATTCGTTTAATTTTAAGTTATATCATTAACATTGAAACGAAGTCTAAGTTTTCTTATGTTATTCTTTATATGTTATTATTTAAAATCTACTTAATTTTAAGTATTTATAATTTTATAATAAAATATTAGTAAATGTACGAAGAGGTTCCGTTATTATAGAGATTTAATCAAAATAATCTTATTATTAAATGAATCAATTTAGTTTTTATACTCTTAAAAAAATAAAAACAAGCAATATCAAATTAAAATAAAGTTAACATTTTACTATTTAGAAAATAGGTAAACTATAAGATAGGTTTTAAAATAGTTATTTTATTTTAATATTTTAATTCTTTTGTAAATTTTGTTATTACTATTACAGAAGTTATTCAAAATAGCCACTCAATTATTAAACATTGCTGATTGAACTTGCCACATCAGCCTTTCCTTTTCCACATTTTGAACCAATCATAACATTTGTTTTCCTTTCCCTTCATCATCTTCTACCCAGCCCTCACGCTTCCCAGCCCCTGAGGCTCACTCCGTCTCCCAGCTCAAGCCGCACCATAACAACCACCGTTACTCCTCTGCACACCACACCACCGACCCAACCTCCACCGGTGCCAAGCACCACCATTCGGGCACCCCGCCTAGCCCACAACAACTCGCAAACCAGGACCAGTCCAACCCCGCCGAACCCTAAAACTGTGCCGGCCTGTCCTGCTCCTCTGCCCATCATTGGATGAACCTAGCCTAACCCACTATAGCAGCAACCCGACCCTCAATGTCTCTCTCTCGCACAAGTTGAATGGCAACTTTGATTCTATCTTATTCCTTGTTCTTCATAACAAGTTTGTCTTGCTGCAACACTTTGATCTGAGCCCGAGAAACGCCGAGTTTTGTTTTCAAAGCCTTAACCAATGGCATGTTACTTGTGGAATAAAAATATACTGTTCCAGAAGCAGAGGATAAGGTTGGGTAAGGTAGCAGAAAAGTGCTGAAGCTCTGAAAAAGAGAGATTGATCTCTATTTCCCTGCATGTGCTTTTGAGGTCCCATCTCTACTCATTTGCAACAATGGGTTGTCGTCAACTTGCCTAAGTTGCCTTCCTATTTAATCCTAATTCACAATATATCTGTCATGGATTGGACTCAACTTACGGGATTGTTCTATTTAAACGTTATGAGTTTTCCCAAGTTGTCTTTCTTAACTACGTTTTTAAAGATTTAAACCTGTGCCTTTGAAGAATCGGATTAGCTACATATATCGGAGGCGCACCTTATTGGAGAAAACTTTGAAGGACTTGTAAGGGTAAAAAATAAAATAGAATTGATGTAAAACCTCAAATTCGGTCTACACCAGATTTTGAGGAATTACACCAGCTTATTTAAAAACTTCTGTTTCAATCCAATTAAGAGTGCCTTTAGGAAATATAAAATGTCACAAAACTTTTACAAATATTTAGAAAAAACTAAATCTTGAATCACTTATCTCAATCTTAAATTTTGAATTCAAAATAGTGTTTTAAAAACAAGTACATTAGCAAATCATTTCCAGCTTAAAGACAAACAATTGTTAAAACCATTTGTTTATTTATAGAAAAACTCTTTAAGGGTTACCTAACTTTGCAGCGAAAAACTTTCAGAGTTTTAATTTTGTAACCCGAATTTTAAATTGTTATCTTACAAGGTTTTGCAGTTTCATGTTAAGATACTCACAATCAAACAAATAGAACAAAAACCCAAAACAAAGTCTAAACAAATTTACTGTTAAAAAATAATTAAAAACATAAACTATCTTATTTTATTAACTGAGAATCAATCCGAGCTCCCACATGCCATCCGATTCTAAACTCTAAGCTAACCTAAAAAATCAGAGATAAAATAAAGGGGTAAGTTATAAAACTCAGTGTATAACAAAACTCGAATATAGAACACATATATCACAATTTACAAATCAAAGTATCATAAAGAATTTCATCACGTGCAATTGAACAGAACTGAGAATGCATGATTATGTCAATGCGATATTTTTCAGAAATCATAATGTAGATTTTTCAGAAAACTTCCTGCCCAACTCCGCTACACACTAAAATAGAGTTCCTCAGAACTCATCCAACCAACTCATACCAACAAAAAATTGTAGACATTGCCAAATAAAAAAATATGTGGTCAAGCCACTAGAGATTGTAGTTAAAATTGCTAAATCAAAAATATATGTGGTCAAGCCACTATATTGCAGCAAAGCTGCTATAACAGATATGAGTGGACAAGCCACTATAATTGCAAACAAGTTGCGAGACAAAAATGTGGTTAAACCACCGAAATATGCAGATCATTAAATTGCCAAAAACATCTTCTTTTCAACATCATAGCAAACCCCATACAACGTGTCATGGCATGCATATACAGAACCAGAATGACAAACATGTAGGACATGCTGACATACAATAGTAGAAAACAGAAGACATGAGAATCCATACTTCGTAGAACAGATTTATCAAATCTCATTAAAAACATATTAGTTTTTCCATGAAGTCACATGCATGGTAATATAATAGATTCAAAGATATTCAAATTCACATATTTTGACATCACATGCTCAAACATTTTAAACACATCATACAAAAGCATATTAACAAATACCTCGTTTTCAAGTCTTATTTAAACAGTATGGACCCTACAAAAGGCCCACATTCGACTCTTACAACAAATACGACCTTAAGGAAAAATTTCAGAATTTGGACCTACACGCTTGTGTGGTCTACACTGCCTGACACATGGTCTCACACATGCCCGTGTTGCCCGCATGGCCCCATTGGCACAGACCGTGTGGCCCACATGGCTCAATTGGCCCAAACAGTGTGGCTTACACAGTCTAGCAAATGACCTGTCACACGGCCTAACAAATGACCTGTCACACGGCTTACTACACTGTCGTGTGGCGTCGATTGTTCCAAATTTTGACTTCCGACGTTAGCTATTTTTCGATACACACCTTACTGATTTCTGAAGCAAACACCACGACAAGAATTTCGTAACCTAAATTCCATATTCACCACGCTCAAATAGCAACAAAACCCAAAATTAAATCATTAAACGACCAAAATCGCTACCAATAAACCTTATCAAACGAGAATCAACCTTTCGACATCCGATTACTTACCCAGAATAGTAGCGGCAGTACTAAAAATCTCTCAATTTGCCAAAAGACTATTTGTTACAAGATCGCCACCTAAACCAAATATTCCAGAGCAATAAAAAATTGCATCACACAAAGAAAGTAACAAATTAACCTCACAGTCGTGAAACTCAAACAAAGTACGAATCTTTTCATATATACCTTACCACCCACCGTCAAGATTGTTCAAAAACTTTTTAAGATGGAACAATGGTTGTTATCAACAAAAAGATCAACAAAGACTTATCAAAGCAAAAATGGTGAAAAATCAAGAATAGGGAGATTGGAAAAGAAAAGAAAAACAATGAAACGACAAAGAGGAGTGGAAAAGTGATGGCAGTTTGTGGACAGAATTTGGGAAATTTTTAGAAAATTTTTAAAAAGAAATTAAAAAGTAACTAATCACTCACCCCACTAAATCTGATTACTTTTAAAATTGAGCAAAAATATCATTTATGACAGATGATTATGGATAGAGGTTAAGACCATAAATAACAAAAAATTAAAGGAATATTCGACCCCAAAACCTCATACACACAAGCACAACACCTATCCAATGAACCAAATTTACTCACTCGACATAACTTTCACAATCTTAACTAAAAAATCAGAACATGATCACTCTTGATTCACTTACCTAATTTCTTCTAACCTGGTATTTAGAATGTCACAATTGAAATATACTTTCATGACCTTTGATATATATAAATAAATCACTATTTTCATCATCGGATCAAATCAATTTATCGAGTTGAAAATTGATCGATATATTGATCTAGAAGAAAGAGTTGAATTGATTGATTTGGGAACCATTTGAACCGATTTTTTTAATTTTTAATAATTTATTCATGTTAGGATCAACCTGATTAAGCAGCAAACAAGAAAAATAGAGGAATAAATTGAGAAATTGAACACGTAAATTTAACGTGGAAAAACCCCTCCAAAGAGGATAAAAAACTACGGGTAAAGATAATTTTACTATGATGGCAAAAGAACGAAGAGTACAAAAGATGGAGATAAAGACTAAACCCCGAAAACTCGAAAACAAAGAACCATCAAAACGTAAACACAAAAATCTCTAAAGTGTTATGAGTTCTAATATCTAATGGGTGTGTTTTTCTAAAGTTGTAAAAGAGCCTATTTATAGGCTAAATTTATAGGTCAAATAATAATAAAATAATCTAAACTAATTCGTGTTTGATTGAAATAAATAAACAGAGTTTAACTGAAAGATTATTTTTCAAATTTAATTGAAAATAGGAGTCATATTTAACAATTCAATTAACTGGTTTGATTACAAAATTATGATTTAATATGAATTTTAATTATTGAGTGCTAATTTGACCTGAATCAATCTTGTTACAGAGTTTAATCATGAAATATTGTGTGATAGTTGATTACTTCATGCTTTAACTACATAGTTGGGGTTCAATACTTATCCGTAATAATAAAGTATATTTTATGTACCTTTTTGAAAAATACTCGTAAAAAAGGAATTAATTTTTGTAGCTGGAGGTTGAATACGCTATCTATTTTGCATATTTGCTTCAATCAAAATTTTTTGTTTAATGAAAGCAGATGGTGGAGGGAGAATTTTTTCCGGGGAAAAAAATACTAAATACTCAATAACCTCTTTTAAAAATTACAGTTTGAAAATAAAGAAAAAAAAAAGGAGAAGCTATTTGTCGAGAAGCGTCAGAGCTGAGTTGCATAGCCAGGTGTGACAACTCAGTTTAGAGTTGGAAGTAATGGCCTCTGTCTGTCGACTCGGTCACATGCTCTGTATTATTGAATTGCATTGCAATTCTCTCAAATGTTATTTGCTTTTACGAGACGGCAGCCCACTGCTTTTTGTCCAAACTCTATGCACATTATGAAGGCACTTATGTTACAAATGGGATTATGTTTTGTTTTATAAATTAAATTTTATATATTAGATTAAAAATAAATTTGATTTTTCTATTAAAATTTTTATTCATTATTATTATTAAAATTATTTTTATATGTCTACTTATGGTATAAATAGCACATAATGTATAACAATTTAATTATTTTATTTAATCATACTAGTTTTTAATAATAGAATTAGATATAATTTTAAACTAAAAAATTAATTTGTCCTTTGATTTAATATGTAGGGACTAATTTATTTATTTTTTTAGTAAAAGGACAAAATGTAATCGACTCTTATTAGAGGTGAGTATTCGATTAAATTGAGTGAAAATAATGTCGAATTAATAGAGTTGACAAGTCATATTTTATTTTTTAATTTAATTTAAAATATTTTCAAATTAAATCGAGAGAAATAAAATTTGAGTCGAGTTAAATTAAAAAATTAAACAGAATAATTAATTTATACTTCGGGTGTCTCTGTTGGTTCTTTTAACCTCTTCTTGGGACGAGTTTTATTCCTCATCAAAATTCGTCAAGCTATTGTCGGATTCAACGACTGTTGTCAGCTCTTTTGGAACATTTTACGTCTGTTCAATTTGGGCAAGAATCGTGTCTATTTCTTTAATGGCAACAACTGAAGAGCGTGATAAATTACTCAAAGTGTCAGTCCCCTGTTTCGGCATTGCGGTACTTTGATGAGGAGGGGTAGACGGTGCTTCAATTTCTTGTGATGGGTTATCAACAACTTTGACGGGGGGGAGCTTGGAGACCCTCCAAGTTTTCATTTAGCATTTCTTTTCATTCTTCCCATGTTTACTCAATGGAGAGAAAAAAAAAACGAATGGAAAGGGATGGAGATAGGAACCGGCGAGTAGAGACTTAAAGTCCCAAGGAGGAGTCTTTCTTCTCTCTTTCATCAATAGAACGATAAGACTTTGAAGAATTTAATGCCCAACGGAATTCCTTCCAAAACAAAGAGAGAAGAGAGAGAAAATAAGTAACAATAAAAAATTGTAAATGATCTCATATCCGACACAGCCCAAGAGACCCTCTTAGGCATTCAAACCAAATATCTGCTAATTGCTTCTTTGTTGAAATATACTTCAATTCCACCATATTGTTTTCAACTAATTCTCGGATAAAGTAATGTCGAATCTCAATATGTTCAGTGCGGGAGTGCAATACCCAATTCTTCGAAATGTTAATTGTCACAATACACCATTAGAACGTGGTAATCCTGAAGCATTTGTTTTATCCAAATGAGTTAATGCAGCAACTTCTTGCCACTATATACTCGGCTTCAGTTGTTGAGAGCTTGCTATTCCAAGATACTAGATCATTCTCCCAAAAGAAACATCCCTCGGAGGTACTTTTTTAATTATCAACACTGCTAGCCCAATCTGCATCACTATATCCAACAAGAGCCATGTTTGTATCCATTGTGAACCAAAGCCCATAGTCAATAGTACCTTTCACATATTTGGTGACTCGTTTCACTGCTTTGAGATGTGATTCTTTTGGGTTAGTTTGAAAATGAGCACGTACACCCATGCTTTGATAGATATTTGGCCTGCTAGCCGTCAAAAAAAGTAAGCTTCAAAATATGCTTTGATAGATTGTGCTATCAATTGGGACATCTTTCTTGTCTATTCTGAGATTCTCACTTGAGCCCATGGGAGTCCGAGCATTCTTGGCTTGCTCTAGTTTTAACTTTTTCACCATGTTAGCTGCATATATTTTTTGATTGACAAATATACTCCTCCTAGTTGTTTAACTTGTAATCCGAGAAAGTACGTGAGTTCTTCGATCATGGTAATCTCAAACTTGGATTTTATGAGCTGCATGAACTCGTTTCTTACCATTTATTTCAGATTTTATAAATACATTTTCAAAATAAAATAAAATAAGAAATCATCATTTATTTATATTTTAAGTAATACCATAAATTTATATTATTTATTAATGTTTATTATAGTTATTCAGTTATGAAGTCGGACTTTTTTTTACTTTAAATCATACTTATTTCGAGTTTAAGTTTATTACATGCTCAAACTTTTTATATTTTAAATTCTGGCAGGCTCAAATTTTCTCAAACTTAAATTTTCTCAAGAGTAAACCTATTACAAACTTCAAAATTTTCAAACTCGGATTGACACCAACAACTTTTTGAGCTCTAATTATCATCCTCATGTCTTGGGTGTTACGTATATATATTGCTATCTTGTACATCAAATTTTACCGTTGTCTGGATTCAACCAACGTTGAATGGACAAATATCACCATATTCGACAAATGTAAAAATTATAATTTAATAAAATAAAAAGGAAGAAATAGAAAACAGCTGCACTCTCTTTCTTCTTTCTTTTTCACTATAAGAAAAATTACAGAGAAAAAAAAAACTGGGAATTTACAGCTTATGATACAACAAAGTCCATTCATCAGTTATGAATTAAAAAAATAAATAAAAGAAAAACAAACAAATCGAGGATACTCCTTAAAAACCGTATCCATGTCTTTTTTTGGTCACAATATAATATTACTATTTTATAATTAAAGTTTAAGAAAAATGATATGGCGTAAATCAATGTTTTCTGGTATAAGAAGTATGGTTGGCTGCATTTTCCATCTCATCCACCAACTTGTTCCTGCATTATTATAAAATTAAACAACAAAAAATTGTTTATACATTATTTAAAATTTACTAATTTTACGGAATTAAAGTTTCACGTATCTACAATTTTTCTCGATTTATACTTTACATCATTTATCTAAATCTTTATACTCACAAAAAAATTATCTTTTCTGTTAAAAATTTTATTCATTTTTATTATAAAAACTGATATAACGACAAAATAACAAGGTCTAAGTGTATCTCATGTTGTTTACATAGAAAGACCAAATTTTAACATTAAAATTGATGAAAATTTTAACAAAAGTCTAATTTACTATTTGACTTAATAATAAATGACCTTTTCTTGAGTAAAGATGGATTAAATGCAATTAGAGACCTAGTCGAATGACTTTTTTGTCTTCAACTTTATAAAAATTTATTTTAGTTATTTATTTATTTAATTTATCTTTTTAACTTTTAAACTTATAATATTTATCAAATCACTTTAAAATTGATAAAAAATTAACATTTGTTAACTTTATTATTGAGGTGTATGACGGAATGAATTAATTTTATATAAATTTAAAAATTAAATTTTATTTTAATTTTAAAATTAAAATTATTGAATTTAAGGAAAAAATAATAAAACTGAAAAATAATTTATAAGTCATAAATATTACACGGTTTTATGTGCCATATCTTTTCTTGTTTAAAAACGAACACAAGAAAGAAAAGAGTAATATCATTGTTTTAAATGCCAATTAATGGCGCTAAAATAGACGCGCCAACAGGAAAATCTCGATTAAAACACTTATAAAGAGGTAAATTACTATTTGGGGCTTGCCTTTATTTGAGGTTTGTGATGACAAATTTTCACAGTAAGGTATAAATTATTTTAAACCTTAAACTTTACTATTTAAATTTCAACTTGATAATTTTCCTCGTATTCGGTTTAAATTTTTTGTTTAAATTAGACTTTAAACTTAATAATTATTCACACATTAAAATTTGATTTTGATAATTATTTTCATATTAAAATATAAATTTTAGAGTTTTTAAAGATTAACTTAAATAAGAAAATAAATTTAATCTTAATATGAGAATAATTATAAAATTTAATCTCATAAAATTAAAATTTCCAATTGTAAAAGGAAACGTACCTTAATTGGCGGGGATTAGTATCT
The DNA here is from genome assembly GCF_025698485.1 of Gossypium arboreum. Taxonomy (NCBI): domain Eukaryota; kingdom Viridiplantae; phylum Streptophyta; class Magnoliopsida; order Malvales; family Malvaceae; genus Gossypium; species Gossypium arboreum. Next base: position 11,817,722 of record NC_069076.1, on the reverse strand, counting down.
TTTCTGGTTATTCCCTCCAAGTCCTGCTGAAAATGCTTTTGAGTGTAATCCCTGTAAGTCTTTGAAGCGCCTTCTTAGCTCCGGCGACTTCCATTTCCGTCAGAATCCGGAGATGCTTATTGGCTCCGGCAGCCACTAGTATTTTCCTACAATCACCGCTTCCTCCAGCCAACAGCGCTGTCACCAGCATCAACGGTACTTCTTAAAAACAGTATCATTTTTGGGATCCAACATCTGCACCAATCTCATCACACTCTCCTCATCTTTAGCCAGCTCCGTCCTATTTGACCGGACAGTCAGTAGCGAAACAATGGCTTGCGCCGCCGCGTCTTGTAACCCCACTGGCTTTGGAGATTCCATTAACTTTACCAAAGAACCCATACAACTAGAAATTGCTCGCTTGTTTCCCTCACTAATTGATAATTTCGATAAGAGGGAAGCTGAAATCTGTTGTAAAATCATGTTCCCGTGCTTGATAAATTCACCCAATTGGATAATGGTGGTCGTTGAAGACGATAAAATCTGTAAATTGGAATCCGTTACCGAAAGGGAACAGATTGTACGGAGAACATGCTCGATTGTATCTGAATTTGATAAATCTTGAATCATATGCATCAATCTTGGCAACCCTTTTTCTTGTATAATCAAAGCGCGACAATATTCACCGGAAGAAGCCAGTATAGAAAGGCAATTGGCTACTTTTTCTTGTGTAGCGGTGTTACCAGAGACTAATAACTGGACTAAAACAGGAACCGCGCCTTCTTCACCCAAAGCCAGTCGAATATCTTCTACAGAAGCCACGTTTCGAAGAGCGCCAACCGCATGGGTTTGGATTGGTTGGGAGCCAGATCGGCAAGCTTCTATCAAGGCCGACCCCCCCCCCGTATGCTGAAATTGCCCAGGCGTTTTCGGGATCGGCGGTGATTGCTTCAACAGCAATGGCGGCCTTTTCTTTTAAAGAAATGGAACCTGTTTCGAGGATTCTTAATAAAGGCCCTAATCTTCCCTCTTCGAAGATGATTTTTCTCGAATCTTGGCTTGAAGAAGCCAACATCGACACTGCTAAAACAGACAGCTTGTTCTCGAATCAAAGGTTGGCTGTTAACTTCGAGAAGACTTATCAAATAGCCAATGTTTCCTTCTTTAGCAACCACAGCAGTAGATTTCTCGTCCTTGTTGAGAAGCTGAAGGAGTGATTCTAAAGCTTTCTTTTTGAACTCGATGCCTCCAATCTGAAGTCGGGTGAAGACATCCCTAATGAAAAATCCCAAATCATCTTTATAAGAGCCAGGTCCCGAGTGAGACAAAACGATGGCGTTGGATTGGTGAAGAACGCCAGATCTGAGAAGCAAATCGAGGTCATGGAGATGGGTAGAGAGAGAAGAGGAAGTAATGTCGAGGTCGCTTTGCATGACGAGTTTGCCGCCGGTGAAGGAAGAGAGAGTGCATTGATCGGAGAGAGGTTTTAAACGTTGGAGAGTGGAAAGAAGGGAAGGGAAAAGAGTGTGAAGCAAGGAGTTGTCATCCCAGTGAGGAGATTCAGAGATGGAGGAAAGAGATGATTGGAGAGTGTAAAGCTTTTACCGGAGGACTTGCCACCGCCCGACGAAAGAGCAGATGGTGAGGGAAGAAAGAAAGGAGGAGAAGAGAGAGAACAGTTGTGATTAAGTCGAGGAGTGTTTGCGGTGGTTGAGGTCCAGATGGTTCTGCCGTCGGCGTTTGCGGTTGTTCTGATGTGTGCATTGGCGGTTGAAAGCCTGGAACTAGGATTGTTGGGGTTTAGGATTAAAACAGATAAAAGGGGATTTTAATTGGGAGGAAAAGAGAAAAAAGAGAAGGCAATGGATTGTTGGGGTAATTATAGAAATTGAGTTAATATAATAAAATTTATATAATTTATTATGATTATCTATTATTTATGAATATAAAAATAAAAATAAATTAATTTAAATTTTAAAATTAAGTTAAACTAAATTTTTAAACCGGTGATAAAAATTTTCTTCAAATTATATCGTAAATTATTAAAAATTAACGCTTAATATAATAATTGGTACTGAATTTAATATTTTATTCTTAATTTGATACTTAAAATTTTTTTGCCCAACTTGATGCTTGAACTTAATACTTTTTCTAATTCAGTATCTAAATTTATTAAATGTTATACAAATTACATAAAATATTAATGTTGTTAATTTTTTTCATGCTACAAAAATATTATTAGTATTAGAGAAAATTCATGTTAAAAAAATAGGTATTGAACTATGCTCAATGAATTATTTTCATTATTTTAATTAGTAAAATAATTAATTAAGTAAATAAAACTAAAAGTAATTAAACATATAAAATGTAAAAAATATTATATTATTTGTCACATGTAGGTTATACATTAATTATTTTACTATTTCATAAAAAATAAAATTGTTAATATATTGAAATAATTTGTAAAACGTTTCACAAGTATCAAATCGAAAAAATTAAGTATCAAATTAAAAAAAAAGTCAAGTTTAAGTACTAAATTGGACGCTCAAAAAATTTAAATACCAACTTAAAAAATTATCAAAATTAAATACCAAATTAAGAAAAAGAAAAGTGTAAATTTGATGTTAAGCGAAATATAAAAAATGAAAGTGAGAAACTGCGTGCGTTGACTAAAAAATCTTTCCTTTTCAGACTGTCAGGAATTCGTTTTACGCGTGAAAATTTTATATCTATACTGTTGTTGACTTGTTTAAATAAAAATTGAGTCTGACTGTTGAATTACAATTTGACTTTTCTAATATTCTGTTTTCAATAGTATATTATTATTAGAACTTTGCAAATATAATTTAACTGTTTCCTTTAATTATAGTTTTATTATTTTAGATTATATTTAAATAATAAATTTTTGATAAATTATAAGAAAAAATAAAATCGTAATAATAATACGATTAATAAAATATAAATTTAGATCATATTTAAGATTATGGACACCCTAACTATCGTATTTTAAAAAGGTAATTGGTAACTCTAAATTTGGTAGGTGGGGACCTTATGAATGGCATTCATTGAAGATTTCCTTTCCTTTTGTATTTTTAGTCAAAATAATTAATAATATTCTTTTATGGGAAGAAATATGAATTAAGATATTTTCTTCCAATGGTGGGTGAAAATGAAGTTTTTCACATTTAAGCTCAACCACAACCTTAAATTAGCCTAATAAGATATTTAATTTTTTAATATTTAATTATATTTTATAGGACATTTGTCAATTCTTAATTTTAAGTGTGGAGTTTGAAAACTTCATCGACAAAGATACCAAATATTTTTAATAATAAAATAATAATTTTTAGAAAATGAGATTACCACTAATTACACAAACACCAAAAACTCTATTGATATTAGTACCTAATTTTCAAGTTCTTTTCTTTGATTATTTGCCTTTGAATTTATCTTCTAATTCTTGGAATATAAATTTGTATTAGATTATTTAATTCCTAATTTAGATGATTTAGATCTAGAAAATGTTTATATATATTATTAAGTAATATATATATATATATATATATATTGCTTTGTAAAAGTTTATTCATTAAAAAGAAAACCCTAACAATGTCTCTGGAGAATACAACACAAATGAAAGAAACCACAACAATAGGATCATCACATCAAACATAACAATATATCTTAAGTCAAACTTAACATTTCTAAAATATTTTAACTCATCAACCAGCATATCATATTTGAATGAAAAGAATTATATGTGATAACCTCTTAGAAAAGTTGTCCCTTTCACATTGTCTCGTACTCATTATAAACAATTAATCACTTTACTTTACAGATGAAAATAAGGTACTGCAAAAAAAAAAAAAAAAAAAAAACATAAGATGTGGAATTACTGGTGATAAGACCATTGGGGAACATCCACCTGTGGCAAAGAATTCTAAATACACTGAGGATACAAGTAAGAATCAAGCCTTTAGGAGTGCTCCCATTCTGTAGTAGCCTATCCTTAACCCGTGCTTAGTTGTAGAATTTCTGCCTCTTCCTTCTAATTGTCATCGAGTTGGGCAACTATTAGATCAACACAAGCAAAACCAGTTCTCAAAAGGAACAAAACAGAGAAACCATGCCTCAACCCAAGAACGCCAACAAAAACAAAATCAGTCTCTACAAACTCCTAACTTAGTTAATCAATTAGCAAATTCATTAGATTCCATAACTGTCAATCTCCACAAACACATTCCAAAGCCTTCAAGGTCAAGTTTCTTTCTTCATGATCCAAGTTACAACAACAACCGAATCAGATTCAATAATAAGATGAGCATGCAAATGTTGGATAAAACAAGCGTTAGTGAACATATAATTAATATGAAATAAAATATAAATAGAATGATTTATAATTAATTTATCAAATACGAAAATTAAATAAAACCATAATAAAAAGTTGAAATAAAAAAGAATCGAGATTTTACAAAATGTTGAGGCCTGTGAAACACAATTTCCTTAAAACATATTCGGCCGCTGTTACGGTACTTGGAGAAACGTTGGTCGAATGTCTCCTAGGATACAACAACAACAGTGATCAAAGTAGTAGCACCTCTACAACGATCAACGAACGAACTTTGCCTTTTTCTATCACCGGAATTTTAGAAATATGGAGAGGCAAAAAGAAGAATTTTGAAATCAACTGTAACACCCTAAACCTAATCTAGACGTCTAGACCAAATTTAGAGAATTACATCATTCGTACTAAAGTTTCATAGTATCACAATGTAGTCAAATTAAACCATACAATAGCATATCACTCATCACAGCGAAATTAAACATAGAGTCGTCATAAATCTCATAACATCGTAAAACATCAGTCCCTACTAGTAATGCTTAAAGGAAAGAGAAAAGTTTGATTGAGCTTTCGCGACCCTAACCCGATCAAGACTGGGATCCACTTGAAACCAGGTCAATGAAAATGTGAGTTGTGAACTTAGTGCGTAAAAGGAATGTATTCTATTAGACTCCATTCATGGTGAAATTCCAATTGCAAATATTCAGTTCATTTCAGATGTATTTGCAATTCAAATTTAGAGCAGACCAACTACGTGTGTATGTATATGCAATTTTAGATCATATGCGATACTAATCAGATTCAGATGTAATTTCCTATTCCTACCCGCTACACACCATCTTTTGCCATCCTAACAAACCATTAAGGACATTCAATGCCCAACAACCCTGCACACCATCAAGTGTTCATTGACACTTTTACAGAAATGTAGCTTAGCTGCTAATTTAGTATGCGACAAGCACCAGAATCATATATAATTTAGTGGCAAAGCCACGATTTGGGAACAAACTTCTTCTCCCTTCACAGCATCTCGCCTCATACCAATGCAGAATACAACTATCGTAACACATGTTTAGTCATTCCAATACATTACAAAGTTAACCCAAACAGTTCAATGACAGAGTGATATTACAATGCACGTTCAATTGGGTGACCCACAAATCAGTCTTAGTGTATCAGACAGTCCACATATAAACGAATTCAGTCATTTGTACATTTGGGAAAGTAATATCAAAGTTTAGAATTGCTCTCAGCCTCAGAAATAGTTTTCGATCCCAACATCCTGCCACACGACCTGGAAACATGCCCATATGCCTTGGCCTTGTGGTCTTTAAATACAAACTGTAACATCCCTCACCCATATTCAATGCTGAAATAGGGTTACATAGCATTACCAAACTTACAAAATAATTAAACATCCATTTGGCATACATTTTCTCAATTCAAGTATTCATCATTCAATCTTAACCAATTCGTCCCTTATACGAGCTTAAGAGGCCCTAAACATGCTTTGGGAGTGGTTCGAGACTAAACCAATAACTCAAGAAACTTTCACGAAACTTTGAAATTTTTCTCAAAATAGGGACACACGCCTGTGTGGCCAGGCCTTGTGTCTCATACGGCTATAAAACACGCCCATGTCAAAAACCGACATTCGAAATGGGAGCAAATGGTAGCATCCCAGCCCGTGTCTAACCTCGTGTAACTCTCTGACTTGGGTTACACGGCCAACACACACGCCCGTGTGGCTAGCCCGTGTGCCCTAAAAATGGACATACACACCCATGTGTCAGGCCGTGTGCTAGGCTATGCCAAACCTGTAGGGTATACTGACTTATGCCACACGGCCAAGTCACATGCCCGTGTGTGAAGCCTTGTGAAGCATACTGACTTGATTTCTAAAACCACACCAAGGGACACACAGCTGTATACTTAACCGTGTAGAAAAAAATAGGCTATTTACAAAGCCAATTTGCCATCCCATTTGGTACACACCTTTACCTACACATATGGCACCAAAGCAAAGCATAATAGGTAACCCAAAACAACCAAATCAAACATAATTCATAACATTTCATCTAAGCATTTCTTAGCCTAAACCATAATCACAAACATTCCTCATTTCATCAACCATTTCCAAGCAAACATTAAACACATCACAAAATGACATTAGCATACCTATAAACATGCATCACCAACCAAACCAAATAGGTCAATTTACATAGCCATATACAACATTATAAACACAACTTTTATAAGCCAACATAAATGTCCAAATTCACTATCAAGCTATAACCAAAATGACCAAAGTCCCTATACATACCATACGACCCAAAACATAGTTTCAAAGGTACCAAAGTGTCAGTGGATAGTGTGATGAAGTCTCTGACAATCCTCGAGTCCGAGTTACCTTTGAAATCATTATAAAACATAGAAAAATAACAAAGTAAGCAATATAGCTTAGTAAGCTCGTATGTCAAAAATAAGCAACTATCATCATTCATTAATCATTCAAATAGTAGAAAACAATATACAACAATTCTATTAAATATCAAAGCTATCAAATGATCATTCACAAAACTTACCAAAGAACTTATCAATTCCATAGTTTCAATACTCAATTCATTATCGTATGTACCTGTACCATCTCGTACCAATCTCATACTCAACCACATCTTTCATTTGCCCATTGAACCATTCGGAATAGAAGTCGAATACTCAAGGTCTCATATGATAAGTACCTATACCATGGCCAGAAGCCAAATCAAGGTAACTTATCTGAAATTCTGATATCATGGCTCAAAGCCAAATCAGCCGATATGCATGGTTCGAAGCCAAATCGGTATATCTCGCACCCGAAGTGTTAATAACATGGCTCGAAGCCAACTCAAAGTATAACTAATGACATGTCACTAGCATCCTAAACTATTCCTAAGGTTCAACTAGGACTCCAATTTTCGAATCATCGTCAAATCATTTCCAAACTCGTCCGTAACCACATAATTACAATTCATGCTATATCAAAGCATATAAAATACATTTGAAACAAAATTATAACTTACCTCGGATGTTAAAACGGCAAATTGAGTCAATTAGTCGATAACTTTATCTTTTCCCCGATCTAAATCTGAATTCCACTTTTCTTGATCTAAATATATTCAAATTTAACTTATTTAATCAAATATTCACTCAATTTAGTCCAAAACACACTTCAAAACACATTTGCACTTTTGCCCCACAAATTTCACAATTTAGTCCTTATTTCATAAAATCACAAGTTAATGAAATTTCAAATATACCCATGCTATCTGAATTACCATAATACCCTTATCCGCCCCTAATTTTCATTTATTTCACATTTTAACCATAACTTTACACATTTATCAATTTAATCCCTATTTTACATTTTCACTAAAAATCACTTTACAAAACTTGCATAATTCAAAATAAATATTTATAATCTATCATCAAACATCAAACTCATACATATTCATCACTGTCAACTTTCAAAATCTTTAACAGTTTTGTAAAATAGTCTCTGGGCTAGTTAGTACTAGATGCAATGATCACAAAAACATAGAAATCATTAAAAACAGAGCAAAAACAGACTTATATCCATAGATAATAGCTAGCCGAACATTTGAAGCTATTTTAATGGCTTTTCTTCTTCAACAATTGGTTAGGAAGATGATGAATGAAGAAAATTTACATTTTGTTTTATTAATTTAACTTTTGTTTAACAATTTACATTATTAACCTTTAATTAAACATTAATATTTCACATAAATCATGGACATGGCATGAGACATTGAGTTTGTTGTTTTTATTTTACTTATAGCTGCATGACTTGTCTAATTTTTTGGGATATTTAATTACGATCATTAATTAGCTATGCATGAACCCTGATTTTTATTAAAATCATAAACATATATCAATTTTCCACTGCTAAATTATAATTAGAACTTGAGTGTTAAAGAAATTAGTAATAAACGAGGTTTTCAAAAGTAAACATGGTACATAGGATAATAAATTTAAATCGTTCTACTGAAAGTTTTTCTGAAAATAGACTAAATTCTTCTAGAATATACAAATATTTTAAAATGACTATTTTGAAAACTTCAATAGCTTACTGAGTCATTTGGGTGGCTAATGTAGTCTTCCAAATTCTGGTCTAACGTATAGGCCAAGTTAAAGAGGTTACAAAAATAATAAAAGTAACTTAATATGAATTCAAAATTTATTATGAATGTAATAATTATTATGAAGCTAAAGAGTATTTTCATCAATTCAAAATTTCTTCATACTCATATTTATATATATTATTGACTATTTTGAATAGATTAAATATATAGATTATAGATTAAAATTTTCATTTTATTAATATCCTAAGGTTATGGATGATTTGTAATTTTATATTTAAATCTTTTTCTTGTTAATGCTTACAATAATTTATCAAAAAGTAAATTAAAAAAAGAAGTTAGTAAGTGAGAGGTATACTCCTTTATTGATATTTTTAACTTTGTTAAAATAATTTGATTACGATTGAGTTAATTTTACTTATTAATCAAATTTAAAAAGATTATTAATTTTATAAAGTAAATTATTTTTATTACGAGAATGTTTTTATATTTCACTTAAAAATTTATTTGATTTTTATATAATTTTTTATGAAGTGCAAATTTTACAATTTTTATTCATTGCAAGAGCAATAAATTTTGGGTTGTCTTTTAAGGGCTCCAAGGCTTTGCAAGCCTATTAAGGATTCAAGTTAAGGCCTGCGTCTACCAACAGCGGGCTTAAGTAAGATTAGGTAAAAATTTGGATTTATCTAATACCACAATCAACTCCCTCAATAAATTTAGTATTACACACCCACTTAATTAGAAAAATAACTTAAAAATCATATTCTATTATAAATATTACTGTAATAGTATTTTTATATAAAATTTAAATAAAATAATTAAAATTAAAATTTTAAAAAACCAAATATATAAAAATTGAGGTTTTTCTCATAACTGACTTAAATAAATTGATTATTTATAAAATGTAAAATTTTGTATGAAAATGATTTGTTTATTAATAAAAAAGAATATTTATTTGTAGGATTCAGAAACATGGAAGAGATTAAATGTGAGAAAGAAAGTGTGTACAGTATGTTATAATCAATCACTATTAATTTGATGTAGCAAATTTGGCAGCTTCCTTGGGCATTTCTGGGCGTTTTCTAATTTCTTAATCAAGAACTGCAATTGTATGCAAATGTTGAAAAGAAAAAAAAAGAAAAAAAAAACCTTTAATTCCTAAGCCATCATCTGCCGACCATACTTTTTAATTATTAGTTATAAGCGGAAAATAAATTTAGAAAGAATTTTCTTTAGATTCGAATTTTTCTCGCTAGTTAATTAAATTAAAATATTAGTTTATTTTAAAAAATTTAAATTAATTTAATTAGAGAATATTAAATATGTTGTTGAGTTTCATGTATCATCAGTAAATAATAACATGATATCTCTTCATTAAATAAAATAAAAATAAAGGAGGATTTACTTAACTTTTATTTAAATTTAATTAAAAATAGTTAAAAGAAATTGCTTAGTTGATCCAAATTTCAAAAATGAAATGATTAGGGTTTGAAGGTTTACTTTTAAGCATTTGTATTAAGTTGTCGTTCTTGACATTTACAAGGAATGGATAGACTTGTTAATATTACTTGTATTCCTGACCCGCTTAAGTTTTTTTTTTTTTAAAATTAAATATTAGTACGTTTAATTAAAATGAAATTAATCAATTATTAATTATTAGTTTTATATTAAAATGTATTTAATATATTATGTTTTGTTAATTATTAAACTTAGAAATTAGGTTAAATTATATCATTAATCCTTGTATTTTTTTAAAAAATTAGATCTAGTACCTATACTTAAAATATAAAACAGTAAACCTTCTTATTTTTTTCGATTTAAAAATTTTAATCTAATCATTAATATATTTAGTATTTTTCATTAGAATTTATCAACTTGACATGTTAATTATATTGCCCTTATATTAATTATTAGCTTTTATATCATCGAAAGTAGTGGAAAAGCCAAGGGTTGGCAAGGGCCCAACCTCCCTAAATGGAAAATTTTACATTTAGGCCCCATTTATAATTTATAAAATTTTATATTAGAAATTGTAAAATTGTACTTTGATCTCTAAAAAATGATAAAAAATTAATTTAATCATTTAAAAATTATAAAGATATAAGCTATTAAAATGGTGAAATTGTATTTTTACTATTGTAAAATATACAATTTAATTTCAGCCCCTCAAAAAATTTATTTTGTGGTTTCACCTCTACATTTAGGAAAAATACACAAGCTAAGTTGACAATTTTTACTGAAAATAGTAACAGTATTAATGACTGGTTGTTATTATTATTTAATAACAGTATTAAGTTGACAAATCTATAGGCACATTATTGTTATTAATATTTTAAAATTTTTTAAATTTTTATTTAATTTTGGTTGACAAATCCTGTCCGGTCACGAGTTCGAATCCCGAAATAGGCGAGAGTGAATATTTTTGCTAAGTGTGGGGAGTTGATTGAAAGTTAATAGAATTTTTTTAAAAGTATCTGTCAAAACCATCCCTTTTTCGAATTTTACAATTTTAAATTTAATGAAAAATGGGGGAATCGACTTTTGAAAAAAACAGAAATAAGGGAGTCGCCACCGATCTTTTTGTTTTGGGTGTGATCGGATCACCTAAGAATTTGGTTATTTTAATAAAACATTTGCGATTTACTAAAACAACGACTCTGGTTTACGAAAATTTTAGAAAACGGGCTCGGGAGTCGGTTACGCATGAGGAAGGATTGGCACCCTCACTACGCCCAAAATTGGTACCAAATTAATTAAATACTGTCCTTATGTCTAAAAAAATGTTTTTGGAATGTGGCTCTTTTTAATAAATGTTGAATAACCCGAATTGATTGTCAAAAACTTTTTGTTTCGACGTCCGAAAGTTTATAATTTGAAATTAACAAAAGGATGCCCAGTTATTTGGTCCAACGAAAAACCGAAACCCTGCACGGAAGGGTACGATTCCTCGAATTTCCGAACATTGAACATTGCCTCTCGAGTGAAATTTCGAAGGGATCTTCGATTGTTTTGAGCAGATGAAAAAGCGCAACCCAGCACGATAGGGCTCGATTTTCAAACCGCCAAACATCGGACATCGCCTTCGTTTTGAAAGGTTTTTAATAAACATGAATGAAAACCTAAAGGAATATTAGATTGTTTTGAGCAAACGAGAAATCACAACCCAGCACGATAGGGCATGATTCCCGAATTGTCAAACGCCGAATATTGCCTTCGTTTTAAATGATTTTTAGAAAGTATGCGTGAAATTTTGAAGGGATATTTGATTATTTTAAGCAAACGAGAAATTGTAACCCAGCACGTTAGGGCACGATTCCGCGAATTGCCAAATATCGCACATCGCCTTCGTTTTAAAGAATTTTTAAATGATTGATTATAAAAATAGCTTAAAACATATTAGTTTGACTTGAAATATGATGGAATAATTAATTAGAATTTTTCAAAAAAGGAGGTTGAAAATTGTAATCCGACATTTGTAGGCTAAAGGGAAAATAGAACTTGGGGTAATATGCATACATAAAATGCAATACCAATTAACAAACTTATAACTGAGCATAATTGATCAAGAAAATATAATCAAACTCGTCAACGTGGTTGACAAATGATTTATATAAGAAATAAAACAATAGATAGATGATATACGCCAATAATAAACATGACACAATATAAGTCAATCAACAGATCATATACGAAAACAAAATGGAGTTTAGAGGTCGATATGGTATAAGACATTTTCAAAATAGATGGGTGAACACATGATATATGATATAAGATAATATATAAAGTAAATTTATGAAATCTTTATATACAGATAAACATTGGGTATAATTATTGATAAAAAGAATGAAATTAATATTGTATAAAAAAGAAGTAAACATATACGTTATATAAATAACAAAATATATATATATAAAACATAAGGATAATATGAGATACAATAAATGATTTAAAAATATTATTCACATAAATAATTTTAAAAGAGGATATATATACATAGAAAAATATTTACATAAAGTTATATGAAAATAATAACATGTACCATAGCAAAAATAATTTAATATGTGCCCTATACATGTGAAAAATGTAAGAAGTAATTATATGTCAAAATATCATCTAATTAAAATATGAATTATAGGATTAACCTAATTTTATCATAAATTATATACCTAATAATTTTTTTTAAAAAACACAATTAATTACAAACTTATTAAAATCTATATGTATAAGAATATTAAAACTTTACTAATGGATGCAAATTAAATATAAATACAAAATATATGTTTAATAATAATTTAAATAATATACTAAATACCAAGAAATAATAATTCATGGTAAGGTATTACACATATTAAATGTATTTAAAAATTAACCAATCGTAGAATTACAAGGCCAAATTAAACTTACAGTAAAAATAAGGAAGATAATTTGCAAATAAAGCAATTACAAAATGAATTAATGCTCAATGCACATAAATGTAGGAAGACTGAATTTGTAAATATCTCGCATCCACAATGCATTAATGAACCGCGAATCAAAATGAAATGATGCACAAATTAGCAGGCCAAATTTTAAAATACAAGGTAAGCCAATTGGGCACAAATTGAAGACTCGCGCAAGAGGGGGATCTAACGTGCAAATCTGCCATTTAACAAAATGGTGCAAATCCATTTCACTTTTTGGGCCAATGCACGACCTTTATCTGCTATAAACAAGTGCCGCTTGGCTTTGGGAATGATTTTAAACCCCTTTCCTTCAAACATAACCTAATTTCAACCATTTTTAGAAATAGCAATGACCATTAACCCCCAAATGATAGGGTTTCATTTGGCTAGCGAACTGACGAGCCAATATTGGACTAATGGCCGACGACGATGCGATCAACAACCCAACCTTTGCCTGTGAAGATTGCAATCATGGAGATCTGGTAAACCAATCCATCTCATTTCCCTTTTTTTTGAAAAAAAAACTTTAAATTGTACTTTGCTTCTTTGAAAATCAAACAAAAAAAAGAGAAGAAATGGTTGAGAAGAACATTCGACCCTCACCCAAATCTCTTCATTTCAGAGATCGTTGGGTTTTCTTTGGTGTCGATCCATAAATTAAAAGAAATCTAGCAAACCAAAAATAGATCAGAAAAGAAAGAGGGAAAAAAACTAGAGATCTCCTTTATACTGGATTTTTTTTTCTTTTTGTTTATGTATGTATGCATAAACATATATTGTGCCCAGTGAGCGTTCGTCCCCTCCCTTTCATTCATTTTTCATGCGATAGATAAATCAAAGAAAACAGAAACGAAATCGAAAGAAAAATGAGAATCAAATCACCTTGTGGAGACTTTTTTGTTCAAGCTTTTTTGTATTGATTTTTTTGTTTTTGTTTTTGTATTCGTAAAAAGAAAGAAGCCCCCTTTATAATTGAAAATAGTAGGCTTTATATCTGAAAAAAAAGGAAAATAAAAAATAAAAATCCATTTTTATTCTTCTCCATTTGCTGTTTTGTTGTCGTCCTTTTTGTTTGTCTCTACTGCTGTTGCTTTTTTTTGTTTTGCGATATCTGGTCTGGCGTGGCGTGGTGGTGGTGTCTTGGAGCGTGCGAGGCGGTGGAGGCTGAATGGTTATGTGTGCGAGAGATCCCTAGGGTTTCGCTCTTGAAATGTTTCGCCTTTTGGGTGATGTAATTTGGGTCTGGGTTTATCCGTTAATGGGTTTTAGGATATTGATTTTGGGTTGTAATTAGACAGATAATGGACTGTTATAATTATTTTTGTTTTTTCTTGGTTTATTCTTGTGGTCTGGGCCCGGGCATAATTTGGGCCTTACAGCTGCCCCTCTTTGCTCATTGTCGTGTAACGAGAATGGAGTAAAGACTATAAAAAGGACCAAATTTGCCCGGTCTGGCTAAGTCTCAAAATCTTGATCCTCATCTTCCGGAAAGGTATTCTGATGTCTTCAGGAGTATCAAATCGACTTTCTTCAACTTGCTTCTTGAAAACTCGGGAACACCAATCTGTTATTTTCGATCTACTCTCTGCTAATACAGAGATGTCAAATCTGTCATCTTCAATCTGCTCTCTGTCAGCACAGAGACGCCAAATCTGTCATCTTCGATCTGCTCTCCGCTACTACAAAGATGCCAAATCTGTTATCTTCGATCTGCTCTCTACCGCTACAGAGATGCCAAATCTGTTATCTTCGATCTGCTCTCCGCCGCTACAGAGATGCCAAATCTGTTATCTTCGATCTGCTCTCCGCAACTACAGAGACGCCAAATCTGTTATCTTCGATCTACTCTCCGCCAATACAGAGACGCCAAATCTACTATCTTCGATCTGCTCTCCGCCAACACAGAGACGCCAAATCTGCTATCTTCGATCTGCTCTCCGCCAATACAGAGACGCCAAATCTACTATCTTCGATCTGCTCTCCGCCAACACAGAGACGCCAAATCTGCTATCTTCGATCTGCTCTCTGTCAATACAAAGAAGCCAAATCTGTCATCTTCGATCTGCTCTCCGCTACTACAGAGATGCCAAATCTGTTATCTTTGATCTGTTTTTCGCCACTACAGAAATGCCAAATCTGTTATCTTCGATCTGCTCTCCGCCACTACAGAGATGCCAAATCTGTTATCTTCGATCTGCTCTCCGCCAACACAGAGACGCTAAATCTGCTATCTTCGATCTGCTCTCCACCAATACAGAGACGCCCAATCTACTATCTTCGATCTGCTCTCCGCCAACACAGAGACACCAAATCTGCTATCTTCGATCTGCTCTCCGCCAATACAGAGACGCTAAATCTGCTATCTTCGATCTGCTCTTCGCCAATACAGAAACGTCAAATCTGCTATCTTCGATCTACTCTCTGCCAATACAGAAACGTCAAATCTGCTATTTTCAATCTGCTCTCCGCCAATATAGAGACGCCAAATCTGCTATCTTCGATTTACTCTCCGCCACTACAGAGATGCCAAATCTGCTATCTTCGATTTGCTCTCTGCTATTACAGAGACGCCAAATCTGCTATCTTCGATTTACTCTCTGCCACTACAGAGATACCAAATCTGCTATCTTCGATTTGCTCTCCGCTACTACAGAGACGCCAAATCTGTCTGGTCTTGCAGGGTTTTTACTTCTTTGGTGCTTCTCTTCTTCAAGTGGCCCCATTGCATTTCTAAAGGTGTAAGAACTATTGCTTTGATCTATTCCACTGCGGCTACTTGAGGCTTGTTGCTTTAATCTATTCTTCTGTAATTAGCTTGATCTGTTCTATCGCGACTTCGAGAAGATAAGACCTACAATCTTCAGCCCAATTCACTACAACCTTAGGGAGCTAGGACTTGCTTAAATCTGCTTCACTTCATCTTCAGGAAGCCAAGATTTATCGTCTTTGATTTGCCTCACTGCAACTTCAGGGAGACGAGATCTACAATCCTCAGCCTACTCCACTACAACTTTAGAGAGCTAGGACTTGCTTAAATTTGCTTTACTGCAACATCAGGAAGCCTAGATTCGCCGTCTTCGATCTGCCCCACTGCAATCTCAGGGAAGCAAGATCTATAATCTTTAGCCTACTCCACTACAACCTTAGGGAGCTAGGATGCTTAAATCTGCTTCGCTACATCTTCAAGAAGCCAAGATTTATCGTCTTTGATTTGCCTCACTGTAACTTCAGGGAGGCGAGATCTACAATCCTCAGCCTACTCCACTACAACTTTAGAGAGCTAGGACTTGCTTAAATCTGCTTCACTGCAACATCAGGAAGCCTAGATTTGCCGTCTTCGATCTGCCCTACTGCAATCTCAGGGAAACAAGATCTATAATCTTCAGCCTACTTCACTACAACCTTAGGGAGCTAGGATGGTGGCTTAAATCTGCTTCACTGCAACTTTAGAAAGCTCAGATTCACCATCTTTGATCTGTTTCACTGCAACTTCAGGGAAACAAGATCTTGAAATTTTAGCCTACTCCACTACAACTTTAGGGAGCTAGGTTGGTGGCTTAAATCTGCTTCACTGCAACTTCAGGAAGCTCAGATTCGCCGTCTTCGATCTGCTTCACTTCAATTTCAGGGAAACAAGATCTAAAATTTTAGCCTACTCTACTACAACTTTAGGGAGCTAGGTTGGTGGCTTAAATCTGCTTCACTGCAACTTCAGGAAGCTCAGATTTACCGTCTTCGATCTGCTTTACTGCAACTTCAGGGAAACAAGATCTGAAATTTTAGCCTACTCCACTACAACTTTAGGGAGCTAGGTTGGTGGCTTAAATCTGCTTCACTGCAACTTCAGGAAGCTCAGATTCGCCGTCTTCGATCTGCTTCACTGCAACTTCAGGGAAATAAGATCTGAAATTTTAGCCCACTCCACTACAACTTTAGGGAGCTAGGTTGGTGGCTTAAATCTGTTTCACTGCAACTTCAGGAAGCTCAGATTCGTTGTCTTCGATTTGCTTCACTTCAATTTCAGGGAAACAAGATCTAAAATTTTAGCCTCATAGGCCCATGCTTATGCCAAATAATTAGGATGCTATGATCAACATGAATCAATTGTTCCTAACTAGATGTGATGTTTGTGTCAAATAATTGGAATACTATGATTAAAATGAATCGAATGCTTCTAACTAGATGTGTTATGAATGATATGGAAATGAAAAAGACCTAGGTATCATTGCTCGTTCATCAGGACATTATCACTGACGTATTACGTGGCCACCTTGTTTAGCTGGTATTCTTGACAGAAAACCCAAAGAAACACTCTCAATCTGCTCGGCAAGCTTGCCCTACTGAAATTTTATTGAGTTTTTGCTTATCCAACCCACTGCAACTCAGGGTATAGGATCAATTTGATCATCTTTCGGGTGTAATGACCCTGTGTGCATGTCTGATATTCATGTGAATGCGGAATATCATTTTTCTTTTCTTGATAACAATCCCCCTTTTACACTTGGGTTGAAATTGCTCGTCATTTGTCAAGGTTGTATCACCGATGAAATATCTTGCCTCTTCATTCAACCGATACCTTTGATAGAAAATCCGAAAAGATAGCCATAATTTAGACTCCTTCTTCTCAAACATTTCCATCCCTTAGGTTTGGTGGGTTCTCAACAACAGTCTTGTTTCAGGTTCTTGTACTATTTAGAAGCCTCTCGAGTAATATGCAATACTTCTTTTATGAAAGTATTATTGGTCCATTAATCTTTATTTCAATGCAACATGCTCAAAAAAGATCAAAACAATGGACAAAAAGGAAATTGGGTAAGAGCACAACTCGAAGCAAATAAGTTAATCAAATATTGCAAATGCAACAAGAAGGCAATTAACTCAACATGAATGGGTTAATCAAAGATAACGATGCAATAAGAAGGAAATTTATTGGGATGTATCTTGAAAAGAATAAGGCAATCAAAGATAACAAATTCAAAATGAGCAAAATGGAAACTAGGTGCCCCAGATATCGCAGCTTGAGCTTCTCTGTACTAACTTCTTGAGGACCTTTCTGATCTCATTATGTGTTTAGGGGATTCGCGACACTTTGTCGATGCCCCAAGATGTAGCATACTTCTTTATTGTTAATTCAGATATAGCAAGACTACTGTATGCCTTACTTTGATCCAAATTTGAGCCGCCCTTTCGGGTTTTCAACTCAAATCCCCATTGGTCTCAAGGCGCCCTTTGCGGGTTTTCGCTTTGGCCTCTCCTTTTCTTTCTTTCTCTTTTTTTTTTATTTTTTTATTTTTTGAAGATCTCAGATTATCATTTGAGGGTTTTCGCTATGGCCTTTCATTTTTCTTGGAAGTCCTTTTATGTAAAAAAGAACTTTTCAATGCCAGATCTCCCTTATGGAATCCTCTAGGAAGAACCTTTCTGATGTAAGCTTGCATCATTCATTTCTGGTACATTGGGCCATGTCATATGGCTTTCAATCTCCTTTCTTCAAATTCAACTGATCATATCGGGGTTAAATCTATTCTGCCTAATCCAACTTCAGCTAAGACTTGACCAAAAGAAATCTTTCTTTCAAAATCCATCGAACAATGTATTGTCCCGGCGAAGGTTCTAGCCGACATTTGACAAATATAAAGGGTAAATGATAACTTCTTTATGCCAATATTTACAAGACTCGGTTATTTTTCACTATAGCTTTTGTTCTATTGTTTGCTTTTCCCCTTTTTTTTGCTCTTTTTTTTTTTATATTTTTGAACCTTTTGTCTTTCTTTTTGGATGCCTTTACTGCACTGTAATATGGTGCTTGATCCTTGAACAAATTGCAAACTTTTGACATTGTGCAAATGTATTTGAAGATAATCCTTTTTGACATTACTTGTCAGCAACTGCTTCTCTTTTTCTTTCTTCTTCTTCTTTTTTTTTTTTTTTTTGCGTTTGAAATTTGACGACTATTAATCTTGTAATTATTGACACATGAAGTGACCCTCACCCCCTTCGTGACTGCCAAGATGAATTGATGAGAACGGCCTGATAACATCCTTGCCTCGTATAGGGAAAATTTGTGAAGAAATGAATGTGACTTTAACCAATGTAATCCTCTTCCATGGTGGATCAACAATATCTAAACCTCATGATTAGCGTAGCTACCATGAAACCTTTAACATGTGTCCTTTTGGCACTGTATAGACATTTTGTATCATCCACAGATCTTAGTATCTCAACTATATCTCGACATGATCATGTGAAAACATCTTTGAATTTCTTGAAGTAACTCAAAGGCAATTCATTTTGTCCCTGTGGTGACTCTGGTTTGAATCTTTGCCCTTTGTTCACAATATCCATTGACCCTTTGTAAAGTAGGATCAGTTTTTTCATCTTGTTCTACCGTCCTTAACAAATCAGGAAATAAGTCACAATCTCTGTCATCTTCAAGGTCCTGAGATCCCTCTAGACACATATCTTGCTAAAAAAAGACTCGGAATTAATGACAGCGTCGCTCACGTTATTGATATCTGGAGAACTGTTAGAGGTACTAAGGTATATTTCAAAGAATAAATGATTCTATAAATGATTATTTATATGGTATGATCATGAATGAAAGAATCTAAGAATAGACATATAAAATAGAAAGAATAAAAGAATATTTACTCAAACATGTATTTCATTGAAATAAATATTTTGGATATAAGCCTATTTCATAAAATGATTCTTGTTGCTTCTAGGCTTAAAACAACAAGTGTGTTTTGAATATTACTCTAGATTAGCTCTAAAAAATACAAAAATCCTTTTCAAAGTCCTATTGTTCAAAACACCCTAAGTACGTACAGACAGAAGCTTGGAAAAGTCTACTCCCGGGTTTTCTCTTCTGATACATCGTTGATGGTCGGGTTTCCCAATACCAGGCCTTGCATTAGAGTCCTGAGCTCGATGCACCCTTAAATCTCGTGCCCCAATCTAGCATGAAACTCATAACATTCGCCTCTTTAACAGAAAGGTTGGATAACTGATTTCCCGCTCCAGAGGGACCATCAAATTCCGCAATACCCAATTTAATAAATCTTTCGATTAGCTTCTTAAAAGTGATACAGTTTTCGATAGAATGCCCCGTGATTCCCGCATGGTATTCACATCTGCTGCTTGCGTCATACCATTTAGGGACGAAGGTTGTATTGGTTTTATGTAAAAAGGGGATACAACACGTGTGTCGAACAGAACGTGGTACAACTCTCCATATGTGATTGGAATGGGCGTGTATTGGGGTTTTTCTGAGTTTGATTTTCGATTGGGTTCTTGCCTTGAGGAGGCCTGATGGCTGATAGCTACTGACCTTGGCCGGCCTGCTATAATCGGCTCCGAACAACCCTTGTTATACATACTCGTACTATTTACCTTCTTTTCTTTCTTTTTCGGGGCCGTTAAAGTCCGCTCTCCCCTTGCTTTTGTTTCTGCCAGAGCAACTGGCTTGGCTTGATCATCTTTCGGGTTAAAACCTGAACCCATCAAGAAACTCATCAGTATTGGTGTCCGATAACAGCGGGTACCCCTTGCATGTCTGGTTGGGTCAGGACGCTTATTGGGGTAAAACCTGGGGAGTAAATGATCTCTTCAACATCATCCCCACCATTGACCACTGGGCCACTCCTTTTTTTAAATTCTCCGGCCAGTAAATGGGTTACCTGGCCCATCATATTTCTTTGGAGTTCTAGCATTTCTCGCATAGCTTGTTGAATTTCGATCAACTGCTCTTCCATCTGTATTTGCCTTTGCTCCATTCTCTCCAACTTTTGGTCCATATCTTTTGTTGGTTCTGAAATAACTTTACCTAATTAGGGTCCTTTTGGGAAATTTAATGCAAATGATGCATGCAATGCAATGCAAATGATGCAATGCAATGTAAATGCATGGGATGAATACAAAAGAAAGGAAGATGTTGATTTTGAATTCAATTCCCCTAGAACAAATTTTCTATAAAACAAATTATTTTTCATAAAATGAATTACGTATACGGCCTTGCTTTCATATTCGAGGTGAAGGCACTGATCCCCTTTCTTCGTGAAAGTCAAATCTCGCAAGCTTCCAATGCATGCCTCTACTGGCTCATTTTGCTTGATCCAGGCCATGAATTACTATCCTCGCAATGTTAATTAGCTCCTTTAAGAAAGTCGGGATACGACAGCTTTTAGATAATCTTTATCAGCTTGAATCCTTAGGTAAAGTTTTGTTTTCCTTCACGAACTGTTAGCCTTCTTCTGTCGTGTTCACTTGGACCAAATTCGGGCAACCGTATTGTAATCCGCGTTATTAAAAAATTTGTTTTCTTATGACAAATTGTTCTATTTAGCAATTGAATATGAATCAACACCTCCTTTCTATGATGATGTAATGCAATGCAATCATAAACAAACAAAACACATTAGTGCAGAAATAAACAACCAACAAAGTACCTAATCGGGTGATCACTAGGGGTTCGGAGTGGCTCTACCTAGGGTAAGCTCCTAGGTCTCTCTATATCTTGCTTGGTTCTAGAGTAAGGGTACCCAAACCAGCAGATTCCTCGATCCTCACCCACTATAGGCTCATGTAGATCGAGTTTGGTTCGGGGGGATACATTTTGCTATGACTATGCGGAGATGAAAATCTCACGAAATCATAGGTACGGATGTACCCCAGAAGCAATCCACTAGCCCATACGGAGGTGAAAACCTCACGAAAGCGTAGTTTCTTACTCCCACTTAGAAGGTGTAACCACAACGGTCATGTAATGCAATGCAACATCATTCTACTAGACCCACATCAAAACGATCATATAATCGAATGCAAAAAACAAATTTTCAATTTCTGACAAAAGGACAACAAATAATCAAATTTATGGCTAGACTCTCTCTAATCCCCAGTGGAGTCGCCAAGCTGTCAAAACCATCCCTTTTTCGAATTTTACAATTTTAAATTTAATGAAAAATGGGGGAATCGACTTTTGAAAAAAATAGAAATAAGGGAGTCGCCACCGATCTTTTTGTTTTGGGTGTGATCAGATCACCTAAGAATTTGGTTATTTTAATAAAACATTTGCGATTTACTAAAACAACGACTCTGGTCTACGAAAATTTTAGAAAACGGGCTTGGGAGTCGGTTACGCATGAGGAAGGATTGGCACCCTCACTACGCCCAAAATTGGTACCAAATTAATTAAATACTGTCTTTATGTCTAAAAAAATGTTTTTGGAATGTGGCTCTTTTTAATAAATGCTGAATAACCCGAATTGATTGTCAAAAACTTTTTGTTTCGACGTCCGAAAGTTTATAATTTGAAATTAACAAAAGGATGCCCAGTTATTTGGTCCAACGAAAAACCGAAACCCAGCACGGAAGGGCACGATTCCTCGAATTTCTGAACATTGAACATTGCCTCTCGAGTGAAATTTCGAAGGGATCTTCGATTGTTTTGAGCAGATGAAAAAGCGCAACCCAGCACGATAGGGCTCGATTTTCAAACAGCCAAACATCGGACATCGCCTTCGTTTTGAAAGGTTTTTAATAAACATGAATGAAAACCTAAAGGAATATTAGATTGTTTTGAGCAAACGAAATCACAACCCAAAGACGATAGGGCATGATTCTCGAATTGTCAAACGCCGAATATTGCCTTCGTTTTAAATGATTTTAGAAAGTATCGTGAAATTTTGAAGGATATTTGATTATTTTAAGCAAACGAGAAATTGTAACCAAAGACGTTAGGGCACGATTCATGAATTGCCAAATATCGACATCACCTTCGTTTTAAAGAATTTTTAAATGATTGATTATAAAAATAGCTTAAAACATATTAGTTTGACTTGAAATATGATGGAATAATTAATTAGAATTTTTCAAAAAAGGAGGTTGAAAATTGTAATCCGACATTTGTAGGCTAAAGGGAAAATAGAACTTGGGGTAATATGCATACATAAAATGCAATACCAATTAACAAACTTATAACCGAGCATAATTGATCAAGAAAATATAATCAAACTCGTCAACGTGGTTGACAAACGATTTATATAAGAAATAAAACAATAGATAGATGATATACGCCAATAATAAACATGACACAATATAAGTCAATCAACGGATCATATACGAAAACAAAATGGAGTTTAGAGGTCGATATGGTATAAGACATTTTCAAAATAGATGGGTGAACACATGATATATGATATAAGATAATATATAAAGTAAATTTATGAAATCTTTATATACAGATAAACATTGGGTATAATTATTGATAAAAAGAATGAAATTAATATTGTATAAAAAAAGAAGTGTAACGTCCCCCCTACCCGAGACCGTTGCCGGAGTCAAGCAGGAGACATTACAAAACTTATCTTAGCACTTAAACAGTTTTCGTAGTAAACTATCCATCTGCGTCACAGTCGCTAAAAAATCATATCTCGAGTTACGAAACTCAAAATCCAATTCCGTAAATTTTCCTGAAACTAGACTCATATATCTACTTACTAATTTTTTCTAGAATTTTGGTCAGCCCAATTAGTACAGTTTATTATAAGAAGTCTCCCTGTTTCAGGGTTCAGCTACTCTGACCCTTGTGCACTTCGAATCAAATTTCTTCCTGTACAGAAATCCAATGACTATGCCATTTGTTTCAATTAAAATAGACTCAATAATGAATCCACACATATAAATTTTGAGTCCTAATTCTTAATACACAATTTATGGTGAATTTCTAAAGTCAGAACAGGGAATCCAGAAATTGTTCTAACCCTGTTTCACCAAAACGTAAATATCTCATAAAATACAACTCTTTTACCAATTTTGTTTCTTCCATATAAAAATAGATTCATTAAGCTTCAATTACATATTTTATTCATCATCTAATTCACTTTATACTATTTTTGGTATATTTTCAAAGTTGGACTACTGTTACTGTCCAAATCTGTTTTAGTATAAAATGTTGATAACTAAGTTTATAACATCTTCATTTCTTCTTTCTACAACATTTACCAACAATTCCTCTTATTACTCTTCACTAACATATCAAAACATACCATTCTTAAGGTTTTGGTAACATTTACAAAACATACCAAAATATCATTTAACAACTTAGATACTTTCAATATAACCAAAAGACATCCTAGGTACAATGCCATTTTCCAAAAGATAGAAACTTCACCAATTTGAGTTTGGGGATCGGCTTGTATGTTGAGTCCTTATACTTTCAGTACCTAGCTCGCAAGACGGAAACAAACCGCACGCTGAGAATACTCTCAGTGGTATTTCCATAAACAATAGCTTAATCAACTTTAAAACATGGTAATTCAAACACATTATTGCTATTATTCAATATCAATCAAGACTTTAATAACCTTTACTTTATTTACCCTTATTAACATAACTCGGACACTAACGGATACACGGATCCAACCCACACTCCGGGATAAGCACATAGTGCTTCATCGAACAAATCCGAACTTTAACATTATAGTACACAAAGTACTTCATCGGAACAAATCCGAACTTTAACAAGAGTCGACACATAGTGTCTCATCGACTCAATGTCGAATATCCCAATACTTCCAATTCCTATGACATGTCAACTATATCCGACTAGCCCGACATCTGTTAATAGGGTATTCAAAATCACATTCATTTCAATATGGTAAAAATACTTACCTCATTCACATTTTCATACAATATAAATATCAAATATAGCAATAACGATTAAGCTCGGTTTATAGAAATACAAACCACTATTTATCGAATTTAATCGATATCTTCGTTCACTTTCTCTTTTCCTTCTTTGATGACGATCCGTGCTACGTTTGCTACTAACAATCATACAATTAAAATTCATCAATATACTAATTCATAAAACACATTTTCACTTTCTATCAAACTTTTACAAAAATTCCAATTTCGTCCTTTTTCCATTACTAATCTTTTTCTTTAACTTAAGCTTCATATTCTCTTTTAATCAACTCATTAACAATTTCTAACTCATAAAATTCATTATAAAACATAAATTTTGAGCTCTATTCAACTTAATCCCTATTTAAACCTAACTTAGAATTCTTTTAATAAATCACTCAATTTTCACTTCTAACTTCAATTCCTATCAATTTAACCCATAAAACCTCAATTTATTCAACTAAATCAATATCTAAAAATTTTCTATTTTTCTTCATTTTAACCTCATACATGTAGAACTTTGAATTAGGCATCCATAAACATAAAAATCATAAGAAAATGAGCTAAAACAACTTACCAATTAAACTTTAGGGCCTTAATCCTCAAATTTCCTTTTCTTTTCTTTCTTTCTTTCCTTCTTTCTTTCTCACGTTTGCTCTCTGTAACTCTTTCTATGTTTCTTTACTCATTATTATTTATTCATTATACTATATTATATTATTATTAACCTATAAAAATATAAATTAACATGTGTAATAGCTATAACATAAAATATCTTATAGCTATTACACATATATACCAACTATTACACATGTTATATCATACATTCACACACATGGCACTTAGGGTCTAATTGCTAGATTAGTTCCTTTTACTTCTTTAATCTATAATTAAACTTTTATTCCTTATGCAATTTAATCCTTTAAACTAAATTCAAGCTACTTCACTTAATTAAACACTAAATAACCATTCAACTATAATTCATAAATATTTCTAATAAATATTCATGAATAAATTTCACTGAAACAGACTCAAGACTCAATTTCCGATACCGTAACTTTCGGTTCATTACAATTCTCTCCCTTAATAAATTTCGTCCTCGAAATTTACGAAAAGAGATGGGGTATTGAGATCTCATCGTTTCTTCTGGTTCCCATGTAGCTTCTTCAACACTGTGACTTCGCCATAGCACTTTTACTAAAGGAATACGTTTATTACGTAATTCTTTTACCTCTCGTGCTAGAATCTCAACTGGTTCTTCTTCATACGATAAGTCAGGTCGAATCTCTACATTCTTGGTCGTAATAACATGTGAAGGATCCGATCGATATCTTCTTAGCATAGAAACATGGAAGACATCGTGCATTTTCTGTAGTTCAGGAGGTAAGGCCAATCGATACGCTACTGGTCCAATTCTCTCAATAACTTCGTAAGGCCCAATAAAACGAGTACTTAATTTTCCTTTTTGACCAAATCTTAGAATTTTCTTCCAAGGTGAAACCTTTAAAATACTTTATCCCCGATCGAGTATTCAATATCCCGTCGTTTCAAATCGCATACGATTTACGTCTATCAAAAGCGCTTTTCAATCTTTCCGAATTTTCTTAATCAGTATTTTCCGTTTCTTGAACCAATTCAGTCCAATCATCTTCTTCTCATTCGATTCATCCAACATACGGTGATCGACATCTTCGTCCATACAAAGCCTCATACGGTGCCATCTCAGATACTTGATCGAAACTATTATTATACACAAATTCGGCTAATGACAAATAATATTCCCATTAGACTCAAAATCAATCATACTGAGCTCAAGCATATCTTCTAAAATTTGTATTACCCGCTCAGATTGACCATCGATCGTGGATGAAAAGTCGTACTAAAATGAAGTCGAAAATCGAAAGATTCATGTAATTGCTTCCAAAACCTTGACGTAAACCTTGGATCTCTGTCGAAATTATTGATTTTGGAATACCATGTAATCTAATGATTTCCGAACATAAACCTCAAGCAAGTTTCTTTAACGACCAATCGGTTCTCACAGCTAAGAAATGAGTGACTTCGTAAGTCGATCAACTATTACCCAAATAGCATTCTTTTTACTTGTAGACATCGGTAATCCCGTCACAAAGTCTATCGTTATTCGGTCCCATTTCCATTCGGGAATATTGATGGGTTGAAGTAATCCCGATGGAACTTGATGTTCGCCTTCACTCGTTGACAAGTCAAACACTTTGCCACATATTCGTTATATCCTTTTCATTCCCGACCACCAATACAATTCACGCAAATCACGATACATTTTCATACCTCCGGGATGAAATGCAAATGGACTATTATGAGCTTCTCAAGAATTAACTCTTTCAACTCGTAATTATTCGAATGCAAAGTCGATTTCAAATCTTAAGCGACCATTTCCATCAATGCTAAAATTTTCATTGTACCATTCGAATCATCTCTTTTCTTTAACAACTTATCATCTTCTAACTGTGCTTGATCCGATTCGATCAAACATTACCGGCTTTATTCTTAATTCACCAAAAGGCTTCCATCTTGATGATACTAAGTTGTGCAAACATTGCTCGTAATTCAATCGCAGCTTTTCTACTCGGTCGTCGGCTACTACATTAGCCTTCCTCGGATGATAGTCTATGACACAATCATAGTCTTTTAGAAGCTCTATCCAACGCCTTTGTCTCGATTCAAATCTTTTGTGAAAGTAGATACTTCAAACTTTTATGATCCGTATAAACATAGCACTTTTCACCATAAAGATAGTGCCTCCAAATCTTCAAGGCAAAAATTACATTGCTAATTCTAAATCATGAGTTGGATAGTTGCGTTCATGCGGTTTCGATTGCCGTGAAGCATAAGCAATGACTTTCCGTTCGCATCAAGACACATCCCATCCACTCAATGAAGCATCACCGTACACTACAAAATCTCTTTCGATTCGGTAAAGTCAACACCGGTGCCTCTGTTAACATTCGTTTTAATGCTTCAAAACTTTTCGACATTGCTCATTCCAAACAAATGGAATATTTTTCGTAGTAGCTTGGTCATCGGTAAGGCTATCTTTGAAAATCCGTTGTGAATCTTCGATAGTAACCACCAATCCGAGAAAACTTCGTACCTCGATACATTCTTAGGAACTTTCCACCGAATAACCGCTTCAATCTTCTTTGGATCCACTCTAATTCCATCCGCCGATACGACATGACCAAGAAACACAACTTCGATAACCGAATTCACACTTGCTCAATTTTCCGTACAATTGCTTTTCTCGTAGTATTTGCAAAACAATCGGAGATGTTGCTCATGATCTTTTTCGACTTGGAATACACCAAAATATCGTCGATAAAAACTACTACGAACCGATCCAAGTATGGTTGAAAAATCCGATTCATAAGATCCATAAAGCGGCAGGGCATTTGTCACCAAATGGCATCACTAAAATTCATAATGCCCATACCTGCATGCGGAATGCCGTCTTCAATATGTCGCACTCTTTTACTTTCAACCGATAGTATCCCGACCTTAGATCAATCTTTGAAAATACGGAAGCTCCTTTCGTTGATCAAACAAATCATCTATTCGGGAAGTGGATACTTGTTCTTGACAATCAATTTGTTGAGTTGTCGATAATCAATGCACAATCACATCGACCCATCTTTCTTCTTAACAAATAACATTGGAGCTCCCCATGGTGATGTACTAGGTCGTATAAAACCTCTCGTCCAATAAGTCTTGCAACTGTACTTTTAATTCCTTTAGCTCAAGAGGTGCCATACGATGCGGAGGTATCGATCACGGATCTGCACTGGTAGACTTCAATCACAAATTCTACCTCTCGATCGGGGTAATCCGGTAATTCCTCGGGAATACATCGGAAAATTCACATACAATCCAATTTTACTACATCGACTTTCAACCGAATCCGAATTAATCACATATGCTAAGAAAGCATTACAACCTCGATGAAGAAGCTTGCTAGCTTTAATGGTCAAACAATACGAATTGATCCACTAGTCCGAATACCATTTACTTCAATTCTATCTTCACTTTCATTCGAACAATAAACTTCTTCTTATAACAGTCTAAAATCACTCCATGTTCGATAACCGGTCCATTCCCAAAATAACATCAAAGTCACCAAATGGCATAATCAACAGATCAACAGGAATATTCTATCTTGAATCATTAACGAACATCTTCGACATATATGGTTCACTAAAGTAGTTTGTCCCAAATGGACTAGACACTTCTATTATAACTTTAGACAATTCAAACTCTAATTTTTTGTCTCAACTACTTTCAGATTAACATATGAATGTGATGACCGTGGTCTATTAAAGCATAAACGGGTCTGAATTCAATAAGAATATACTGTCACCACATCGTGAGCATCTTTCTCTTCTCGAGTCCTCACAACATACGCCGAGCTGGAGCTCTAGCTTCAGATTGTTGTGTAGCACTCTCACTAGTTCTTCTAGTACCACCTCTAGCAAACGAACTACTTGGCCCGATCCCCGCCTCTGGAAGCAAATTCAGATCTTTGCACTCATGTCGGTGTTGTTCCGATATCTTTGGGCAATCTTTAATAAAGTGATCGGTAGCTCCACAACGGAAACAACCTCTAGTCAATTTTCTACACTCCTCTTTGTGTCGGTTTCCACAATGCTCACATATTGGAATTTCAGATTCGAATCGGACTTGGATATCGCTAGTAGACACATGAGTCTGTTTTTCCGACCTCGATCACTCCTTTTCGATCGAGAACTAAATCTCCAATTACCTCGTGATTCCTTTGACCGCTTAGGTCTGCGGACTTGAACTAACCATTCGGGACGTTTTTGGTCGAATGAGCAACTTGGACTTTTTATCCCTTCCAAGAATTTGTTCAATCATCTTAGCTCTTTCCATTAAATCCGCAAACTCGGTGATTCTAAGAGGCATCAATCGTAGTCTAAATTCATCACGTAATCCTCTTAAAATCTTTTACATCGGTCGGCTTCAATCGGTACAAACTCGATGGCATATCTGCTCAATCTCGTAAATTCTCGTTCATAATCCACTATAAGCATCTCACCTTGTTTCAGTGTTAAGAACTCTTGTCTTTTGTCTTCTATGTACATTTCTCCCAAATACTTATTTTGAAACTCTTTTGAAAGAAGTCCCAACTTATCTGTTCCTCAAGTACATTTCGAATCACCGATTCCCACCATACTAAAGCTTCCTCTTGCAGTAATGAGACAACACACACTAAGCTTTCTTGTGGTGTACATTCAAGTTGCTTCAGAACTCTCTTTGTAGTCTTTAACCAATTTTCAGCAGTAGTCGAATCAATTCCCTTGGCACCCAAAAATTCTGTAGCTCCATATTTTCTCAATTCTTTAATTGGAGCTCTTCGGGTAGTAGGGATAGAGGACGTAGCAAGCATAGTTCCTACCGCTTTTGAAGGGCATCGGCGATTATTCTAAAGACTTCAGTATTGTCACTTCCAACATTCGGTTGATTTCCTACTGGATTCACACTTGGAGTTGCAGACTCCGATTCATTCACATTATACGGTTCATCATCTTCACTATACATCTCTTGATCAGTATCCTCAATGCTTTTATCAGACATTCTTAATGCTATAAAACAAAAATATTCAACAAACATATCAGCATCCAATCCCAACTCAAATTTGACTCAGTAATGGCATGTACCTCTAGATTCCCATTGACATTCGATTTAGTCCTAGAACCGACTAAACCTAAATAGCTCTGATACCAATCAATATTGTAACGTCCCCCCCTACCCGAGACCGTTGCCGGAGTCAAGTAGGAGACATTACAAAACTTATCTTAGCACTTAAACAGTTTTCGTAGTAAACTATCCATCTGCGTCACAGTCGCTAAAAAAATCATATCTCGAGTTGCGAAACTCGAAATCAAATTCCGTAAATTTTCCCTGAAACTAGACTCATATATCTACTTACTAAATTTTTTCTAGAATTTTTGGTCAGCCCAATTAGTACAGTTTATTATAAGAAGTCTCCCCTGTTTCAGGGTTCAGCTACTCTGACCCTTGTGCACTTCGAATCAAATTTCTTCCTGTACAGAAATCCAATGACTATGCCATTTGTTTCAATTAAAAATAGACTCAATAATGAATCCATACATATAAAGTTTGAGTCCTAATTCTTAATACACAATTTATGGTGAATTTCTAAAGTCAGAACAGGGAATCCAGAAATTGTTCTAACCCTGTTTCACCAAAACGTAAATATCTCATAAAATACAACTCTTTTACCAATTTTGTTTCTTCCATATAAAAATAGATTCATTAAGCTTCAATTACATATTTTATTCATCATCTAATTCACTTTATACTATTTTTGGTATATTTTCAAAGTTGGACTACTGTTACTGTCCAAATCTGTTTTAGTATAAAATGTTGATAACTAAGTTTATAACATCTTCATTTCTTCTTTCTACAACATTTACCAACAATTCCTCTTATTACTCTTCACTAACATATCAAAACATACCATTCTTAAGGTTTTGGTAACATTTACAAAACATACCAAAATATCATTTAACAACTTAGATACTTTCAATATAACCAAAAGACATCCTAGGTACAATGCCATTTTCCAAAAAGATAGAAACTTCACCAATTTGAGTTTGGGGATCGGCTTGTATGCTGAGTCCTTATACTTTCGTACCTAGCCTGCGCACGGAAACAAACCGTCGCTGAGAATACTCTCATGGTATTTCCATAAACAATAGCTTAATCAACTTTAAAACATGGTAATTCAAACACATTATTGCTATTATTCAATATCAATCAAGACTTTAATAACCTTTACTTTATTTACCCTTATTAACATAACTCGGACACTAACGGATACACGGATCCAACCCACACTCCGGGATAAGCACATAGTGCTTCATCGGAACAAATCCGGAACTTTAACATTATAGTACACAAAGTACTTCATCGGAACAAATCCGAACTTTAACGATGAGTCGACACATAGTGTCTCATCGACTCAATGTCGAATATCCCAATACTTCCAATTCCTATGACATGTCAACTATATCCGACTAGCCCGATAATCGTTAATAGGGTATTCAAAATCACATTCAGTTCAATATGGTAAAAATACTTACCTCATTCACATTTTCATACAATATAAATATCAAATATAGCAATAACGATTAAGCTCGGTTTATAGAAATACAAACCACTATTTATCGAATTTAATCGATATCTTCGTTCACTTTCTCTTTTCCTTCTTTGATGACGATCCGATGCTACGTTTGCTACTAACAATCATACAATTAAAATTCATCAATATACTAATTCATAAAACACATTTTCACTTTCTATCAAACTTTTACAAAAATTCCAATTTCGTCCTTTTTCCATTACTAATCTTTTTCTTTAACTTAAGCTTCATATTCTCTTTTAATCAACTCATTAACAATTTCTAACTCATAAAATTCATTATAAAACATAAATTTTGAGCTCTATTCAACTTAATCCCTATTTAAACCTAACTTAGAATTCTTTTAATAAATCACTCAATTTTCACTTCTAACTTCAATTTCTATCAATTTAACCCATAAAACCTCAATTTATTCAACTAAATCAATATCTAAAATTTTCTATTTTCTTCATTTTAACCTCATACATGTAGAACTTTGAATTAGGCATCCATAAACATAAAAATCATAAGAAAATGAGCTAAAACAACTTACCAATTAAACTTTAGGGCCTTAATCCTCAAATTTCCCTTTTCTTTTCTTTCTTTCTTTCCTTCTTTCTTTCTCACGTTTGCTCTCTGTAACTCTTTCTATGTTTCTTTACTCATTATTATTTATTCATTATACTATATTATATTATTATTAACCTATAAAAATATAAATTAACATGTGTAATAGCTATAACATAAAATATCTTATAGCTATTACACGTATATACCAACTATTACACATGTTATATCATACATTCACACACATGGCACTTAGGGTCTAATTGCTAGATTAGTCCCTTTTACTTCTTTAATCTATAATTAAACTTTTATTCCTTATGCAATTTAATCCTTTAAACTAAATTCAAGCTACTTCACTTAATTAAACACTAAATAACCATTCAACTATAATTCATAAATATTTCTAATAAATATTCATGAATAAATTTCACTGAAACAAGACTCAAGACTCAATTTCCGATACCGTAACTTTCGGTTCATTACAAGAAGTAAACATATACGTTATATAAATAATAAAATATATATATATATATATATATATAAACATAAGGATAATATGAGATACAATAAATGATTTAAAAATATTATTCACATAAATAATTTTAAAAGAGGATATATATACATAGAAAAATATTTACATAAAGTTATATGAAAATAATAACATGTACCATAGCAAAAATAATTTAATATGTGCCCTATACATGTGAAAATGTAAGAAGTAATTATATGTCAAAATATCATCTAATTAAAATATGAATTATAGGATTAACCTAATTTTATCATAAATTATATACCTAATAATTTTTTTAAAAAACACAATTAATTACAAACTTATTAAATCTATATGTATAAGAATATTAAAACTTTACTAATGGATGCAAATTAAATATAAATACAAAATATATGTTTAATAATAATTTAAATAATATACTAAATACCAAGAAATAATAATTCATGGTAAGGTATTACACATATTAAATGTATTTAAAATTAACCAATCGAGAATTACAAGGCCAAATTAAACTTACAGTAAAAATAAGGAAGATAATTTGCAAATAAAGCAATTACAAAATGAATTAATGCTCAATGCACATAAATGTAGGAGGACTGAATTTGTAAATATCTCGCATCCACAATGCATTAATGAACCGCGAATCAAAATGAAATGATGCACAAATTAGCAGGCCAAATTTTAAAATACAAGGTAAGCCAATTGGGCACAAATTGAAGACTCGCGCAAGAGGGGGATCTAACGTGCAAATCTGCCATTTAACAAAATGGTGCAAATCCATTTCACTTTTTTGGGCCAATGCACAGACCTTTACTACTATAAACAGTGCCGCTTGGCTTTGGGAATGATTTTAAACCCCCTTTCCTTCAAACATAACCTAATTTCAACCATTTTTTAGAAATAGCAACAGCCATTAACCCCTAAATGATAGGGTTTCATTTGGCTAGCAGACGACGAGCCAATATTGGACTAATGGCCGACGACGTGCGATCAACAGCCCAACCTTTGCCTGTGAAGATTGCAATCATGGAGATCTGGTAAACCAATCCATCTCATTTCCCTTTTTTTTGAAAAAAAAACTTTAAATTGTGCTTTGCTTCTTTGAAAATCAAACAAAAAATAGAGAAGAAAAGGTTGAGAAGAACATTCGACCCTCACCCAAATCTCTTCATTTCAGAGATCGTTGGGTTTTCCTTGGTGTCGATCCATAAATTAAAAGAAATCTAGCAAACCAAAAATAGATCAGAAAAGAAAGAGGGAAAAAAACTAGAGATTTCCTTTATACTGGATTTTTTTTTCTTTTTGTTTATGTATGTATGCATAAACGTATATTGTGCCCAGTGAGCGTTCGTCCCCTCCCTTTCATTCGTTTTTCATGCGATAGACAAATCAAAGAAAACAGAAACGAAATCGAAAGAAAATGAGAATCAAATCACCTTGTGGAGACTTTTTGTTCAAGCTTTTTCGTATTGATTTTTTTGTTTTTGTGTCTCAGATTCGTAAAAAGAAAGAAGCCCCTTTACAATTGAAAATAGTAGGCTTTATATCCGAAAAAAGGAAAAGAAAAATAAAATCCATTTTATTCTTCTCCATTTCTTTGCTCTGTTGTCGTCCTTTTTGTTTGTCTCTCTGCTGTTGCTTTTTTTTTATTTTGCAGTGCACGGTGTCTTGGCGTGGTGGTGGTGTCTTGGAGCGTGCGAGGCGTGGAGGCTGAATGGTTGCGCGCACAGAGAGAGCCCTAGGGTTTCGCTCTTGAAATGTTTGGGCCTTTTGGGCTGATGTAATTTGGGTGCAGGTTTATCCGTTAATGGGTTTTAGGATGTTTGATTTTGGGTTGTAATTAGACAGATAATGGACTGTTATAATTATTTTTGTTTTTTCTTGGTTTATTCTTGTGGTCTGGGCCCGGGCATAATTTGGGCCTTACAGTATCTTTTGTTTTTCTTCTTCGTTATTTTTTGTTTTGGTGCTCATTTCATCCTTCTCTTATTTTTTATTTTTATTTGTTGGTCATGGTCGTTAGTAGATATGGTTTAGTTGAGATTATAGACTGTAAACCACATCGATCAAAAGGGTATCGGGTAAGTCTTAGCCAGTCAGTTGTCTGCATTGTTTTCTTTTTCTTTTTCGTAAGTTACTCTAAAGTGTTATGAGTTCTATACGAATCGTTAATAGAAGGTTGTTAATTTTTCTATTTAGGCAGAAGTAACAGAAGTGGTGAACAGCGACATGTCAATTCCAACGATTTCTGTTGATTTTGCAGTAGGTATTAGTTTAACTGAAGGTTTCGTGTCGAAACTTTTGACTTGGGTTTTAGGAATGAAACTGGGAATGAATGTTGACAAAATGACTTAATTGTTTAATTGAATGCTTGTTTTAGATTTTGGAGATCCATTTTGTTGTTGTTGCTTCGAAATCTCTTCAGGTGCATACCGAAAACTTTACTTTGCAAGTTTCGAATCGCCAAAAATGGCGGCTATCGACGCCACA
Organism: Gossypium arboreum; assembly: GCF_025698485.1. NCBI lineage: Eukaryota > Viridiplantae > Streptophyta > Magnoliopsida > Malvales > Malvaceae > Gossypium > Gossypium arboreum. The sequence continues at coordinate 11,782,366 of NC_069076.1, read as the reverse complement.
CGGGCAGGCATATGGGCGTGTAACTCACTGTTTATGCTTAAAAACCATAAGGCCAGGGACACGGGCATGTGCCCAGGCCATGTAACTCACTGTTTGCAAATCCACATGGCCAAGGCACATGGGCGTGTGCCAAGGCCGTGTGGCAGTATGTTGGATCCTAGAACTGTTTTTGAGGCCGAGAAGGTTGCTTAGCTATGGTATTGGTTTCTTCGATATAAGAATGACTGGATTTGCTTATATGACACTGATCTGTGAGTCACATACTTGAATGTGCATTGTAATACTACTCTGTTAACGAACTGCAAAATTAATTTTGTACTGTATTGGTGTGACTGAACATGTGATATGTACTACTGCATTCTGAATCAATATGTGGTGGGAGATTGAGAAGAAGACGGGAGTCTATACTAAAATTATGGCTATGCCACATTTAGTAACATTATGATTCTGGCGCTTGTCGTTTATTGAGCTAGCAGCTAAGCTGCGTTTCTGTGAAAGTGTCATTGAACACTGTAAAGGTGAGCAGGGACGAACGGGCATTAAATGTCCATAGTGGTGTGCTGGGATGGCTAAAGTTGGTGTGTAGCTGATAGATTAGGGACATTACATTTGAGTCTGATCTGAACTGGAGTAATGCATATATACATATGTGGAATCTCTGCTTTGAACATAGAACGAACACCCTTCTATGTTGAACTGCATCTCTAAATTGGAATTTCTTATAAGTTACCTTTGTTGTATTTCATTCCGTTTTATGCACCGGGTTCATGACTCATCCTATTGTTTTTGAATTTCAGGTGGTAATCAGACTTGATCAGGTCGGCATCGCGGAAGCTCGGTCTGATGTTAAATGTTATTCCTAGTATTATTACTATTAGTAGGAATATTTGCTTTATGATGTTATGAATTTAGGAAGACTTTGTCTTTAATTTACCGTCGTGTTGAATGTATGAGATTAATGGTTTAATTTGATTGCGATATGCTAGTGTGATCTTAGAATGGATAATTAACTCACGAACTTGGCCCGGAAGTCTAGGCCAGGTTTAAGTTGTTACAGATAAAACAATCTTAAAATTAATAATTTTTTACAACATAATAAAATTTTTAAAATTTCTTAATATATTGTTATTGTTATAATTTTTTAAAAAATGTATATACTATTCATATAGTATTTTTAAAATTTTATAATGTATAGTATTAAAATATAGTTGTTTTACAATATTTTTACATATGGTAAAAAATATTATTTAAAATATTATTTTTAAAAATAAAAACATTTTAATGAAATAACATGTTTAAATTTATTTTCACATTATTAATTAATTTTAAAATTAATAAATAATTTAATATATTTTAATTGATACATAAAATCCTTCCTTGCATCACAGTATTTTAAAAAACTAATTAATTAACTATATTAAAAATTAGATTAGAGTTAAATTAATTTCCTCTTAAATTAAATTAGTGATCTATACTAAAAGTCCGATTAAAGTTACACTCTTATTTTAAAGAATACGTTATCATAATCAATAGCTTAGAAAGTGATTATATTTTAAATTATAACTAGATTTTTAAATAATTTCATTATATGTTATGATTATATATATATATTTTTAATTATTCATAGTCCTCCTCAACTCATAAATAATCCTCTTCAATCCATAAATAATTTCTACCATTAAATTCCATATAATCTACCATGTCAGTTATCTATTAGTTATTTTTTCCTCTCATAAATTAAAAAAATACTGCTAGTATTTTGGGATAATTTGTATAATATTTGACAAGTTTAGGTATTAAATTGGGCAAAAAAAAGGCTCGGTGTCAAATTAAGAAAAAATATCAAGTCCAAATACCAAATTGGATAAAATAAAAGATTAAGTATGAAATTAGGAAAAAAGTATTTAAGTATTATTAAGTATAAAATTAGGAAAAAGTATTTAAGTATTAAATTGGAAAAAAATAAACTTAAAGCACCAAATATAATATAATATTATATTATATTATATTAAGCGTAATAATTATGAATCAGCATGAAAACCAGATGATCACCTGCTTAAAATATTTTAGGCATGGATTTTATTAATCTCTTGAGCAAAACTTCCAAAATGTTGATGTAATTATGAAAATTGAGGAAAATTTTCAAGTAAAATATTTCTTCACATCCTTATTTAATTTCTTTTTCAATTTTGAAAATCAATACGCAAATTCAAGTTTGACTACAAATTTGTTTTTAATGAAAATAAGTGGAATGAAATCTACTTTTTTTAAAAAGATATAAGTATAATTGTAAATAATAAACATTTCAAGAATGAAATCATTATGATGCAAGTATGGATTGGAAATTAAAATGGATTCAAATTTAAATTAAAATAAATAAATAAGTTTAAAGAAAATCCACACATAAAATAAATTTTAAAATTTTCAAAATTTTAATTGAGGACCGGAAACAAAATTGTTACGATGGCTTTTAAGAAAGGGTAATTACATTAGTAGTAATCCAATGATGTTTTTTTTGTCATTTAACTAGTTAATTTTGTCTTTTTTGGTCACTAAATTATATTAGATTTTTGGGTATTTTCATTTTTATGTTAGTCGGCTATGACAGAAAACAAAACAAAATTGAATAGTTGGGTGATCGAAAAAATATTTTACTAATAGTTAAGTGACTATTTAGTAACTTTTTATAATTGAGTGGTCAAAAAAGAAAAGAACATAATTGAGTAAATATTAATATAATTTTCCCATTGAGAAATTGTTAATCTGACTTTTTTTGACAAATTAAGCAGGAAATGAGGTCCCGTGTGAGATTAGCTTTATGGATTTCCTTTTTAAAAAAAGAGATTAGCTTTATGGACTTACATAGTGAATCAACTTCTTTAATTCTAATATGTCAAACTAATTGCTTTTAATGTGATTAAAGTAAGCGGCAGTTTTTTCTCTTCCATACTTGGTCAAAAGAATTGTCTCCCACTTGTTAATATAAAATTAATTTATTAATTTATTATTTTTCAAATTGTAAAAAAGAAAAAAATCTTTTGATTAGGCACAAATCATACTTAAGTTGTGTTTTGCTTCCCATTAATTTTTTTTGGAAAATTTGATAAATTTTTTATTTAGACGATTTTATTTAAAATTTTTTAAAAGTTGTTCTTAATAACATAAATAGAACAAAAGTTATATTTATTATAAAATATTACAGAAACATTTAGCAACCGAAATTTATTTTAAGTAAGCAATTTTTGTGAAGAAGGCATGGAAAATATGAACAGACAGAGTAAGTAAAACAGTTGAATTAGTTTTGTGTTAGCTTCATCTTTAATCGTCTCTCATTCTTGTATATATAATCATGGATAGAGTTAATAAAAGATTTCTATGTTTGCTTTTCTGTTAAAATACACTATAAATTGATAGTTTTATGATTTTATGTTGAATTTTAAAATTTATAATTGTTAATTGTTAAAAACAATTTTAAAATTAATGTTAAAACACCTTTTATAATTTGTATAATTATCTCTGTCTTTAATTTTTATAATTTGTAAACCTAAATTAATAAAATGTATTAATCGAATTAAAATTTTGTAATGTGAATATTTTTTCATAAATGTACTTAATTTCAAACTTCTAAATTTGAAAAAACATATTTTTTAATTATTTTAAAATATTTTTAGTAAATTTTAAAAAATAGATAAGTTACTTTTAAATTTGTAAATTATATTGCTCAAGAAGTATAGTAATATAATCATATTTCAAAAATAGATTAATAAAATTTAAATTGAATTATTTTGAAATATTTTTAAATAAAAATAGTTTAATAAAATTTAAATTTGTTGAGTGTTTTTGTTGTGTGTCCTCTCAGTGAGGAGAATTGGGTATTTATAAGGTACGGTTATTGTTTATCGAAATGATGTCCTAGGTAGGCTCCATGCACACCAACACATATACTGCTTTAGACTTAACACGTGTTTATCGTACCATGCACTTGACTTCGCATCCTTTGCCTACGAACCCCCAGTAACATGCATACAAACCTAACTCACAAGCTCTCCCTGTGAACCTTTAATGTCTCTACCTTGTGGGGTAGGTTCCTCTGCATGCATCTACTTGAGTTGTGGGTTGATAATTCGAAGTTATATCTAGATTTCGAATCGGTAACGAGAAATACCATAACAAAATTAGAATTTTTCTAGAAAAATTTAAATGGTTTGTAAAATCAAAATAATTTTTAAAACTTTAATAATTTAAAAGTGACATTTTAAAATAACATATTTATTAAATTAACAAAATTAAAATTTGTAATCGTTAAAATAGATTTACAAAACATATTTTGTAAACAATTTTCAAATAAAAAGGTTGTTTAAATACTTTGTAAAGGTACCAAAAACGAATGAGACTAAATCTAATTGATTAAAGCAGAAATCATAACTGAGATTAATTTTTGAAATTACCATTTATATTATATTAAATGTTTGTTAATTAAAAAATGTTAATTTTTTTTTCATGTTAACATTTTATCATAATATTAACATTTATTTTTAAACAAAATTAATATGCATAAAGAACCCGTATCAAACTAGTGTGAAACTAAATTTACTAAAATGTAAAGCATCGAGTTTTTTTTTTTTTATATAATTTAACCTAATCCAATCCATAGATATAAATATTAATATAATTAAAGTCGATTCATTTTGATGAAAAAATAATAATAAATCTTACTCAATTTAACTATACTAGTTCCTTAATTTCATAAAACAAATAAGGGAAAAAATGGAGAATAAGTTGCAATTGACCAAACTTATAGAACCAACAGGTAAAATTGTAATAAAATCAAGAGAATCTTATCGAGAAAGAATTGTATGTCATATTTGTATTTTTATCTTAAATTTTAAGATTTTTATTTAGATTTGATTTTTTTTAGGACGAAAATCTTGATGTAGTATTAAACTATTAGAAAAAAGATACAGATGACGTGCTATTACTATTTCATACAATCCTTCCCCAAATATTATATTATTTAAAGAAGATGTGATTTTAAGCTTACCTTTAAATTATCAGCTCAAAGTACTTTGTGGAATCCAAACTAAAAATGCTTACATTATTATTGAAAATGTAGAATTTTATGAATCAAACACCACTTAAATAATATTACATTCAATAGTTTCACGTTTCATGAACCGAATACTCCAGGATTTCTTGAGGTTGAATATAATTTTTTTACAAGAAAATGAATTTTTCTCTAACAATTAACTTCAGAAGAAAAAAGCGTACATTTTTTAGATAAATGAAAAATTGTGTCATCAAGTTTTTTTTTTCTTTAAAAAAAAACTATGTTTAACATATTTAATATTCAAAATTTAAGGTTTACTTTTTTTTTTAATTTTAAGTTTTCCCAAATTAGTAGAATTGTCTTTGTTTCTATATTTCACATCACACATTCAAACATGTCTATATTTGCCCACGTTTTGGGGGCGACGGCGGCTAGCAACAGGCTATTTAGATTGATTTCGATAAGTAATGTATTTCATGTGCTAATTTACTTGTAATCTTTCATCAATTCAAACAAAATAAGTTTACCATTGGAAACAAGAAAGTTGAGTCAAATTTTGGGCAACTCATCTCAGAACTCTTCAACTTTATCCATCAAATGTGATACTCTTCCTCCATCATGTTAGTTTGAAACAAAAATTATAGTTGAATATTTCTTTGTAAAAGAGGAATAGGATCCATTTTGAAATTGTTATTTCCAACAATAGTAACACAAAAATATGGGGTTTAATATAGCAAGTAGGTGATGGGATAAACAAAAATGAAGATGAGATGAACGCAGTTTCAAATGGGAGATATTAGGGTTATTTGATGGTCTACGAGTGGGATTGTGTAAATGAAAGAGGTGAGCAGCTTCCCACACAATAACCAAACTTTGGGAAAACAACAAATTCATGAAAATAGATGGTGGTAGGAACCTTGGTGTCAAACTTACTATGACAAAAGACTTTCAAAATGGGTCCTATCCCACTCTAATGATTTTTACCAGCTCAGTCACATCAATTTTAAAAATATAATTAATTTTTAATTTTTAATTTTTAAAATAAATAGTTTAATTAAGGAAATATAATTCATGATGTTCTGTAATTGTATTTTTAACATTTTATATAAAAATCATTTAAAAAATCCTTAAAATAATATTTACTTATTTGTAAAAATAACGATATTTTAATAAATTCATAATGATGATAACAACTCAATAAAAACTTGAAATATTAATATAAATAGGAATAATATTTTATGTGTAGTTAGCGATAAGTCTCGAATACCATCAGTGAATAATATTTGATGATGTTTAAAGTTTTAATATTTATTTATAATTAATTATTATTTAATTATATTTAAATAAAATTATCTGTATTTATTTATAAATTTACCATCATTTTTGGTTTTATTTAATGGTAAAATGTCATGATTTAATACCGATAGTATATGAGAAATATAACTAAACAATGCATTAAATATTACCTCATATATTAAAATATGTAATAAATGTAACGTAAGTTAGAGAAGGCAAAGGGATACTCCCATAATAATAATAATAATAATAATAATAATAATAATAATAATAATAAAAGCACTTTCAAGTTCAACCCACAAAATTCCCTTGGCCCACAAAAATGTTAAGACCCTTCAAACCCACAGCTTCAAACTTCTATAAATACCCCACACCTTTCATCAACTCTGCATCAACAAAATCTAAGCTTTCTGCAAAAGAGTGAGGCTTTGAGAGATTTTTCAGAAAACAAAGATTTGTAAGAGAAATGGCAACTTTCCCAGTGATCAACTTAGAGAAGCTTAATGGTGAGGAGAGAGCAACAATCATGGAGCAAATCAAGGATGCCTGTGAGAACTGGGGATTCTTTGAGGTATCCTTCAAAACCAGATTTTCCTAATTTCAAAGTTTTGTTTCTTTTCTTTGTTGTGCTGATAAAACTGTTCTTTAAATGTATTTTTAGCTGCTGAACCATGGGATTTCCCATGAATTTCTGGACACTGTTGAAAGATTGACAAAAGATCATTACAAGAAATGCATGGAGCAGAGGTTTAAGGAATTGGTAGCAAGCAAGGCCCTGGAAGGTCTCCAGGCCGAGGTTACTGATATGGATTGGGAAAGCACATTCTTCTTACGCCATCTCCCTGAATCAAACATGGCTGAAATCCCAGATCTCGCCCATGAATACAGGTTTACATTTACATATACATACATACACAGACATAAAAGATTGGAAGTTCTTAGCTTGTCTGACACATGGTGGAATTGAAAAACAATGCAGGAAAGTGATGAAAGAGTTCGCACTGAAATTGGAGAAACTAGCAGAGGAGCTTCTCGACTTGTTCTGCGAGAATCTTGGGCTGGAAAAAGGGTACTTGAAAAAGGCTTTCCATGGGACAAGAGGTCCAACATTTGGAACCAAAGTTAGCAAATACCCACCATGTCCAAAACCTGATAAAATCAAGGGACTCCGAGCCCACACCGATGCTGGTGGTATCATCTTGCTCTTCCAAGACGCCCAAGTGAGCGGCCTCTAGCTTCTAAAAGACGGCCAGTGGGTGGATGTTCCCCCTATGCGCCACTCCATTGTAATCAACCTTGGAGATCAGCTGGAGGTAATCACCAATGGCAAATACAAGAGCGTGGAGCACCGAGTGATTGCTCAAACCAACGGAGCTCGCATGTCGATAGCTTCATTCTACAACCCTGGAAGTGATGCCATTATCCACCCAGCACCGGCTCTGGTGGAGAACAAACAGTTGTACCCCAAATTTGTGTTTGAAGACTACATGAAGTTATATGCTGGGCTGAAATTCCAGGCCAAGGAACCAAGATTCCAAGCCATGAAAGCCAGGGAAACAACTCTTCCCATTGCAACTGCTTAAAATTCCTAAGCTCCTCTTATCTTTAGTGTGGTGTGTGAACAAGAAATTCCAGACTAGTAAAGAGTTCAGTATCATTAGTCTGTGTTGATTAATTATTAATGTAAACATCAAGAAATAAATTCTAATATATTTTATTATTTAGGGTAAACTAGTTAGTTGATCACTCAACTTTTAGGCTCTTTCATTTTGATAACTCAAAAGGAAAATCTTGCAATTTCGTCACTCAACTTTAGGGTGCTTTCATTTTAGTCACCCAATGGTTAAATCTTGACGGCGGTTAACAATACATGCCACATAATGTCTTTTATGCTGATCACTCAATTTCTAGGCCGCTTTCATTTTGGTCACCCAAAAAATATCATTTTTTAAAGTATTAATTGGGATAAAAAAAGACTAAAATGAAAAAAATAAATTGAAATAATCCATTAAAAAAATTATCAAATTGTACTTGTCTATCACATTGCCGAAAAATCTATTCTTTTTTCAATATTGAAAAGTTAAATTTCAAAACATAAAATCAATTAAATAAATTGTTAAAAATTTTTATCCCTTGATAGTGTTAATTGATTTGCTATTGTAATATTGAAAATTTTAAATTTTATGTTATGTTTCCATATTATTTTTAATGAAATCAACTTGATAACTCATATTTAATAATTGTTTTGAAATTAGATTTCTTTTGATTACATAATCTCGAATCTTTCATACTAAGCTAAAACCAAAGAAAAATCATTTCAATTAATTAAAGTAATTGCTTGTTCTTCGTTTGGGTAAAGAAGAGATGAAAATTTTTGGTTTTGTTTGACATGAAATATAAAATTAATTAATTATAAGGATTTTTCTTTACTTTTAGCTTAGTATGAAAGACGCGAGATCATATAATCAAAAGAAATTTGGGTTTAATGTACTATTAAAGATGATTTATTTGAGTTGATTTTAATTAGGGAACATAAAATAAAATTTTAAGATTTAAAGGAGACTAAATTAATTAATTTAATTAATTTTAATATTATAGTAACAAATCGGTTGACGCTATCAATGATAAGAAATTTTCAATAAAGTTATTTAATTAATTTTGATGTTTTGAAATTTAAAATTCAATATTGAAAGGAAAAAGAAATTTAAAATTTTCGAAAAGAGGGTAAACAAGTACAATTTAACAATTTTAAAGCATTATTTTAGTTTCTACCTCTTTTTCACTTTAATCCTTAATGTTTTTTATCTCAATCAATATTAAAAGAAGATATTTTTTGGCGGACTAAAATGAAAGCAACTTAAAAGTTGGGCAACCAAAATGAAAGTGTGAACAAGATTAAGTCTGTACAAGTTAATTGTCGTTAGATATTTAACGATTGGGTGACTAAAATAAAAACGTCTTAAAAATTGAATGACGAAATTGCAAGAATAAATAAAAGCACTTTAAAAATTGAATTACCAATTAAGTAGTTTATCCTATTATTTAATAAAAAGGATTCTTGTTTTTTGACTGCTTTTTTTTATTGGTGTAGGTGGATCTCACGATCTATCGATAGAAGAAACACAAGAATTAAAAAAAAAAAGAAAAAGAAGAATTACTTGAAAAAGAAAGGGTCGGTTGCATGATTTAACCAACTCTTTTATGCTTCAATGAAAACGTACTTGGGGTTGGATTTTGACAAAATCAAGTAAATTGCACTTTTAACCTTTATCCATTTCCACTCTAGTCAACAACATTAAAATAAGAAAAAGAAATATGTGGCCTTTTTTGTTTTACTAAAATATTATAAAATAATAATATTTTTAAGAAATAAAAATGAGTCTCAAATTATTTATAAAAATATTATCTTTTAAACAATAACTTAAATTTTTATAATTTTTTTTACATCTAAATCCTTGGATCTTAAAACGACAAAGATTCTCCATCTTGTCAAACTAATGTCTGATATGTCACTCGGGATCTCAAATCACCACAAGATTCTCAAACCGCCATCAATAGTGGTAATTTGATGTTAAATTTACTAAAATACTGTTCATTTCATATTATTTTGATAAATAACTTTAACCTATATTATTTATGTAAATCATTTAATTTTTTAGGGTTAAATATAAACTTACAACTCGAACTTGTCTACTTCTCCTAAATTGATACTAATGATTTTTATGTCTCAGATTGATACTCAAACTTTTTTCTGTCAACTAGTTTGGTACTTCTATTTAACATCCTTAAGTCTGGGACAAATGGCAAAATAGAGTTGACACCTAAAACGATGGCATCATGATGATGTCACAATCTACAAAATATATTAAAAATTAATAAAAAATACTTTTAAAAATTATTTCCATTTTCTTTTCATTTTTTCTTATTTCCTTCTTTTTTCTGTATTCCTTTCTTCTTCCTCTTGTCAATTTTCCTTTTTCTTTTCTAAGTTCTTTTGAAAAGAAATTTAATATTTAATATTTTTGGCATTGCACTTCGAAGTTTGAAAGGAACTAGATAGTCTATGATTATTGATTCATTTCCTGTTTGATTTTGATTTCGTTTTTGTTTCATGTTTTTGTGAATTTGAATACAAATTGAGATTCAAATCCCAGCTTGGTGGTTACTGCATAAATATTTGGGTTCGTGTTCGATGCTTATTTTAAGAAAAAGAATTTGGATGGCGACAGCCAAATTGGTGGAGCCGAGGCTGTTGCCTGTTTTCAACGTTCCAATTTGCCTAAACATGTTCTCACTTGGCTCATTTCCCTTTTAATAATTTGCCTTTTTGAAAAGAAATTTAAGAACACCTATAAGAATACCCAACAATCCATTAAAAAAATTAAAAAAATTGACATCACAAACAAAACCAATGTTTGACGTCGGAGTCTCCAATTGTGGATTATGAAGATTTGAAACTCTCGATTCTTTTGAAGATTCCAATGAAAAATATGGGTTTAAAGATTCAACAACATCCATTGCTTTGCTCTTCGAGCTTGCTACAACTTCATCAATGGCGGAATTCATTATTTCCTCCAAATCTCTACCTTTAAAACTAACAAATCCTTCCAATATCATCTTCCCAGAACCACATTTTTTTAAAACAGTTGGCTCTGAATATGAGATTTTGAAACCTATGGATCTAAGTGATGTTTTAGCTCTTTCTTCATTTCCAAAACTAATGGATTTCAGTTACTGAATTTAAACTGTCATTGTCCATTTCAGTATTGCATTCACCAAATGGCAATGAAAAAGCAATACTCATTTCTTGTCAAACAAACTTGATAGTTTTAGGTAGGCATTTTATCATACAAAGAGCAAACATTTTAAAAAAACCCTAGCACACATTACCTCAAAAGCTTGAATTGTAGATCTAGAAAAAGAAATAAAAATGGAAATAAGAGGAGAAGAAGAGAGAGAGAAATGAAAGGTGGATCAGAGAACAAACATTGATGATAACGCCGCAGTATGGTTGTGGTGCATACTAGCGGTAGCGGCAACTAGGGTTCGGAAAGAGAGGGGGAAAATAAAGAGAAAAAAGAAATGGAAATGGAAAAGAAAAGGGAAAAAAAAGGAAAAAGTGATGATGTCATTATACCATGTGTTACAATTTTATTCTGCCACCTGTTTCAGACTTAACTATGTTAGAAAAAAAGTACTAAATTAATTGATAGAAAAAAAATTTGGATACTAACATAGGAAAAGTGGACAAGTTCAGATACTAATATTATATTTAATTTTTTTTTATAATATTCAGGTAAAAAGGCCAAGAAAAACATCTAGACTAGAAGAAAAATAAGCTAAGTACAAAATTGCATTAGATATGAAGATTTAGGTAATGTTTGGTTGGGTGTAATAGGAATACATTACAACCCAATTCAATGGGCCCACCACCAAACCAACGTTTGGTTGCCTGTAATGGCTATTACACGCTGAATGGAATCATCTTCTATTACAGTACGACCCGTAATAGCAATTCAGGGTCTTGGGTCTGATTAGATATTCAAAGGCACGGTTAATAACATTTTTCCCTATTTTGGACCAAAATATCCTGTCTATCATCTTCATCTTCGTCGTTTTCACTTTCACACTTTAGACAATTTCTTCATAAACATTTTTCCCAAAGTAAACGTTATAGAAATTGGATACTTATTGACGACAAATCAAGCTTCATTCACCATCTTCATCTTCCTTCCGTTGAACCTCCTTATTTACGGTAAGTGATGGCCTTTGATTCCTATTTTTTTCCTCTGATTTTGTTAGTTAAAGTTCTTTTTCAGTCTCACTTTGATCCTCATAATTTTTGTGTTCTTTTTTCTGGGTTTCTAGAGTTTGATTTGGTAGCTGAATTGTTTTGGGTTTTAATGAATCAAAAGCTTCAACAAATTATTTTAAAGTGTTATTAGTTTGTTTGTGTGAATTTTGTAAATGTTTCATGCTTAATTTTTGTTTCTTAATTTTTATTTCATGATTTAAGTGGCTGTGCTATGGTGTTACCCCTTTCTAGCTGCTGTTGTATCTACTACTTTGAAGCTCGCTAGTCGCCACCGTCATCTCCAACTGTCGCTGTCAGCGTCGAGTTCAGGTGAGGCTATACTACCATTCTTTTACAAACTTTTTGTTTGTTTGTTTGCGTAGCTTGGGTTGTAAAATGTTAACAAAGTTAAGCTGTTTGTTCTGCTCTTTCTTTCATTCTTCTTGTTTTTCTTCCTTCACGCCACTCTCCCACCACCGTTAGCTTCTTATTGAGGTCATATTCCATCGATTACCCTAACCAATCAAGATCCCATGGCTACACCATTGCCAATTCCACCTAAACTCCCTTGCAGCTGAAAGCTCTGACCTTTACTGCTTCGCTTGCCATGTTTACTTCTTTTCTCATTTTCCTCTTATTTTTCCTACCTCCGGCTTTTCCTTTAAATTTGTGCTTCCTACTAAGCTTTTTTTTCTAATCTCTCATAGAAGGGTTAAGTATTACATTTGCTCAATCTATCCTGAGTATCTATGGATACTACTTGCGTATGTTTGAATGCAAAAGCAAAATGGAATTCGATTTCATTTTGTTACGTTTGAAGTAAGAAATGTTAACTTTGTTCATTTTCTGATTTTTTTGCTTTTTTATGTATTGTTTAATTATTTTGGAGTTGCACTCACTGTAAATAAGTGCAAAAGTCTATAATAGAAATTTGATAAATATGTATTGTTCACTTTTCACAACCTTCTTAACTGCTTATATGCTTTAGTGACCTACAATAAAAGAAAATTAACTAAAATAATTGTTCCCCTCTAAAACTACAAGTAGAGCTTCGTGATGTTGGCAATGGAAACAAAGTAAGTTTACGCTTCGGCCCTGAGGAGCTTGTTGAAAGTATGCATCTTAACTTGTTGAATTCTTTACCTAGTTTGCTTAAGTTAAAGTATTTGTGGGCTATGGTTATGGTGGTATTGCATTGAGCTTGAACATTAGATATGGCTTAAGATTCTGCTACGAGATCAATGAGTTATATTCCTTTTACATTGTTTTGCAGGCCTAAGACATTTGACCAACTGCAAGTACTATTGGACTTATCGGCAAGTCTGCTGCTTACCTAAAAGGTTGAAAAAATTAAGACTGGACTTGTTGTGCACTTGGTTTGCTAGAAGTAATTTTAATTCTCCTTTTATAACTTTTACCTCTGTTTTCTATTATGGAGTTGACACTTCCATTACTACAGCCACTAATTATCCTTGCACTCATCTTCATCATCATTAAGATATTGCTATGCCATTAAAACTTGGATGTGATCTATGGTTATGGTATTGCATTGAGCTTTAACATCAGATATGACTTATGGTATTGCAGTTTTTGTTGGAATAGTTTTTCTAAAGTGCGATTGAATATTAATCCCCAATACAAAGTAAAAGTGTTTGTTTGGCCCTGTTATAGTGTTCATTTTGCCTTTGGTTTTTTACCAAGTTTATTTTTATTTGAATTTTTTAGTTGGAACCATTATGTGTTAAATGTGTAGTGGTATATTATTTCCAACACTGGTTTATTATTTCCTTTTTAATTAATTTAATACAATACAAAAATGTTAATTGCCTCTAAATCCCTGCCCCTTACCAACAAATAAACAATATTTACTTTTTAATAATGCATATTATCACCTATTTTTATAAAAAAAAACTATAATGTTTTATATAATCACATTATGCAATATCATAATACCACGTTAGGTTTAAATTTAAGAAAAATTGTCAAATTTCAGTACTAATGTGAAAAATAAATAAATTTAGAGATTGAATTAAAAAATATATAATATAATATAATATAATATAATATAAGGAGGTAAATGTTAACACCCAATCTAAGTTGCTGTTTTGCAAAAAATAAAAATAAAAGATTGAACAAATCAATCTAAATTCTTGATAAATTATTTACTTTTACATAAGCAAATATAATTTTAAATAGACTTATCCTATTTATTAATTTTCTCTATAAATTTACTTCAACTTACCTTATCAACCATTCAAATGAGTCATAAAATAGGATGTTTTAAAAAAGGATTTTTTTGTAGGATAAAAACATAAAACAAGCGCATTCTAGGATAAAGTAGTGAATTTATTTTGTTTTTTTTTTAAAGATTCTTAATATGTATTGTTCATTTTTGTTAATATGTATTTTTTTAAAGAATCTAAATAGATCCTTATATTTAGTTGTAATTTCTATTTTGTGCTTTGTAAATATATGTATTGTTCATTTTTCTTTTTGACAGTTTGTTATTGCTTCCTCTTCTTATTTGGCTTGTTTGATTGCTTTCTCCACCCAAAGTTGAGCATCTTATAGTCACTAAATCACTATAAGTTCTTTGGCAATTAATTTTTTTGATTTTGTTTTACTGTTATTGAAATTAGTATTGGAGAAATGTGACCCTTTTACTACGATTTGAAGATATGTAATACTTTAATATTTTGCAGTAATGGCTCGTCTGCCTTTAATAGTACAAAGTGAGAGGCGTAAAAGAATTGGTCTTGCTATTACAATGTGGTTGCAAATGTGTACAGTTGCGAGTTGGTTCTTAGTTGCATTGTGTAACACCCCAAACCCGGCCTAGACGTTATGACTGAATCTGGCGGCGTCAAATGAAAGTGCTTTTAGAAAACCTTTTTCAAAACCTTATCCAATGAAAATCGTACAAATTATTATCTTTACTTAAGTCTTGAAATCTCTATCCCAATTATTATGTGAAAACATTTCATTAACGTGGAAACTAAAACCTCATTCAGTTATAAATCAATAAACTTAAACATTGAAAATCCCAAAATAAACCCAAAACAATTCGAGTCCGAAGACATGAGTAATCCCAACATTTTTTTTAAAAGTAAAACGATGAAATAAATGTTACTTATAAAACCAATAAGTATCTACCAGTGGTCACCATCGAGCCCTCCATCATACCGATCCATCTACTATTGGGGATTACCTGACAAACAAAATAAACGAATGGGTGAATTTTGGCAAACTCAGTGTGTACATTCCCATAAGCAGAAGCATACGAACAGATAATAGAATACAGATAGTTCGGCCTTAGCCGTAAAGATATCGCATGTATAACAGATCAGATATCAGAGAACATGCCCACCAACTCTGCACACCATTTTTGACTGACCTAACATACCATGTGGGGATAGAATCGACCCACCTAACCCTACACACCAAGTATGGGGATATAGTCAACCCATCCAGGCCTACACACCAAAAGGTACCGTAAAACAGTACTCAACAGATAAGGACAACGTAGCTGCCAAATATCAAGCTAGTTGCCTCTCAGACTTCCTTCTCTTCACAACAATTCCAACCCAATCAATGCAACATACATATCATGGCATGCTTATATGCAGGTATCAGAGCATATCAATATCATGGCAGAACAGATAAACAAAATCAGACAGTTACACAAGCTTATAATAACATGCTTTTGCATACAGATTAGGAATCATTCATAGTATAGGGTCTGAGTAATGCTTACCGCCTTTACAATCAGGTCACAGTCGACTTAGGCGATCCGTACAACCTTACAGAACATTTCAAAAAAAATTGAGCTCACACGCTAGTATGCCCTGCCCTTGTGGGCCCACACACCCGTGTGGGTCACACGGCTCAAATTGGCCTTGCTGGTATGAATCACACGGCTTGGTCCAAAATCCCCACATGCCCGTGTGGCCCACACCGCCCATTTTTCTGAGCCCGTGCCTCGCACACGACCTACAAGCCATCACACGCCCGTGTCCATCGTGCTTGTGTGGTACGCGCACGGCCTGACTCGTCGATCACACGGTCGTGTATCACCATACGACAGTCCACACGCCCGTGTGGCGTCGACAGTTTCAGTTTCAGCTTTCGCTGAAACCATTTTCTATACAACCGAAGTACATATCTGGTATCAATTAGAAGCTAACGCAATCCCGAGCACTCCAGAACCTATTATTAACAAATCCGAGACCAAAATCAATCACTTGAAACGATTTACTATGGATACCCAAATCCCAAAAAACTAACAACAGTCTACCTTTAACGAACAACGGCAGTTCAGTCTACCTTTAAAGAACAACGACAGTTCCTTACTGATTAGAGTGCCGTTTTAACAGTCCACAGATTGATGATCGTCTCCTAAACAGAAAAAAATTCTCTTAATAACCTTATAATCGTAAAAACCAAACAAATGCACCGCAACACTTACAGAATCCACGCCAACCGTAGAGAATAGCAACGATGAGGAAAAAAGACCAAAAACTAATACTTAACGACGTAAAAATCAATAGCAGCAGGGAAGTTTCTGTTTGGAAGAAAAATAAAAAAGAAAGAATGTGAAGAGGGAAAAATAGAAAAGAAATTCGACAGGAAGAGTTCTTTTGGGGAACGCCTCAGAAAAATTTGATAAACCCTACCTTTCCAGTGTTTTAGTTCACCTCCAATTCTATCACAGCCTTAGTACAAAAATTAATGCCCAAACCAGGATTCGAACACAGGACCTCTAGCATAAACCTTTTCCACTTAACCACTAGACCAGTAGGCCCATTTTGTTAAATTTTTACCAATAATTTCTTTTAAGCCTTGTAGCAACGTAAAATTTTGCTTTCGGTCGCTAATTGAGGCGATTTATTGAAAATTTGAAAATCGACTTTCGGCTTTATTTAAAAAAAGGGAGTCGCCACCGATTTTTTTTCTAGGTGTGATCGGACACCTAATAAATCATGTTTTTTGAATAGAAAATTTACTCTTGAACAAGAATGATAGCCAAATTTAGGTCTTACGTGAAAATCATAGTAAAGTAGGGTTCGAGAGTCGGTTACGCGCGAGGAAGGTATTAGCACCCTCGCGACACCCAAAATTAGTATCTTGTAAAACACGCGTTGTCTTAATTCTCAAAAATATGAGTTCAATTTAAATTTTAATCGTGATCCGACCAAAACACTAGAATTTTTGTAATTTCGATCTCTTTTGAGAAGGTCGTTCTTTTTTAACACGAGCTGATGATATTCACCCAACATAGCAGTGAAATCAACGATTTAATATTAAATCGGCACGTTGCCTTATTTATTGAAATTAATTTAAAGACATGAATGAAAATATTTCTAGATAGAACAAATAAAAGTAAAAGGAAACTAAAATTGATGTTGCACTATGGTATGAACTACTATGCTAAATTCGGACGGACAAATAATAATAAAAAGCTAAGAATATATGAAATAGATAATATTTAAAACATTAACAATATACATGCAATAGTAATAATATAAAACAATGATAATGCATATGGTATTAAACGTAATAATAGTGTTAAACACTAAATAAAAACAACAAATGTATATACATACATGAATATATAATAGTACGTAAGGTGACGAAAAAACATAATATTAATAATATTAATAACGCTATGTACATACACCTATTAAGATATATACAATAACAGGCATTAATGGTGCATTAATAGTATTGAAAATATGTATATAATATATAAAAGGATAACATAAAAATATAAGTTAAAAATAATATATAAAATATATATACATAATATCTATTAAAAGAATATACACATAATATATATATGCATGTATTAAAAAATAACCATGATATCTAAAATAATTATTAACAATGTTACATAAAAGTTTATATATATGAATGTTAAGATATTAATTGAAACTAAAACTAATACTAATAGTAGTACAACCAGTAATATAATATAATATAAAAACAAAACACAATAGTAATAATACGAGGATTAGTAATAGGAATAGTTATAATGAAAATAAAAGTACTACTAAATATAACAATAATGATAATAATAAGTATAATGATAAATATAATTATATACAAAAATAATACTATATACACAAAATATATATATACACGTATAGTAAAATATATGTACTAATATTAATAATAAATATAATAGGAATAAAATAAATATAATAATAATATATACACAATATGGTATTAAAAATATGTATATATATAATAGTATTTCGAATATGTTCATAAGATAATATAAAATATATACATGGAATAATATAAGAAATATACAACTAATAACATTAAAAATATATACATAATATATATAATATATACAATATATACATTTGATATAAAAATATTAATACGTACATGTATATCTATATATACATATTAAGTGAAAATGCTAATGCTAATAATATTAATAATAAATATAATAATAAATATATATGCATATAATAGTAAGAAACAAAATATATATATATATATAGCTAAATATAATATAATAATATTATATAAAAATAATCTGATAACAATACTATATATAACATGATTAATATTTAAAGCTGAATTAAATAGCAAAAATAATATGAAATTAAGGTAAATACTGAAAAATAAATGAAAAGGACTGAAATTGGATTAAAATCAAAGCTTTGGGGCGAATTTTAAAAAAAATAAAGGGAAAAGGACTAAGTCCAACGCGCAAACAAAGAAGAGGGACTAAATCGGGCAATAAACCTTCCCTCCAAAACGCGCAGCATTGCAAGGGGCCTGATTGAAAAACGCAACAAATTATAGGGCTAGATTGAAAGCACAATAAATTTGATTGCAAAACCATAAAAAAATGGGGGGGCTAAAAGTGCAATTAGCCCCTCCAATGAAAAAACACGCGGATCCTGGCGGGTCGGGTCGGATTGGTTCGACCCAGGGCAAAACGGCGTCGTTTTATGCCCTGGGATTTAATGCCAAAACGGCACCGTTTTTAAGCACTATAAATAGTCTAAAAATAAAAAAAAAAAACATTTGTAACCAAATAAAAAAAAAAGGAGAGAGAGGGAGAGCTGGGGCGATTTCTGGTGGGAAGCCCGGCCACCATTCGGTAGTCGGACCGTCGCCGGCGCCGGCGCTGCTCACCGTGCACGGTGGCCGGAAAAGGTAAATTTCTTGTTTTTTTTAATTATATTTTTATATGTTTTAATATATATATAGGTGAGAAAATAGGCCCGAAAATGAAATTAAAAATGGAATTAAAAAAATCAGCTTAAACGTTTGATGTTGGTATTTTTGGTTGCTGGATTGATGTTATTCTCGTATTCTTTCTTTATATTTTCCCGAATCTGCTTGTGTATATTGAAATATCCTTTGTATTGATAAAAAAATCCAACCCCCAATCCGTTTTTTCATTCGGCTTTTTATAGCCTATTTTTTACATGCTTTATTATTATTTTTTGCTATATCTTGCTTCTGCCTTGCTTGTTTACTTTGTTTTTGCAGGGTATGGCTAGTGCTGCAGAACTAGTGGCGCAGAGGGCAATTGGCCGACAGTCAGGGGGTGGTTGCGGCGCCAACAAGCTAAGGGGCTAGGGTTAACTTTTAGGGTTTTAGTGTTTAGGTTGTTATGAATTAGGTTTGGGCTCATGTAATTGGGTTAGGATAGGTTGGGTTATTGTTTTGTTGGGTAGGTTTAGTCTGGGCCATTTGGGTTTAGGAATTGGGTTTTGGATGTAAACGGGCCCAGGCAATTTGGGCTTCTACAAGTCGACTAACCAAAAGTCAGGTTTTATTCAGGTAAAAACCCAAAATTAGCCCAAATTAGGGGTCAAACTTGAGACCTCCCAAACACACTCGAGAGTCCATAAACATTTAAACCAACATAAATTTTATGCCAAACCAACACAAAACAAATGTTCAGATACCTCCATACTCAACAATCACAAAAGCCGAATTTACCGAAATTTGGGTTGTTACAACTTGGGTGCCATCTATACCCTACATACTTATAGACCAAGGGTTAGATCCTATATTTTAGATTTTTATGCAAAACGAGATTATGTGAAAAAACTTGTATATGCTAGTGACGAGACCTGTATTGAACAAGTTAGGATGAATAGAATTACCTTTTTTAAACTATGTGAGATGTTACAAACTTTAGGGGGATTGAAGTCATCAAGGAACATGCTTGTTGATAAGCAAGTGGCAATGTTTTTACATATCATTTCTCATCACCTTAAAAATCGAGTTATCAAGCATCACTTTAATAGGTCCGGGAAAACCGTTAGCAGATCATTTCACAATGCTTTAAATGTTGTTATACGCTTACAAAATGTGTTATTTAAAAAGGCAGAGCCAATTACAGCTAATTCTACAGACCCAAGGTGGAAATGTTTCAAGGTATTGGAGTGAGTTCTATATATAGCTCGTACATAATTTAGTCCATTAGATTTAAATATAGTATCCTAACATAAGGATTTATACATGTGATGTAGAATTGCTTAGGTGCTTTAGATGGAACGCACATCAAGATTAGGGTTCTAATAGTTGATAAACCTAGATATCAAACGCGAAAAGGTGACATAGCAACAAATATGTTAGGTGTTTGTACACCTGATATGCAATTTGTTTATGTTCTTCCTAGTTGGGAAGGTTCTGTTGCTGATGGACAAGTTCTTCGAGATGTCATTAGTAGGAGACATGGACTAAAAGTTCCTCAAGGTAAAACGCAAATTTAGAGGAATTTGAATTAATTTTTAAGATCATACTTTTTTTGGGAAATTAACCATGACAAATAGTTTCTTTTTATAGGTTGTTATTATCTAGTTGATGTTGGATACACAAATTGTGAGGGATTTCTTGCGCCTTTTAGAGGACAAAAATATCTTTTGAATGAGTGGCGTCAGGGTTACCAGCCAAGTACTTCGGAAGAATTTTTCAATATGAAACATGCTTCAGCGTGTAATGTTTTTGAAAGATGTTTTGGATTATTAAAATTTAGATGAGGAATACTTAGGAGTCCATCATTTTATCCTGTGAGGATGCACAATAGAATCATTATTGCATGTTGTTTGCTCTATAATTTTATTCGAACCTATATGAGTCTTGATCCTATTGAAGTGGAGTTTGGAGAAGGATTACCTAGTAATGTGTAGATGACGATGAACAAAATATTGTAAATATTCATCCATCGGATGCATGGGCTACTTGGAGGATGGAACTAGCCAAATAAATGTTCGATGAATGGCAAACATCTAGAAATTAGTTAGGTTTAAGGTAAAAATAGTAAACGTTAAGTTGTTTATGTTATTTCATGTATCTAGTTTATGAAAATTTGGTGGTGTTTGAATTGTTTTTTGTATTGTACTAGACTTGTTGAATGATAATTTATTTATTTTTGATTCATTATGTGTTATATAATTTTATAAAGTGTTGACCTTTTGATGCATAATATTGAACTTAATTTTAATTTGCGTTTTTTCTTAAGATAGTTATGTCAGATTTTTCACAATCAATTGTTTCTTCCCAAAGTTCTTGAGGAACCAAAAGGAAATGGGTTCCAGAAGAAGATGCTGCATTGGTTGCTTGTATGGTCGACTTGCACAATGCTGGAACCTTTAATGCAGATACGGGATTCAAAGCCAACTATTTAAACGAATTGGAAAAAATGTTAGAAAAAGTTTTACCCCATGCTATGTTGAAGGCTAAACCTAATCTTGAATCAAAAATTAGGACATTGAAAAGGGATTGGTCAATCGTTTATGACATGCTTAGTGGAAAAAACAATAATGGCTTTGGTTGGGATGAGCATAGGCAGCTTGTTGTTGCTGAAGATGCAGTGTGGAACTCATATATAAATGTAAGAATTATTTCAAGTTGTTATTATCTTATTTTGATCAAACTTATATTTAATATAAATTTCTCATTTTTGTAGAGTCATAAAGAAGCTGCTCAATTCAGACATCGGAGTTTCCCTTATTATGACCAATTTACTGCCATCTACGCAAAAGATCGAGCCACTGGGAAAGATACTCAAACAACCGTTGATATTATTGAAGAAATAGATGTTGAGGATGTAGTTGCAACAAATACTAATAAAGAAAGAAACGATTTCCATGGATGTGAAGCTGATTTTCTTTGGATGACATGGATTTTTCAGCTACACAACCGCAACCAGTTAGAAATCAAGGTGATTCTACATCTTCAAAGAAGAAAAAAAAAGATTTCTGATACAAGTGATTCTTTTACTTCATTTAATGATGCTGCCACTTTATTGGCGAAAATATACGGACTGTTGGCCTTGAAATCAGTAAGAGTATTGCCTCTGAAGTGCTAATTCAGCAAAAACCAGAAATGACCATTCAAGAAAATGCTCTGAAATTATATCCAACATTATGTGAAGTAGAAGGTTTAACTGAGGATGAGCGCTATCGAGCATTGAGTAAAATTCTAGATAATCCAACGCAAATGTTCATTTTCTTTAGTTTACTTTCAGCTGTGCGGTTGGAATGGGTCAGAAGATTTCTTGCTGACCATTAAAATTATGGTCGTGTTGATTATATTTTGGTATCTTTTTGTGTTTGTAATATTTGGATGGTATAATGACATGATAGAATGTTATTACAATGTTGTAACTTTTTTATGTTGTAAAATTTTAAAACATATGGATTAAGACATATAAACTAATGAAATCATGTAACTTTTGTTAATATATGAATATTATGCTTGGATGTGAAATATAATTCGAAGTTATTTATGACTTTTAATATTTAATTGTTTTTATTGTAGAATAATTAAATTATTTGTATCAATAATGATATTTTAGCACGATAAATATGTATTGCGTTTAAAAATAATAAAGTAGATTATATATATTTTTATAATATTATATATTTTGATTTTTAATTCATATAATAATTATATTAAGAATGTTATTAAATCATTTTTATTAAATTATATTTAATAATAATTATGTTAAAATATGGTTAAATTATTTATTATTTTTATTAAATTATTTTCAATAATAATCTTATTAAAATTTAATAACAATAACAATAATCATTAACCTAAAAAATATTACGCTAAGGATATTCTGGTTATTTTAGATCTTTTCCTTGTGCTATTACAACATCATTCCATTCAACCAATACTATTACAGTTCTATTCCATTCCATTCAACCAAACAGTTGAATTACTTATTACAGTTCTATTCCATTACAGCTCTATTCAATTACAACACTATTCCATTACAGTGAACTAAATGTGACGTAAGGGTTATAGGTTGGACAGTTAAATTCATGCATAATCAAAAATATTCTTTTTACACAATATTAAAAGTAGGGGATAAAGATAATACAGTTTGAATTTGTGTCAAATAAGTGCGACAAAAATTTTAATTATTATTTCATCCAAGTTAAAACCATAATAATTTTTTATTTAATCATAATTATTTTTAAAACTGATGCATTTTAATAATATTTATATTTGAAAGATTTATGTTTAAAATAAAAAATATTTATATTTATTTTAAATTTTTTAAATTTTTATATTTATCTTATTATTAATTAATAGTTCATAAAATAAAATATCAAATATTCTATTGTCTCGAATCTCAACCTATGAAATGTTAAAAGGTAATGAAAACAAGACATAATTTAATTAGGGAAGTACAATATTCCCCCTAGACGGAAAGAAACAAAATGAGTTAAATTATAATTAATTGTTCCCAGACGAATCTAAAACAAGCCCACATGAAAAAGTGAGCTTCAAATGCAACAATGGGATGGCCAATATGTTCCAATTGTCTGCCACATCCATGGAAGTTTTAACATGTGAGTTTGTGACCTTATTCCTTTGCTTTTGTGGGATTGAATCATGATGAAATGAAAACAGTCCACAACCTAATTTCAGGATAAAAGGATTCATCATTTCATCAAAGAGAAATCATGACATTGTAGTTAGAATCCACATAAGCATTCAAGTGGAAGTAGAAGATCAAACATCTTTTTCACATGAATCCTGTATGGAATCGGGACTAAAAGCCTCTCTATCGCCTCATCTTTAATTTGTTGCAGAGGGGATATAAAGTGCAATGTAGGGTAGAGTTTCATTTATCTTGTTTTGGAAAAGCAACTATGGTGGATCCTGCATTCTCAGGGGTACATCTCACATAAATTTGGAACAGGTTCAATGCATACATCGCCAACTTTCCTTCCACTCACAAAGGGAACTCCAGGCAACTACATTAACAGACCATATAGTTTGTCGCATATATAACTGGTCAAGCTTTCTACTTGAACGGAAGATTTTATTTTCCCCTTTTGTCTGCCCTATCTTAGAATGTCAACTCACGGTTCCATTTTGAAGTTTAGGCTCCATTATTTTTCAATGACTCATTTAGCGCTTTCAATTTTATAAAAAAAATAAATTATTTTATTCCTTTATTTAATTTTTTGTATTTTTTAGTCTTTGAATTTATGTTATTTGTCAAATTACCTCAAAATGGATGGAACACTTACAGTATATTTGGTTTATTGTAATGGAATAGAACTGTAATTGAATAGAACTGTAATGGAATAGAACTGTAATAAGTAATTCAACTGTTTGGTTGAATGGAATGGAATAGAACTGTAATAGTATTCTTGTGTTTGGTTAAATGAAATGATGTTCTAATAGCATAAGGAAAAAAATTAAAATGACTAAAATATCCCTAGTAGAATTTTTTTTTGAAGAAATTCGACTAGCTTTTATTAATATTCAAAAAAAAAAAGAAACCCACATTGGATCACACCTTGGGCTTAGGCCTACCTGTTTTTGATCAGTTTACTACTAAAGCAAAACAAATTCAAAAACATCTTTGAAAAGTCAAATCCAGATATTATGCAAAAAGGAAATCTAAATAATTAATGCTAGTCGACTCAGTAACAGTTGGACTCCACTTTCCATAGTCTTTTCCCATCATCTGTCCAATCTGTTCCCTTGGTAGCTGTTTCATATCCCCATTACCTGCTATCCTCTACATTTCCTTCTTCACTTTGTATTCTTCAATCCGGATCTCTGCTCTACCGTCCTTCCGGAAGATCGTCTCTCCCTCGCACCAGGTATGTTTCTTCCTCCTTCTTCAGCGCTTCGACTGCAATCTTATGAAATCATTTTCTGTTCTGTTTAGAAACTGAAATCTGAGATCTTCAAATCGATTAATCCTATTATTAATATCGTGAATAATCGGTCCTATGACTGATTTATCTCTCTTCATGACTTTGCACTTCTTAATGATTGTTAGGGAATCCCCCATAACTGTCACAGAGGGGAACTCCATTTCACTCCTTAGTTTAACCGCCTGTAAATCCGTAAGGGCTTCACAGCAAATGGAGACTGAACATTCCGGTGTAAAACTGTTTTCATTGCCATGAGTCGTCCGCCTCTGCCCCAGACCACCAGGCTGGATGCCGACTTAAAATTCCTACTATCAAATGCTGCGTCGAACTGAATCGTCACGCTGGTTCTTCCCTCTTGATACCTGTGACTACTACTCGGTTTTAAGGTACTTCCTTTCATCCTCAACCCTTCGAGTTCAGCTATGTAGTTTCAAACTTTAAGAGATAATTCCCTCCCTGTTTCTGTTTTCTGTTCATGTATGAATTTATTCCTTGAGTTCCAAATAAACCACATGCCACAACAGTAAATCTTACATTGCTCAGAGGTACTCGTTCTGAAAACCCAGGTAATTCATTCCCAAAATCCTTGAATCGTACTTTCACTGATCCATGACAGATCTAATAATGGCCACATTTCACCTGTTGTAGGACAATACCTAAAGATGTGGGTGATGTCTTCTTCCCCTCTTCCACATCGAGGACATGCCGCGTCATTACTCACCCGTTTATGTTTTAAATTAGCTAGAGTTGGGATATAGTTCTAAGATATTCTCCATATTGTAATTGCTATATTGGCAGGCAGTTGTAAATTCCATAGCTTGCCGTAGAAATCCTTTAGATTAGCTTATATTAAATAAAAATTAGGATCCAATCGAGCATCTTGTAATAGTTTGCAGGCGCCCCTTACTGAAAAATCACCAGACTGCTCTCCCTTCCATACTTTAAAATCCTCGTGAGGTGTTTCTGCTGGTGGAATTCGTAGAATTTTCTGAGCAACATCAACTGGAAAGGTATTATTAACTAAGTCAGTTTTCCATGTCATGTTTGTATCATCAATTAAATCTGCAACTAACTTGACATCGTTATCATTTTTGGTACCCCATCCTCCTGGATCTAATCCCGGAACCCAACAATCATCCCATAGAGATATTCTGGTTCCTCATCCGACTCTCCAACACAACCTGTCCTGCAACAATCGCTTAGCAGCCCAGACACTCTTCCAGGTAAGTGAAGGTAGGTTACCTAAACGAGCATTAAGAAAATCTGAATGCGGGAAGTATTTAGCTTTGAGAATCCTTGCTAATAATGAATTTGGATAAAAAAGAATTCTCCAACCTTGCTTTGCTAATAACGCAATATTAAACTGGCAAAGATTGCGAAATTCGAGACCCCCTCTCTCTTTTAAATGACAAAGATTTCTCCACGCACTCCAATGAATTCCTCTTCTGCTATGACTTTTTTGCCACCAAAATCTCACTGTAATGCTTTCTAATTCTAAACACAATGATTTCGGCAATAAAAAACAAGCCATTGAATAAGTAGGGATGGCTTGGAAAACGGCCTTTATAAATACTTCCTTACCCTTTTGAGATAGGTGTCTCGTACTCTAATTATCAATTCTTTTCTTTATCCGATCTTTTAGATTCTGGAACGATGCCTTCTTCTTTCTTCCTAGTATATTAGGCAACCCAAGATAACTCTCTGGGTCATTTGAGCATCGAACCACCAATACTCTTGCAACCTCGCCTTTTGCTTCCTCCGATGTATTTTTACTGAAAAATACTGTAGATTTGTCAAAATTTACACATTGACCCGAGCAGCTTCTATTCTCTCGTAGGATGCCCTTCAATACTCTAGCCCCTCTACCAGTCGCCTATCAAAACAAAATACAATCGTCGGCAAACAGCAAGTGCGAAATCTATGGTCCTTTTTTGCTAGCTTTAACACCTTTCAATAATCCTTCTTTAGTTGCAAGGCGCATCAAACTAGATAAATCTTCCCCACATAATAGAAAAAGAAATGGACTTAATGGGTCTCCTTGGGGAAGTCCCCGTTTTGGTTTAAAGCGTTCCTCCGTATATCCATTAACTACAACCGAGTAGGATATAGAAGTTAAGCACTTCATAATAGTATCAACCCAGTTTCCAGTAAACCCCATTCGAATCATTATATTTTTGATAAAGTTCCATTCGACCCTGTCGTATGCCTTGCTCATGTCGAGCTTCACAGCCATAAAACCTCTTTTCCCCTGCCGCTTTAGCTTGAGTGTGTGGAGAATTTCATAAGCCAGTAATATATTGTCTGTTATCAATCTTTCTGGGACAAACGCACTTTGAGCTTGATCAATGCATTTCTCAATAACTTTTCGAAGTCGGTTAGCAATAGCTTTTGCAAAGATTTTATAAATCACATTACGCAAGCTGATTGGCCTAAACTGTTTTATATCACATAGACTGGCTACTTTTGGGATAAGTACTATATGAGTGTGATTAACCTGGCTAAACTCCTTACCTTCGTTAAGAACCTGTAAGCAGAAATTAGTTACATCACTTCCAACCACGTGCCAGCACTTTTGATAAAATAAACCGGAAATCCATCTTCACCGGGGGCTTTTGTAGAACCCAATGCAAAAATAGCCTCGCGAATCTCTTTCGGGTTATACGGCGCTGTAAGCCTTTGATTATCGTCCTCTGAAATGCATCTATCAATTCTTGACAGCAAATGATCACCATCCCCTCTCGCTTCAACTGTAAAAAGATTTTGAAAATATGACCTTACAAATCTCTTCCATTTCTTGGATGTCATCCTTGTCGTTCCCTTCAGCATCTTTTAGTTTCTGAATGCAATTTCTTCTACGACGTTGTGTACCATGGCTATGAAAAAAAGCTGTGTTTTTATCTCCGAACTTCAGCCAGTTAATACGAGTTCTCTGTTCCCAATAACGTTTATCTTTATCAATTTCAAGATTCAGTTGAATCTTTGTGTCAATCGTTTCAGCCAGATTAGCATCGTTTCGATCAGCTTTAGCCAATTCTGATAGCCATGCAATTAGTAAATCTTTGCGCCCTCGTCTAGCGATTCGAACTTTATCCTTTCAGTCTGCCAAGCCTGCCTTTAAAGTATCTAATTTTTCCAACAAATCTCCTGAAGACGCCAGCGAAATATTTCTAACCTTTTGTTCAAAAGATTCATCTATAATCCACCAGGCTTCAAACTTAAACTGTTTTTTATTCACCATTTTGTCAAATCTCCCCGTATTAATTAAAAGGGGGCAATGATCAGAAAAAGAGTGAACAAGATGAGAAATCCTAGCACTTCCGAATAGATTTAACCACTCTTTATTTGCAACTCCTCTATCTAATCGCTCTCGAATATTTGTTTCAAGTAAATTCCCCCTCTCGCATGTGAACTAGTTACTTGAGAACTCGACATCTGTCAACTGACATTTTGCCAATGCATTACGATACCTTTCTATTCGCCTTTTGTCTCATGGTAGTCCTTTCTTTTTTTTAAACCCGTACATGATTTCATTAAAATCCCTGCACACCAACCAAGGAATTCCCTCTTTACTATACAAATTCCTCAAGACAGCCCAAGAGTCCTCTCTATCTTGTATATAAGGGGAACCATAAAATCCTGTGAATCGCCATACACCTCTCACTTCACTATCCTCTATCATAACCCTCCTCTAGTACCGTCCGGATCAACTTCAATTCCATGTGAATAATCACACCTAAAACGAACTTTCTCCATATAACTCTTGCATAACTTAGTCTCCATAAAGAAGACTATTTGGGGATTTTGTGTCTTCAGCATGTGCCGAAGTTTGCGTACCGTCTGTGAACTCTCCAGTCCATAGACATTCTAACTTAGGATTGTCATTGCATTCGGTCGGCTTGCCTATTGGCAGCCGCTGATGATAACTGGTTAACCTCCATCATTGTCCTGTTTCTTGCTACTGAGTTGTTAATCTACCCTTTCTCTACTAGTATCCCCAATTCTCCTCTAGTTCACTTTTTTCCCTCATAAATAGTTACCCCTTCTTTCAAATCATGCTCCATTTCAGTAAGCATTGGGATAGATATTAGCTTTTACCCATACGGCTTTAAGAATGCCGTATTACCTTCCAAACAAATTCCCAATACTGGATCGATGGATCGCCCACAGCCTTGAGTTTTATGTTCAGCTATCCACGCAACATTTTCTTCCATATAATCACCATCCTTATCCCCCTTCATTATCTATTCACCCTCTTCCCTCAGCCAAACACTGTTCACGGATAAAGCCCTCATAGATTGAGCTCTCAGTGATAGATCCCATCCCAACTCAGCAACTTCCACACCTAATGCAATCTTTACTTCACAATACGAATCACTATGACCCAAGCGTCTATAGTAAAAACAAAATAGAGACAAACCCTCATACTTAAATTTCATGTATGTGTAACTTCCTCGATACATGATCTGATTTTTCCTTTTCAACGGGCGTCTAACATCAATCTTGACTCTTACTCGCATATAGTTTCTGCTTTGTTTCCCCAAATTCAGTGCATCATATTCAAGAAAACTCCCAACAAAATTACCCAACTGCACTGCCAGACTTTAAAAAAATAGGCCAATAGGAACATCATGGATCTGTACCTAAAAAGGTGTAAAAAATAACGACACTTGTAAAGGATCCTCCCCACACTGTACTACTTGTAACATTAGTAGATGATTATTAAACGTCCGAGGCGCCCCTTTTAGGACCCTTTCCATATCCATAACATGATAAAATTGGAACAAATAACACCTATTTCCCAAATCTCATATTTGAACACCCCGAACGGGATGCCAGAGATTGGCTATAGTGCTTTTCATGGCTGGAAAATGAATGATACTAGCTGTTAAAAAATAGCCCACCAACTTGAAAACCTCCTCTCCATTTGGGATCAACTCATCTTGAATTTGTAATACTGCCTCTTCATCTTCATTCAGCGTTAGCCTTGCTAACCTAGTTTCCATCGATTGCAGGCGAGGGAACTGACCAGAAAACAGTCGTGTGGGTGCAAAAATAGTATTGGATGACGTAGCTGCCTCCTATCAGTCGAACAAACAAGAGAACCAAAAACAACAAAGACAAAAATCTAAAAACGTGCCAAAGCGGCAGACATCTGGCGTGCTAGGGTAGCAGGCCCATAGGAGAATTTTTTTTAAGGTTGATGATTATTGTTATTATTATTAAATTTTAATAAGATTATTATGGAAAATGATTTAATAAAAATATAATTTAATAAAATTATTAATATAATTATTATTATATGAATTAAAAATCAAAATATATAATACTATAAAATATACATAATCTACTTTATTATTTTTAAACGCAATACATATTTAATATGTTAAAATATCATTACTAAAATAAATAATTTAATTATTTTAAAATAAAAAATAATTAAATATTAGAAGTAATAAATAACTCATTGTTAAAAAGTAATAAATAACTTGAGAATTATATTTCACATCCAAGCATAATATTCATATATTAATAAAAGTTATATGATTTCATTAGTTTCTATGTCATAATTTATATGTTTTAAAATTTTACATCAAAAAGTTAACATTCTATCATGTCATTATACTATCCAAATATTACAAACACAAAAAGTTATTAAAATATCAACACAATCATGATTTTTAATGGTCAGTAAGAAATCTTCTGATCCATTCCAATCGCACAGTAGAAGGTAAACCAAAGAAAATGAGTATTTGCATTGGGTGATTTGGAATTTTGCTCAATGTTCGATAGCGTTCATCTTCAGTTAAACCTTCTACTTCACATAATGTTGGATATAATTTCAGCGCACTTTCTTGAGTGGTCATTTCTGAATTTTGTTGAATTACCATTTCGGATGCAGTACTCTTACTGATTTCAAGGCCAACAGTCCGTATATTTTCTGCCAATAAAGCGGCAGCATCATTAAATGATATAGAAAAATCACTTGCATTAGAAATCTTTTTTTTTCTTCTTTGAAAATGCAGAATCACCTTGGTTTTTTGCTGGTTGCGGTTCTGGTTGCGGTTGTGTAGCTAAAAGATCCATGTCATCCAAAGAGACATCAGGTTCAGATCTATGGAAATTGTTTCGTTCTTTATGAGTATTTGTAGCAGTTACATCCTCAGCATTTATTTCTTCAATGATATCAGCAGCTGTTTGAGCATCTTTTCCAGTGGCTTGATCTTTTGCGTAGATGGCAGTAAGTTGGTCATAATAAGGGAAACTCCGATGTCTGAATTGATCTGCTTCTTTATGACTCTATAAAAATGAGAAATTCATATTAGATATAAGTTTTGTCAAAATAAGATAATAAAGACTTGAACTAATTCTTACATTTGTATATGAGTTCCACACCGCATCTTCAGCAACAACAAGCTGCCTATGCTCATCCCAACTAAAGCTGTTATTGTTTTTTCTACTAAGCATGTCATAAACGATTGACCAATCCATTTTCAATGTCCTAATCCTTGATTCAAGATTAGGTTTAGCCTTCAACATGGCATTGGGTAAAACTTTTTCTAACATTTTTTCTAACTCATTTAAATAACCAGCTTTGAATCCCGTATCCGCATTAAAGGTTCCAGTATTGTGCAAGTCAACCATACAAGCAACCAATGCAACATCTTCTTCTGGAACCCATTTCCTTTTGGTTCCTCGAGAACTTTGGGAAGAAACACTTGATTGGGAAAAACCTGACATAACTATCTTAAGAAAAAACGCAAGTGAAAATTAAGTTCAATATTATGCATCAAAAGGTCAACACTTTATAAAATTATAACACATGATGAATCAAAAGAAAATAAATTATCATTCAACAAGTCTAGTACAATAAAAAAAAAAAAAACCAATTCAAACACTACCAAAGTTTCATAAACTAGATATATGAAATAACATAAACAACTTAAATGTTTACTGTTTTTACCCTAAACCTAACTAATTTCTAGATGCTTGCCATTCATCGAACATTTGGTTGGCTAGTTCCATCCTCCAAGTAGCCCATGCATCTGACGGATGAATATTTATGATATTCGGTTCATCATCATCTATCACATTACTAGGTAATCCTTCTCCCAACTCTTCTTCAATAGGATCAAGACTCATATAGGTTCGAATAAAATTATGGAGCAAACAACATGCAATAATAATTCTATTGTGCACCCTTACAAGATAGAATGATGGATTCCTAAGTATTCCTCATCTAAGTTTTAATAACGTAAAACATCTTTTAATAACATTATGCGCTGAAGCATGTTTCATATTGAAAAATTCTTTCGGAGTACTTGGATGGTAATCTTGACGCCACTTATTCAAATGATATCTTTGTCCTCTAAAAGGCGTAAGAAATCCCTCACAATTTGTGTATCCAACATCAACTAGATAATAACAACCTATAAAAAGAAACTATTTGTCATGGTTAATTTCCCAAAAAAAGTATGATCTTAAAAATTAATTTAAATTTCTCTAATTTTTACATTTTACCATGAGGAACTTTTAGTCCATGTCTCCTACTAATGGCATCTCGAAGAACTCGTCCATCAGCAACAGAACCTTCCCAACCAGGAAGAACATAAACAAATTGCATATCAGGTGTACAAACACCTAACATATTTGTTGCTATGTCACCTTTTCGTGTTCGATATCTAGGTTTATCAACTGTTGGAACCCTAATCTTGATGTGGGTTCCATCTAAAGCATCTAAGCAATTCTACATCACATGTATAAATTCTCCAGTTAGAATACTATATTTAATTCCAAATGTACTAAATTATATACGAGCTATATATTGAACTCACTCCAATACCTTAAACCATTTCCACCTTGGGTCTGTAGAATTAGCTGTAATTGGCTTTGCCTTTTTAAATAACACATCTTGTAAGTGTATGACAACATTTAAAACATTGTAAAATGATCTGCTAATGGTTTCCCCGGACCTATTAGAGTGATGCTTGATAACTCGATTTTTAAGGTGATGAGAAATAATATGTAAAAACATTGCCACCTGCTCATCAACAAGCATGTTCCTTGACGACTTCAATTCCCCTAAAGTTTGTAACATCTCACATAGTTTAAAAAATGTAGTTCTATTCATCCTAACTTGTTCAATACACGTCTCGTCACTAGCATATACAAGTCTTTTCACATAATCTTGTTTTGCATAAAAATCTAAAATATAGGATCTAATCCTTGGTCTATAAGTATGCAGGCTATGAATGACACCCAGTGCAACTAAGAACCAACTCGCAACTGTACACATTTGCAACCATATTGTAATAGCAAGACCAATTCTTTTACGCCTCTCATTTTGTACTATTAAAGGTAGACGAGCCATTACTGCAAGATATTAAAGTGTTACATATCTTCAAATTGTAGTAAAAGGGTCACATTTCTCCAATACTAATTTCAATAACAGTAAAACAAAATCAAAGAATTTAATTGCTAAAGAACTTACAGTGATTCAGTGAATACAAGATGCTCAACTCTAGGTGAGGAAGCAATCAAACAAGCCAAATAAGAAGAGGAAGCAATAACAAACTGTCAAAGAAAAAATGAACAATACATATTAATAAATAGGATAAGTCATTTAAAAATATATTTGCTTATGTATAAGTAAATAATTTATCAAGCATTTACTAGTGTATAATAATAATATCATTTTCAAAGTTTTAAAGTTTG
Organism: Gossypium arboreum; assembly: GCF_025698485.1. NCBI lineage: Eukaryota > Viridiplantae > Streptophyta > Magnoliopsida > Malvales > Malvaceae > Gossypium > Gossypium arboreum. The sequence continues at coordinate 11,748,348 of NC_069076.1, read as the reverse complement.
TTGCAACTGAAATTCGATATTATTTTCAAAGAATTTCATGTTTATTTATATAAATACAATTATCCAAATAAATGTTTATTTAATTACTCACATCTTTTAACAATGAGATATAATTATTGAAATAAGTTTAAGAGGCACAATTTTAATAACTAAGAAACATAACTCAATACTTATACTCCTTCACTTATAATTGTTAAATCACTTTTAACATTTTACATGTAGTCATTGAAACGTTATAAATATTTTACATGTAGTCCTTTCTGCTATTCTGGTCTTATTTTAATTATATTCTTTTATAGAAGTCAATAATATCCATATCCATCTCCATCCGTCTCTCCCTTCCTCTCTCCTCTTAGCAATCTCCTTATTTAGTTGTTAGAATTTGGATTATTGAGTCTTTCTCTAATAGGTACAAAAATAATTTTTTTTCCCTTTGATGTAGTCCAGAGTATCCCTTCCGGACAAATGCATTAGAGAAATGACAAGGTACTGAAATACTTGGAACTGAAAGAGCTATTAGCACTCGTAGTTTTCTAAACGTTTTCGAATTGTATGCTACACGTCTCATCTAGTCATGTCACAAATGCATTTTAAATTTATATATAAACAAAAAAAAACAACATTTAAAGTGATGATGATTTTGAGAAAATAACATTTTTCATATGATTCTCGTCGGTAACAAAAGAAGCAATTCAATCAATATCATATTTATGTTTTCCATATAGACATACGACAGTTCAACTTCAATTACAAAAAAGCAAAGATGTGACATCCGGTCCCATTCTATCCTAGCAATACTAGCACTAAGCAAATCTCCAAACCAAATTCTCCATCCATATATGCACTCATAAAAGAAATTTACATATATATATATATATATATACGCATCTTAAGCCATTTTTAAAACAAAGCTTATGAGCACATTATCTGTTCTTGATCATTGAATTATGTTTATGTTTTTCGGCTACTAGGGCAGTTCTTAATTTCAACTCAACAAATGAAAATGTTGGACACGAGTTTCTTCCAAAATAGGACAAATAATTTTAATATAAATAATTTTTGTAAATTACCATGAATCTAACATTTCACACCAAAGAGTTGCAGATGATAGGCAGGAGAATACAAGCAATAACAATATAGTCGTAACAAAATTAGTTTTGGCGCACCAAAATGGGTCACTAGAAAAGAACATTTACCTTCGACATAGTTTGTTCACCCACAACATCCAAAATGGGGAAATTTTTGTTTTCCCTTTGATGTAGTCCAGAGTATCCCTTCTGAACAAATGCATTAGAGAAATGACAAGGTACTGAAATACTTGGAACTGAAAGAGCTATTAGCACTTGTAGTTTTTTCTGCTTATTTAGTTTATTCTATTAGGTGGTAGTTTAGGCCATATACTAACCACTTTTCTAATGTCCAAAATTTCAATTTTCATTTAATTCTATAGTTCTTTCAAACTGCCCCATCTGTCAATATCTATCTTCTTCCATCTGTAGAGAAAAATGGGAAACTACCTGATTCTTGTTTCTTGTTTTAGCATCTTTTATCACACTTCCTTTGATCTTTGAATCTGTCTATGTTCACTTCTGTTTTATGCTACAATAGAGTTCTAGATTTCTCTTATCTTTGAGTAGAATTTTTCTCTTTCAAATGAAAGCTAAATTATTCATGGTTATCATTACATCTTAAATATTTTTATGGGCTGCTTGCTTCTCTTTTTTAGGGTTTTACAATCATTGCATTCAATGATGGACATCTGAATGCGAAGACTTTACGAGAAGTTTTTAGTCTTGGTCCAACTTTTTTAGTGATGAAGTTTACGGAAAATACGTATTTTATATATATAATTTTTAGTACAAGCAAGCTAGAAAGTTATATGCTGCTCCCGGAAAAGTTTAGTTGAAGTTACCAATACTTATATGAGAAGTTAATTAGCAGTGTTTAATGGCTCATGTATCCTATGTAAAGACTAAAAAGTAATTGTGCACAACCAATTAAGCAGATTCTCCCTCAGTACTAATATAGCAGCTTTTTATGGCTACATAATGTAATGGCTGTTAGTTAACCAAGGCATGTCATATAAGTCTCGAGTGCACATTCAAGGTGTAGGAAGACTTCTAGAAGTTGAATTTTCACCATTTTTCTCTTCCCCCCTCCCCCCTCCCCCCGAGCATCAATTATGAATCATTACAAAGGAGAATGGTTAACAGAGCAAAATATCCTAAAAAAAGCAAATCAATAAAAGTTTGAACGAGCAAAAGAACAAATCCTCATTTCTATCTTTGTCCTTCCAAATCTAATAACATATAAAAGAATCTTTCTTCAAGAAAACAATGGACACAAATAAAATAAACACCAAACGTTTGCTTATTGTATTAAGGAGTATATGTAGATTACCTTTCTACCTTCACTCAGTTTCTGCCTAACTATTTGCCCCAATGTTGGCTGAAAAAAGGAAAAATAGATGCAATTTGTAAACAAACGAACTAATAGAGAATAGCTTGATTAAGTAAAGTGTATTCTTGGAGATCTGTGATAGTTAACCAAAAGGGGGGTCTTAATTAAGACAAAGCAAAATTACCTTGCCAGCGAACTGCTTCACTCGATTCAGCACTGATTTAACATCTGGGTGTTGGATCGTTTGCCCTTTCCTCTCAGACTGAAGTTAGAATTTCAAGCTGTGTTTTTGTTGAGAGGAAATTGAAATGGTTGACCTTGATTTCAACCGGAGCTTGAGGATACTGAGAATCAATGGAATTAGGTGAAAAAGAGGGAGAATGGTGGAACGAAATGGGAATCAGACTGAAAAGAGGGAGAAGGGTGGAATGAAATGGGAATCAGACTGAAAAGAGGAGAAGGGTAGAACGAAAGAAGGAGAAAATGCTCAGATGTGAGAAGGGTAAAGTTGAACAATTTTCGCACTGAATAGGTATTCCCTTGGGGGAGTGCTGAATTGTAAACGATGATTTTGCCTTGAATAAGGCTGTAAGGAATATAGATGTAATAGCCTATTCAGTTAACCAAACAATGGAATAGGGTTGGGCCACTGAATAAGGCTGTAATGGTTTAGCATTACAGCCAACCAAATAAGCTGTTAATGTTTGTTCATTTTGTTGATGTAACACACACGTGGATGTCACGTTAGCAAAGTGAACAAACATTATCTTTTCTATCCATCTTTCTTAGTTTAAGCAAAAAAAAAAAAAAAATCTTTTAATAAAACACCATTTTAAGACTTAATAAAACTTCTTTAAAATGATTTTTAATACTTTGAAAGCTTGAATACATTTAAAAAAAAAATTATTTTGAATCATTTCCCAAACATCAACATATGATATCAAAAAATTTCCAAACATTTTAAAATCATTTGAGTCTTATTTAAACATAATTTCAAATCTCAAACATGAATAATTTCATTTATGAACCAATGACTTCATTTGCTTTCAAATAGGATCCAAAGGACACTTAATTTTGCAAGTTAAAATATTTACAAATTCATATAATAGTCTAAGCCTCTATGTAGATGCCAAAATACAAGTAACGATTACGACTTTAAAACATCAAATGGTGATGCGATGCTCTTAAGCCGAAATTACAAGCTTCTTGTCAAGACCTTCACGTTTAAACAACTAACGCTTGAGCTTGCTAAACTATATATCTTATACTTTGTCAATGTTGGCCCTTCTTAATTATGTCGTATCAATTCATTCAAGCTACGTTTTAGTGTCCCTAATGGATTCATTTACATTAATCAACTTATAGGGCTAAACTTACATTTCCATAATTCATCAACTTATCACATAATGAAATTTACGTGAATGACTTATACAATATTTAAATCCTTTATCCCTTAACTTCCTAACATTTTCATACATGCATACATAAGCTTTCGTACGTATTCTTTACACCTTATATATTTCTTTACCATTTCCTTTACTAAGGTATGCTCGGATCATTAATTTATCCAATATCACTTAAGGTAACTTCACTAAACCACACATCCTTAAAGCACATTTTTCATATTAAATTCTCTTTCAACTCATCTATTCGGTTACTATTTCTTTTTTGTCTCATTTAGTTAAAAGTCCTTTAGTTCACATCACTTATTTTTTGCTTTTAGTTATCAATATTCACATTTAAAGTTGATTACCAATATTTTAATTCATTTTCGCCCATATTAAATTCTAGTAAAATTTATTTGCATATACGAGACTCCTCCACCACACCAATGAGTACCGATATGCTAAACTGTAAGATAGCGCAACACATCCCTCTACTGCACCAATGAGCTCATGAGAGCATAAATTACACCACACCAAGATACACATAAGTGCAAGGCCCAAATGCGATAAAAAGTGCAAATAAGTGTGAAACCTCCAACAAAACTTCAAACATGCTATAGACCTTAATTGGCATACCAACCTTTCATAACATTTTACTAAGTCTAATAAGGCACATTGCAATTATAAATAACATATATCCATCAAGATAATTAACAAATACATATACACATATCATATAAGGGCACTTTATGCACTTTAACAAACTTATGATCAAATCCATATTAATAAATGCCTTATGAGCATGTTCATCCTTTTTCTTTCACATGTAGGCATCATAGGTATTTTACATTTACATATACATTTTCGCATTTCGTTAAGCCTTATACACAAGTCCATTTTGTATAATAATTCCCAATAGTGGAAAGTCACGTTTCTATTATTTTTAAATTTTTACGTAACAAATCTTATGTTTTAACATAGTATTGACTTTATCGAGTAAAATTATGAATTAACCAATAAGTCCTATTCATAGTCATAATGACAATTATTCACATTTTACATTAATAACATAATTCCAACATATCCAAATATGCTTACTAATACTTGTAAGCAACCAAAGTCTCATAATACCTCATTAATTAATATGTCATCTCACATTCAAATTTTTAGCAGAACTTAATAATAACTAATTTCTACACCATTGAGCCAAGGAATTTGTATATATTTATATACATATATATATATATTATAAATACTTATCACATAAATATTACCAAATTCATAAAGTACTTTAAAATAAAATAAGTAAGAGTATCCGATGTACTTAACTTAAGATGCAATAACACATATAATCAAACCTCCATAAACTTGATTCTATCCTTAATTAGTAAGAAAATTCCATTATTTAACAACGTTCTTCATTTTTCCATATACACAAAAATATAACTAAAATTAATAAATATATTTTTTCTAAACTTTTTCGTAACATCTAAGTTCAAATATCAAACTATGAGAGTTAAAAAAGACATTATTTTTACCTTATTGACCTTTCTCTCTTTAGCAACCATTTTTTTCCCCTCAAAATCCATAAAAACTTAACTTTGAATGTTGCAATGGATGGAGGAACTAAGTTTGAAAGTTGATTCTCTACTTGATTTTAGTGAAAAATCAAAGTTTGTGCTGAGATTGGTTTAGATTTAAGAAATATATAAGAAAATTGGAAAAAAGAGCAAACCTCCCCTCCTTGATATTGCCATCTAGCTAGGGGTGAAAAATTAACCTTTTTGAGCTCCCGTCCTTGTCCTAATAACATACATGAGTTAAATCATTATTTGGGGTTTGAATTACCAATTTCTATATTATGATTTGAATTTTTTTTTAAAATTAAAATTAAGTCTTGAAATCGGGAATTATTATCACATTGAGGCTTAAACTTTTTTTTGTCGAAGTTAAGCGCTGAACTTGAAAAATATTTTTACATTGAGACTTAAACTTTTTCTTTTATCCAAATTAGACTCTAATATAAAAATAATTATCAATTTTAGGGCCTAACTTAAATAAAAAAAAATCCAAATTCTAATATAAAAAGATTTGCCAAGTTCAATCGATATAACCCAAAATATATATTTACATATATAATGGGCATATTGGCCTAATTAATGAAGATAGCCAAAATTGGCTTTTAAAACCGAATGCCATCAACTGTTGGGGCAACGCTCAACCATTCAACTATCTATCTCTTTATTTCCTATCTTATATAGTAATAATAATAATAATAACAATAATAAGTTCAAGACACTTTCCTTTTTGAGTGGTCCACAATTTATTGTAATTTAAGAATAAATATATATAATCATTTGTAAAAATTTAAAATAACCTTCCACATAATTTGCATTTTCAATCCTTCTCACCCATTCCTTTTCATTAAATTCAATTCCAATAATTTAATATCACATTAACATGATGTGAAATGATCAAAATGCTCTTAAATAGTAAAATTATCATTTTGCCCATTTTGCCTCTTTGCCCAATTTCATTCACAATAAAAAATTATTAGTCAACACAGATTCTATAATTCTCATTTAATACTTAGTAGAGATATCTTTGGGTACTGAAAACTATACTTTTACCTTTCGAAAATGCTAGAGTTTAATAAGTAGCGAAATCAAAGTTTGAAAATACTTAATGAGTGAAACCAAAACTTTTGAAAGTGAACTTGGGTAAAACTAGAGTTTGAAAATACCAATTGCGCAAAATCATAACTTTTGAAAATAAACTTGGAGAAAACCAGAGTTTAGAAATACTTACTAGGCGAAACTAGACGGAAATGATGTTTGGCTTAACCAAAAAGTCGAATAATATTAAAGCAAGATCAATTTGGGAAAAAAAAAAAAAAAAACTCTCAGAAAACATAAATGCTTCATGAAGTTGTGCAAATGCTACGATGATATCAATCAAGGATGCTTATGATGACATGATCAAGTTGATGTATGTACTTGTCAAAATATGCATACATGATACATGCCATTTTAATGAACATAATGTATATGCTCATAAATGAGGCAAATATGCTCAATACTCTAAACACTTTTCTCAAATCTTTCTTAAACTTTCTGATTCACTTTTCTTTCTCTAAATCAAAGTAATCCCCCAAACTGTTGTAGATTAACTTGTACCACTTCTCTTCCAATTCACTATCTTCTTGCCCCCAACAACTTTTCATCCTAAACTTTCATGATTCCTTTTCATGACTTGTCTTCACTCTGTCGTAGAACAACTGTCCCATTTGAAAACCATTTTCTACATTTTCCAAAGATATTCTTATATGGCGAAAATAATTTGAATTAAGAATAAAATTTAAGTCTCTCAAAGACTGATGAACTTTGACTAGATAATCTCTAGTGTTAATTTAGGACTTGCTTTTGAGGAGTGCTTTTAAAAAGTGCTATAAAAAAGTGATTTGAGAAGTTTGAAAAGTTTGATTTAAGATTTAAGTGTTTAGTATTACTGTTAAAAATGTTTTGAGAAATAAAATATCTATTTTAGACATAGTGTTATAAAGTAACAAATATGCATTTAAATAATGTTCAAATTAGTTAATATTCGATATTTTAGTAAGAATATAAAATAATTTATTATAATTTTGTTAATATTTTAATATACTGAAATATAAATTTTAAATATTTTTAAAACAATTATTATCAATTATTTATAAAATTTAATTCAAATATATAAATTATATTTTAAATATTAAAATATAACCAATAAAAATTTAAATATATAATATTATATATTTAAAATAAATTTCAAAATAGTTATATACCCAATATAAATATTATATAAAATACTTTATAAGAGTTAAAATTATCTTTTGATTCTAAAAACGCTTTTGCCAAAAGCAAAAGCTAAAAAAAAAAAAAATACTTTTGCTTTTGGGTTCAAAAACACTTCTGACTACAAAAGTTGTTTGTTTAATATTGTTTAGGACTCCAAAAATGTTTTTGACCCCAAAAATGCTTTTGACCCCAAAAAGCACTTTTGAGAAATAATGTAAAATTAAGCCTTAGTCATTTAAGGAAAAAAAGCTTGATAGAACAATATGTTAGTTAATACATAAAAGCATCAGGATGAAAGAAGTATGCCCCCTAACCATATAGGCTCACAAACGAAACAACTTGGTAAACATGAATTCCTTTAAAATTAAGCAAATGCAATATTGTTTAGTCCTTTGAAATAATAACTCTTTGACATGGGTTAAGACCTACTGTGATGATTGGAAGGTCAATTTTCCAAAAGAAAGATGATAATTTGATATTCCCTGGTGTTATGGGTTTTCGTGATCTTAGTAACTTGCTAGCAGCTTTTGAATTCCATTTTGCTCTAGACTACCCCTTTTTATTGAGCTTTTCATTCTAGAGTTTATTCTTTCTCTTTTTCTACCACGTATTAGAAGATTCATAATTCTTTTAAAAGTAAAATAAAAATTCTAATACATGAGATAAGGTTTGAGGATAGACATTCCAACTTAGATATCCATACATGATCAAAATAGACTTAAAAGGAACGTAGTATAAGTCAAGATTTAGGGTTTTAAAAGAACAGATATTTAGGCTTAAACAAATATTTAAGGATATTAGAACGAAGGATCATTTTTTTTCATGAAGAAATTTATCACTCATTCTTCTAAATTCAATTGTCCTTCCTCATTTCATTTCACAATTTTCTATTTTTCTCTTCTCATTTTACTTTTCTTCAATTTTTTCCAAAACAAAATGTGTTAGAATTCCTTTTCAACTTGAATCACATCAAATTTTGCCTCTATTTCAAAAGACACTATTTCCACAACATATTGGAACCGTCTACTTCTTGTACAACAGACAAATTCTTCATGATATTTGTCCCTTAGAGTGGAAGGTGATCCTTGGTTAAGGTTAATTCCAAAGATAATTCAGTCAGGCTCAAAGAGGACAACAAAAGATAATTTCTGAACATGAAAGGATAGTGAAAGAAGGTCATTATCATCTCATGCTTGGATGTCTTCATAGAAAAGTCATTTTTAGAAGGATACATACTTAGAACTATCACTCTACTTTTAAATAATTGGAAACCTCAAATGCATAATGTCATAATATTTTTCATTTTTCTTTCTTTTGTTAATATTCAAAGAAACATCTCAAATGAAGAACTCTAAAGCTTATGAAGAAAGGTTAATTTCAATTCTAGGTTGCTCAAAATAACTGTTAGAATTAAATGACCCGAATTCTTATTTAAATAAAATATAGTGGTAAAATAAAATGAAAGTAAAATCCATATAGAACTGCACTTCTTTTATTTTATTTTAGAATAAGGTTTTTTAAACCTTATTAAACTCCATCTATTTTATATTGATTAGAATAATGTGTTTCAGTCTTACTAGAATATGGCTTTACAAGCGTGTAAATAGACATAATCTATTCCTCTTATAATTATTCGAATTTGACATAGTGAATTTTCTTCTCTTCAGGGTTTCCACGTAAAAATATGTGTGTTCTTTATTTTATTTTTTACAAATTGGTATCAGAGCATCCGGGTTGTTCATCTCGATCACTGTAATGATGTCTTTGAAGTATGAAATTTCACTGTTGGATCGCAACACCAGATTTGCTTTGTGGCAGATTAAGATGCAAGTAGTTCTTGCGCAGATGGATCTGGAGGATGCCCTACTAAGGATAGATAAGATACCTTCGACATTAACAGATGAAGAGAAGAAGCATAAGGATCGAAAGGCGTTAACACAATTACATCTGCATTTGTTCAATGAAATTTTGCAGGATGTAATGAAAGAGAAGACTGCCGCTCCATTATGAAAGAGGCTAGAACAAATATGTATGTCGAAAACTCTAACAAGCGAGTTGCATATGAAGCAACGTCTTTATGCTCATCGTTTGGAGAAAGGTGCGTCTGTACACGAACACTTAACAGTTTTTAAAGAAATTCTCTCAAACTTAGAGGCCATGGAGGTTCAATATGATAAGGAAGATCTAGGGTTGATTCTACTTTGTTCGTTGCCCCCATCTTATTCAACCTTTAGAGACACAATTTTATATAGCCGCAAGTCTCTCACAGTTGATGAGGTTTATGATTCTTTGACCCCGTATGATAAGATGAAACATCTTGTAGTTAAACCAGACTCTCAGGGAAAGGGTCTCATTATTCGTGGGAAACAAGATCAGAATGCTAATGATGATCGTGGAAGGACACAGGAACAGAATCCTCGCGGTAAATCAAGGGTAGATCAAAGTCTTTAAACAGAGGTAAAACTTGTAGCTTCTGTAAGAAGAAATGGTACATTAAAGCTGAGTGCTATAAGCTACAGAACAAGATTAAAAGGGAGGCTGCAAATCAAAAGGGAAAACAACCAGAAAATTTCGGTGAAGCTGATGTTGTAGAAGACTACCGCGATGGTGAACTTCTAGTCGCTTCAGTCAACAATTCTAAAGTGAGCGAGGAGTGGATACTTAATTCAGGCTGCACCTTCCACACGAGTCCCAATCGGGATTGGTTTACAACTTACGAAATAGTGTCTGAAGATGTTGTTTTGATGGGAAATAATGCTTCATGTAAAATCGCAGGTGTTGAAACAATTAAAGTTAAGATGTTTGACAGAGTTGTCAGAATACTTAGTGACGTACGACATGTTCCAGAATTAAATAGAACTTTAATTTCGTTGAGTACTCTTGATTCAAAAGGGTATAGATACATAGCTGAAAGTGGGGTTTTAAAGATTTCAAATGTTCCCTTGTTGTGATGAAAGGGCAGAGAAAGACTGCCAAGTTATATGTTTTGCAGGGTTCTACTATTACTGGTAATGCAGCTGTCGCTTCCTCTTCCTTGTCAGATGATGATATTACTAAAATTTGGCATATGCGCCTAGGGCATATGAGTGAGAATGACATGGCAGAATTGAGTAAAAGAGGACTTCTTGATGGACAAAGAATTTGCAAACTGAATTTCTGTGAGCATTGTATTTTTGGGAAGCAAAAGAGAGTTCGATTCACCAAAAGAATCCATAACACGAAGTGAACGTTGGAGTATATTCATTCTGATCTGTGGGGGTCATCTAGAGTGCCTTCGAGAGATGGAGCTAATTATATGCTATCCTTTATTGATGATTTTTCCAAAAAAGTTTGTGCGTTCTTCTTGAAGTAGAAAAGTGATGTGTTTTCCGCATTTAAGTTTTGAAAAATTATGATTGAAAAATAGACGGGAAAACAAATAAAATACTTCCGCACAGACAATTGCTTAGAGTTCTATTCTGATGAGTTTAATAGATTGTGCAAGTCAAAAGGGATCGTTAGACAATTGACATGTAACATTCCGAAATAGGGCCTAAACGGAACAGTGGTTGCGAAACCACAAATTTAGGGTAAAAAAATATATATATATATATATATATATTATTATTTTGAGGTTCATGGTATGATTACATGATTGTGTGAAAATTTCGTGATAAAATTCTATGCATAAAGTGCTTAAATTGAGGTTAGGGACTAAATCGAATAATTTGCAAAACTTGCATTCTAGAAGTTTTTAGTATGAAATTATTTTGGAATATTAATTAGGAGATCTTAAATGGTAATTTGACCAATTTTAAGTTCATGGACAAAATTAGGACATGGAAGGAATTTTTGAAAGTTTAGTAAGGAGGGCATTTTGGTCATTTGGTTATTAACATTAATAAAAGGTGAAAAAGATGATAAAATTGTATCATCTTCTTCAAGTTACCAGCAGAACCTTACCTCTCTCCATAGCTGGGGTTTATTCAACTTTCAAGCTTCATAGTAAGTGATTCCAAGCCCGCTTTTAATGATCTTTACGTTTTGAAGTCCGGTAGCTCGATAAAGCTTATGCTAGCAATAATTTAAGTTAGGAATCAAATTTGGAAAAATACCCATAGGTGAAATTTGTGTATTTTGATGTTTTATGATGGAATATGAGGTTTTAAATTATGTTAGACAACTTGTGCTACTTGGTTTTAAGTGAAAAGCGAGTAAAAGGCTTAATCGGTAAAAATACCTAATAGTCATAAGTACATGTTAGTGTGTGAATTTGATGTTGCCATAGAAGGAAAAATGATCAGCATGTCATAAAACATAAGAAAATAGGATGAAGTTTAATTTACGAGCCTTGGGGCAAAAGTGCAAATATGTGAAAGTTTAGGGGCAAAATGTAATTTTTCCAAAGTTTGAGTAAAGGGTTGTTTTGATAAATGTTGATATTAAATAAGCTAAATTTGCTATTATAGATCAAGAAGAGCGAAATTCGAGAGTAGATCGGGAAAAGAAAAGTAAAGGACTAAATTGTAAAGTTTAGTCACATTTTGTATCGAGGTAAGTTTACAGTAAATAAATGCAATATTCTTTTATTTTACATTATTATTGTCAATTTCAGCATTTATATATTTATGTTATGAAAATATTTAAAGTCGAATTTAAGGTGAAGTGACAGAGGAAAAGTGTTAGAAAGCCGGTTGAACCCTAGGAATGTTAGGATATTAGGGTTGACAGACGAACGAAATGAGCCATGTAAGTCCATATTAGAAATATGGCTTTGGAGACAGGATTGAGCCATGTAAGTCCATATTATATATGGCATTGGAGACAGAATAATTCATGTAAGTCCATGTCAAAGACATGGCATTGGCGAGATATTGATAGACAGAACGACCTAGTATCCTTAGTATTCCGAGTGGTTCAACGGGTCAGGATACGAGTTAAATTACAGTGAATTAACAGCAAAGGAAAAGTAGATTATACTTATGAAAAGGAAAGGTCGTAAGAAAGAAGGTAAGGAATAAAGAAGAAGATAGAAATTGAGAAGTAAAGAAATTTATGATGTTAGATGATATTATGCATAATTATCCATTACGTTGAATGTTGTGATTTATTTTCTTGTAAGCTTACTAAGCCTAGTGCTTAATCTCTTTATTTTCTTCTTCTTATAGTACTTATCTAGCCACTCGGGGATCGAAGGAAACGTCGGAGGCCGATCACACTATCAAAGAAATAACTCGGTATAATTAGACGTTTTGTTTTGTGTATGGCATGTATAGAAACTTAGCCACTTTTGGTATAATATGAACAATGAATGATGTGTAAATACTTGCTAGTGATTAGCTAATAAAATGGCCGATGATATGCATGTTTATTAATATGTATGATTGAATGGTGATTATCACATGAAAATTATGAAAAATGTGAAAGTAACCTAAAAACAGATTCAAGTAACAGCAATGACGTAACTTTGAAAAATCACTAAAAATTTTATAAACATAGTTTGAAGATGAATAATATATGAAATTAAAGCTTATTATGTCTATTTTCTTATGGAATAATAAAAATAGGTAAAGGTATTATATTTCATGATATATCTGAGTTTTAGTGAAACAGGGTCAGAGCAATTTCTGGAACCCCTGTTTCAACTTTGGAAATTCACCATAAATTTTACAAAACTAATTAGAAGGTATACTTTATATGGTTATAATCCTTGTTGAGTCTAGTTTTAAGAGAAACAAACGGCTTAGTGATATGAATTTTGTACAGGAAGAAACATGGTTCGTAGTAACAAGAGGTTAGTGCAGTCGAGTTTTGAAACAGGGGAAACTTTAACTAATAAACTGTACTAATTGGCCAAGTCAAAAATCTATGAAAAAAATTAGTAGATAGATATATGAGTCTAGTTTCAGGAAAAATTTACGGATCTTAATTTCTAGTTTCGGAACTCAAGATATGAATTTTTAGGCGACTACGACGCAGAATGGCAGCACATTCCGAAATGCTTAAATAAACAATTTAAACCTATTTAAGGGATAGAATAAGTTTAGTAATGCCTCGTGCTCGATTCTGGAAACAGTCTCGGGTAAGGAGTGTTACATTTATTAGTATCAGAGCAGGTTTAGTCGGTTCTCGGAACAGTTAGTGTGAGAAAAAGTCTAGCTATACATGCCATACTTGTATTTTGATAGTGTGACGACTCCTGACGATTTTTTTAAATATTTTGTTTTATAGTAATGGATCCAAGCAGCCGTGATGATGATGTAGAAAGTAATGCGCCTGCTTCCACAGAAGGGGCAGCGCCATCTGAGAATAGGCCAGTAATAGTTGATCAGGGAGGAGTGACTCGAGAAGCTCTCTTCCAAGCTTTGAATGATTTGTTTGCCGAGTTCGTTCGTACGAATCCGGCAGATTAGACCTCCACCCCTCATGATTCTCGGGCTACCCATGTAGCTCAAGCTCCCCAATCACAGTGCAGTGATAAGAGAAAAGCCACCAGTTGATAGAATCAGGAAACAAAGGGCAGAAGAGTTTCGAGCAACAAAAGATGATGATGCAGAAAGAGCAGAATTTTGGTTAGAAAATACTATCGAGTCTTTGATGAGTTATCTTGTACACCGAGGAATGTATGGAATGTGTAGTATCACTTCTTAGAGACTCACCTACTCTTGGTGGAAGACACTTGTATCAGTTGTACCAAAGGAGAGGTCACTTGGGATTTCTTTCAGGAGGAATTTCGTAAAAAGTACATCATCCGAGGTTTATTGACCGAAGAGAAAGGAATTCTGGAATTGAAACAAGGTAATATGACGGATCGATGAGATTTCGCTTAAATTATCGGCAACTTAACAAGGTAACGAAGAAAGAACAAGTATCAATTGCCTAGAATTGATGATCTGTTTGATCAATTGAAGGAGCTACTGTGTTTTCAAGATAGATTTGAGATTCGGATATTATCGGTTGTGAGTTAAAGAGTCGATGTCTTGAAGACGCTTTCGACTAGGTATGGTCATTATGAGTTCCTTGTGATGCCATTTGACTTGACTAATGCTCCTGCCATTTTCATGGACTTAATGAACCGAATTTTCGGACCGTACTTAGATAAGTTTGTAGTTTTGTTTATTGATGATATCTTGATTTATTCTCATGATGAGACCGAGCATGCGAGCATTTGAGAACGATTTACTGATTCGAAAGATAATCGGTTGTATGTCAAGTTCAGCAAAAGTGAGTTCGTTACGAGAAGTTGGTTTTCTTAGACATATTGTTTGGTGAAGGTATTAAGGTTGATCCGAGCAAGATTTCACCATTGTTGATTGGAAGCCTCCTAGAAATGTATCAAAAGTTAGAAGTTTTCTTGGTCTTGCGGATATTATAGGCGATTTGTAGAGGATTTTCCATGATAGCTACCCACGACAAGATTGCTGCGAAAGGATGTTAAGTTTGAATGGATGAGAAGTGTCAATGAGTTTTGACAAGTTAAAAGCATTGTTGACTAAAGCTCTGCTTTAGTGCAACTAGAACCGTGTAAGGAGTTTGTGATTTGATGATGCGTCCATGAATGGACTTGGTTGTGTACTTATGCAGGAAGGGAAGGTAATTGCTTATGCCTCTAGACAACTAAAGCCACATGAGAAGAACTATCCGACACATGATTTAGAGCTAGCGCCATTGTTTTTTGCTTGAAAATTTGGAGACATCATTTGTGCGGTGAGAAGTGCCACATATTCACCGATCACAAAAGTTTGAAATATTTGATGACTCAAAAGATTTGAATTTGAGGCAAAGAAGATGGTTAGAGTTGATTAAAGATTATGAGTTAGTGATTGATTATCACCCAGGTAAGGCAAATGTAGTTGCTGACGCTTTAAGCAGGAAACTTTTATTTACATTGCGAGCTTTGAATACCAATTTAGCCATGTCGGATGATGGTTCTATTTTAGCTGAATTTAGAGCTAAACCGGTATTTCTTGAAGAGATTTGTGAAGCTCAGAAAGATGATAATGAGTTACAAGCTAAAAGAGTTCAATGTGAGGGCATAGAATCAAATTTCGGATTGGTTCGATGGTTGTTTGATGTTTAGAGACGAATTTGTGTACCAAAGAATGATGAGCTTATTGGAAGATTTTACAGAAGCACATAGCGTTCTTTATCTATTCATCCAGCAAGTACAAAAATGTATAATGATTTGAAGAAATTGTATTGGTGGGTAGGAATGAAAAGAGATATTTGAGTTTGTTTCTAGATGCTTGATCATCAGCAATGTAAAGGCCGAACATCGGTACCTTGAGTTTATTGCGACTGTGCTAGTCCCCGAGTGGAAATGGGATCGAGTTACTATGGATTTTGTGACAGGATTGCCGTTACACGAGAAAGAAAGATGCAGATAGGTTGTGATTGATAAGTTAACGAAGTCGGCTCATTTTATCCCGTCAGTATGGATTATTCACTTGACAAGTTGGCGAGTTGTATATGTCGAGATAGTCAAACTACATAGGGTACCATTATCGATCATTTCAGACAGAGATCCAAGATTTACTTCACGGTTTTGGAAGAAATTACGAAGGCTTTGGGCACAAAGTTGAGTTTTAGTCTGACTTTCCACCCTCAAACCGACGGTCGATCGAGAGAGTTATTCAGTACTTGAAGATATGCTTAGATGTTGTGTATTAGAATTTCAAGGTAGTTGGGAAAAATATTTACCATTGGTAGAGTTTGCCTACAATAATAGTTATCATCAAGTTTGAAGATGGCACCTTATGAAGCTTTGTATGGACGTAAATGCCGCACACCTTTATATTGAATGAGCTTAAAGAAAGATGATTCTGGGGTTGATCTAGTTAAAAAGCGGAAGAAAAAGTGAAAGTTATCGAAATTGTTTAAAAGCGACTTGAGACGGCGTAAGTCGATGCGATTTAAAAAGAAAAGAGATCGAATATCAAGTTGGTGACAAAGTTTTTTTGAAAGTATCCCCGTGGAAGAAAGTTCTCAGATTTGGCAAGAAAGGCAAACTAAGTCCACGTTTTATTGGACCGTTTGAAGTGATTGAGAGAGTCGGACCATTAGCATATCGGTTAGCTTTACCGATTGAGTTAGAGAAGATTCATAATGTATTTCATGTGTCTATGCTATGTCGTTATCGTTCAGATCCGTCACATGTGATTTCTCAAACAGAGGTTGAGATTCAACCAGACATGACTTACGGTGAAGAACCGGTAAAGATTCTAGCTCGAGAGGTAAAGCAATTAAGGAATAAAAGTATTGCACTTGTGAAAGTACTATGGAATAGACATGGGGTAGACGAGGCTACATGGGAACCCGAAGAGGCTATGCGAAAACAGTACCCATATCTCTTCACAGGTAAGATTTTCGGGACGAAAATCCCTAAAGGGGGGGAGAAATGTAACATTCCGAAATAGGGCCTAAACGGAACAGTGGTTGCGAAACCACAAATTTAGGGTAAAAAAAATATATATATATATATTATTATTTTGAGGTTCATGGTATGATTACATGATTGTGTGAAAATTTCGTGATAAAATTCTATGCATAAAGTGCTTAAATTGAGGTTAGGGACTAAATCGAATAATTTGCAAAACTTGCATTCTAGAAGTTTTTAGTATGAAATTATTTTGGAATATTAATTAGGAGATCTTAAATGGTAATTTGACCAATTTTAAGTTCATGGACAAAATTAGGACATGGAAGGAATTTTTGAAAGTTTAGTAAGGAGGGGCATTTTGGTCATTTGGTTATTAACATTAATAAAAAGGTGAAAAAGATGATAAAATTGTATCATCTTCTTCAAGTTACCAGCAGAACCTTACCTCTCTCCATAGCTGGGGTTTATTCAACTTTCAAGCTTCATAGTAAGTGATTCCAAGCCCGCTTTTAATGATCTTTACGTTTTGAAGTCCAGTAGCTCGATAAAGCTTATGCTAGCAATAATTTAAGTTAGGAATCAAATTTGGAAAAATACCCATAGGTGAAATTTGTGTATTTTGATGTTTTATGATGGAATATGAGGTTTTAAATTATGTTAGACAACTTGTGCTACTTGGTTTTAAGTGAAAACGAGTAAAAGGCTTAATCGGTAAAAATACCTAATAGTCATAAGTACATGTTAGTGTGTGAATTTGATGTTGCCATAGAAGGAAAAATGATCAGCATGTCATAAAACATAAGAAAATAGGATGAAGTTTAATTTACGAGCCTTGGGGCAAAAGTGCAAATATGTGAAAGTTTAGGGGCAAAATGTAATTTTTCCAAAGTTTGAGTAAAGGGTTGTTTTGATAAATGTTGATATTAAATAAGCTAAATTTGCTATTATAGATCAAGAAGAGCGAAATTCGAGAGTAGATCGGGAAAAGAAAAAGTAAAGGACTAAATTGTAAAGTTTAGTCACATTTTGTATCGAGGTAAGTTTACTGATAAATAAATGCAATATTCTTTTATTTTACATTATTATTGTCAATTTCCAGCATTTATATATTTATGTTATGAAAATATTTAAAGTCGAATTTAAGGTGAAGTGACAGAGGAAAAGTGTTAGAAAGCCGGTTGAACCCTAGGAATGTTAGGATATTAGGGTTGACAGAGATGAGCGAAATGAGCCATGTAAGTCCATATTAGAAATATGGCTTTGGAGACAGGATTGAGCCATGTAAGTCCATATTATATATGGCATTGGAGACAGAATAATTCATGTAAGTCCATGTCAAAGACATGGCATTGGCGAGATATTGATGAGACAGAAGCGACCCTAGTATCCTTAGTATTCCGAGTGGTTCAACGGGTCAGGATACGAGTTAAATTACAGTGAATTAACAGCAAAGGAAAAGTAGATTATACTTATGAAAAAGGAAAGGTCAGGTAAGAAAGAAGGTAAGGGAATAAAGAAGAAGATAGAAATTGAGAAGTAAAGAAATTTATGATGTTAGATGATATTATGCATAATTATCCATTACGTTGAATGTTGTGATTTATTTTCTTGTAAGCTTACTAAGCCTAGTGCTTAATCTCTTTATTTTCTTCTTCTTATAGTACTTATCTAGCCACTCGGGGATCGAAGGAAACGTCGGAGGCCGATCACACTATCAAAGAAATAACTCGGTATAATTAGACGTTTTGTTTTGTGTATGGCATGTATAGAAACTTAGCCACTTTTGGTATAATATGAACAATGAATGATGTGTAAATACTTGCTAGTGATTAGCTAATAAAATGGCCGATGATATGCATGTTTATTAATATGTATGATTGAATGGTGATTATCACATGAAAATTATGAAAATGTGAAAGTAACCTAAAACAGATTCAAGTAACAGCAATGACGTAACTTTGAAAAATCACTAAAATTTTATAAACATAGTTTGAAGATGAATAATATATGAAATTAAATCTTATTATGTCTATTTTCTTATGGAATAATAAAAATAGGTAAAGGTATTATATTTCATGATATATCTGAGTTTTAGTGAAACAGGGTCAGAGCAATTTCTGGAACCCTGTTTCAACTTTGAAATTCACCATAAATTTTACAAAACTAATTAGAAGGTATAATTTATATGGTTATAATCCTTGTTGAGTCTAGTTTTAAGAGAAACAAACGGCTTAGTGATATGAATTTTGTACAGGAAGAAACATGGTTCGTAGTAACAAGAGGTTAGTGCAGTCGAGTTTTGAAACAGGGAAACTTTAACTAATAAACTGTACTAATTGGCCAAGTCAAAATCTATGAAAAAATTAGTAGATAGATATATGAGTCTAGTTTCAGGAAAAATTTACGGATCTTAATTTCGAGTTTGAACTCAAGATATGAATTTTAGGCGACTACGACGCAGAATGGCAGCACATTCCGAAATGCTTAAATAAACAATTTAAACCTATTTAAGGGATAGAATAAGTTTAGTAATGCCTCGTGCTCGATTCTGGAAACAGTCTCGGGTAAGGAGTGTTACATGACAGTTCGCCATACTCCACAGCAAAATGGTGTTACAGAAGGAATGAATAGAATGATCATGGAGAAGGTTC
This sequence comes from Gossypium arboreum, assembly GCF_025698485.1. Classification (NCBI taxonomy): domain Eukaryota; kingdom Viridiplantae; phylum Streptophyta; class Magnoliopsida; order Malvales; family Malvaceae; genus Gossypium; species Gossypium arboreum. Next base: position 11,728,718 of record NC_069076.1, on the reverse strand, counting down.
GATGTATGTTGTCAAATGCCAACTTATCAAAGTCGTTTTGGGCCAAAGCAGCCTCTACTGCATGTTTTTTATCAACCGATCCCCATCCGTTGCCATTGAAAAAAAGACTCTACAAGAGGTATGGTCTGGTGATCCTGCTAATTATTCTGATTTAAAGATCTTTGGATGTCCTACGTATGCTCATGTTGATAATGGAAAATTAGAACCGAGATCCATTAAATGTGTTTTTCGTGGTTATAAAGCTGGTGTAAAAGGGTATAAGTTATGGTGTCCTGAAAATAGAACAGTTGTGATTAGCAGAGATGTTGTTTTTGATGAAACTGCTATGCTACCTAACTTATCTCTTAAAGGCTCCTCCAATAAAGAAAATCAAAAGTAGGTGGAGCATCAGATTAATACAGAGTCAACTCCTCAAGCTAGTACAAAAATTGAGAATAGAGTTGCTTCTTCACTGCAATACTCTATCGCTAAAAACAGAACTAGAAGAGAAATTAAACCTCCAAAGAAGTATGCCGAGGCTGATCTAGTTGCTTATGCTTTAAATGTGGCTGAAGATATAGATGCGAATCAAGAGCCATCTAATTATTCTGAGGCGGTTAGCTGTGAAGACTCAGAAAAGTGAATGTTTGCTATACAAGAGGAGATAGAATCACTCCATAAAAACAGAACGTGGGATCTTGTGAAACTTCCTAAAGGTAGAAATACTATTCGTTTTAAATGGGTGTTTAAAAAGAAAGAAGGGACTCCAGGAGTTGAAGAACCCAGATATAAAGTAAGGCTTGTTGTAAAAGGTTATAGTCAAATTCCAGAAGTGGACTTCACAGATGTGTTCTCCCCAGTTGTTAAGCATAGTTCGATTCGAGCTTTGCTTGGTATTATGGCCATGCATGATTTGGAGTTGATCAGTTAGATGTAAAAACTGTATTTTTGCCTAGAAAACTTGAGGAGGATATTTACGTGCAACAACCAGAGGGTTTTACAGTCTCAAAAAAAGAGGACTATGTTTGCTTGCTGAAAAAGTCCTTTTACGGTTTGAAACAGTCACCAAGACAGTGGTACAAGAGGTTTGATTCCTTTATGACTTCTCATGATTTCAAAAGAAGTAGTTTTGATAGTTGTACTTACTTTAAGAAAAATAGTGATGGTTCTTTTGTGTATCTTCTTCTTTATGTTGATGACATGTTGATAGCAACAAAAGATAAAGGAGAGATAAGAAAGGTCAAAGCCCAACTAAATGAAGAATTTGAGATGAAAGATTTAGGACCAGCAAAGAAGAAACTTGGTATGGAGATTCTCAGAGATAGAAAAGCAAGTAAATTGTACCCAAGTCAGAAAGGGTACATTGAGAAAGTTCTTTGGAAGTTCAATATGTAGAGTGCTAAGCCTGTTAGTACTCCTTTAGCAGCCCATTTTAGACTTTCATCGGCTTTGTCTCCACCATCAGATGATGAGATTGAGTACATGTCACATGTTTCATACTCTAGTGCAGTGGGATCTCTCATGTTTGCTATGGTTTGTTCACATCCAGATTTATCATATGCAGTCAGTGTAGTTAGCATATACATGACGAATCCCAGTAAAGAACATTGGAAAGTAGTTTAGTGGATTTTAAGATACTTATGAGGTACTACTGATGTTTGCTTACAGTTTGAAAGAACTAGAGATGGAGTCATTGGGTATGTAAATATTGATTTTGCTAGAGACCTTGATAGAAGAAGATCTTTCACAGGTTATGTCTTCACAATCAGAGGTTGTACAATCAGTTGGAAAGCCACTTTGCAAACTACAGTCGCTTTGTCTACCACTGAAGCTGAGTACATGGCAATTACTGAGGCTTGTAAAGAAGCTATCTAGTTGAAGAGACTCTTTAGTGAACTCAATGAAGACCTTCAAATCAGTACAGTATTTTGTGATAGTCAGAGTGCAATTTTCTTTACAAAAGATCAAATGTTTCATGAGAGAACAAAACACATTGATGTTCGGTATCATTTTGTTCGCGATATTATTGCTCATGGTGATATTGTTGTGAGAAAAATTAGTACTTATGAAAATCCTGCAGATATGATGACTAAGTCACTTCCTATAACCAAGTTTGAGCATTGCTTAGACTTGGTTGTTGTCCATTGTTGAAGTTAAGCCCTTAAGGGGTTTTATGGAAGAGGTAGAGAACTTGTTCGTTGAGAGTTTGCGATGAAGAACTTGTTCATTGAGAATTCGTGTCAAGGTGGAGATTGTTAGAATTAAATGACCCGAATCCTTATTTAAATAAAATACAGTGGTAAAATAAAATAAAAGTAAAATCCATATAGAACTACACTTCTTTTATTTTATTTTAGAATAAGGTTTTTTAAACCTTATTAAACTCTATCTATTTTATATTGATTAGAATAAGGTGTTTCAGTCTTACTAGAATATGACTTTACAAGCCTATAAATAGACATAGTCTATTCCTCTTGTAATTATTCGAATTTGACATAGTGAATTTTCTTCTCCTCTACTTGTGGTTTTTTTCCCGAAAGAGTTTCCACGTAAAAATCTGTGTGTTCTTTATTTTATTTTATTTATTTTTTAACAATAACATGTCATGATATGAACTTAGTATTGGCCATTTATCAAAAAATGTACAATTATCAGGTCATAAGTTCTTAACGAATAGGTCATGGATGGTGTTTTGATGAATAAGCGAAGGGTTTGTGTTTCATTAACATGGGTAGGATATAAAGGGTATGATCCTGACACACATCAAATCACCATAATTTATATTCTTAAAGAATATTGGATCTATTTGATTCATGAAGAATTTAAAAGATTTTCAGAAACCTTGTTTCTTTAATCTTAGCCTAGGATTTAAGGTACCTCTCTTGGTTATTCCTTGGTACATCAAGTTTTGCTTAAGATTGCCAAATTTTGGAACCTCATGTCGCTATGAGTAATATTTCAAGGAATGTAAACAAGAGTAAATTTTTGGAACATCAATATTCTCGAGACTCGATGTTTTTCAAACAAACATAAAATCATTTTGGAAAAGATTTTCAAGCAATGATTCTAGAAAATTTACCTTATTAACAAAACATGAAATGCACCAACTTGAAATTTAAAAACTTGAAAACTTGAAAACAAAAAGACAAGGGTCTTCTTAAACAAATCAACAAAATGTTTCTAAAGAGCAACTACAACTCCATTTCTGCGTACTTCATTTCTTTATTATAGTGTGCACATCTAGTTGTCCATTGTTGATGAGCGCGTGAAATTTTTTCTTCAAAGACATGCATTTCTTTGTGGAATAACCTTGAATCCCATCATGGTAATCACAATATGCATTTTCATCATACCAACTTAGGTACGAAGGTTGAAAGGAAAGATATTCCTCAAAAGACAAGCCAACCTTGGGTTTTTAATGCATGTTATGAATGTATGCAGGCTTGGAAAAAATTGTAGGTAACACAATATCTTTAAGAAAAACTAATGCAATAATTTATTCACAAAGAAACTTGATGATATCACATAAGTCGATGCAAATAAAATATACAATGATTGAAAGGATACATACAAGAATCACCAAATAACAAGGGTAAAAAGTGTCCACTCCATGTTTATCTTGGATGACTTCTAACAGATAGAGAATTGACATGGCTCTATTTAGGTGGGTTCTTATGGCTTAATATATGTGGTCCAATTTGACTCTAAAGGCCCCCAAATCATCTCTACTAGCATCTATACAGATTAGTAAGGTACATTGATCCTCACTAATGAAGGGTTACAAACGGAGAGGATTTGATTCAGTTAGGGAGCATTTTTCAGGCTTGCATGAAAGTTAAGACCTTAAAAAGCGTACAAACTTCCTGGAGTGGATCATAGGCCATGCGAACATTAACACCTTATAAGAGCTAGGTACATTATCCCACTTAAATAGACGGAGCCTAAGTACAGAGCTTATGTCATGATATGCACATGCCAATGTGTACCAAAAAAATAAAAAAAAATCATGTAACATTTAAAAAAAAAACCACATATAATGACACATTTAATTTTAGACACCAAGTTTACTTCACTCGATAAAAAAACAAGATAACATATGACACTACAAGAAAATAGGGCTTTAGCGGCGTTTTTAGCGGCGTTTTATCAAAAAACGCCGCAAAAATTATAAAACACATAGCAATAGCGCCGTTTTAACAAAAACGCCACTAAAACCAGAGCAATAGCGGCGTTTTTTACTAAAACGCCGCTAAAAATTAGAGCATTAGCGGCGCTTTTGGCAAAACGCCGCTAAAAACCAGAGCATTAGCGGCGCTTTTGGAAAAACGCCGTTAAAAGTCATATAACCCGTAAACCCAAAAAATCATAAACACTAATCTATAACCCCTAAAATAATAATTATTAAAATTTATGGTTATACAATATATTAAATATTTTCTTATATAATCGTAAAAGAGATAGTATTGAATTTAAAATATCGAATTAATTATCATTATAGTTTATGGTTTATGGTTTAAGATATATGGTTTAATGTTTAAGATATATGGTTTAGGGTTTAGGGTTTATGAGTTAACTATGGTTTAAGATATATGGTTTAGGGTTTAAGGTTTAAGAGTTAACTAGTATTTGAAGGTTTATGATGAATTATGGGTTTAGGGATTATGATTTAGGGTTTAATGGTTAGGGTTAAAGTTTAAGGTGTAAGGGTTTGGGGTTAAGGGTTTAGAGTTTAGTGTTTATGGGATGGGAGGGGTTAAGAGGTTTACGGTTTAGATTAATTAGTATTTTTAATTTATATATTAAACGATTTCTTATATAATTGTAAAAGAAATAATATTAATATTAATATATTAAAATTATAATTATAGTTTAAATTATTTAAGAGATAATAGATAAACTTTATATATATATTATTAAATATTGACTATCATTAATTAATTATTATGGCTTCCAAATTATATCAAATAAAAATAAATATGAAAATTAAGAGATTAGTGGCGTTTTTAAAACGCATACAAAAAACACTATTATAACAAATAAAAATAAATATGAAAATTGAGAGATTAGTGGCGTTTTTTAAAAACGCCACAAAAACACTATTATAACAAATAAAATAAATATGAAAATTAAGAGATTAGTGGCGTTTTTAAAAATGCCACAAAAATACTATTATAACAAATAAAAATAAATATGAAAATTGAGAGATTAGTGGCGTTTTTAAAAAACGCCACAAAAAACACTATTATAACAAATAAAAATAAATATGAAAATTAAGAGATTAGTGGCGTTTTTGGAAAACGCCACAAAAAACACTATGAAAACTAAGGCCGTTTTTTTTCTTAAATTTCATCTTCTTGTGTCATGCCGACACTTAGCCATTTCCTCCAAAATCCCAAAACAGATATCCCAAACGTTTAGCCATTTCAAAAAACCCAAAACAGATTTCCCAATTCTCTACATTTCCCTAATCCCTAAATTTCCCCAAAATCCCTAAGTTTTTTAATAGTTCTTCGTTTAAGTAAAGTCCTTATATTTAAAAAAATTCAATTTTTCGGTATTAGGAAAGCGATTTGGCCAGTATTTCAAAGATCTAGAGTTTCATCAATGTTGGAGAAGAGGTAAATATTCGAGTAATTCATGCTTATAGTTGATTTTTGGTGTAAATGTTATAGGTTTAGGGTTTAGATTAAATTTTTGGTGTTTTTCTTTGGTTGGCAGCGTTGAAGGAATGGCTTCAGATCCTAAAGTGCACACTTTCGAGGAGGTTGCCAACCACAACAAAACCAAAGATTGTTGGCTGATTATTTCTGGGAAGGTCAGATCTTGTTCTTTCTTTTATTCGATTAATGTTTCTGGTCTTTCTTTGCTGGATTGTTTTAGTTCCTTTGCTTTTATTTAAAAATCATGCTTATTTTGTTTGATTATAGATGATTGTGAGTTTAGTTCATCTTTCAATTGCAAGTATTTGGATACTATTAATTTATCTTGTAGTTATACATATAAGTGTGTGTGTGTGTGTGTGTTCTGCAACAGTTTATGCCATTTATGTGGTTGCTTTTGTCTGATAGATTGAAGTTTTTTCAATTGGCAGAACTCATATTATTTCTAATTAGTTGAATAAAAGGGTAATGATGGGATCTAATCACATAAATATGCAAATGAACCATTCCAGTAGTTCCATCGTCTGCTCTCATCCAACATTACTTATGTGAAAAATAGTTGAGTGCTACCTGTAATTGAATACGGGAATGAAAATTTTGATTTCTGGTGTTTGTAGGTCAAATTTTCGTTATATATCAAATGTTTCTCCTTTGATGTTTAGTAGTCCATTGAAGTCAAGAACAAGGTATTTGAAGTTAAACTATTGTTTATGATTGAGATTTCTCTTGATCTAGGTTTATGATGTAACTCCGTTCATGGATGATCATCCGGAGGTGATGAAGTTTTTTTGTCGTCACTCTTGGTAAGTTTTACAATCGATTTTGTATTTGGTGCTTTAAGTAACTAACCTTGAATTCGGTAGTTTGATCATGTTATTTGTCCTCTAATTTTGAATTTCAAAATATCTCGTAAATATATAATTTATGCCCTTATCTGGTCGCCGGACAATACTAATAAAAACAAAGCGATTTCATTACCTTATTTAAACCTTGAAATTAAAGCACCCTTTTTTTTGAAAAAGAAATTATCTTATATAAATGCGAACCTTATGTGGCTATAGTACCTTCATTTGCTTATGCTTTCATGGTGCTTTGCTTGGTTTTTAGGTTACTACCATTGCCTTGTCATTGCTTTTACTTTCTTTAGCTATAGTTTTAGTTCACGGAGATATTCACATAGCTTTAACATGGGGTATGAAGTGAAGAGAAATGAAGTGAAAAGCTGTGATTTTTTCAAGGAAGTTGGGTTTTGATGATTCTTTTAACCCTCTTTATGATTCTTGAGTTGTCCTTCGTCGGCGATGGCTTCGATTCTTTGGAAAAATGGCGACTGATCGGAATTACCTCAAGTATAGATGGCGACCTAATGATGCGTAAATTCCCTGTAAAGTTATCTTATTCCTTTCCATTTTTTTTCTCTCATTGTTTTTTCTTTAAATACAATCGAGGGTATATGCAAATTTTGATTAAATCTATTTTTTTTTCTCATTATTAACGTTAAGGGACGATTATTTTTAATTCTTTGAATTTTTTTTATTATTTTCATGAAATTAAGGATACCAATAAGATTATACCAAGCATGATTTAGCTATTACTCTGTCTAAAAAAATTAATTATTACTGTTTGCGTCAATTTGATTTTGGTCCCTCTTGATCCTGGGCTTGGTTATTGCAGTACGTCACTATACCAAGAAAGAGTAGCTTATTACTATACAGGAGTTTACCTGTTACGAGGGAAGAATCAGTGTGTCTCATCTGTTAGTTGAAATAGCACAGTCATATCTTTTGTTTAATTTCCTTTTAGCATTTGTGTGTCGAACTAAATACCTGTTGATGATATGCTCCATTGTCAAAAGACAATACTATATTTGAGCATCTTTGAGCCCCCATTTAAGTTAGCAGGGAAACCAGACAATGTTTAATATTGTTGGAATTTAAAAGTAGGAGCATGTTTTTAAAATAGAGTGGGACAGCAGGTCTTATTTTTCAGGTATGGAATGTTACGTCACTCCATAGGTTCTTTCTTTTTTGGTCAGCTAGGTGTTTGTTCTGTTTTTCCTTCAAAGAAAAGTTTGTGAAAAGTAGCACCCTACAAGTACCTTTAATTCTGAATTTGAATTTGATATTTTAGGGGATTATGGGTTATGTTTCAGTTATATGATTTATTTATAATATATAAATATGCAACATGTTGGTGCTTGTGATGAAAAAGGAATTCCAATTATCAAGGACTTCTATGGCACCGCTTGCATAAGGTTTGTATGTCTATAGCCTTGTGTTTATATCTTCTATAAGATTCATTTACATCTGTTATCACTATTCTTTTAATTTTATTTGCTTGCTTCTAATCATCTATTAAATCCCCGTTTTTTAAATTGAAATCTTAATGTAGTGGTAAGCCTTACGACGATATGTTAGTGGCTAAATTTGAATGTGTCTATACTGGTTCGGTGATCAAGGTTCCTCCATGGTTAGCATCTGCACCCTGTGGCTTTTCATTACTTTTGACATGGATGGGCCTAACTTCTGTTACCTTTGCAGTTTGCATTTAACATGGAACAAGGGCTTCCTGTTATGCCTGAGTGGCTGTTCTTCAACAGAGTGAATGCTCGGGCAAGAAAAGTTGTTGAAATTGGTCCTACTCGCATTCTTTTAAGGTATTATGCTTATTATTTACTTTTTCATGAATACCATTTTTATTTGTCTGAAAATTGTTAGGTGAGTTCAAGTTCAGGTTTTTCTGTTTCTTTTGAAAAATCTTTCACCAGTATAAAATGGAATGCTTGGACGTTGGTTTTGGTTTGGTTTTGTTCTTTTTCCATTTTTTTCTTGCTCTTCTTACATATAAATCTTCAGTGAGTCTTTCAGTTAAAAATGTGATTTGTATTGGCTTTAATGTTCATTTTTTCCTTATTTGGTTTACAAGTAACTAAAACTCAGATCATCTAATTATTGCTTAGATTGTAGTACTTTGTGCAATTATTTCTACTGCCTTGATTCCAATGATTATGAATGTAAGCCGTATGATTCTTTGGTCACCCATCAGCACCATATGTGGTACTGCAAGGGATATTGACTTACTTTACAACTTGTTTCTCAGTTGTTTATTTTAAAATTTTCTTCTGCACATTCCAGGGATGCATGGGACATGGCTGCTGAAATTTGCCTTTCTCAGCTTCCATCGTTGGTTGAGGATCGTAATGCAGAGTTTCAGGTGTGTTTTTCTTCCAAAGTTAGAACTTACTTGAATGTAAATTAAAGGTTAAGGATTTAATAGGAGTAATATAGGGATCTTTAGATTTATTTAAGGGTAAATTTTAAGATTTTTTGGATGCATAAGCCCTTGAATTTATGCTAAAAGTGGAATTTATTATAATTTTATTGATTATTTTGAAAAATCTATAGCCAGGAAAAAAAAAAGAAATAAATATGTATAAATTATGTAAGTTCTTTGTGTAGCATTTTAAGAACTTCAAAGCTCACAGATGATTTGTTATACTCTATATGAGTTCATTGATTCTATGTTTTTGCAATTTTAGGTATGATCATGGGTGCAGCAACTTCAACTGAAAAGTACTTGTGCAGGTCTGGAGTAGGTCAATCAAGAAGCTCTGCTGGAATTAAACTGACAAGTAATTGTAGTATGCTTGTAGTTAAAGTTTCTTATAGTGAACATCATGTTGTTTATTCGGTAGAAGTTTCAAAAATTTTACTTTTTAGAAGAAAGTGTATTGTAGTCATTAGATTGGGTTTTCAAAGATTGATTATGAACATTTTGATCAAATGAAAAGTTCTCTTATTAATGTTTTTGAACTCAAAAACAATTTAAAATGTGTCCATTGTTAGGTTATTTAAATTTTGTATGATCATTTAAGGTAAGAATGAATATGAAATGATTAAAAAGGAAGATGAAATATATATGGTCTTTAGTGGCGTTTTTGGGGAAAGCGTCGCTAAAGATCATGTCGTTAGCGGCGTTTTTGGGGAAAAGCGCCACTAAAGGTCCTGGTCTTTAGCGGCGTTTTTAAAAAGCGCCGCTAAAGGTCCTGTTCTTTAGCGGCGTTTCTTAAAAAAGCGCCGCTAAAGGTCCTGGTCTTTAGCAGCGTTTTTTTCTAAAAAACGCCACTAATTTTTGCGACGGTGTATATAGCGGCGTTTTTTGCGGCGCTTAGGAAAGTGCCGCTAAAGGAAAAAAAAAGCGCCACTAAAAGTTTATTTTCCTGTAGTGTGATTAAGTAGGCTTGATTGTTAAAGTCTCCAATGGAGTCACTAAGCTATTGTAACGATTTTTAGGTTCGCTAAATGACATTTTAAAGGAATATGGAGTCACTCGTAATATTTTTTAATTAGGTGTGATTGGCCACCTAAAAACATATCCCTTTAATAAAAATTTAAAATTAAATTAAAATTTATTAAAAAGATAATTTTTTAACTATGAAATAGAAATTGAGTTTGGTAGTACGATTATATGTAAGGAAGGAGTTAGCACTTTCACATGCACGTTAAAAAACAATACCATTTAATTAAATGTTGTCCTTAGTTTTGATGTAGTGAATTTAAATTTGATGAAAATATTCTGGTTATAAAATCAACTTATTACGAATGAAATAAATCTATTATTTTTCTAAAACACAAAAATTCTAATAGCACCATGGTGGAATCACGTTATTAGAAATTTTTGAAAAATCTCATTTCAATCATAAAAAAATATATTTTTTTATGATAAATAATTATTAAGTGTCCCGATGACACCCGGGTGACAACCCGAAATCATCATATTAAAACATTGCCTTACCTTTAAAGGTGTTTTAAATATTTTTACTAGTAATTAAATCCAAGTAAAAAACTCAGTCAATGTGAATATATGAGTCAATACACATATATACTACAACGAGAGAAACACACCAACATTCAATGGAACAAAATGAAAATTTATGTCCAAACCTATTAAGACATCATATGAAATTTCAAAGTAAGTATACACGTATATTAACACATCACATAATATAACGTACATAATACAAACTCAAAACATAAAAATAAATGTGCATATATTTTATAAATCATATAAATCCGCAGCACCACATGGGGGACAAAAAAAGGTCATTTAAGAAGCCAAATGGAATATATATTTAAAAATGATTCAATCTGCAGCAACTTAGGGACTCTAGAAAAATCATTTAGAAAATAAAATACAATTTATGTAATTTTTTTAAAAATTAACTAATTCGCAGCACCCTAGAGACCTTAAAAACATCTAATAAATCAAGCGAAATTTATGTTTTATAAAAATTGTTAAATCCACGACATCCAAGAGACCTTAAAAAATCTTGTAGAAACAAAAATGAAGTTGACTGTTAGAAACATTCATGAACAAATTTCAGCATAAAAACTAATAAAATGCACAATAAAAAACTTTTAATGTAATTTGGTTACAACTTTGGGATGTAACATGTACATATACACACGTTAACCATGATAAACTTTTACCATGAATCAACCACGACCACAAAACTTCGTTATGAATTTTTCCTTTTATCAATATAACTCCCATAAACCTTTTTTTACCAAAAAGCTTGAAATACTATAATATATCTAAGAGCAAACATTAAAAAACAACACCAAAGTTTAAACCTACACAAACAAAATTATTAAAAAATAATAATATATTAAAATGAACAGACAATTATTCAAAACATGAAAAACAATAAAAATAAGAAAAATTTATGAAACAAGTATGAAGGAAACCAAATCCATACCAAATGCTCTTCTTGATTTTTCCCTTTCTTTCTCACTTTTCAAACACGTTCTTATTATTCTTGCTATCAAAAGCTTGAGTGATGAACTAAGTAGTTTAGACATTGATAAAGTTAATGAAGCTAAGAAGTCAATTTCTATTGATGATTTCATAATTGCTGAATATGATAATGTTTATATATGGTGGTATAACTTTGCCATATCATCATGTACATGTTGTCACTAAAAGACGTCCCCCTTCCTTTCGGTGCAGTGTCTGTGTTGGTGTCGAGTATGTCAAATTGGATTGGTTTTGTGTGTATCGCCTTATGGTTTAGTTGTTTGCTATTAATCATGTTTTGCTTTAGTTATTAGTTTGTGTTATAGTGTTTTATCATTGTTTAAATTTTGGTCTTGATAGGCGTGGGCTAGTTGGAGTTATTGGTTACTAGTCTTCATGGTTGTAGTTATTTTTAGTTTTTAAGAAATTGCTTTTTTAGGTTTCCAAAAGAAAAAAAAACATAGCCAACAATACATCACTACCAAAAAAATGAGTCAAGTTAAAAAGCAAATGATTCATTAATACAAGGTAAAGAGAAAATAACCTTTGTGACTATCTTAGTACCACAGTTTTTGTCTGTTCCTATTAAAGGGTGAAGAGTTGAGACACAACAGAAACATTTTTGCAATAGTTGTGGAGATGGAGATTTAGTTCATGTTGCTTCTAATTTATATTTAAAATGAGTAAGATTTCTCATTTCTACCCTTAAGCTGTAAGATATATTCAGCAGATGATAAGTGGAAACTGAGTTGAAAACATAATTTTCTTTTGCAAAACAAGAAAATGGTAACCACTAGAGTTACTGTTATTAATAAGTTAATATAATCAATTGCTAAATGTTGGCATTGCAACTTTAAAATTTATAAAGGTTTTACAATACAAAAATACAATGACTATATGATCTTCTTTCCTTAAAATTCTACCGTTTCTCTTGTGAAATAATTTTATGATTTTTTCAAAATGGTTTCAATATTGTTCATATGCTTAGTGTTGCAAAGTGGCCACTCATGCAGTGGCAAACTCTTCCTACGAAGTTGTGAGCTCATTTGAAGTTACGAGCTCAAGCAAGTTTGCGAGCTCTACATTTACAAGCTCACCTAAAGCTACGAGCTTTAACTAAAAGTGCAAGCTCAATTGAAGCTGCGAGCTCATCAAAGTGTGAGCTGTTAAAGTTTTAGGTTAACCACTAGTTGTGATGTCGGTAGGGTTCACATATGCTAAAATAGATGTTTTGTATTTAGTCTTCTTACTTAAGATTACTTGTTAGATAAGGAGAGTTAGTATCGATTTGATGTTTATTAAGTACTAACTTTACCTAACCATTTTATGTATAAGTTTCATCTTTGTATTTTTAAGATGTAACCATTTGTTGAATTATCTGTAACCACTACACCCGTATATATTGTATTACATGTGTAAAGAAAATGATGATGATAATTTTTTATAGCAATTCATCAAAAATTCTCTCAACTTCTTTAAACTCCAACAATTGGTATCAGAGCCTTAGTCTTTGAAGGCCTTGTGAGTATTTTTTAATGTTAAAAAAAATGCTGATTGTATCTTATTCATATTGCAATGTCATCTCGAAGTTTTACACCACCTCCACCTCCTATCATAGTTGGAGAAAACTACCATATTTAGGTAGTGAAGATGAAGACATATTTTCGAGCATGTGATTATGGGAAGTTGTTGATTCAGATAGAGAACCACCACTGTTATGAGCTAATCCAATGATAACTCAAATTAGACAGCACAACGATAAAGTTGTTAAGAAGTATAAGGCTTTGTCTTTCCTTCAAAATAGTTGTCTAATGTTATTTTCACAAGAATTATGGCTTGTGAAACTCCCAAACAAGCCTGGGATAAGTTGAAGGAGGAGTTCTAAAGGACTGAGAAGACAAGGCATCAACAACTGTTGAATTTAATGAGAGACTTTGAGAACCTGAAGATGAAAGAAACTGAAACTATCAAGCAATATACAGATAGGATCATGTCCATTGTCAACAACATAAGGTTGCTTGGTGATCAATTAAGTGATCAAAAGGTTGTTGAAAAAAATTCATCACAACATTGTTAGAGAAATATGGGTCCAAGATCTCATTCTTAGAGGACTCGAAAGATTTGACAATAATATCTTTGTTAGAGCTCATAAATGCTCTATATGCCCAGGAGTAAAGAAGAGTGAACAAAGAAGAGGGGCACACAGAAGGTGTTTACCAAATGAGGAATAAGGAAACTTCATGTTCTTTAAGCAACAAAGGTAAGAAGAAGTGGAATCAAGCAAAAGATATGCCAAAAAGACATGGTGAAAAGAAAAAAGTATCCACCATGCTCGAATTACAAAAACTATAAGAAATTTGGCCATGATTTTAGAATTTATAAAAACAAAGTGTAGTAGCAACAACATCCTAATTAGGTTCAAGCTGCTGAAGAAAATCAAGCTTATGAGGAGCTCGCATTCTCTACTTCATGCTTCGCAGTCAACAATCAATACAAGAAAACTGGTTGATTGACAATGGTTGTACAAACCATATGGTTTTTGATGAAAGTATGTGTAAGGAGATTGGCAGATCCTTCAATTCGAGAATCAGAGTTGGAAATGGCAGAATCATTGAAGCCAAGGGAAAAAGATATGTTTAGGTTAGCACTCTTGTAGGTACAAAAGTTATTACTGATGTTCTTTTTGTACATGATATAGATCAGAACTTGCTCAGTGTTGGTCAGCTTGTTGAGAAGAATTATTTTGTTGTTTTTGAAAAGAATAAGTGTATTGTATCTGGGTCAACTTGTCATAGGCTTATGTTAGTGAAAATGAGTGACAAAAACTTTGTTAAAATCTGGAACTTAGTTAGCTATAAAGTTTATTCTAGTTCAACTAATGGTACTAACTTGTGGCACAAGAGACTGAGGCGTCAATTACAGATCGCTTAGTATGTAGTATAAGCATGGTTTGGTTAAGAACATGTATAAACTCAACATGCGAACTGTAGTGTACGAGTTATGTTAGTTTGGGAAGTAAGCAAGACTTTCATTTCTTACGAACAAAGTATGGCGAGCTCTTAAGAAGCTACATCTAGTTCACACTGATGTATGTAGGCCAATGAAGACTATTTCACTTAGCGACAACAGGTACTTCATTTTGTTTATTGATGATTACACTAGATATTATTGGGTGTATTTTTTAAAGGCCAAGTCTGAAGTTGTTGAGGTCTCTTGGAAGTTTAAAGCCGCTGTTAAGAATCAAGCTTGTTGCAAGCTAGGGATACCCGGGTTTGGTAATGGGACCGAGTATACTTCTAAAAAGTTTCAAAAGTTTTGTGAAGATGTTAGAATTGAACATTAGGTGACTAACACATACACCTCTCAACAAAATGGTGTATGTGAAAGGAAAAATAGAACAATTATGGACATGTTAAAATGTTTGTTGTTTGAGAAGAAGCTACCAAATAAGTTATGGGTTGAAGCTGCGAACACCTCTGTTTATTTGCTCTTCAGATTGCCAAAAAAAGGTGTGAAGGATATGACATCGTTTGAAAGATGGTTCAGGTTCAAGCCATCAGTGTCACACATAAAGATCTTTGGTTGTTTGTGTTATACTCTTATTTCTACTGTTAAAAGGAATAAGCTGGAGAAAAAAATCTCAACCAAGTATCCTTGTTGGTTATAGTAGTTACATGAAAAGGTATAGAATTTTTTATCCCTTCACCAGTAGATTGATTGAAAGCAGAGATGTGAAGTTCAATGAGGAAACTTTGCAAAATTGAGAAGCTATAGAAGCTGAGATGGTTGAACAAAGTTAGTCTAAGTTGAATGTGTGAACTAATGAAGTTCAAAACCAAAATGCTGATTATTTTGATGACTTACCAGTCAGAGGCACCAGGCCTATCTCTGAAGTATATGAGAGGTGTAATGTTATTGTATTAGAGCTTGCGAGCTATAAAGAGGCAGCAAAAGAAAATGGCTAGATAAAATCTATGGAGGTTGAGATAGCCATGATCAAGAAGAATGTGACCTGAGAGTTTGTTAAAAGACCAGTTTGCAAGAAGGTCACCAATGTAAAATGGGTCTACAGAACCAAGTTGAATGCTGATGGTTCGGTAAACAGACTTAAAGCAAGACTAGTTACAAAATGATTTAGTCAACAAGATGGTGTTGACTATACTGAAACCTTTGCACTAGTAGCTAGACTAGACACCATTAGGCTGCTACTGACTATGGCAGTTAAAAAGGGTAGAAGATACACAAGCTTGATGTAAAGTTTATATTCATCAATGGTACTTTGAAGGAATAAGTTTATGTTAAACAAACATAGAGATTTGTAGCTGATGGCGAAGATCACACGGTGTGGAAGCTAAATAAGGCATTGTATGGGCTAAAATAAGCTCCTTGAGCTTGATATGAGAGAGTTGACAAGCATCTGGAATGCTTGGGGTTTGAAAGGAGTGTCAGCAAACCCACATTGTATATGAAAAAAAGAAGGAAATAAGACCTCACTGATAGTATCCTTGTATGTTGATGACCTGTTAGTGATTGGTAATAGTGGAATGCTGCTAATTGAGTTCAAGAAGCAGATGCAAACTGAATTTGAAATGTCTGATCTTGGAGATATGACTTATTTTCTTGGTTTGGAAGTGTTTTAGTCAGATCAAGGTTTCTTCATTAGTCAAAAGAGCTTTGTCTTAAAGATCTTGAACAGATTTTGTACGAAAAATTACAAGCCAACAGGAACTCCCATTGCTCAAGGAGAAAAATTCTCAAGCCATGGTGATTTTGAAAAAGTTGATGAAAGCAATTATAGGAGCCTTATTGGATGCCTTCTTTATTTGGCAGCATCGAGGCATGATATTATGTTTGTTGTAAGTTTGCTTTCTAGGTTTATGCATTGTTGTAATGTTGTGCATTTTAAAGTTGCAAAGTGAGTTCTCACATATGTCAAAGGAACGCTAAGTTATGAAATTGAGTATGTGAAGGAGAATGATCTGAACTTGACTGGTTTCACAAACAGTGATTGGGTTGGTTCTATTGAAGATATGAAGAGCACTTCAGGGTACTTTTTCACATTGGGTTCGAGTGTATTGAGTTGGAGCTCACAGAAGCAAGAAACTGTAGCAAAATCAACTGTTGAAGCAAAGTATATAGCAACAGATGCAGTAGTAAGCTAAGCACATTGGCTAAGAAAGTTGATGTCTGATTTAAATTTGAAGTAAATGGAAGCAACAGAGATATATTGTGATAATCAATCTACTGTTGTAATTGGAAAGAACCTCGTCTTCCATGTTAAGATAAAACATTTCAACATAAAGTATCATTTTGTGCTCGAAGTCAAGCAATCGACTGAAGTAAAGTTGGTTCATTGCAGTTCAAATGTTCAACTTGCTGATATTCTCACAAAACCTCTTGGAAGAATGAGGTTCGAGAGGCTAAGAGATGATACTGGAGTTCACAGCATTATGGCCAAGGATGAGTGTTGCGAAGTGGCCATTCATGCAGTGCCAAACTCTTCCCACGAAACTGCAAGCTCATTTGAAGTCGTGAGCTCAAGCAAGTCTGTGAGCTCTACATTTGCGAGCTCACCTAAAGCTGCGAGCTTAATTAAAAATGTGAGCTCATCAAAGTGTGAGTTGTTAAAGTTTTTGGTGAACCATTGGTTGTGATGCGGTAGGGTTCACATATGCTAATATAAATGTTTTGTATTTAGTCTGCTTACTTAAGATTACTTGTTAGATATGCAGAGTTAGTATTTATTTGATGTTTATTAGGTACTGACTTTACCTAATCAATTTATGTATAAGTTTCATCTTTGTATTTTCAATATGTATTAGTAGGGTTTTTTGAATTATCTCGTAACTAGTACACCCATATATATTGTATTGTAAAGAAAATGATGATGATAATTTTTTATAGCAGTTTATAAAAAATCTACTAAGTATTTTTCTTTGTTTTTCTATATTTATTCTTTCAACTTCTCTAAACCCCAACAATTAGTCCATGTTCTCAGTTTCTTCAACTGCAAATGTAATATCAATTAAAAAAGTTTCAATGTTTATAAAAAACATAGGAAAAAAGCAAATGACAACTGTTAGATTAACCTTGAAACTACCATGTTTTGATTAGTTTTTTTTTCTTACTATCATTAGCACGAAAATGGAACAGAATAGCTAATGTCTAAACTCTGTTAGAAATAGAAATGTTGGTGACAGACAATTTGATACTTATAAAGTAAATGCTTAAAGAGTATGCTTTGGAGCATATTTAAACACCATTCTCTCTTTTGGTTTAGAATCTCCATCTTGGAAAGTTTGATTTTTATTTTTAAATAATTGATTTAGGTATAATTCATGTTTGGAAGAGAATATGTTCGCAAAAAAACTAAAAGTTTTTATATTGAACTGTATATTTGGGTATCTGTTACCTTTTTGAATATTTGTTTAACATCAGAACCTATGATAATACTTTGTTATTAAACTTTTGTGTGTTTGAAATAGAATATTAATAAAAAATCAATTCAGTTTTAAATTGTTTCCTTGACAAAACCTGCTTTTGAAATTTTATTATAATTTTGCAATGGTATCGAAAAATCGTTCTGGTCGAATTAATTGATTTTAGTAAATAACTAAAATAAAATAATTACAAGTCAAATATGGATAGGAAGGTTAGATTATTAAGTGTTATTGAATTAAATAGATTATGAAAAATAGTAAAAGGACTAAATTGGAAATGGAGGTTAACATGAAGCTGTAATTAAAAGATAATAAAGGGCTTTAATATATAATTACACCAAGGACCTTGGAATAATTTAACCATTTAAAATTGTATGATAATGTTTAAGTAGGAATTTTGTGTCCATTAACTAAGATTATAATATATTAACTTATTAGATTAGTTAATTAAGGTAAAACTTCATCTCATTCCTTAGCTTGTCGTCTATCTACTTGAAAAAAGAAGAAAACCTCTTTTTCTTCCATAAACCATTCAATCCAAAATTATTAAGGTAACTAAGGTAATTTCTTTAAATTTCTTGTAGAATTTTAATCATCTAAAGCTTAGTCATTCATACCCAAATATTAGATTCCTTGATTATAGAGTTTTAATCAAAATGTCATTAAAGGATGTTAATGAATTTAAGCTTGGTAGAGATGGATTCTTGAATAATAAGTTTAGATTATATTAGGATTAAGTTAGAAAATGGAGAAATGTATTGATTCAAGTTAAAATTGTGTTTAAGAAATTAGTTAATTATATGTAATAAGGACCTAATTGTAAAATATAAAAACTTTGAGGTTTGATATTAATAGTGGTTGTATGAGGTCTTTGTACTATATTTATTAAGTTGGATTTAAATTCGACCGGGTAAATTGTGAGAAATGAGTGTTTCAAATATTAGGGTTTGTAGTGACTAAATGAATAATAATTGCATTTATGTTTAATTGTTATGCTTTTATGTCCAAATTGTAAAAACTAATGAATTCTTATATTCGAATTTATCATACATAGCTAAAGACGATGTTGGGATATCAAAAAGCAAAGAGAAAACTAAAGTCGTTGACGAATAGATGATTTGGTTTGTACTCTCATAATTTGAGTTCATTAGATAAATAAATATATATTTGATTCATTAAATGATTAGACAAGGGTAAACTATCAGTGTGGTTGTGTTTGAAATGTACTTATATACTTGGCTATGTGACTTGAAATCATTCAATAGGTTGGTTATATATGTGTGTTTGGCTATGTGACTTGAAATCATTCGATAGGTTGGTTATATATGTGTGTTCTTCCTTGATGATATATGATTTATTAATAATGAAATTTGCCTTATTAACGTTGTCAGATAGAGTCATAGGTATAGTTGACAAGCCATAGGGTCCGTTTTGATAGGTGGGAGATTTAGTGTTATGCGTATATATATATCACAATAGTTCTCTAATTTCTCAAGGATCAAGAATATATCACCAACTCAATTCTTTAAGGATATGAGTGCATTCCAATATAGTTGGCAGGATCAGTGTGTTTATGCTTGATTAGCACCTTGATGTGTATATCGATGTGGTGGTAGATTGATCTGAGTATCCATTCTTATATCTGATTTTGTTAATAGGGATTATAATGTGAAAATGCATGATCAATATGTGTATAATTAAATTACAATAACAAGGTTAATATGGTACATGATTTTGATATGGAAAAATAGATGCAAATACCCTAAAGGTGCATGAAAGTTATGTTATTTGAAAGCAAGTATAAAGTTGTTATAAATATGAATAGTGTGCATGAATATGGAATAAGTTTGATGATTAGTAAGGTGCATACATACTAGTATTGATAATATTTGAAATGGTTAATATTAACTTGTTTAATTTTGTTAAGTAGTTAGTTTATTTGATTTTATTATGATTTTAATAGAATTCATATTATGTTAGTACCACTAAGTATACAATACTCAACGTACAGATATGTTTGTTTTCATGCATAGGTCTTAACAAGAACAATAGTAGATTCAAGGTCAAGCATCCAACTCTGTAGCTCAGCTCGAAAATCAACTTGTTGTCGTGTTGTATTGATATATGTGTTTTGGGTCTTACGGCATATACCTAGGGTGGTAGGCTTGTTAATTAAAATAAGGTTTGGTACTTTAATATATTGATCTATAAGGTTTTGGTGGTTGAACTTCAACATTTGGTTATTAGCTAATTATGCTTGTTTATATTGGTTTGAATGTACAAATTAGTATCATAAGTATTGATGTGTTGGACTTCATGATTTGGTATTGTTTGAATATGTTTTTCATGTTCCCAAGGGATGGTTTGGTATAGGTGTAAATTTTAGTTGAGTTTAAGGGAAAGATGGTAAAATTTTGGATACTTGTAAATGTGCATTTTAGGTTATTTGACCATTAAGTCTCAAGACGGGAAGAGCATGTCTCGAGACCGTTAGAACAAAATTTACCTTATAGTGCATCAAGAGCTTAGTGTTTTGAGACATGTTAAGTTGGTCTCTAGACAATCTTGAGTAGGTCTCGAGAGAAGGGCACATTAAAGCTAAATAAATTTTTCCCTACTCCAGGTCTTGAGACATCCAAATATCAAAACTAAAATAGAAAAACAGGGGAGACCTGTTTCGAGACTTGAGGACTTTTGTCTTGAGACTTGAATTTCATTGTCTAAAGACATGTGAACATCAAAACAAAATTTTCAAAATTTAAAATGAGGCATGTCTCGAGAGATGGAGTCCCTGTCTCGAAACATTATTACAATTTGATAAAAAGAGTTCGGATTCGAATCCTAAACTCGTATTAGACCTCGCTTAAAGCCTAATCGATTCAATTATGATTGATATGTATTTATGTGATTCAATTATATGAATTTATTTAGTATGGTTTGATATGAGTTGATTCGACAACATGATGTGATGTCACACATTCAGATCTGACAATCGGGTCGAGTGTACGGTGTTACACTTTTATTGTTCAAAATGTAGTTCAATTTCTTTGCTTGAGTGTAGAGAATTTAAGTGCATAGAAAATTGGTCCCATTTGAGGTTTTGCAATAATTTGGTTTTGGATTTGTGAAAATGGTTTTGATTATTTGCATTAAGCATGGGACTTATTGTGTTGAAGATGAATTTCTTTTTATCTTTTTCCTAGAGAGGCTAATACTGTTGTCGATCAATTGGCTAAAGTGGGCATAGGTAGAGTTGACAATCTGCTATTGGTGGATGCCCAAGTTGGCTTGTGTTAAGGTATCTCGTTTTCATATCTTTGGACGTTGCATCTCGCGTGATTTTGTTTTTTACCCCTGTTCTGTGGACTCTCTTTTCTGATGTCTTTCGCTGGTGCATCCTTTTTGCTTACTATGTTTTGTTGTTTTGTTTGTTGCTGGTTTCTTTGAGCGAGTTTGTTGTATTGAGCTTTAGTTGGCTACCGTTGTGTTTTTGCCAAGCTGCTGGTTCGATTGGAACCTTCTTACGGTTCAATAATATTAGCACTTTAAAAAAACTTATCTATGGTTATGAGTTTTGTTGGAAACAAAGAAATGCAGACAAAGAACATTGGTATTTTAATGTCATGTTTGACTTTTAAGCTTACTATTGTTTGAGCTGATCATGGTATTTTGTCTCATATTCTGAATGTCTCTCAGTACTGCATGTTTCCTTACATCTTTGGCATTAGTTTGATAGCTTGGTATTGTATGTTTACCTATCCTTTGCATTAGTTTCATATTTTAGAGTCCCAAGCAAAGAGATATGAAACATTGTGAAGTTTTTCTTTTAGATATCTATAGTTATTAATTTTAGATTTCAGTTCAAAAGAATTTATATGGCCTCAGCTGAAATAGAGAATAGAGTGACCTTGATCTTTCACATGCCTTTAACTTCTACCTTGAAATCTAAGAACGATGGACAAAAGCAAGATCAATGATTCAAAACCCATGCAACATGGGAGCAAAAATACTTTTGTTTTTAACTTGGTCTATATTTTCAAGAGATTGTATATATGGATGCTATTGCTAACTTGGTCCCAGTTAATTTGGAATCTTTAAAAACTCTGGGAGATGCTTACTCATTTGTCATTTATTGTAGTGTTTTTATAATTGGGTTTTAACTGCACAAAATCACTGCCTGTGGTAATCATTTACTAGCCAAGGTTGAATGACACATTGTTACATTGACATTATTAGTTTTAATAGATCCTTCATAACCATTGATTCTCAGCTACTTGGGTTGGAAAAGTTTAATTATATAATGTACTCTAATGTGAATTGAGTTAAATATAGTATGTGTTATAAAGTTAGGCCTAATTTAGGAATGTTTCATAAAAAAAAATTTGAAATTTGTTTTTTTGGAACAAACTAAAAGTAAGTTGCTTTTTGAAAGAAAAAAATATTTCTCTCAATTTAAAAATTGGCCCAAAAATATTTTATTCAAAAGTTGAAAATTTTAATTTCTGCTTGATTAAATTATTGCATTCAAATACCTAAAAGAGCATTTTATTAATTGGAAAAAAATACAATATAAACCTAAACAACCATAAAAGAACATATGAATTAGTATTGAGAAAAGATTGTATGAAACAGTGACGCCACGTCATCTGTATCCATTTCTAATAGTTTTATGCCATATCAGTATTTTTATCCTGAATTTCAGGATTTTATTCTGAATTTTAGTATTTTAATTTGGATTTAATTTTTTTTAGGATAAAATCCTGAAATTCAAGATTAGAGTACTGATGTAATATAAAACTATTAGAAAGGGATACAGATGATGTGGCGTCACTGTTTCATACAATCCTTTCCCATTAGTATTTGATATATTGGTAGTGTACTTATTTCACAAGTAGTTTAAAAAAATTGACACGTGTCTTTTCTTTTTAAATATTTGTTTCTTTTTTGTTTTTACTTTTCAAATTTTTTTTAATATTACACTATATCCCTATAGGACATTTGTTAACCCTTCTTGACCCTACTTATGGAGTCTAAAGTGTACCAAATAATTTCTGAAAATATATTATTTGTTTTAAAGATAATTATTTGATATACTAACAATGAAATTTTAACTCCACAAATAAAATTGAGATTTTACCATTTGTCCTTACATTATATTTTAAAAAATTAAAATAAATAAATAAATAAAAGATATGACAAAATCCCAATTCGCTTGGGAAATTAAATAATTCCTACAAAATTTAACATACAAAATATAATATAACAGATTATATATTAATTTTCTCATACTTATAATAATAAATAAATAAATATAGGTGAAATGTTAGTCGAAGAATTATAAAACTTCATTCTTTTTTATTATTATTATTATTATTATTATTATTATTATTATTATTATTATTATTATTATTATTTTGGTTTCAGTAAAATAAATTGAAGTCGCTTAAAAGGATAAAATTATAGAAGGATCACATTAGCAAGTAGTTGTATTGAGATTATATATTATACTTCAAAACTTTGACACTATTTTAAATATGAAATTATTAGTTTCAAGTAACAATTAAAATCCTTCGTTAGCTCTAAAAATGACTAAATTATCAAATAAAACCTTTTTTTAAATTATAAAATAAGTTAAATTTTTAAAATTTACGGAAATGAATCAATTTTAGTAAAACATTTATAGTTGAAAACGTTTTCAAATAAAACTTAGAAAAACAGTTCTAACTGACCAATAAAACTCTTTCAGCTGGAAGTATTTTTTATCACATCAGCACTAAAAGTGACGACACCAAATTTTTTTAAATTTTTTTTAATTCTACCTAATAGAAATAAAACTTATAAAACAAATCTTTATAAAAATCAAAGTCTCATTTCCTTTATTTTCTTAAGTAATATAGGATTACTTAATGATATAAGATAAAAAACTACACCATTTTTATAATTTTTTTACTTAATAATAATATAAAAAATGTTAACTATTGTAGTAGCTAATTTTGACCCAGGCAAATAAACACAAATAAAATAACCCAAATTAAAAGTCCATTTACAAACAAAGTTACCAACCCAATTACAGCCCAAAAAAATTAAAACCCTAAAAGCCCAACTAGCCCACTATCCTAAAATTTTTCAGCAACCAACCCTAGGTACCAAGACCTTTAGCCGTCGCATACCCCTCAGCCTTGGCCACCACGCCTCACGCATGCCCCTCAGCCTTGGTCACCACGCTCCACGCGTCTGACACTCCTATACCCTGCAAATACAAACAACAAGAAACAGCAGCAACAACAGAGGCCAAGTAGCAGAAGAAACAAGAGCAAAAAGACAAAAAAATAAAAAATAAAAGTCTTGTAACTTGGCTTTAAAAGCTAGAACCTGGTCATTGAAATATCTGCTTCTTTTTTTGAGAAAAGCTTTTTACACACACATCAGTAAAAAATCAAGAGAACAAAATCAAGAAAGGTTGATTTTAGTCTCTACTTGTTCGGTTTCTTTTTGTTCAATTTATATTTTTTTATCTTTTTATTTTCATTACAAATCTATTTTAAATAGAAAAATCAATAAATAGAAAAAAGAGGAGAACCTTCCTCGAACGCCCCGTGGTCGGCCATCGGAATTCTCCTCTCCGTCGCTGAAGTCGATTTCAAGAGAGAAAAAGGGGCCTTTCTTTCATATATCATTTTTTTGAGGGGGGTTTTGAGGAGGCTCGGTTTTTAAACTCTTTAAACGGAGGTGAAAAACCCTCCTTTTCACATGCCTTCAACCACCGTCCATGGTGGCCTTAACGGCGGCAGCCATGATGGGTATGAAGCCCTAGCCAAAAAGAGAGAAATGGGGGAGAAAAGGGGAAGGAGAGAAAGCAAAAAGCTTTCTGTTTTCTTAAAAAAAAAAAGGGGTTTTAAGTTTTTTTTTTTTAAAAAAAGAAGGCCTGCACTTTAACCCGTTTATCAGGCCTAATATGTGCCTTTTAATTGAAAATGGGGGAATTGTGCATTAGGTCCTTCCCAATTGCGCAAACATTCAATCATGCCTCATTTATTTCATTTCTTTTTAATTTGGCTTTGACACTTATATATATTAGCATTATCGGTCCCATTTCTTTTTATTTTATTATTTTCGCCCCAAATTTCTGTCTAGAGTTCAAATTAGCCCCTTTTCGTCCTTTTCTTTTATATTTTATTTTATTATTTAACATTATGGTATTATAATTGTATTTTATTTTCTTGCATATTATTTACTATTATTATTATTACCTTCTTTCCATTATTATTATTGCTATTGCTATTTTTTTTGTTGTTTATATTTTTATTTATATTTTATTAGTATCATTATTATTATTATTATTATTATTATTATTATCTCCATTACTATTATTATTATTATTATTCTCTTGTTATATTACTATTATTGTTATATTATCACTATTTTTCTTACTATTATTATTACTATGATTATATTTTCTTTTTATACCCATTTGCTTATTACCTCATTGATTTTATATCATTACTATTATAATAATTATTATCATTACTTTTCATCGTTATATATATATATATATATATATATATATATATATATATCTTTTCTCTGTTTTATTACTATTATTAATATCATTATTACTATTATTTTTATTTCTATTTTTATTTTTATTAACATATTTTTTTATCATATTATTATTTCCTTTTTATACATATTATTATTGATATTAACATATACTATTATTATTAATGTACTATTATTTTCTATTTATTACTATTATATTTATTACTATTATTAATATATATTTTTTCTTTTCTTTAATGCTATCACTATTATTATATTATTTGTCTTATTAATGTACTGTTACTATTTCCCACTAAGCTATTATTACTACTATTATTTTTACTATTATAATTATTATTAATCTTTTATTATTATCTTACATTGCTTGTTTGTTTTACTCCTCTATTTCGATCTCATTATTCTTATTATGCATTTATTTTTATTCTGTTATGTTCATTGATATCGAAATTCATATTTGTTTGTTCATTTTTCGCTATTCCACTTTACCACGAATTTATATTAATTACCCAACGAAAATAATTCTTTCATAAAGGCAATATTCGGTGTTAGAAATTTAGGGAAACGTGCCCTAACTTACTGGGTTTCGATTTTCCTCGTTCATCCTAATTAACCGAATATCCTTTTAAAAGAAGTTAAAATACCTTAATTTTAAATAAAAGGCAAGCTCAGTCCCAAAGTTCGAGATGTCGTGTCCTAACTTACTGGACATGATATTTTATTACCTCGAGATGAGAGAGTCCTTAACATCCGTTTTAATTTATTCAATCATTTTTTTTAAATTAGCATTAATACAAAGAGGGATCGTATTTTAAATTCTATCAAGTTTTCAAATTTTCGACACTAAGACACTAATTAATCAACTAGGTACCAATTTTGGGCGTATCGAGGGTGCTAACCCTTCCTCATGCGTAATCGACTCTCGAACTCGTTTTTTGATTTTCGTAGACCAAAAATTATCATTTTAGTAAAGCTTAAATTTTATTAAAATGATTAATTTAAGGTGACCCGATCACACCTCATCAAAAAAGATTGGTGGCGACTCCCGTTTTAATTTTCACTTTCAAAACCAAAGTCGATCCCCTTTTAAAAAAAATGGTTACGAAAACTATTTTTAAAAATATATATTTTTCTTTTAGGAAAAAAAATTTGACCGTCTTAAACCAAACACATCCTTGTGACATGATAAACAATATAAGACCAAAAATACATCCGTGTCGTCAATAAAGAAAGGACGCGGAGCATTAGGCCTAGGCCTGAGCCCGAGAGCAGTTTGCACCAAACAGAAGACATCTTCAAAAATCTTTCCATTTGACTTTTGTTGATGTAATAGCACCTTTCCAACAATAAATTTCAAAGACAACATGGATAATCGTCGTATGTCCCACCAAAAACAAGTAGAATTATAACACTATTCAACGCAAACAAGAGCATTGCTACAAATATATTATTTGGCTTTTTATTGTTCTGCGGTTAAGTGCTTACTTGTTGGAGCAAGAAAACGAGATGGGCACGCTAGAAACATCAAACAATTCCATAAACCTCTGATCTGAAACCCTAGCTTTTGCAGCCGCAAACCTCTGGTATTCATCGAAAACAGATGACAAACACCATCTTTGCAATTTCCTCAAGCATCCAACCACACACCCAGTTCGATGCTGAAACGAGAGCACAACATTGTAAAACTCAAACCTCTTTGTCATATATATGGCAGATGAACAAATTTCACATACCTTCCCTCGATTGCAATGGATCAGAACTGGGTGATTCCTTACATCTGCATTGCAGAGTGGCAATATTAAATTACTAATAATTGATCAACCCACGTTTACCTTGCCCACAATTTAAGTGTAATAGTGTACCAAGGACCACATTCAGAGCTTCACGAATTGTATCCTCTGGGATATTTACAAATGGCTCCTGCATTAAATGTATATCTTAATTAGTTATCCTTCAATTTGACGTACATACCTTGGTCATTTTGCCCATCAAGGTGCCCATTGTTGCCTACTTAGAAAGGAATCTTGAATAGTTTCTTAAAGCTAGAGCAGAATTTAATATTTCGTTGTGTTATATATTTTACAAATACATAAAATCAATAAAATTCATATTGAGCTAAATACATTCATTTTGGGCCCACAATATACCATTTCAAAGGGAATCAAAATATTTAACTAGATTTTCAAGAAAACTTCCAAAACAATTTAAAAGTTTGATGCGAAAATTACCAAAATAACTTAAAAGTTTTGCTTTATTTAATTAAGAGTACTTTTGTATTTTTTCTAATATATTATTTTTACTCTATATATAAATATGATTAGGTTAAAATTAGGAGACTGAGACTTTTAACCTTCTTTTCTAGTCAAAAGTTATATCGAAATTTAATTTAATAAAATTATGAGACTTAATTTTTCTTTGTTCTTTAATATTCATGAATCTTCTAGGTTTATTGAATGAATGGCCAATATTCAATAGCTTAGAATAGTTGTCGAATC
Organism: Gossypium arboreum; assembly: GCF_025698485.1. Classification (NCBI taxonomy): domain Eukaryota; kingdom Viridiplantae; phylum Streptophyta; class Magnoliopsida; order Malvales; family Malvaceae; genus Gossypium; species Gossypium arboreum. Next base: position 11,700,791 of record NC_069076.1, on the reverse strand, counting down.
AATTAAGATAATTAAAATTACAGTTATTTAATTCATTCTAATCTTAGTGACAAATCGCATAATTCGTTTATGTCGTAGTTTTCAAGCCAATGAGCTCTAATACAATGGATTTGTTTCATAGTTCATATATTAATAAAAAATTATTTTATGCTAATTAAATTAAAATTAAAATATTTTTATTTAAATAAAAGCAAAAAATAAATGTTGATACCACTTGTTATCCTTTTGTGCAATGGAAAGGGACCATCACATGTATGTTTATGTAAGAAATGAAAAGCCTAATACTACAAATCAAAGACCCCACCCCTACGAGGCTTTGGACTAGTAATAAGGCGGCGGCTTTCCAATTTTAAGCTCTAAATTTAAGCCTCATATTATTTGAATTTTGCATTTATCTAAATATATTTTACTTTATAATTTAATAGTTTTGTTAGTCATTGGGTAAAAAATATATGTACATAAATAATAATAAAAATCCAAAATTTAAGATGTTTGCTGCAAAAACAATATGTTTGGGAATCAAAGAGTTACCTTATAACCTTCAATTCCAAACTGAAAAAGCCTGATTTCATTGGATTTTAAAAACTCGGTGTTGGCTTCTGGATACGGCTCAGGACACAGATATCTGACATCAAAACCACAAAAACCCTTTCACTCAAACTACAAAAATTTGCATGTGATGAAGAACATCATCAACTTCTATGAAGAACAAGGGAAGAAACTTTGGTCTTACATGATGGAGCGGAGGTTAAGTGTTTGGAGAAAAGAGAAATTGGCAGAGTGAGGGAAACCCGACCTGAAGACGCCATTGTCAACCATAGCAAAGTTCAATGGTGGAATGAAGTTAAGTTCGTCACCAACCACCACCGTCGACGCCCACTTCTCCACACTCCCAACAATTTCTATGCTTCTCCACATCTCTTGCCTCCCTTCTTCTTGGCTTTCCTTTACACTGGTTTTAGTGTCTTCTCCCATGAATCAAATCCTATGTAATTATTAGAAAACTATATTGGGATCAAATTTCTGACTTGGATTGCAATTTGGTGGCACTTCAAAGGAAGACGGAGATTGGATTTGAAGCTTCAACATAGTTTATATATATATATATATATATATATATATATAAAATCAAGACAAACTTTTTTATCGGGTTTAAATTTCAGAAATTTTTGTACTTTAAAGTTGACATGAAAAGATAGGGACCGACATTTTTAATTATAATATATCGTGTATTTTTAATTATAATATATCGTGTGATTGTATTCGATTAAAATTGAGAAATCATTAAAATAATTAATTATGAATGACTTTTAATTTTTAAAATTTTTGATTTTAAAGAAAATATAATAATTTTACCTTTTTACAGTTAGTGTTGCAATACTAATTGCATGCATCAAAACATATTTGTTTTATTATTAATGTAGAAATGGTCTAAAAATAAGATAAAAGGGTTTTGTTTTACTATTTAAATTATTAAAAGTTTAATACATATATTAAATTCTAAGTTAGATGATCTGAATTGAAAACAAATAATTTTTCTTAAATTTCGAGGTTAAGACAAAACTATGAAATAATGGGTTTTGAATGGACGAAGAAAAACGACGGTCGAGAAAAAGAAAGAGTAGATTCCAAGGAATATGCGATTTCTGGAAGGGAAAGTGAGAGATGGATGGGCGAATAGTGAAGTGATTGATATTTATGATCTTTAGTGCTTGGAATTTTATTGTACCACCCTGCTTAAGATTCCATGTCCTATTTACATTATATGCTTTATGAATTTTGATTACTTTTTTTAGGTATCATTCTTATTTAGGGTTTATCTTTTCTTCTCCCGTAATTTACATTTGAGATACAAACTCGAAATAGATTACTTAGCAATGAATAAAGCAACAAAACCAACTATCTAGAAGATATTTTATTCAATTTAAAAGATTATTTATTATGTAATATTTACACTAATACTCTCTTTTGATTGATTAAAACACATCACCTAAGCGTTTAGGAGTTTTAGTTATACAATTAGTAGATTTTGAGTTACGAGTATTTTCTTTTTATTCTATATGTGAGAATGTTTGTTGATAAGTGCATAATTTCTAATTTATTAGTGATAATTTTTATTTGAATAATATTATTTAAATTCTTAATTATTTTAATTTTATGATTTAGGTGAATAATTAGAAATAAGTGAGTTTAACGTTTTTTTAGTAAGTTTTGTATATTTTGACCTTTAATTAATATCACTTTAGTATTTTAATCATAACTTAGTATAAAATCTTATTTTGGACCCATAATATAAATTTTAAAGAGAACGAAAAGTTCTAATTGAAGTTATTTCACGACACGTTGGGAAGTTACCTAAAATGACTTAGAAAATTAAAATGAAAATCTGTAAAAAAAAAACTAAAAATTCTATTTTATTTAATTAAGAACATTTTTGTATTTTCTTCATGCCCAAAATTTATGATTTTTATAGGAATTTTTTTGAATATTCTAATCATAAATTTGATAAGAAATATGGATTTTAAGGTTTTAATTATTTTTGAATTATTAAGAAGTTATTAATAGGTGTTTTAACTCTTTTTCAAATTTTTGACTCAATCGGATAAAAATACGAATGAAGAGACATAATGATAATTTTATGACTGATGATATCTTAGACATTTGAGACTTAATTATGAGTAAATAGTAATATTTAAGTGAGTCTACGAGGATGAAAATTTGTTGGATGTTTTCAACAACCATATATATATCAAATAAAAAAAATTAAAGAACCACTCTCTCTTTTTTTTCCTTTTTACTTTGACCCGTATTTTTAAATTTCATAAAAAGATGGAGAAACCCCCCTCCAAAAAAAAAGCCCCCAAAATCTTTTGACATTGTTATAGACCAATTTTGGCCCAGTCCATTTACAAATAAACCAAAATAAATAGTCCTTTTTTACAATGGCCCGGCAAGCCCAAAACCAAACTACCCATACCCAATTCACAAACCGTAAACTAGCCCATTTACAACCGAAACCCTAGCCCCATTTTCGGCTTCCACTTGTTCTGACACTAGCCATCAGCCCCACACCCTGGCGCTCCAGCTCTCTATGCCACCATGTCGGCCACCACGCCCCTCGCATGCGGAGCCACCACGCACGCCACCACGCCTCGAGGGTCATCGACACCGCAAAGTGAAGCAAGCACCAAGACGTAAGGCATAAATAGAGAATGACAAAGAAAAACAATATTTTTCTACTATTGTAATCGGCTATAAAGCCGAGAAGAAATCAAAACAATGGGGGGATTTTGGTCTCAATACCAAGGATTCTAATATACAAGCAAATTAAAAAAATATATACAAGGAAAACACAAGAATAACATTAATCCAGTAATCAAAACACAGGCATCAAACATTAAGGTGATTTTTTATTTTTTTTTCTATTTTTAATTTCGTTTTCAGACCCTTTTTTTACCTATATATATATATATATATATATATATATAGAACATATTAACATAAAAAAAGAAAATTTTCAAAAAAAAATAAAAAAAATTTACCTTTTGAACTTCCGGCCACCTCGCGCGGTAGCTGGCGCCGGTGACGCACGGTGGTCCGACGACCGGACCGGTGCCCCCCACGCCGGAATCCCTCCCCTCTCCCTCCTCTCTCTTCTTCTCTCCTTTTCTCTTTCTGTTTTTTTCTCTCTTCCCTTCACAAATGATTTTTTTTTCTGAAATTGGGCCTATTTATAGCCCTCCAAAACGACGTCGTTTTGGGGGCTATACTTAAGCCCCCAAACGACGTCGTTTTGGCCTAACCCGATCTGACCCGACCTGTCTTACCCTAGGACCCGCGTGTTTTTTGTTTGATGGTCTAATTGCGCGATTGGCCCTTCCGCCTTTTCATGTTTTCGCAATTGAGTTTTTAATATTTCCTAGTTAGGCTCCGAAGTTTGTCGCGCTTTGTGATCTAGTCCTTTGCCATGCGTGGCGTTTTAGGAGGAGGGAATATTGCGCTTTTGGTCCCCAGAGTTGCCCGCGTGTTCATTTTGGCTCTTTGCCCTTTATTTCTTTTAAAATTTGCCCCAAAATTCTGTTCTTAGTTCGATTTAGTCCTTTTTTCGTTTATTTTCATTTCTTTTTTTTACATATTATTAATATTATTACTATTATTTTATTTCTATTATTATCTTTATTATTACTGTTAGTATTATTTTCATTACTATTATTTTTATTAACATATTAATTATTTTCTAACGTATTTAATTACTAATTATTATTATTTCAGTTTTATTATTATTATTAATATTAGTGTATGTATATTATATATGTATGTATATATGTTTATATATAGTACTATTTTAATTACTTTATTTTAATATTACTATTATATTATATTTGCTTTTATATATTTCATTATTATTTCTAATATTATTATTATTATTAGTCGTTATTTATTTCTAATATGTAAATATTATGTAAATGTTTAAATATTATATTATATATTCTTCATATATGTTATATATATATGTTTTCAATATTATATTTTTATATATTATTATATATTTTAATATTATTAGTTATATATTTTTATACTATTATATGTATATTTATAATATTATATTGTATATTTCTAATACTATTATTTATATATGTATATATATGTGTGTATATATTTGTGTAGTGTACAAAGTAGTTTTTTATTATTATTATCATTTCTAAGGTATGTATATATTGTACATGTTTTATGTATGTTATGTATATATTTTAATATTACTAATTATGTATATTTCTTATACATTTCCATGTACATGTTTTTATACCATCTTATGTATATATTTTAAATATTATATTGTGTATATATATATATATATATTCTTAATACCATATTGTGTATATATCATTATTACATTTATTTTATTCCTACTATGTTTGTTATTAATATCAAGACATATATTTTATTATACTTGTATGCATATTTTATATATAGTATTATTTTCAGATATCATTATAATTATTATACCCATTATTTTCACTATTATCACTTATTATTTTATATTACTATGTATATATTTTTCATATACGTCATGTGCACACATTTTCATATGTATATATGTATATATTATGTATATATTTTAACATTATTAGTTATATTCTTACTATCAAACATTATATATAGTTTACATACATACTTTTAATATCATGTATCTACATTCATTATTTCCATTTCATATTTAATTCTAGTATCATATATATCTTTATTGTTTATAATATTATTGTCACATTTATATTCGCTTCAATGTACCCCTAGATTTGTCTTTTATTTATTATTTATTTATTAATTTGCTTTGCATTACTTCGAAAACCATATTCTTGTTTCCTAATTAATTTCAATAATCAAGGCAACGTACCGATTTAACATTAAGCCATCGATTTCATTGCTATGTTGGGTGAAAATTAATCGACTCGTGTTAAAACGGTATGTCCTTCTCAAAAATCAAAAGAATTGAAATTTCTCGTCTTTTCAATCGGATCACGATTAAATCTTACTTTGAACTTGCAATTTTGAAAATTAAGACAACGCTTGTTTAATAAGATACCAATTTTGGGCGCGAGGTGCTAACACCTTCCTCGCACGTAATCGACTCCGAACCCAACTTTACTCGGCTTTTGACGTAAACCTAAATTCGCCTTCATTTTTGTGCAAGAATAAGTTTTCTTTTCTAAAAAAGGAGGATTTATTAGGTGTCCGATCACACCTCGGAAAAAGATCGGTGGCGACTCTTTTTTTTTAAAATCGAAAATTGGTTTTCAAATGTTTAATAAATCGCCACAATTAGCGACCGAAAGCGAAAATTTTTACGTCGCTACAGCTGGCGACTCCACTGGGGACGATTTTTGAGAGTCGAGTTGAATTAAACGCGTGTTGTCAAAATTTTCAAAGTTCCTTGTTCAAATTAATATTTAATCATGATTCTTAAGTTTTGTTTTCGAAAAAATCATACATACATATCTCCTAATTTGTTTTATCTTTCGTTTTTCAGTTTTAAGTTTTATGGTTTTTGTAACGCCCTAATTTTCGGGAATTCTGTGAATGTTGGCATAGGTTTAATTATGTTAGTGGGCCTCTAGAAGGCCCAAGCTTAAGATAGAACCCGGCAATTTTAGTTAATTTTTGTTCCATAAGAAAAAAGGGGTGAAATTATGAAATAGAACCTATGTGAAAATGTTTGAAAATGCTATAGGCTAAATTGAAGTGGCCAAATAAATAGGAGTGCAAAATAGGAGGATTTGCATGACAAACCTCCCATTTTACATGAAGTGGCCAGCCATCATGTTGTTGTAGACAATATGAGCACTTGATATCCATAATTTATGGTACAAATTGATACAAATTGATAATGGGTTAGGTAAATGTTCCATGATAATGGATTAGGTAAATATTCCATGATAATGGGTTAGGTAAATGTTCCATGATAATGGTTTAGGTAAATGTTCCATGATGGGAATTTCATGTCTTTTGTATTAAAGAATTAAATGGATGAAATATGAAATTTTATTAAAAAAAAAGAGGTGAAAAGAACAAAGTTTTGTCCATCTTTGTTCATCATAGCCTAAAGTTAGAGAAGAGAAAGGAGAGGAGAAAGCTCTTGAATGTTCGGTCACTTGGGAAAGAAAATTGAAGGTAAGTTCATGGTAGTTTGCTTCTATCTTGATGTTCATGAGTTCTTCTTGATTCTACCTTAACTCTTGAAGCATATTTTGGTTTTTAGTTGTGTTGTGAGTATTTAGTCATGAATTAAAATGAAGGAAATGGTTGTTTTTTCATGTTCTTTTGATGAAAAATGGAAGATAGGTGAAGTTGAGCCAAACAAATGAGCATGCATGTGCCTTAGATGCTAAGAGGAAAAATCGGCTAACATGTTGTGCTTTAAAATGATGAAATGGAGATTATACTTAAGTAAAATCATAGATATGTGATGATTGATTGGTGATATACATGTTTAAATAACAAGCATGCAAGTTAGGTGCAAAAGAGTGATTTGGTAATAAATCTGCTTGGGACAGCAGCAGTAACGTGACTTTGGAAAATCACCATAAATTGTGGGAGATGAGTTAGAAGCTGCATAAATTATGTAATTAAATCTTAATGAGTCTATTTTCAAATGAAATAAACGAGAACATATTTTTAATTCTGTACAATGAGAAATTTGATTCGTAATGAAGAGTGGTCAGATTAGTTAAACAGTGAAACATGGGAAACTTTAAGAAAAATCTGGTATTGATTGGCTAAACTAAAAATTCTGAAAATTTTATGGATAAAAGATATATAAGTCTATTTTCAGGTAAAATTAATGGCACTTGATTTGGAGTTTCGTAGCTCCAGTTATAAATGATTTAGTGACTGTTGTTCACGAAGACAGCTTGCAGTGAGATTAGGATTATGTGGTAAACATTGACAAAAATTTGTTAATGAGTTGCTTATTGATTTCTTATAAGCTTACTATGATCTGTAGGTGTGGTTGGCCGAATATTGTAAGGGGGTAATACGTAGTTCGTATTTGAATAGTTAGATTAATGTGTTAGTAATCCAATTGTAGGCAGTTCGTGTGTGGATCTCGTCAGCATATCGTCGCAAAGAGGTGTGTAACTAACACCCTCTTTCTTAGTCTGGATCGGTAAAAGTCGAAAAGCCGAAATGCCGAAAACTGGTATTTTGTAGATTTACGAGTGTGCGAATGCTCGTGAGGTAAATCGATTAATGTTTTTGGTAAGTTGCAAAATTTGGACTGCAAAGTGCATGATTTCTGTGCCCTCGATATTTTTGGGCTTAATGGGCCAAAATTGGAATGATGGGCCAACGGCCCAATTCGTAAGAACCCTCAAGACGTGATTCTGTTAGTACGTGAAAAGTAGGAATATGCATGAAAAACCCTAAAATAGATAAATTATGAAATACCTTTAAAAGTGGAAAATTTACGCTTTACCCCTAGTAGATAAATTACCAAATACCTCTAGGTTAAATTGACCTAAATGCATGTTTGATTGTTGTTATTTATCGCATACCATGTTGTTATTATCTCGATGCATGGGATTGGGAAATTGACGGAGGAAGTCTTGAAAGTGGCTTGTCCACGTCTTGGAGGCTTTGCCTCAATTTATCGTTAATCGAGCAACAAAGGTCGCAATCTGTGGAGTGTTAATGGGTGGGTTGAGCTATTCCCGCATGGAGTGTAGGGTGGTACGGTGGAGTGTAGTGGTTGGTGGGTTGAGTAGTCTCCCAAATGGGCTTGCATATGTTATTGATGTTGCATGTATTTTGAAATGGGCCTATAGGCCATATTGTTATCTGAATAAGGGCTAAGGCCCAGCTTTATTGTGTCTGAAAAGGGCTCGTCCATACCACTGCCACCGAATGGGCTTAGGCCCAATAGGCTTGAGCTGACTTGGGCTTTGAATGGGTTTTCCTTACACACCGAGTTTCCCCAAACTCACCCTTTTATTTTCATCCATGCAGTAATCCCCAACCATAGTGGGTTTGAGTCGTGAGGGAATTGAGTGGCCACCCGCTCAAAGTTTGATTTTCTTCCGTGAACTGGACATCCTTTTATTTACGTTTGAAGTTTTGGGTTTTAAATGTAATAAGGCCGCTTAATTATTTTTTATGGTTTTAATATGTATTACTAAAATAGGTATTACTTATTTTAACTGTTGAAATTGGATAGCTTTAGTATGCGTTTTCAAAAACAAAATTGATTTCAAAATAACATGACAACAAGCAAAGCTTCCATAATGAAAGTATTTTCCAAAATTAATCATTTTCCTAAAAATGACTTAATTAAATCGGTTTCCTAGAAATATCCATGACGTTAAGGTGTGGCAATGGCGGTATGCATATCGAGGATTGGACCCGAAGGAAGCTTGGTACTTAAGCAGTCCGATGGACTCACCACCTCTTTCCGGTTTCCTACCGGTGCATGACTTCCATTCACTTTAACCTATAATGAAATTATCTTTTAAAACACTAAGTAAGTTTTTCTGGATCAACAATATAAAATGTTTTGAACGCTTCGATGTGGCATGTCGGATCCGGTCGTAACGTTTAGGCCGGGTTTTGGGGTGCTACAGTTTTAGTTTTGTAGTTTTAAAATAAATGAAAGGTTTGCAAGTTTCTCCCCACGCACCGTGCACATGCATTTTTGTTGCATAACATGAGCTCTATACCCGGGTTCCGTCCCTGTTAAGTGAAAGTAAACGCTACGCCTTCGTGAGTTAACTCGTTCCTCCGCACAGGCTAGTGAATATTTTCGGGTTACATTTGACTTATGCTTTCGTGAGTTAACTCGTCCCTCCGCATAGGCATAAGTAAATGTAATCCCTCGAATTGATCTCGTAAGCCTATGATGGGCCACGACCGAGGCTCTGTACTAATCTTAGTAGATGACAGTACAGACGATTCGAGTACCCATCTAGAACCAAAATCGCATACAGTGAACCATACGAGCCATCCAACTAGAACCATGCCAAACCTCCATCCGTTTACTGGTCACCGAAATAAGTACACGGGAAAAACACATCTTACCTTCTTTTACATTTACGCTTTCTATACAAGGGAATCGAGTCTATTGGACCAAGTAGCTTAATTTATTAGATTGTCCACAGTTTTTCTCTGTTCATATGTGTTGTGCTAACCAAGTTTGTTTATTTTTATTCTTATTTTACATCATGCATTATAGGCATCATATTAGGAAGGTGTTGACTAGAGATCGGTTGCCAAAAAATAGGTTTCTAATGGAAGAGTCAATTATACAAACAACCGAGAGGAATGCCGCGGTTCAAGACTGGTCTCTAAAGACTCAGAAAGAAAGAGAGGATAGTCTAGTGGAGGGATGTATTGCCAATTTGCCTGAGCACGTAACTGTGAATGTTCGCCAGAATAACCTTGAAGATTTGGTTCGAGTTTGGAATCAGTGGGACTTGGACACTAGGGGTATCTTCACTGAAAGATATGGGGACATAGCCAACTTGATTACTGTCAACGTAGACGAACGATTGATCCAAGCCATGGTCAGATTTTGGGATCCAGCCTACCAATGTTTTACTTTCAATCAGGAAGACATGACCCCGACTATAGAAGAGTACGCTGCTTTGCGTCGTGTCGAAAACGTACAACGCTATAAGATATATGTGAAAGAACCTAAGCCAATAACCTTCAAGAAAAAGTTAGTGAGATTGACAGACATGACTGACGCGTGGGCTAAAAAATAGATAAAGAAAAAGAATGAAACCATTTGCATTCCATGGTCTTCCCTACGAGACTTGATTCTGAACCATCCCGACATGTTGAAAAGGGTAAATCTGTTTGCTCTGGCCATTTGCAGTTTGATCATCTTCCCGAAGGTCCTTGGACACATAGAAGTTACGGTGGTAGATTTCTTCGAAAGATTAAAACAAGGAATCAACCCCGTCCCAACTATCCTGGCCGAAACCTTCAGATCACTAAGTAGCTGTAGGAAGAAAGAGGAAGGTCGTTTTATCGGATGTGCGCAGTTACTCAATGTTTGGATTCTGAGCCACTTCTGGAAAGTAGAGCGCACACCGTTCCATATGTTTTCTAAAACATTCTCCCCGTTAGAAGCTTATCTCAAGAAAGAATGGCCAAGGGAGGTCACCGAACAACACTGGGTCTCAGTCTTTCAGAATCTTCGCGTCGAGGACGTAACTTGGAGAGCACCATGGATACGCCCGTCAGTTCTGCTATACAAGGTCGGAGATCAAGATTGGGTGCCACTACTCGGGTTATGGGGAGGAGTTGGATATGCTCCGTTAATGGTCCAAAGGCAATTTTCTTCACGAATTGAGGATTAGCACAATCAGAGTTTGCTTTTGCGGGTGAAGGATATATGAAGAGGGTCCGAGATACTGCAAAGTCTTGGAAGAGAATTATTCACATAGAATTAGCTCTATATGCTGATACCCTCACCCAAGATTACGACATATGGAGAAAGCAACGGGTGAACAGCCAGTAAATCTCGTCGACAAATTACACCGTCCAGAATCCTTTCTCGGTAGAAGTGCCATCCGAGCTAGAAATAGCAAGACAGGAATTTGAGCTCGAAAAGGTCAAAATATTGCGGGACATTAGTATTCTTCAAAAAGAAAATTACCAGTTGAAGATCGACATCCAGATCGAAAGGTCTAAAACTGAGAATGTACAAAAGGAAGTTGAAGTCGTAAGAAATGACTTAAAGGACCTTCATCTGGAAAATAAAAAGTTAAGAGTCACTATCAAGAATAGTGGGTTGGGTAAGTCGTCAACAGAGTGGAGAGAACAATTAAACAATGCTAAAGGCGGGATGGAATTTTGAAAAAAGAGGGCATAGAATGAGGAGGAAAAGGCTACACGGGTTATGATAGAATTAAGAAAGAAAAGCACTGAACACGAAGCTATGTCTACCAAATGGACAACCAGTCAATCTAAACGTCAAAGCTTAAGAGAAAGAGTACGGGATCTAGAAGATGCATTGCGAGCTCGTCAGCAAAAATTGGATACTCTCTTAAAAGCCTTGGAAGAAAAGAATGATCAGTATGATAGAGACACTCATGCTTATAAAACGGACCTCCAAGAAAGAGAAATGCAACTTCGCTTTTTGATCAACAAAATTCGTCAAGCGGCTGTGCACATGGTACAACTATCAGATGAAGCAGAGGATCTCAGTTGCCAATTCCCGCTGAGCCAACAATCGAGCATATCGGAGTTCTTAGAGCGAGTAAAGAAATATAGTGATATAGCTAGGAAGTTTGTGTAATGGTCGAATCAAAAATGGCAAAATGTTTTGTAATGAACTCTTTTGATGAATGAAATGCCTAATAGGGACTATCTCGAGATCAACACCAATTTCTCGCATTTCTTTCATGACTGACATTCATTCAACATTTATTCATTCATTCATTGCATATACATATCCCATAATCATTCGCTAAGGTTAGAATCATATAATTCGCAGTTGCAACACTTCAAATCTGAAACCACACCATTCGTATAAAACGCGTCGACAAGCTAGAGCAATGGAGGCTGAGTTCAATGAAAGAATCGAAAGGATGGAAAGAGTCCAGAAGGAATTACAAGAACAACTGGCTAAGTCAAAGCAAGAAACGAGGGATTTGATAGTAAGATCTCGAGAGGAATCACTTGAACAAAAGGATCAAATGGCTAGAATGATGGAGATGCTGTCAGTTTTGGTCAAAGGAAAAGGACCCATACAGAACCCCGACAGTATGGAACCTCAATCAAGAATTAATCATGACCAGGATCCACTCTATCCCCCAGGTGTAATGACCCAAAATTCACGGGCATCAGAAAAGTACATTAACGAGCCTCCGTCTTAGTAAATCGAGTTCGAAAATAATTACTAGAAATATTTATGAGTTTAGCGATGTGTTTAATTAGGTTTAAATTAGGTGAATTTAGCTTAATTTAGAGTAATTAGTAAAAATGACTAAATTGAATAAGGTGTAAGAGTCTAATTATAAATTAATAGGAAATAATAAGGGCCAAATAGGGAATTAAGCCTATTTGGGAAGATGAGGTGGCAAAAGGAGTAAAAATCTAAGATTTTACTTGGTAATAAAGTATGATTTTGACAAGTGGATGGTAAAAAAAAAAATTATTATTATATATTATTAGTAACTAAAGTAAATAAAAGAAATAGAATAAAGAAAAGAAACAAAAGAATAGAGAAAAAGAACGAAAGCATTGAACAGGGAAGGAAAGAAGAAAATAAAAGAAAGAAAAGGGAAATAGGGTTTTGAAGCTTGAGTTTAATTGGTAAGTTCAATCAAGTCATTTTCTCTTAATTTTGATGTTCTAAAAGTTTTGATTGAATTAAGTTAGTAGTTTAGAAGTTTTAGGTTTTAAACAAAGTTCATGTTGAGCAAAATGATGAAATATGGGTTTAATTGAATGAAATTAAGTTAGAATAGAGATTGAAATGTAAAGTAAATTATAAGTTTTGTGTTTTCGGACTAAATTGAGAAAAATTGAAATTAGGAAAATATGTTGAAAATTTAATAGCTAAATTTGAGTTTGAATGAAATTTGAATAGAAATAAAGTGTGAATTGGTGTTGTAAATTTGGTTATTAACATTTTTCACAAAACAGTTTTGGGCAGTGGTAGTGTTCTGATTTTGAAAATTCACAAAAAAATGAATAAATTTAACTAGAGAATGAAAAAAATATGAAATTAAATCTTATTGAGTCTAGTTTCTTATAGAAGAAACGGTGTAAGTAACGGAATTGTAGATCATGAGATATTATAAGTTTTGTGAGACAAGGTCAGAATGAATTCAGGTTTCCCTGTTCTAACTTTGAAAAATCATTAAAAATTGTATAAAATAATTATGGGTTGAAATTTATATGTTTAAAATCCTTATTGAACCTATTTTCAATATAATAAAACAGGAACATCGTTTGAATCTTGTACAAGGAGATAATCAATTCTTAGTGAAGAATGGTCAGAACTGTTTGACAGCAGAACAGGGGCAACTTTAAGGAATAAACTGTACTTATTGGCTAAACCAAAAATTCTAAAACTTTTATGGTAAGAATATATTTGAATCTAGTTTCAGGGAAAATTAGTGGATCTTAATTTTGAGTTTTATAGCTCAAGATATAAATTATTTAGTAACAATGACTCAAGTAGACAGCTTTGAATGAACATATAAGTAAATAGTGGAATTATAAGTATAAAAATGGTTAAATTTGCATGTTTAGGCTCATGAATTAAATTGAATTGTGTTGTATTGATGATTATAAATTATTATTATTTTCGTAGTTAACAAAGAACCCAAGACATCGGCGCACAAAGGAAAGGAGAAAGCTATCGAGGATTAAAACGAGAAATTCACGGTTTGTATTACTATAATTCAAATTACTTTTTATTATATGTTTATATATAAATTCTATATTTAATAAGTGAGTTATAAGATAAGTATTGATATTTGAGTCGAATGTGAAATTGTAATAGAGAAGTGATCTTGAATTGGAAATGAAAGTGAATTGAGGATTAAAATACCCTATTAATTAGTCAGGCTAAGTCGGATATAGTTGGCATGCTATAGGATTTGAAAGTGTACGGGATTTGCCGGCTTTACTGATTAGGCACTTTATGTGTCGTATTTCAGGCACCTCGTGTGTCGTATCAGGCACCTCGTGTGTCGTTTTAGGCACTTTATGTGTCGTATACTGATCAGGTACTATGTACCGTTTTAGGCACAATGTGCAGTAATGGTGTGTTGGGTTGGAATCCGTGTATCCGTCAAAGTCCGAGTTTGTTAATAGGGTGAACATCTAAAATAGAAATTTAAAATAAATTGATTGATTATATTATTGAAATATTGAAAGAAACGAAAAAGTTGAATAATGGATTGAAATTGAGATTGAAAATGAAAGGCATGAACTTAATGTTCATGTAGTGATTGAAATTGTTACATGTAATATGTGATGGAAATTGAAGAATAGTTAAAATTGTATTGTTATTATTAATTAATAAAAGTTTAAGAATGAATTGATATTTGTGAAATTAGATAGTTACATGTTTGGTAATTAAAATTCTTTATTGCTATTATAATTTGAATTATGGTAATACCACGAGTATGGAATACTCAACGTAATGTTGTTTTAAATGCATTGAGTTAATAGGAGTCTAGTATCCGGTCAAAGATCTCAACGATCTCGACTCAAAGAAATTTTTGGTGATGTTTTCTTTCTTAATTGAAAGTGGCATGTACTAGGTGTTGTATAAGTTATATAGATATGCTTGTAATGTTAGTTATAAGAAAGGTATACCATATTTTGTTATTAGTTTGATAAAATGGTAAATATTATATTATATAATTTGGTATTAAGTTGGAATGAAAAATGAGTGAAGTTATTAGTTAATTTGGATTAATATTATGAATGTTTAGTTATTAAATGACTATATTAATGAATTGATTATGATTTAGATATATTTAGATTTAAATTGTTTTTATTGTGCCATTGGTTTTGGAGTAGTTGGTTTCCGGTTTGAATTTGCAGGGGATTTTATATAAAAATAAGAAGAAATGCTGTCGAAATTTTTTTGTAAAAAAAAATCCCGAAATACTCGAACAAGTCCCGTTCCATTCTACTTTTAATACTTGTGTTAGGCTTCGAAAGTCCATTATAGGGACATAATTCTTCAATTATACTATGAATGTTATAATAATTGTGAAATATCCATAAGTTGTCTGATATATCCGATAATGCCTCGTAATCTTGTTTCGGCGACGGTTTAGGGTTAGGGGGTGTTACATTTGTTAGTATCAGAGCTATCAGGTTTAGCTGATTCTCGGGCTAAATCGAGCTCGAAATTGAGTCTAGAAGTACATGCCACTTTTGAGTCGAAATTGAGTCGGGATTTTTGGATGCTGACCTATTTATTGTTTTGTTTTATAGATTAAAGATGACGGATGAAAGAATGAATGATACTGATGAAGAAATGTATACTGGAGAAGAAGAATCTTACGGGTTAGATGAAACTGAATCGGTAACACCTAGTATTAACCCGATGAGAAACCAACTCGCTAGAAAGAGAAAGAAGAAATGATAGAGATGATTCTGACACAAATAGAAAAATTGCTGATGCACTACAAAGAATAGCGGAAATTGTTCCTGCTACGACTTCAGTTCCAATTCAAAGACGGGCCCCGATAAAAGAATTGAGAAAGTATGGTGCCACTGAATTTATGGGTTTGAATGGAGTGGATCCGTCTGTAGCTGAAAATTGGATGGAGTCGACTAAAAGAATTTTACAACAATTAGATTGTACCCCCCGAGAGTGTTTGATTTGTGCTGTATCGTTGTTACAAGAAGAAGCTTACTTGTGGTGGGAATCAGTGGTTCAACATTTACCAGAGAATCAGATAACTTGGGATCTATTTTAGAAAGAGTTTCAAAAGAAATATATCGGAGAAATGTATATCAAAGACAAGAAACAAGAGTTTTTGACGTTACAACAGGGTGACATGTCAGTAATAGACTATGAGAGGGAATTCTCGAGACTCAGTAGATATGCCTCAGAGTTTATTCCAACTGAAGCTGACAATTGTAAGAGATTTTTACGGGGTCTACGAGATGAGATCAAATTACAGTTGGTATCTCAACGTATTACTGAAATGGTAGACTTGATTGAGCGAGCTAAAATGGTAGAACAAGTGTTGGGCTTTATTAAAAAGACTGAAAGTGTTAGACCAGCTGGGAAGCGTACGGGAACTACCAGCTCGAATCCTCAGCCGAAAAGACCAAAAGAATATCAGGGTGGTTGGAGATTCAGTTTTAGATCAGACAGAGGTGGAAGAAGTTGAGAAAAACAGACGACGGTATCTACTGGTAGTATACGAGGTCCACCTCGAGATGTGGACATTCCAGAATGTGGACATTGTGGAAAGAGACATTTGGGTGAATGCTGGAAAGTGACCAGAGGTTGTTTCCATTGTGGGTCGACGGAGCATTTTGTTAAAGACTGTCCAAAGAATAAAAATGATACTCTTGTCACATCACGTAAATCAAGATTCATCGCCGAGGCGAGGTCTAGGTAGAGGTAGTTCGGTTGCCAGAGGAGGAGCTGGTAGAAGGAACAGTGATATTATTACTCAGCAGTCTGAAGCTAGAGTACCAGCTAGAGCTTATGTGGTCAAAACTCGTGAAGAAGGCGATGCTCACGATATGGTAACAGGTATATTTTACCGTATTTTGAGCCTGCTTATGCTTTAATTGATCCCGGATCTTCACATTCTTATATTAATTCAAAATTAATTGAGTTGAGAAAATTAAAATCCGAAATGTCTAGAGTGTCTATTGAGGTGTCGAGTCCGTTGGGGCAAACAGTGTTAGTGAATCAGGTCTGTCCAAGATGCCCATTGATTATACAGAATAAAACTTTTCCGGTTGACTTGTTGATTATGCCATTTGGAGACTTTGATATAATATTTGGGCATGGATTGGTTATCAGAATATGGGGTGATTTTGGATTGTTACAAAAAGAGGTTTAGTATTCAGACAGAGGATGGGGACAGAGTTGAAGTAAGTGGCATCCGTGCCAGTGGTCTGACACGCATCATTTCGGTGATGAAAGCTAATAAATTGCTTCAAATAGGTTGTTCAAAGATATTTGGCATATGTTATTAATTCGATTCAGTTGGAAGTCAGTGTAGTCAGATCAGGACCGTATGTGAGTTTTCGGATGTATTTCCTGAAGAATTGCCTCGCTTACCACCTGACAAAGAGGTTGAATTTGCTATTGAAGTGTATCTGGGTACAACACCAATCTCTATACCTCCGTATCAAATGTCGCACACTGAGTTGAAAGAGTTGAAGGTATAGTTACAGGATTTACTAGATCGTGGATTTATTAGACCAAGCATTTCACCCTGGGGAGCTCCAGTGTTGTTTGTTAAAAAGAAAGATGGTTCTATGCAGTTATGCATTGATTATTGACAGCTGAATAAAGTGACGATCAAGAACCGGTATCTGTTGCCTCGTATAGATGATTTGTTTGATCAACTTAAAGGAGCTTCAGTATTTTCAAAATTGATTTGAGATCCGGGTATTATCAACTAAAGGTGAAGGAAAGTGATGTGCCTAAGACTGCCTTCCGTACTCGTTATGGTCATTATGAATTTTTGGTGATGCCGTTTGGGTTGACCAATGCCCCAGCTGCTTTCATGGATCTGATGAACCGCATTTTCCAGCCGTATTTAGATTAGTTTGTGGTGGTTTTTTATCGATGATATATTGGTATATTCGAAGACAGAGGCAAAACATGATCAGCATTTTCGAATAGTTCTACAAGTTTTGCGAGAGAAACAGTTGTATGGAAAGCTCAATAAATGTGAATTCTGGTTATCAGAGGTTGTATTTCTAGGACATGTAGTATCTGCAGACGGAATTCGGGTTGATCCAAAGAAGATTGAAGCGATTGTCTAATGGAAACCACCCAAGAATGTATCAGAGGTACGCAGTTTTCTCGGTTTAGCTGGGTTTTACAGGAGGTTTGTAAATGGATTTTTGAAGATAGCACTACCAATGACTAAACTACTGCAGAAGAATGTTCTTTTTATTTGGGATGATCAGTGCCAAAAGAGTTTTGAGACTTTGAAGCAAATGTTGACAGAGGCACCAGTATTAACATTACCAGAGTCAGGGAAAGATTTTGTCGTGTATAGTGATGCTTCTCTGAGCGGTTTGGGCTGTGTATTGATGCAAGATGGGAAGGTTGTAGCATATGCATCTCGACAGTTAAAACCACATGAACGTAATTACCCGACGCATGACTTGGAGCTAGCTGCAGTAATTTTTGCTTTAAAGATTTGGAGGCATTACCTATATGGTGAAAAATGCTACATTTACACGGATCATAAAAGTCTTAAATATCTTCTGTCGTAGAAGGAGTTGAATTTAAGACAAAGACGGTGGATCGAACTTCTGAAATATTATGATTGTATCATAGATTACCACTCGGGAAAGGCGAATGTGGTAGCAGATGCATTAAGTAGAAAAGCAGTGGGGGAATTAAGGGAAATATTTGCTCGACTTAGTATTAATGATGATGGAAGCTTGCTAGCTGAATTAAGGGTTAAGCCGATGATGTTTGATCAGATTAGAGTAGCTCAGATGAAAGATGATAGATTATTGAAGAAAAGAGAAATGGTTCAGAATGGTACAACCAAGAGTTTTAGTATAGACGAGCATGATTGTTTGAGGTTTCAAAATCGGGTTTGTGTTCCAGTTACTTCTGAATTAAAAGAGTTAATTCTTCGAGAAGCACATGATAGTGCTTTTGTTTTGCACCCTGGTGGAACGAAGATGTATCGTGATTTACGAGAATTATATTGGTGGCCTAGAATGAAAAGGGACATAGTTGAATATGTTAGTAAATGTTTGACATGTCAGCGAGTAAAGGCAGAACATCAAGGTCCTACTGGATTACTTCAGCCTATTAGCATTCCTGAGTGGAAATGGGATCGTATCACAATGGATTTTGTTATACGTCAACCCAAACTGCATCTTCCTCTCCCGAATTTGGGTAATTGTTGATCAGCTTACAAAATCAGCTCACTTTATAGCTGTCAGAACAGATTGGTCATTGCAGAAGCTTGCAGATGTGTATATTCAAGAAATTGTTAGATTACATGGTATTCCGGTGTCAATAATCTTGGATCGAGATCCTCGGTTCACATCGAGGTTTTGGAGACAGCTACATGAATCATTGGGTACTCGACTTAACTTTAGTACGGCCTTTCATCTGCAAACAGATGGACAGTCCGAACGGGTAATACAGATATTAGAAGATATGCTTCGGGCTTGTATTGTTGATCTTGAACCAGGTTGGGAACGTTATTTGCCATTAGCTGAATTTTTCTATAACAATAGTTTCCAATCTAGTATTCAAATGGCTCCGTATGAAGCATTATATGGTCGAAGGTGTCGATCACCAGTATGTTGGATGAATTGAATGAAAGAAAAATGATTGGGCGTAATTGATTCAAAAATGAAGAAAGCAGTTAAGAAGATTAAAGACAGATTGAAAGCAGCCTTTGATAGGCAGAAATCATATGCAGACTTGAAACGACGAGACATTGAATATTCTTGGTGATAAAGTATTCCTCAAAGTATCACCTTGGAAGAAAGTTTTGAGATTTGGCGAAAGGGTAAGTTAAGTCCACGTTTTATTGGGCCGTATGAGATTGTGGAAAGAATTGGGCTGTTGCTCACCGACTAGCTTTACCTCCGAATTACGTAAAATTCATGATGTTTTCATGTTTCGATGCTTGAGATATAGATCGATCCTTCTCATGTTATTCCTTTTGAAAATATTGAAATTGATCCGATTTGACTTATGAAGAAGAGCTAGGTTCAGATATTAGCTCGAGAAGTAAAAGAGTCGAGAAATAAACGGTTCCTCTAGTAAAAGTGTTATGGAGGAGTCATAGTATGGAAGAAGCGACTTGGGAACCTAAGAAACGATGAGAGCACAATATCCTCATCTATTTTCGTGTAAATTTCGAGGACGAAATTTATTAAGGGGAGAAATGTAATGACCCAAAATTCACGGGCATCGAAAAAGTACATTAACGGGCCTCCGTCTTAGTAAATCGAGTTCGAAAATAATTACTAGAAATATTTATGAGTTTAGCGATGTGCTTAATTAGGTTTAAATTAGGTGAATTTAGCTTAATTTAGAGTAATTAGTAAAAAGGACTAAATTGAATAAGGTGCAAGAGTCTAATTATAAATTAATAGGAAATAATAAGGGCCAAATAGGGAATTAAGCCTATTTGGGAAGATGAGGTGGCAAAAGGAGTAAAAATCTAAGATTTTACTTGGTAATAAAGTATGATTTTGACAAGTGGATGGTAAAAAAAACAAATAATAAATAAATTATTATTATATATTATTAGTAACTAAAGTAAATAAAAGAAATAGAATAAAGAAAAGAAACAAAAAGAATAGAGAAAAAAGAACAGAAAGCATTCGAACAGGGGAAGGAAAGAAGAAAATAAAAGAAAGAAAAGGGGAAATAGGGTTTTTGAAGCTTGGAGTTTAATTGGTAAGTTCAATCAAGTCCTTTTCTCTTAATTTTGATGTTCTAAAAGTTTTGATTGAATTAAGTTAGTAGTTTAGAAGTTTTTAGGTTTTTAAACAAAGTTCATGTTGAGCAAAATGATGAAATATGGGTTTAATTGAATGAAATTAAGTTAGAATAGAGATTGAAATGTAAAGTAAATTATAAGTTTTGTGTTTTCGGGACTAAATTGAGAAAAAATTGAAATTAGGAAAATATGTTGAAAATTTAATAGCTAAATTTGAGTTTGAATGAAATTTGAATAGAAATAAAGTGTGAATTGGTGTTGTAAATTTGTTTATTAACATTTTTCACAAAACAATTTTGGGCAGTGGTAGTGTTCTGATTTTGAAAATTCACAAAAAAATGAATAAATTGAACTAGAGAATGAAAAAAATATGAAATTAAATCTTATTGAGTCTAGTTTCTTATAGAAGAAACAGTGTAAGCAACGGAATTGTAGATCATGAGATATTATAAGTTTTGTGAGACAAGGTCAGAATGAATTCGGGTTTCCCTGTTCTAACTTTGAAAAATCATTAAAAATTGTATAAAAATAATTATGGGTTGAAATTTATATGTTTAAAATCCTTATTGAACCTATTTTCAATATAATAAAACAGGAACATCGTTTGAATATTGTACAAGGAGATAATCAATTCTTAGTGAAGAATGGTCAGAACTGTTTGACAGCAGAATAGGGGAAACTTTAAAGAATAAACTGTACTTATTGGCTAAACCAAAAATTCTAAAAATTTTATGGTAAGACGATATGTGAGTCTAGTTTCAGGGACAATTAGTGGATCTTAATTTTGAGTTTTCTAGCTCAAGATATAAATTATTTAGTAACAATGACTTAAGTAGATAGCTTTGAATGA
This sequence comes from Gossypium arboreum, assembly GCF_025698485.1. Classification (NCBI taxonomy): domain Eukaryota; kingdom Viridiplantae; phylum Streptophyta; class Magnoliopsida; order Malvales; family Malvaceae; genus Gossypium; species Gossypium arboreum. Next base: position 11,679,284 of record NC_069076.1, on the reverse strand, counting down.
ACATATAAGTAAATAGTGGAATTATAAGTATAAAAATGGTTAAATTTGCATGTTTAGGCTCATGAATTAAATTGAATTGTGTTGTATTGATGATTATAAATTATTATTATTTTCGTAGTTAACAAAGAACCCAAGACATCGGCTCACAAAGGAAAGGAGAAAGCTATCGAGGATTAAAACGAGAAATTCACGGTTTGTATTACTATAATTCAAATTACTTTTTATTATATGTTTATATATAAATTCTATATTTAATAAGTGGGTTATAAGATAAGTATTGATATTTGAGTCGAATGTGAAATTGTAATTGAGAAGTGATATTGAATTGGAAATGAAAGTGAATTGAGGATTAAAATACCCTATTAACTAGTCGGGCTAAGTCGGATATAGTTGGTATGCCATAGGATCTGAAAGTGTACGGGATTTGCCGTCTTTACCGATTAGGCAATTTATGTGTCGTATTTCAGGCACCTCGTGTGTCGTATCAGGCACTTCGTGTGTCGTTTTAGGCACTTTATGTGTCGTTTACTGATCAGGTACTATGTACCGTTTTAGGCACAATGTGCAGTAATGGTGTGTTGGGTTGGAACTGTATCCGTCAAAGTCCGAGTTTGTTAATAGGGTGAACATCTAAAATAGAAATTTAAAATAAATTGATTGATTATATTATTGAAATATTGAAAGAAACGAAAAAGTTGAATAATGGATTGAAATTGAGATTGAAAATGAAAGGCATGAACTTAATGTTCATGTAGTGATTGAAATTGTTACATGTAATATGTGATGGAAATTGAAGAATAGTTAAAAATTGTATTGTTATTATTAATTAATAAAAGTTTAAGAATGAATTGATATTTGTGAAATTAGATAGTTACATGTTTGGTAATTAAAATTCTTTATTGCTATTATAATTTGAATTATGGTAATACCGCTGAGTATGGAATACTCAAGCGTATGGTTGTTTTCGTATGCAGTTAATAGGAGTCTAGTATCCCTCAAGATCTCGAACGATCTCGACTCAAGAAATTTTTGGTGATGTTTTCTTTCTTAATTGAAAGTGGCATGTACTAGGTGTTGTATAAGTTATATAGATATGCTTGTAATGTTAGTTATAAGAAAGGTATACCATATTTTGTTATTAGTTTGATAAAATGGTAAATATTATATTATATAATTTGGTATTAAGTTGGAATGAAAATGAGTGAAGTTATTAGTTAATTTGGATTAATATTATGAATGTTTAGTTATTAAATGACTATATTAATGAATTGGTTATGATTTAGATATATTTAGATTTAAATTGTTTTTATTGTGCCATTGGTTTTGGAGTAGTTGGTTTCCGGTTTGAATTTGCAGGGGGTTTTATGTAAAAATAAGAAGAAATGCTGTCGAAATTTTTTTGTAAAAAAAAAAATCCCGGAATACTCGAACAAGTCCCGTTCCATTCTACTTTTAATACTTGTGTTGGGCTTCGAAAGTCCATTATAGGGACATAATTCTTCAATTATACTATGAATGTTATAATAATTGTGAAATATCCATAAGTTGTCTGATATATCCGGTAATGCCTTGTAATCTTGTTCCGGCGACGGTTTAGGGTTAGGGGGTGTTACATTTGTTAGTATCAGAGCTATTAGGTTTAGCTGATTCTTGGGCTAAATCGAGCTCGAAATTGAGTCTAGAAGTACATGCCACTTTTGAGTCGAAATTGAGTCGGGATTTTTGGATGCTGACCTATTTATTATTTTCTTTTATAGATTAAAGATGACGGATGAAAGAATGAATGATACTGATGAAGAAATGTATACTGGAGAAGAAGAATCTTACGGGTTAGATGAAACTGAATCGGTAACACCTAGTATTAACCCGATGAGAAACCAACCTGCTAGAGCAGAAAGAAGAAATGATAGAGATGATTCTGACACAAATAGAAAAATTGCTGATGCACTACAAAGAATAGCGGAAATTGTTCCTGCTACGACTTCAGTTCCAATTCAAAGACGGGCCCCGATAAAAGAATTGAGAAAGTATGGTGCCACTGAATTTATGGGTTTGAATGGAGTGGATCCGTCTGTAGCTGAAAATTGGATGGAGTCGACTAAAAGAATTTTACAACAATTAGATTGTACCCCCCGAGAGTGTTTGATTTGTGCTGTATCGTTGTTACAAGAAGAAGCTTACTTGTGGTGGGAATCAGTGGTTCAACATTTACCAGAGAATCAGATAACTTGGGATCTATTTTAGAAAGAGTTTCAAAAGAAATATATCGGAGAAATGTATATCAAAGACAAGAAACAAGAGTTTTTGACGTTACAACAGGGTGACATGTCAGTAATAGACTATGAGAGGGAATTCTCGAGACTCAGTAGATATGCCTCAGAGTTTATTCCAACCTGAAGTCGACAATTGTAAGAGATTTTTACGGGGTCTACGAGATGAGATCAAATTACAGTTGGTATCTCAACGTATTACTGAAATGGTAGACTTGATTGAGCGAGCTAAAATGGTAGAGCAAGTGTTGGGCTTTATTAAAAAGACTGAAAGTGTTAGACCAGCTGGGAAGCGTACGGGAACTACCATCTCGAATCCTCAGCCGAAAAGACCAAAAGAATATCAGGGTGGTTGGAGATTCAGTTTTAGATCAGACAGAGGTGGAAGAAGTTGAGAAAAATAGACGACGGTATCTACTGGTAGTATACGAGGTCCACCTCGAGATGTGGACATTCCAGAATGTGGACATTGTGGAAAGAGACATTTGGGTGAATGCTGGAAAGTGACCAGAGGTTGTTTCCATTGTGGGTCGACGGAGCATTTTGTTAAAGACTGTCCAAAGAATAAAAATGATACTCTTGTCACATCACAGAAATCAGTATCTACTGCTCGAGGCAGAGGTCTAGGTAGAGGTAGTTCGGTTGCCAGAGGAGGAGCTGGTAGAAGGAATAGTGATATTATTACTCAGCAGTCTGAAGCCAGAGTACCAGCTAGAGCTTATGTGGTCAAAACTCATGAAGAAGGCGATGCTCACGATGTGGTAACAGGTATATTTTTACTGTATTTTGAGCCTGTTTATGCTTTAATTGATCCTGGATCTTCACATTCTTATATTAATTCAAAATTAATTGAGTTGAGAAAATTAAAATCCGAAATGTCTAGAGTGTCTATTGAGGTGTCGAGTCCGTTGGGGCAAACAGTGTTAGTGAATCAGGTCTGTCCAAGATGCCCGTTGATTATACAGAATAAAACTTTTCCGGTTGACTTGTTGATTATGCCATTTGGAGACTTTGATATAATATTTGGGCATGGATTGGTTATCAGAATATGGGGTGATTTTGGATTGTTACAAAAAGAGGTTTAGTATTCAGACAGAGGATTGGTTATAAGATAAGTATTGATATTTGAGTCGAATGTGAAATTGTAATTGAGAAGTGATATTGAATTGGAAATGAAAGTGAATTGAGGATTAAAATACCCTATTAACTAGTCGGGCTAAGTCGGATATAGTTGGTATGCCATAGGATCTGAAAGTGTACGGGATTTGCCGTCTTTACCGATTAGGCAATTTATGTGTCGTATTTCAGGCACCTCATGTGTCGTATCAGGCACTTCGTGTGTCGTTTTAGGCACTTTATGTGTCGTTTACTGATCAGGTACTATGTACCGTTTTAGGCACAATGTGCAGTAATGGTGTGTTGGGTTGGAATCCGTGTATCTGTCAAAGTCCGAGTTTGTTAATAGGGTGAACATCTAAAATAGAAATTTAAAATAAATTGATTGATTATATTATTGAAATATTGAAAGAAACGAAAAAGTTGAATAATGGATTGAAATTGAGATTGAAAATGAAAGGCATGAACTTAATGTTCATGTAGTGATTGAAATTGTTACATGTAATATGTGATGGAAATTGAAGAATAGTTAAAATTGTATTGTTATTATTAATTAATAAAAGTTTAAGAATGAATTGATATTTGTGAAATTAGATAGTTACATGTTTGGTAATTAAAATTCTTTATTGCTATTATAATTTGAATTATGGTAATACCGTTGAGTATGGAATACTCAGCGTGCTTGTTGTTTTCGCATGCAGTTAATAGGAGTCTAGTATCCCTCAAGATCCGAACGATCCCGACTCAAGAAATTTTTGGTGATGTTTTCTTTCTTAATTGAAAGTGGCATGTACTAGGTGTTGTATAAGTTATATAGATATGCTTGTAATGTTAGTTATAAGAAAGGTATACCATATTTTGTTATTAGTTTGATAAAATGGTAAATATTATATTATATAATTTTGTATTAAGTTGGAATGAAAAATGAGTGAAGTTATTAGTTAATTTGGATTAATATTATGAATGTTTAGTTATTAAATGACTATGTTAATGAATTGGTTATGATTTAGATATATTTAGATTTAAATTGTTTTGATTGTGCCATTGGTTTTGGAGTAGTTGGTTTCCGGTTTGAATTTGCAGAGGGTTTTATGTAAAAATAAGAAGAAATGCTGTCGAAATTTTTTTGTAAAAAAAAAAATCCCGGAATACTCGAACAAGTCCCGTTCCATTCTACTTTTAATACTTGTGTTGGGCTTCGAAAGTCCATTATAGGGACATAATTCTTCAAATATACTATGAATGTTATAATAATTGTGAAATATCCATAAGTTGTCTGATATATCCGGTAATGCCTCGTAACCCTGTTTCGGTGACGGTTTGGGGTTAGGGGGTGTTACACCAGGATTCACTCCACCACATGCCCACGTAGCACAAAGAGGGTATACTCAAGGGGAATCCACAGGCTTGGAAGAATGACCAATGCCATTTGCTTATCTAGGGCAAGGAACATTTATGTCAAATCCCGAAGCAACCCATGCCAATCCTGTAGTTCTAGATTTAGATGATCCAGTCGAAATAGCCAAGTTGAAAATAGATGATCACGAGTCTCAAGAGAGGTATAGGAGCTTGGAGGAAAGACTTAAGGCAATAGAAGGCACTGAAGTCTTCTCTGCACTAGGTGCTAAAGAACTCAGTTTGGTACCTGACCTAATCCTGCCTTCGAAGTTCAAGGTGCCTGATTTCGAAAATTACGATGGGACAAGATGTCCAAAAGCACATCTTGTCATGTTTTGCCAAAAAATGACCGGTTACATGAACGAAGATAAGCTACTTGTACATTGTTTTCAAGATAGTCTAGTCGGATCGGCTTTTCGGTGGTACAACCAGCTCAGTAGGGAAAGGATCCGATATTGGAAAGACTTGGCGTCGGCATTCTGTGAGCAGTACAAACATGTATCAGATATGGTGCCTGATCGGATGACTTTACAAATGATGGAGAAAAAGCCGTCAGAAACTTTTAGACAGTATACGCAGAGATAGAGGGACGTCTCAGCCCAAGTGGAACCTCCACTAACAAAAACGGAGATAACCGTCCTTTTTATCAACACCTTAAAGACGCCATTTTATGACAAACTAGTGGGAAGCGCCACGAAGGACTTCGCGGATATTGTAATATCTGGTGAGCTTATAGAGAACGCCGTCAAGAGCGGTAGAATAGAAGGTCAAGAAAGTTCAAGAAGGGTAGCGCCCATGAAGAAGAAAGAACCAGAAACCCACATGGTGGGAATGAGAAGCCGTTATACCCCTAATCCATATCCAAACCAACCCCGACCTCGAAATTACCCACCTCCGAATTTCTATTATCCTCCTCAAACCCCTTACTACCAAACACCGCCTCCTTACTCTTCTTACCCCGTTTACGCCACAAGTAACCCGAGACCAACCGCCACATTCCCACAAAATACAATACTCGCCCAAGCTCAACCCAAAAACGAGCAGAGGCCAGCAAAACCCATTTCCGAGAGACCACAATTTACCCCTATTCCTGTGTCATATGGGGAACTGTACCCAAAAATTTTGGAGAAACAATTAATATCCCCGCATTATATGGCACCCTTGAGGCCCCCATACCCGAAATGGTACGACCCAAACGCTAGTTGTGCATACCATGCGGGAAACTAGGGACATTCCACGGAAAATTGCCTAGCCTTTAAGAGGAGAGTTCAAGGACTAATTGATGCGGGTATCCTACGATTCGATAGTGCCAGTAATGCAACTGGGAACCCGTTCCCTAACCATACTGAAGGGAATGTGAGCACAGTGGGGAAAGAAGATGAATGGCAAGTCAGAAGATGTGTTTCAGAAATAAGGACGCCTCTGCAGAAAATCTGGGAGGTACTGGTTAAGAATGGATTGCTCTGTCGCCCCGACGATAATCTCAGAAAAGAACGTCAGGTTTTTTGTGATTTTTATGGAATTGTAGGGCACGACATTCAATCATGTGAAGAATTTAAAAGGTTACTGCAAGACCAGATAGATAATAAGGAGATTGAGATCATTAATGAAGGAGAGGCCAATGAGAGAGAAGTATGTGCCTCTGACAATCAATCGTCAGGTTTTCTGTATAGCGCCGATCGACCATTCGTAATTTATTATGAAGCAAGGAAGGAACCGGTGAAACCAAAAGTGATAATTGAAGTACCTTCTCCTTTCCCCTACAAGGATAATAAAGCAGTACTATGGAAATATGACGTTAATATCGTCACACTTGAAGATGAAAAACCCAAAGCCATGACTGGAAGCGTCGAGGAAGTAGGTCATTTCACTCGTAGTGGAAGATGTTATTCGAAGGAGGTGAAGAAGAACAGTGACTTGAAACAGAAAGGAAAAGCACCGATGCACGTGACAGAAGATGAGTATGAAACTGTGCCTGAACAAGAAGCTAAAAAGCCTGTGGACAAGGAGGAAGCACAGGAATTCTTAAAATTTATCAAGTACAGTGAGTACAACGTGGTGGAACAATTGAGTAAGCAGCCAGCACAAATTTCGGTATTATCTCTGCTGTTAAATTCAAAACTGCACCGGAACGCCTTGTTAAAGGTGTTGAATCAAGCTTACGTGGAAAATAATATATCCGTTGAGAAGCTTGACAGATGGGTGAATAACCTAAACGCGGATAATTTCATTTCTTTTAGTGATGATGAAATACTGCCCAATGGTAGAGGTTCAGTGAAAGCATTGCATATCACAACCCGTTGTAAGGGCTATATAATACCAAATGTGCTCATCGACAATGGATCGTCACTCAACGTAATGCCTTTGGCCACACTTTCCAGAATTCTGATGGATTTGTCCTACCTAAGGCCTTGCCATTCTACAGTAAGGGCATTCGATGGAACAAGACGAGAAGTCATGGGAAAAATCGAGATCCCTCTAGAAGTGGGTCCCTACATATACGATGTTGAGTTTTAAGTCATGGACATTACACTATCATACAATTGTCTCTTGGGAAGACCTTGGATCCATTCTGCTGGAGCAGTCCTATCATCCCTCCATCAAAAGGTGAAATTTATCATGGATGGCTGTTTGGTCACTGTCAAGGGAGAAGAAGACATTGTAGCATCTATTTCTGCCGACGCACCATATATTGAAGTGAGTAAAGATGCTATGGAATGTTCCTTCCGATCTCTTGAATTTGTCAATGCTACATTCGTCGCTGAGGGAAACAGAATTCCCGAGCCAAAACTGTCCAGAAATACCAAGATGGGTGTCAAGTTACTGTAGGAAAGGGAGCCCAAGCAAGGAAAGGTTTGGGAAGGTACCTGCAAGGAATAGTCAGGGCTCTAAAGCCAGTGTACCACAAGGCCTGATACGGTTTAGGTTTCCAGCCAGACATGCGTCAAAGAAGAAGGCAGTGGAAGAAATATCAGTAAAGAAGGATTGCGAGAACTTTGGGCCGAGAAATAGAATGGGAGCCCATAACGTACCCTCCTTTGTCAAAAACATTTACATCTGCAGGAATGATATACCCCAGGCAGGATAATATACAAAGCACGCTGTTATTAATTGAAAGGGGTCTTCAGAATGTCAGTATAAATGTCATTGACAAAGGAGCTAATGCAAGTAAAGACGTTTCAAGAATACGCCATTGTCCCCTGGATTTCAGGTTGAACAATTGGACTGCCGAGGATCTTCTTGTAGTTTATAAGTCTTCAGAGTAATGCTCAAACATTAACATTCTGTTATGTCCTTAGATATAATAGAATTCTTTTGTAAGAGCCTGCATTCGCTCTTTATCATTCAAATGAATATCAATGAAGATGCATTTTTTCATGATATTTCACATTATCACTAATTTCATAATCATTTTCTCATTTCATAGCCAATCCTTACATTTGCCTCATGTCATGCCATAACATTTCGTTTGTTGGTTCCAATACTTGGATGCCCCTCTATAGTTTCCTTCTCCATTCAACTTTCAGGTGCTCAGATGTCAACAGCATGAACAAACCCGTTACGAGTCCTGAAATCGATTTTGAGAAGGCTGTTTGTTTAGGAGAATTCGAAGCCAAAGAAAATGCTGAAGACTATGTCTCGTCTCCTGACTTGCTAAGAATGGTGGAACGAGAGGATAAACAGATTTTGCCTCATCAAGAGTCTGTTGAAACAATAAATCTGAGAACTGAAAAAAGGAAGCAAGAAGTGAAGATTGGGACTACTATTTCAGGGGGCACCAGGTATAATTTGATTGCTTTGCTCCGCGAGTACAAAGATGTATTTGCATGGTCATATCAGGACATGCCAGGATTGGATGAAGATGTAGTGGTCCATAAGCTCCCATTAAAGCCAGAATGCAAGCCCATTCAACAAAAGCTAAGACGGATGAGGCCTGAGATGTTGTTGAAGATAAAAGAGGAAGTCAAGAAGCAATTTGATGCTGGCTTCCTACAAGCCTCCAAATATCCAGAATGGGTGGCTAACATAGTCCCGATACCAAAGAAAGACGGTAAAGTACGAATGTGCGTGGATTATCGTGACCTGAATCGAGCAAGTCCTAAAGATAATTTTCCCTTACCACACATTGATACGTTGGTGGATAACACAGCAAAACATTCATTGTTTTTCTTTCATGGACGGATTCTCAGGGTATAATCAGATCAAGATGGCCCCTGAGGACATGGAGAAAACTACCTTCGTAACAATGTAGGGAACATTCTACTACAAGGTGACGCCATTTGGGCTAAAGAATGTTGGGGCAACATATCAGAGGGCTATGGTGACGTTATTCCATGACATGATGCATAAAGAAATAGAGGTCTACGTCGACGATATGATTGTTAAATCTCGAGGGGAAGAAGTGCATGTAGTGAACCTGAAGAAGTTGTTCGATAGACTGAGAAAGTTCCAGCTAAAGCTCAATCCGGCCAAATGTACGTTTGGGGCTACCTTGGGAAAATTGCTGGGCTTTATTGTCAGTGAAAGAGGTATCGAGGTTGATCCAGATAAAATAAAAGCCATTCAAGAGTTACCACCTCCGCGCACGCAAAAGGAAGTCAGAGGGTTTTTAGGGAGGTTAAACTACATCGCCCGATTCATCGCTCAACTTACCAACCAATGCGACCCAATCTTTCGGCTCCTTCGAAAACATAACCCGAGAGAATGGAATAAGGAATGCCAGGTGGCCTTTGATAAGATAAAATAATATTTGTCTAGTCCTCTAGTGCTAGTATCGCCAACTCCGGGAAGACCATTGATATTGTATTTGACTGTGTTCGAAAATTCAATGGGTTGCGTACTGGGGCAACACGACGAGTCAGGAAAGAAAGAAAAGGCGATCTACTACCTCAGTAAAAAGTTCACTGAATACGAGGCCAAGTATTCGTCTATTGAAAAATACTGTTGCAATCTGGTTTGGGTAGTTCGGAGACTTAGGCAATATATGTTGTATCATACAACATGGTTAATTTCAAAGCTGGACCCAATAAAGTACATGATGGAATCACCTGCACTCTCAGGAAGAATGGCACGATGGCAGATTTTACTGTCAGAGTATGACATCGTCTATGTGAGCCAAAATTCGATAAAAGGAAGTGCAATAGCTGACTTCTTAGCAACTCGAACAACGGAGGATTACGAGCCATTGAGATTTGATTTCCCCGATGAAGACTTGATGTGCATTACAGAAAAAGAATGCAAGTCACCAAAAGAGAAGTCATGGAAGATGAGCTTTGATGGTGCATCGAACGCATTGGGGCATGGGGTTGGAGCAGTCTTAGTATCGCCAGAAGGGAACTATTACCCACTCACTGCTAGACTAAACTTCTTCTGTACTAATAACATAACAGAATATGAGACATGTATCATGGGACTTCGTGCAGCTATTGAACGAAACATCAAAACTTTAGAGGTATACGGAGACTCAGCCTTGGTGATTTACCAAATCCGTGGAGATTGGGAAGTGAGAGACTCGAAACTAGTTAAATACAGTGATCTAGTAGCAAAATTGATTAAAGAATTCGAAGAAATAATTTTTAATTACCTCCCACGAGAAGAAAACCAATTGGCTGATGCCTTGGCTACTTTGGCTTCAATGTTCAAAGCAAACAGAGAAATAGAAATAATGCCTCTTCAAATGAGCATATATGAAGTTCCTGCACATTGTTTCAGCATTGAAAAAGAGCCAGATGGATGGCCATGGTTCCATGATGTCTTAGAATATATCAAGAATCAAAAGTATCCTGAACAAGCAAACGAGAAAGACAAAAGAACAATCAGAAGAATGGCCGTGGGATTCGTTCTTGATGGGGACATCCTGTACAAAAGAGGAAAAGATCAGGTGCTCTTGAGATGCGTAGATGCTGTTGAAGCCAGAAAAATACTTAAAAATGTCCATGAGGGAATTTGCGGGACACATGCCAATGGTTTCACTATGGCCAGGAAGATTATGAGACTCGGATATTACTGGCTGACGATGGAAAGCGACTGCATTAATTTTGCACGAAAATGCCACAAATGTCAAATTTATGGTGATAAAATTCATGTAGCCCCTTTGCCTCTTCACGTCATGACTTCTCCGTGGCCTTTTTCTATGTGGGGCATGGATGTTATAGGGCCAATTTCCCCGAAAGCTTCTAATGGACACCGATTCATTTTTATGGTTATTGATTACTTCACAAAATGGATAGAAGCCGCATCGTTTGCCAATGTGACGAAGACTGCAGTTTACAGGTTTTTAAAAAAGGAAATCATTTGTCGATATGGTTTGCCTGAAAGAATCATTTCAGATAACGCCTTGAATTTGAACAACAAGATGATAAAAGAAGTGTGTGAGCAATTCCAAATAAAGCATCATAACTCCTCGCCCTATCGCCCAAAGATGAACGGAGCTGTTGAAGCGGCCAACAAGAATATTAAGAAGGTTATTGGGAAAATGACCGAGACATATAAAGACTGGCACGAGAAGCTACCATTTGCTTTGTATGCATATCGCACATCTGTACGGGCATTTACGAGGGCAAATCCTTTCTCTCTGGTCTATGGAATGGAAGCTGTGCTACCTATCGAAGTTGAGATCCCCTCTCTACGTGTCTTAATGGAGTCAAAATTAGAGGAAGCAGAATGGGTTCGAGCTCGATATGACCAGTTAAACCTCATCGAAGAAAAACGTCTAAAGGCAATTTGTCATGGACAGATGTACTAGAAGAGAATGATCGCGGCTCATGATAAGAAGGTACGACCAAGAGAATTCCACGAAGGAGAACTTGTGCTGAGAAAGATTCTCCCAATACAAAGAGACCTGCGAGGAAAATGGGCACAAATTGGGAAGGTCCATACGTCGTAAAGAAGGCATTCTCGGGCAGAGCTTTGATTCTCACCGAGATGGATGGGAAGGAGTTACCGAATCCAGTGAACTCAGATGCTGTAAAGAAATATTATGCTTGAAAAAGGAAACCAAGATGAAAATCCGAAAAGGGCATCTTAAAAAAAAGAAGAGAAAAAGGGTGATCAAAGTGAAAACCCGAAAAGCGTGTCTTGATTAAGCATAAAAGATTAAGATGAAAACCTGAAAGGGCGTTCTAATGAAGCAAGCACTGGCTTAAAAAGCAAGACGTTTTGAACGGTGGGTCAAATAGTGAGACTACAGTATTTGAAGCATTTCTGAAAGCTCGAAATCTTCTACGCAAGAAGCCATGCTCGAAAAGATTCTTGATTGAGGAACGTGGAGGAATTCATGCATTGAATATTTAGAGCATTTGTATTCATTGAATGCAATCCCTTTTCTCTTTATGACCCTTTTTTTTACTATAATTGGTTAACTTTCTTTGTTTGCTACATTTGAAATGAATAAATGTGAGGTATCCTTTTGTCCCTACCTGACCATTTTCATGCATCTCATTATGTGGTTTATTTACATGATAAATAGTGAGATGACATACTCTAAACAAAAGAAATGTTAAGCATTACCCGGGTAAGAATTTGAGCCTCAACGCAAGGACAAAGCTCAACTAGGGGCAAAAGAGCGATATCTGAGAAACACAGATTATTCGTGAAGCTTGAGGACGGGTACAGAGCCTAAAGAGAAAGTCAAGAGCCAAAGCAATGAACACAGATCATCAAAAATCATGACGGAACATGACATATGACAAACAAGCCCAAGGCGCATAGCATAACCATGTAGGCATAAAGGCATTTAAGACTAGCATGTGCATATCATGATAACATCAGGCATGACATATACAGGTATTCCAGCAGAGCAAGAGGATATGATGTTAGCTGTACTGAATCAATGAAAGACACCTGAGTTCCACCAGACGACATGTTTTGGTATTTTGATGTTTATTTCTGTTTTTAAAAAACAAACTCATATTGCAAGAGGTGAGTTGAGCCTCGGGTCATACGCTGAGGTATTTTCCATTTCTGTTCTTTAATTTCTACGGTTCAAAAAAATCAGCTCATATTGCGAGAGGTGAGTTGAGCCTTGACTGACATGTTGAGGTATTTTCAATTTCTGCCTTTCAAAAATCAACTCATATTGCGAGAGGTGAGTTGAGCCTTAGGACATGCTGAGGTAATTTCAATTTCTGTCTTTCAAAAAAAAAAATCAACTCATATTGCGAGAGGTGAGTTGAGCCTTGGGACACGCTGAGATAATTTTTATTTCTGTTTCAAAATTCAACTTATACTGCAAGAAGTGAGTTGAGCCTCAAGACACGTTGAGGTATTTTCAATTTCTGTCTTTCAAAAAATTCAACTTATACTGCAAGAAGTGAGTTGAGCCTCAAGACACGTTGAGGTATTTTCAATTTCTATCTTTCAAAAAATCAACTCATATTGTTAGAGGTGAGTTGAGCCTCAAGACACGTTGAGGTATTTTCAATTTCTATCTCAAGACACGCTGAGGTAATTTCAATTTCTGTCTTTCAAGATAATCAACTCATATTGCGAGAGGTGAGTTGAGCCTCAGGACACGCTGAGGTAATTTTGATCTCTGTTTTCAAAAATCAACTCATATTGCAAGAGGTGAATGGAGCCTCGGATCACATGTCGAGGTATTTTCAAATTCTGCTTTTCAAATTAAGTTTCAAAAACCAACTCATATTGCGAGAAGTGAGTTGAGCCTTGGCTCACATGCTGAGCTATTTTCAATTTCTGTTTTTAATGTCTATTTTTAAAGAGTCAATTCATATTAGTGCGAGAAATGAGTTGAGCTCAGGATCACATGCCGAGTAAAGAATAAATATTGGAGCTGATTGAAGACACCAGATTTTATATCCCCGAAGTTACAAGTAGAGCTAATCGAGGATACCAGATCTCATCTCTCTGAAGTTACAGAAGAGCAGATCACAACGAATTTTATATCCTTAAAGATGCGAGTAAATTGAAGCTACAAGTCATACCGAAAGATGCAATGGATTGAACCAAAACTACAATACGGTGGACTGGAAAGAGACTACCTGAACAAGAAGAGCACCAATGAAGTCAAGACTCGGCAAGACGGAGCAAAATTGGCCTTTCATTATGTCTTTGCTCTATTCCCGTTATACGATAATGAGCAAAGAGGGGCAGCTGTTATAGGCCAATTTTGGCCCAGTCCATTTACAAATAAACCAAAATAAATAGTCCTTTTTTACAATGGCCCGACAAGCCCAAAACCAAACTACCCATACCCAATTCACAAACCGTAAACTAGCCCATTTACAACCGAAACCCTAGCCCCATTTTCGGCTTCCACTTGTTCTGACACCAGCCATCAGCCCCATACCCTGGCGCCCCAGCTCTCCATGCCACTATGTCGGCCACCACGCCCCTCGCATGCGGAGCCACCACGCATGCCACCATGCCTCTGAGGGTCATCTGACACCTGCAAAGTGAAGCAAGCACCAAGACAGAAGCAGACAAATAGAGAATGACAAAGAAAAACAATATTTTTCTACTATTGTAATCGGCTATAAAGCCGAGAAGAAATCAAAACAATAGGGGGATTTTGGTCTCAACACCAAGGATTCTAATATACAAGCAAATTCAAAAAAATATACAAGGAAAACACAAGAATAGCATTAATCCAGTAATCAAAACACAGACATCAAACATTAAGGTGATTTTTTATTTTTTTCTATTTTTAATTTCGTTTTCAGACCCCTTTTTTACCTATATATATATATAGAACATATTAACATAAAAAAAGAAAATTTTCAAAAAAAAAAATTTTACCTTTTGAACTTTCTACCACACGTGCAAGTGGTGGCGGGCTCAACATGACACATGGAGGTCCCATGACCGGACCAAGTGCCCCCCACGCCGGAATCCCTCCCCTCTCCCTCCTCTCTCTTCTTCTCTCCTTTTCTCTTTCTTTTTTTTTTCTCCCTTCCCTTTACAAATGATTTTTTTTTCTGAAATTGAGCTTGTTTATAGCCTTCCAAAATGACATCGTTTTGGGGACTATACTTAAGCCCCAAAACGACGTCGTTTTGGCCTAACCCGATCCGACCCGACCCGTCTTACCCTAGGATCCGCGTGTTTTTTGTTTGATGGTCTAATTGTGCGATTGGCCCTTCCGCCTTTTCATGTTTTCGCAATTGAGTTTTTAATATTTCCTAATTAGGCCCCGAAGTTTGTCGCGCTTTGTGATCTAGTCCTCTGCCATGCGTGGCGTTTTAGGAGGAGGGAATATTGCTCTTTTGGTCCCCCAGAGTTGCCCGCGTTTTCATTTTGGCTCTTTGCCCTTTATTTCTTTTAAAATTTGCCCCAAAATTCTGTTCTTAGTTCGATTTAGTCCTTTTTTCGTTTATTTTCATTTCTTTTTTTTTACATATTATTAATATTATTACTATTATTTTATTTCTATTATTATCTTTATTATTACTGTTAGTATTATTTTCATTACTATTATTTTTATTAACATATTAATTATTTTCTAACGTATTATAATTACTAACTATTATTATTTCTGCTTTATTATTATTATTATTAATATTAGTGTATGTATATTATATATGTATGTATATATGTTTATATATAGTACTATTTTAATTACTTTATTTTAATATTACTATTATATTATATTTTCTTTTATATATTTCATTATTATTTCTAATATTATTATTATTATTAGTCGTTATTTATTTCTAATATGTATATATTATGTAAATGTTTAAATATTATATTATATATTCTTCATATATGTTATATATATATGTTTTCAATATTATATTTTTATATATTATTATATATTTTAATATTATTAGTTATATATTTTTATACTATTATATGTATATTTATAATATTATATTGTATATTTCTAATACTATTATTTATATATGTATATATATGTGTGTGTATATATTTGTGTAGTGTACAAAGTAGTTTTTTTTATTATTATCATTTCTAAGGTATGTATATATTGTACATGTTTTATGTATGTTATGTATATATTTTAATATTACTAATTATGTATATTTCTTATACATTTCCATGTACATGTTTTATACCATCTTATGTATATATTTTAAATATTATATTGTGTATATATATATATATATATATATATATATTCTTAATACCATATTGTGTATATATCATTATTACATTTATTTTATTCCTACTAGGTTTGTTATTAATATCAAGACATATATTTTATTATACTTGTATGCATATTTTATATATAGTATTATTTTCAGTATATCATTATAATTATTATACCCATTATTTTTACTATTATCACTTATTATTTTATATTACTATGTATATATTTTTCATATACGTCATGTGCACACATTTTTCATATGTATATATGTATATATTATGTATATATTTTAACATTATTAGTTATATTCTTACTATCAAACATTATATATAGTTTACATACATACTCTTAATATCATGTATCTACATTCATTATTTCCATTTCATATTTAATTCTAGTATCATATATATCTTTATTGTTTATAATATTATTGTCACATTTATATTCGCTTCAATGTACCCTAGATTTGTCTTTTATTTATTATTTATTTATTAATTTGCTTTGCATTACTTCGAAAACCATATTCTTGTTTTCTAATTAATTTCAATAATCAAGGCAACGTACCGATTTAACATTAAGCCATCGATTTCATCGCTATGTTGGGTGAAAATTAATCGACTCGTGTTAAAACGGTATGTCCTTCTCAAAAATCAAAAGAATTGAAATTTCTCGTCTTTTCAATCAGATCATGATTAAATCTTACTTTGAACTTGCACTTTTGAAAATTAAGACAACGCTTGTTTAATAAGATACTAATTTTGGGCGTCGCGAGGGTGCTAACACCTTCCTCGCACATAATTGACTCCCGAACCCAACTTTACTCTGGCTTTTGACGTAGACCTAAATTCGGACTTCATTTTTGTGCAAGAATAAGTTTTCTTTTCTAAAAAAGGAGGATTTATTAGGTGTCCGGTCACACCTCGGAAAAAGATCGGTGGCGACTCCTTCTTTTTTAAAATCGAAAATTGGTTTTCAAATGTTTAATAAATCGCCACAATTAGCGACCGAAAGCGAAAATTTTTACGTCGCTACAGACATCTCTTACCCTTTTTTTTTTCTTCAAAATTCCACCATTTTTCACATTTTTATTATAAAATCCTTTTAAAGAAACCATATTTGAGCTTTATGTCATCGTCTTGGATTTATAAAAATGGGGTGAGAAACTATATTAGTGTGAGAAAGATTAGATTTTGGTGAGAGCTCTTCTCATTTTAGCATTCCATCTTCTCATTTCATATTATATATAACATTCTTCGCCCGATCTGAACATTGGGTTCGAGTAACGGGATGTTATAGTCACTGCCAAAGCAACTACCATCAAATACACCATAAATAAATCATTCAAACATTCCATCATGTCATAAACACATTCACATTATAATATACAATTAAATCCAAGCCTAAATCATGCTTACGGAAGCTCTTTTATAGACCCAAAAACACGAAACTGATTTACTCACATAAGCTGACATATTTGGGCTGCTCACACAAGCTTTAATTTAAGGTTGGCTTCAGTGATTCCGCAATACATGCTAAATCTCTAGCCATCGTTAAAGAAATCCCTAATCAAACACCTTATTTCCATTTGGACCCAAATGACATATCATCCGTATCCTAATTGTTTACTAAGTTTACATGGACATTATTACAATATTCAAATCATTTCAATCCTTGAAATGTCGTCATATCTAAGCATATAAACATTTCATATCCATTCAGTACATCGTATCTATACGTAAGAACAACATTTTTCATACTTCACAATTTAGTACTTTAGATGCCAAAACGGTCAAAATTACAATTAACCTAAACTAATAGACATTATAATAAAATTCAAACATAACATAAATAACATAGTAAGTTCCATATGAACTTACCTAGAAAAAAACAACAACAAACAAGATGTCGAGAACTCATTCACAAATTTGTTTTTTCGTCGATTATCCATTGATTGATTCAATTCTCGATCCATACAATAATCCATTTCAATTTATCAATTCCAAACACCTTACTTCATCACATTATAAGCATAAGTTAGTTCAGTTTCACTTTTCAAATGTTCCCTAAAGTTGTTCATTTTATTTAATTTAGTTCTTAAAATTGAATTTACCATAACTTTCAAATTTGAGTTTTGATTTTGAAACCGATCTCAATTACATCCTTCTATAATCATCTATTACCTATAATTACCGAAATATTACACCAATTCCAAAATTCATTTACTTTAGTCCCTATGTTAAAAAACTATCAATTAAACTTTACAAACTAGTCCTTTTTCACTTCTGAGCTTATAATCTAACCATTTAGTATAAAAAACTTCAAGAAATCAACATGGAAACTTTTGAAAAATTTAATAGTTTTACAAATTGATACACAGCTAGCTAAATTAAGCTCTTGAGACCTCAAAAACATAAAAAAATACAAGAAACAAACTTAAAATCACATACCATTTATCAATCAAAAGTTTGAACTTAAAAACCCTTCTCCCTTTGTTTTTCTTAGCTAAAGATGGTTAAAGAAGAAAAAGAAACAAAAAGATGAACATATTTTCACTTAAATTAATATATATACTTTCATTAATTCATTAATCATTTACTTAACTTAGTAAACCTTAATTAATTAACTTTTAATCTTAATTAACCTAAGTTAATGGATTCTAACTATCCACTACCATCGTATGTACACTACAGCAAAATAGACTTTTAGTGGCGTTTGGACAAAAAATGCCACAACAGATGTACATTAGTGGCGCTTGAAGAAAAAAGCCGCTAAAGGCTAGAGCTATAGTGGCTCTTGTGAAAAGAACGCCGCAAAAGATTACTATTAACGATGTTTATGTAACAAACGCCGCAAATAATCAAGCATTAGCGGTGTTTCTTTAAAAACGCCGCTACAAGTGAAGCATTAGCGGCCCTTGTATAAAAGCGCCGTAAAAGTGCTGAGCAAAACGACAATGTCTATTGGTGAGCTATAGAGGCATTAGCGGCGTTTTCTGTAAAACGCCGTAATATATCGAGAATTAGCGGCGTTTGTTTTAAAACGCCGCAAAATGTGAATCATTGCGGCGTTTTAGCAAAAAATTATGTTATTTTAAGGTTTAAGGTAATGAATTTTAGGTTTAATGTCTATGGTTAATTTAGAGTTTTAGGGTTTATGATATAATGTTTATTATTTTGGGTTATGGGTTTATGTTTTAGAGTTTGAGTTTTGGGGTTTATTGTTTTAGGTATTAGGGTTGAATTAATATTAATGTTCATGGTTTTATGGGTTATGCTATTAGGGATTAGAGGTTATGATTAATGATAAAAATTACTTTACTTTAGGGTTTTAGTAAGCATTAAAATTCTATTTTAATTACTTTTGTCCCTTGTAATATATATATAAGAACTTCTAATATATATTAAGATTCTATTTAATTAGGGTGTAAGTTTAGGATTAAGGTTCAAGGAAAGGATACTATTAGAACTGAAGAACATTTGGATTTTACTGAGATTCATGCCATTTTGTACTATACCCATATTATTTAATATAAGAATATAAGTATATGTTTTGTACTAAACTAACATTGGCCACACGAATTCCCAAAAATATGTCTAGGATTATGGTTTTGGGTTAACGGTTTTTAGAGTTTATAGTTTGGGCTTTATGGTCTTGGATTTATGGTTGGTTTAGGGGTTATGGTGTATGATTTTGGGGTTTAAAGTATGGGGTTTTGTGTTTGTGGTTTAGGGTTTGGGGTTTATACTTTGGGTCTTAAGTTTAGGGTTTCGAGTTTAGAGTATAATTTTGGATTTTAATTTAGAAGATAAATATAAATAAGTTATATATATAAATTATTATTTTAAAAGAATATATATCAAAATGGGTTAAATCCCAAATAGCTCAGATGAAAAGTGGTTTAGTGGGCAATTGTGTACATGAACTGTAATTTGATCTAGATCTTGTAAAATATTAACACAATTATTGATATAAATAGCATCATATTTTATTTAATTAATTTATATATTGCATACACATAATATTTATATTTATTCAATATAAAAATATATTGATGTATTTGTTTTTAAAATGTGTATTAAATCAAAATTAAAGTTTCAACTATAGTTAGGGTTTAGAGTGTAAGTTTATGGTTTGAGGTTTAAATTAAGTTTAAGGTATACTGTTGAAGACTGAAGCAATATTTGGACTGAAGCAATATTTGGAATTTTATGAGATTCTTGTAATTTTGTACTACACCTAATATAAATATATAAAATATATATTTTGTACTACACTAACATTCATCACACTAACATTATTTAGATATAATTTAAAAGAAATTTTAAATAGTTTTAAATTTTGATCAATTTTTAAATATTTTTTTATATCAAAGGCATTAGCTGCGTTTATATAAAAACGCCGCAAATGATAGGCAATAGCGACATTTTTAAAAAAATGCCACAAGATTTAATTATACATTAATGAAAAACAGCGTTGTTTTCTGTGAATATTAGTGGCATTAGCGGTGTTTCTATAAAAACGCCATAAATTGTAATTCACTTTAATTTTGAACGGCGTCGTTTTGTAGTGTAGATAAAAGTGGCATTAGCGGTGCTTCGCCTAAAACACCGCAAAAGGTCTCCAATAGCGGTGCACTGTTTAAAATGCCACAAATTAGTCGTCTCAAACGTCGTCGTTTTCGATGGCAATATTTGTCGTATTAGTGGCGCTTTGACAAAAACACAGCAACAGGTCTCATTTAGCGGCGCTTTATATAAACGCCGCAAATAAATTGTTCTAAACCTCGTTGTTTACAATGTCTGCATGTTGGGTATTAGCGGCGCTTGTTTAAAAACGCCACAATAGGTATCATTAGCGGCGCTTTGATGAAAACGCCGCAAATTTTCCTTATTTGAAATGATGTTGTTTTTTTCCCCTGAAGTTTATCCCCTTACCCGAAATCAGTACAATTTTTTGCTAAGTCATTTCCCCCATTTCAGTTCTTCCATCCTTAAATCCCTAAAACAAAGAACAACACTTTCTTTCTACCCAAATCCTCCCCTAATTCCCCAAACCCGAAATTCCTAACATTTCCCCAAATCCCCTTTTTTCCCCATACTTTTTTCCTGAAATTTGTTCCCCCATCTCTGAAATCCTAACTCTTTTCCTTTTCCTCTCGTCTCGCTTGCTATGAACTTCCCCGAAACCATTGCGTCTGTGCTGTCAATTTTGGAAGCATTTGAAAAATTCTCTGCTACACTAAACGTGTAATTTGGATACAAATTTGTTTTCCTCTTTTTGTAGTTCATCATTGTTTACTCCTTATGGTTCATCTGATTCTATGATACAATATTTTATATTAATCATATCTCCCTCCTTTGTTTTTCTTCGTTACTAATTGGATGTAATATTTTGCATGTAATATTTTTGTTTACTCCTTATGGTTCAACATTGTTTTCATCATTGTTTACTCATGGTTTCTTCATTTTGCATGTAATATTTTTATTTAATTTATTTCTCAAATCTGTTGTTAAAATTAAGCTTTTATAGTTTTACGTTTGATTATTGTGGTTAAAATTATGGTTCTCTTCGTGAATACTTCCTTTATCGTTTTTGACTTTGATTACAGATTTCATGTAAATTTTTGTTACTTTATTTGCAGGTTAATAGCTTTCCAATATTGGGTTTAAAAAGGTTTCTAAATGCTTGATGGATATTTTCTCGAGGTATTTCTTTTTACTCATTTTTAATCTCATGCTGTATTTGATTTATGTATGTGTATAACATAAAACATAATGATTTGGAAAAAGAAATGTAACAAACATGCAGTGACAGTATTTTTTCTTACACCTACTGATTGGTTGATTCACGAATTCTAAAAGCTGTTGCTATCGAGAACTCTAAGAATGTATAGATTTAAAACATAAGCCTGGATTTTTAATGAAAAAGAATCAATATTTGGTACTGATATATTTTTATGCTTAAATAATTGTTTATTTAAATTTAAATTAAAAATATCAAATAATTTTAATGTTTCTAACCTTAATTTATTTTTTATCTTATTAATTTAATGAATGGCAACCTCTTTTATTTTGATGCAATATGGACTCACGGGCATCAAAATCTTGATGTATAGACATAAAAATGTCATGATATCATGGTAATGACATCCCACCAAATTTCATGCAAAATATAAGTTTGATCCAATCCTCTTCTAAAACCAAATTGCAAATGACATTGACATGTAACAAAATTTGATTAATTAATTTATTAGGGTTCATACATATCACCATCTTTTAAAGTGCTACTAACCATTGAATTTTGACCATCCCATTCTGTATTTATCATTATCCTTTAATCATTAGTTTTGTTTGTATTAAAACAGACATTAAATTTGACCCCTGAGTCCAAAGTAAGTTAATATTTTCTTCCAACCACTTTTTTCTACTTAATCAGTTATAAATTATTTAACTAAAATCAGATTGTTTGGTTGAATTTATCCAACCAAAAATTGATACAAGTCTGCAAATTTCTATTGATATAAAAGGGATTGAACAATACTTAGGATTTCTTTTTTATGCTTTGCTTTAAAGTGGGATCGAACTCAATTCGTATGGGATCTATAGTGCTTAAAGCTTAAGACATTTTCTAGAAGAAATGGGTTAATTTTTCAATGACCACTCTCTTGAAAGAAATACTAGTAAATGAGGACATCGTTTCTAGAAGTCATTTTCTGCAAAACTAATAGACACTTATAATGTTTAATGTGTTCATTATGTCTTTGATTATGTCTTTGAAGCTTGGTGTTGAACCTACTGTTTAGGGAAGCTTATTAAGGTTAGTGTTCTCTTGAATTTTAGCATGGTTGCTGTAATATTTTATCTTACCTAATATTTAACTGTTCTCAGTTATAGGTGTACTATCTATTGACAAAAGTTGCAAGAAAGCTGATTGCTGAAATAGAGGTAGACAGTTCTTGCTGTAGTCCTTTTTTCTGCTGTTTTTTCTTGCTGTGGTATTGTTGAATTTTGACAGTTTTTTCTAGCTCATTGGTTTGTTTATCGAGTTCATCCACAATAGATGCCACATGATGTCCTTTTGCTGTAGTACATGATGTCCTTAACAAATGCTGCTATAAGCCATGACTTTTAGCGGTGCTTTTCCCACAAACGCTGCTAAAAGTCATGATCTTTTGTGGTGTTCTTTTTCAAATAAACGCAGCAAATTTTTACGGCGTTTCCTATAGCGGCGTTTTTTGCGACGCTTGTAAAAAAGCCGCAAATAGTTATAAGCGCCGCTAAAGGCCAAAAAAGCGCAGCTAAAAGTCTGTTTTTCTGTAGTGGTAGTTTATCCTTCAGGTAATTAAAAATCTATAGCAATTAACTTTTACAACTTTTACAATTTAGTCTTTGTACATTAATTAACTATTCGATTGACAAAATTAAGGGACCAAACTTTAATTAAACTTTATACTTACCTCGTAGATATTAAATAATTATCTTTACGAACTGAGACATTAAAAATGAAGTTTCGAAACCACCATTTCCAACACCACTGAAAAATAGGCTGTTACATTATATATTTTAAATAAGTTGTTCAACCATTTAATGGCTATTCAATGTGATGTCATGATTTTGACTGTGTATTTATAAAGTTTGTATGATTATTAAAGATAAAAAAGTTTCTAGGGAGGACTATAGCAAAGGAACGAAAGTTAAATTGGAGTAAAAGTTATTGAAGCTGCCACTCCTTTATGTTGTTGTCTAGAAAGGTAAGTTATTATGGAACTTACTATACTTCTTTGCTTGTGCGTGTGCATTAACGTATCTTGTATATGTATTTAAGGTAATTTTATGTGTTAGACATGTTCAACATCATGTATGCTATGCTATATGTTAATGTTATTATGTTATTATGAATATGATATGATATTGAAGATTTATTTTGCTATACTTAATAAGTATAATTATATTAAGAAGTGCAAGAATGAGTTGCGAGTATGAAATTATGTGTGTAAGGAATTGAAAAAGATGGAATTTGACTATAAATTTAAGAAAAGACGATGTGGACATTAATAAATAAGATGTGTGTATATGTTACCCTTTGGTTGAACATTTGTTGCAGACCATTGGACTCACGTACCTCTTCGAAGGCATTTATGATATTTGAAGTTATGTTGCCTTTGAGCATAGCACCTCGGTGCTCTTTGGTGTATGTGGATTTCTCATAGTGTTCGAGTGTTATTTTGCTGAGGTTACAATGGGTATAAATTCAAAATATAAAGATAATATAAAAATAAAATGAATTATAAAAATGAATGAGTAATATTAAATTCTAGAACACACATATATATTATTTTATTATTTGTTGTTGAGTGGAAACTTGCTATGAACTTAAACTTTATGAATTTAATGAATAAATGAAGGATTAATGATTTGAAACTTGTATGCCCATGTGCTTTAACTTGTAACACCCCAAACTCGGCCCAGACGTTACGACCGAATCCGGCGTGTCGCATTGAAGCGTTACTAGAAAAGTCATGTTTTATCTAAAGTCTTTCTTAGTGTTTAAAGAATATCTTCGTTATAGGTTAAAGTGAATGGGAGCTGTGCACTAGGTAGGATGCCAAAAAAGAGGTGGTGAGTCAATTAGACTGCTTAAGTAACCAGCTCTCCACGGATCTAATCCTAGACATGCACACAACCATTGCCACACTTTAACTGAGTGATTGTTCAGGGAAAACCAATTCGTTTAAAACCATTTGGAAAGGTTATTAATTTTGAAAACGTTTTCGTTGCGGAAGCTTTGTTTTGTTAACGCGATATTTTGAAATCAAGTAACCTTTTTAAAATGCGCCCTAGAGCTATTCAATTTCAAACCATTAAAACAATATCATATCTAAGTTAACAAAACATACTAAAAACAATTAAAAATAATTAAAGCGACCTTATTACAAATTAAAAACCCGAAAACATAAAGGAAATAACCTAAAATAAAAGTGAAGGTATAAACACTTATTTTAAACAGTCCACATGGCCACTCTGAATCCCTCCAGCCAAGTCCACCGATCTAAGGCTCACCTGCAAAGATGGGAAAAAAGGGGGTGAGTTTGGAAAACTCAGTGTGTAAAGTATCCCAACCAAACCCCAAATCAGTTCAAGCTTTACTGGGCCTAAGCCCTATTCAGAAATCAGAGTTAACTGAGCCTTAGCCCATATCAATATTAATCTGGGTCATAGCCCCTTACAATATCAGAGTATACTGGGCCTAGCCCATATCAGTATCAATCTGGGCCGTAGCCCTATTACAAGTCGAGATATATTGGGTTTTGCCCATATTAACACAGTTGGGCCCATTTCAATACAGTTGGCCCATAACAAAACAGTCTCATATGATTAATGCACAATAACTCCATCCAACCTTGCACTTGCCTCCGTCCATCCCTACACTTCCTGTGGGGAATAAATCACTGACGCCATCCCTACACTTACAGTGTTAGCACCGGTTACGGCACTAACTATAATCCGCAGCAAAGCTGCTTATATCAGAATATGTGGCACAGCCACCAGAATGAGTTCTTCCTCCATAACAAAACCCAACCCCATGCAGTATGACATGTATGCAGAGAATATATAATTAACAAGGCATGCTTCAGAAAGACAGTCAGATTATAGCGTAAGAACAGTTATTTACCCTCGAAGGGCATAATCGTAAACTTACCCCTTTAAGGGTATTACGATAATTCTACCTTACAGAGGTATTTCAGTAATTTTATCAGTTTTTTTAGGGTTTCATGCTCATTACAGTTATTAACGTGTCTTCAGAATACTTACTGGACGTTTTTACCGAAATAGGCCCGTTAGCCCATTACCCAATTTCGGCCCATCGAAGCCCAAATATACCGAAGTGCAGGAAATTGTGCACTCTGCAATCTTATCGTTGAAGTTACCAAAATTATCAATAAAAACAATCTCACGAGCGCTCGCACGCTCGCAAGTTCTCGAAATGCCGGCTTTTTAGCTTTTGCCGATCTAGTCTACTAGTGGGTGTAGTTTACACACCTGATTGGTGACAACTGCTACCGAAATCTCCCACGATATCTTACAATCAATCACTAGACATATTAGATCCAAAATACAATGGCAACCATCATAAACTTACTTACCATAATCGGCCATCGATACTTATGGCCCTTGAGATCCTACCTTTGCCAAAACTAGAGACTAGATCTAGATCTAGTCGTTCCACTTGTCCAAGCCTTCAATCAGTAGCCTCTGGATCACACTAACACAAAAAAAAATCAATTGTTACAACCCTTAGAGCCTTAAGCTCCAATCGACAGCCTCCCTATGCCTTTAGGGATTTCGACTTTTCTAAAACCCGAAATAAAGAATAGATTTGAGTACCTACCTCAGGTTCTTTCAACCAAAACAATTCCACTTCAGTTTCTACTCAGATCTGATGCAGATCTAGCCCTTAAACACTAGCAAAAATCGAATCTTATAGATCTAAAGATTCGGCTATATGTCCCTAAAAACTATGGTGTTTTCGGCTTTTAGAACTGTGAAGAGGAAGATGATTTGGTATAGTGGTTTTTGCAGTGGTATTGCCGACAGGGGTTGAGGTTTAGAGGATGTGAAAATTGACCAAAAGAGATGAAGAAAATAGGAGGATTTTGGCCAGAAGAAATCGGCACAAGAAACAACTTTTGGGTTTTCGGCTTTTATGGCAATCGGCTATAGAGGTTTAGAAAAGAACGGGAATGAAAGAGGAGATGAGTAAAATGGTAGGAATGTTTCGGCTAGAGAAGAAAAGAAGGAGAAAAAGAAAATAGAAGAAGAGAGGAGAAGAGAAGGAAGAATTCGGCACTCAGGAGATCTAACTTTACGTTTTTGTCTTTTTGCGACACTGAGAAGAGAATAGAATGAAAGGGAAGGCTCTAGGTGGCTAACCCTAATTCGGCAAAACAAAAAGAAAATAAAGCTTGCCCTAATGGCCATTCAAACCCACCGCCCAACCTTCCTAAAGCCCTAGCTGAATTTCCACTTAAGCTCTATCACATGCCTAGCACATGCACAAAAAAAAAAAAAAGTAATAATACGGTTACCTTGTGACTTGAACTCTGGCTCCCCCTAAACATCCACATGTCACTCCCCAAACACCTAGGTGGTGCCACATGCCACTTTTCCACAGATCTTTTTATGTCCTATTTTACCACCTTAATTTTAAAAGCCCATATTGCTAGAACCCTCTCTTTCCAAAATTAAAATTCAGGAATTACCTCGAATTAAATTTACTCTTAGGCCTTTTTTCCCACACCATAAACCCTTCGTAATTTATTTAATTACTAAACTAAACATATGAAATAATAATAATAACATCCAAATTATTTGGGCCATTTTCCATCCGAACCTAGACTCAAGGCCTAATAATTCCAGGCCCAAAAATTGGGGCGTTACAACTCTACTCCCCTTAAAGAAATTTTGTCCTCGAAATTTTCAAACTATCAACTAACCATATTACTCAAGTCAAACCATTATGCTTCTGCTGCGCACTCTAATTAAAAATAATTCTTAGTACGACCCAGAACGTCTAATTACCAAAGTAAAGAAATATCTATCAAGTACGCATACAACTCGTAACACACACTTAAATAAAATAAGCTTGGCAATCTTGTGCTCGATGCTCCTTGGACCCACATCTAAAGCATGCTCCTGTCTTCCTATGGCATTCACCCAGATGACACCCATTGCAGTTCTTGCAGGTTGGAAAGTTTGGTCGTATCTTAACATGTTTCACAGAACGAGGCTCAGTCTTCTGAGAACTCAAATCCTTCCTCTTCTTACACTCCAAGCACCCTGCTTGAAGTGTTTCCCTAATTTCCTTAACCTTGGTCTCCAATACTTCCTCTACCACTTTCCTTACTAACTCGGCCAGTGCCTTAGTCCCAAGCTCTGAGTTACCGCTACCCGATGTTGGCAGACTTCGTTTACCCTCAGAATCCATATCAACACTCTACATTATCAGCATGCATAACAATAACTACCAACATCTCGATTCAAAAATTTCAGTATTTATACAGATGTTCTATGCATAAAGAGCATTTCAAAGTTCTTGTTTTCGCAGTATCGTATCCTAGCTACAGTCTCAGTCTTCTAAAGTTTTCAGTTTTCCCTACTGTCTCAGTTTCTACAGTTTCAGTATTACCCTAACTATAGAATCATAGTAGGGTCTCAATACTATCTATAGTAGTATAGCAATATATCAGTACAGTACAGAATAAAAAATACTTACAGACTTGGTGCCGGGTATTCAGTGTGCCACTTCTTCGGTTATCAAATTTCAGAAACCCAGAAAAACTTAAACCATTTTAAGATTGAACCTTAAAACATGTATACCTTGTAAAATATCTTTGAAAAGAATTTTCCAAAACCGTTTCCAAAATACCCTTATTGGGCCTAAGTTTAGCAAAGTTTTTTGAAAAGTTGTTCGGACCTTGATCCACAGTCGAGTTGTTGCAACCGGGCTCTGATACCACAAATGTAACACCCCAAACCCGGCCCAGACGTTATGATCGAATCCGGCGTGTCACATTGAAGCGTTACTAGAAAAGTCATGTTTTATCTAAAGTCTTTCTTAGTGTTTAAAGAATATCTTCGTTATAGATTAAAGTGAATGGGAGCTGTGCACCAAGTAGGATGCCAGAAAAGAGGAGGTACTGCTTAAGTACCCAGCTCTCCACGGATCCAATCCTAGACATGCATATAACCATTGCCACACTTTAACTGAGTGATTGTTTAGGGAAAACCAATTCGTTTAAAACTATTTGGAAAGGTTATTAATTTTGAAAACGTTTTCGTTGCAGAAGCTTTGCTTTATTAACGCGATATTTTGAAATCAAGTAACCTTTTTAAAACGCGCCTTAGAGCTATTTAATTTCAAACCATTAAAACAATATCATATCTAAGCTAACAAAACATACTAAAAACAATTAAAAATAATTAAAGCGGCCTTATTTCAAATTAAAAACCGGAAAACATAAAGGAAATAATCTAAAATAAAAGTGAAAGTATAAACACTTATTTTAAACAGTCCACATGGCCACTCTGAATCCCTCCAGTTCCAAGTCCACCGATCTAAGGCTCACCTGCAAAGATGGGAAAAAGGGGGTGAGTTTGGAAAACTCAGTGTGTAAAGTATCCTAACCAGAGCCCAAATCAGTTCAAGCTTTACTGGGCCTAAGCCCTATTCAGAAATCAGAGTTAACTGGGTCTTAGTCCATATCAATATTAATCTGGGCCATAGCCCCTTACAATATCAGAGTATATTGGGCCTAGCCCATATCAGTATCAATCTGGGCCGTAGCCCTATTACAAGTCGAGATATATTGGTCCTTGCCCATATTAACATAGTTGGGCCCATTTCAATACAGTTGGCCCATAATAAAACAGTCTCATATGATTAATGCACGATAACCCCATCCAACCCTGCACTTGCCTCCGTCCGTCCCTACACTTCCTGCGGGGAATAAATCACCGATGCCATCCCTACACTTACAGTGTTAGTACCGGTTGCGACACTAACTATAATTCGCAGCAAAGCTGCTTATATCAGAATATGTGGCACAGCCACCAGAACGAGTTCTTCCTCCATAACAAAACCCAACCCCATGCAGTATGACATGTATATAGAGAATATACAATTAACAAGGCATGTTTCAGAAAGACAGTCAGATTATAGCATAAGAACAGTTATTTACCCTCGAGAGGCATAATCGTAAACTTACCCCTTTAGGGGTATTACGATAATTCAACCTTACAGAGGTATTTCAGTAATTTTATCAGTCTTTTTAAGGTTTCATGCTCATTACAGTTATTAACGTGTCTTCAGAATACTTACCGGACGTTTTTACCGAAATAGGCCCGTTAGCCCATTACCCAATTTCGGCCCATCGAAGCCCAAATATACCGAAGTGCACAAAATTACGCACTCTGCAATCTTATCGTTGAAGTTACCAAAATTATCAACACAAACAATCCCACGAGCGCTCGCACGCTCGCAAGTTCTCGAAATACCGGCTTTTCGGCATTTCGACTTTTCGACTTTTACCGATCTAGTCTACTAGTGGGTGTCGTTTACACACCTGATTTGCGACAACTGCTACCGAAATCTCCCATGATATCCTACAATCGGTCACTAGACATATCAGATCAAAATACAATGGCCACCATCCTAAACTTACTTACCATAACCGGCCATCAATACCTATGGCCCTTGAGATCCTACCTTTGCCAAAACTAGAGACTAGATCTAGATCTAGTCGTTCCACTTGTCCAAGCCTTCGATCAGTAGCCTCTAGATCACACTAACACCAAAACAAATCAATTGTTACAACCCTTAGAGCCTTAAGCTCCAATCGATAGCCTCCCTATGTCTTTAAGGATTTCGACTTTTCTAAAACTCGAAATAAAGAATAGATTTGAGTACCTACTTCAAGTTCTTTCAACCAAAACGATTCCAATTCAGTTTCTACTCAGATCTGATACAGATTTAGCCCTTAAACACTAGCAGAAATTGAATCTTAGAGATCTAAAGATTCGACTATACGTCCCTAAAAATTATGGTGTTTTTGGCTTTTGGAATTGTGAAGAGGAAGATGATTTGGTATGGTGGTTTTTGCAGTGGTATTGCCGATAGGGGTTAAGGTTTAGACAATGTGAAAATCGACCAAAAGAGATGAAGAAAATAGGAGGATTTTGGCTAGAAGAAATCAGCATAAGAAACAACTTTCGGGTTTTCGGCTTTTATGGCAATCGGCTATAGAGGTTTAGAAAAGAATGGGAATGAAAGAGGAGATGAGTAGAATGGTAGAAATGTTTTAGCTAGAGAAGAAAAGAAGGAGAAAAAGAAAATAGAAGAAGAGAGGAGAAGAGAAGGAAGAATTCGACACTCAGGAGATCTAACTTTGCATTTTCTGCTTTTTGCGATATTGAGAAGAGAATAGAATGAATGGGAAGGCTCTAGGTGGCTAACCCTAATTCAGCAAAACAAAAAGAAAATAAATCTTGCCTTAATGGCCATTCAGACCCACAGCCCAACCTTCCTAAAGCCCTAGCCGATTTTCCACTTAAGTTCTATCACATGCCTGGCACATGCACAAAAAAAAAGTAACAATACGCTTACCTTGTGACTTGAACTCTGGCTCCCTCTAAACATCCACACGTCACTCCCCAAACACCTGTGGCGCCACATGCCAATTTTCCATAGATCTTTTTGTGTCCTATTTTACCACCTCAATTTTAAAAGCCCATATCGCTAGAACCCTCTCTCTCCAAAATTAAAATTCAGGAACTGCCTCGAATTAAATTTACTCTTGGGCCTTTTTTCCTACACCATAAACCCTTCATAATTTATTTAATTACTAAACTAAACATACAAAATAATAATAACATCCAAATTATTCGGGCCGTTTTCCACTCGAACCCAGACTCAAGGCCCAATACTTCCAGGCCCAAAAATCGGGGCGTTGCATAACTATTTGTTGAATTCATATATCTTATCTTAACATGTTATTTGCTTGAGTGAATTACAAACTTGTTGAGCATGTGTTTGATGTGCCATTTTAAGTTAAGTATAGCATTTTACATTTGAAATCACTAAGCATGTTTGTACTTATGCGCTGTTGTTTTTGTGTGTAGATCACACCTTTGGACAATTGAAGCCCAACACCCCTTTTGGAGCATCACATTATCATGAAGACTAAAAGAGTATGAAATTTTCATATTTATGTATTGTGACATGTACTTAGGGCATAACATGTATAAATATGCTTATTTCGTATGCCATTTAGTACTTTGAGCTTTGGTTATGATGTAGTAGTTGAAAGCTTAACCAATTTTTTAAATTTATGGATATGAAACTTTCACTTTGCATGCATGCATATAGACCTCCAATATTTGGAGCTATTATTTGGGGATGATTTAACTTATTTTGAATGGTTTCAAAAAAGTCTTATTATGCTAGTCATGATTTATATGTATTGATGGATCATTATTTAGTTTAAACATGTCTAATAGGGAATTTTGCTTGTATAATGTCGATCTTCAAGTCTATTTCATGTTTTCCATGTTTGGAGGTGTTTCATGATTTAAATTTTTAGTGTTGAGACAAGTGCATTTTAAGTTAATTTTTAGCTATAGGGGTCAGGGTTTCGATACTTGGCCCCTATGGTATCACAACAAGTGAGGCAAAAAGCCAAAATCTATAGTAACAGGGAGAAGTATTTGTTGGAAAAACGGGTTTGGAAAATGCAATGAAAAATAAATTTAAAGAAAAACCAGAGTTTTAAAAAAAATTCAAAATAAGATTTTGGTTGAGATATCTAAAGTAATAAACACTTAATCAAAATTGAAACTTTTCGATTTGTCTAAGATGAATGCTTCGACTGAGTAGTATTCTTTGCTATTCTCAAGCTCACGTCTATCAAGTGTAGGCTCGTTTCGAATCAAAAAAATTTTCACAAAATTTACTAGTTGGGTAATTTTGTAATTTCTCTAAATTTTTGGGTCAAGTTGTAAATCAGAAAAATATCTTTAGAAATTTTTTCGAATAATCTCTTGAGAGAATTTTCTCTTTACAACTTTCTCTTGAAGTCACGTGTGTGTAAATAATGACCCAAGACTCTTTTTATATAGGGAGAGTTTAGACAGTTCAACTATGGTTAAACTTAATCACTTTTAATATGAAATTCATAAAATGTTTATTAAGATAAATATTAGATTGAATTTAAAATTAAATCTTATTAAAATAATAGAATGTTTATCTACAAGATAAACCTTAAATTAAATTTAATATTATGATAACCATTTTAATATTAAATTAATAAAATACTATTAAGATAAGTATTAAATTAAATTTAATAATAAATTATTAAAATAATATTATTTTTAGAATAATTAATTTGAAATGAAATTCTCTGGTAGAATCCCAATAGGATTGTAACTCTTCCATTGCTCAACCACCAATGATCAACCGCCACCGGCCATCGAGACCATTGTCGCAGCCATTAACACCGCCGTGTTCAATGATGTAAGGTGACACCCTTATGGCACCCCGAGCTGATTCAACTACTGTTGATTTGGGTCAAGGACAATCCAATCGGTCCGGTCTAGCCACCAGTTGAACTATCGACTTGGTTTCACATAGCGGGCCTAGTTTGACTAATTGGTGGGTCTTGATCTCAGTTTTAGGCTCCTGAGCCCAATTTACGATCTCAAGTTCAATTACCAATTGGACTAATTGTTTGACTTGAAAATTAATTTCCAAAAATATCATATTAATTTTAATTAATTTGATTAATTTAATTTTCCTTGGTCAAAATTAATTTTTCCAAAAATCACATAGACTTTCCAAATTAATTTTTCAAGAAAATTCTTTAATCAAATTCTCTAGTTGAACAATTCTTACAACTACCTAATTTAATTCCACATAGAATAAATCGATTCAATTAAATTATTCTTGAAGTCATACAATTTTTTTTAATTCAAATGTAGTCTGATCAAACTTTTGTTGAGCTAGTGGAAGGACCAATTAGATATATACAATAAGGCTCTAGTGATTGCAATTATGTCTAGAAGAATCATTTTGATAATTCGCAATTACTTAATCATGGAGTTAGTCCACAATAAGTACCATGATTGAAAACTCCTGATACGATCCGCCTCGGAAGAGTCAAGTCGTATTAGTGTGCCCGATCGTCGACAAGAAGTTACGCTAGGTTTAATTGAAAGGTCGGATAATAGAAAGAAGGATATTGGTTTTGGTTCGAATTGGAATAGGTAAGAAGAATTGAAAGTTTGGATTTAGGGTCCGAGTAGGTATAGATGAATGAATTGGTTCAATTAGGTAAGGGGAATTGAAGAAATGGACGTAATGGTATGAAGGGTAAGAACGAAATGGTATTATGAAATGGTACGAATGTAAGAACGAAATGGTATTATGAAATGGTACGAATGGAATGGCCGGTTTAGGTACAATTTTGGTAAATAGAGAACTGGAGTTGAACAAAAAGTGCAAACAAGAACCAATACCGATTTAGTATCGACCCGTTGTTTATAGGCTCTTTTAGTTCTATTTGGGTATGGTAAAGGAAAACCTAAACCCACTATCTAACAAGATAGGAACCTCGGTATGTTTGAACGCCACACTACGAGTAGTGATAAGTTCGGTTTCGACAAAGGACAACGATTGACACAACTAGAACGCTAGGAAGCCAATCGAATCTTTGAACGAAATTTGAGAAAAGTTTTGCCTCACAATTTTGGCAACATAACATTAACTAGTTAATGAACTTATTAAATAAAAATTTAACATCGGCAAGCGTGTATACGATCCGTCTCGGAAAAGTCAAGTCGTATTAGTGTGCCCGATCGTCGACAAGAAGTTACGCTAGGTTTAATTGAAAGGTCGGATAAGAGAAAGATGGATATTGGTTTTGGTTCGAATTGGAATAGGTAAGAAGAATTGAAAGTTCGGATTTAGGGTCCGAGTAGGTATAGATGAATGAATTGGTTCAATTAGGTAAGGGGAATTGAAGAAATGGACGTAATGGTATGAAGGGTAAGAACGAAATGGTATTATGAAATGGTACGAATGGAATGGCCAATTTAGGTACAATTTTGGTAAATGGAGAACTGGAGTTGAACAAAAAGTGCAAACAAGAACCAATACCGATTTAGTATCGACCCGTTGTTTATAGGCTCTTTTAGTTCGGTTTGGGTATGGTAAAGGAAAACCTCGACCTATTATCTAACAAGATAGGAACCTCGGTATGTTTGAACGCCACACTACGAGTAGTGATAAGTTCGGTTTCGACAAAGGACAACGGTTGACACAACTAGAATGCTAGGAAGCTAATCGAATCTTTGAACGAAATTTGAGAAAAGTTTTGCCTCACAATTTTGGCAGCATAACATTAACAAAAGTCCAAAAGTTTTTTTTACAAAGAAAAATAACAAGTATTTATAGCCTAAAGACTAGCTAACCGAATGGACACTTTACATACTTAATAATTAAGTAAAAGTCTCATGAATGCATCTTGAAAATTCTAGAAAGAAGTCCTTTGATGTTCATGACCAGATTCGGCTATGGTGGAGATGTCTTGAAGGTTCTTCATGCTTAAGGAAATGAATCATGAATGAGAGACTCCCTTGGACATTAGCCAGGTTCGACCAACTTGAGTAATTGAGGCAATCAATTCATGTTATTTGGTGAAAAGTTGGGAATTAATTGAGGAGACTTCATGAGCCAAATTAAGTGTGAATATCGATTCTTGAAGAGTCCATAGGTGTGAACACTTTGAATTGAAAGGCCATGCCATGTAAACGTAATGTGAACGGAATTTTAAGGTTCACGGAGGGAGATGCTCGGCCACATGTAGGAAGTAATGGGAAGCCTCATTTTAGCCGAATAGTCACTTGGAAAATGAAGAAGTAGCACACCATACATGAATGGGAACATTTATGAACCTTGAACACATTGAATGTGGCCATACATGCACTTAGCCGAACATGCACCTAGGAGATTCAAAGCTCTTAACCGTCCATGCACCTCAAAAAAAAAAAAAACATGTTGCTTCATGCTCCATATGTCCATTGAGTTTCTACAAGAAAATGTGAACACAAATGTAAACATTAAATTCGGTTATGATAAATTAATTAACATCAATAAACACTTTTAAGACATATTTAATAAAACTAATGTGAACTAAATTTAATATGTGGTTTATTAATTAACTAGTTAATGAACTTATTAAATAAAAATTTAATAGCAGTCAAATGAAGTCAGAGTAGTCTTCATGAGCTAGAATTCAACTCATGAACTAAAACCGAGCTAGGCTTGGACTCATGAGCTAGTAGTGAGTTGGACCCGAGCTGGGGAACTGGAAGTGATCTGATTCCAAGCTAGTGAGCTGGTTTTGAGTTGAATGGGAAATTGCTTGAGCTGGTGGTGAGCTCGATGAGTGAAATGGACTTGCGTGTAGTTGCATGGTGAGTTCAAGGAGCTGGAATCGACTTTCTGAGTGTCCTAATAGCATTTCATTCCAAAGTTGAGCTACAAAAGCTGTGATGGACTCCTTAAACTTCTTGGCTCGAGCTTGAGTGACAGGACCTTGTGGTAGCACCATAGAATCCTTGCTCGAACTAGCTGAACCATGGGGCGCGATCGCATCAACTCCTTATTGTATCCTCTTTATGAAAACAATTCATCTAACTGCTTTGTCCAATGACCTCGTCATGTGTATGTTACCTTCATATGATATCCTTGATTCCTCTGAGTTAAACCTATTCACTCAATACAATCCTATTTTATTTCATTGTCATCATTGTGTCTTCTTAATGATTAATATGATCACTGCCAACAAATGACTGTGATAAATTGCTCGTTCATCTTGGGTCCAGTCCAATGAATCATTCTACCAATGAATACATTTATGTCACTACTCGTGGAGTCAACTGCTGCGATAGCCAAGACTAGTCTTCTCCCCAATCGGAATTGTAGATGACATAATAATCCTTCTGAGCATTTGATTCAAATGCTCACTTCGATTCTTTTACAAGATTACAGACTTATTTAGATTATCTACTAAAGTAAGTTGACTTTCTCGCAATGTAAACGTTCTTACAATGCCACTTATCTTTAGTTTGAACTTAGACAATCAATGAACTTAGACATAAATACAAAAGAAATAATAGTAAAATGTGAAATTAACTTTACTTATTTATTCATTGTTTAAATAGATAGAAAACTGTTACATGTTTACTACAATATGGGCACATTTCCCAATAGTATTCATATTTCTCCTTACTTGTACTGATACCACAATGTCAAGGTAGGATCATTACACTATTTTGGTGATTTTGAGTCTTCGAGGCTCATTTTCGCTCCTAGACATATCCAAAGATATATAAATGGATTCTAAGTGGTTTTAACATGACTTTGAAATTCTAAAATTGATTTTACCCATATTTCATTATTTACATTGAATATTTAATTTCTTAAATAAATCAAAGAATATTGTCACGAGAGTGCTCCAGTGGCATAACCCATTCATATCAGTCGTCAGAACGGATGAGGGGTGCTAAATTGTGATTTTTTTCTTATAAATAAAAATTCACTACAACAAAAATGATTTTTCATGATGTTTCAAAAGTGTCACAAAAACAATAGGAAAATGTCACGTAAAGTAAGCTTTTAGTTTAAAAATTTTGTGATATTTAGAAAACATCATAAAAAATTAGTCTAAAAACATCATAAAAAATACTTTTAGTTTTTTTTCTTTAAAGTAATTGATGTGATTTCGAACACCAACACAATGTCAAATTCTGATGGGTTGATGAACGGAGTTAATGGGCTGAATCATCATGGCCCAATTGTGCAAGGAACGTCCAAAGTATTGCTTGATCCATTTCAAATGCCAATTGGGCTGATTACGAGGGTCTGAGCCAAATGCTTCAGGGAATCTCTTAATGGGCTGATGCATTGACTCTAGGATCAAGCCCAAGCTAATCTTGTCCAAATTGGGCCGACCCCAAATCCTATGTTGGTTTATATGGTCTAAGTGTTGGACGAATATTCTGATGGGCCTAAATCAATCATTCGACTATTTTGATGCTTTTTACTCAATTCAAGTCTTTATTTTATTTAATAAGTTTGCATGTTGTTTTAATTCACAGACTTAATTATATTTTAAGTTCCAATTAAGTGTTATTATATGTCATGATGTTAATCTTGTGTTTAAGATGCCAAGTTTGTTTATTATTATTATTTGCATGTGGGTCACTTATATCATGTTAAGACTGTAGTTTGAATTTAGTTATTGTCATGTTTATAAAGTGTCAAGTCAGTAGAGCCTTTGAACCGAATTCTAGTATGTTAATTGCATTGATTTC
This sequence comes from Gossypium arboreum, assembly GCF_025698485.1. NCBI lineage: Eukaryota > Viridiplantae > Streptophyta > Magnoliopsida > Malvales > Malvaceae > Gossypium > Gossypium arboreum. The sequence goes on along the minus strand of NC_069076.1, from coordinate 11,641,503 downwards.
ATCCCTTTTCATATGTATTTGTAAGAACTATTCGGTTGGCCAAATCAAGACTCTTCAAGCACCCTAATCAAAGCCGAATGCATACATAAATTATGTTCAAAGAATTTTCAAATACATGCCATAACCTTAGTACATGTGATAGTTCGTATGGAGGACTACATGTACTTGTTGTGTGACAAAATTTAAGGCATGTGCATGGTGCATGTGCATGATCGAATATCTTCTATACATACATGAACAACCAAGAGGGATGAGTTTTCATAAATGCGGAACAATGAATTATTATAAGCATGCACAATTGAGAAGATGAATCTACAAGATACATGCAAAGATTCAATAACCAACCATCCATTAATGCGTCTAATAATTAAAGGTGCATGTCCCATGCAGGATACATGTTCAACCAGGGAGATGGAAAAGACTTTTGATTTTCATTCAAGCATTTGGAGATTTCTTCCAAGCTAAGAATGCATGCACTGTCCAAGGAAGAGGAATATGTCCATTTGAATGTTTAATGTACCTACTTAATCCATGAATGTCATTTAAAACCATACATGAACTTTATTATGACCGAATGTGGCTATTAGATTGCCTATTCCTATAAATAGCTTAACTCTGGTGATTTGTAAGGTTAAACCATTTTGAATATAAACTTTATTTGTGAGATAATTCTCTCTTGGTTCTTGATTGAACTATTGAACTTATCAACCTTTCAAGTTTCTACCGTTCACCTTTGTCTTATCACTCTATTCATCCATCCTGGAGTATGGCGACTTATTATACCAAGGTTCTGAGTAATTTTGCAAGTTAAGTGGGTCGAGTTCAATATAACTTTAGTTCCTTATATTGAAATAACTTTGGAACAAGGTTCCACCCCAATCGTTCCTATTTAAGAAAATCCTAAAAAATTTGCAAATTTTCCAACCATCGAGTATGAGTCTCGTTGATATATTTTCGAGGTTCTACTCAGGTCTAGGAAATCACATCAGTAATGATAGAATTACAAAAGCGTCACAAAAACTATCACATTTCGTGACCTTTATATTTTGACTAAAATTAATGAAATGAATAAAAACATCATAAAAAATGAAAAACATTTAAAGTCATAATTTTATTATTAAAGTCACCAAAAATCATAACATAAATAAAGCAATAAATTTAATGCAAACACATAAAGTTTACAATTAGAAAAGTTAAATTCAAGTACTAATGTTCAAACAGTAAAACGTAAAGCCACACACACACATAAAAGACAATGCAAGTGGTAATTGAAACTAACCTAAAGGCATACAAGGTTTGATGAACTAAATAATGCAATCACGAAAATTGTCAACAAGACTACAACTTGGAGTCACATTAGTAGATCTAACATTAGGTTGATGGGAGGAGTGATAATCAATGGCTTGCAATAGAAGAGGCATAACTGCTCCTAACTAAACCTGTGCAGTTAGCTCTTGAACCTTGGCTTGTAGATCTTGAACCATTTGCCATAAAATTGAGGAATGGGGCATATTAGCCTCGGTCTCTAAAGCAAAAGACATATCAATATCCTAGAAATATGAATTTCCACCCCTATACATTTGGAAGAAGATGTTGTGTGTTAACCACATTTCCCCATCCTTTTTTATATCGAGGAAGAGAGCCCAAACCATGTTCTACAATTTCTAAATTTTTTAAATTGTTCGTTTTCTCTGGATCAAACGAATATTGCTCGCTCATATGTGTTATCTTTTTTTGAAAGTTCAAAATAAAATAAAGGAAACCTTAAATTCATATTCTACTCATTTTTAGTATATTCATTCATGCATAATATAATTATGAACCTTATTTAGCATGAAGCTTTTCCTTACAAATGTAATAAACTATTTAAAACAACCATACCTTACAATAATATACATCAAGCCATATCTTACAAAGATATAGATTCATATTTTAGCGTACTGGTTATGTTAAATAAAACAAACAATAAAACTAATATGTATTACAATGGAAACTAACAAAAACAAGTTTATCGTAGGAGACAACAAATTGTTTCTTTTGAAGGATAAAGGACTTCTACATAGTAAAATTATAAGCATTAATACTAAATCTAATGCTAACAAAAGAGTGTATAATTCCAATCAAATTTGATACATAATTGTTCCAAATGATCATCAACATACACAAAAACCTACAATAATGGTTCTAGATTCAACTCCTAATAATACATTGATAACTCTAGCATATAGAGTTATTTTATTACTCTTAAGCTTTTATTTCTATCAAGATAAGAGTTGTTTAGAGTATTTTTATAGTTGATTTAATTATGTTTACGTTAAGTAGTTAAATTTTGAAGCATTTATTTTAATAATGTATTTCTGCCAAATAAGATATTGAAAATGTGAATTTTTATCCTTGAAGGTGACTATTAGAACATTGGAAATATAAAGAAAAGAAGATGTTGAATTTTAACATCTGAAGCCCTATTGTTGCAGCAAAATCATGGTATCAAGCCTGAAGAGAACAGATTGGAGAACGACACATCAACTTTTGGGATAACCCATATCTTAGTCAAGTGCTGATGATGACTGGAAATCAAAAGGAATAGGGTTCTACGAAAATAAAAAGTCCCAAACACTTCTAAGAGGACAAAAATAGAATAGAAATGGGAGTTGACCTAACCTGCCATCTTTTGGTGATATAAATACCTCATTTTCAGAACATAAAGGGAGAGTCGACTGATACAAGTAAGAACATCCATATTTAGAATAAGAGAAGTTGGGAAAAAAGAAGATAAGAAGAGTAATAAAGAGAAGAACCAATTGAGGAGAATCACTTTATTGGGATTGAAATCTATTCCCTTTTTTATCTTCGTATTTTGTTTATTTTCTCTATTTTTCCAATGTTCTAATAGTCGCCTTCAAGGATAAAAATTCACATTTTCAATATCTTATTTGGCAGAAATACATTATTAAAATAAATGATTCAAAATTTAACTGCTGACTTTGAATGGTAATGAGTTAGAAAGAGAATGAATTAGGGTTTCTTAGATGGAAAGAAACCGTCCTTAGACCAAGACCCCAACTAAATCTGGAAAAACAAAACACAAACATATTTGTTAGCAGTGACTTTCAAGAAAAAAGCAAACTATTTTGTGCAAGAATGTTTGAAAGAACAAGAAAAGATTAAAACTCCTAATTTTGATGTGTTTTTTGATTGAACAAGATAGCAAAACATCTTTCTTGAAGCAACTTTAACCTAGAACAAAAATCATTAAAATCAGCAAGCTAAAACAACAAGAACTAACTTAAATAAGTAAGAAATGATAAATTAAGGATAAAAAAAAAAAGATGACATCCTAATAAGGCTTGAAAACATTAATAATCCACAACTCCTTTCAATATCTCTAATTCCCCCTCCAAGAAAGAGATCTTGACAAGAAAATGCTTGAAGATGACTCAAGAGCAATTCTTGAAGAAAAACTCAGAGAATTATTATTAACTCAAAAAAATATAAATCAATTGTTTCTCTATAAGTGTGAACGTCCATGCTACTTATAGGCCCCCAAAATAAATTTTCCTAACCCTAATGGAATAACTAACATGATAAGTCACCAAATAAAAAAAATAAAATGGTTTGAAGTGTGGACTTTTCATGGAAAAGGAATCAAATGGGCTCTTCGGGTTGAATTATTATACGATGATCCACCTATTAAAATAAAATTAGACCTATAGTTTAAATATTTTACAATTTTGGTCACTTTGATAATTTGGTCTGATATTCAATTAAATTACTTTCTGAACTTCAGGATGGGCTTGTAGACATCTTAATGGGCCTTTTTTTTTCAAGAACTTGGTCTTGTGATCTATTTGCTCTCGAAATTGGCTCATTGAAGCTCATACATGAAATCCAATGCACCTTGGCTGCAAGATTGGGTTTCTTCAACCAAGATTTTCAAGATTTGAAATATTGATTTTCTTGATTCTTGAAATTGTCTGAAACAACAAAATTGGAACAAGATTCAGTTTCTTGATTTTCTTGAAAATAAGAAAGTGAATCTTGATTTCCTTTTTTGGTCGTGTGCGCATTTAGGGCTTTGGTAACGAAATCTTGGATGGTCTCATTCAATCTTGCTCAGATTTGCTTAGACTTTAACCTCGTTATTGGGCCTTCAGGAAATTTGATCCCATCATATTCATGAGCTTGATTTTGGGCCTTGAGACTTGCATCATTCCCCCTTCCTCAAGAAGATTCGTCCCTAAATCTTTAGCTAAACAAAAAGAAAAGGGATTAGAACAAATAACAATAAAATGGAAAAAAATACTAGCCTAAACTTTCTTTTGCACCAAAACTATCTCCAGGATCAAAGATATAATTTTGATCTCCCAAGTCAGTATGGATCAAGTATCTCTCCCTCAAAAACAAACCATCAACACTAAATAAAAAAAATATTAGGCACATGAGTGTTCAAGTAAAAAATAACCTGTAACTTTCTTTGAATAGGTATGGTCATCCATAAGAATTTTCGATGATAAGTCAAGAATTTCATATACTTATAAAAATCAATTAGTTTAATGTTATTATGTAAAAAGTCATATTTAATTGTTACAAGATCAAATGCATGAGGTTCTTTAATAAACCTGTCAAATGCAACCAAATTAAGCTTTAAATACCTAGATAAACCCATAAAATCAATTGAACTTTCAGACCATTGTTTATTGAAACTTGACAAATGAGAAAGCTTGTTGTATAGGGAAAAATAAAATCAATAGCATACTTATCAAAAACATTCAAGGTATGCCTACATATTTCAATTTCCAATGTATTATTACTTTTCTTACCTTCTAGCACTTATGGAGCATTTTTAATGTTCAACTTACCTCTTTCCCACAAGTAAAATCGTCTATCGATGGTAGAGTAATATAATTGAGAGTCCGTCAATGGATACTTGAAATCTTGTAACAAAGAAACATCACTAAAAAAATTGAGTTAGGGTTAGTTAAAATATAATCATTCCTCACTTTTATACGGGTATTTTCTTACTTTTCATTTTCTTTTTCCACTTGAAAAAATCTCTAATTTTACCTCATATGTATTTTCACTCACTAAAAGTGGACCATCAAGTAGACTTTTATCACTCAAGGTCTCTTTTCACTATGTATTTTCAATTTTTTCTTCCTCACATTCCATATCCCCCTCACAAGCATTATAAATATTCAATTTAGTACAATATATCTCAGTACGAGAACATGACGTTTCTATGTCATTTAACTCAATAAATTTAAGGAAAAAATTCTTACTATCTTTTTAAGGTTCACAAAGTTCCCCATCACAAATCTCTTTTCCACTAGAGTATGAGTCAAGAAAAGGTACAAAGTCATACTTACTTTCTTCTCTAGTTGGATATTTAATTGGACATTAGAAACCTTTATGATCTTTTGAACTACACCAATAACATTGCACAAAAGGTGATATCTTAATCGTCTTCTCTTTATTTGGATATTTAATTTGGCATTGGAAACCCTCGTGATCTTTTGAATGGCACCATTAACATTGCACAAAAGGTGATAGCTCAATCGTATTCCTCCTTTCGTTTAGCCTCTCCCATTGAATTGACAAACTAATTTATGATAACTTTTTTTTTTATCACAATAAGTATCTTGATCATTTTTTCATGAAATTCCAGAATTGAGAACTTTGATTTAGCTAAAAAATGTTACCCACGGTCATTATTAACCAAAGTTTTATCATTTGTATGAGAGACACATCGAGCATTATTTGCACAAAAATGAGACTGATCAACCTTATCTCCCCAATTACGATTTCGATGCTCAATTTTGGTACTTAGACATTCCAAATTTTTGCTAATTGTGTCTAGAATAGTGTCACATTTTTTTATCTCGATACCTGGTGAGGGGGTCTTTACAATCTTCTTCTTTCATTACTCAAAAGAAGGTTGGCTGGGCTTTCCTCAAAAGGGAAAGTGTCACATTCCCGAGTTACATAAGCGAAAAGTGGATTCTTTCTTCAGTCATCTCGGTAAATGAAAAGTTTTGTTGGAACCTATCAAACTTGTGTTAGAACTTATCATTGACTTCATTAAGGACACGCTATAATTTCATTGTGAAACCAACAAGATTTTCGATGGTCACTAGTGATGTGTCACTCTAGCCATCACTTCTTTTGCCACTACAGGACATTGTGACAAATCTGGAAAAGAAAACACAACACTAAAAAAGAAAAAAATTAAACAAATCTCACCATTATGCACTCAAAAATAAAATTGAATTCTCAATGAGGTAAGAATTAATCTTGTGAATCATTTAGGAGTATTTATGATAATCAATCAGAATGTTAAAGAATCTAGTTACCAAATATCCTAATGATAGTAGGAGTCCAAAAGTGGTTAGACATCAAAGTATTGTGTTGCACGGAGGAAGGAATGTGCAACGTGTTTTAACCTACTAACACAAGAAACAATAAAGTGTTAGAATGTGTACATGAACAATAAAAAACAAAAACAAATGAAAACCTAAAAGTAAGAGTCAATGAAAATTGTTGAAACCTAAAAACTTGAAAATTTGCAAAGCAACTTGACAAACTTCTTTCGAGGTGTTTCTGACTTCCAAAAATCATGAAATATATATTGAAGCCTCCTCAAATACTGTAGATCTGATTTGGAAAGTTTTGGCACAAAATTCAACCCACATAATATTTTTTTATTTTTTCTTTTTTTCATATTTTCTTTTTTCTGTACTTTTTCAATCATTTTTTCATGGGAAATACTTTTTATATTGTAATATAGTGCCAAGAATCAATATATAAAATTTTAGATCAACTGAAAAACTTTTACCCACTCAAAATTTTTTTTCCGAAAAGAGTTCTGGGTAAAAACTGCTTATAGGCTGTTTTGTAAAGGAAATCAATTTAAAAATCAACGATGAATAACCAAAATGCCCAAATTTGATACCAAATGATAGGGAATTATATGGCACGCATGTGAAACAGGATTGTAGCTTGTCTAAGTTGTGAACTTATCCTAGATTCTTGACAAACGTTAACTGAAATGAGAAACAAGAAAATAGATTAGTTGTCATAAAGGAAAGTCTAACGAAATTAAAATAAAAGAAAGATGAACCAACTGGTAAAGAGTCTAAAAGAGAACAAATTAGGGTTTCTTGGATGGAAAGAAACTGTCCTTGGACCTCAAGAAAACGCCCCAACCAGATCTGGAAAATCAAAACACAAACAAATTTGTTAAAAGTGATTTTAAAGACAAAAGGCAACTGTTTTGTGCAACAATGTTTGAAACAAAAAGAAAAAGATGAAAACTCCTAATTTTTATGTGTTTCTTGATGGAACAAGATAGGATAACGCCTTTCTTGAAGCAACTTTAACTAGCCAAAACAACAAGAACTAACTTAAATAAGCAAGAAACAATAAATTAATGATAGAAAAGAGAAGATGGCGTCCTAAAAGCCTTGGAAACATTAGGAATCCACAAATCCTTTCAATAGATCTAATTCCCCCTCCAAGAAATAGATCTTGGCAAGAAAAAACTTGAAGATGATTCTTACAACCTGAAAGATTGTTAAAAAAACTTTTAAAAGAAACTAAAGAGCAATTCTTGAAGAAAAACTCAAAGAGAATTATTATTAACTTAAAAAAAAATCAATTATTCATCTATGTAACACCCCTAACCCCTATTCGACACCAGAACATGGTTACAGAACATTATTGAACTTATAATTCAATCAATCAAACATTTCATATTCATTTCTCATTCAAAAGAAAAATCATTCAAATTCATTCATATATTCCCTAATACAAGCCCTCGAGGCCCAAAATAAACATTAAAAATGGTCCAGGACTAAACCGAATAGTCAAGGAATTTTTAGAAAAACTTTGAAATTTTTTCAATATGCAGAGGACATAAGTCCGTGTGGCTAAGTCGTGTGGGCATTCAAAATGGGAAAACATGGCCGTGTCTCAGCCCATGCCTGACCTCGTGTAACTCTCTTACTTGGGTCACATGGCCAACCCACACGCCCGTATGCCAGGCCGTGTACCCTTCGAAATGGTTTCATGTAACACCCCTGACTCGTATGAACCGACTAAACCTGCTCTGATACCACTAAATTTAACACCCCCACGCCCGAGACCGTCGCCGGAGTCGAGTATGAGGTGTTACTAAGCTTAATTTAACATATTTAGAACTTTGGATTATTTATTTCTACATTCACAGCTTTTAAGCTACTTGCATCACAGTCACAAGAAAAATCATATCTCGAGTTACAAAACTCGATATCAAGATCCGTAAATTTTCCCTAAATCTAGACTCATATACCTATCTACTAATTTTTTTCTAGAATTTTTTGTTGGTCCAATTAGTACAGTTTATTAGTTAAAGTTACCCCTGTTTTAGGACTTGACTGGTCTGACCTCTGTTTACTACGAACCACATTTCTCTCTGTACAAAATCCATATGACTATGAGGTTTATTTCTCCTGAAACTAGACTCAATAAGGATTCTGATAATATAAAATACACTACCTAATTATATCTTTACAATTTATGGTGAATTTATAAAGTTGGAACAGAGGATTCAGAAACTGCTATGCCCCTGTTTCACAAAAATTCAAATATCTTGTAACATATAATTCCTTTACCTGTTTCATTTGTTTCATGTGAAACTAGACATAATAAGCTTCAATTTGATATGTAGTTCATCACCAAGTTCAATTTCTATGATTTTTAGTAAATTTTTAAACTCGCGTCAGTGTTGCTGCAGTATTCTGTTTATGGCAAATTTTATCCCTTTTATGAGTTTTTATGCACTAAGTATCTTAATAATTTTCCTTAACATCAAATATAATCTAAACTAACTATTTTCATAATTTATCATTATCAAGCATTTCCTCAACCATTCCATCACCATACCATAAGATCATTTACACAAAAAAGGTATATTGCTATACATGCCATACTTAAATTTACAAGCCATTACCAAAAGTCATCCGGATAGTGTGACTGAGCCTTCGACCTATCCCGACTCCTGAGCTGGCTTGTCCAAAACTACAATGAGTAAGAAGGAGGGAGTAAGCATAAATGCTTAGTAAGTTCATATGCAAATAATAAGTAACTTAACAAACAGTCATACCAATCAACATTAGCATGTATCACTAAAACACATATCACATTTTTAATCATTTTTCATCATCTTATTACCTTATCGTGGTTGTATCAATACTCAACCCGAGGGTTAAATACATACCTGTCCAAAATATCCATTTCACATCACTTACCAATACGTCTCTTTACATCTCGAATATTCCTCCATTTGAGTAGAACTTTACCCGTTGAACACATCGGAATATAATTCGGATACATGGATAATCTGCATATAAGTGCCACATATTCAATCAAGCAATCATGTAACCCGCCCATAAGTGAACTCGGACTCAACTCAACGAGCTCGGGCATTCGCATCCATAAGTGAACTCGGACTCAACTCAATGAGTTCGGATGCCTAGTTACATCTCACGAACTCGGACTCAACTCAACGAGTTCGGACATTCGCATCCATAAGTGAACTCGGACTCAACTCAACGAGTTCGGATACTCAACCATCCTAGTGACATGTCACTTGTATCCTAATCTATTCCTAAGGTTCAAACGGGCTTTTTCCTCGAACACTTATCCTTGCCGTCTTCCGTAGAATGCCGAAATCAATACTCGGTAACAATTATATTTAACAAGTAGTTCACATAATTTACATATTATTTGAAATTAACCACAAAGCATACATTTCATAATAAAATTCAGCTTAACATATAATTAACATCAATAACTTAAAAATAACCATTATGCTACATTATTTACACGTGAACTTACCTTGGTACCAAAATACAAAGATTTTGCAATTTAGTCCACAATCTTTTCTTTTCCTCGATTGAGGTCGATTCCACGTCTTTCTTAATCTAAAATAACACATTTAGCTTATTTAATTCTCACATTATCAAATTAATCCTTAACTCAAATTTTGGCAAAATTACAATTTTACCCCTAAACTTTTGCATATTTACATTTTTGCCCCTAGGCTCGGGATTAAACTTTATTCCTTATTCTTATGTTTTACAACATGCTGATCACTTTTCTTTTCTATGGCAACATCAAATTCTCACTCTAACATGTACTTGTGACTATTAGGTATTTTTACCGATTAGGCCCTTTTACTCGCTTTTTGCTTAAAATCGAGTAGTACAAGTTGTCTAACATAATTTAAAACTTCATATTCTATCATAAAACATCAAAATACACAAATTTCACCTATGGGTATTTTTCCAAATATAAACCCTAGGTTAAATTATTGCTAACATAAGCTTTATCGAGTTCTTGGGATCTCAAAACGTAAAAATCATTAAAAACGGGGCTTGGAATCACTTACTATGGAGCTTGGAAGCTTGAAACAAACCCTAGCTATGGAGAACCCTTGAAATTTCGGCCTAATGAAGAAGATGGACAAAATTGGCTTTTAATTTTGTTTTAATTCATTTTAATAACTAAATGACCAAAATACCCTTACTACTAGACTTTCCAAAATTCCTTCCATGTCCTAATTTTGTCCATGAACTTAAAATTGGTCAAATTGCTATTTAAGACCTCCTCATTAATATTCCAAAACAATTTCATACTAAAAACTTCTAGAATGCAAGTTTTGCAACTTATTCGATTTAGTCCCTACTTTCAATTTAAGCACTTTAGGCATAGAATTTCATCACGAAATTTTCACACAATCATGCAATCATATCATAAACCTCAAAATAATTATAAAATAATTATTTCTATCTCGATTTATGGTCACGAAACCACTATTCCGATTAGGCCCTAATTCGGGATATTACAACTCTCCCCTTTAAGGATTTTCGTCCTCGAAAATCTTTACCCAACAGATGTGGGTATTGATTTCTCATAGTTTCTTGGATTCCCATGTAGCTTCTTCTACTCCATGCCTTTGCCACAACACCTTCACAAGTGCAACATTTTTATTCCTTAGTTGTTTGACCTCTCGAGCAAAAATCTTAATCGGTTCTTCTTCGTAGGTCATATCTGGTTGTAGTTCAATTTCTGTCAGTGAAACTACATGTGAAGGATCCGAACGATATCGACGTAACATAGATACGTGGAACACATCATGAATCTTCTCTAATTCAGGTGGTAATGCTAGCCGATAAGCTACCGGTCCAACTTTTTCAATTACTTCATACGGCCCAACAAAACGCGGACTTAATTTGCCCTTCCGTCCAAATCTAAGGACTTTCTTCCACGAGTCACCTTTAAAAATACTTTATCACCAACTTGAAATTCAATGTCCTTTCGCTTTAGGTGCGCATAAGATTTACATCTCTCTCAAGCGACTTTCAAACAATCTCGAATTATCTTCACTTTTCTTCATTTCTTTTATTAGATCAACTCCATAAATCTGATTTTCCTTGAGTTCAGTCCAATACAATGGCGTTCGACACTTACGACCATATAATGCTTCATAAGGTGCCATTTTCAAGCTCGTCTGATAACTATTATTGTAAGCAAATTCCACCAACGGTAAGTATCTTTCCCAACTTCCTTGAAATTCCAATACACAACATCTGAGCATGTCTTCAGGAATCTGAATTACTCTCTCTGATTGTCCATCAGTTTGTGGATGAAAAGCAGTACTGAAATTTAACTTTGTACCTAATGCGTCTTGCAACTTTTGCCAAAACCGCGAGGGAAACCTTGGATCTCTATCTGAAATAATCGACAATGGTATTCCGTGTAATCTAACAATTTCTCTAATGTACAGTTCAGCCAACTTGTTAAGAGAATAATCCGTACGTACCGGGATAAAATGAGCCGACTTAGTTAATCTGTCAACTATTACCCAGATGGCATCTTTCTTTCCCGGAGTCAATGGCAATCCTGGAACAAAATCCATAGTAATCCAATCCCGTTTCCATTCAGGAACCATAATAGGCTGGAGTAATCCTGAAGGCACTTGGTGTTCAGCTTTCACCTGTTGACAAATTAAGCATTTGGACACAAACTCTGATATATCTCTTTTCATTCCATTCCACCAATACATTTTCTTCAAGTCATTATACATTTTCGTACTACCCGGATGAATCGAGAAATAACCACTATGTGCTTCCTGTAGGATCTTTTGAATCAATTCCTCATTCTTCGTACACAAACCGATCTTTAAACATTAAGCACCCATCGAACCAATTCGAAATCGACTCAGATCAACTTCACATTGTTTTCTCTTGGCTTGCAAATCTTGATCATCTTTCTGAGCTTCAGAAATCTCTTGCAAAAACATTGGTTTTGCTCTTAACTTTGCTAGAATCGAACCATCATCTAACACTTTCAACTGAGTGTTCATAACTCTCAAAGCAAACAACAACTTTCTGCTCAAAGCATCAGAAACCACATTCGCTTTTCCCGGATGATAATCAATAACAAGCTCGTAATCTTTCAACAACTCCAACCATCTTCATTGTCTCAAATTCAAGTCTTTTTGTGACATCAAGTACTTAAGACTTTTGTGATCGGTATATACTCGGCACTTTTCACCATACAAATAATGTCGCCAAATCTTCAAAGCAAACACCACTGCAGCCAATTCCAAATCGTGAGTAGGATAATTCCTCTCATGAGGTTTTAACTGCCTCGAAACATAAGCCACCACTTTTCCTTCTTGCATGAGTACACACCCCAAACCATTTAGAGAAGCATCACTATACACCACAAATTCTTTACCTAATTAGGGTTGTACCAACACCGGTGCTTCATTAATAACTTTTCAATTCTTCAAAACTCATTGACATTCTTCCGTCCATTCAAATTTAACATCCTTTCTGAGTAGTCTAGTCATAGGAGCAGCAATTATAGAAAATACATTTACAAACCGCCGATAATACCCAGCTAGCCCCAAGAAACTTCTAACTTCGCCACGTTTTTGGTGGTTTCAATCAACAATGGCTGAAATTTTACTAGGATCAACCCATATACCATCACCAAACAATATGACCCAAAAATCCAACTTCCCGAGCCAAAATTCACTTTTACTAAACTTAGCATACAAATGCTTATCTCTCAAAGTTTGCAAAACTATCCTCAAATGCTCAAGATGCTCGTCTCATCTTTTGAATAAATTAAAATATCATCTATAAACACCACAACAAATCTGTCCAAGTATGGCGAAATATGCGATTCATTAAATCCATAAACACAGAGGAGCATTTGTCAACCCGAATGGCATAACTAAAATTCATAATGACCGTACCTTGTTCTAAAAGCGTTTAGGCACATCCGACTCCTTTACCCGATTGGTAATACCGGATCTCAAGTCAATCTTTGAAAACCATGTCACTCCTTTTAGCTGATCAAACAAATCATCAATTCTTGGCAGCGGATACTTGTTTTGATTGTCACCTTGTTTAACCGCCGATAATCAACACACAACCTCATAGAACCATCCTTCTTTTCACAAATAACACGGAGCACCCCAAGGTGAAAACTCATCTCACAAAACCTTTATCACCAACTCTTGCAATCTGCGACTTTAATTCCTTCAACTCTCTTGGTGCCATTCTATACGAGCAATCGAAATCGGAGTGTTCCGGTATCAAATCAATACCAAATTCTACTTCCTCGATCGGAGGCAAACCCGTAATTCTTCCGGAAATATGTCCGCAAATTCACACAACCAAGACCGATTCAACTTTCTTTTCAACTTCTTTTGTATTAATTACATACGCCAAATAAGCTTCATAACCCTTTCTCGATATCTTTGAGCCGACATTGAAGAAATCACACTAGGCAATGCCTTTGATTTATCCGATTCAACCCGCAGAGTTTCACCATTTTCACACTTTAATTCTATAACCTTTTCTTTGCAATTTATTTTAGCATCATGCAATGTCAACCAATCCATACCCAAAATAACATCAAACTCATCAAACGGCAACAACATCAAGTCTAATTTGGAAAGTAATGATCCCGAATCATTAAAGGACATTTCTTACATACTTTATCAACAATCACACATTTGCCTAACGGATTCGACACTCTAATCATAAATTACGTGTTCTCAAGGTATATTCATACTAGACACTAATTTTATGCACACATATGAATGAGTAGAACCGGATCAATCAAAGCAATAACATTAACATTATAGAGAGAAATGTACGGTAATCACATCGGTGAGGAAGCATCTTCACGCGCTTTAATAGCATAAGTTCTAGCGGAGCCCTTCCTTTCGGTCTAACGGTGCATCCTCGCTACATTCTTCTTGCTTGTTTCACTTCCACTTTTCTCGGATACCTTCCCTCGAGTCGCACCACTAGCTTTTACATTTTGAAAATTTTCTTTCTCTCTCTCTGGCGTCTCTAATAAAATGATCCAGGAGAACCACATCGAAAACATTCATTTGCTCTGCACGGACCAAAATGATTTCTACCACACCGCTGGCACTCGGGTTTAACAAATCTCGAGTTCCCTACACTGTCTGCAGAAGTATTCTGAGATTTAGGACCCACATTTTGCTTCTTATAATTCCCATATGATTGTCCAGCTGAAGCTTGGGAACGAGGATTCATATTCCTTGACTTTCCAGGTTGCTGTGAAAATGAACCGCTCATCGGTCTTTTATTCCAATTTCTAGTCTCAGCCTCTACCTTTTTCTTTTCTTTAAGTAGTTCTTCAGCCTTGCAAGCTCGATCAACCAGTACTACCATTTCTTTTAGTTCAAGGATCCCGACAAATACTTTAATGTCTTCATTGAGCCCGTCTTCAAATCGTCGGCACATCTTGGCTTCAGAGGAACATATTCCTCGCATACTTACTCAATCGAACAAACTCTCTTTCATATTCGAGATCGTCATATTACCTTGCTTCACTCAAGAAACTCTTTACATTTCGATCAATAAACCTTTCACTAATATATTTCTTCCAAACTCTTCTTGAAAGAATTCTGTGTTACCCTCTCTTTCGGTACCACCGAAATCAAAGTCTTCCACCAATTATAGGCTGAATCTCTCAACAAAGATGTAGCACATTTCAAACATTCTTCTGGTGTACAAGATAATTCGTCAAATACCCGGATTGAATTTTCAAGCCAGAACTCTACTCTCTCGGCATCATCATCAATATTTGCTTTAAATTCTTCGGCCCCTTGCTTGCGAATTCTATCAACTGGAGTTCTATGAAATTTCATCAGATCCATACCTTGAGGCATCGGGGGTATAGGTTGAGGAATTGGGGGAGGTGGGGGAGGTCGTACATTTGGGTTCGTATGAACGAACTCAATGTACCATGCACTCATCATTTGGAGAAAGGCTTCCCGATCCCTTTCTCCTCCTCCCTGACCAATAGTAGGGGGTGGGTTTTCAGTCGGCACTGCTCCTTCAGCCGGAGCTGGCACATTACTCTCTACTTCATCTGCCACAGCTGGATCGGGATCCATTTACTATATAAAAAAATTCATTTAAAAAGGTCAGAAGTCGTCACACTATCACAATTCATACATATGGCATGTATAGCAAAATCCGTACATACAACACGTAGTCCGAGAACCGACTAAACCTGCTCTGATACCACTAAATGTAACACCCCCACACCCGAGACCGTCGCCGGAGTCGAGTATGAGGTGTTACTAAGCTTAATTTAACATATTTAGAACTTTGGATTATTTATTTCTACATTCACAGCTTTTAAGCTACTTGCATCACAGTCACAAGAAAAATCATATCTCGAGTTATGAAACTCGAAATAAAGATCCGTAAATTTTCCCTAAATCTAGACTCATATACCTATCTACTAATTTTTTTCTAGAATTTTTGGTTGGGCCAATTAGTACAGTTTATTAGTTAAAGTTACCCCTGTTTCAGGACTTGACTGGTCTGACCTCTGTTTACTACGAACCACATTTCTCTCTGTAAAAAATCTATATGACTATGAGGTTTATTTCTCCTGAAACTAGACTCAATAAGGATTCTGAGAATATAAAATACACTACGTAATTATATCTTTACAATTTATAGTGAATTTCTAAAGTTGGAACAGGGGATTCAGAAACTGCTATGACCCTGTTTCACTAAAATTCAAATATCTTGTAACATATAATTCCTTTACCTGTTTCATTTATTTCATGTGAAACTAGACATAATAAGCTTCAATTTGATATGTAGTTCATCACCAAGTTCAATTTCTATGTTTTTTAGTAAATTTTTAAACTCGCGTCAGTGTTGCTACAGTATTCTGTTTATGGCAAATTTCATCCCTTTTATGAGTTTTTATGCACTAAGTATCTTAATAATTTTCCTTAACATCAAATATAATCTAAACTAACTATTTTCATAATTTATCATTATCAAGCATTTCCTCAACCATTCCATCACCATACCATAAGATCATTTACACAAAAAGGTATATTGCTATACATGCCATACTTAAATTTACAAGCCATTACCAAAAGTCTTAGGATAGTGTGGTGAGCCTTGACCTATCCCGACTCTGAGCTGGCTTGTCCAAAACTATAATGAGTAAGAAGGAGGAGTAAGCATAAATGCTTAGTAAGTTCATATGCAAATAATAAGTAACTTAACAAACAATCATACCAATCAACATTAGCATGTATCACTAAAACACATATCACATTTTAATCATTTTCATCATCTTATTACCTTATCGTGGATGTATCAATACTCAACCCGAGGGTTAAATATATACCTGTCCAAAATATCCATTTCACATCACTTACCAATACGTCTCTTTACATCTCGAATATTCCTCCATTTGAGTAGAACTTTACCCGTTGAACACATCGAATATAATTGGATACATGGATAATTTGCATATAAGTGCCACATATTCAATCAAGCAATCATGTAACCCGCCCATAAGCGAACTCGGACTCAACTCAACGAGCTCGGGCGTTCGCATCCATAAGTGAACTCGGACTCAACTCAACGAGTTCGGACATTCGCATCCATAAGTGAACTCGGACTCAACTCAACGAGTTCGGATGCTCAACCATCCTAGTGACATGTCACTTGTATCCTAATCTATTCCTAAGGTTCAAACGGGATTTTTCCTCGAACACTGATCCTTTCCGTCTTCCGTAGAATGCCGAAATCAATACTCGGTAACAATTATATTTAACAAGTAGTTCACATAATTTCAATATTATTTGAAATTAACCACAAAGCATACATTTTATAATAAAATTCAGCTTAACATATAATTAACATCAATAACTTAAAAATAACCATTATGCTACATTATTTACACATGAACTTACCTTGGTACCAAAATACAAAGATTTTGCAATTTAGTCCACAATCTTTTCTTTTCCTCAATTGAGGTCGATTCCACGTCTTTCTTGATCTAAAATAACACATTTAGCTTATTTAATACTCACATT
This sequence comes from Gossypium arboreum, assembly GCF_025698485.1. NCBI lineage: Eukaryota > Viridiplantae > Streptophyta > Magnoliopsida > Malvales > Malvaceae > Gossypium > Gossypium arboreum. The sequence goes on along the minus strand of NC_069076.1, from coordinate 11,624,054 downwards.
ATCAAATTAATCCTTAACTCAAATTTTGGCAAAATTACAATTTTACCCCTAAACTTTTGCATATTTACATTTTTGCCCCTAGGCTCGGGATTAAACTTTATTCCTTATTCTTATGTTTTACAACATGCTGATCACTTTTCTCTTCTATGGAAACATCAAATTCTCACTCTAACATGTACTTGTGACTATTAGGTATTTTTACCGATTAAGCCCTTTTATTCGTTTTTGCTTAAAATCGAGTAGTACAAGTTGTCTAACATAATTTAAAACTTCATATTCTATCATAAAACATCAAAATACACAAATTTCACCTATGGGTATTTTTCCAAATATAAACCCTAGGTTAAATTATTGCTAACATAAGCTTTATCGAGTTAAGGGATCTCAAAACGTAAAATCATTAAAAGCGGGCTTGGAATCACTTACTATGGAGCTTGGAAGCTTGAAACAAACCCTAGCTATGGAGAACCCTTGAAATTTCGGCCTAATGAAGAAGATGGACAAAAATTGGCTTTTAATTTTGTTTTTAATTCATTTTAATAACTAAATGACCAAAATACCCTTACTACTAAACTTTCCAAAAATTCCTTCTATGTCCTAATTTTGTCCATGAACTTAAAATTGGTCAAATTGCTATTTAAGACCTCCTCATTAATATTCCAAAACAATTTCATACTAAAAAACTTCTAGAATGCAAGTTTTGCAACTTATTCGATTTAGTCCTTACTTTCAATTTAAGCACTTTAGGCATAGAATTTCATCACGAAATTTTCACACAATCATGCAATCATATCATAAACCTCAAAATAATTATAAAATAATTATTTCTATCTCGGATTTATGGTCACGAAACCACTATTCCGATTAGGCCCTAATTCGGGATATTACAGAATTAATAATTGAATGAGATATGAAGTTAAAGGTCATTGAGTCAAGTTATACATGCCACCACTATGTGATAGTGTGATGTCTTCCGACGTGATTGAAGATCATCTTGTTAAAACAAAGTTACTCTCCAACTGAGCTATATCCGACTGTTTGATAGTGATACTAAAGTATTTGAAGAAAGTGCAGTTATAATAAGTTAAAATTTGAAAAGGTATGAATAAGAATTTGTAAATTATATGGAATAATGTGTGATATGAAAGTTTATATGGTGATATGCTCATATGTATTTGTTTGGCTTTCATATGATGTTGCATGCTTGACAAAAATGATTTAGTAAATGTGTGACACCCCTAATTTGACCCTAGTCGAAAAGTGGTTTCGGGACCACAAAATCGAGTAATAAAAATAATTAGCCGTCATATTTTATGACTATTATATGTGAATACGAATGTGTGAAAGTTTTAAGCTTTGATTTAGTAAATTGCATGTGAATTTAGTCAATAGGACTTATGTGTGACACTTTTGAAATGTGATAGGTCAAAACATAAGGATCAATTAGTGCATGAAATAAAAGGGGTGGACTTGCATGTCAATTTCCCCCCCTAATTAGTAGTGGCCGGCCATGAGCATGAGGATGGACAAAATGTTATGGGGTGAAACATGTTGGAAACATGTTGTGTTAGTGTGTTATGGGAGAAAGAAAAGAATAAAGGGTTAGTAATAAAGAAATGAATGGGAGGGGTGATGAGAACAAAGTTGTCTCATCCATGTTCTTCCCCCCCATTGCCGTGACTTGAGAAAGAAAGAAAAGAAGAAATTGGTTCTTCTTGGCCGTGAATTGAAGGAGGAAGAAGAGGGGAAGTTCGGCCAAGGTGGTTCTTGAGATTAAGGTATGTTCAATGTTGCTTTTGGAGGTTTACACATCCTTTGGAGGGTTAGCCTACTTCTATTTATCTCATGGATGAAATTGGAGTTGTTGGAGAGTTAGGATTCGGCTAAGAGACTTCAAAATTTTAGTTGATGCCTTGATACTACTAGCATGTTAGCTATGTGGATGTGTTAAGTTACTTGAAATGTTAGATAAATTTGAACTCCCTACCAAATTCTTTAGGCAACCCATGTTAGAAATTTCGGTATTGAGATGTCTAGATCTTTCGGCCATTGTGGCTATGGAGGAATTAAGTTTTGTTTCTTGTTAAGTTGGATGAATTTTGTTGTATGAGTGCTTGAACAAACTATGATTAAATGGATGCATAGATTCAAAGTGGGAAGAAATGGGCTATTATATTTGATGCTAATGCCGAATGTGAAGATGATGAACTTGAATAAATAATATTCAGCTAGCATGATAAGTTATGAAATATTAAGTAGATGATATAAATAAGCTATTTAGATGTTAAAGAATGTTGTCTAAATGGATGAAGACTATGATGTCTAAAACTGCTATTTATTTGCTTTACAAGCTGAAATTTTAGGGGATTGAATGCCGAAATTAATTGTACATGAAGGTTAAAGTTTTTGTATCCGATGCTTCAATCCAAGCTGAGTGATGGTGTTCGAAAGTGCTCTGCGGCTTTAGCTTAAGAGCAAAGAGGATCAAAGTCGGATAAGGGAAAAAGAGAATGTAAACGAATAGCCGTGGATACCTAATCGTCGACCACTTCCGAGGTAAGTTTTAAGTGATCAAACGTTGAGTAAATTCAATAAAAATAGGACATAATGAGTTGATTTAATAGGATATGATGTGGTCATGATATGTTTAAATCTCAAATGGTAAGTTCATAAGTGTTTGGACTTGGAAATTTAAGAGCAAATTGTAATAATTTGCTTAGGACAGCAGCAGTAACGTGATTTTAGAAAATCACCATAAATTGTTGGTGTGGAATTATAGGCTGAATAATATATGTAATCAAAGCTTAGTTGGTCTAGTTTCTTATAAAAGAGACCGTGGAAGCAAGGAAATTTCCTATAAAGAGATATTTAAAGTTGTGCGGGACAGTGTCGGAATGACTCCGAAATCCCCTGTTCTGTTTTTTGAAAATCATTATAATTTGTAAAAAAATGGTTATAAGATAAGATTTATATGCTTAGACTCCTTAATAAGTCTAGTTTCAAATGGAATCAAATAGAACACATTATGAATTCTGTACAATGAAAAATTTGATTCGTAGTGAAGAGTGGTCAGATTAGTCAAACAGTGAAACGGGGGAAACTTCAAGAAAAATCTGGTATTGATTGGCCAAACCTAAAATTCTGAAAATTTTATGGATGAAAGATATATGAGCCTATATTCAGAGAAAATTAACGGCAAGTGATTTGGAGTCTTGTAGCTCCAGTTATAAATAATTTAGTGACTATTGCTCAGGAAAACAGCTCGTAGCGAATATGTGATTTTGTTGTAAACATGGATAAAAAAACTTGTTTTAGTTGCTCATAAGCTATTGATGGAACCCATACTTGAATTCTAAATCGTGATATTGTAAAATGATGTATGAGTGTTAGATGGATCTTTGATATTAAAATTTGTGAAATTGTAAGTTTATGAGTATTCGAATATGAAACGATAGTATGGCGTGAAATTGAATTATTCATTGGAAAATGATTGATGTAGATTCGGCCAAGACCAAGTCTGTACATAATAGTATATGTGATAAGGCCTAATGGCTGATGTGATGAATGTGAAAGTGTATATATATGTGATAAGGCCTAATGGCCGATGTGATGAATGTGAAAGTGTATATATATGTGATAGGGCCTAATGGCCGATGTGATGAATGTGAAAGTGTATATATATGTGATAGGGCCTAATGGCCGATGTGATGAATGTGAAAGTGTATATATATGTGATAAGGCCTAATGGCCGATGTGATGAATGTGAAAGTGTATATGTATGTGATAAGGCCTAATGGCCGATGTGATGAATGTGAAAGTGTATATATATATGTGATAAGGCCGAATGGCTAATGTGAAATATATATAAGATATGTAAATGTGGTAAAGCCGAATGGCTAATGTGAAATATATGTGTGATATGTATATGTGGTAAAGCCGAATGGCTAATGTGAATGTTGTAATATGTGATTAAGTGTACATGAAACTTGGAAATATGTTCCGGGTACGACCCGATGACTACGTGTGGAGATTATGTCCGGGTAAGACTTCGTAATAAGAATTGCTTATAAATATACGCAATGCGAAAGGTTGAACAGTATGTACTCCAAGTTTATATATGATGCATACGAGAGCAATCTATGGGACTATTCCTATGATTATGTGACATCGGATTAGTGTGAGAGGTTATGTGAAATCATACGATATATCTATGTCACATGAGCTCACTTTTATGTGAGAGTTTATCCGCCTATTGTATATGATGAGATGTGCATATTCGGTAAAGGGATGGTATGCACGAAGGAAGAGTTAAATAAAAATACGAACAACTATGTTATAATTTGATTGTTATCTGTTGACACTTGCTTAAAACTTACTAAGCATTGTAATGCTTACTCCGCTTACTCTGTTTCTCCGTCTTATAGGTCTCATTGAGAAGCTACAGGCTCGGGGATCGTCAGCAACTAGTCACACTATCACTATCCACTGTTTGGTACTGCTATGTTTTGGAATATCTTATGGCATGTATAGAATAGACTAGTAGTGAGAGGATATTTTGGTTAATGTATAGGACTACCCTTTTGTTGTAGGTCATGTACCTTTCGGTTTTGTGTAAATTTGGATAGCCATGCGAAAATGGCTTAAGTATACTTTGATCATAGCATTATAATCGTTTTGTATGTCGTCCGTCGAGAGGTATGGAAATGTTGGTAACGGTTAGTCATGGGAATGGTTATTCATGATCACTTTTGGTATATGTATGACAAACTCTAGTTGATCCATGGAGGATCATGAAATAGGTAAAGTTTACCTTAAAAATAGATGCTGGCAGCAGCAGTGATGTAGATGTGAAAAATCACTAAAAATATCAGGAATGGAATTAAATAGTGAATAAATCATGTAAATGAGCCTTGATGAATCTACTTTCATATGGAAGAAACGAAACGGTCATATGAGTTGTATGTTAGAGATATTTAGGTATTCGTGAAACAGGGCCAGAACGGTTTCTGGATTCCCTGTTCCGACTTTGGAAATTCATTATAAATTAACCAGAGATAATTAGGAGTCATGCAATATATGTATAGATTCCTCTTTGAGTCTAGTTTCTATAAAAACAAACGGAATCAGTATTGAAGCCCTGTACAGGGAGATACTCAAGTTGTAACGCGCGAAGGTCAGTGTAGTCGACCCCTGTAACATGGGAGACTTTAACTAATAAACTGTACTAATTGGCTCGACCAAAAATTCTAGAAAAAAATCTGTAGATGGACATATGAGTCTAGTTTCAGGGAAAAATTACGAAACTGATTTTCGAGTTTTGAAACTCAAGATATGATTTTTAAGACGACAGTGATGCAGTAACCAGCTTGTCTAGAAATTTTTTTTATGGACTGTGAAAACAATTAAGTTAAGTCTGTGTGCACCTTGTGTTCGACTCCGGTAACAGACTCGGGTACGGGGTGTTACAAAATGTGATAAGTAAGGGTATACAAAATACATAGAATGTATGAATGAGTGCGCATGTTTGAATGAAGTAATCGAAAATTTCGTGTACCACGAATGTTTATGTCAAATTGTCTTAAGTGAATAGTAAAACTACGATGATATATGATCCTGATTAGCGTTATGTCAAATGTGTGCATATATGTGAGAATCGAGTTAGAGGTTGTACGACCTCACCTCCTTATCGATGAGGTGTTTATAACGGAAATTCATGAGAATCATGTTGATTAAATTCCTAAGTGTGGAATTAAAGAGTTCAGTGATAGAATAACTGTAGATATGATCAGAGATTGTGAATGGTTGACAAGTGAAGGACAGAGTTAGAAAGATATTAGATTGACCTTAGAATTATTTGGTTTATACAATATCATAATTAGTGAAGAAGTTAACTTTGATAAATCGACTGATTCATATAAGATACTGAAAGGAAGTATTAACTAAAATTTTTCTGAACTGATTTTCTTTAGTGAAAGGAATAATGTGGAAATTAGTGAGGGCAGAATTAGTCAGTAGAGTGATGTTTGAAATGTGAATATGTTTAAGAATGACAGTCACAGTTGACCAATTTACGTCTATCTCTTCAGGGTATTGTATGTGTTCATATATTTTTAGAGACAACTATGATTGTTTGTTTTCTGATGAAAGTATCATTAGTTTGATTGATATATGATCGACATTCCACTATCTTCTATTAGAATTCAATTCCATTATATCTGAGATAAAAGTTGATAGTGAGCTTACATGAAATTGTTCTTATGTTTCTTCTGGTTGTTGTTCTGTTTATATCTGTAAGGAGTATGCTTTGTCTCTGTTATAATCGACTTCAGAACATATGATCCGTATTTCTTTTTCTTCTGGTTTTCTTTGTGAAATCGTCAGGATTTCTATTATTTCGTATGAGTGATGTCTTCGTAAAATGGTTTTGTGTTTCGGATTTAATTATCTTAGTTTTCTCATTGTCCTTTTTGTTTAACTTATCAAGTGTGACTTATCATTGAATCGAGAATGACAAATGTGGGATTTGGGACAGTCAAATTCAAATGATATATTGATTTTGTTTCCTCGGGTAATTTTGATATTTTTTTTAGTGAGCTCAAGCAAGATGTTACATTTCGTCTGAGTAAATACCTATTGGATTTGTTTAAAATGAGTGATGTTATTCTGAATTAAAGTTGTTTTGTTGATAATGTTATCCCAATTATGAAATTTGAATGGTCTGGACATGTTAGCAAGGTTGAAGGTATTATTAACCGAAGCTTCAGTTTTGAGTTTAATTTGAATGAAGTAATGAATTTATAATTTTTCAGTGATACACAAATGAACGGATTAGAATGCGTTTTATTGCTAGAATGTAAAGTGATAGTTTATGTTTTCAGACAGTAAACTGTTCGGCTAGTGATTTAGAGATGGTCGCTATTATGCCTATATTGAGAATCTGATGACATTGTTTGTTTGACGAAGATTTTCATATGTTCCCTGATCTCAAGAGTTGAAGGTATCTAGTAGCATAGAAAAATCTGAGATTAAGACAATATTGATGACTTGAACTATTGAAAGATTGAGAATAATTATTGATTGACCTGTAGGGAGGCAAGTGTAATTATAAATGCTTATAAGGAAAATCCCTGCTTATCTTGTGTGATTGGGTTACTCGATTGATCTTATTTGATGATGGATTGATTTTAGCTAATTAAAAAGCTAAAGTGATGTTCGCTCTGCAAGTTTAATAAACTCAGAAATGTATTAATAAGAGATAGGTTAAATGAGTACAGTAATGGTCAACTTCTGGTTCTGAACCTCAGATTGAGTTTGATTATTGTTACTATTATTCCGAGATAGACCTCATGTATTACAAAACTCAGATGTTTATGCAGAGAATTTTGTACAGAACTTATATATGTCCATCCATTCAAATAGTAATAAAAACTACAGAAATTTGAAGAAAATGTTCTGGTATACGGATATGAACACGGTATTTCTGATTTACTGTTCGAAAGTCGATTTGACACAGGATTAAGTTAAATGTCAAGTGCATTCAGGGTTCATACCGTTAGTGATGTTACTGAAATAATGATGAAGAAGGCTACTATAAATTTTGTATCAGATTTTCCCTCACATTCTGAATGAGAGAAAATGCTAGCTGGATTGTTCCCAATTGTTTAACGAAATTCGCATAATTATCTCAGTATGTATCAATTCCTGGTTCGTCAGAATTGGCAGAATTATTTGTTTATAGAATAGTGGTAGGTGTTGCTGAAAGTATCTTTGTGACAGAAAATCCTTTATTTTGGTAATTCAAGAAAAGTGAATTACAGTTCATCAAAGAGTATAAGACTATTGATAAAATGAGGCCAGGTAGTTATCAGTGTGTATTTCGTCAGAACTTGAGCAAATTCGGTGATGTGGTTCTTATGTCCAGGACAAGAAAGTACAGTTTAGAATCTTAGTCTAAGGAATGAGACATTGAGGATGTTGTGGCTATACAAGTATTTGGCAGTGCTTTACGAAATCAATCTTAAGTTTATCTTCTGGTAAGATTTTCGGGGACGAAAATCCCTAAGGGGGGAGAATTGTAACAGCTTGAAATAGGGCCTAGTCGGAACAGTGGTTACGACACCACAAATCCAAGGTAGAAATATTTATTTTATGATTATTTTAGAGTCCATGATATATTTGAGTGATTGTGTGCAAATTTTGTTAAGTAATTTTATCGTTAAAGTGCCCAATTTTATTATTGGGATTAAATTGCATTAATTACAAAATATGAGTTATAAAATATAAGTACTTGTTTGAAATGGGGTTTTAAACTAGAAGTCTTTAAATGGAAAATAGATCATCAAATTTTGGTATGGACAAAATTAGACATGGAAGGGTCAAATTGAAGGTTTAGTAAAAAGGGGCATTTTGGTCATTTGGGTGTTTTAAGGCATAAAAAACAAAATTTAAAACCCAAAAATCTACTCATTCTCTTTCCCATGCTGCCGAAATTTTCAAGAAGCCGTTGTTAGGGTTTCAAGCTTTTCAAAGCTCAATTGTAAGTGCATTTGAGCCCCGTTTTTAATTTTCATCGTATTTTTTAAATTCCGGTAACTCAGTTTAGCTATTGAAATATTGTATTTATGTAATATCCCGAATTAAGGCCTAATTGGAATAGTGGTTTCGTGACCACAAATCCAAGATAAAAATAATTATTTTAAAATTATTTTGAGGTTTATGATATGATTACATGATTGTGTGAAAATTTCGTGATGAAATTCTATGCATAAAGTGCTTAAGTTGAGATTAGGGACTAAATCGAATAAATTGCAAAACTTGCATTCTAGAAGTTTTTAGTATGAAATTGCTTTGAAATATTAATTAGGAGGTCTTAAATGGTAATTTGACCAATTTTAAGTTCATGGACAAAATTAGGACATGGAAGGAATTTTTGGAAAGTTTAGTAGTAAGGGCATTTTGGTCATTTGGATATTAAATGAAATAAAAATAGGAAAAATAACCCAAAATGATCATCTTCTCCATATTGTTCTGCCGATTTTTGCTCTCCTCCATAGCTGGGGTTTCTTCAACTTTCAAACTTCATAGTAAGTGATTTCAAGCCCCGTTTTTAATGATTTTTATGTTTTTGAAATCCCGGTAGCTCGATTTAGCTTATGTTAACAATAATTCAACCTATGGTTCATATTTGGAAAAATACCCATAGGTGAAATTTGTGTATTTTGGTGTTTTATGACAGAATATAAGGTTTTAAATTTTGTTAGACAACTTGTGCTACTCGGTTTTGAGTAAAAACGAGTAAAAAGGCTTAATCGGTAAAAATATTTATTAGTCATAAATACATGTTAGAGTGAGAATTTGATGTTGCCATAGAAGGAAAAATGATCAGAATGTCATAAAACATAATAATAAGGGATGAAGTTTAATTCCGAGCCTAGGGGCAAAAGTGTAATTATGCAAAGTTTAGGTGCAAAATGGTAATTTTGCCAAAGTTAATATAAGGACTGTTTTAATGAATGTATGTATTAAATAAGATTAATTTGGTATTATAGATCAAGAGAAAGCGAGATTCAAGTCGTGATCGGGGAAAACAAAGTTTACGAGGAATATGCTCGATTGTTAAAAATTTTGTACCGAGGTAAGTTCATGTGTAAATAAGGTAGCATAATTGTTATTTTTAAGTTATTGATGTTAAATATATGATATGCTGATTTTTATCATGAAATATATGCTTTGTGGTTATTTTCAAATAAAATGCAAATTAAGTGTATTATTTGTTAAATATAAAGTGCTACCGAGTATTGGTTTCGGTATTTTACGGAATATGGCAAAGAGACGTGTTCGAGGAAAATCCCGTTTGAACCTTAGGAATAGATTAGGATACAAGTGACATGTCACTAGGATGGTTGAACATCCGAACTCGTTGAGTTGAGTCCGAGTTCACTTATGGATGTGGAATGTCCGAACTCGTTGAGTTGAGTCCGAGTTCGTGAGATGTAACTAGGCATCCGAACTCGTTGAGTTGAGTCCGAGTTCACTTATGGATCGAACGCCTGAGCTCGTTGAGTTGAGTCCGAGTTCACTTATGGGCGGGTTACATGGTAGCTTGGCTACAAATATGGCACTTATGTGCAAATTATCCATGTATCCGAGTTATATTCCGATGTGTTCAACGGGTAAAATTTCTAGTGAAATGGAAGAACACTTAAGATGCAAGTGACGTACAGTAAGTATTGTGAAATGGACACTTTGGACAGGTATGTACTTAACCCTCGGGTTGAAAATAGATACAACAACGATAAGGTGGTAAGATGATGAATGATGTTTAAAAATGTGATATATGTTTTGGTGATACCATGCTAAGATTGTTTGGTATAATTGTATGGTTATGTTACTTGTTATTTGCATATGAACTTACTAAGCATTTATGCTTACTCCCTCCTTTTCGTTCATTGTAGTTTTAACAAGCCGGCTTGAGAATTGGGATAGGTAGAAGACTCGTTCACACTATCCGAAGGCCTAAATTGGTAAAATGGCTTGTGTGTTTTGAATGTGGCATGTATGGCAAAATACTCACTTTATGTAAATGATCTTATGATATGGCTATGGTTTGGAAAGAAAAGGGTTTGTAAATGATTAGCCATTGGAATGGCCAATCTAAGTCATATTTGATATTATGTATGTTTAAAATGCTATTTAGTCCATGAAAATCCTTAGTAAAGTGAAATCGCCATAAAACAGAATCGACAGCAGAAGTAATGTAAATTTGAAAAATCACTAAAATGGTAGAAATGGAATTAAAAGATGAGTAAGTTATGAAATTTAATCTTAATGAATCTATTTTCATATGGATTGAACAAAACAGGTATATGAATTATATTTTATGAGATATTTGAATTTTTGTGAAACAGGGCCAGAGTGATTTCTGGATCCCCTGTTCTGACTTTATAAATTCACCATAAATTGTACCAAAATATTTAGGTGGTGTATTTTATATTCTTAGAATCCTTATTGAGTCTAGTTTCAGGAGAAATAAACGGCATAGTTATTGAAACTCTGTAAAGGGAGATATATGATTTGTAATACACAGAGGTCAGAGCAGTTGAACCCTGAAACAGGGGAGACTTTAACTAATAAACTGTACTAATTGGCCCAACCAAAAATTCTAGAAAAAAATTAGTAGATAGATATATGAGTCTAGTTTAAGGAAAAATTTACGGAATTGGATTTTGAGTTTCGGAACTCGAGATATGAATTTTTAAGTAACTGTGACGCAGTTGGACAGCTTGTCCGAATTTGTTTAAGTGCTCAAATAAGTTTAGTAATGCCTCGTGCTTGACTCCGGCAACGGTCTCGGGCGTGGGGGTGTTACAATTTAAATGTGATTTCTATGATTATGGATATTATAAAAAAATTGTGAATTAGTGTTGTTACGAGACAAGTGATTAAGTGAATGTTGAATAAGTGTTAATGAGTCAAACCAAAACAAATCCCGATTGAACCTTAGGAATCTATAGGCTACAATATAGTGGTAGCTTTGGCTACATCTCAGTGGTAGCTTCGGCTACAATATAGTGGTAGCTTCAGCTACAATATAGTGGTAGCTTCGGCTACAATACAGTGGTAGCTTCGACTATAATATAATGGTAGCTTCGGCTACATCTCAGTGGTAGCTTCGGCTACAATACAGTGGTAGCTTTGGCTACATCTCGGTGGTAACCGGCTACAATCTGATGGTAGCCGGCTACAATACGATGGTAACCGGCTACAATCTGATGGTAGCCGGCTACAATACAGATGGTAGCTTCGGCTACGTTACAGTGATAGCTTCTGCTATATTATAGTGTGGCACTTTGTGCCTTATTCCGTGTATCCTTTAGTATTCCATAGGGTTCAACGGGTATTGAATTGATATAATGAAAAGTGATTAAATGTGAAAAGGTTTTAATCATGTGATAATAATGTGCAAGTGAACATTGTGTTTGAGGCATTTATATGTGTAAGTGTGAATATGAATCTTGTAAATAAGTGCATGTATATATGTGTAAACTATGAGAAATAAGCTCGTTTTATAGTTTTACTATGGTAAGGTTGATAAGAGGTAAGTGTTACCATTAATGCAACTACAGAGAAAGCATGAAATAGTGAATTTTAAAAGTAAAGCAGATTTGGACAGTACCAGTCATGTACATTTGAAAAATCACCAAAAATGGTAGGAATTGAATTAATAATTTAATGAGATATGAAATTAAATTTCATTGAGTTTATTTTCATAGAAATAAAACGGTGTGAGCAAATGAATTATAATTTATGAGATATTTAAATTCTTGTGAGACTAGTTTAGAATGATTACGTGATCCCCTGTTTTGACTTGGAAAAATCATTATAAATTGTATAAAAATAATTATGTTGCATGGTTTATATTCTTAGAATCCTTATTGAGTCTATTTTATATTAGAACAAACAATAACATTATTTGAATTCTGTATAATGAAATATGTTAGTTTTTGTGATGAGATGTCAGAACCGTCAAATAGTGAAATAGGGGAAAATTTAATGAATAAACTGTATTAATTGGCTAAGCCAAAAATTTTGGAAATTTTATGGAAAGAAGGTATGTGAGTATGATTTTATGGAAAATTTACAGAACTTAATTTTGAGTTCTATAGCTTATGAAATAATTAAATTAGTGACTATGACCGGGGAAAACAGTTTAAACTGAATTTGAGTAAAAAGGTGAAATCAAGTGAATATTTATTCTATTTTCTTGAGCATACTTATTGAGGAATGGGTTAATATTGTTAATTAAATTGCTTATTATTATATGCCAACTTACTAAGTTATAAAACTTACACCACTTTCCCATTTCTCTCAATGTTTTTCAGGATTGGCTCGGGGTTGGAGATCGTTGGAGGTATCATCACACTATCAATTTGTCAGGTTGGAATAACAAAAATTCTTATTTATCTATAAGTGAGTGGCATGTATAGAGATTTAGTTTTTGGTACTATGTAATATTATGATTTAGCCAAATGTATAGGCTTATACTGTTCTATTGTATAAAGCCATGATGTATGGCTCATAATGGCTATAAGTAAGTAAACCTATTTTATGTTTACATGAGTAATGTCTTGATGTGGTTAAGATAAATATAACTAAGAGTATGACAAAGGTCGATATATCGTATATTAGTACAAAGAGTTAAGAACATAAAAAAGGCTTGGAAAATAGCCTAATGTGTGCCACACGGGCTAGAGCCACGGCCGTGTTTCTCAGCCGTAGGTTGGGACACGGCCATCGCATGGGCGTGTGGTTTGGCTGTGGTGTATAAACAGAATGCTTGATGTTTTTAACACGGGCATGTGTGACCACACGGCCTGCCCACATGGGCGTGGCCTATGTCACACGGGTGTACGACCCCTGTTTTAGTGAAAAATGCATAAGTGTTCGAAAAGTTCTAGTTTGGCTCCGAACCAACTTCAATGATTGTTTTGGGTCTCATAAAGCCCATAATAGGGACATAGAGGGTACTCATGAAAGGTTTTAATATATAATTGAGATGTATGTATCGGAAAAGTGTAGAAGAGTGTAGTAATGCCTCATACGCTGATTTGGCGGCAGTTAGAGGTAAGGGTTGTTACAATACCACTTTAATACATTCAAGATTGGCTCGTTCTTATGACTCATTGCCAATTGGAATTTAACCATCGCACATGATTATAAACTTACATGGAAGTTTTGTAGATCATAGCCTACTTCAAAACAGGCCGATCTCTATGGCTATAAACAAAAAAGATAGATTTATCTTTACAAGCCTTCATTTGGAAAATCAAATGACACATATAAAAAAAATAATCAAAAGACCTATACATGCCATTGAACAATTTAGAAATGTCTTTATACCAAAGCTAGTCTATTTGATAGTATGCTGACTCTCCAACCGTCTTCCAATCTTTACGAGTCCTCGAGCTCTGTGAGAGATAGGGAAAAGAGAGAGGTAAGCATTTTCATGCTTAGTAAGCTCGAATAACCAGAAAGTAAACTTACCAAGTAATTAGCATGCAATCAAATTGGGCAATAAATTCAATGAGCATAGGATGGCTTCCCTATCACTTACACTCAATCACTGAGTTAGTCACATAACAATGCACTATAAAAGTTATCTTTGATGAGCTCATCATTTAACATCTCATTTGTATATATATGTTACATTAATCTCGTTGAATTTCTAGGAAATCTCGATGGAATATCCATTTACCGTCAATTCGTACAATGATTGTTTCAGATATGCACTCCCACGAACCTCACATCTTATGGCGGGATTACCAGTCCAGGCTAATTCCCCCATTTTATGAACTCATAAGGTGATGTCGGGATTACCAATCCAGGCTAAATCCCTTAAAACAACAAACACCTTTATTGAGCTCGGATCTGAATTACCAGTCAAGGCTAAATTCAGATCCTAATCGAATTACTCATCCGGGCTAAAGCCATAATGCACACATTTTCTTCGGGAGGCTCGACCCTTCAAAGGAACACTCGTTCGAACTAGATCCTTTTATAAATGAGATCAACGGATTAACCATCCAGGCTAAATCCTTACTACAACACATGCAGGACCTCATTACACATGTCAATCATGGTTTATCCATCGAAGTCCCTTTCTAACCTCAACCGAGACATTTATCACAATTCATACTTAAAAATGCTTTTCATATAATTTCACGTTATTAATAAATGCAATCATCATGCATTCATAAACCATATAATTAGGCACATTGAGTGTTTACTTTAAGTTATTCGAACTTACCTGGTATTCGTTTCGGTGTCGTGTTTCATTATTCCGAAACCTTTCGTTTTCCTCAATCTATCTTCAGAATTTGTTCCTTGGGGTCTGATCGCGTGATTCGTAACAAGTCATAAATATTTATAATAAAGATCAAACATAGACTAACTATTATCACGACGAAAAGGCAAGCGCACCTATCGAACAATAGTATAGTAATGGCAAGACAGGGATATCGTACCCAAGGGAACCAAAAGTACTAGTAATAACTATCTTTTTATTATCTAGCCTAAGAATAAAAAGGGTTTGTTTATTAAACTAATTATCTAAACTAATTAACTAATTTAATTAAAGCAAAGATAAAATTGGGAAAAAGACTTGAAGAGAAGCAATTGATAAAGACGACACTCAAGGAGGAATCCACCTAGATTTCACTTGTTATCTGACTCTGAACCGGACGATTTATTCACTTGACTTGATCCGTGAGATTCCCTAACCTATGTTATTATCCCTTTCGAGACTAATAACGTCTAACCCTCAGTTGAATTAATCAAAATTTCTTTCTTAATTAAAACCCCTAGAGAAGCAGTAAATCACTTTATGGACTCCTATATTAGGTTTCACCCTAATCTGGCAAAATCTCATAACCCTATTTCTAGGCGTCCGATCAACTCCGCTTAATTATGTCAAATCTACTCTTATGCAGGGTCTATTCCTCCTCTGCATAAGCACATCAAATCATGAATTAATACCTAGAATATTAACTCAAGCATTAAGAACACATAATTAAGAACAAATCAAGTATTTATCATACAGTTCAGATAATAATAATAAGATCCATCATATGTTTTATCCCCCTTAGGTATCTAAGGGGTTTAGCTCATAATAAAATAAGAATACACCTCAAAAGTATGAAAATAACAAAACATAAAGAAAACACTAAAACCCCTGAAGGAATTCTGAGAGAGATCTTCAGTCTTAGAGTAGCTCTGGCTTTTAAGATGGATCGTCTGACTTCCTTCAAGTAATTCCTGGCATGTGGTTCTATATTCCAGAAAAGTTCTGGAAGAAGCGGCCCCTTTTTAGGTCACACTTAGGGTGTTTATATAGGCTTTGGATTGCCTTTCTTCTTCCCTAAGTATCCTTTTCCGTGTAAAATACAACTCTTTGAAAAAGGGACACGCCCGTGTGCCACGGCCATGTGACGTGTTTACCAGGCCGTGTTCAATCCTTTTGAATTGGACACGATCATGTGGGATCAATGGCCAGGCCGTGTGAATCGTGAAAACCTTGGTTGACATCCTCGAAGGCCACGGTCGCGTGAGATGCCCGTGTGGCAAGGCTTAGGCTGTGTCATCTTCTCGATTTGGTCCATTTTGTCCCTTTTTAGCTCCTTTTTGGCTCCTTTTGAATCTTGGTGCTCTCCTGAGTACAAAACATGAAATAACCGGATTAAGAGCACTAAAATCCACAAATCTAGTAATAAACATCCATAAATATGCTAAGTATTTGGGGTATGATATGTATAATTTGGCGTTTATCAAATACCCCCACACTTAGCATTTGCTTGTCCTCAAACAAATTTTTCATTTACTGCTAGAATTCATTCCTCTCAATCACATAAGCGTTACTGATAATGTTACAAGTTATTCCACAGAAAATTATATAGTGAGAATTCAACTATAGGGGCATTAAAAGCCTCAAACAATCTAAATCGAATATTTTGATAATAAAATCATAGGTAATCTCCTTCCTCTAAGTAATTAACTTTAGTCCTAAATATACAAGAGATGGCATCCTCACTAAAGATTCACTCAAATCACTCAAAGTGTTTAAGGTTCAAGATTAAGCACTCGATTGTCTAACATGAAAAGTTATTGCCATAGGCTTGCATAAAAATCAAATCTCCACCACTTGTAAATGATACGACATACTAATCAAAAGGTCTTTGCATGGTTGTAATGGGGTTTAGGTTACAGGTATGGATACAAGCTGAAGAGACAAAGGTTAGAATCGAGATAATTTCAATATATTACCCCACTATCAAAAACTTAATTACTGAACCACAAACAAATATCTAGAACTATTTTACATGAGTTCATGACAACTTTAGCTTGCTGAGAATTATATTTTTTTTAAGAACAAATCAAATCAATACATTATAGAAATCATACTTCACGATTCAGTAACAAAAAATGGTGAATATAAAGAGGTAACAATATTAAATGCAATCTTGATAAAAAGGGTTAAATTAAGTAAGAGGATTTCAACAATAATGGGTTAATGGGTTAATGATAAGGGTTAATCAATAAAAAAGGTTAGTAGGCTCAAAGGGGGTTCGCTAAGGGTTTAATTATCTGGAAAGGCTTTTTATGGAGTGAATAGGTTAAATCCTAAGTGCCTTTATCATCTCAGTATGTCAAATCATACGTTTGATCTCGACATGTATAATCGAAGCAAGTTCTAGAATAACAGTTCAATGTTGACACACTCAAACCACAAAAGAAGTGAGTAAGAAAGAAAGCTATATGCTCAAAAGGCTCAAAAATCTCACCAAAAATTTGGGTTTTTGATGTCATTCCTGTATACTTAAGATTTCAAGATAATACCTCAATTTAGGAAAATATTCTAAAAATTTTAGTTCTCAAAATATCAACTTATCATGCTCGATTCTCTAATGTCCTATAATCAAATAATCATGCATAATTCCCATGGTCTAATTCATAACATACCAACAATAATTATAGATCAATCAAAATTTATTTGATCAAGATTATGAGAAAATCACTTAAGCACAAGACCAACTTCAGGGATTTGAGAATAATGCAAAAAGTTAGGTTTCATGTTCACCCCCCACACTTAAGATGTACATTGCCCTCAATGTACAAGGATATATTATTTAAAATAAAGAAAAGCATAAGAGGAAATGGGGTGAAACTCCCTGTTATATTGATGTGGAGCTTGATTCTGAGGATGGAGTGTTCGGGGAACGTGGTAGCTGCCATTGTTCTTGGCTAGATGAAGAAATTGGGTCGTTGAACATGGCACTCGTGAGGTGTTGTTTCCCTTTTGTTTCCTCATTCCATAAAATATTCCTAGCAGCTTTGCTTGGAAGTCTGTAGAATCATGAAGAGCTTATTAAGAGTTGGTGTGGAAGAAAGCGTAGTGGAATTACTTGTTAGAAATACTAGAAATTGGAAAAAGTAAAAATTACTAATATAGATATGTCTTTCAAAATAAAATAATAAAATTGAAATGAAAATAAAAATCAAAAGAAAAATAAAAATAAAATAAAAATAATAAGAATAAATAATAAATAAATAAATAAAAAGGAGGATTCAATGATCCTCGTCGGTGGGGCCCTCAAGTGGTGGTGCTGAAGTGCCGATGTGAAAGTCTTTGAATGCAATTCTTTGCATCATGGCTCGCATATAAATCCATCTTTCAGTCTCGTCGCTGATCTCGCTCGTAGATCATCTTGAAATGCGTAGTACAATACTGTTCGAAGTGGGTGAGTCGGTCGAAAAGATGTGCCAATGAAGCAGCCGCATGAACTGGTCGTTCCCTGGGTGGTGTGGTGGAAGGCTCCTCATGCTATGGGGGAACATCATCAGGGATGTCCTTAAGATCCTCCTCCCCAATGGCATGCGAGAGACGGTACTGAGGAGGATCGGTCCCACGTCGGCGCTCGATCATCCTTATGTGTAACATAGTCGTGATGCCCTGTGGGGACATCTGACCTATCAGGGTAAGTGCTGATGACTGGGCCGCGGTGTTGAGGAGGCTGAAGTGTCTGGCAAGGCGCGTCACGTAGGGGTTGATGGAGATCACTCCCTTCCTATGCCGCTCGGTCTGATGGCGAATGGCGAAAGCAATGAAGTATGCTAAGTCGGTCACGTGTGCATTCGCCATGCACCATAAATAGTAGGCATCGTGGGTGTTGACGATGCTAGTGCTCTCTCTCCTCCAGGTCAAGGTGTGCACCAATATGGCGTGGAGATAGCGTAGGGAAGGAGGGAGAGCTGAGGCCTTCGAGCGGCTGGGGTCATAGGTGGAAGAGAGTGGTGCCAAAGCTTTCCAGCATAAGGAGGAGGAGATGTGGATATTGTGTGGTAGTGCATTCATGTCTTCCTCCTCCATAAACTCATCTGTGTAAAGTCCCAGAGCAACTCCATACTTTAGGACACTCATCGAACGAACTAGACCACCTAATCGAAAGTGAATGGTGCCTCGGTCATCATTGTTCGTCATCACCACCTGTAAATGAAAAGTAGAGTATAATTCTAAGGTTAGCTCTAAATAAGTGGGCTCGGTAATAGCGAAGAACCGTTCCCATGGGTCTGTAGACAGGAGGGCGCGGATGGCATCAACGAGCTAGACTTGCTCTATGGTAGCCCAGTCGATGCAGCGACCTGTGGTGATGGGTCGTGCGCGTATTATTTGAAATAAATCCTTTAACGAAGCTTGCGGGAATTCAAGGAACGGATGCCGAACTTCCGCTGTAGCGCGTACAGAGGAAGAACCCGGTCCCCTACGTCTCTTTGAGGATGGGACCGCGGCCTTCTTGCCTCTCGAAGACGACATAATTTACATAAAAATACATGAGCATCGATAAAATCCAAGATACATCAGTAGTTAAGCAATAGGCCTAAAATTGGTATATGCTATTTAGTAACTTAAACAATTTAAATATAGATAATTCTAAAGCAAATTCCTAACTTGTCTAAAACATATTTGTAATAATAATAATATCTATGCAAAGCATGTATAATACTAATGTAGCAACACAAAATGGAAAAATAAAGTTGAGAAAGTGAACCAAAGGCTATTGTAAGGCGGTGCACGGGCGTGTTGGTGGAGAGCACGGGTGTGTGACACGGAGAGGAAGCATGTGGTGGGAAAAATGGAGGGTATAGAGAGGGGAAAGTGGGGATTAATGCAAAGGGAATGGATTTCAGGGTGGTTTGAGGGTTGGGGAAGTGAGAATCTTGGGAATGGTGGCCGGAATAAGGATTAGGGTGTGGGGAGGAGGAGTTTTCGGCTAGGGTTTTGAAAGGGGGAAGAAGATGAATAGTGGTTTTTTCATATAGGAGAGGGTCACACGGCTTAGGGCCACACCCGTGTACTTTGAGGGTGAGCCTGTGTTTTTCAAAATTTTCAATTTAGGTCGTGCCCAGCTACTGTCCCACGCCCATGTGTCTTGGGCGTGTGTGGCATATGACCATGTCGCACGGCCGTGCCTAGCTTTGTTCGCTTCTCCCACGCCTGTGTGTTATGGTAGCACGCCCGTGTATTGTTGTACACAGCTGAATGGCACGGGCATGTTGCACACCCGTGTCGAAGAAACAAAATCGAGCCTTATGGCACGTCCGTGGGTTGTCATTCCCACACTCGTGTGTTCCTATCAAGTTCACCCACGGCTATGTCGCACGACCGTAGGGATTTATCGCACCTTGTGTTTTGGGGAAATCATGTCCTGCTTCAACACGACCGTATTGCACGGCCATGTCTTTTCCCCTATTTGGCCACGACTTTAGGCACGCCCGTGTGCCTGGCCGTGTGTGCTGAAAAACTTTGCAATTCAAAGATTAATTTAAGAATCCAAAGTGCTAGAAAATAAAAATAAAGAAATCAAAATATGTTAGTGCTCGGGTTGCCTCTCGAGAAGTGCTTATTTATAGTCTAAGCTTGACTTACCTCTCCGTTGAATGATCATGGTGGTTCGAGGAGTTCATACTTCTCATTCCTGTTGTCAATTTTAAAATAAGGTTTTAAACGGGTGTTGTTTACCTTAAAAGTGCTGAACTTGGGATGACTCACCTCCACTGTATCAAATGGAAAAATACTAAGTACCGTAAGAGGGATTTCCTCATTTGGTGTGGTAGTGACAATGTGAGGATCAACAACATCTAGTAAGACTGTATCGCCAAGCTGAAGTTGATTAGGAGAGGTATCGAGCTTGTTTTTGCGTAGTTTCGGTTTATCATGTGTTCTCGATTTGTGTTATCGCCATTCGTCTAGCTCTTCTATCCGTAGTCTTCGTTCTTCATGGACGTCTTTGTTCTCTTCATGATAGTAGTGCATTGTCTCTGTTGTCTTTGTTCGAGGAAGTTCCTATAAGGACGATTGAATATTAGTTTTATCATCGACAGCTTTTATAGCATTATCTTGAGTCTTAGAGGTTTTGACTGAGTCGCTTGCTTGGAGTGTTACTGCGTCGCCACCTGCACGAAGTGCTAGCTCTCCTGTGCCTACATTAATAATGGTTCTGGTAGTTGCTAAAAATGGTCGTCCTAAAATTAAAGGTACCTCGTTATCCTCATCCATATCTAAGATGACAAAGTCTACTGGGTAAATAAATTTATCAATTTTGATGAGAATAATACTCTTAGGAAATCTAACTGTTTTGTCAGCCAATTGTATGCTCATCCTAGTCTGTTTGGGTTTACCGAGACCTAGTCATTTAAACATTTTATATGGTATAACATTTATACTTGCCCCTAGATCAGCTAAAGCATTATTCACAGATAGACTGCCAACTAAGCAAGGAGTTGTAAAACTCCCTAGATCTTTCAATTTGTTGGGTAGCTCATTCTTTAGAATAGCTAAGCAAACTGCATTGAGTTCCACATGTGATGTAGCGTCTAATTTCTTTTTATTGCCCAGAAGTTTCTTTAAGAATTTTGCTGAGTTGGGCATCTGCGAAAGAACTTCAATAAAGGGTAAGTTAATATGTAATTTCTTTAAGAGTTTGACAAACTGACCGAATTATTCTTTTGTTCTGTCTTTCGTCATCGCTTTAGGATATGGCACACGAGGTTCATGATTTGTACTTACCTATTTGGGATCATTATTGTTTACCTCTTCTCGTCCTTTGTTCATCGTGTTGCCTTGCTGTATTTCTGGCTCAGGTGTAATGAATCCTTCCGTATCTTGAGTGCTAATTGCATTGAGGTGTTCCCTTGGATTAGGTTCAGTATTACTGGGTAGGCTACCTTGTGGTCGTTCGGAGATTAGTTTGGACAGCTAGCCTATCTGAGTTTCGAGTCCTTCGATCGATGCTTGTTGATTCTTAAGTGCTGTCTCGATATTTTGGAAACGGGTTTCTGACACCGAGATGAATTTAGAAAGCATCTTTTCAAGGTTTGGTTTTTTCTCCTGTTGATAAGGTGGCTGTTGAAAACCTTGAGGATTTTGTGGCTTTGGATTTCTTTGACCTCCCCAGGAAAAATTTGGGTGGTTCCTCCAACCTGCATTATAAGTATTACTGTGTGGGTTATTTTGAGATCTGAAGTTATTGTTACCCATATAGTTGACTTGTTCTTTTTCAGTTATAGGATTGAAGGGTTGGTATTTTGTATGCACACCTCCTCCACTTGAGTCACACCTCATTACTGGATGTACCTGCGTAAAACCATGAAAACTATCAATCTTTTTATTGAGAAGTTCTACCTGATTTGAAAGCATGGTGACTGAATCGAAGTTATAGATGCATTTGTTTTCGTTGGCTTTGTCCTCATAACTTGCCACTGATAGTTATTCGATGACATCTCTCTATAAATTCATATGCATCTTAGGTGTTTTATTGTTGATGGTTCCGCCAGTAATTGCGTCAATCATTTGTCTTGCCGAGGATTCACACCATTGTAGAACGTTTGAACTTGCACCAAAGCGGTAACCCATGGTGAGGCACCTTCTCGATGAAGTCCTTGTATCTCTCCCATGCATCGTAAAGTGTTTCTAAATCCATCTGCACAAAGAAGAGATATCATTACGCAATTTAGCCGTTTTAGCCGGCGGAAAATATTTTAGTAAAAATTTCTTTGTCATTTGTTCCCAAGTAGTGATAGACCCTCATGGTAACGAGTTCAACCACTGTTTAGCTTTGTTTCTTAGTGAAAAAAGAAATAACCGAAGACGAATGGCATCATTAGAAATGCCATTGATTTTGAATGTATCGCAAAATTCAAGAAAATTCGCCAAGTGCATGTTGGGATCCTTATCCTGCAAACCATCAAACTGAACAAACTGTTGTATCATCTGAATGGTGTTAGGTTTTAGTTCAAAATTATTCGCAGCAATAGCAGGTCTAACTATACTAGACTCAGTTCCTATTAAAGAGGGTTTAGCATAGTCATACATAGTATGTGGAGCAGGATTTTGATTAGCTGCAATTGCAGGAGGCAGCTGATCGCCTGGGTTTTTAGCCATCTCATCGGTTGGGGTTTGAGTATCGTCTTCTCGCTCGTTCTCTGTGTATTGTAAACTACGCCTTATTTCTCTTTGATTTTTTGGAATTGTACGATCGATTTCTTCGTCAAAGAGTAATGGTCCTGACGGGTTTCTTCTAGTCATAAACTATAAAAACCTGCCAAGGGAGAGAAAAATTAAATTAATAAATAATAAAATAAAATAAAATTGCAAGAAAAATAAATGGATAAAGTAATAAAAATTTAGCATTCCTAATATTTCAGATCCCCGGCAACGGTGCAAAAAACTTGATCGCGTGATTCATAACAAGTAATAAATATTTATAATAAAGATCAAACCTAGACTAACTATTATCACGACGAAAAGGCAAGCACACCTATCGAACAATAGTATAGTAATGGCAAGACCGGGATATCGTACCCAAGGGAACCAAAAGTACTAGTAATAACTATCTTTTTATTATCTAGCCTAAGAATAAAAAGGGTTTGTTTATTAAACTAATTAACTAATTTAATTAAAGCGAAGAGAAAATTTGGAAAAAGACTTGAAGAGAAGCAATTGATAAAGACGACACCCAAGGAGGAATCCACCTAGATTTCACTTGTTATCTGACTCTGAACAGGACGATTTATTCACTTGACTTGATCCATGAGATATTATTCCTTTCGAGACTAATAACGTCTAACCCTTAGTTGAATTAATCAAAATTTCTTTCTTAATTAAAACCCCTAGGGAAGCAATAAATCACTCTATGGACTCCCATATTAGGTTTCACCCTAATCCGGTAAAATCTCGTAACCCTATTTTTAGGCGTCCGATCAACTCCGCTTAATTATGCCAAATCTACTTTATGCAGGGTCTATTCCTCCTCTGCATAAGCACATCAAATTATGAATTAATACCTGGAATATTAACTCAAGTATTAAGAACACATAATTAAGAACAAATCAAGTATTTATCATACAGTTCAAATAATAATAACAAGATCCATCATAGGTTTTATCCCCCTTAGGTACCTAAGGGGTTTAGCTCATAATAAAATAAGAATACATCTCAAAAGTATGAAAATAATAAAACATAAAGAAAACTCTAAAACCCCTGAAGGAATTCTGAGAGAGATCTTCAGTCTTGAAATAGCTCCGGCTTTTGAGATGGATCATCTGGCTTCCTTTAAGTAATTCCTGGCGTGTGGTTCTGTATTCTAGAAAAGTTCTGGAAGGAGCGGCCCCTTTTTAGGTCACACTTAGGGTGTTTATATAAGCTTTGGATTGGCTTTCTTCCTCTCTAAGTATCCTTTTCCGTGTAAAATACAACTCTTTGAAAAAGGGACACGCCCTTGTGCCACGGCCGTGTGACGTGTTTACCAGGTCGTGTTCGATCCATTTGAATTGCACACGGCCGTATGGGATCAATGGCCAGGCCGTGTGAATAGTGAAAACCTTGGTTGACACCCCCGAATGCCACGGGCATGTGAGATGCTCGTGTGGCAAGGCTTAGGCCTTGTCATATTCTCGATTTGGTCCATTTTGTCCCTTTTTAGCTTATTTTTGGCTCCTTTTGACTTTTGGTGCTCTCTTGAGTACAAAACATGAAGTAACTGGATTAAGAGCACCAAAATCCACAAATCTAGTAATAAACATCCATAAATATGCTAAGTATTTGAGGTATAGATATGTATAATTTGGCGTTTATCAGGGTCTATAACAATAAAATTAGATCATTAACACTCCACATTATACATTTCAAGTTTAAATTCCACCCCAGGTCCAAATGAACGTTTTACCCCTAATCTTTCACATTTTTACGATTTAGTCCCTAAGCTGGTATAATGAAACACATGCAATTTATACCTTACTCAAGCCTAGCCAAACACTTTCCCCTCTTATGGTAGCCCACATTTTCCATTATTTTCACATTTCTACCACACATTTTACAATTTTTGCAAAAAGGTCCCTTTAGGGGTTTTTCATGAAAATCACCTAGGTAAAGTTGTTTAACACACCGCAAACTTTCATATTCCTCCATAAAACATCAAAATAAAAATAAATTATGCATTGGTAAATTTTTAACAATGAACCCTAGCATGAAATATGGGTAGAATTGGAGAGAGTAAGCTACCGGGATCTCAAAATTACAAAGAATATTAAAAACGGGGCTTCGAAGCACTTACTAATGGCTTGAAAAGCTTAGAAACCCTAGCTATGGTGGCTTAGGAATTTCGGCTGGACAAGGGAGAAGAATGGCTAATTTTTTCCTTCTTTTTCTCATTTTATTTCATTAATATGTCAAATGACCAAAATGCCCTGAAACCCTTTCTTTGAAATTCCATCCATGCAATCCCATTTTTGTCCAAAAACTTAGAAATTGGGAAAATTGCTCCCCAAGACATTCTATTTTATAATATAAAGCAATTTCATGCAAATTGCTTCTAGAATCCAAGTTTTGCAATTTATTCAATTTAGTCCCAAATTTTCCAATTAGGCACTTACTCAAAGAATTCCTTCATGAAACTTTAACACATGCATATTCTCATATTCTAAGCCTCGTAATAATCGTAAAATAAATATTTTGATGTCGAATTTGTGGTCCCAAAACCATTATTCCGACTAGGCCCTATTTTGGGATGTTACACCTCACACGCCTATGTGCCAGGTCATGTAAAAACTGGAGCGTATACTGACTTGTGACAAAAATAGGCCCATGTCTCTGCCCGTTAAACAAAAATAGGCCATTTTCAAGCCATATTCCTCACCCAAATTGGTACCAACCTATACACATGAATTTGCATATAACTATGGCATAAGTAGCCACTCAAAACCAACCAATATCAAGTTTATAACATTGTACTATCCTTACATACAACATGGTATCCATAAGTACATTTATTTGACCACTTTAAAACATACCAAATATACTTCCAAAGTCTCCCTAAATGGTCAAATACATATATGAGACATTGTGCCTAAAACTTAGCATGCATACACATCTCAATTCAAACCATTTAGTGCCAAAACACAATTTCACAAGCAAGGCCTTTATATAACAACTATACACCACATATCATAAGGCCATTTATACATATATACATATCAAAATATATGGCCACCTTACAAGCCAATTCAAATTGCCAAAACACAACAAAACATAAAGGTCACATTAGCCAAAATACCTATACATGCCATTTAATCAAAATATATAAAGTCCAAAGTACCAAAATGAGTGTTCAATAGTGTGATACGATCCTTGACGACTTCTAATTTGAACGAGCTTCTGAGACACTATAAAACACAGAAAAATAAACGGAATAAGCAATTAAGCTTAATAAGCTCGTAAAACATAGAATTAAACTTACCACATAACCACAAATTTAGGTAAGTAACTCAAAGCATAACTCAAATCAATTTGGCCAAAGCCTATCACATAACCATTCACCAAGTTAGCCGTGTGTACATATAAAAATCGAGAATCATGATGAATTCAACGATTATTAAAATTTTCATGTACCTGTAGCATTTATACCACATATTTGTATATCATATATATAATCCATCTCTATGTAAATACCTATAACAGTTCATATCGAATTTGTATAATCTCAAAATAACATTATGCCCGTTGAACCCCTTAGAATCTCGTTAGATACACAGGTAGTACATGCGAAGTGTACTGAACTAGAAGTTCCTCAATTCCTATACATGTGTGCTCTTACGAGCCATAATCGGTAAACTCCTCCGAGCTGAAATACGGTAAGCTCATATGAGTTGCAAATCAGTAAGCTCATATGAGTTGTGGTGAGTCTGCAACAAATGTAGGACCTCAACCAAACGATAACCCTAATGACATGTCATTTGTATCCTACTAATTCCTAATGTTTCTGTAACGCCCTAATTTTCAGGAATTCTGTGAATGTTGGCATAGGTTTAATTATGTTAGTGGGCCTCTAGAAGGCCCAAGCTTAAGATAGAACCCGGCAATTTTAGTTAATTTTTGTTCCATAAGAAAAAGGGGGTGAAATTATGAAATAGAACCTATGTGAAAATGTTTGAAAATGCTATAGGCTAAATTGAAGTGGCCAAATAAATAGGAGTGCAAAATAGGAGGATTTGCATGACAAACCTCCCATTTTACACGAAGTGGCCAGCCATCATGTTGTTGTAGACAATATGAGCACTTGATATCCATAATTCATGGTACAAATTGATAATGGGTTAGGTAAATGTTCCATGATAATGGTTTAGGTAAATGTTCCATGATGGGCATTTCATGTCTTTTGTATTAAAGAATTAAATGGATGAAATATGAAATTTTATTAAAAGAAAAGGGTGAAAAGAACAAAGTTTTGTCCATCTTTGTTCATCATAGCGAAAGTTAGAGAAGAGAAAGGAGAGGAGAAAGTTCTTGAATGTTCGGTCACTTGGGGAAGAAAATTGAAGGTAAGTTCATGGTAGTTTGCTTTTATTTTGAGGTTCATGAGTTCTTCTTGATTCTACCTTAACTCTTGAAGCATATTTTGGTTTTTAGTTGAGTTGTGAGCATTTAGTCATGAATTAAAATGAAGGAAATGGTTGTTGTTTCATGTTTTTTTGATGAAAAATGGAAGATAGGTGAAGTTCAGCCAAACAAATGAGCATGCATGTGCCTTAGATGCTAAAGGGAAAAATCGGCTAACATGTTGTGCTTTAAAATCATGAAATGGAGATTATGCTTAAGTAAAAATCATAGATATGTGATGATTGATTGGTGATATACATGTTTAAATAACAAGCATGCAAGTTAGGTGTGAAAGAGTGATTTGGTAATAAATCTGCTAGGGACAGCAGCAGTAACGTGAATTTGGAAAATCACCATAAATTGTGGGAGATGAGTTAGAAGCTGCATAAATTATTTAATTAAATCTTAATGAGTCTAGTTTCAAATGGAATAAACGAGAACATATTTTGAATTCTGTACAATGAGAAATTTGATTTGTAATGAAGAGTGGTCAGATTAGTCAAACAGTGAAACATGCGAAACTTTGAGAAAAATCTGGTATTTATTGGCCAAACAAAAAATTCTGAAAATTTTATGGATATAAAATATATGAGTCTATTTTCAGGGAAAATTAACGGCACTTGATTTGGAGTTTCGTAGCTCCAGTTATAAATGATTTAGTGACTGTTGCTCAAGAAGACAGCTTGCAGTGAAATTATGATTATGTGGTAAACATTGACAAAAATTTGTTAATGAGTTGTTTATTGATTTCTTATAAGCTTACTATGATCTGTAGGTGTGGTTGGCCGAATATTGTAAGGGGTTAATACGTAGTTTGTATTTGAATAGTTAGATTAACGTGTTAGTAATCCAATTGTAGGCGGTTCGTGTGTGGATCTAAACAAGATATCGTCGCAAGCATGTGTGTAACTAACACCCTCTTTCTTAGTCTAGATCGGCAAAAGTCGAAAAGCCGAAATGCCGAAAACCGGTATTTTGTAGATTTACGAGTGTGTGAATGCTCGTAAGGTAAATCGATTAATGTTTTAGGTAAGTTGCAATGTTTGGACTACAAAGTGCATGATTTCTGTGCCCTCGATATTTTTGGGCTTAATGGGTCAAAATTGGAATGATGGGCCAACGGGCCCAATTCGGTAAGAACCCTCGGTACGTGATTCTGTTAGTACGTGAAAAGTAGGAATATGCATGAAAAACCCTAAAATAGATAAATTACTGAAATACCTTTAAAAGTGGAAAATATACAGTTTTACCCCTAGTAGATAAATTATCGAAATACCCCTAGGGTTAAATTGACCTAAATGCATGTTTGACTGTTGTTATTTACTGCATGCCATGTTGTTATTAGCTGATGCATGGGATTGGGATATTGACGGAGGAAGTACTGAAAGTGGCTTGTCCACGTCTTGGAGGCTTTGCCTCAATTATGATAACTAAGCAGACAAGGCTACAAGCTGTGGAGTGTTGAAATTTGGGTGGGTTGAGCTATTCCCACATGGAGTGTAGGGTGGTCTTGGTGGAGTGTAGTGGTTGGTGGGTTGAGTAGTCTCCCAAATGGGCTTGCATATGTTATTGATGTTGCATGTATTTTGAAATGGGCCTATGGGCCATATCATTATCTGAATAAGGGCTAAGGCCCGTTTATTATAATCTGAAAAGGGCTTTGGCCCAGTACCACTGTTACCTGAATGGGCTTAGGCCCAATGGGCTTGAGCTGACTTGGGCTTTAAATGGGTTTTCCTTACACACTGAGTTTCCCCAAACTCACCCCTTCTTTAACCTTACAGGTGAATACTTTTGGGTTTGAAAAAGAGACTGGTTTTCTTAAGTTATTTTTAATTACTATTTAATTTTGGGGTTGTAAAAAGGCCATTTTAACTTTATTTCTTCTTTGATTTTCTGGGATTATATTATTTTAAACAACTTTAAATTGATGGATACTAATTCAAATGGGCTAGACTTAGGGCTTGATTTCAAAACGATACTTATTTTTTTTTAAATAACACGACGTCACGAATATTCGATTTACCAAAGATAATCACTCAAAGAAATTTCAACTTGTTATAACCAAGTGTGGCAATGGATGTGGGCATGTCTAGAATTGGATCCAATCGGAGAACTTGGTACTTAAGCAGCCTTCATGGCTCACCTCCTCTGTTATGGATACCTACCTGGTGCCCAACTTCCATTCACTTGGTTAGTTTGACAAAAGTCGGCTTTTAAAACACTGAAAAGGGAACACGGGTTTTTGACTTCAATGTGGCACATCGGATTCGGGCTTAACGTCTGGGCCGGGTTTGGGGTGTTACATGTTCAAACAGGGCTTAGTATTCCTCATATGTCATCAGTTATGCGCTTGATAATTATACATAGTAATTACACAATCTATATACATATATTTCAATTAAAGCATATAAATACGCAACTTAATTTCACGAACTTACCTGAAACACGAACGGAGAATTATGATCGTTTAGTCCACAGCTTTATCTTTTCCCCGATTTTGTTTTGAAAGTTATTTTTCTTGATCTATATAATCAAATTTAACTCTTTTAATAATTATTCTAATCAATTCAATCCAAATTTCATGCTATGAAAAAATTACCATTTTGCCCCTAAACATTTGGCTTCTTTACAATTTGTCCCTAGGCTCGTAAAATGAAAAATCATACAATTTCATCCACAACCAAGCCTATCTGAATTATATATGTGCTTATAGCAGCCCATAAATTTCACAATTTCACACATTTAACACATAATTTTATATTTCTCAATTTAATCCTTAATTGACAATTTCAACAAAACTCACTTAACAAAAGTTGTTTATTTAACTACCAAGATTCATTTTCTTTCATTAAACTTCAAGAAAAATTAAAATTCTCTCATGGAAAAACCCTAAACTTTCAATCGTATTGCAAATTAGTCCCCTATTTAGCTAGCTTAAGCTGCAACGATCCCAAAAACATAAAAATCATTAAAAACAGAATAGTTTTTCACTTACATGCAAAGAATTTTCTTAAGCAAAATTTTCAAGCTTCGATGGCTCCTCTATGCTGAAATTTTCAGTTGGTATGAAAGTAGAGAAGATGAATAATTTGTTTTATTTTATTTTTATCTTTAATTAGCTAATTACTTAATTGCCCTTACCTAACTTTAAAAATTTCATAAATACCATGCCATGCACATCCACTAACTCAATTAGTAGTCTAATTACCAAATAAGGACTCCACTTTAAAGTTCTATAGATATTTAATACCTTTAGCTAATAGAATATAACTTTCGTACTTTACGCGATTTAGTCCTTTTTATCGAATTGAGCATACAAACGGTAGAATTTCTTAACGAAAATTTTATACTATCATATTATCATGCTATAGATGTTAAAATAATATTGAAATAAATTTTTTGACTTCGAATTTGTGGTCATGAAATCAGTATTTCGATTTCACTAAAAACGGGCCGTTACAATCTATAACGGTGAACGTCCATGCTACTTATGGGCCCCAAAATAAGTTTTCTTAACCCTAATGGAATAACTAACATGACAACTCATCAAATAAAAAAACAAAATAATTTTGAAGTATAGACTTTTCATGGGAATTCAGCCAAAGTAATTAATTGGGCTCTTTGGGCTAAATTCTTACATGATGATCCACTTATTAAAATAAAATTAGACTTATAGTTTAAATATTTTACAATTTGGGTCACTTTGATAATTTGGCTTGATATTCAATTAAATTACTTTCCAAACTTCAGGATGAGCTTTTAGACATCTTAATGGGCCATTTTTTCAAGAACTTTGTCTTGTGATCCGTTTGCTCTCGAAATTGGCTCGTTCAAGCCCATACATGAAATCCAATGCACTTTGGCTGCAACATTCGGTTTCTTGGACCAAGATTTCCAATATTTGAAATATTGATTTTCTTGATTCTTGAAATTGTCTGAAACAGCAAAATTGGGCCAAGATTTGGTTTCTTGATTTTTTTTTTAAAACAAGAAAGTGAATCTTGATTTTCTTTTTGACTTCAAATAAATTATAATTTCTCAATACATGTACATGACCCTTTAAAAATATTTTACATTATTACCCTAAACTTTTACCTTTTATCCAATTTAGTCTTTAAAATTGAAACTTACATATTTTTCACAATTCAACCAAAAACCTTAGTGTCGAATTCAATATGGTCCCTTAATAGTCCTTAAGTAACTAAATTTTATAGAAATTCCTTCCTAAATTCAATACTTTATCAATTTAGTCCCTAAACTTAAAACTAACCCAATTCACTTTACAAAATAGTCCTATTTTAACACCAAGCTTCAAACTTAACCATTAAAATATAAAAAGCTTTAAAAACAACAATGGTTACTTTTCAAGTCCTTAATAGTTTTACTAAATAGTCCCTAGATTAGTTAGATTAAGTTGCAACAATCACAAAAACATAAAATTTACTAAAAATGGGCTTAGATATAGCTTACATGCAATGGTCGAATATTCAAGGTGATTTGAAGCTTTTTCTTCCTCCTTCAATGGTGTTTTTCGATAGGGTAAATAATAAATGAAAAAGTTGATTTGTTTTTAGTTTACTTTTTTATAACTTAACCTTTATTGTATTTTACTTTTATTTACAAAACATATATTAACATAAAAACCATACACTAATTGTTCCTACCATTTAATTATGGTATATTTGACACATAAAAGTTTGTACCTTTATTATTCAAGCTTATGAACTAGTAAAAATTTATACTGATTAATTTTTACGATTTTTATGATTTAGTCATTTTTACCTAATTAACTATTCAAACATCAAATCCACTGAACCAAATTTTAATACGACACTCTAATAGAGTCATAAATATTAAATAAATGATATCTACTGACTCAATAACTGAAATTGTGGTCCCGAAACCACCGTTTTCGACACCACTAGAAAACGGGCTGTTATAGAATGGTTGGTTGAATTGGTATAGCTTGGTTTGATTTGTTGTTATTAAAATTGTGAAAAATGTTGGATTGGGAGTTTAGGTATAGTTAAATGAATGTTTAGATATGTTTTTGTAATGGTTTTGTGCAGGATATAAGTGTGCATTATGCACTATTTGAGCTAATGGTTGGCCTGGCATGGAATAGGTACCGAATGACTTAAAATGTACCAGAATAGAGTCTACATCAGGACAAGAAGCTCTCATTGTCGCAATGTTGATTGACAGTTTGTGACATCCCGACGTCAATTGGCTAGACGTTGCAACGTGACAAACTATTTGGCGACATCACAACGTGGAGGAGATGACGTCGACCATAGAATTTTAAAACTTTTCAATTTGGTTCTAATTCATACTCAGGTCAACAAAAGAGCTTTCGTAAGCTCAATTAAAGCTCGAGTTTAGTTGTGAATCGTATTATGAATGTTCTTAAGTTATAAATGTTTGTTTAATTGATATAATTATTGTGTTTTCGTTGGTAGTTGCTCCGACAACGATTGTATCATCCTATAACTCGGACCTAATGATCGAGTCAGGCAATGGGTGTTACAGACATAATTTTAAAAAACTTTTAAACTTCCACTATATTGTAAAACCATTTTTTTAATAGGATTTTTCTAACACAAACATCATCACTGTTTACACTTTTTTAGAGCCACTCACATCTTCACATCACATCTGGTGAAAAAACAAGCAAATGAAAGTGAAAAATAAGAGTGAAAAACAGGCAAATGAATAACAATGAATAACTTCATAATTCTTAAATAATTTGTACAAATTTTAAATAATTTTTAAATTTTGTTAAAATTTTGTAATAAAATTTAATAATTATTTACATTTTGATATTTTTAAAATTTTTATTAATTTTTCTATTATTTAAATTTTTATGAATTTTTATGATTTTAAATAATTTTAAATACCCTTTTACAAATTTTATATATTTTAAAATATTTTTTCAATTTTAATATTTTTGTATCTAATCAATGTCCACATCGGTCAATGACCACATTACAGTCAACCAAACACGTCCTTCTTAATAGATAATACCACTACTCGGATTGACATACATGTGAACATATTTAAATGTGTATAATATATATTTTATTAAAAATAAAAGTTTAAAATAATTTTACATTTTATCAACTAAACACTTAAATTTTATATTCTAATCAAATAAATATTTATTATTTATAATCTTACCTTGTCATGATATTATATTTTTGAACTAAAACCTCTTAATTTATATTTATATATAAATATATATATTAATAATTCTTTTTCTTTTTTTTTCATACACAATGTCTAAAACTACTCATAGTTCTTCCTCAACCAATAAATAGGAGGATAATGCACTTGAACATAGGCTGAGTATTCGATCGATTCGAGTCGAATTAAGTAAACAAAATTTCAAATCGAATCGAGTAAAAAAATTCAAGTCGAGTTAACGAATCATATTATTTATACTCAATGTTGCATTTACATGGACCAGTTATTTAGCTAGTAGATGAAGTATAAGATTGTTTAACTACATAAACAAAACTAATGGTTTTGCCTTTTAACTTAATGAGTAAACATTTATTAAAATAACGTAGCTTTGCCTTTTAACTTAATGGTTTTGATTTTTAACTTTAGAAAAGATAAACATTTATCAAAACAACATAACTTAATTTTTAATTCGAGTTGTGTTAGTATAAAACTTCGGTGAGTAAAATCTCGAACACACAAACAGAACTCGAATAGAAGAAGAAATAGGACAAGGCTCCAAGGCGTGTATTAAGCCACTATCTTTAAGGTTATATTCGCCCCCACCTATCTTTGGTGTGCAAATGAGTTCCAAGCAAATTAACCTCGAGGATACAATGAAGCCAATGACTATTTGCGTTTTGCACTGATGAGAATAGTCCACTACACAATGAGCAATATATGACAAGTAACTCAATTTCTATAAAGAACTTCTGCAGTAATACTTTATAGAATAATCTAATAATATTAGAAAATGAAGGAAGGAAAGAAAGAATCTTAGAGTTTGATGGTATGATTTCCAAATGAAATCTCATTCCTGTTTATAGGAATTTTCATGTCTCTTCATAGAGACATCTTTCATCAGTAGGTGTCTTTCTGAATAATAATGTATTTAAAATTATTCCTTTAATTATAATTATTCAAATAAATTTTTTAAATAGTTATAATTCTTTTCAAAAATCAAACAATATAATCTTTTGATTAATTACACCTATTCATTTATAGTTATTGGAACACTATAAATATTTGAAAATGTTCCAACAATCTCCCCCCATTTTCAAAATATTTTAGATTTTGATATCCTTGGAAATCAATTAGCATAAATGAAAGGTATCTTACGATTGAACCTTCACTTAGTGAAAACATGTTAAAGTTAATCGAAATTGCATGGTAGACTAAGCTTTGAACCAACTATTTCATTTGATTAACCGAACACATCTCACACAATGATTTCAACATCGATCAATGCATAGTATCTAGGGACACTATTATGGCTATGTGTCTGTGTCCTCTTTTCATGAGTGTCGTCAGAACCAAGCCCTTGAGCTCCTAGAAGCGGCTATACTTCCACTCACATGGGTAGATCCCATCAAGAGTGTTCCTGTAATTATAACACTCTAACATTTTATGTTATGGGTCCATTAAGAGTATATTACTCATCCTTCCCTTATCATTACGGGTACCTAGCACTTTAATCTTAGGATGGATTTATTTACAGTGCTAACAGTCACATACTAATGATGTACTTTGTCTCATTTAACTCAAGACTTGACATTATACTAAGCATTGGGTCGAGTTTCCATCATGGGTAGCTCTAATTAATGGGCTTGAGTCCCATCCCTTTTGAGGTCCTTTTTACTATATCTCTAGCAAGACTTTTTGTCAAAGGATCCGCCAAATTTTCACTTGACCTTACATAATTTATAGTGATCACTCCATCAAAAATTAATTGGAGGACATAACTATGTCTTAATCCAATGTGTCTAGACTTTCCATTATATACTTGGCTATATGCCTTTGCTAGAATAGTCTCACTATCACAACGGATAGAAATAGGTGAAATTGGCTTAGGCCATAAAGGTACATCATAAAGTAAATTTCTTAACCATTCTGCTTCTTTAGATGCAGCGGCTAATGCAATAAATTCTGCTACCATGGTGGAATCAGTAATACATGTTTGTTTCTTGGAACCCCAAGAAATGGCTCCTCCACCAAGAATGAAAATCCATCCACTAGTAGATGCATGATCTTCCAAACTTGTAATCCAACTAGCATCCGAATACCCTTCTAAAACTAGAGGATATCTATTATAACACAATCCATAGTTAATAGTTTTCTTTAAGTACCTAAGTACTCTATTCAAAGCTTGTCAATGCAAGCTACTTGGATTACTTGTGTACCTACTCAATTTCCCAACAGCATATGCAATATCTGGTCTTGTACAACTCATTATGTACATAAGATAACCAATTAGACTTGCATATTTCAATTGATCAATTTTCCTACCAGCATTAGATACTAATTTTATTTGAGGATCTATGGGTGTAGATGCAGGTATACAGTTGAAAAGATCAAACTTTTTAAGCACTTTTTCAATGTAATGTAATTGTGATAAAGCTATAGTGCTTTAATCTCGGGTTATTTTAATCCCAAGAATAACATCTGCTACACCCATATCCTTCATAGCAAAGTTGTTTGACAAGAATTTCTTTGTGTTTTCTATTTGTTCCAAATCCGTGCCAAAAATGAGCATGCCATCTACATATAAGTAAATTATGACACCTTTTCCATTTTCAAATTTGCTATATATACACTTATCAGATTCATTATTTATAGCCATTAGCTAAAACAACATTGTCAAGCTTTTGATGCCACTGTTTTGGTGCTTGTTTAAGTCCATATAAAGATTTAACAAGCTTACAAACCTTATGCTCTTGTCCTGGAACAACAAATCCTTCCGGTTGTTCCATGTACACTTCCTCTTCCAATTCATCATTTAAAAAAGCAGTTTTAACATCCATTTGGTGAACAACCAAATTATATATAGAGGTAAGTGATATTAAGAGTCTAATTGTAGCATTCTTGCTACTGGAGCATAGGTATCAAAGTAATCAATACATTATTTTTGTGTAAAACCTTTGGCTACCAACATTGTTTTAAACTTATCAATGGTTCCATCGACCTTCATTTTCTTTTTGAAGATCCATTTACAACCTATTGGTTTGGAACCCAGTGGAAGATCAAAGTTTGATTTCCCATTATTGAATCTATCTCATCATTTATTGCCTCTTTCCAAAAAGCAGAGTCTTGAGATTTCATTGCCTCTTCAAATGTCATAGGATCAAATTCCGTATTGTAACAATAAGGTATCTTATTGCATATACTTTCACCTTTTCCTTTTACAAAAAACATAATGAAATCTGGTCCAAAATCTTTGACCTTTTTAATCCTCTTACTTCTTCTTAATTCTTGACAAGATTCATCATTATTATCAATTTGTTCTAATGAAATCTTATTCTCATTTGAAGAATGAATCAATTGTTGTGGCTGTAATTGTCTTGATATAGAATTAAATCTATTTTCATCAAAAATAGCATCTCTTGATTCAATAACAGCATTAATTGAAATTGAATCATTTGGTTCAATTACCATGAACCTATATGCCTTGCTATTATGTGCATATCCTATAAATATGCATTCAATTCCTCTTTCACCTAACTTTTTACATTTAGGTGTTGGAACTTTGACAATAGCTCTACAACCCCAAACCTTCAAATAATTAAGGTTTGGTTTTCTTTTCTTCCATTGTTCATAGGGTTTTTTTTAGTTTCCTTAGTAGGAACTCTATTCAATATATGACAAGCTGTTAGAATAGCTTCTCCTCAAAAACCTTGTCCAAGACCTAAATATGATAACACTGAATTTACCATTTCAGTCAAGACTCTAATTTTCCTTTCAGCTACACCATTTTGTTGTGGTGTGTAGGGGGCTGAAACTTGATGGATAATCTCAGTGGATTCAAAATAACTTGGATTAAAGTATTCTCCACCTCTATCCGATCTTAAGCACTTTATAAATGATTCACACTGAATTTCAACTTCAAATTTATAAACTTTAAATTTATCAAGTGTTTCATCTTTTGAATGCACTAAATATAGATAACAATATCTAGAACAATCATCAATAAAAGTAACAAAATATTTATTTTCGCCTAATGTAGGAGTATTATGCATGTCACATAAATCACTATGTATCAAATCAAGCAATTTTGTATTTCTTTTAACCTTAGGAAAGGGTTTCTTGTAATTTTAGTCAACATACATGTATTGCATTTTCCAATATTATTATTAAAAATAGTAATTAAATCTAACTTATACATGTAATTCAATTTCCTATAATTCAAATAACCTAATCTATAATGCCATAAACAAAAGACTCAACCATATAAGAAAAAATAATATTTTTATTCTTATTAATAATATTTAGTTTGAACATACTCTCATACATATACCCTTTCCCTACAAAAATTCCTCCCTTAGACAAAATAAACTTATCGGCCTCAAAAATAATTTTGAAACCAAACTTATTTAACAGATTTCCAGACACTAAATTCTTTCTAACTTTTGGTACATAATATACATCATTTAAGGTTAAAACCTTTTCAGAAGTAAATTGTAGTTCAACAGACCCTTTGCCTTTGATTGCTGCGGTGGAAGAATTTCCCATGTACAAGACATTGTCATTTTCACATTGTGTGAACTTTGTGAACATGCTTTTGTCTTTGCACACATGTTTGGTTGCTCCGGTATCAATCCACTATGTATTATCATCTTGAGCCATATTAATTTCAGATATCATTGCAACGAACTTTTCGTTATTATCAGCCTTAGAAGATGATTTCTTCTTTAAAAATCGACATTCATTCTTGAAATTTCCTGGCTTACCACAATGATAGCATGAGCCCTTTTGTTTCTTTTTGAACTTAGGTGCTCTATCAGTCTGTTTGAACTTTCTCTTGAATGGTTTAGTAGTCTGTACTTCCTCCGTAACATGCACTTTGGCGTTTTCAGAATTTAGATTCTGATCTTGCTTTCGATATTCTTCTTTAATACGAAGATGATTTGCCAAAGCCTCAAGAGATATTTCCTCTTTATTATATTTTAGACTTCTTTTAAAGTCTTTCCAAGATGGAGGAAGTTTGTCTATTGTAGAAGATACAACAATCATTTCATCTATTTTCATATCATATTGCTTGAATTGATTCAGCATCTTTTCAATATCACCGAATTGTTCCATAACAGAATGACCATAAACCATTTGATAATTATTGAAACAACTGACAAGAAATTTCTTACTTGCAACATCCTCGATCATGTATCTTGTTTCTAATTTGTCCCATAATTCTTTAGCGGTGACCTCGTTTTGGTAGGTGTCGGACAAACCATCAGATAAACCATTCAATATGTGGCCCATGCACATGTAATCAGTATTGTCCCATTTTTGTCTTTCTCGGGTTGCAGCAACAGATTCTTTTTCAGTCTCGTCAGGTCTTGGAGTATCCAAAACATAAGCAATATTCAAAGTTGATAATAGGAAGTGCATCTTTTTCTACCATCATCTAAAATTGCCACCATCAAACCGATCAAGTCTGACAAAATTGGAAGCCAACTCCCTTAGTGTTCCACTTTCATAAGTTGTGGTAGACATCATGAATTATAACCTTAAAATTGTTAGTACAAAACTTCGGTGAGGAAAATCTCGAACAGACGAACAGAACTCGAATAAAAGAAGAAATAGGACAAGGCTCCAATGCGTGTATTAAGCCACTATCTTTAAGGTTATATTCGCCCCCACCTATCTTCGGTGTGCAAACGAGTTCCAAGCAAATTAACCTCGAGGATACAATGAAGCCAATGACTATTTGCGTTTTGCACTGACGAGAATAGTCCACTACACACTGAGCAATATATGACAAGTAACTCAATTTCTATACAGAATTTTTGCAGTAATACTTTATAGAATAATCTAATAATATTAGAAAACGAAGGAAGGAAAGAAAGAATCTTAGAGTTTGATGGTATGATTTCCAAATGAAATCTCATTCCTATTTATAGGAATTTTCATGTCTCTTCATAGAGACATCTTTCATCAATAGGTGTCTTTCGAATAATAATGTATTTAAAATTATTCATTTAATTATAATTATTCAAATAAAATTATTTAAATAGTTATAATTCTTTTTCAAAAATCAAATAATATAATCTTTTGATTAATTACACCTATTCATTTATAGTTATTGGAACACTATAAATATTTGAAAATGTTCCAACAAGTTGATTCGAATAACTTGATTAACTTAAATAATTCGAACTATTTAATTTAAAATTTAAAATTTTTATCAAATTTTTCGAATCAAATCAAATTTTGCTCACCTTTATTTGAACGCACTTGAACCTACGCCCTCTTGTATTAACAATAAGCTAATACTCAATTTGCAAGATATCCACAAATCTAAAATAATGTACGAATATTAATTATAGAAAAACATAATAAAAGATGAATACAAATACCTTAGGTGTTTGAATGAATTGTGAGGAGTGAAATCTCATTTCCCAATATAAGATAGGAGACAAACAGTATGACCTTATATTTAACAGAGCAATTTATATATAGATGCATACAAATTGTTGATGACAAAAAAGGGTTCATGTTGCCTGTCTTTAGCTATTTGAGACACTTTGCCTGCTCTGCTAATTTCTGGGCTGTTTTGCAGATTGAAAACGAAAGATTTCCCCATCTCACAATTTCCATCAACCAATTGAAGATTTTTAGGAAGGTAAATTCAAGGATTATGTAATTTTTATTTTAAAAATAGTAATAGTGAAATAAAAAGAACGTGAAGTGAAGGGGCATTTGCAGAAAGTAATAAATGAGTGAGGTGAGAAGGCAATGGAAGGTAATGATGACTATTCATAAATAGGTTCAGATGGGGTTGGTAGGTGGCTTTTCTCCTTTCTCTCTGTGTCTCAGCTCAATCAAATGCATGCAAAACCATTACAACCACGACGTGCTTATTTCAGAAACTCAAGGCATTCCTCACACCATTCAATGCGCCTTTGTGTATTTGGATATCACATTTATTATTCATGGTAAAAATAAATATTATTTTTTAAATATTTAAATTTGTTATTTGAGGTTTTATTTAGACATCCAAATCATTATTTACTGATAAAAATAATTTTTAAGTCCTGATCTGATTTGGATTTGAATAAAGACTTAGTAGTTCTAATCATGACATTCCTGCTGGACCATGGCATTAGTTGTAGTGCATGTATGGAGGCCGAATTATATTTTTTGACTAAAGATTTAGATATCCCTGCTCTGCACTGCACTGCGATGCACTGTACTGCACTGCCAATGCCATGGGTGGCCCCTTAAATGTAATTAGAGAAGGCATGTGGCACGTAGTATAAATAATAAATAAGAGGGGGGGACCATTTGAGATTGACCTAACAATGCAAAAACCTCTCCGTTCTGAGACTGCCGCAGTTAATACATACATACATACTATAAGACATGGGAATTAGGGAATTACAGTAGCTTTTGCTATTGCTTTTTTCTTTATATGAGTTTGGGAAGTGCAAAGAGAGGGACAAAACGGATGGTCAAACTATGTGGTACATTGCTGCTACTCTCCCATTTGGCATTTGTATCTAACCCTCTTAGGCCTAGGGTCTTGTTTTTTTGTTATTTCCTTTTCTTTTCTGCCCTATTGGAGAAAAATATTTTATAGTGTTTGGTAGGTACGTAAACCTATCTATGGGTTTTGAGAAAATAAAACCCTATCTATGGGTTAGATAAAATTCCTTGTTCTAACGTTAATCTTTTATAATTAAAATTAAAACCGTTAAATTAATTTTTATATATTAGATTAAATAATAAATTAAATATTTTAATTAAAATTTTTAT
Source organism: Gossypium arboreum (assembly GCF_025698485.1). Taxonomy (NCBI): domain Eukaryota; kingdom Viridiplantae; phylum Streptophyta; class Magnoliopsida; order Malvales; family Malvaceae; genus Gossypium; species Gossypium arboreum. The sequence continues at coordinate 11,582,599 of NC_069076.1, read as the reverse complement.
TTATTTTAAAATTCAATATGATTGGTAGAATAATTAAATAGTAATATGTAACATGTTATGTACACTTTATGATTTTAACATAGAAATGGATGTAATTTTTAACAAAATGATCAATTTATTTTTTTAATGTATAAAAATAATTTTTAATTTCATGAGTACAGAAAATAAAATACAATCTAACTTGTAATATTAATATCCTATATTATTTCTATGAAAAGTGATAATTTAAAGTCCCAAACTCACTTTTATTTATTGCTAAAAAATTAAATGAATTTGGATGCACTATCAAATTTCAATTTAAGATTTTTCTAGCTTTTCCTTTTCATAAGAAGATCAAAGGGTATCTCAAGATTTACTTAGATTTTAATTCTCTATTTTAGCAATATATTTGCTCACTTTGTCTTGATACATGGCTTTATAAAAAAATCTCATGATATTAAACCTAGATGGAAAAATACCCAAGCTTCTAAGGAAGTAGGAATAGGAGATTAAGTATAAAATATTTCTATTTTCTACTACCATTTCTCATTAAACGATATTTGTCAAAAACTTGTAACGATAATATTTTAATTTAATATAAGTTTGAAAATTGAAAAGTTGCAAAACATTTATTTTTTTAAAGTAAAAAAACATTCTTTAATTTCAAAGAAATTAAGAAGAGAGAAAAGGAAGCATTTACTAACAAAACAAGCACAGAAAACGACACATCAACCAAATCCCTTCGTATTACTTTGATAAACTTATGGCACACAAGACTGAGACTGTATATAAATAGATAAGTTTAAGGAGCTTTTTCTCATCTTTCATGGCTCTGTTTCCACTTCCTCCATAGCCATTTTCTACTGACCAGTCCAAAAAGTCTTAACCCTTCTTCATTGGCTTTCCGAGCCATAAGCTCCTATCAATGGCTCAACGACGCCCATTGCCACCCTTGATCATGGACCTGACCATCGCAGTTCGTCCGCCAGGTCATCAACATCCTAGCTCAAGAAAAGTAGATTTCATGTTATGAAGTCCATGGCAATATCTCTCCTGAGCTTATTCTTCTTATATCTTTTCTTCTATTCTCGAAACTCTTTGATGATTATTCGAGTTTTCTTGACCTTGCAAGTCCGTAAGCAAGATAAAATTGTTCTTGATCACTTTAAGAATTTTCAAGAGACTCTGAGCATAAAATTTTCATCAAAGGTTCGAGAAAGTTCTTATCTATCTTCTATCCCTCCTGAGCTGTCTCTTCTCTTCGTCTCATTTCTCTTTATCCTAGCTAGGGTTATCTTTTATCACCTGTTTAAGTTTTTAGCTTAAAAGTATTTCTAAATGCAATTGGATTATCCGAATAAAATTTATGGGCTTACACCGGTATGTACGTGGTTGTTGAAAGAAATATGTATTTACCAATTTTAGTTTTCTTTACAATTTTTTTTTTGTAGTTTTTTTAATATTCTATGTATTTACTAAAGAAAAAGAAAAAAGAAAACATCCTACGAAGCAATATCAAAGAAGAAAATGTAAAGGAAAAAGATTAATTTACAGAACATCCTTGAAAAAAGATGACATATGAACAATGGAATTAGGACTAAAGGAATCTTTGGTTCATGGTGAGATTCAACTCTATATTGTTGGATACATGCACTTAATAGTGAGATCGTAAATTAAAAACCCTGGGTTCATTAACACATGGTTGCATATGATGAAGTTGTGTCTTAAAAAAGACTGGATGATCCGACTTACTAGCATCTCATAACCTTAGTGTGCTATTCGTAGATGCATGCATAACAGCAAATTGGTTTCCACAAAAGAATTTCGCACAGGAGACTGTTTTCTTGGTGCACAATTAACACATGAAATGGACTACTGATGTTTTCTTAAATTATAGCAGTGGATACGATAAGGCAACAAAATTTCGTAATAATAATTATTCTTACAACAAATTTGGGAGGAAATGGGTACACATCGCTCAAATCTTGGTGTTAATATCAGCTTACAATAATTTTCCAGGTACAACTGTGATTTTATTAACTTCAATAGTTTTTGGGTTCTTTTCTCCTACAGAAAAATAGTACCGATTTAGCAATGACAAAGCTGGAAAGATTAATAAAAGCGCAGCAATGCAAAGTGAAAGTTTGCAATATAAAGTGAATTTCAAGTTCCAACATATATTTATTCAAAACTCCCCTTGCTAGTTGTGTGTATACATAGAGATACTAGGGAGCTCCAACCTAAGAACAACAAAAAATTGAACACCCCAAGTTATTTACTATTATACTGTTAACTAGTTGATACCTTCACTAATATTAAGTATAAATATTTGTACTTATTTTTAGTCTTCATGAGATTTATTATACAAAATTGCATATATACTAATAATTTATTAAAACAGCCTATGAATCTATTGCGCCTTCAAATACGAATAATGATCCCATTTGGAAAATTTTTTGGAGATGCCGCAAAGGATCGATTATTTCTTTGGTTGGGCTGTAATAACAAGTTGCTTATTTGAATATGGATTCTTTACAACATTGATTTGTATCATATTTCTTTGAATAGAAGTATAGTAAAAGTTTGGAAGCCAATTTCATGGTTCCCTCCTTTGTATGTATGGAAATGAATGTGGATGGCGCCTGTAAACTTGGTACTAATTTAGCATCAGCTGGCGGTGTTATTAGAGACTCCAATGGTAGATGGCTTTGGGGTTTTGGTTGTAACATTGGCTTATGTAAGTCGTATGAGGTAGAGTTCTTTTGGGGGGGGGGGGATCTTCGATGGAATCCACCAAGCTTGGAACGGTGGAGGCCACCGCATCAGTGGATTGGATTTACATTTTAAAATTTTAAAAGTATATCATTATTTGATTTATTGACAAAACTTTATGATGAATCTTTCACATTCATTTTATGGTTTATAAAAAATAATTCTTTCGAGGTTGATTGTAAAAAACTCTAACTCAAGTCAGACGAGAACTTTGATTAAATTGAATTACATGAGATATCTATGACCATCTCTACTAACTGAGAGTCTGTTTATCTCAAGGTCACCTAAAGGCTAACCTAAAATGAATTTTTTGACTAACTGGTTGGATTTGTCTAGGTTCCATACTTTACTGCTTATGCTAAGACCATATATGGCCAGAATTACCATATTTCAATCATAACTAACAACCCACCATGTAATATATACATATACACATCTTATTCCTTAAGAAGAATGCTTAAAAGCCAAGCAAACCCTGCATATATATATACACATATCATTCCAAGCATGACCATGTGGCCTATATGACCTTAATTACACACCAAAAACAAGAACCTAACATGTTTCTTATCACATCTAAGAGTACATACATGCCACAATTATAGGGAGCAAAATTGAAGTGGAAATAAATACTTTCAAAATGAAAGAACCCCTAAATTGACCTAGCAGTGCGAATGTCCCATCCTCGCCTGGATTGATAATTTACTATGCACGGAGACAACAAACCGCCAGCTGAATTTTTCTCAAGCTCAGTAATGCTCATACAAGTTTAAAATAATACAATGAACAGACCAATGCAACCAAAAGACATAAAATTCATATTAAACAACTGCTACCATAACTGTACATTTTACTATAATTAGACATCGAATATCTTTAAACTTTCATTTAATTTATTGCTCAATCTTTTAGATTAGCTATTTAAACAGTGATACAATTTAAACTATTTCTTTGTTTATTTTAACAACTTAAGATCATCTCAAACATCATAATTTGTAATTTTCTCTATCTCAAAATCTTTTTTTTTTGAAAAATAGTCGACTTTTTATTTTGAAAATGGAAACGAAAAATGGGAGTCGCCACCAAATTTTTTTTGTTTAGGTGTAATCGGATCACCTTGTAATTTGATTGTTTTAATAAAATGTTTTGTTTTACTAAAACAACGATTTTGGTCTACGAAATTTGAGAAATCGGGTTCGGGGGTCAATTACGTACGAGGAAAGATTAGCACCCTCGTAACGCCTAAAATTGGTACCTAATTGATTAATTAATGTCTTAATGTCGAAAGTTGAAAATCCGTAAAGAATTTTAAAAATACAATCCTTCTTTTTTATTAATGTTAATTTTACAAAAAATGTTTGGGTAAATCGAAGCGGATGCTAAAAACCTTCTTGTCCTGAGGTAATAAAATATCACATCCAGTACGTTAGGACACGACATTTTAAACCCTCGAGAATAAGCTTGTCTTTTGATTTTTAAAACTCATGCGTTTTAATTTTAAAAGGTTATTCGGTCATTTGGATCAAATAAGAAAAATCGAAACCCAATATGTTAGGGCATGATCTCTCAAATTTCCAAACACAGAATATTGCCTTTATTAAAGAATCTATTTTTTATGAATTTTAGGGTAAAAATTAATGTAATATTTAAAAGAGGGTATGTGAATAAAATATTATACTTATGGATGACAAAAATATCAATATGCTAATGAACGGTTTATTATTCGTAATAACAACAATCATATAATGCAATTTAACACCAATATTAACAATCAAGATTAATGAAATAAATAAATAAATAATAACGATGATAACAATGATAATAAAAACGAAACGACACACCAAAAGAGAAAATACTAAAAACTTAAATGAGATAAGTAAACAAATAAATAAGTACGTAAATAAATGTAAGGAAAATAGTTTATAAAAATTTTGAACATGAAGAGTCAAAATAGAATGTAAATAAAATTTAAAGCCACAATTTTATAATAAAACACATGCAAATAGATAATAATAAATAAAATAATAATTATAATAGCAATGATGAATGATTTGAATATTAAAAGTAAAGTAATAAAATAAAATAATAAAAAATAAAAATAAAGGCACGGATGAAAACAAACAAGTCAATAGGAAAATAAATGAATAAATGAATCAAAACTAATGTAAATTCGATAAATAAATGAAAACGGTTGAAAATGAATAAATAAATGAAATATTGAATTTAAAATATAACTATAAGTTAAAAATAAAAGTAAGGGATAAAAAGTAGGTTAAACTGCAAGTTAAACAAAATTTAAGGGGGAGAAATTAGAATAAAAATAGTGTTGGGCCAAAATCATAACGTGCAGATAATATTAAGGACTGAATCGGAAATATCCCCTGCTTTCAAAACAATGTTGTTTCTTATGGGACCCAAATAAAATCGAAAAAGAATTCAGGAGTAAAATCGAAAGATAAAAGAAAATTAAATGGGGACTCAATCGAAAATAGCCTCAAAAGCGAAAGGACTGAGGGCATAAATAGACCCCCAGTCCAAAAACATGTGGATCCTAGGCGGGTTTCAGGTCGGATCTCAGGTATGGGTCACTAAATGACGCCGTTTTGAAGCCACTGAGATAGGCCCTAAACGACGTCGTTTGTTGATGCCTATAAAAGATAATTTTTTAAAAAAAAATCATTCTACCACTGCATTTCTAAAAAAAGAACAGAGAGGCGGAGAGGGAGAGGCGCTATTTTGTGTCCCTGTCTTGGCCAACTTGGGGGGTTTCATCAGCGTCCGACATGCCTCCGCCTCCGCCATGGCACTCGACCTGGGGCCACAGGCGTACAGGTAAGCCTTCTTTTCTTTATTACCACTTTCTTATTAACAAAAGCAAAAATGAAACTAAACGAAAAGAAAAAATTACGAATAGAAGAACAACCTTAAAAAAAAACTTCTATTTTTGATTATCTGTTTTTGAATTTTTGATTTCTGTATATGTGTGTTCATAGTAGTGGAATATAATAAAAATGAAAAATGGCTTCATAGTCAAATAAGAAAAATAATAAAAATAATACAATATTCCTGATTTCGTTTGTGTTTGTCCTTTTTTTTGTAGGTACAGAGGCATTTGCTGGCACATACGGAGGTACGGAGAGGGTACGTGGTAAGGTGTTTGTGGCTGTGGGCGCATAGAGGTCACTGGTGGCCATTTCGGCGCCTAGGGTTTCTAAGTTGCCTTCCTGAAAATGTTGTTAGGGTTTTGAGCCTTTGGGCTTAGGGTTTAGTTGGGTCTTTTTTTTGTTTTAATAATATTGGGTCATATTTGTTGTTGGGCTATGGACTATTGTATTTTGGGTTATAATTTTTCCCCTGGACTGTTTATTTATTTATTTTTTTGTTTAATTTTCTGTTTATTATTAGTTCTGGGCCCGGGCTAAATTGGCCCATTACAGCTGCCCCTCTTTGCTCATTGTCGTGTAACAAGAATGGAGCAAAGACTATAAAAGGGCCAATTTTGCCTAGACCTGTTGAGTCTCGGTGCTTTGGCGCTTCTTTTCTTCAAGTAGTCTTGTTGTACTCAATTGCGACTTTAGGGAGACGAGACTTGTAGCTTCGATTTACTCCAATGTAATTTTAGAGATAAGAGATTTGTAGCTTCGATCTACTCCGCTGAAACTTCAAGGAGACAAGAGTTGGTAATTTGAACCTGCTCCACTGCAACTTCAAGCAGATGAGGTTTGTGTATTTGTGGCTTCAATCTGTTCCGTTGCGACATTAGGGAAATGAGATTCGTTGTCTTTATTCTGCTCCGCTGCAACTTCAGGGAGATAAGACTTGTGGCTTCAATTTGCTCTACTGCAACTTCAGGGAGATAAGATTCGCCATAATTTGTAGCTTCAGTCTGTTCCACTGCAACTTCAGGGAAATAAGATTCGCTATCTTCAGTCTGCTCCGCTGCAACTTCAGGGAGATAAGACTCGTGGCTTCAATATACTCCATTGTAACTTTAGGGAGATAAGATTTGCCATGATAACTTAATTCGACCTACTACAACTTTAGAGGTATAGGATTTGTGGTTTCACTAGTCTATTACGTTGTTCTCTGGGGAACAGGACCTGTAAAATCTGTTTAATGGGCCTATTTATGTCAAATGATTAGGATGTCATGATCAGAATACATCAAATGCTCCTAACTAGATGTGTGTGAATGATATTTTCATGAATGCAAAATGTTATTTTGGGAATGATTCATTTTTAATGATTAGGTTGTCATTGCTCATCATTTATCAATGTTCTATCACTGATACGCTACCGTGCCTTCTTACTCTGCTGGTATCTTTGACAGAAGATTTGAAGAGATAGCCATAATTTAGACTATCCTCCCTCCAATGTTTTTAATTTTTGAATTTGGGTTAGTTCTAACTAGTGGTCCTGTTTCAGGTTCTTGTACCATTTAGAAACTTTTCAAAGTAATATGCAGAACTTCTTTCATGTGAATATTGTAAGTCCAATAATCATTGTTTCAATAAAAAATGCTTGAAAAAGGCTATCACGATGGATAAGATGAAAATTTATTAAGATCAAAGCTCAGAGTAAGTTAATCAAGACAGCAAATTTGCTAAAGTACACAATGAATAAGATGAAAATAGATGCCCCAGATATTGCAGTACGAGCTAGATATGTGTTTAGGAGATCTAAAGTATTTGTTGATGCCCCAAGATATAACACTCCTCCTTCTTGTTAATTCTGAGAGGACAAGACTACCACATGCCCCATTTTCAAAATTTGAGCTGCCCGTTTTTGTGTTTTTAACTCAAAACCCCTTTGGTCTTAGAGCGCCCTTTACGGGTTTTCTCCTTGGCCTCTCTATTTTCTTCTTCTTTTCTTTTCTCCTTTTTTAGAAGGTCTTAAAGTGCTCTTTACGGGTTTTTCCCTTGGCCTCTCCCTTTTTAGGTGAAATACTTCTTGACGAAAGTCTAATTCACAGGATTAGGTAAGTTTTTACCATCCATCTCGGCTAAAATCAATGCTTCTTCGAAAAAGGCTTTCTTTACCACATAAGATCCTTCCTAGTTTGGCATCCATTTCCCTCTAAAATCCTTTTGTATTGGAAGGATCTTTTTCAAAACTAGATCTCCTTCATGAAATTCTCTTGGGCGAACCTTTTTTTCATAAGCTTGCATCATCCATTTTTGGTACATTTGACCCTGACAGATAGCCCTTAGCCTCTTTTATTTAATCAAATTCAACTGATCGTATCGAGACTGAATCAACTCTATTTCATCTAACTTTACCTCTGACAAAACTCGGAGAGAAGGAATCTCGACTTCGATAGGCAGAACTGCATCTATTCTGAGACTAAAGAGAAAGGCGTTGCCCCAGTGGAGGTCTTGAGAGACGTTCGATAAGCATAGAGGGCAAAGGGTAGCTTCTCATGCCAATCCCTGTAAGTTTCAGTCATTTTCCCCATGGTCTTCTTGATATTCTTATTGGCTGCTTGCATCGCACCATTCATTTTGGTCGATATGGTGACGAGTTGTGGTGTTTGATCTTGAATTGACTATAGACCTTTGCCATTGTGCTATTGTTCAAATTCAGTGCATTGTCCGATATAATCCTTTCTAGCATTCCATATCGACATATGATCTCTTACTTCAAGAACTTGCTGACTTCCAACTTCATGACATTGGCGTATGAAACGGCTTCTACCCATTTGGTGAAGTAATTGATGACCATGAAGATGAATTGATGTCTATTAGAAGCTTTTGGCGATATTGGCCCAATCACATCTATGCCCCACATTGATAAAGACCATGGAGAAGTCATAACATGAAAAGGTGAAGGAAGCACATGAATCTTGTCTACATAGATTTGGCACTTATGACATCTTTTGGCGTAGTTAATACAATCCCCTACCATAGTAGACCAGTAATAACTGAATCTCATAATTTACCTGGCCATTGTAAAATAATTAGCTTGTTTCCTAAAGACGCCCTCATAGACTTCTTCCAAGATTTTCTTAGCCTCTGTAGCATCTATACATCTTAATAGCACTTGATCATTTCTTCTTTTGTATAGGATTTCCCCATCCAAGACATAGTCAATGGCTAGTTTTCTCAACGTCCTTTTATCATTCTCGGTTGCCTAGTCTGGGTACTTATAATTCCTCACATATCGCAATATATCACGACACCAAGGGTGACCATTTTTTTCCTCTTCTTCATCAATGTTGTAGCAATGAGCCGGGGCCTTATAAATACTCATTTGGATAGGCTTCACGTCCTCTTGCTTGTTTGCTCTGATCATAGAAGCTAAGGTAGCCAAGGCGTTAACCATCTGATTTTCATTTTATGGGAGGTAGCAAAAAGTGGTGTTATCAAACTCCTCCTTTAACTCCAAAACTATTTTTCGATAATTGATCAATTTGGAGCCTCTTGTCTCCCATTCACCTTTGAGCTGATAGATTACTAGTGCAGAATCCCTATATACCTCTAGCACTTGGGTCTTTCATTCTATGGCTGCGCGGATATCTATGATACATGCTTCATACTTTGCCATATTATTTGTGCAATCAAAATCCAATTTGCTAGTAAAGGGATAATGATCTCCGTTTGGAGATACCAAGACTGCCTTGATTCCGTTACCCACAGCATTTAAGGCTTCATCAAAATTTAGTTTCCAAGGGTGGCCTTCTTGAGAACCTTCTCCAGTGACTGCAACATACATCATATCTTCGTTTAGAAAATTAAAATTCAAAGGTTCATAATCTTTTAGAACTCTATTGGCCAGAAAAGCAGTTATTGCACTTCCTTTTACAGTTTTCTGCTTTATATAAACTATGTCAAATTCGAAAAGCAAAATTTGCCATCGAGCCATTCTTCCATTCAAAGGTTTTGACTCTATCATATACTTCAGAGGATCCAATTTTGAGATGAGCTAGGTGGTGTGATACAACATATATTATCTTAGCCTTTGGGTTGTCCAGACCAAGGAACAACACAACTTCTCAATTGGTGAATACCTTGTCTCACATTCAGTGAACTTATTACTAAGATAGTAAATATCTCTTTCTTTCCTTCCCGACTTATCATGCTAGCCTAGTAAGCATCCCATGGGATTCTTAAATACCGCCAAATACAGTATCAATTGTTTATATGGGTTGGGTGGCATCAGCACCGGGGCATTGGACAAATACTGTTTGACTTTGTCGAAATTCTTTTGGAATTTTTTGCCTAATACACCTGGGTTGTGTTTTTTAAGAAGACGGAAAATAGGTTCATATTTCTCGGTTAGTTGTGAAATGAACCGAGCAATATAATTTAGTCTTCCTAGGAATCTTTGAACTTTTTTTTGAGTACACTGTAGAGGCAACTCTTGTATAGATTTGACTTTGTCTGGGTCAATCTCGATCCCTTTTTCACTAACCACAAATCCTAGCAGCTTTTCGAACCCGGCTCCAAAGGTACATTTTGCTGGATTGAGTTTTAGCTGAAACTTTCTCAATCTTAAGAACAATTTCCTTAGAACTTGTACATGCTCCTTCTCTGTTCGGGACTTTGCGATCATATCATCGACATAAACTTCGATTTCTTTGTGCATCATATCATGGAACAAGGTTACCATGGCTCTTTGGTATGCTGCTCCTGCATTTTTCAGTCCAAATGGCGCCACCTTGTATCAAAATGTTCCCCACACATTTACGAATGTGGTCTTCTTTATGTCTTCAGGATACATCTTTATCTGATTGTATCCCGAGAAACCATCTATAAAGGAGAACAGTGAGTAACCCATTGTGTTGTCCACTAATGTATCAATGTGAGGAAGTTATCTTTCGGGCTGGCTTTATTCAAACCTCTGTAGTCTATACATATTCGTACTTTTCCATCCTTTCTAGGGACGGGGATGATGTTGGCTACCCATTCTGAGTATTTCACCACCTTTAAAAATTCAGCGTCGAACTATTTTTTGACCTCTTCTTTTATTTTCAGCTAGACGTTGGGCCTCATTCTTCAAAGCTTTTGTTGAACTGGCTTCCATTCTTCTTTTATGGGAAGTCGATGTTCCACTATATTAGTATTCAACCTGGGCATGTCCTGGTATGACCATGCGAAGGCATCATTAAATTTTTAGAGTAATTCAATAAGGTCTCACTTTGTCTATGTGGCTATACCGGCTCCAATCTTCACTTCTTTCTCTTCTCCTAAACTCACGATTTCTACTGACTCTTTGTGAGGTAGGATTTGTTTCGTATCTTGTTCTACCATCCTCAACAAATCAGGAGATAGATCATAATCTAGGTCATCTTCAAAACCCTGAGAATCATCCATACACATATCTCGCTCAAAAGGAGACTTTGAGTTATTAGCATCGTCACTCATATCATTGATATCCAGGGACCTATTATAGAGATGAAGAAAGATCCAAAGAACGAAAGAATCTAAGAATAATCATCTGCATGGTATGATCATGAATGAAAAATAAAAAAATATTTGAGAGAATGTTCAAAGGAAAAAAGAATCTTAAAATAATTATCTGTATACTGTAATTATGAAGAATAAAGAATATTTGCTCAAAAATGATAGCAAAGATGCATTTTATTGAAATAACAATTTTGAGCATAAGCCTATTTCACAAAAAAGACTCTTATTACTCCTAGGCCTAGAGCAATAAGTGTTTTTTAAAAATTGCTCTGTATTAGTTCTAAAGACTACATGAATCTTTTCCGCAGTCTAGTTGTTCAGAACACTTCCCGGCTCATAAGGGTAAATGCTCGACAAATTTCCTCCACTAGTCCCTTCTTCGTATGTGGCATTGATGTCCAAATTTTCCAACGTTCCTTCTATGGCTTCCTTTCTTGGCGTCCCCCGCTCAGGGTGAATGATTCCTCCAGACACAAAAGTCTACGATATATGAGAGAAGATCATTGGTTCCCATTTGATTTCCTCCCCGTTCAACCGTGCTTTCCTCATTTCTTGCTTCTTTTCTAGCTTATTCCTTCTTTGTCTTGCATCCAGCTTAAATCCTAAACCGAAGCAGTCTTATTTATCCTTCATCATCAGTGCCTTGATCCTTCCTTGAAGGTGTCTCCCGAGTCTTTTACCCGATAAAGCCTTTTTCTCAATAGTTATCCGCAAGCCCTTTCTTGTACTCTTGGATATCCTAGGCATTGGGATCTTATTCCCTTTGGTAATGAATGTCTCATTCACAAATTCCAAAGACCGAAAGGAATATTCAATTGCTTCATCATTTGCCTCTAGATATGGTGCGTCACTGGTCACTACTGTGATGATGTCTTCTTCAGAATTTATCGTCACAAGTTAACCTTCCGTTACCAATTTCAACTTTTGGTGTAGCGATGAAGGCACTGCCCCTGTTGAATGTATCCAAGGCCTCCCCAATAGGCAGTTATATGAAGGCTTGATATCCATTACTAGGAAGTCTACCTTGTATCTGTTTGGGCCGATCAAAAGAGGTATTTCGATTCTTCTCATTACCTTTCTTTCTGTGCCATCGAATGCCCTCACTATATTTTGGCATGCTTGCATGTGAGAGCTATCTATAGGTAATCTGTTCAGTGTGGATAATGGTAGGACGTTCAGGGCAGATTCGTTGTCAATCAACACCCCTGGTAGTGTATACCCCTTACAGTGGGTTGTGATGTGTAGAGCCTTAGTCGATCCCATGCCACCGGGTGGTATTTCATTATCATTGAAGAAAATGAAGTTATCGGCGCTTATGTTGCTAACCAGACGGTCTAGCTTTTTGACGGAGATATTATTAGTAACATAAGTTTCGTTTAAGACTTTCATTAGCATGCTACGTTAGACCTCTAAGCTTAGGAGCAAGGCTAGCATCGAGATACGAGCTGGTTGTTTGTGCAGCTGCTCTACAACACTATACTCGTTGTGCTTTAGAAATTTTAGAAATTCTTTAGCCTCCTCTTCATTGACCGGCTCGTTAATAGGAGACTCAGGTCTGGTTGTTTTTTCCTTCTTTTGTTCGACCGCCGAAGCTTTTCTTTTTACGGGTTCCACTCTCGTGTTTACTAAATCGTAACGCCTCCCACTGCGTGTATAGGAGCCCACATCTTGGTCCTTCTTTGAAGCATCAACCGAGTTCTCTTTTCCCGGGATCGTCACATTGCAATCATAATTCCATAAAACTCTTTTGTTGTTTTTATAGAAAAAGACTAAAGGTTTTTGGATTATGACTTTTGGTGGAATTCGTTTCCCGCTTTATTATTTTTGGGTCTTGAAATGATGACTACTGGGTAGTTGACTTTTGGACCTGCGCAGTCGATTCTCTTTTTGACGTGCATATATTTCCCTCTTCAGGGCTTTTGACCTCTTCATAAAACTCTACTTCTTTATTGTCCATCATATCCTACACTAGGGTCCTAAACTTCCCGCACTCTTGGATTTCATGCCCCACTTAATTATGGAACTCACAGTAGTTCCATTTCTCTTCATATCTATTCTCTGGATCTAATATGATTAATCCCCTTTTTATCATCTCTTTCAAAACCCATCTCAACGGGGTTTTGACGTCTGCAACCTTACATTTGACTTTCTTGCTCCCACATTCGTTTATCCCGTTTACCCCTTGGTCATCATAATTGGGTAACAGGTTTCCTACCACATTGGGCGCAGATGGGTCGTCAAATTTCACAATCTCTATTTTAATAAATCTTTCAATTAGCTTTTTGAACGCAGTGCAATTTTCAATTGAATGCGCAGTGATTCCAGCGTGGTATTCACACTGAGCGTTTGCGTCATACCATTTGGGATATAGGGGTTACATTGGCTTTAAGTAGAAAGGAGATACCACGTATGCATCGAATAGGTTCTTATACAGCTCCTTATACGTCATGGGTATGGGCGTGAACTATAGTCTTTTTGTATTCATTTTCGTATTGGATTCTTCTCTTAGGGTGCCCTGATGGTTGGCGGCTACTGCCTTTGGTTGGCTCTCAGTAAATGACTTAGAATGATCTTTGTTGTACGTGCTCATGTTGTTCACCTATTCTCCCTTTTTCTTGGGGCTGATCTCTTGGTACTTTCCCCTGCATCTATTTTACCACTCCTCACTGTGTTCTCGATCATTTCACCGATCATCACTATGTCCAATAAGCTTTTAGTGGCACTTCCCAACATATGAGTGATGAATGGAGTTTTTAATGTATTAATGAATAGAATTGTAGTTTCTTTTTCTAAGAGAGGTGGTTGGACTTGTGTGGCAACTTTCCTCCACCTTTGGGCATATTTCCGGAAACTCTCATTTGGTTTCTGTCGAAACCATTTTTATTTTGAAAACAATGGGGATCGACTTTTGAAAACAAAAATGTGGAGTCGCCACCAATCTCTTGATTTAGGCATGATTGGGCCACCTACTAAAACATTTTATTTCATTAAAAATAAATTTGGTTCACGTAAAATCAAAAAATGGGTTCGAGAGTCGGTTACGCATGAGGAAGGGTTAGCACCCTCATTACGCCCAAAAATTGGTACCAAATTGACTTGATGCTATCCTTATACCAAAAGGTTTTTTAAAGAAAAGATTTTTCAAAGTATGATTCTTTTTAAAATGTTTGAATAGTTCAAATTAACGGTCAAAATTCTCTCGTTTCAAAGATATGCAGTATCATACCCAGCACAATTGGATACGATCCTTTATACCTTTAAAAATACGATTGATTTTTGACTTTTGAAAACTCGTACATTAAAACTATAAAAGATTATCCAAATATTTAGTTCATCAAAAAAATCATACCCAATACGATTGAGCACGATTTTTCAAATTCCCAAATATTGGATATTGCCTTATTTCAGAATTTTTGAATAATAAAGAAAATTGTAAATTCGCTCAAAACACGTTTATTTGTTTTAAAATAGATAGAATATTTAAGGCATTGTATCAAAACATTTGCATAGGAAAGGATTAATGAACATGAAATAATAGGATACAACAAGTCACAATTAATAAATCCAACAATTATGTACAACTATTCTAAGTAAAATGTAACCAAGTTCTTAATCATGGATTGTGAACAGTCAATACAAAAATAATATACAACCATAATTAACATGGCACAATATAAAACGATCCACAAAATATGTACAAAATAAAATGGAATTAGAAGTCAATATAGTATAGGGCATTTTCAAAATAATGATGAATTAATTAACACATAACATAAGTTGACAAGTTGGTATGAAAGCTAGGATATATAATTATTTGAAATAAATATTATAGAATAAAACATTTGAATCGAATAATATGCAAAATATTTTAAACACAACTTTATTTAAAAATTGACAATGTGCATGATAGCTTAAATAATATATAAAATATAAAAGAATAATAAAACACATGATAAAATATAATGTACATAATAAATTCATAAAACATGTATATATAAATAAATTTGGGAATAATTATTTGTAAAAAAAATAGCATGAAATTAATAATGTATGAAAAATTAAGTAAATATATAAATTGTACATGTAACAAATTTTAGAAAATATAATCATATACACAAAAGGTAAAAAACATATTTATAAAATATATAAATTTAGTGATGTATATTTATAAAACTATATTTATAAAGGAATTTTGAAACAAATGATATATAACATAATTTTACATGTAACAAATTGATCGGATTGATGGCACATATAAATAATACGTACGTCGGGATAATAAAATATGAAAGTGTATACAATAAATAAATTGTATGATTTAAAACATGGTTCTTAAAAGAAACGCATTATACACATAAATAATTTTAAAGAAAAATATATATACATAAAAAATATTAATATGAAATCAATAACGTGGACTATAATAAAAATAATTTAATATGAGTTACGTACTTGTGAATAAATTTTAGAAACAATTGTATGCTAAAATGACATGTATTATAAGATTAACTTAATTTTATCATAAATTATATATGTAATAAATTTTAAAAACACAATTATATATACAAATAGATTTTAAAAAGAAATTATATGTATAAAATAACAGATGAAAGTGTTGAAAATATATATATTTATAATAAAATAGACTTTTAAAAGAGCTAGCTTATGTACAAATATATAAAAAAATATATATATGTATGTGAATAAATTCAAGAAGTGATGTATACATAAAATAATATGAAATCAACAATATATATAAAAATAATGTATAATATAAATTTTAAAATAATATATAATGTATAATGTATAAATTTTGAATACGAAATATATGTATAAAGAAAAATTTTAAAATAGAAATTTTACATAATAAAACAATTTAAAGAAGCAATTATACAAATGAATGAAATAACAAATTAAAGTAATATTTAAAACTATGTTAAGATAATTTTAAAAAACAAATAATAAAATCTTAAATAAAAATGAATAAAAACATAAATAAGTAAATAAAAACTCGATTGAAATAAAAATAAGATTAAGAGGACGATCTATAAACAAATAAAATTAATAAAACCAAAGATTAAACTAAGATGAAACATGCACCAATAGTCAGGGATCTAACATACAAATATCCCAAGCTTTGAAACGCGACATTTAAACAAGGACCAAATTGCAGCAATGCGTAAATCACAGGGAAAATGTAAAAACAAATAAACAGAATCAAGGCTGAAAAATAAATCAAATTAGGATAAGAGGGACTCGGCGCGCAAATTG
Source organism: Gossypium arboreum (assembly GCF_025698485.1). Classification (NCBI taxonomy): domain Eukaryota; kingdom Viridiplantae; phylum Streptophyta; class Magnoliopsida; order Malvales; family Malvaceae; genus Gossypium; species Gossypium arboreum. Next base: position 11,566,173 of record NC_069076.1, on the reverse strand, counting down.
ACCTTTCAAGGTGAAAAGGCAAGGCTGTAATAACCTCTGACCGATTACTCTTCTCAAAACAGCTTTCAAAACCCTTCTCTCAAAATTTTTCAACCTCTTTTCCCCTTTAGTTGACTGAACCAAAAGGTTCTTCACTCTTTGCCTCCATATCATCAAATCAGACCCCTTGAATCCCCATCAGAGCTTCAATTTCAACAAAGTAAATAGGGATTCTAAGGCTCCTTCTAACAGATAAGTGTTTAGGCTTTTATTTATTTTTTATTTTATGCGCAACAATGAAGATAAAAGAAAAAAAAACCAAAAACGAAAAGGAAAAAAATGAAATCTCCAATCACCTCTTAGAGACTGTTTCTCTTTTTATTCAAACTTTTTGAATCGATTTTTGTATAGACTGGTATGCATCCCCCTTTTTACATCCTTTCATTCGGTTTTATAGCCGAAAATTGAAAATAAAATAAATAAGAAAAAATACAAATTTTCCTACTGTCATTTGCTGTTATTTGCTGTCAATTGATGCTTACTGTTGTGATTGTTAGTCTGTTGCAAGTGTGCATGGCGTGACGCGTGTAGAGGAGCAATGACGCGCATGGAAGCCGTTGTGGAGCATGGAAGCTGGGGACTCTGCGGAAGCTGCTGGTGTATGTTGCAGCACTAGGCAGTAGGCTAGGAATTGTTGTTTTGGGCAATGTATTTTGTTGGGTCTATTATTTTTGGTTGTTGGGCTATGTAAGAAATGGACATTAGACTTTATTATTTATTTTATTTTATTTTATTTTTATATTTTGATTTATTTTTTAGTTTTTGTGTAAGCCCGGGCACAAATTGGGTCTTACAGTTTCTTCTCCATATTCTGCAAGGTTATTCTATCAGGGGTCATATCTATTACGTAACTATACTGTTTTATGAAAGTTTGTGCTAGGTCTTTCCATGAGTTGATCTTGGTACAGCTCAGTTGGTTGTACCATTTGGATGCTGCCCCAACCAAACTGTCCTGGAAGCAATGAATCAATAGCTGATCATTGTTGACATACCCAGTCATTCGTTTGCAAAACATGGTGATATGAGCCTCGGGGCAGCTAGTTTCGTTATAGAACTCCAGAGTTTTGAACTTGGGGGGAAATAGTAGGTCTGGAACTAAGCTCAAATCCTTAGCATCGATTCCACAGTGATAGTCAGCACTTTCCATCGCTTTAAACTTTTCCTTTAACCACTTGCATTGGTCTTCTAATTATTTTGGGAGCTTCACTCTCGCTCTTTCTGCTTCTACCATGTCATCCAGATTGGGGACAACAGGATTAGTTGGGTTATCCCCTAGATTAGAGCTTGAGCATGCTTGATAGTTAATTGGCACCGAAGCGCCAGCCTGAAATTGTTGGGGCCTGATGGTAACGTACACCTCGGGTTATGTCTGAACATTTGTTAGGGTAAAACCCGGGGGTAGAGAGGATCCTTATTGTCGTCCTCATTATTGACATGGGGTTCTTTCCTTTCTCTGGTCCACCAGTCAGCAATTGTGTTAGTTGGTTCATCATGTTCCTTTGGGATTCCTATATTTGGTCCCTCATATCCTGTTAAATCTTTGCCAACTGTTCTTGCATCAGTGTCTACAACTGTTCTTGCATTTCTCTTTGGAGCTGTTCTAACCTTTCCAACATTTGGTCTATAATTTTTGCCTTGGCGTGAGTACCGTAACGATGTTTAGTTGGTGGATTTTTTCGGTTTCCAGATTGACTGAAATAGTTTTTAACTAATTAAGGTCTTTTTGTGAAAATTAATGCATATGATGAGATGAAATGCAAATGCATGAATACTGAAAAAAGGTGTCGACTCTGATTCAATTCCATTTAGAACAACTTTACTAGAAAATAAAATTCTTTACATAGAAATGGATTACATATATGGCTTAGCCCTGATGCTCAAAGTTTTAACTTTCCTAAGCAAACAAGCTAGTTCCCAGCCCCGGTCTAATTCTAATTCATATTTCACACTTAATAAATCTGCTTGAACTGCTAAAGTCTATAGATGATCAGCTACCTTTCGAATCAGAACCATAGCTTTACCCATAATGTAATCTCTGCTCCTAACTTGATCCTGAGAATGGTGGAGTTGCTTTTTCTATCGCTCCTCATTTGCTTCAAGAAGTTTAACCAGAAGTTTGCAGTTTTGTAGCTCAATCTCAAGTTCTTCGACCTTCTTTTTCAGCTCTTCAATCTTATCCAAGCTCTCCTTCAGCTCCATTGCAGAGTTACGACTACGATGTTGATAAATTGATTTTTTTAGTTCGGCTACTCTGGCTTTTAACTCGATTTTCTTGTTTTGGGCTTCTGACAAACTCTTTTCTAAGGTTTCTTTTCGGACCTGAGCGTCTTGAAATTTTCTCTCCCATCGACCGGCTTTGGTATTTTCTTTTTGAATCTCATGTCGCCATTGTTCCGATGTTTTTCCCAACCCGGCAGTTCTCATTGACAAGCACAGCTTCTTGTAATCCATTTTTAAACTATCCAAATCTTCCTCAGCCTTATTCATTTTTTTTTAATTTCTCGGTTTCTAGTTTTTGAACATCAACGTCTAATCTCAGATGCATCTTCTCCTCTTCCAGTTACTCTATCTTCATTTCGAGGTTTGAATTCTTTCTTTTAAAATCTTGCTTTATAATCTGTAACTTAATGAGACCACTTGTAGATATTCGTCCATCGACCGTGCGCCCTTCTGATTTGGTCTGGGGATGTTGTCATTGATTTTTTTGCTCCACCACCCATTTTATTCAGGGGTCGTCACCAGACCCATAGCCAATCTTTTCATCCGGCGAGTCTAACTTCAAGCGTTGGACATTTTTCGTACCTTTTTCATATAGTTATCCCCCTATACGAAAACTCGTACTGAGCTAGCCTTTGGGTTACCGGTATAAGCTGTCTCGACCTGTACTGCTTCAAAACGATAAAAGGAGCATATTCAATGGCTCCTCAAATATCAAGTAAGGGAACCCAGTCAAAATCACCATATCGGTATAGAATCTCATCGGGGACCATCCAAAGGGCTCTCCACTCGACATCTTCTTCTTAGAAATTTTGAAGGATCGCTATCCATCTTTCCTTTGATATATCGTCCCACCTCGATGTCGCTACTATTTCTTTCAAAGGAGAATAATTCTTGAAAAATACCCGATATGAAACTTTTTCCACCTTCTAGAAATGACTGTGAAACCACGTTAGCAACAATTGTGCATATATTATGAATTGGCCCTCACCAGCTCTTCGGCACGCGTTTAAAGATCTAAATATTTCAGTTAAAATCGCGAGAACAGGCATGACCTTCTTATCCAGTCGGTCAAACAAATTAGAAACTGCCTCGTTGACGTGCCCCAATGCTTTAGGGAAAACAATAAGCCCGTAGATGCTTAAAGCAAAAACATCAACCTTCTTCTTTACATCTAGGTGTGCCAAAATCAGATCTCGTAAAATTTTCCAGGCAATACATTTATTTTCTCATTTCTGTTTAATCCGAGCCGTGACCCACTGCTCACTCATTCCGATGATATTCATTAATTTCTTCACAAAAGTCAGAACATTGGCGGCACTAAAATAGGCCTTGTCAACCTGAACCCTTAGACAACGAAGCAGGGCTGTATATTCTTCCACCGTGGGCACCAAATCCATGTTTCTGAAGGTGAAACAACTGTAGGCTGGATTTCAGAATTGGGCCAAAGCTCGAAATAAATACTTGTCTACCTTGATGTCGAGTAAATAGGGCAGATCACCATAATTGTCGTAAAATAGCTGCTTGATTTCATCGCCCCATTGGGCCCACATTTCTTTCAATTTCCGGAGATCATTCTATGTCACGTTGATACAGGTGAAGTCTTATAACTCTGACGTATACCCCTTCGCCAAACTATCTCCTTTCTCTAATTGTGTTTTCTCCGACCATGTACGGACAGCAGCATTATCCTCCACTTTATCAAGAAATTCATTCTCCATGACAAGCTCTCTATTTAGTAATCGAACTTGAACCGACACCTTTTTTATGATGGAATGTCATGTAATCACAAGTAAAACAACACAAGTCAATACAATTCATATTAAAACTAGCAATAAATAACAAGCAGAGCACCTATTTGGACGACCGCTAATGGTTTGGTGTGGCTCTACCAAGGGTGGGCTCTTATGGGTCACTACATGTGGTTTGGTTCTAAAGACAGGGTACTTGAACCAGCAGATTCCTCGATCCTCACCCATTATAGGCTCATATAGATCGAGTTTGGTTCAAGGGAATACATTTACTTGTAGCTATATGAAGATGAAAATCTCACAAAAACATAGGTACGAATATATCCTGAAAGTGACCCACTATCCTATCTGGAGGTGAAAACCTCATGAAGGACTAGTTTCTCACTCCCACTTAAAGGGTAAGACCGAGCGGTCATGTAATGCAATATGCAAAAACATCTAATAACTCGAACCAATAAAGCAGATATTTCAACTAAGATCACAAATATGATAGATGAAATGTGATGAAAAGATCGTATTTTAAATCGAATTTTCAGTTTTCAACGAAAATAAATAAATTAATCAATTTACAGCTTGACTGTCAACGTCCCTAGTGGAGTCGCCAACCTGTCAAAACCATTTTTTTGAAAAAGGGTCGACTTTTTATTTTGAAAATGGAAACGAAAAATGAGAGTCGCCGCCAATCTTTTTTGTTTAGGTGTGATCGGATCATCTCGTAATTTGATTATTTTAATAAAATATTTTGTTTTACTAAAACAACGATTTTGGTTTACGAAATTCGAGAAATAGTGTTCGGGAGTCGGTTACGTACGAAGAAGGATTAGCACCCTTGTAACGCCCAAAATTGGTACCTAATTGATTAATTAATGTCTTAATATCGAAAGTTGAAAATTCGTAAAGAATTTTAAAAATACGATCCTCCTTTTTTATTAATGTTAATTTTACAAAAAATATTTGGGTAAATCGAAGCGGATGCTAAAGACCTTGTCCTGAAGTAATAAAATGTCACAGCCAGTGCGTTAGGACACGACATTTTAAACCCTCGAGAATAAGCTTGTCTTTTGATTTTCAAAACTCATGCGTTTTAATTTTAAAAGGTTATTCAGTCGTTTAGATCAAACAAGAAAAATCAAAACTCAATACGTTAGGGCAGGATCTCTCGAATTTCCAAATATAGAATATTGCCTTAATTAAAGAATCCCTTTTTTTTATGAATTTTAGGGTGAAAATTAATGCAATATTTAAAAGAGGGTATGTGGATAAAATATTATACTTATGGATGACAAAAATATCAATATACTAATGAACGGTTTATTATTCATAATAACAACAATCATATAATGCAATTTAACACCAATATTAACAATAAAGATAAATGAAATAAATAAACAAATAATAACGATGATAACAATGATAATAAAAATGAAACCGCACAACAAAAGGAAAATACTAAAAACGTGAATGAGATAAGTAAACAAATAAATAAGTACGTAAACAAATGTAAGGAAAATAGTTTATAAAAATTTTGAACATGAAGACCCAAAATAGAATGTAAATAAAATTTAAAGCCACAATTTTGTAATAGAACACATGTAAATAGATAATAATAGATAAAATAATAATTATAATAGTAATGATGAATTATTTGAATATTAAAAGTGAAGTAATAAAATAAAGTAATAAAATAATAAAAATAGAAATAAAGCCACGGATGAAAACAAACAAGTCAATAGGTAAAATAAATGAATAAATGAATCAAAACTAATGTAAATTCGATAAATAAATGAAAAAGGTTGAAAATGAATAAATAAATGAAATACTGAATTTAAAATATAAGTGTAAGATTAAAAATAAAAGTAAGGGATAAAGAGTAGGCTAAAGCGCAAGTTAAACAAAATTTAAGGGAAGAAATCGAATAAAAATAGTGTTGGGCTCAAATCATAGCATACGGATAATATTGACGACCGAATGGGGAAATATCCCCGCTCTCAAAAGCGATGAGTAGGCCCAAAGCGGGCGGCCGTCGGTGCAGATCTTGGTGGTAGTAGCAAATATTCAACCGAGAACTTTGAAGGCCAAAGAGGGAAAGGTTCCATGTGAGCGGCACTTGCACATGGGTTAGTCAATCCTAAGTGACGGGGAAGCCCGTCCGATAAGCGTTCAGCATGAGCTTCGAGGAATCGGGTTAAAATTCTCGAATGGGGCCTTGTGGTGACAGTAACGTTAGGAAGTCCGGAGGCGTCGTGGGGCCTCGGGAAGAGTTATCTTTTACATTTAACGGCCGCCCACCACAGAAGCGGCTTAGCCGGAGGTAGGTCCAATGCCGGAAGAGCACCTGCGTCGCGTGGTGTCCGGTCGCCCGTGCCCTTGAAAATCTGGAGGACCGAGTGCCGTCCGCACCGGTCGTACTCATAACCACATCAGTCTCCAAGGTAAAGCAGGCTCGGTCAATGGAACAATGTAGGCAAGGGAAGTCGGTAAAATGGATCCGTAACTTTGGGAAAAGGATTGGCTCGAGGGTTGGGCACGGGGTCCCAATCCGAACCGTCGACTACTGATTACCTTCGCTCGAGCTACTTTTGCGGCGAAGCGGGTTGCAGCGTCTTGCGGTCTGGGACGGATGGGAGCGGCTCCTTCGGGGCCTTCATCGGGTGACTAACGATCGACTCGAAGCTGAAATGCGGACAAGAGGAATCCATTGTTTAATTAAAACAAAGCATTGCGATGGTCCTGCGGATGCTCACGCAATGTGATTTACGCGCGATGCTCTGAATGTCAAAGTGAAGAAATTCAACCAAGCGCGGGTAAATGGCGGAGTAGCTATGACTCTCTTAAGGTAGCCAAATGCCTCGTCATCTAATTAGTGACGCGCATGAATGGATTAACGAGATTCCCACTGTCCTTGTCTACTATCCGGCAAAACCACAACCAAGGGAGCAGGCTTGGCGAGAATCGGCAGGGAAAGAAGACCCTGTTGAGCTTGACTCTAGTCTGACTTTGTGAAATGACTTGAGTGGTGTAGGATAAGTGGGAGCTCTCGGGTGAAATTGAAATACCACTACTTTTAACGTTATTTTACATATTCCGTGAATCAGAGGCGGGGCACGGCCCCTCTTTTTGGACCCAAAGTTAGCTTCAGCTGGCTGATCCGGGCGGAAGACATTGTCAGGTGGGGAGTTTGGCTGGGGTGGCACATCTGTTAAAAGATAACGCAGGTGTCCTAAGATGAGCTCAATGAGAACAAAAATCTCGTGTGGAACAAAAGGGTAAAAGCTCGTATGATTTTGATTTCCAATACGAATACAAACCATGAAAGCGTGGCCTATCGATCCTTTAGACCTTCGAAATTTGAAGCTAGAGGTGTCAGAAAAGTTACCACAGGGATAACTGGCTTGTGGCGATAGCGTTCATAGCGACGTTGCTTTTTGATCCTTCGATGTCGACTCTTCCTATCATTGTAAAGCGAAATTCACCAAGTGTTGGATTGTTCACCCACCAATAGGGAGCGTGAGTGGGTTTAGGCCGTCGTGAGGCGAGTTAGTTTTACCCTCTTGATGATCGTGTCGCAATAGTAATTCAACCTAGTACGAGAGGAACCGTTGACTCACACAATTGGTCATCGCGCTTGGTTGAAAAGCTAGTGGCTTAAAGCTACCGTGCGCTAGATTATGACTGAATGCCTCTAAGTCAGAATCCAGGCTAGAAGCGACGCATGCGCCTGTCGCCCGATTGTCGACCCTAGTAGGGCCTTTGGCCCCAAGTGCGTACGTGTCGTATGTGCGGCGACAAAGACGGACAAGTCGCAGGTGCCTCCTTGGAGCGTAATTCCCACCGAGTGGCGGGTAGAATCCTTTGCGAGACGACTTAAATACACGACGGGGTATTGTAAGTGGCGAGTGGCCTTCTTTGCAACGATCCATCGAGATTCACCCTTTGTCGCCCGATTTGTCCCTCCCCCATCTCCCTTCCGATCCACCCTTGTTCTTTTGCACGTCCCGACCCTGGGGTCCCCAAGTGGGGGACTTAGTGTAAGGAGTTAAACACTTGGCCGTGCCGTCCCCTTGGGAAACATGGCACAACGGGGGCCGTGGTGGTGCGGGTGCTAGCTCCCAAGTGTTGGCGGTCCGGGCAATTGTTCAATCTTCTACCGTGCCGTGCCATGCCATGCCATGCCATACTTCTTGTATTTGTTTTGGGCCAACAGAAAAAATTTCTAAGTTAAACACTTAGCCGTGCTGCCCCCTCGGGAAACATGGCACAACAGGGGCCGTGGTGGTGCAGGTGCAAGCTCCCAAGTGTTGGCGGTCCGGGCACTTGTTCAATTTTCTGTCGTGCCGTGCCATGCCATGCCATGCCATGCCATACTTCTTGTATTTGTTTTGGGCCAACAGAAAAAATTTCTAAGTTAAACACTTGGCCGTGCCGCCCCCTCGGGAAACATGGCACAATAGGGGCCGTGGTGATGCGAGTGCAAGCTCCCAACTGTTGGTGGCCCGGGCACTTGTTCAATTATCTACCGTGCCATCATGCCATATTTCATTCGGCTTCTTGTATTTTTTTTGGGCCAACAGAAAAAATTTTCAATTAAAAATACTAATTGTAAGTGGCGTAAAAAAACTTGCCCCATTTCGGGCATGTCACGGGAGCCTCGGGCAACATCCATAGCGTAGGCCATCCCGTGGTGAGGTCATCGGGCAACATCGGCACCTTGGTGCCTCAGTTCTGGGCGTTAGGCTAAAAAAGTGTCCTGTTTGGACATCCGAAACTTGTCCTGTTCGAGACACATGAATGTCATTGGTAGCACATTGACCAAGTTTTTTAGCTCTTTAGGGGAAGTGATATTGAGCGCCGGGGGTTATCGAGCCTTGCCCATGCCCATCGTATGCGGACGTCGGTGCCCCCACCACCGGTTAGGTTCCGCGGTGCTCGACGATCCATCCGGCGATGATCCGTGAGCCATCCGGGATACACAAGCGGCGAACGAGTCCCTCCCCAATCCTAAAGGTAGAATTCGGATACTGTTACATGTTCGGTACCCAATAATGAATGAATCGTCCCAAAGGTAGGATTGAATACCGTTGCATGTCCGGTACCCAACAATGAATGAATCGTCCCTGTCCCTCCCCTTTTGCAACAAGAGCCCCGGCACCTTTGGCCCATGGTAGCCTCGTACACTATCGGCGTGTGCCATCTCGTGGTCTTGGGGCCATCGGCACTCATCGGCCCCTTTGATGTGTCGAACATCGAAAGATCGGCACCTTGGTGCATCGGATGTCTTGGGAGGTCGAGCACCAAAGCTAATTTTGGGCCCCCGTTGGTGCAAAAGCGTCGGCACCATAAAGTGTCCCTGTTTCAGACACATGAATGTCGCCTGGTAGCGATTTCGTTTGTGTGTCTGCCTATTATTCTTTGAATTTTATGGCAGTCTTGTGGTGTTGAGTGTATCTTTGTTGTTTTGGTATTTTTTTTTATTTTTGTGTCTTTCTTGATGGGTTTTTATTTCTTTGGGGACCAGCGTGACTTATTCTTTGTTGAAGTCTGGCGTTAGGTGGGGATTTTCAGAGGGTTTCTTGGTTATGTGACGATCGTTGCTTTGCATGGCCAAAGAGTTCTTGCGACTTTATGTGTTTTAGCGGTGGCGGGCCATTCGAGGTGGTACGGGCGATACATACGTGGCTCGTCACGATCTTTTCTAGCATCGTCAGATCCTGTTTTACTGGGATTGTTTCATTGGAAGCAATAAGATTTTGTCGTTTCTTTTGTCTTGTCGATCTATTTTATTGATTTTCCTTACGTTCAGTAGGTTGCATGGGTCTTGCATGTATCTTGCATGGATTGTTTCGTCTTGCATGTATTCCACTAGTGGTATTTCTTATTTTCTTTGACTTTTCAACGTTATTCAATCTGAGGGTTTCTTTATGTTTTAACCGACATAATATGAATGCGGAGGAGAAGTTTTAATGATTTTCCCTATTTGTTCGATTTAGTTGATTTTGTTACAGTAGCTATTAGGTTTTCTGGGTTTTTTTGGACTGCTGGTGTTTGGTTGCAGTTTTTTGGTTCTTGGACTGTTTCTTTACTCTGTTCCCGGTGGCGGTTTTCGGGGTTCTGTTTTTCTCTTTTCTTGGGTGTTTCTTGTCGAGGTTGGGGGAGGTGACAAGAGAAAAAGTGTTAATCAGTCTCCCTGGCACTCGGTTAAGGTAGCAGTCTCGTGAGTTGTCGTTTGCTAATGAAGTTTATGTGCTGGAATTGTCGCGGGTTGGGGAACCCTGCAAAGCTAAGGGAGTTAAAACAACTTTTCGCAGCTAATAATCCTGATCTCATCTTTCTTAGTGAGACAAAAATGTCTGCCAATGATTTTCGTAGGGTCCAAAACAAATGTCGGATGCAGAATGGGTTAGCGGTTAATTCTGAAGGACGGAGTGGGGGTCTTGCGCTGATGTGGAGGGATGGGATGGATGTCTCTATTCAAAACTACTCTAAGCATCACATTGATTCGATGGTAAAACTGGAGAACAACGAAAATATAAGGGTTACGGGATTTTATGGGCATGCGAACTCGAATCTTAGGAGCAGCTCATGGGATATTTTGCGGAGGGTTAGAGAGTCCGTTAGGGAGGAGTGGATTGTCGGGGGAGATTTTAATGCTATTTTGAACGATGCTGAGAAAGAAGGTGGGCGTAGGGGTGTGAGGGCGCAAATGAATGAGTTTAAAGAGGTTATGGATGACCTGGCTCTTGTGGATATTAAACCTGACAGTGGTTGGTTTACATGGGTTAATAATAGAAGTGGGGGGGGTTTGATAAAGGAAATAATCGATAGGTTTATTAGCTCGGTTTTAGTGGTTGAAAAATTTCCTTTCATATCTACCAAGGTGGTGAGACAAACCCAGTCGGATCATGGTGCTATTATCTTAGACACGTAGAATTCGAAACCGAAGGCTTATCCAAGCGATAAAAGATTGTGCTTCAAGTTTGATGTTTGTTGGGCGGGTGATGTGGAAGCAAAAAACGTTATTGAAAGAGCTTGGAACAGGGATGCTACTGACTTTGGGGAGAAGATCGAAAGAGTTAGGTTGGCCCTTGGTCCTTGGCAGAGGAAGAAATATGGAAATTTGAAGAGGGACATGCAAAAGCTTGAGAAACATATAGACTGAATCATTGACTCTGTTAGCAGCGAGGAAAGTGGGTGCACGTTAAAGGAGACTCGAAGAAGGTTTGACTTTCTCTATGCTAGGGAGGAAAGTTACTGGGCACAAAGGTCTAGGTCAAATTGGCTTAGGGAGGGAGATAGAAATACTAGGTATTTCCATGCTAAAGCCACTGGTCGGCTAAAAAAGAATGTTATAGAGAAGCTTCAAAACGCGGAAGGGCAGTGGGTGACGAACAGCGAGGATATAAACAAGGTGGCTAAAGATTATTTTGTGAAACTGTTTCGGTCAAATGGTCAAAATGCTAATACCCAGGAGATGAGTTTTATTAAGGACTGTGTGACGAGGGAAACAAATGAATGGCTTTGTATGGACTACACGGAGAAGGAGGTTCTTCAGGCTATTAAGCAGATGGATCCCAATAAAGCCCCAAGAATTGACGGGTTATCGGGAAGTTTTTTTAAGCATCACTGGGACATTGTGGGAAAAGATACTATTAGCTACTGTCTGGAAGTTCTTAACGGGAACAAAAATATCTCTAGTGTTAACAAAACTATGATCATTTTAATTCCTAAAATTAAAAATCCTTGTGAGCTTACTAATTTTCGCCCTATTAGCCTTTGCAGGTTTGTTTACAAGATCATCTCTAAGGTGCTTGCTAATCGACTAAAAGCGCCTACCAGATTGTATTAGTCAAAATCAGAGCGCGTTTGTGCCAGGGAGGATGATACATGATAATGTTCTGATAGCGCATGAACTCCTCCATTATCTTCAAAGTTCTAAAAACGGCCCTAATAAAGGACTCGTTGTCAAGCTTGATATGAGTAAAGCATATGACCGAGTGGAGTGGAATTTTATTGAAAACGTAATGAAGAAGATGGGTTTTGTGGATAAGTGGATTGCTAAAATTATGGAATCGTTATTTCGGTTGCTTATACGGTCAAATGCAATAATACTCTATCTGATATTTTTGTGCCTGAGAGGGGCCTCCGTCAAGGGGATCCACTCTCCCCTTATTTGTTCTTATTTTGTATGGAAGCATTTTTGAGAATGCTTATCCATGCACAGGAGAACAACACCTTAAGAGGCATCCGGGCTAGTAGGAATGGCCCTAGAATAAATCACCTGTTCTTTGCTGATGATGCTCTTCTGTTTGTCAGGAATAAAAGGAGCGATATTGAATGTCTTGTTACTATGCTTGATATTTTTTCTAACATTTCAGGTCAAGAAATAAACTTTGGCAAGTCAATGATCTTGTTTAGTCCCAATACTCCAAGAGCTCAACGAATACTCTTTAGTGATCTGTTAGGCATGACGGTGGTGGAAAAATTAAACAATTATCTTGGCCTTCCTAGTCCTATTGGTAAGAAGAAAACAGAGGCTTTCAAAGAGATCACTAATAGAATGTCTTGCAGGATAAACAGTTGGACAAAAAGGCTACTATCTTTCGGGGGAAAAGAAGTCTTCATTAAAGCGGTCCTTCAATCTATTCCTACGTATGCTATGTCAATTTTTTTGGCCCCCAAAGGCGTTATTGATGATATTCAAGCCATGCTGAGTAGAACATGGTGGTCGGGTAAAGACAAAGGTGGATTCTGGACAATGATCCCATGGAAAACTTTGTGCAAACCGAAAGGCATGGGAGGCCTTGGATTTAGAGACGTTAGACTGTTTAACCTTGCTCTCTTAGGACGTCAAGTGTGGAGACTTTTAAACAATACAGATTCTCTTTGTTTCAAAGTGCTATCTTCGAAGTACTTCTCTGATGGGAATATTTTCCATGCTAAAAAAGTTGACAAAGCTTCTTTCACTTGGTCAAGCATTGCGAAAGCGGTGGAAGCTTTTCAAGATGGCTTTGGGTGGCAGGTTGGAAATGGCGAGAAGATAAATATTTGGGCTGATAATTGGGGGATGGAAGGGCTTAATGGGGCCGCGGTCATCAGCAACACTCTCAACCATAGTGAAAAGTTTGTGAAAGATCTCTGGCACTTGGATAGAAGAAGCTGGGATGAGAATAAAGTTAAGCAAGCGTATGGGCAAGACTGGGGTGATAAGATTTGCGACATACCCATTGGAGATGAGGTTCAGGAAGATAAAATAATATGGTTTCATAATACTCATGGATGTTTTACTTCAAAGTCTGCCTACTCGTGGCTGTTGTTGAAAGAAATGGGATGTGGTCCTCACAGGTTTTTTTGGAGAGCTCTATGGAAATTCGACACTTTACCGAAGGTTCGTGTTTTTACGTGGCGTGTGGGACGTGAAATTCTTCCGACAAATGGAAAGATAGCATCCATCAGACCAGGATTTAACAAAGGATGCCCGAGATGTGGAGCCGAGGTCGAAACATTGCTTCATGCGCTAAGAGACTGTCCAACGTCGAGAGCCGTTTTGTCGATAGGAGGATGGTCCAGGAGCTTTATTTCTAAATCCTATGATCATTGCATTGATTGGTGGAAGACTTGATCGTGTCCTTGACAAGAGAGCCATGGTGACTTAATGACAATTTTATGGGCTGTTGGAATAATGAAATAACTTCATCTTGAGAGGAAAAGAAGAGAGGCGCTGACTAATATGGGAAAGGGCTAGCAACTTTGAGCAAGGAGTTAGGATATGTAATATCTTTGCATGCACCATTAATCTCACAAAATATAGTGGAGAAGAGGTGGGTTAAACCTTCGAAAGGTTTTTTAAAAATAATTTTTGATGCTACAGTTGGGGAAACCGGAATCGGGTATGGGACGGTAATAAGAGATGAAGAAGGTTTTGTTTTAGATGGCGGTGGGGGTTTTAAAGAGGGCAGACGGTCGGTGGAAGAGGCCGAATGCGTGGCCTTTGAGCAAAGTATTGACGTGGCACGCAAATTAAATATAAAAGACCATGTGCTTTTTGAGACGGATCATGCTGGGCTGGTCAACAGGATTAATAATTTGGCTAATGACGTCACGATCATAGGCGCACGGCTTAAGGATTGTACTGTAGCTTTCACTTTTTTTAAATCTGCCAGTTTAATTTAGACCGAACGGTCTTGTAATAATGTAGCCCATTTAATTTGTAAGACTATGTGTAGTGAGGCTAAAAATTGTTTTTTTGATATGGATTATCCTTCGGAAATCCATGATGCTGTTATTAGTGATGTTACTTAATAATATGTGTTGACCCTTGTGGTCGTTTTTGCTCAAAAAAAAGAATGTCCCCTGGTAGCACATTGACCAAGTTTTTTTAGCTCTTTATGGGGGAGGTGATATTGAGGTGAACAAGGGTTGTCCAGGGCATTGCCCACGCCCATTTCATGCCCAGACATTGGTGCCCTCCCATCCCCGGTTAGGTTCTCGGCGGTGCCCCGGCGATCTATTCTGGCGGTGTTCCGGCGAGCCATCCCGGCGATGCTCCGGCGAGCCATCCTGGAATATCAAAAACGATGCTACAAGTCATCCCAGTCCCCCCCCCCAGTTCCCTGCCCTTTTGAATCATCCCAGTCCCTTCCCTTTTGGAGCAAGAGCCTCCGGTACCTTGGGCCCTTGGTCGTGCCGGAGCATCAGGCACCCTTGGTAACCTAGGACGTCGATGGTGCAGGAGCATCGGCACATTGCTGCTTGGATGTGCTGGAGCCTTGGACGCCATCGGCAACCTAGGACGTCGATCGTGCGGGAGCCTCGGGCACCATCGGCACCTAGCTCCTTGGTTGTGCGGGAGCCTCGGGCACCATCAGCACCTTGGTGCTTGGATGTGCGGGAGCCTCGAGCACCATCGACAACCTAGGCCCCTGGTCGTACGGGAGCCTCGGTACCATCGGCAACCTAGTCCCTTGGTATTGCGAGAGCCTCGGGCACCATCGGAACCTAGGCCCTTGGTCGTGCGGGAGCCTCGGGCACCATCGGCAACCTAGGCCCTTGGTCGTGCGGGAGCCTCGGCCACCATCGGCACCTAGGCCCTTGGTCGTGCGGGAGCTTCGGGTACCATTGGTAACCTAGGCCCTTGGTTGTGCGGAAGCTTAGGGCACCATCGGCAACCTAGTCCCTTGGTCGTGCGGGAGCCTCGGGCACCATCGGCAATCTAGGCCCTTGGTCGTGCGGGAGCCTCGGGCACCATCGGCACCTAGGCCCTTGGTTGTGCGGGAGCTTCGGGCACCATCGGCAACATAGGCCCTTGGTCGTGCGGGAGCCTCGGGCACCATCGAAAACCTAGGTCCTTGGTCGTGCTGGAGTCTCGGGCACCATCGGCAACCTAGGCCCTTGGTTGTGCGGGAGCCTCGGGCACCATCGGAAACCTAGGCCCTTGGTCGTGCGGGAGCCTCGGGCACCATCAGCAACCTAGACCCCTGGTCGTGCGGGAGCCTCGGGCACCATCGGTAACCTAGGCCCCTGGTCGTGCGAGAGCCTCGGGCTCCATCGGCAACCTAGGCCCTTGGTCGTGCGAGAGCCTCGGGACCATCGACACCTAGGCCCTTGGTCGTGCGGGAGCCTTGGCCACTATCGGCACCTTGGTGCTTGAATGTATGGGAGCCTCAGACACCATCGGCAACCTTGGCCCCTGGTCGTGCAGGAGCCTCGGGCACCATCGGCAACCTTGGCCTTGATCGTGCGAGAACCTCGGGCACCATCGGCACCTTGGTGCTTGAATGTGCGAGAGCCTCGAACACCATCGGCAACCTCGACCCTTGGTCATGCGGGAGCCTCGGGCACCATCGGCACCTTGGTGCCTTGGATGTCTGAGGAGCCTCGGCGACATTGGCACCTTGGTGCTTGGATGTCGGTAGCCTCGGATACCATCGGCAACCTAGGGCGTTGGATGTGCGGGTGCTCGGCGGCGAGGGCACCACGGTGCCTCGGATCTGTGGGCTAAAGAAAAGTGTTTACGTTTAGACATCTGAATGTTGCACAGTAGCAGTTGACAAAGTTTTTAGCTCTTTAAGGGGTAGAGATCCGCGCCCCGATGTAGCCCCCTCGAACCCAAGGTGGGGTGCTTCCGACCCCACGGGGTCGGATAGTCCGCAATGACTCACCAATGGTGGTGGGTCGATCACCGGAGCTAGTGGCCAGGGTTATGATTTTTCTACTGGTCAAGCCTGTGCCTATAGAAATGTAGCCAACGACTCCAAGACCAGGTTTGTTATATCGGGCAAAGATCTCTTGGGGTGGCTTATACATTGCTATGGGCTCGAGCTTGGCTTGCCCATTCTCCTCCGTCATGTTAGGGACGCCTTGTGCCTCCTAAGTCGGTGACCCCTCGGCAACTTGGCCTTGCCAAGGCCTTGCCTGCATTCGAAGCTGCCCGTGACCCCAGTACCAAGTCCCTTTGATGACAACAGCTCACTGGGGGGGCGTAAGTTGAGCTTGTAGGCTCGGTCTTGGCTCGACCAAGTCCCAATGGGATTTTTCCCTCGTAGTTCTCGTGCCAAGTGTTTGTGGTGTGCCCTCATTTCATTGTTCCTTCCGCTCCCCTACCAATACATTGGTTGGGTGGGTTGTTGGCCGGTGTGCGTGGGTGCTACTACTAGTACGCAATGGGCATATGAGTGGTGTTTTGGTTGTGTGTATTGGTAGGCTCCATGCTACCCGCATCGAACTGTCGAGCCACACTCCTCTTCATTGACTCCCTTTGTTCTAATTGAACCCAGGGGATGCGATCAGGATCCTGTGTTGCGTACCTAAGCCAGATGGAATTATGGATGTGTTGCCGTCCCTTCTCTATCTCGTGCCCTTTGGGTTGCGTGGTGGACCACAATTGTGCCCTGTGTCCCGAGTGTGCCCCCTTAAACCGGTGTGGCCTCGTTAGTGCACTGGTGCTCGTTCGTGCTTTTGGATGCGGAAAATATTTTTGAGAGTAGAGTTTAGGCCCTTGTCTCTCGATGCCTATGCATTTTGTCTCTTGACACGGACGATGCTCGTGCTCGTTATAGCCTCTTTGTTGCTCACGCGGCATGTTGAGCCATGCAGTGTTGGCGTCGTGGAGGAATGCTACCGGTTGATCCCGCCGGTAGTCATATGCTTGTCTCAAAGATTAAGCCATGCATGTGTAAGTATGAACAAATTGATCGTGAAAGCGTGAATGGCTCATTAAATCGATTATAGTTTGTTTGATGGTATTTGCTACTCGGATAACCGTAGTAATTCTAGAGCGTCGTGCAACAAACCCGACTTCTAGAAGGATGCATTTATTAGATAAAAGGTCGACGCGGGCTTTGCCCATTGCTCGATGATTCATGATAACTCGACGGATCGCGACGGCCTTTGTGCGCGACGCATCATAGTAAGGATTGATGATGAGAGCTCTTTCTTGATTCTATGGGTGGTGGTGCATGGCCGTTCTTAGTTGGTAGAGCGATTTGTGCGGTTAATTCCGTTAACGAACGAAACCTCACCGCTAACTAGCTACGGAGGTGATCGCCGTGGCTAGCTTCTTAGAGGACTATGGCCTTTTAGGCCACGGAAGTTTGAGGCAATAACAGTGCGTGATGCCCTTAGATGTTACGGGTCACACGCGCTACTACTCGATGTATTCAACGAGTCTATAGCATTGGCCAACAGCCCGGATAATCTTTGAAATTTCATCGTGATGGGGATAGATCATTGCAATTGTTGGTCTTCAACGAGGAATTCCTAGTAGCGCGAGTCATCGGTCGCGTTGACTACGTCCACGCCCTTTGTACACACTTTGCCGTCACTCCTACCGATTGAATAGTCGGTGAAGTGTTGGGATCGCGGCGGACGTGGGTGGTTCACTACCCGTGACATCGCGAGAAGTCCATCGAACCTTATCATTTAGAGGAAGGAGAATTCGTAACAAGGTTTCCGTAGGTGAACTGCGGAAGGATCATTGTCGAAACACGCCTAGCGAGCGACCCGTGAACGCGTTGTATACAACATCGGAGGTGGTGTGGGTGCATCGTTACTGTCCCCACCCCCGCGTGTCGGAGCGGCGGTCTTGTCTTCCCTTTGCCCATTGGGTGGGGTGAGATGTCGGGATCAACTTCTTGGTGCAAAGCGAACAAACCCGGCGCGAATCGCACCAAGGAATCGAAATGAAAAAGGACACATCTCTTGTCGCCGCACCATTCACGGTGTCGATTGCTTGATGATGTTGTTCTTTGTCGCATAAAGTATATAGAACGACTCTCGAAGCGGATATCTCGACTCTCGCGATCGATGAAGAACATAGCGAAATGCGATACTTGGTGTGAATTGCAGAATCCTGTGAACATCGAGTCTTTGAACGCAAGTTGCGCCCGGTCTGCCTGGGTGTCACGCATCATTGCCCCCATCTAACTCCTATCCCTCGAGACTCAGTTGGACCGCAGGTGGAAATTGGCCTCTCGTGCGCTCACAACCAGCGGTTGGCCTAAATTTGAGTCCTCAACGACATAATCGTCGCGACGATCGGTGGTAATGCTGTAAGCAACCTTGTTCGGAGTCATGCACGTTCGTCGATCGAGACCTTTAAACCCTTTCAGCATCGCATCGCGACCCAAGGTCAGGCGGGATTACCCACTGAGTTTAAGCATATCAATAAGCGGAGGAAAAGAAACTTACCAGGATTCCCCTAATAACGGCGAGCGAAACGGGAAAAGCCCAGCTTGAGAATCGGGTGCCACCAGCGTTCGATTTGTAGTCCGGAGAAGCGTCCTCGCGGTGGACTGTGCCCAAGTCCCTTGGAAAGGGGCGCAGAGAGGTGAGAGCCCGTCGTGCGGACCTGTCGTACACAGGCGCCGCTCTGAGTCGAGTTGTTTGGGAATCTGACCCTAATCGGCGATAAATTTCGTCCAAGGCTAAATCTGGTGAGAGGCGATGGCGAACAAGTACCGCGAGGAAAGATAAAAAGGATTTTGAAAAGAGAGTCAAAGAGTGCTTGAAATTGTCGGGAGGGAAGCGAATGGGGGCTGGCGATGAGCCCCGGTCAGATGTGGAACGGCGAGAGCCGGTCCGCCGATCGACTCGGGGTGTGGACCGATGCGGGTCATGGCGGCGGCCCAAGCCCGAGCCTTTGATATGCCTATGGAGACGTTGTCGCCTCGATCGTGGGATCCGACGCTTGCGTCTCGGTGTGTTTGGCACTGTGTGCTCAAGGCGTCGACTGCGGGCTCCCCATTCGGCCCGTCTTGAAACACGGACCAAAAAGTGTGACATGTGTACGAGTCAACGGGCTAGAAAACCCGTAAGGTGCAAGGAAGCTGATTTGCAGGATCCTTGACGGGTGCACCGCCGACCGACCTTGATCTTTTGAGAAGGGTTCGAGTGAGAGCATGCCTGTCGGGACCCGAAAGATGGTGAACTATGCTTGAGCGGGGCGAAGCCAGAGCAAACTCTGGTGGAGGCCCGCAACGATACTGACATGCAAATCGTTCGTCTGACTTGGGTATAGCTGGTTCCCTCCGAAGTTTCCCTCAGGATAGCTGGAGCCCTTAGCGAGTTCTATCGGGTAAAGCCAATGATTAGAAGCAAAGTGGGCCATTTTTGGTAAGCATAATGGCGTCTTGGGATGAACCAAAGCCGGGTTACGGTGCTGCAAGCTAGCGCTAACCTAGAACCCACAAAGGGTGTTGGTCGATTAAGACAAAGAGGCGGTGGTCACGGAAGTTGAAATCCGCTAAGGAGTGTGTAACAACTCACTTGCCGAATCAACTAGCCCCAAAAATGGATGGCGCTTAAGCGCGCAACCTATACCCGGCCGTTGGGGTAAGAGCCAGGCCCTGATGAGTAGGAGGGCGGGGCGATCGCTGCAAAACCCGAGGCGCAAGCTCGGGCGGAGCGGCCGTCGGTACAGATCTTGGTTGTAATATCCTGATTTTGGGCCTAGTCGGAATAGCGGTTTCGTGACCACAAAATCCGAGATAGAAATAATTATTTTATGATTATTTTGTGGTCACGAAACCGCTATTCCGACTAGGCCCAAAATCAGGATTTGACATCAGTAAAGGCATAGGTGATAAAAGCGCGAGTTTCAGTAGGTATGGTGAATTATTTATTTGAAAGATTTCATGTGACAATAGTGTCAGGATTATTTTTCTCAAGTCTGATAATATAATTTCATTTTTGTACTGATAAAAAAGTAAATAGTCTGAACGAGAAGTGTATATTTATTAGAAAGAGTTGGATATTAGTTAAAGTCCCAAATATAACACCCCATACCCGAAACCATCGCCGGAGTCGAACACGAGGTGTTAACAGACTTAATTAATTACTTAAACAGCTCAAACAATTTATTTTTAAAATTTTCGGTCAAGCTAGCAATCTGCATCACAGTCGCTTAAAAATTCATATCTCGAGTTCCAAAACTCGAAATCCAATTCCGTAAATTTTTCCTAAAACTAGACTCATATATCTATTTACTAAGTTTTTCCTAGAATTTTTGGTCTAGCAAATTAGTACAGTTTATTATTTAAAGTCTCCTCTGTTTCAGGGTTCGACTGCTCTGACCTCTGTGTATTACGAATCAGATATCTTCTTGTACAGAGTTTCAATGACTATGCCGTTTGTTTCTAATAAAACTAGACTCAAAATAGGAATCTGAAAATATAAACTAGACTCAGAACAGGGGATCCAGAAATCGCTCTGGACCTGTTTCACAAAAATTTAAACATCTCATAAAATATAACTCATATACCTGTTTTGTTCCATCCATATGAAAATAGACTCATAATTCTTCAATTCCATATTTTATTCATCATCTAATTATATCTCTACTATTTTTAATGATTTTTCAAACTCACATCACTATTGCTGTTTGAATCTATTTTATGATAAATTTTACCTATTTCATGGTTTCCATGGATTAGCTAGCAATTTAGCATACATAACACCAAATATGATCATGATTAGCCATTCCAATGGCTAATCATTACCAAGCATTTTCATACCACTCAATAACCATATCATAAGACCATATATACAAAATGATTATAATGCTATACATGCCATACTCAAAATATACAAGCCATTATGCCAAGATGGTATACGGATAGTGTGAGTGTGCCTCCGACCGTTCCCGATTTCAGAGCTGGCTTGTCAACACTACAGGGAATGAAAGGAGGGAGTAAGCATAAATGCTTAGTAAGCTCACATGCAAATAGCAAGTAACACAACTATATACGCAAACATAAAACATCATTTGCATAATCATCACCGAGACATTCATATCACATTTTCATTTATCATCTTACCATATTGTTGTTATATCGAGTTTTCAACCCGAGGGTTAAGTACATACCTATTCAAAGTATTCATTTCACAACACTTACCAAAAATTTTCACACAATCATGCAATCATATCATAGACATCAAAATAATCATAAAATAATTATTTCTATCTCGGATTTTGTGGTCACAAAGCGCTATTCGACTAGGCCCAAAATCGGGATATTACAACTCTCCCCTTTAGGATTTTCGTCCCGAAAATCTTACCGTAAAAGTGGTCTTCACTTTTAATCTCATATTCTGGTGTAGAAGAACTTTCACTTAGGCTGTACCTCCAATACATCTCTTTAATTTCTCATATGATCTGAAAGCTTACAGTCTCAGCTCTCAACTGTTCTTAAATTTTCAACCCTTCTCAGTTTCCCATATAACAAGAATTTCTTCAAAAGATCAATAGGCATAGAAATATTTCTGAGAACGGGTAAACACATAGAACATCTCAAAAAAAGCGCTAAATCTGTCCGGTCATAAGCTGTCACACTCAGATAGTTCACATTTCAAATATCATTTCTCCAACTAGTTACGCCATCACAAATTTCATATTAAACCATTCACTAAAGAAGGTGGGTTCGAATAAATTTTGATTTACACTTTTCTCGACCTTGCACCGAGTAATTCGATTTACCAAAGAGAATTTCCTTCTCTAACTGGGACAAATGCATAATTCCAATAATCTTTATATCAATCCGATACTTTCTTCGACTCGACTTTACTTATCAGCTCATTTTCAATCTCTGATCATACTTATAATTCTTCTATCACTAAACTCTTTGGGTTCTCAATTGGAAACTTATTCAATACAAATCTCATGAAATTCCATTTTAAGTACCACTTGATGAGGGGAGGGTTGTAGGACCTCGACTCGACTTTCTTATACATACACATATGACACAACTTCCATCATTATAGCAACATCATCAAAATCATGTCATTCATTCAGGCAATGCAACATTCATGTTGGCTTACGCAAAATTTCCTATTGTCCCATTTAGACAATA
This sequence comes from Gossypium arboreum, assembly GCF_025698485.1. Taxonomy (NCBI): domain Eukaryota; kingdom Viridiplantae; phylum Streptophyta; class Magnoliopsida; order Malvales; family Malvaceae; genus Gossypium; species Gossypium arboreum. The sequence goes on along the minus strand of NC_069076.1, from coordinate 11,543,825 downwards.
TACTTATGCATACATTCTATGTTTTCTAGATAGCTTTACTTATCCATTCATTTAATTAAATTAATTCATGCTCATGACATCATATAAGGCCAAACAAACATAGATATTTGCATCACAATCACAACATTCATTCCGTGCATCATCATGTACATATCATTACAATAATATAATTAGGTCCAACAATTTAACATAGATAAGTTCATTTCATTATAATCCTTTATCTTATAAAATTATATATCATTAGCATTCATCAACATTCGACGTCCAAATCAAGACAAGGACATTTTCATTCAGTATCATAATATTATGACTTTTATTCATACCTCTACCACTTTCTATTTATTAGTTGATCTTATCAAGTAAGCCATATACACTACATCATATAAGCATTAAGCAAATATGGATATTTATCACATATGTATCATAAACTTTTATTCATACTTTTACGAACCGAGACTTATCATAATCATAATTTTAGTCAAATACCTTCACATAACATTGAACATGGTCGGTAGCAGTTTCGGTTGGAGAGTACCTGTCTAAATAAGACGGTACTCATACGCGTCGGAAGACATCACACTATCACAGATCAGTGGCATGTATAGCTAAACTTTTACACATGCTAAGTTAGTCCGAGAACCGACTAAACTTGCTCTGATACCACCAAATGTAACGCCCCATACCCGAAACCATCGCCAGAGTTGAACACGAGGTGTTAACAGACTTAATTCATTACTTAAACAGCTCAAACAATTTATTTTTAAAATTTTCGGTCAAGCTAGTAATCTGCATCACAGTCGCTTAAAAATTCATATCTCGAGTTCCAAAACTCAAAATCCAATTCTGTAAATTTTCCCTAAAACTAGACTCATATATCTATTTACTAAGTTTTTCCTAGAATTTTTGGTCTAGCAAATTAATACAGTTTATAAGTTAAAGTCTCCCCTGTTTCAGGGTTTGACTGCTCTGACCTTTGTGTATTACGAATCAGATATCTCCTTGTACAGAGTTTCAATGAATATTCCATTTATTTCTAATAAAACTATACTCAATAAGGAATCTGAAAATATAAATCATGATTTATAATTATCTTTGAACAATTTATGGTGAATTTCCAAAGTCAGAATAGGGGATCCAGAAATCGCTCTGGACCTGTTTCACAAAAATTTAAACATCTCATAAAATATAACTCATATACCTGTTTTGTTCCATCCATATGAAAATAGACTCATAATTCTTCAATTCCATATTTTATTCAACATCTAATTGTATCTATACTATTTTTAATGATTTTTCAAACTCACATCACTGTTGCTGTCTGAATCTATTTTATGGTAAATTTTACCTATTTCATGGTTTCATGGATTAGCTAGCAATTTAGCATATATAACACCAAATATGATCATGATTAGCCATTCCAATGGCTAATCATTACCAAGCATTTCCATACCACTCAATAACCATATCATAAGACCATATATACAAAATGATTATAATGCTATACATGCCATACTCAAAATATACAAGCCATTATGCCAAGATGGTATACGGATAGTGTGAGTGTGCCTCCGACCGTTCGATTTACGAGCTGGCTTGTCAACACTACAAGGAATGAAAAGGAGGGAGTAAGCATAAATGCTTAGTAAGCTCACATGCAAATAGCAAGTAACACAACTATATACGCAAACATAAAACATCATTTGCATAATCATCACCGAGACATTCATATCACATTTTCATTTATCATCTTACCATATTGTTGTTATATCGAGTTTTCAACCCGAGGGTTAAGTACATACCTGTTCAAAGTATTCATTTCACAACACTTACCAATACGTCCCTTTCATCTCGAGTATTCCTCCATTTGAGTAGAATTTTACCCGTTGAACACATCGGAATATAATTCGGATACATGGAAAGTTTCCACATAAGTGCCACATATGTAGCCAAGCTACCATGTAACCCGCCCATAAGTGAACTCGGACTCAACTCAACGAGCTCAGGTGTTCACATCCATAAGTGAACTCGGACTCAACTCAACGAGCTCGGATGCCTAGTTACATCTCTCGAACTCGGACTCAACTCAACGAGTTCGGACATTCACATCCATAAGTGAACTCGGACTCAACTCAATGAGTTTGGATGCCCAAATATCCTAGTGACATGTCACTTGTATCCTAATCCATTCCTAAG